>NC_083588.1:29948206-31413206 GCF_027579695.1 Neoarius graeffei
CTACCAGAGTAGATCAGACCCAAGATGCAGACTGTGCAAAGAAGCCCCTGAAACAGTCCAGCACATAGTAGCAGGGTGTAAGATGCTAGCTGGATCAGTGTACATGGAGAGGCACAACCAAGTGGCTGGGATAGTATACAGGAACATCTGCAACCAGTATGGAATAGAAGTACCCAAGTCCCAATGGGCCATACCACAGAAGGTGGCTGAGAACAACAGGGCCAAGGTTCTGTGGGACTTCAGCTTCCAGACTGACAAACAGATCCTGGCTAACCAACCGGACATAATGGTGGTGGACAAAGAGCAGAAGAGGGTGGTGGTGATAGATGTGGTGATCCCAGCTGATGCCAACATCAGGAAGAAGGAACATGAGAAACTTGAGAAGTATCAAGGGTTGAAAGAGCAGCTGGAACGGATGTGGAAGGTCAAGGGTTGCGTGGTCCCTGTGGTAGTGGGGGCACTTGGGGCAGTAACCCCCAAACTGGGAGAGTGGCTCCAGCAAATCCCAGGAACAACATCTGAAGCCTCAGTCCAGAAGAGCGCAGTCCTAGGAACATCGAAGATACTGCGCAGAACCCTCAAACTCCCAGGCCTCTGGTAGAGGACCCGAGCTTGAGGATGACATGGATACCACCCCCCCCGCCGGGGGTGAGAAGGAGATATATATATATATATATTAGTGCTGTCAAAAATGTCGCGTTATTAATGCGTTAACTTGACTCAATTTTAACGGCGATAATTTTTTTATCGTGAGATTAACGCTCTGTGACATGATGTAGGTTTTTCATAAGCTTTTGAAACTGCCAGGAATGTGGAACAGAGACTTTGCTTAGAAAAACGATAGCAGCTAGACTGTAATGCCGCGCCCCACACAGCCAGAGTCCTCTGCCCTCCCCCGAAGAGCCACGGTGCTCGGCTTAGGTTTCGTTTTCCCATCGGCGGCTCCAGCCCCACTTTGCAGTGGCTGTGACAAGACGTGTTATGCTCTGCAATAAAAAAAAAACATTGGTACAACCAGTGTTCGAACTATGCCGATATTTTCAGGGGGGTCCCTTTTTTTCCCTTGGGGGGGTGCTTGCGCTTGTCTCAGAGCGCGGATCTCCATCGCGCGCTCACTTCGGATATGCAAATGCTTCCCGTTACACACGATTGCTATGTCAATAAACATCATTTTGCCAATATTTTAGAGACCCCCCAACATTTCCCAAATCATCTTTTCAAGGGATCTCGGATCCCCCGAGTACCCCCGTAGTTTGAACGGTGAGCAAGCCCATTCACTTTTTTATGCTGATAAGAGAATTACATGGCTTTTCATGTGACAAAAATGTGCGATTAAATTGCGATTAATCGCGAGTTAACTATAACAGACGCGACATTAATCGCGATTAAATATTTTAATCGCTTGACAGCACTAATATATATATTACACACACACACACTCACACACACATATATATGTGTGTGTGTGTGTGTGTGTGTGTGTGTGTGTGTGTGTGTAATATATATATATAATACATACATACATATATACACACACACATACACACATACACACATATATATATATATATATATATATATATATATACATACAACCCTGATTCCAAAAAAGTTGGGACAAAGTACAACTTGTAAATAAAAACGGAATGCAATGATGTGGAAGTTTCCAAATTCCATATTTTATTCAGAATAGGGCATAGATGACATATCAAATGTTTAAACTGAGAAAATGTATAACTTAAAGAGAAAAATTAGGTGATTTTAAATTTCATGACAACAACACATCTCAAAAAAGTTGGGACAAGGCCATGTTTACCACTGTGAGACATCCCCTTTTCTCTTTACAACAGTCTGTAAACGTCTGGGGACTGAGGAGACAAGTTGCTCAAGTTTAGGGATAGGAATGTTAACCCATTCTTGTCTAATGTAGGATTCTAGTTGCTCAACTGTCTTAGGTCTTTTTTGTCGTATCTTCCGTTTTATGATGCGCCAAATGTTTTCTATGGGTGAAAGATCTGGACTGCAGGCTGGCCAGTTCAGTACCCAGACCCTTCTTCTACGCAGCCATGATGCTGTAATTGATGCAGTATGTGCTTTGGCATTGTCATGTTGGAAAATGCAAGGTCTTCCCTGAAAGAGACGTCGTCTGGATGGGAGCATATGTTGCTCTAGAACCTGGATATACCTTTCAGCATTGATGGTGTCTTTCCAGATGTGTAAGCTGCCCATGCCACACGCACTAATGCAACCCCATACCGTCAGAGATGCAGGCTTCTGAACTGAGCGCTGATAACAACTTGGGTCGTCCTTCTCCTCTTTAGTCCGAATGACATGGCGTCCCTGATTTCCATAAAGAACTTCAAATTTTGATTCATCTGACCACAGAACAGTTTTCCACTTTGCCACAGTCCATTTTAAATGAGCCTTGGCCCAGAGAAGACTTCTGGATCATGTTTAGATACGGCTGCTTCTTTGAACTATAGAGTTTTAGCTGGCAACGGCGGATGGCACAGTGAATTGTGTTCACAGATAATGTTCTCTGGAAATATTCCTGAGCCCATTTCATGATTTCCAATACAGAAGCATGCCTGTATGTGATGCAGTGCCGTCTAAGGGCCTGAAGATGACGGGTACCCAGTATGGTTTTCTGGCCTTGACCCTTACGCACAGAGATTCTTCCAGATTCTCTGAATCTTTTGATGATATTATGCACTGTAGATGATGATATGTTCAAACTCTTTGCAATTTTACACTGTCGAACTCCTTTCTGATATTGCTCCACTATTTGTCGGTGCAGAATTAGGGGGATTGGTGATCCTCTTCCCATCTTTACTTCTGAGAGCTGCTGCCACTCCAAGATGCTCTTTTTATACCCAGTCATGTTAATGACCTATTGCCAATTGACCTAATGAGTTGCAATTTGGTCCTCCAGCTGTTCCTTTTTTGTACCTTTAACTTTTACAGCCTCTTATTGCCCCTGTCCCAACTTTTTTGAGATGTGTTGCTGTCATGAAATTTCAAATGAGCCAATATTTGGCATGAAATTTCAAAATGTCTCACTTTCGACGTTTGATATGTTGTCTATGTTCTACTGTGAATACAATATCAGTTTTTGAGATTTGCAAATTATTGCATTCCATTTTTCTTTACAATTTGTACTTTGTTCCAACTTTTTTGGAATCGGGGTTGTATATTGTGGCAGCGGGGGCGTGGTCAAGCGTCGGTTTATGACCGGAGGGCAGAGTCAGGGAAGGTACTGTAAGTGGCAGAATCACTGCACCTGATGTCAGTTAACGTGTGTTTTGTGTGTCTTCCCCAGTGACTGCGCCCTATATAAGGAGAGAGAGGGCAGAGGTGTGTGCGCGCACGTGCATGTGTGGCTGGGAGAGTGGAAAATAAGTACACTGAAAAGTGGAAAATAAATGAGTTTTGTTGAACTCAGCTCTGGCCTGCCGTCCTTCTGTGCTCCACCCACCCGTCAGAATTGCTACGTATATATATAAAAACAGAGGTGATTTTAGGAAATCACGCACGTTGATTGGTTGAGAGATTTGGATTACTTCTCAATAATCACCGAGTGATTCGGCAAAATGGCAGCCAATTGTTTCTTCACTGTAAGTGAGGAACAATTAGAAATTATGAAAGAAAATGCTGTTCCTAAAAGCACTAAAGATGCTATGAAGTTTGGTCTAAAACTATTGCTGGAATTCTGTAATTGTGATTTATTTTATCTATTTCAAAACAAAGTATTTTTTGTGACTTGGCATAGGTAAGTGACACACACCTGTGTGCATGCTGCTTTTGAAGATTCAAATAAGTTTTATTTTTTTAATAATCACTGGTGTATTTATGCTAAAACAACTATCCACCTCAGGCTCAGTGAATATCGGTGATTATTATATGGCACAAGCTACTTCCGGTAAAATTGTGCACTCTGATTTGGTTCCTTGGTGGGCAGAATTTTCTCATAATGCTCGTGGATGATTATGGACTTTCTTTCCAAGGCACCATCTTTCAGTGTTCCAAAACACAAACAAAAACAAAACAACAAAAAAAGATCAATTGCAAATCAAAACAGAATCAGAAATGGCCGAAACACCAAAGACAAACAAGAGTCACCGAGTTGTTCAAGAAATGAGCAACAAAGAGCATTCAGAATCCATCCATCCATTATCTGTAACCGCTTATCCTGTGCAGGGTCGTGGGCAAACTGGTGCCTATCCCAGCTAACTATTGGCTAGAGGCAGGGAACACCCTGGACAAGTCACCAGGTCATCGCAGGGCTGACACATAGAGACAAACAACCATTCACACTCACATTCACACCTACAGTCAATTTAGAGCCACCAATTAGCCTAACCTGCATGTCTTTGAACTGTGGGGGAAACCGGAGCACCCGGAGGAAACCCATGCAGACACGGGGAGAACATGCAAACTCCACACATAGAGGCCCCCATTGGCCATTGGACTCAAACCCAGAACCTTCTTGTTTTGAAACTGCTAGCTATTTATTCTGCTTGTGTGACTCAGCTACATTACATATATGATGTGACTGAAAGCAGCGTCACGCCTCATTATATTGATCATCTATTTTAATCTTACAAATTAAAAAAAAAACATATAAACTCCTGATTAACCTTGCTTGCTCGGTCTTGAGGCCATTATTAAAAAATGTTCTGTTTCCGGTCCACCGGCCGGGTGAGTGCCGTTTGTGCGGTTTAAATTTTTTTTTTAACGCCGGTTTTTCGACATTTTTTTCAGGTTCGTAAATCTAAAATCGAACTCGACATTTACGCATTCCCAGGGCTTTCCACTAAGGCTCATACTAGCCAGCCATGACAAATAAGTAGCCAGCCGGGGGGGGGGAGACACAAAATAAACTCCTGTGCACGCAGTTCCCAGGATTAAATGTATTTTCCACAGACCATTTATTTATTCACTTTACTCAAATACAAAGTAAAATGGCAGTAAATCTTCTTTCTTTTCTTGCGTATTGCATCATGAGGCGTTCCTGGTTTGTAAATCTCTTATTTTCGGTGCATGACACATTCACGCAACTGAGCATGCTATGAATTAACAACGACAACGGTCTGCAGTGGTGGCTACACAATTAAACACTCAGCGAACATTTCTCCATTTGTGTATGAAAATACACTCCAACGACTCAGTTTGGTTTCATTTACAACCAACGGTGTCTTTTGATGCCAGCACGTAATTGAACGAGAGAAGACTGGTTTACCGGAGACAAAATAAGCGTCATCTCTGCTTCTGTTCCCTCCGATGTCGCCTCCGACGGCCCTGACACACACACCTTATGTCGGGGCCACGGATGAGTTACTCTCCCTTGATCAACGAAGTCTGCAGGGAATTTGTGGTTATTATCGGTACAAACAGCGCAAATCACAACTTAAATGAGTGCGGTTCAGTTTGACATTATTGTCAGTCCGTTAGATAAACATTTAATTTTATTAAAATCGAAAATTAATATTTAGAGCCTGTGGGCTACAAAAATAATAGTCATTTAAGTAGCCAGCTGGACTTAATTGTGTAGTCGGCTGTATGGCCGGCAGCCGGCGCTTGTGGAAAACCCTGCATTCCGCGCAGAATATAGAATTGAATCAGCTCTGCGCATGCGCCGTGCGGCACAAAAAAATGGCAGCCACCATGAAGGAAGGAGATCCGGAGTTTTCAAACATTTGCTTAAGTGTGAAATCGCAAAATGGTATTCTAGCGAACAACAAAATAGTAAAGATTCAGAAAAACAAATCATTCAGTGATCATTTTAATAGTGTAATTTCATCCGAACTAGGCCTAACGGTCGATTTAGAACTACAAAACGTCCGTGTGTCGGACATTTTAAGTACCTTTGTAAAAGTTTTGCAAATGTTGCAGTCAGCATTTAAAATGCTAACTTAAAGTTTTTGTACAAGTTTCAGTTGTACATTTTATTAAATGTGTCTGCCTTTGTAATAAAAAAGTACTGAAAGAAAAAGCAAACACAGCATTGCGATTTCTTATCCATCTATATATATATTAAAAAAAAAATCCCTCCCTCCCAACTGAAATTTTTTTTGCTCACCCGGTGGACAGGAAACGGATTTTTTTTTAAGGATGGCCTGATGGAAAAATATCAGATCTCGATCTTTTTGTACAGACCTTGCCTGTGGCTCGGTCTGTACTGTCAAGATCTCGGTCTGATATTTTCCTGTAAAGACCTCATGCTCAGTTAATAAGTAGTTAATAATAACCCTAGACTTCATCTTAGTTATTATTCACTTTGTCTTCGGCAAATAATTGTTAAATAAACAAAATATAAATATCTAAGTAATTCAAACCAATATCACCATTTTCCAAGTTTTAGATGAAGTTTACACCCTTATTATCACTGATAGTAAAATTTGTGGGTAGTTACAGAAAGAATAAAGTCCTGAGTATGGACGATGGAAATGAAGTTCCTCTCTAGGGTTCTTGGGCTTATATTTCCATATTGTTAGTCTACCACTACTACTATCTAACCTAAATTGTGCACGTTCTCCATGTCACCCTTGCTCCTGATCTGTTCAATGAATAATCTGCTGAATCCTGCAACATATGTGAGCTGAATACAGAGGCAGAGTTTTACTCATTTATGATAATGAATGGATACTTGATTGTAAGTGTGCCATATCACACGGAGAGAAGGAAATGTGCGATAATGAATAGCACAGTGCAGCACTTAGCCAGCAATGTTTACACATTCCCAAAACTGCTGTGGCTGCCTAGTGGCTTTAATGAGATGTATACTCATCCCAGGATACATTTGGAGAATATGAATTTGCATAAAGTGAGCTGCTATACCAAAACAAAACTGAAACTCAACCATAGACATTGACAGAACACTGTAATAGAATAAGGTCTGGGGTTTAAAATTCCATGAGGAGGACATGTGTGAGTTCACTAAAGGCTGACTATTTGTTAAAAACTGGATAATCTCCGGGTTTTGGGAAATCCCTACCGCCAAGTTAAAAATACTCCCCCGATTATGTCCAATCAGAATCGTATGAGAAACACTGCTGACGTCAACTGATTTTTAACCAATCAACAAACAGAACGACAGTCACTTCCGTAATGTAGGATTCACCCAGGCTGTCTGACATTTTTTACAAGAAGTCATTCATCATGGCCACTAAACCAAATACCAAACGGCAAAAATATGAATGCAAATACCAGGTTGCATGGGAGAATGAATTTCCATGGATAAGCAAATGTTCGACCAGCCAGACCAACGTTTTTATTTTTTAATTAAAAATAGTTGATCATTTGTACATGTGTATGTAACAAGTACTTATGAGACATTGAAATTAACTTAAGATTTATATTATGTTTTGTATTTTTTTGTAGTAAGAAGTATAATTAAATTGCATACACAGTAGGATCTGCACCTCTGTATAAACGAAATATATTTATCATATTGAAATATTTTTAAATCTTGAGAATTTCTTTTTGCAGTTGTGTCGCAGAAATTTTAGCATCAGCCATAGTGGAATAAATGATGCCAAAAATTATACCATTTCAGAAACAAACTGTACAACTTCTAAAGTGTTGAGTGAAATTTTGCATGACAGAATTTGTTTGATGAGTGTATATGAAGTGTGTGGTAGTGTCTTAGTGCTATTTTGAATTTGTTTGAAAGTTTTAAGTTAAAGTTTACAAGTGAAATTATAAACATTCTTCTAAAGCTTCACTTGTGTTATTTTCTGTGGGTCTCTGTATGTATACAATATTCAGGCATGAGATTTGTCAGCTAAAAATCTGATTTAAGACTTCCCTTTCATTGTTATTATATTAAAATTCAAGACAAGAGTATTATTTCAGATTTTTCACTCTGAGCTCTCTCATACATGAATCCCATAACCTATAGTAATTGATCGAACAATATCAACAATTCAGTGGTGTAGCCAGGATTTTTTACATGGGGTGGCCAAAGGGAGGCCAAGGATATACAAGGGGTGGCCATGCTGTGACTAAATGGGGGGGGGGGGGGGGGGTTCCGGGGGTCCTCCCCCGGGAAATTTTGAATTAGCTAGATTTGATTTCCTGTATTCTGATGTATCTGGTGGCATATCTGGTGCCTAACTCATGAACAAAACCCATGTGAGCCAAGAGGTCAGAAATTAATGTATTAATTTATTTATGTAACATAAAGCATCTGCAAAACAAAGAAACCATCCAACTTGTGTACTCTAGTTAAGCATCAGGATTTTAACGATCACTACTAAAATGCAAAAGTAAAAACTAAAAGATCACCTGTCCCAGGCACCTGGGAAGTAGTAAGGATATTAGTCAGGCTTGAATAAAGAGTGCTTTGCTCAGGAAAAGGAAAATACTTGTATACTTAACTCATACATACAACATATGTAAACACACCATGTTGTGATATTGTCCATTGTAAGTACTGTACAAACTAAATGTGTTGAGTTACAAAATGTGTGTGTGTGCGCATGTGTGTGAGTGAGTGAAAGTGTTACACTGATGTAACACATGACATAGGTGAGGTGTAGTGCATGAGTGGTGTGTGTGAGAGAGAGAGGGAGAAAGTATGTGCACTGCATGTAGATATAGATGAGCTGTAGTATACGAATTGTGTGTGTGAAGATGTTACATGTAAATACAAAAATGAAGTGCATAAGTTGTGTGTGTAAGAGAGAGAGTATATGTTCAGAGTGCATGAGTGTTGTGTGTGTTATATGTGAATATAGAAATGTAGTGCGAAGTGACATTCCATGTCCCAACAGCCAGCCGCTGTGTCCGGGGATCAGGTCGTCGAGGCCCCTGCCTTCGACTGCCACCCAATCCACATTGCACCAGTCCCCTACTGCTACCTCTGTGGGTGGTGAACCCACAGGAGGTCGGGCCCACGTCAGCTCTTCGGGCTGAGCCCGGCCGGGCCCCATGGGCAAAGGCCCGGCCACCAAGCGCTCGCATACGAGCCCCAACCCCGGGCCTGGCTCCAGGGTGGGGCCCCGGCTGCGTCATCCCGGGCGACGTCACGGTCCTCGGATTTTTCTCCATAGGGGTTTTGGTGAACTATGGTCATGAGCTTTGGGTAATGACCGAAAGGACAAGATCGCGGATACAAGCGGCCGAAATGAGTTTCCTTCGCAGGGTGGCTGGGCGCTCCCTTAGAGATAGGGTGAGAAGCACAGTCACTCGGGAGGAGCTCGGAGTAGAGCCGCTGCTGCTCCACATCGAGAGGAATCAGCTGAGGTGGCTCGGGCATCTTTTTCGGATGCCTCCTGGACGCCTCCCTGGGGAGGTGTTCCAGGCATGTCCCCCCGGGAGGAGGCCCCGGGGAAGACCCAGGACACGCTGGAGGGACTATGTCTCTCGGCTGGCCTGGGAACGCCTCGGTGTTCTTCCCGAGGAGCTGGCCGAGGTGTCTGGGGAAAGGGAAGTTTGGGCTTCCCTGCTTAGACTGCTGCCTCCGCGACCCGGTCCCGGATAAAGCGGAAGAAGACGAGACGAGACGAGACGAGACGAGAAATGTAGTGCATGGGTGGTGTGTGTTCAGAGTGCACGAGTGTTGTGTATACCAGTGAGTGTGTTACATGTAAATATAGAAATGTATTGCATCATGCATGAGTGGTGTGTGTGTGTAAGAGAGGGTGTGTGTTGAGAGTGCATGAGTTGTATCTTATAGTGAGTGAGAGAAAGACAGTGCGTGTTAAGAGAGTGAAGTATGTGTTCATATATGAGTGAGAGAGAGAGAGTTGACAGTGCATGAGTGTTACATTTAAATATAAAAATTTAGTGCATGAGTTGTGTGTGTGTTGAGAGTGTATGAATGTTACATGTAAATATAGAAATGTAGTGCACAAATTGTGTGCGTGTGTTAAGAGAGTGCATAAGTGTTGTGTACGAGTGAGTGTGTTACATGTAAATATAGAAATGTGGTGCATGACAGGGGTAGGGGGAGAGTGTGTGTTGAGAGAATGCATCAGTGTTGTGTATGTATGACTGTGACAATTATTAACCAATGTGTACTCCCACCAGTAACACACAACATCTCTCTATATTTTCATGTAACAGACAAACATTAACTTTAAAAGTTGTATTCTGCGGTTAGAGTGAGCTAACTTGCCGACGTAATTTTCTCTTTTGAGTCGTACGATCGAAAACCACCGACGTTTTGCTTTCTATCTATCTATGTGTGCACACAGCACAAATCCCACTGTAGCCAGATATCTATAAAGATGCATATTTATCTATATGGTTGCATTTACATGTAAATGAAGGTTTCAGTCACTGCAAACGGATACTTTCGAAAACCCCGGGCAAAGTGGAGATTTCTAGAAACTCTGAATTGTCTGAGGACAGAATTGTAACTGTATGTCTACAAAGTGAGAAAACTTGAAGAGAGTATAAGAGATGAATAACTTACATCCCAAATTAATCACACGTTCTCGTAGGTTGTTGTGTTGTCGGACTAGAGCATGACTATCTGATACCACTTGCTGCATGAACGCGCGAAATGTTTATGTGCTACGGTAATATGCATCCCCACAGAAACCAAATAGGCGGAACAAAAATCCAGCGGGCGGAACTAACATTTCATGGGACATATCGGTTTTATAAATTTTATTGTCCGGGCCTGGGGTGGCCAGGGCGGGGCCAAGGCGTGCCCTGGGGTGGCCACGCCCCCCCGGCCACCCCTTAGCTACGCCCCTGCAACAATTCAAAAACTCTTTAATTGTATAAATTTCAAATGGTTTGCAATTAATTGGGATCCACTGTTTTTATCCTTTCAACCGCGCATCATACCTTCGTCCAATTGGAAAGGTCATTCATGCACTTTTCTCCCTCATGAGAATTTTGAAAAGTTGGCAAGTATGAGTAAGAAGGTCCTGGGTTCGAGCCCAGCAGCTGATGAGGGCCTTTCTGTGTGGAGTTTGCATGTTCTCCCCATGTCTGCATGGGTTTCCTCCAGGTGCTCCGGTTTCCCCAACAGTCCAAAGACATGCAGGTTAGGCTAATTGGTGACTCTAAATTGACCGTAGGCGTGAGTGTGAATGGTTGTTTGTGTCTAAGGCTACTTTTACATTACGTCGAATCAGTGGATCATCAGATTAACGTTCTTAAAACGATTCGCGTTTACACTAAAACCGTTAGCCGTGCACACAGCAACACCAATATACGGATACGCTCGGCTCCGCAGGCATCCTGCGCTCCAAATCACTCCGCCCTGAACAGCGAGTGCCCTCTGGAGGGTGCGCACTCCGGCCCTGCGCAGCTCACACAGCGCGCGAGTGAAGTGCACAAGCCACGATTCAGGACTGAGCCGCTGTGTGTGTGATCCCAGCGCATATCACTTACTGCTTGCCAGTGGAAAGATGGCAAGCCTAAAGACAATCATAACTACACAATGGGCAGTATTTGCATCAGTATTTGCAGTATTTTCATACTTTTATACTCTTTAATGAAAGGTGATACAAGGCGGAAGTCCGCGCCGTTTTTCAGCAGTCGCGTCACATGACCAACACCAGCGAATCAGGAAGGTGGATGTCACAGTGACATTGTCCAATGAGGACGCCAGCTAGAACTCAGCACAGCGTATTCGCGTATCTCAATGTTTACACAGCACCGGACCAGATACGATCTAGATTGAATACGTGGACGCTGGCGGATTCCCGTTTCCCGGCTTTTCCAGGTGGTTTAATGTAAACGGACAGTGCATCCGCGAAGAAAACGAGACAGATACGGTCTAATGTAAACGTAGCCTATGTGTCAGCCCTGTGATGACCTGGTGACTTGTCCAGGGTGTACTCTGCCTCTCACCCATCGTCAGCTGGGATAGGCTCCAGCTTTCCTGTGACCCTGTACAGGATAAGCGGCTACAGAAAATGGATGGATGGATGGATGGATGGATGGATGGATGGATGGATGGATGGATGGATGGATGGATGGATTTTGCAACAGGACCTTTTCTGGCCACAGTAAATTAATATTTGAGCCCATTGTAGAGTAAGGAATAATTGGACAAAATATGTGTCTGTTTAAGGGACTTAAGGGTACTCAGCCAGACCTTAGGTTGTTATATCCTGGTCTGTTAAAAAGTCACTCACAATTATTAGCTCTATCCATACAGTGTGCCACAGCTTCACAAAGGAAAAAGACACCAGCTAAATGAGAGCGCAAGAGAGAGAGAGAGTCAGCTAAATGAAGTCAGTGTGAAATTACCAAAATAAAGGGGATTACACAAATACATGCACAGATGCTATAAAGGCATCTGTGCCTTTAGCTGGTGTCCTTGCATTTTCAAACTCCTGTTCCAGTGGGTGGCTGTCAACAAAATCAAGAAGTGTGATCTTCAATTACATTGCAATTACAATGCATTTTGGGAAAAGCAAAAAAAAAGCTCTAATATGGCTAGAATGAACTGAACTGAACACTGACTGAATGTATTGTTTAAAACCATGTTAAAACTATTTTGCAAGAAATAATATATTTTGGTTATCTCATGCTATATACAAACCTGTGCTATTATGAACGGTCCTTGAGTCTTGGCACATCAAAATGTCTGGGTCTATGTTAACAGATTCAGATAAAGAATGTTGTTGTTGAAGGAAGAGTCTGTAATTCCCTGAAGCACAGTTACAGAGAAGCTTCAGCTGCATTTGTGTCAAGGGTTCATTATGATTTGAGTGATGAGATCGGATGACCTTGTATTTAGTGGCTGCTAAGAGCACTGCAGATAAACAACCACTTCCCACTGAACATTCAACACACCATTGTGACTTTCCAGTAGATAAAGACAAAACTCAGAGGAGCTGCAGCTTAAAGAACAGTCTAAATGTATTTTTGCTTTATCTTTTGGGATGTATGATAAAGACAGTCTCAAGGAACCTTACATCAGGAATTACAAAAGAATTTTCTGATATAAAGTTAAAAGCCTGCTAGAATGATTTGGCAAGGTTGTATAATACTTCAAACAATTTCTTTTCTTTTTTTCTTCTTTTTTCTTTCTTTTTTTGTTAAACCAAATATTGTGCTTGTCCTACAATAGTGGATCACAGCTGTGTCTCACTCACCTACTAACTCCACAACCAATTCCAATGGTGGCAAATACTTTTTCACTTGAAGAATGATTTAACAGTTAATGCAAGAATGATGCATTTAAAAGTATATTCATTTACTAGAAGACTAGATCAACTAGAAGATAAGAAAGCAAAGAGAGCCTTGTAAGTGCTATTGTGACATCTTAATTTCAGCGATTTTCCCATCGAATAGGGCATTACACAGGGTATCAGAATTTTAGCTAAGAGATTTGTCTGGATAATAGAATAAAATTAAATAATTTTTTGACATTTAATTTTCCTTACACTTGCTCTAGCCCTGTCATCCCTTGTCAAAAAATGTCCACAAGTGAGAGCCCTCTTTATCCTGCCCAGGAGGCAAACATTGCAAACTGTATTTAATGGGAGAATGCACTGCTATGCTTGTGTTGAATCATGTCTTCACTCTTACTTCCTTTATCCTATGAGCTAACAAGGCACACAAACAGCTGGCCAGGGCCTTTTCCACCATGACAGCCACAACTGGACATACGGTAGAGTTTGCCTGGACACATTCTTATCTGTAAGAGCAGATATATTGATTGGATTATTAATATGCTACAATGCTGTTGGTCCTCTGTTGGGCTTTGTGTGAAGGTCTGAATGTCTGACCCTTTGCAAACATGGCTGTATGCAAGGGTCACTCCTAGGGGCCAGGCTTATAATTTCAACTGCATCATCTGCTGTGCCACCTGTTTATCTTGGACCGCAGGTCCAGTCTGATCAGTAACACTAATTTTAATAACAGGTTACAAAGTTTGTCAGATGCACTGATGCATCATCCACAGCAGCAGTACCTGTGGAAAATCATACACCTGGAGATTTGGCCTATGGTTCCGTAACATAAAACATTTGCGTCTGCCTACTCAGTAACCACACTGGACTTGTCTGTTAGCAGACAGTTCAACTGCTGTTTTTCTGTATGTGTTCCACATTAGCTGAACTACCTTATGTAATTTTGACATTCCATGGGCAACACAATATTTCCATAGTGCAAGAGTTTTAAAAATTGCCACTGGAATTATGCTGCAGTTGGGCGAAGGCTCTAATGGCTTTTTGAAGATGCTCCAGTCTCAACATTTTGGGCATTGATCACTGTCTATCATTCAACTCCATTGAGGCCTGGGAGACTAGACAGTTTGCATAGACAGAAATACAAGAAGTTGGGAAAATTCCCAACAGCAAGTCATAAATTTTTAAAATTATGAAATCTCCAGAGCCCTTTCTCCTACATGCCGATAATTGGCAATGATAGGTCAGTGGTTAACACACTGTGCTACTTATCTGAAGGTCATCAGTTAAAATTCTCGAACCACTGTTGGGTCCTTGAGCAAGATGCTTAACATTCAACTGCTCAACTGTATCCATTTGCTTTGTATAAAAGAATAAGCCAAATGAGTTATATATAAGTGATACAAACAAAATGTCATGTGTTTGTTCTATGAACACTGTTAACAATTATAAGAATAGCTAAACTTAACATCAGTGCACATTTCTTTGATGGTGCAGATTTAACAATAGCAAAATTAAAGAGAAAATAACGAATGCCTCATCACTGAAAAAGCACAAACAGGTATTATAGCATGGGGTTTTAAAGGCTATCCACATGAGCTCATGTTCATGAGGTGACAACACTGCTGTTGGTGATAATAGCTTCTGCCTTTAACACCCATATTATTGTCAGTCTGAGTACTGATAATGGAAGCGCTGAACAAATTACAAAACATGGCCGCTCAAGACTACAATGCCCATGAACCACAACACCCCCCAGTCACCTGAGTATTGAACACAGCTGGAACACAGCTGAAGCACATCTGTAATCAGCACAACGCTACTTAAACACCTTGCACTCAAGCACTCATTGCGAAGTATCGTCCTGAGTTCTCCAGTTCATACCAAGCCTTATCTTCTTGAATGCTTATCGTTATTCTGACACTTGCTACTGGTAAAGCACTACAGTACAGTGGGCAAGCTCCATATGGATCAGTGGAGGAGATCACACGATTTCCTATGAGCGATTTCTCGAGTTATTCAAGCAGGTCTTCGACCATGAACTAGAAGGATTCGAGGTAGGAGAGATCCTTCTTAACATGAAGCAGGGCTCACGTAGTGTTGCTGAGTATGCCTTGGACTTCAGGACAGTGGCAGTGGCAAGTGGGTGGAACGAACCAGCACTCAAGGCTGTGTTTCGCCAAGATCTCCATCCTGAGGTATTGAGTGAGTTGGCATGTAAAGATGAAACGCTAACCTTAGACACTCTCATTGATCTAGCCATCTGGTTGGATCACCTGCTGACCAGTTAACCCTCTCTTCAGGAGACCTCCGTACCCATCTAGCCTTCTGAGGAAGCTACACCAATGAAGGTTTCGAACACGCATTGGAAGCACTCAGAACGTGAAAGGCAGCAAAAGGAAGGTCTCTGCTTCTACTGTTGGAGTTCAGAACATCAAATTCGCCAGTGCCCTCTTTGCCTGCCTTGCTCCAACCCAGTAGAGATCCTGGCACGAGCGGTGAGTCCTAAAAGGAAGTTTAACACTCATTCATTTAAGGTACTATTGTTGTTGCAGTCAGCCATACACATTATATTTGCCCTTATTGACTCAGGGGCAGAGGGGAATTTCATCAGCAGCATGATTGTTGAGAAATATGACTTGCCTACAATCCCTCTGCAGAGTCCACTCAGCATCCAAGCAGTCGACGGAGGACCCATAGGGGAAGGCTTCATTAATCCCCAAACCACTCCCATTCACATCCAGGTGGGGGCACTCCATTCTGAACACATATCTCTCTATGTCACTAAAACCGTATTTCATGACATCATTCTTGGCTTTTCCTGGCTGCAACTGCATGACCCATTGATCTCATGGCATAAGAAAGAAATTCTTCAATGGTCTCCCGCCTTTTCAAAACTGTCTGTCATGACCATGCTTGAGCATTTCATCTACATCGGGAGATAGACATCAAACAAGTTCCATAGTTCAAATCCCAGAATGTTACCAAGACCTACAGTCTTCAGCAAAGGGAAGGCTTGTGGGCTACCGCCCCACCGACCATATGATTGTGCCATAGACCTCCTACCAGGTATGTCACCCCCATGGGGCTGAATCTATCCTCTTTCTCTGAAGGAGCAAGCAGCCATGGAGGAATACATCCAAGAAGCCCTTAACCAGGGCTATATTCATCCATCCAAGTCTTTGGCTTCAGCAGGCTTCTTCTTTGTGGAGAAATGAGGTGGTGGGCTCCGATCTTGCATAGACTACAGAGGTCTCAATCAAGTCACAGTCAAGTACCCTTATTCTCTTCCTCTTATTCTGTCAGCCCAAGAACAGCTTCATTCCACCAGGATATTTTTCAAGCTTGACCTACGCAGTGCCTACAATTTAATCAGAATTAAGAAGGGCGACGAATGGAAGACGGCATTCAGTACAACTACTGGCCATTTTGAGTTGCTTCAGCACCCAGTGTATTCCAGTGCCTGATAAACAACATATGAAGGGATATGCGAGGAAGGTATATTATTGCATACATCGATGATATCCTAATCTTGTCATGCTCCACCCTGGACTTCCACTCTGGAGATTTATTATCTCCCAGTTCAGCGCTAATCCAGATCCGGGATGGGACTTCCATCTTGCCGGCATTCACTTCCTGGTTTGCTCTGCTGTGTATAAAAAGGCCGTTCTCAGAAGGGGACTTTGCCAGAATGTCTTGTTGGATTTCATGTCATCTCTGCACCATTATTGCTTCTTGGATTTTGCTCCCTGTTTTGCCTGTTTCTTGTCACAGTTTTTTGCACTACATTTTTGTCTTTTTTCATGTTTGTTGTGCTACATTTTTGTCTCATGTTTTTTGTCTGGACTATTTTTTATGCTAGCATTTTTTGTCCTTGCCTGCCTCGTTTTTTTGTCCCTAGCTTTTTCTGGATTATTTTTGGTCTATTTTTTACTCAGATTAAATATTTTTTATTATTGGATTTACTGGTTTCTGTTCTGCTCTTAGATCCTACTCACCACCCATAACAGTACATTCTGGCCAACATGGATCCAGCAGAACTGAACCATCTGAGAATGGCTATGCAGCAGCAAGGAGCCCTCCTTGGGACCCACCAACAGGAACTCAAGCAGATCACCCAGAACCTGGCCACCCTGTCCAACTCACTCAACCTTCTAGCCACACAACTTCAGCACTCCCAAGCCATGCCTACCCCTGCTCAGCCACCTCCTTCTTCACCTCCCGCCACCGCCGCTCGCCACGAACCGAGACTTCCTTTGCCTTAGCCCTACAGTGGGGAACTAGGTAACTGCAGATCTTTTCTGTCTCAGTGTTCATTGATCTTGGAGGTACAACCCATGGCTTTCCCCACAGAACACTCCCGGGTAGCTTCACGCTACCTCACTGGCAAGGCCAGGGGATGGGGAACAGCGGTCTGGCACGCCGACGCATCCTTTTGTTCCAGCTTCAAGGACTTCTCTGAGGAAATGAGGCAAACATTCGACCGCTCTCTGTCTGGTCAGGAAGCGGCTAGGGAGCTCATGGAGCTGCGGCAGGGCCCCCGATCTACCTCAGACTATGCCATCAAGTTCTGGACATTGGCAGCATCATGCGACTGGAATGAGAGTGCCCAGGTCAATGCGTTCCTACATGGCTTGTCCGACGTCATCAAGGACGAAATGGTATCTCGGGAACTGCCGTCAGACCTCGCCACTCTCATGGACCTCGTGAATCGTATCGACGCTTGGGTCCTACAACGTAGGAGAGAGAAGAGCCACCTCAGCTGCAACTTATCCCCACCTCCTGCCTCGTCCGTCGAACCCATGCAGGTAGATCAGGTACGGGTGTTAGCGGAGGAACGACTGCGCCGGCGGAACACGGGGCCTTGCTTCTACTGCGGTCAGCAAGGACACATCTGCCGAGCCTGCCCACTAAAAAGGACGAGCCCACCAGTTAATCAAGGGGCCCTAGTGGGCAATGCTCAGAACCAGCCCCCTGCTGACCGACCGTTGCTCCCTGTTATCATCACGCACAACAACCGACATCACCATCTTCAGGCACTTGTCAACTCAGGGCAGACAGGAACCTGATCTGCTCTGCCACTGCCAAGGATCTTGGAATCCCATTACTTGCCCTCGAAGTCCCTCTCACTGTCCTGACACTTGATGGCACTGGCTTGACCACCATCACTTACCTCACCACCCCACTCACCCTAGAGATTTCAGGCAATCACTCCGAAACGATACAACTTCGCATCATGAACAACCCTCACGTTCCTGTTATTCTTGGGCTACCCTGGTTGATGCAGCACAACCCCCACTTAAACTGAACTGATCACACCATCTTAGGCTGGAGTCCTTCCTGCCTGGCCTCCTGCCTGAACTCTGCTCTGCCTCCCGCCAAACCACCACAGCCCTCAGCCAGTGAGTTTCCCGACCCCTCTCACATGCCTCCGGAATATCTGGACCTCAAGCCAGTTTTTAGGAAAACCTGAGCAGTGTTCCTCCCTCCTCACAGGCTTTACGATTGCGGGATCGACCTCCTGCCCGGGATGGCGCCACCCAAGGGACGTCTCTACTCTCTCTCACCCACTGAATGACAGGCCATGGAGAAGTACATCATGGAGTCACTGGCAACTGGGATCATCCGCCCTTCCTCCTCTCCAGCAGGGGCGGGGTTCTTCTTCATTGAAAAGAAGGACAAGTCACTCCATCCCTGCATTGACTATCAAGGTCTCAATGCCATCATGGTCAAGAACCACTACCCACTACCGCTCATGACCACAGCCTTTGAACTACTCCAGGGAGCTAAGGTGTTCACTAAACTGGACTTACGCAACACCTACCACCTAGTTATGATCAGGGAATGGGACAAGTGGAAGACGGCCTTCAAGACCACCACAGGCCACTATGAGTACCTCGTTGTCCATTTCGGCTTGACTAACATGCCTGCGGTATTCCAGGAGTTAGTTAACGATGTCTTGAGAGACTTTCTTAACACCTTTGTCTTCATTTACCTCGACGATATCTTGATTTTCTCTCACTCCCTGGAGGAACATCGGGGTCACGTCCAGCAGGTTCTTCAACACCTGCTAAAGAACAAGCTGTTAATTAAGGCGGAGAAGAGCGAGTTCCACCAAGGCTCTGTCTCGTTCCTGGGGTTCATCATCTCTCCAGCAAAGATCCAGATGGACCCCCTCAAGCTGGAGGGAGTCACCGACTGGCCCACCCCATCTTTGAGGAGAGCACTCCAGCGCTTCCTGGGGTTCACCAACTTCTACAGGTGCTTCATCCACGACTTCAGCATGGTGGCCGGACCTCTCTTAGCCCTGACCTCGACCAAGACCAAGTTCAAGTGGGGGGAGGAAGCAGATAAAGGCTTTTCCAGGCTCAAGCACAGGTTTACTACAGCACCCATTCTCACCATACCCGATCCAACCAAGCAGTTTATTGTTGAGGTCGATGCTTCCGAGTCAGGGGTCAGAGCTATACTATCCCAGAGGGCCAGTGACGACAAGGTCCACCCCATGCTCCTTCTTCTCCCGCAGGCTATCCCCAGCCGAACGGAATTACGACATTGGCGACCGAGAACTACTGGCTGTTAAACTAGCCTTGGAGGAGTGAAGGCACTGGCTTGAGGGGTCAGAGCTCCCCTTCCTAGTCTGGACCAACCATAAGAATCTGGAGTACCTCAAGTCTGCCAAACACCTTAATTCCCATCAAGCCCGTTGGTCTCTTTTCTTCTCCTGGTTCAACTTCACGCTCTCCTACCACCCAGGCTCCAAGAATGGCAAACCCAAAGCCCTGTCCAGGATGTTCTCTTCCCACCAAGAGGAATCCAAGCCACCCAGGACCATCCTTCCTCCACGCTGCCTGGTGGGAGCCACCATTCTAGAGGGATGACAATCAATGGGATGACAATCAGGTGTGAGTGAGCACCCTGTTTTATTTAAAGAACAGGGATCTATCAAAGTCTGATCTTCACAACACATGTTTGTGGAAGTGTATCATGGCATGAACAAAGGAGATTTCTGAGGACCTCAGAAAAGCATTGTTGATGCTCATCAGGCTGGAAAAGGTTACAAAACCATCTCTAAAGAGTTTGGACTCCACCAATCCACAATCAGACAGATTCAAAACCATTATTATCCTCTCCAGAAGTGGTCGACCAACAAAGATCACTCCAAAAGCAAGGCGTGTAAAAGTTGGCGAGGTCACAAAGGACCCCAGAGTAACTTCTAAGCAACTGAAGGCCTCTCTTACATTGGCTAATGTTAATGTTCATGAGTCCACCATCAGGAGAACACTGAACAATGATGGTGTGCATGGCAGGGTTACAAGGAGAAAGCCACTGCTCTCCAAAAAGAACATTGCTGCTCATCTGCAGTTTGCTAAAGATTATGGGGACAAGCCAGAAGGCTATTGGAAAAAAGTTTTGTGGACAGATGAGACCAAAATAGAACTTTTTGGTTCAAATGAAAAGCGTTATGTTTGAAGAAAGGAAAACACTGCATTCCAGCATAAAGAACCCCATCCCATCTGTGAAACATGGTGGTGGTAGTATCATGGTTTGGGCCTGTTTTACTGAGTCCGGGCCAGGATGGCTTGCCATCACTGACAGAACAATGAATTCTGAATTATACCAGTGAATTCTAAAAGAAAATGTCAGGACATCTGTCCATGAACTGAATCTCAAGAGAAGGTAGGTCATGCAGCAAGACAATGACCCTAAGCACTCATCATTCTACCAAAGAATGGTTAAAGAAGAATAAAGTTAATGTTTTGGAATGGCCAAGTCAAAGTCCTGACCTTAATCCCATTGAAATGTTGTGGAAGGACCTGAAGCGAGCAGTTCATGTGAGGAAACCCACCAACATCCCAGAGTTGAAGCTGTTCTGTACAGAGGAATGGGCTAAAATTCCTCCAAGCCGGTGTGCAGGACTGATCAACAGTTACCGGAAAAGTTTAGTTGCAGTTATTGCTGCACAAGGGGGTCACACCAGATACTGAAAGCAGAGGTTCACATACTTTTGCCACTCACAGATATGTAATATTGGATCATTTTTCTCAATAAATAAATAATATATAATAGTATAATATTTGTCTCATTTGTTTCAACTGGGTTCTCTTTATCTACTTTTAGGACTTGTGTGAAAATCTGATGGTGTTTTAGGTCATATTTATGCAGAAATATAGAAAATTCTAAAGTGTTCACAAACTTTCAAGCACCACTGTATGGGCACTACTGCTTGCTGTGTGTGTCTGTGTTCACTAATTCAGAACTTCAGAATAAAGAACTTCACTATACTGCAATGTATATGTGGCAAATAAAGACTTCTAATTCTAAAAATCTAATCAGAAATTTTCTGTAATCATGTGATTTTTACTGCCAACAAAATCTGCGAATCAACAGACTTCACTTTCATGAAGTTTATATCTCACTCGGCTAGATAACACATATGCAGTACAGACAGACACAGACAGTGGTGTAGCCAGGATTTTTTACATGGGGTGGTCAAAGGGGGGCCAAGGATTATACAAGGGGTGGCCATGCTGTGACTAAATAAGGGGGGGGGCTTCCGGGGGTCCTCCCTCGGGAAATTTTGAATTAGCTAGATTTGATTTCCTGTATTCTGATGTATCTGGTGGTATATCTGGTGCCTAACTCATGAACAAAACCCATGTGAGCCAAGAGGTCAGAAATTAATGTATTAATTTATTTGTCACATAAAGCATCTGTAAAACAAAGAAACCATCCAACTTGTTTACTCTAGTTAAGCATCAGGATTTTAACGATCACTACTAAAATGCAAAAGTAAAAACTAAAAGATCACCTGTCCCAGGCACCTGGGAAGTAGTAAGGATATTAGTCAGGCTTGAATAAAGAGTGCTTTGCTCAGGAAAAGGAAAATACTTGTATACTTAACTCATACATACAACATATGGTATGTAAACACAACATGTTGTGATATTGTCCATTGTAAGTACTGTACAAACTAAATGTGTTGAGTTACAAAATGTGTTTGTGTGTGTGCGCATGCGTGTTTGTGAGTGAGTGAAAGTGTTACACTGATTTAACACATGACATAGGTGAGGTGTAGTGCATGAGTGGTGTGTGTGTGTGTGTGAGAGAGAGAGGGGGAAAGTATGTGCACTACATGTAGATATAGATGAGCTTTAGTATACGAATTTTGTGTGTGTGTGTGTGTGTGTGTGTGTGTGTGTGTGTGTGTGTGTGTGTGAAATGTTACATGTAAATACAAAAATGAAGTGCATAAGTTGTGTGTGAGAGAGAGAGTGTATGTTCAGAGTGCATGAGTGTTGTGTGTGTTATATGTGAATATAGAAATGTAGTGCATGGGTGGTGTGTGGGTGAGCGTGTGTTCAGAGTGCACGAGTGTTGTGTATACCAGTGAATGTGTTACATGTAAATATAGAAATGTAGTGCATCATGCATGAGTGGTGTGTGTAAGAGAGGGTGTGTGTTGAGAGTGCATGAGTTGTATCTTATAGTGAGTGAGAGAAAGACAGTGTGTGTTAAGAGAGTGAAGTATGTGTTCATATATGAGTGAGAGAGACAGAGTTAAGACAGTGCATGAGTGTTACATTTAAATATAAAAATTTAGTGCATGAGTTGTGTGTCTGTGTTGAGAATGTATGAATGTTACATGCAGGGGTGTAGTGGGCGTGGTACGCGGGGGTACGCCGTCCACCCACTTCTCCCGAGGTGAGATTCAAAAAAAAAAAAAACTGTCATTCAATGGCCTGAGTTTATACGCTCTACAGTAAGTGACACGTGCCTTTGTGCTCATCATCAATGCCCCCCCCCAATCGAACGTTACGTAAAACGTAGCGACGCAAAGTAGAATGCATTCTAAACGCAGCCGAGATATTAGAATTATGTAAACGGTTGACTCCGCCATTTTAATGTTGCTTCGACCAACTAGAGAGCTTCGACAGAATGGCAGATCAAGGGGAAAATGACTCGACAGGAAAGACTCGGCAGAAAAACATCGATTTTTATTTCAGAAAAAGCATTCCGACACCGGCGACACCAAATCCAGCGACCTTGAGTGAGCCACCATCACCAATCATAACCAGTCACACTCACACTGAAGTTCCTTTCACTGCAGGCTGTTTGTGTATCATAATTTCCAATATTTTGGCTTCACGCCTGATAGTCCATGTTAAACCTATGCAAGGTTTATGTTGAGTTCCAGCAGCAGAGTGGTGTTGTCTACGACGATGCATTCGGAAGGAGAAGGCGAATTTGTTCCTCTTTAGCCATTTCGGCATATTTATTGGAGACAAAATAAACCGTGGCTTTTCGCCATAACAGTTGGGCTGTACTGACAAACACGAATGAAAATTGCACACATAAAAATGTCTGAAAAAAAGTGTCTTCTTGTTCCCTCTTGTGTTGTTAAAAGAACGTAACATTTATACAAATCATTCATACCAAACATAGGCGACCAAACAAAGGCTACCGCTTCTGACATGATATCAAATCGATGATGTCACGAATCGCGTACCCCCACTTTAAAAATCTCCACTACACCACTGGTTACATGTAAATATAGAAATGTAGTGCACAAATTGTGTGTGTGTGTGTGTGTGTGTGTGTGTGTGTGTGTGTGTGTGTGTGTGTGTGAGAGAGTGTGTGAGAGTGAGATAGTGTGTTAAGAGAGTGCATAAGTGTTGTGTACGAGTGAGTGTGTTACATGTAAATATAGAAATGTGGTGCATGAGAGGGGTAGGGGGAGAGTGTGTGTTGAGAGAATGCATGAGTGTTGTGTATGTATGAGTGTGACAATTATTAATAAATGTGTACTCCCACCAGTAACACACAACATCTCTCTATATTTTCATGTAACAGACAAATATTAACTTTAAAAGTTGTATTCTGAGGTTAGAGTGAGCAAAGTGATTCACAGACAGCTAACTTGCCGACGTAATTTTCTCTTTTGAGTCGTACAATCGAAAACCACCGACGTTTTGCTTTCTATCTATCTAGTATCTATCTATGTGTGCACACAGCGCAAATCCCACTGTAGCCGGATATCTATAAAGATGCATATTTATCTATTCGGTTGCATTTACATGTAAACAAAGGTTTCAGTCACTGAAAAAGGATACTTTCAAAAACCCCGGGCAAAGTGGAGATTTCTGGAAACTCTGAATTGTCTGAGGACAGAATTGTAACTGTATGTCTACAAAGTGAGAAAACTTGAAGAGAGTACAAGAGATGAATAACTTACATCCCAAATTAATCGCACGTTCTCGTAGGTTGTTGTGTTGTCCACAATCCAGCGGGCGGAACTAACATTTCGTGGGACATATCGGTTTTATAAATGTAATTGTCCGGGCCTGGGGTGGCCAGGGCGGGGCCAAGGCGTGCCCTGGGGTGGCCACACACCCCTTAGCTCCACCCCTGGACACAGATACTCGTAAACAATCTCATTGCCATAGCAATGCGATTCTTGCCATATAAAAAGATCACTTTTCTTGGTGAATAAAAACAAGCAAAAGCATGTAACATAAAAATACAAGGAAAATTTAATTTTTTGGAAAAAAAAAAACCCAAACACTGTGAGCAGTGGGTGATGTAGCCTTTAGAGGCAGCAAAAGACTTCCTGAGGCAAGGTATGTGTGTGTGTGTGTGTGTGTGTGTGTGTGTGTGTGTGCGTGCGTGTGTGTGTGTGTGTGTGTTCACCACTACAGTGATTGGGCTTATTTTTACAGCCAAACACTTGACACTCAGGCATCTTTAGGGTTGTTTACAAGAATTTAAAAGCAATTTACATACACTAGCTCTCAGCCTGGGTAAGTTATGTAGGGTGTAGGTGATGTCACAATCTGACGTCAGAGCGTGATATTTGAACCTTGGCCAGAGTAAGATGGCAGTGCCCAGGGACATTTTATTTTAAAAGAAAAAAACTGTACACAATATATAGGTACTGATATGAACAAATGAACACTCAAACATGTTTTGGATGGATATAATCTGTCAGTATAAAGGAGCTTATTTTTTGGGGTTTTGTTCTCCTTTAATATTGCCAGTCGTTGGAGTTGCAGTTGGATGTAAGTGCAAGAAGGTGTTTATTTACAAGCACACATGAACATAACACAAAAACTTTAGGCAAGAGACGAGTCAGAAAACAGGCATGGGTTATACCAGGTGTGAACAGAACATACGAGGCAAGGCGAAAGGCAGAGTCAAGAATGAACAAAAAGTCAAAACTAGAGCAAGCACAGTGATACTACACTGTAAAAAAAATTGCTTTGAATTAAAAAAGTGAGTAACTTGGTTGTCTTAAAATTTTGAGTTCATTAAAACTCATATAGTAAGTTAGCATAATGAGGCAATCAAGTTGTATTGTGCTAACTTACGATATGAATTTCAACAAACTTGAAATTTTAAGGCAACCAGGTTAATCACTTTAAGTTAACACAACAAATTATTTTTTACAGTGTAGGCTTGGTAAACGGTGACACAAAGTTCTATGTGTATATACTTTGCAAAGTACTAGCGTATGCAGAGTCCTTTTATGTATGTGCTGATTGTGCTCTAAACAGCAGCATGTGTACCCAATAATTAGTCCTTGCCGTGAATGTGGCGCACTCAAAGCACAATGTGCATGAGTGCAAGCAACCACTTTGAGGTATGCCATGCTCAAGCGCTCACTGACATGGCAAATATCTTGAATATTTAACAATTACTCAGATAATTGTTTTAGTATAAATTGTGATTATCCAAAAAAATAAAAATCAGATTAAAAAATAATTTATTTCAAACTTCAAAAGCAGCATGAAAATGTAATAAAGGCATGATTGCAGTATTGTGTCACTTATCTATGCCGACTCACATAAAATACTTTGTTTTGAAATAGATAAAATAAATCACAATTCCACCTTACCTTTGAATAGTTTTAGACCAAACTTCATAGCATCTTTAGTGATTTTATGAACAGCATTTTCTTTCATAATTTATAATTCTTCCTCACTTACGGTGACAAAGCAATTGCCTACCATTTTGCCAAGTTACTCAAGGTAATTATCGAGAAATAGTCTGAATTTCTCGACCAATTCGTGATTTTCTACAATCACCTGTGTATTTACACTAAAGCTTAATTCAACTGAACTTTCTCTTCATTAACTATTACATAAAACATTAGACAATGTTTCCTTATGCATATGATATTTTCACTTGCTAAGATGTCAAAGAAGAAAAGGATTAATTAAATTTTTATGATGGTACACTAGTGGTGATTTTTATTTAAAAAAATATTGCATAAGGAAGAGTGTGTTTATGCTGAATATCAAAAAATTTGAAGCTTCAGGCTGAGTGCTGTAGGTAATCACAGCTGTGTCGATATTCAGTATAACCTGGGTGCGATTTGCTGGGGGGGATGGTGGGGATCATCCCCCCCTCTGGTTTTTATCTCTGCTGAAAAAAAATCCTCAGGGACAACCCCGTCAATAAAACAAACAAACAAACAAAAAAAAAAGTTGACATGACAGGCATGTTGTGACACAGTTTTCTATGGTCTACATTGCACTCACTTTCAAAATGACCCGAAGTGGCAGCTTTGATGTTCACGAACGTCCCCAGCAAATAGATACATTGTAGATAACAATATCCACAGTGTAAACATGGATTTAGCGCCATGAATCACATCCTTATTGATGAGCGCAACAGAATGAATGTATCCACACTGACAGCCTTCTTTTCCTCGCTGTCAATGGGCCAGACGTGCGTTCCTTCCCTGCTGAGAAATTCGCAGAAATGTGGATTAAAGAAGGGCGAAACGCGGCGGATAGCGCACCGATGGGAAAGCAGAAAAGGCCACATGAACTGTGCCATCAGAGCAAACTGTTCATTTAGTATTCATGTATTTTAGTGATTTTCGAGTCACTGTCCATTTAATCCGGAGGGAGAGAAACATCACAGCAACACGACAAGCAATGCGAACTTTGTTGTGTGTTAGTGTTTGTGTATTTAGTCAGAGAGATAGGAAGATGAATTTACTATCTCTGGTTTAGTGTTCGTTTTCATTTAGTGTTATTCATTTGATATCATCGGATGTTATTGAGCTGTTAGCCTATTGTTACCTTAATTTTGTGACGTTTCATGATTAAAAAAAAAACATCCCCCCTTCTGGTTTTTTGACAAATCGCACCCTGAGTATAACCACGTGATTGTGAGTGTAATATTGATTTTGTACAGCAATTCTATAAACATGAAATGATTATTGAGTAATTTTGGACATATGACATTTCAAACACAATATTTCATATTTAGGCCACACCAATTCGATTAGTTGGTTCTCGGAATCGCCGCTTGAAGAAAATGCAAAATGAAAAAAAAATCAAAATCAAACTCCCGCCAAAAGAAAAGGTCATGTGACGTGAGATCACGTGACGTCGAAAACCAGTCAAATCGCCCCTTTCACTTTCGTTAAAGACTTGTGAGGTAGCCTACTCCTGGTCAAATCTTCAAATCTTTTTTTTTCTCTGCATTGTAGATGTTCAACTGACTGTAATTCAATCGTTTATTTAGTCTATCTGTTTACTGGTTTGCCTGTATTGTTTGGTCTATTTCCACCGCTAATTTTACCATCAGAGCATTTTTTAAATTTTTATTTCGCCCGCTCGCTTCATATTTTTCCTGAAAAAATCCGAGAACCAACTAATTAAATTGGTGTGGCCTTAAAGTCAAAAGTTCTTCCTTCTTCCTTCAGCTGCTCCCATTAGGGGTCGCCACAGTGGCTCATCCTTCCCAATTTATGATCCGCATATTTGATTTGACATAGGTTTTTACACCAGATACCCTTCATGATGAACTGCGAGCTGGCCTAATGGTTAGTGTGACCCGCCTCTTGACTGGGAGATTGCAAGTTCTATTTGCGGTTGGGTCATACCAAAGACCATTATTAAAATCGTACCTACCGTCATCTGATGAGGCATGCTGCAATACAGATGTGAGTAGGGAGTCAAACTCTCGTGGTTACCACCGGACTGGCCCCCCACTGTAACCCCAGCTATGTAATAGGCAAGAGGCTGAGGGCTACTGAAACAGAGATTGGTGCCACCCAATGCTCAAGGGCCTGGTTAGTACTGGGACAGGAGACTGCCTGGGAAGATCAGATCCTGGCATGGGAAGGGACTTTGAACTTGAACCCTTCATGACATACAGTAACCCTCCCCAATATATCCAGGCTTGGAACCAGCACTAAGTATGCACTGACTTGTGCAACCCCAGTAGCTGGATATTTAAAGTCAAATTTAAAATTTTAAGTTAAAATTTATATTCATGAAAAATGTATCAGTCACCTCTCTGCTGATGATGTTACCAACATTACTGTAGTAACCGTTTTGACTGAGGAAGTGGAATTTTATGTTGTGAACAAAGATGAGCAGAGTGATAGGAAACATGCAGTTATAGGAAATATAAGCACTCTTGGAACACAGACTTGCTATTATTTCTGGGTTTATTTCTTTGCTTATTTCTCATGAGACTGTGTCAGCATGAAAACCCTCCCCAAAGAAGGTCTAAGGATATACTGTATAGCCGGTCGTTGAAACTAGATCCTGGCAGCACAAGCTTAGCCTGACATTAAATGTGGCTGTGTGTTCAGGCACTGCAGTAACTAAGAATCTGTGATAGTTCAATAACATAAGTCTTCAATGTGCATCTGTTTCTCCTCCTCTTGTTCACTGGCTGTAGGTGGAGGATGAGAACTCAAAAGGGAGAAGACACAGAAAGACAGCAGCAGACTGGTTTGCTGTGTCAGACACATCCATAAGCTTTAGGTCTGTCACAGAGAGAATGTATGGGCTGGCACACTGTCAGGCAATTCAAACAGACTATTGGCCCTTTTCCACTACCCTTTTTCAGCTCACTTCAGCTCGCTTCAGCTCACTTCAGCCCGACACGGCTCGCGTTTCGACTACCAAAAACCAGCACGACTCAGCTCGCTTCAGCCCTGCTTAGCCCCTAAAACTCGCACCGTTTTGGAGTGGGGCTGAAGCGAGCCAAACCGAGCCGAGTGAGGCTGGGGGCGTGAGCAGACACTCCCCTGTGCACTGATTGGTGAGGAGGAGTGGCCTCACATGCCCACACACGCCCCGCGAGCGCGCTGGGATCTGTAAACACCGCAAACCCAGAAGAAGAAGAATTACGAATTACGAGAATTTCTGAAGCCTTATGCGCCTCGCCTCATCTATACGCTCTTGCCAGTATCTGTCCGCGTTGTCGGTGACAACAAGCCACAGCACCAAGACCAGCAACACTAACGACTCCATGTCCTCCATGTTTATTGTTTACTATTCGGGTCGTGAGACTACCTTAAAAGCTCACTGATGTCACTGTTTGCGCTGCTTAACGACATCACGTGACGTCCACCCACTTTCGCTAACTCCACCCAATGTGTCCACCCACTTCCAGCCAGCACGGTTCAGTGCGGTTGTAGTCGAAATGCAACTCCAACAGCCCCGCTCAGCCCGACTCAGCACGGCACGGATCAGCCCGACTCAGCCGCGTTTGTAGTGGAAAAGCGGCATATGAGTCAGGCAGTAGACATGACATTCTATGCCATACTAAATTTTCAGTAAATGAAGTTTAACAAAAGGGTTTACACAACTGCTCTGGTATTATATTACACCATTAAAGGAGAACTGAACTCATTTTTAAACTTGCTTTATTTCTTAATTAACGTGTTATTCAATTATGTTTTTGGTTTTAGTAACCTTATATCGTCACTCGTATTGGCAACTAATTGCAATTAAATATTATACTTATCGGCCTATTCAATTTTTAGCCATGTTGAATTTAGTTTGTTTGATCCATGGCAGGCGTCGCTTATCTGCGTGATCTTCACGAGACTTGTGTGAGACTTTGAAATGTGAAGTGTCAGCCAGGTGTCAATGCCACCATTTTGAAAACTGTTTTTCAAATGAAATATTGCACAAAAATGAGTTTAAATGACAATTACTGCCTACTTTTTTTCAAACTTTCCTGATCACTATCAAAACAAACAAAACTTCCGGTTTGATTACATCAGCATTCAAAAGAGGGCGTGCGCGTCTTTTGACAATGTTGGCAGATGTTGGTCACTTTGATTTCCACTGTATGTCTTACTTCCGTCCTACGATATCTCACACAGGTCTCAATGAATCTCATTTATGTCCATTGGTTTGACATATGGACTGATATATTACATAGCATATTTCAAACACTCATAACTTGCTATAGCAGTGACAAAATAGCTATCAAAAATGCATTCCTATATTTAATAAAATGAGATAAATCGAATTTTGATAATAAAAAAATTGCCTTCAGTTCCCCTTTAAAGATTCCTACATTCAAGGTTACTGTACTAAACCACCTAATCTGATTTATCAAGGCTAATATTATCTCATCTCATCTCATTATCTCTAGCCGCTTTATCCTGTTCTACAGGGTCGCAGGCAAGCTGGAGCCTATCCCAGCTGACTACGGGCGAAAGGCAGGGTACACCCTGGACAAGTCGCCAGGTCATCACAGGGCTGACACATAGACACAGACAACTTTTCACACTCACATTCACACCTACGGTCAATTTAGAGTCACCAGTTAACCTAATCTGCATGTCTTTGGACTGTGGGGGAAACCGGAGCACCCAGAGGAAACCCACGCGGACACGGGGAGACCATGCAAACTCCACACAGAAAGGCCCTCGTCGGCCATGGGGCTCGAACCCGGACCTTCTTGCTGTGAGGCGACAGCAAGAAGACAGAGTCTTTGAAGACTCTTGCTAAGGATCCCAATGAGAAGTACATTGCAGTAATCCAGCCTGGAGGAGACAAAAGTGTGGGCACCACATGCCGCTTGGCTAATATTAATGATTGATTAATAGCTTTGAAAAGCATGTGCTATTTTTGGTGCAACTCTTTAAAAAGAGAGTTTTGCTAACTTGAAGCTATTTTCAACTGACTATTTTATGAGCACATCATTTATAAAACATTAAAGCGGTTTAATTTTCTAGCCTTTGGTTAGTCTTGATAAGCTGGGATATCAGTTAGCATATCCTGCTGCGTTGTCTATAATGCTGGGCTAATTTCCAGAGCAATTTAACACTGTGTACAACATAAGAGAAACCTGAAATGTAGTTTAGTAAATATTAATGATAATAATAATAATAATAATAATAATAATAATAATAATACATTTTATTTGTAAGGCACTTTACATTTAGATCAAATCTCAAAGTGTGACAAAATATCATTAAAAAGGCACATAGAAGCAACATAAAACAACATAAAACCGAACAGAAATGAAGCATAATTAAGAGTTATATGTTCTGCTAAACAGAAATGTTTTAAGTACTTTTTTAAAACCCTTAGTAGTCTGTGGTGCCCTCAGATGGTCAGGGAGGGCATTCCATCAGCGAGGGGCAGCAGGACAGAAGGCTCAATCACCCATGGTGCTGAACTTAGTCTTGGGGTGGCAGAGGCGATTTGAGTGGGAAGAGCAGAGGGATCACATTGAGGTTAGTGGGGTAATACTTTCAGGTAGATGGGGCATTTCCATATATGTACTGGTGAGTAAGAAGGGAGATCTTGTATTCAATCCTGGCAGAGACAGGGAGCCAGTGAAATGAACGGAGAATGGGTGTGATGTGTTCATATTTTTACACTCATCAAGATCCTTGAAGCGCTGTTCTGAATGTATTGCAGTCTTTGACGACTCTTGCTAAGGATCCCAGTGAGAAGTACATTGCAGTAATCCAGCCTGGAGGAGACAAAAGTGTGGACCAACTTTTCAGCATCTGATAAGGTGAGAGTGGGATGGAGTTTGGCAATATTTCTGAGATAATGAAAACAGTTCTTGCAAAGATGTTTGATATGGGCTTCAAAGGTGAATTGAGGGTCAAATTTTACACCAAGGTTGGTGACAAATGAGGAGATGTGAATGCCATGGTCAGAGAATGTAATGCTGGTTATGGAGGACAACTGGATTTGGTGTGGGGTACCAACCAAGATTGCTTCAGTTTTTGAGCTGTTCAGCTGGAGAAAGTTGTGATTCATCCACACCTTTATCTCCTCCAGACAGACAGTGAGTGTGAGAGGATGATGATGATGGCGAAGATGCAGAGGAATGTGTATCTGTTTTTATATAAAAGTAGTATGTCATCAGCATAGCAATGAAATGAAATTCCATAGCGACTAATGACATGACCAAGGGGGAGCATGTATAGAGTGAATAGGATTAACCCAAGGACTAACCCCTGAGGGACCCTGCAGGTGACTGTGTGTGTCTGGGATTTTGCATTTCCAAAGGAAATGTACTCTGTTCTGTCAGTGAGAAGATTTGAACCAGTTAAGGGCCATGCCAGTGAGTCCAATGATGTGATATAACCAGTTGAGAAGTATAGCATGGTCAACAGTATCAAATGCAGCAGACAAATCAAGAAGAATGAGGAGGGAAGGTGAACCAGCATCAGCTGCAATCAGTAGATCACTTGTAATTCTAACCAGAGCTATTTCTGTGCTGTGGGCAGAGCAGAAACCAGACTGAATTTTTTCAAAAAGGTTGTTGTGCCTAAGGTGGTCCTGAAGGTGGGCAGCAACTACTTTTTCCAATATTTGGAGAGTAATGGGAGATTGGAAATGGGCCTGTAATTGGCAAAAACTTTTGGATCAACAGTGGGTTTTTTGAGAAGTGGTCTGATTACAGTGGCATTTAGAGCAGATGGAATATAGTCAGCCTGAAAGGAGAGGTTTATTACAGTGGTGATCAAGGGACTTATGGCAGAGATATTTGCTTTCACTAGGGCTGTAGGAAAGGGGTCAAGGGCACAAATGGAGGGTTTCATTCTCCTGATGATATCTTCAACCTCTTGCTGTGAAGTTTCTGGGAAGCAGGTCAGGGCCTGGGAGATCTCAAACTGTGAGTAGGCAGTCGGGACAGGTAGAGTAGAAGAACCAGAAAGGACAGAACCATCCATCCATTATCTGTAGCTGCTTATCCTGTTCTACAGGGTCGCAGGCAAGCTGGAGCCTATCCCAGCTGACTATGGGCGAGAGGCAGGGTACACCCTAGACAAGTCGTCAGGTTATCACAGGGCTGACACATAGCCCATGTTTACATTAGACCGTATCAGCGGATCATCAGATTAACGTTTTGAAAACGATTAGTGTGCACACAGCAACACCAATACACGATTTGCGTGCACACAGCAACACCAATACACGGATACGCTCGGCTCCGCAGGCATCCTGCGCTCCAAATCACTCCGCCCTGAACAGCGAGTGCCCTCTGGAGGGTGCGCACTCCGGCCTTGCGCAGCTCACAGAGCGCGCGAGTGAAGTGCACAACCAGTGATTTGGGACTGAGCCGCTGTGTGTGTGATCCCAGCGCATATCACTTACCACTTGCAAGTGGAAGGATGGCAAGCCTAAAGACAATCATAATTACACAATGGGCAGTATTTGCATCAGTATTTTCATACTTTTATACTCTTTAATGAAAGGTGATACAAGGCGGAAGTCCGCGCCGTTTTTCAGCAGTTGCGTCACATGACCAACGCCAGCGAATCAGGAAGGTGGATGTCACAGTGACGCTGTCCAATGATGATGCCAGCTAGAGCTCAGCACAGCGTATCCGTGTATCTCAATGTTTACACAGCACCGGAGCTGACACGATCTGGATTGAATACGTGGACCCTGGCGGATTCCCATTTCCAGGCGTTTCCAGGCGGTTTAATGTAAACGGACAGTGCATCCGCGAAGAAAACGAGACAGATACGGTTTAATGTAAACTTGGCCATAGACAAACAACCATTCACACTCACATTCACACTTATGGTCAATTGAGAACCACCAATTAACCTAACCTGCATGTCTTTGGACTGTGGGGGAAGCTGGAGCACCCAGAGGAAACCCACGCAGACACGGGGAGAATATGGAAACTCCACACAGAAAGGCCCTCGCCGGCCACTGGGCTCGAACCCAGGACCTTCTTGCTGTAAGGCAACAGTGCTAACCACTACACCACCGTGCCACCCCAGGATAGAACGAATTAAGTCAATTTTTGTTTTGAAGAAGGCCATAAAGTTATTACAGTGCTCTTCTGTAGTTTCTGTAAGTGAAGGGGTTTGTGGTTTGAGAAGATGATTGACAGTGGAAAATATCTGCTTCAAATTTCCAGGACTATTTTTGATGACATTTGAGTAGAACTGTGACCGTGCCTCTCTAGGGGACTTTGAGTAGGCCTTTTGGTGTTCCCGATATGCTTGTGAATTGTAAGACATGAAGCTTTATAACACTGCTCAAGAGCATGCCCATTTGCCTTTATTCTCTATAGCTCACTGGTGAACCAGGGGGCAGAGCAGGAGAAAGTGACTGGTCTGGTTTTGACAGGAGCATGGATATCCAGAATGCTGCTCAAGGTTTTATTGTAGAAATCCACCGCCATTGGCTGATAAAAAGTCTGTATGAAGAACATGGAGATCAACTGTCATAATTTCTGGGTTGATGTTATTCAGTTTTCTAAAGCAGATTTTGCATTTGGGCTTGATAATGGGAGATAATAATGGCCACTCCATGGAGAAGGCCTTGTGGTTGGACATACCCAGATCATACACAAGTAGATTGCTGAGAGGGGCAGAGTCAATTATGACTAGATCAAGAGTATGTCCCTTGGTGTGTGTAGAGACATCGACAAGTTGTCTGAGGTTAAAACAATACAATAATTGGAGGAATTCAGCTGCAAAATGGCAGGAGGGGGTATTGACATGGATGTTCATATCCCCAAGTATTATAATATTGGCGGACATTATACAGAATGTTGAAAGAAGATTGCTCATCTCAGAGATGAAATATGGGTTTGGTTTGGGTGGCTGGTAAATGAGAAGTATCGTCATGGAAAAAGGAGGCTTACATTTAAATACCAGGCATTCAAAAGAAGATAGCACTGGCAGGGGCAGAAGAGACAAATCCAGATCACTGCGGTAAAATGACTGACAGACCACCACCACAACCTGTGCTGCAGGCTTTTTGGAGGTAGCAATAGCCAGGAGGACAGGTCTCATTTAGAATAGGAAAAAAAACCCCAAAACATCTGGTTGATGCCAGGTTTCCGTAAGGCACATCAAGTCCAAACACCTGTCCAGAATATGGTTGTGTATGAAGCAAGATTTACTTATGAGAGATTGTACATTAAACAGTTCAATTTTGATATTAGGGCGGCATGGTGGTGTAGTGGTTAGCGCTGTCGCCTCACAGCAAGAAGGTCCTGGGTTCGAACCCTGGGTCCGGCGAGGGCCTTTCTGTGTGGAGTTTGCATGTTCTCCCCGTGTCCGCGTGGGTTTCCTCCGGGTGCTCCGGTTTCCCCCACAGTCCAAAGACATGCAGGTTAGGTTAACTGGTGACTCTAAATTGACCGTAGGTGTGAATGTGAGTGTGAATGGTTGTCTGTGTCTATGTGTCAGCCCTGTGATGACCTGGCGACTTGTCCAGGGTGTACCCCGCCTTTCGCCCGTAGTCAGCTGGGATAGGCTCCAGCTTGCCTGCGACCCTGTAGAAGGATAAAGCGGCTAGAGATAATGAGATGAGATGAGATTTTGATATTAGATGAGGCAGTGAGCTCTGTATTGGCTGAAGGAGACTGAAATCCACTCCACGTTTTCCATCCCATTCCGTGAGTGGTGTTTTCATGGAAACTCCAGTGCTACTAGTCTGAAGAGCAACTCTGATAACATGTCTGAGGTGTGACAGTGTGTGCAGCTGACCAGAAGAACGGGATGGCATGACCAAACCAGGAGTAAACAAACTTCCTATAGGAGCTTCTGTGAATGTAACAGGGCTGGCAAAGGAGTCCAAGTTGTTTAATAATTGATATGCACGATAGAATTGCATAGTTGCTAAGTTTGAACAGTTGGTTGACAGAATAACTCAACATCATGCCGGTCGCAGAGAGTTTAGTTTATTGGCCGTTAGCTTATGGACATGATGTTCAAAGGTGAACCATCCAACACAAAGGGTCAGACGTCGGTGATCAGCAACGACTCAACTGTAGAAACTGTGAATCCCAGGGCCAAGCATTGAGGCAGACCACACCAGGAAAAGCCAACACAGGAGTCCCTGAGTGGTAGTACACTGAGAGCAACAGATAGGTGACAGCCACCAGAGTCGGTAGAATCCGTATAAAACAAACATCCAGAAGGTTTACTGAAACGCGATAACAGTAGTATACTTGATGTTATATTAAAGTTAAAGTCCTTCCCACGCCTTACAGTACCTGGTATTCCTAGGCAGTCTCCCACTCAAGTACTAACCAGGCCCAACTCTGTATGTGGCGCATCGGGCGGCGCCGATCTCCGTTTCCATAGCCCTCGGCCTCTCGCCTATTACATAGCTAGGGTTACAGTGGGGGGCTAGTCCTCTGGTAACCACGAGAGTTTAACTCCCCATGCACATCTGTATTGCAGCGTGCCTTGCCAGATGGCAGTAGGTACCATTTTTATGATGGTCTTTGGTATGACCCGACCGTGAATAGAACTCACGATCTCACGATCGAGAGGCGGACACGCTACCACTAGGCCACTAGTCAGTACTTGATGTTATATACTATTGTAAATTGATGAGCTTGGACAGAGAAGTGGCAAACAAACAACGCCAGCGTCCTCTACCCAACCGAGCACATCTATCAACTATTAACTAGGATATCAAATGATCCCTTTTGCTTTCACTGTATTTGTACAGTCCAATTTATAATTCTTGGTGTTAAGTAAATCATCTATAGACTATTATCTTGTTCATTCCCATGCCAATCTCAAATTCAGTTTATATGTGGACTATATATATTTTGACATGTTGTTGAAATGTAATTCATTTCAGATGTTGTTAAAGTGCATATCCTGGACCAATTTCTTTTTTTATATGAAAGTATGTCCCTTTACACACTCATCCAGAAGGGTAATTTTGCACAAGGCCATCTGTCTACAGTAGAAAAAAATAAAATAACAAAACGCATCTGGAAAAATCCCAAGGGAGTCTGGAGCCAGATTCATGACGTCACCTGCGGAACTGCCAGCAGGCTGCGCGAGCAGGCGCAGACTGCGTGAGCTTTGCGCAGTCTCAGTGCACAGCCTGTGTAGAGGAAGCGCGAGCAGGCTGTGCGAGCTTTGCGCAGTCTCAGTGCACAGCCTGTGTAGATGAAGCGCTCCCATTTCTCTCTCATTGTCCAGTCTTTTGGAAAATGATGAGTACTAATCCCATCAAGATTGGTGTTACACCCTCCTACGATACATCTGTTAACCATTTTAATAATTACGTGATAGTGTTGAAGAAATTTGCAGAAAACCACAGGTCGTTTCCTCATAAACAAACCAGCGCTGACGTAGGATTCAGAGGGAGGCGTCCCGCACGTGATGTCACGAAAATCAACGTTTGCCAGGAAATCCAAATGCCAAGTTTTTTCAGAGGCGAACGAATTTGCCTCAAATGGCTTGATTTCAACTGAATATTTCTGGTATTGTGCAAGGTAAAAAAATTGCACAAAATGCAAAATGTGACAGATATTTGACCAAAGTTTAATATAAAATAGGAGAATTACATTGATCTTGCTCCTGAATTTACCCAAGATATGCCCTTTAAGGCTCGATTATCAGGCCATTGCATGACAGTCTCTCTATGGACTGAAGAGTACCTCCATTTAACTATTAAAAATGTAATGTTAATAAAATAAAAGTGAGTAAACATTAGTATTCTGTCTGCTTATAATGTCAATTCAGATTGTGTATGCACAGGGACTCACAGAATAACACAACACAATAGGTACACCTGTACACCTGCTTATTCATGCAGTTATCCAATTAGACAATCATGTGACAGCAGCACAATGCATAAAATAATACAGATACAGGTCACGAGCTTTAGTTAATGTTCACATCAAACATCAGAATGGGGGAAAAAATATGATCTCTACGACTTTCACTGTGGCCTGGGTGTTGGTGCCAGATGGACTGGTTTGAGTATTTCAGAAACTGCTGGTCTCCTGGGATTATCACACATGGTGGTCTCTAGAGTTTACACAGAATGGTGCGAAAAACAAAAAACATTGAGTGAGCAACAGTTCTGTGGTTGGAAATGCCTTGTTGCTAAGAGAGGTCAGAGGAAAATGGCCAGGGGTTGGTTTCCCAAAAGCCTCTTAAGTCTAACAGCATTTTAACTAGGAGAGTCAGCATTCATTGTGCTGCTCGCGCTACCATTTAACGATGACCTTTGTGCTGTGATGCTTTTGGGAAACTCAGGACAGATTGGTTCAAGCTGCCAGGAAGGACATAGTAACTCATATAATCACTCTTTACATCTATGGTAAGCAGAAAAGCATCTCAGCATGCACAAAACATTAAAGCTTGAAGTGGATGGGCTGCAGCCTAAATGTCAAGAACGTCAGCTGAGAACAAGAATCTGAGGCTGTCATGGGCACAGGCTCACAGAAACTGGTCAGTTGAAGATTAGAGAAAAAAATCACCTGGTCTTATTTCAGTCTTCATCTGTCTAGTTTTGCCCAGGATAGCCTCAGATTCTTGTTCTTGGCTGTAAGGAATGGAACTTCATGTGGTCTTCTACTGCTGTAACTCATTCACATTAAGGTTTGATTTGTTGTGCACTCTGACAGGTTTTTTTGCTCACCATGGTTGTAAAGAGTGCTTGTTTGAGTTACTACAGTTGCAGACAGAAGTTATGATATGACACACAGTGATATGAATGTCATGGCAATATTGGGCTTTCACTGATTTCTTTGAACTGTTGTATTTCTGTGGCAGAATGATAGATACCTGTGTTGTACTATCTGTTATCTGTAACCGCTTATCCTGTACAGGGTCGCAGGCAAGCTGGAGCTTATGCCAGCTGACTATGGGCAAGAGACAGGGTACACCCTGGACAAGTCACCAGGTCATCGCAGGGCTGACACAGAGACAAACAATCATTCATGGTCAATTTAGAGCCACCAATTAGCCTAACCTGCATGTCTTTGGGTGAAACCAGAGCACCCAGAAGAAACCCACGGAGACACAGGAAGAACATGCAAACTCCACCCTTATTGCCCGCTGGGCTCAAACCTAGGACCTTCTTGCTGTGAAGCAACAGTGCTAACCACTACATTGCCGTGCCACCCATCAGCACACGTATATTTAACGAAAAAAACCAAACAAACAAGAATTTGGTGCACAGGTTTTAATTTATTTTGGGTTTTCTGAAATCAACACAGGGGCAAAATTGTACATACAAGGTCAGAAATGTATACAAAGCACATCTAATATTTGATTAAATGTCCCATATCAAGTTTTACCAAGACCAGGCACTTTTGGAAGTCATGAACAAGCTTCTGGCATAATTTTGGTTGGATATTTCTCCATGCTTCTTTTGACTTCAATTAACTGACTTCAATTAAATTTGTGTGTTTCCTGGCAGAGACCAAATTTTTAAGACCGACTTTGGTTGTATTCATGTGTGCACAATCACTGTTACCCAAGTATTATTTAGTAGTATTTGTATTAAGACATATTTAATTTATTTAGATGCATATTCATGAAATTATATATATTATGTATACACTAGTGTGTGTATATATATATATATATATATATATATATATATATATATATATAGTGGTACTTGAAAGTTTGTGAAGCCTTTAGAATTTTCTATATTTCTGCATAAATATGACCTAAAACATCATCAGATTTTCACGCAAGTCCTAAAAGTAGATAAAGAGAACCCAGTTAAACAATTGAAACAAAAATATTATACTTGGTCATTTATTTATTGAGGAAAATGATCCAATATTACATATCTGAGTGGCAAAGATATGTGAACCTCTAGGATTAGCAGTTAATTTGAAGGTAAAATTAGAGTCAGGTGTTTTCAATCAATGGGATGACAATCAGGTGTGAGAGGGCACCCTGTTTTATTTAAAGAACAGGGATCTATCAAAGTCTGATCTTCACAACACATTTGTGGAAGTATATCATGGCACGAACAAAGGAGATTTCTGAGGACCTCAGAAAAAGCGTTGTTGATGCTCATCAGGCTGGAAAAGGTTATAAAACCATCTCTAAAGAGTTTGGACTCCACCAATCCACAGTCAGACAGATTGTGTACAAATGGAGGAAATTCAAGACCATCATTACCCTCCTCAGAAGTGGTAGACCAACAAAGATCACTCCAAGAGCAAGGCGTGTAATAGTCAGCGAGGTCACAAAGGACCCCAGGGTAACTTCTAAGCAGCTGAAGGCCTCTCTCACATTGGTTAATGTTCATGAGTCCACCATCAGGAGAACACTGAACAACAATGGTGTGCATAGCAGGGTTGCAAGGAGAAAGCCACTGCTCTCCAAAAAGAACATTGCTACTCGTCTGCAATTTGCTAAAGATCACGTGGACAAGCCAGAAAGCTATTGGAAAAATGTTTTGTGGATGGATGAGACCAAAATAGAACTTTTTGGTTTAAATGAGAAGAGTTATGTTTGGAGAAAAGGAAAACACTGCATACCAACATAAGAACCTTATCCCATCTGTGAAACATGGTGTTGGTAGTATCATGATTTGGGCCTGTTTTGCTGCATCTGGGCCAGGATGGCTTGCCATCATTGATGGAACAATGAATTCTGAATTATACCAGCAAATTCTAAAGGAAAATGTCAGGACATCTGTCCATGAACTGAATCTCAAGAGAAGGTGGGTCATGCAGCAAGACAACGACCCTAAGCACACAAGTCGTTCTACCAAAGAATGGTTAAAGAAGAATAAAGTTAGCCCATGTTTACATTAGACCGTATCAGCGGATCATCAGATTAACGTTTTTAAAACGATTAGTGTGCACACAGCAACACCAATACACGATTTGCGTGCACACAGCAATACCAATACACGGATATGCTCGGCTCCGCAGGCATCCTGCGCTCCAAATCACTCCGCCCTGAACAGCGAGTGCCCTCTGGAGGGTGCGCACTCCGGCCTTGCGCAGCTCACAGAGCACGCGAGTGAAGTGAACAAGCTGTGATTCGGGACTGAGCCGCTGTGTGTGTGATCCCAGCGCATATCACTTACCACTTGCAAGTGGAAGGATGGCAAGCCTAAAGACAATCATAACTACACAATGGGCAGTATTTGCAGTATTTTCATACTTTTATACTCTTTAATGAAAGGTGATACAAGGCGGAAGTCCGCGCCGTTTTTCAGCAGTCGTGTCACATGACCAACGCCAGCGAATCAGGAAGGTGGATGTCACAGTGACGTTGTCCAATTAGACGCCAGCTAGAGCTCAGCACAGCGTATCCGCGTATTCTAAATGTTTACACTGCACCAGAGCTGACACGATCTGGATTGAATACGTGGACGCTGGCGGATTCCCGTTTCCCGGCGTTTCCAGGCGGTTTAATGTAAACGGACAGTGCATCCGCGAAGAAAACAAGACAGATACGGTCTAATGTAAACGTAGCCTTAATATTTTGGAATGGCCAAGTCAAAGTCCTGACCTTAATCAAATCAAAATGTTGTGGATGGACCTGAAGCGGGCAGTTCATGTGAGGAAACCCACCAACATCCCAGAGTTGAAGCTGTTCTGTACAGAGGAATGGGCTAAAATTCCTCCCAGCTGGTGTGCAGGACTGATCAACAGTTACCGGAAACGTTTAGTTGCAGTTATTACTGCACAAGGGTACACCAGATACTGAAAGCAAAGGTTCACATACTTTTGCCACTCAGATATGTAATATTGGATCATTTTCCTCAATAAATAAATGACCAAGTATAATATTTTTATCTCATTTGGGCTCTCTTTATCTACTTTTAGGACTTGTGTGAAAATCTGATGATTTTTTAGGTCATATTTATGCAGAAATATAGAAAATTCTAAAGGGTTCACAAACTTTCAAACACCAGTGTGTGTGTGTGTGTGTGTGTATATATATATATATATATATATATATATAATTTCCTCCTAGTATAGTGTAAACTGTTTTAGCAGTAATTTCATTAAAGGATTAAAGGATGAAGCAACCTTCACAGAAATGCCCCAAAGTGTCGTTGTGTACGCCTTCCAATCTAGCATATATTCTCTCTCTCTCTCTCTCTGCATCTTGCAGTACCAAAACATCTTTTCTTAATGGACAGATCACTCTCTGTTTTATCATTACATTAACAACTCCTGCAGCTTTTTAAGCATGTGGGCGATGTGCAAGTGTGTGTCACTTCATGTAACACATTGCAGTATTTTGATGGATGCTGAAGTCCCCCACGAAAATAAACACACATGATTATAAAAGACACACACTCACAAACACCACCATCTTCCAACAGCGGAGCATTTAATAACTCAGAGGTTTACATTGCTCACTGGCTTGCTGGCAGTGTTTCCAAGCTATTATTTCCATAATTTTCTGAATCAATAGGCAAAGCCTTCAAGGGTTCATCTTTCCTTGAGTCTTTCCTTCTCTCTGTCTCACCTCTAGGTGTGAAAAGAGGATGAGAGTCCAATAGAGAGAAAATATATAGCTTCAGATCAGTCACAGAGAGGCACTGTGGACCCAAACACTTTCTATTCTGCTGCTGATGAATCATTAGTGTGAAAGCTTGATAAGTGAAAGATCCTTGATGGATGTGTGCTTTGTGAGTGTCCTCCTTCTCTCTTCGGTGGGGTTTACATTAGACTGTATCAGCGGATCATCAGATTAACATTTTTAAAATGATTAGTGTGCACACAGCAACGCCAATACACGATTCGCGTGCACACAGCAACGCCAATACACGGATACGCTCGGCTCCGCAGGCATCCTGCGCTCCAAATCACCCCGCCCTGAACAGCGAGTGCCCTCTGGAGGGTGCGCACTCCGGCCCTGCGCAGCTCACAGAGCGCGCGAGTGGAGCGCACAAGCAGTGATTTGGGACTGAGCCGCTGTGTGTATGATCTCAGTGCATATCGGGCATGCGCGTCACTTACCACTTGCAAGTGGAAGGATGGCAAGCCTAAAGACAATCATAACTACACAATGGGCAGTATTTGCATCAGTATTTGCAGTATTTTCATATTTTATACTCTTTAATGAAAGGTGATACAAGGCGGAAGTCCGCGCCGTTTTTCAGCAGTTGCGTCACATGACCAACGCCAGCGAATCAGGAAGGTGGATGTCACAGTGACGTTGTCCAATGACGACGCCAGCTAGAGCTCAGCACAGCGTATCCGCGTATTCTCAATGTTTACACAGCACCGGACCAGACACGATCTGGATTGAATACGTGGACGCTGGCGGATTCCCGTTTCCCGGCGTTTCCAGGCGTTTTAATGTAAACGGACAGTGCATCCGCGAAGAAAACGAGACAGATACGGTCTAATGTAAACTTGGCCTTAAATGACAATACAAGTGTTAGAATGTCCTCTGTCTCTCTCTCTCCTTGCCTTACCTTAGCTACAGGCACTCTGACAACTCTTTCATTTTCTCTTCCATCTTCTCCACTGATCATAAGCTTAGCAATCTTGAAGGGTGAAATCTGATTGGTTATCCATACTTCAGTGTATGGAAAATAAACTATAAAGCCAGATATAGTCAATATATGCTTCACAGTGTCCCATGTTTAAAAAAAAAAGAGTTTTGTGTGACACAGTTAGTGCAATATAAACGAGTATTTGTTGATAGAAGGTTGGTTGGTTGTGGTCTTGTGAACGTTGGCAGATTTTGCTCACTATTATTGAGAAAAAGTTGTCTAACAATATAAAAGTTGATAGACAGAACTCAACCTGATTCCAGTTCAAGATAGCTTTAAAGCTATATGGCTTTTCAATTTCATAAAACCAGTGAAATTTAGTTTCCTCTGAAATTTGGTTATTGTGATACCAAATCATTATTTCTGCAATATCTTAAAAAGAAGAAGAAGAGGAAGAAGAAGAACAGGCCATTCTGTGGCTGGGAAGTTATTTAATTTGAGAGGATTCCCTAGCAAATAATGTGGATGAAATCACCTCACTTCGCACAGTCAAGCAGACAGAGGAAGTCCGGCAGGTTTACCTGCTGCTTCTTTTCCTTCTTCTTTTGGGTTTTACAGCAGCTGGCATCCAGTGTTGCATTACTGCCATCTACAGGTTTACCTTGACCGTGCACTGACAGTTACATCATTCTGTTACTAAACAAACAGCTGATTACACCAAGGTGCTCACTGACCACCAATATTTATTAGTTTGGTCATGCGTTTTCTTTCCTTCACAACATAACGTCTTTTCTTCTCACTTTTTGTTACTTTAGTTGGTCTTTCATGTTTCATTCACGTCCTCCATTTTCTTCTCCTGTTTCAAATTTGTATCCCACAATGCCTTGCATGAACAGGGATAGCCCACCATGTGATGCACGACAGTATTTTGAATTGGGTCACGGTGAAGCAGGAAAAAAGAGCAGAGAATTTAGGGCCACGTGGCCCTAATTTCATTAATTGTTCTATTTTAAAAAACCTAATAAAATTGGAAACCTGGGAATCAAATTCAGTAGCTTTTGGGCCACTCAACAAAAAATGATTGGGTGTCAGGCAAAATTCTTATGAACGACACTTAAAAAAAAAATCTGAAAAGCAGTCCATCTTTAAATGCAATGTGAAATGGCTTTTCAACATGTATTTGTGTGTGTGTATTTCAGTTTTCTCTTGGTTTCATCTATCAAGACTTGAAGAACTTTAGAAAAGTGGGTGTTCCAATACAAACATGAAGATGCTTGCTGCAGTTGAATGTAAGGTCAGATTGATCCTGTGAGTCATTGAGCCTGTATTTTCAGCAAGTAGAGCCAAGACTGGACTTGAGTCTGATCTCAAGATGTTTTCTGTATTGACTTGGGCTTGTTTCTACGGAGCCCCTAAAGGGACATGGAATAAAAAAAAATCAAAGTAAAAAAAAAAACTATGTACTTTTGCGAGATCTCGCAAAATCTTTTGCGACATGGAATAAAAAAAATCAAAGTAAAAAAAAAACTACGTACTTTTGCGAGATCTCGCAAAATCTTTTGCGAGATCTCGCAAAAGTTAAGCTGACGTACTTCCGCGTCAGCCTGATTTATTTCCGCTGGCTGGTCAGATTGTAAACAATAATGGAGAGCGTTCACCCGTGGGAGACCTGCATGGAGTTTTATTTTGAGATTGGCCTCAAATATAAAGACATAAAATCAGTACTTGCCGATAAACACGGCTTTCATATTAGTGAGAGACATCTGAAGCGACTCCTTAACGAACGAGGACACTTTCGGAGGAAAACGTTCTGTGAGTTGGCGGTCCTGGTTGAATTCATTAGCAACCAACTACGATCATCTGGACAGCTTCATGGTTACCGCTGGATGTTTGCTAAATGCAGAGAACATGGACTACGAGTGAGGAAAGAAGACGTGCGCTTGGTGTTGAAGGAGCTTGATCCGAGAGGAGTGTCGTTAAGGCAGACAAGACGTCTCAGACGACGGAGCTACTTTTCAAAAGGGCCAAACTTCATTTGGCATATTGACTCTTATGATAAACCGAAACCATATGGCATATGCGTCCATGGATGTATTGATGGTTTTTCGAGGAAAATAATGTGGCTTAATGCCTACACAACAAGTAATGACCCAAAGTTAATCGGAGGTTATTACATCGAAGTAGTGCAACGTTTAGGGGGCTGTCCTCGAATTGTCAGAGGCGATCTTGGTACTGAAAATGTCCACGTCAAAGACTTCCAGCGTTTCCTTGTCCCCACACCCCCAGAGAGCATTGACAGTTACTTGGAAGGAGCCAGCACCGCCAATCAAAGGATTGAATATTGGTGGGGTTTTCTTTGCAGCCAGTGCGTGGAGTTCTGGTTATCCTTGTTCGCCGACCTCAGAGATAACGGCTTCTTTGATGGTGGGTTTCTGGATAAAAGCCTCCTGCAGTTCTGTTGCATGGGACTCATCCAGGTGAGTTTATCAATTGTAATGTTTTCATGTATGTGTACCTGTGTATATGAGACCGAGAAGGGGGACAGAGAGGATGAAAGGTGGAGAGACACAGGGAAAGGAGAGGAACAGATAGAAAGGGGAGAGTGAGAGAAGTTGTGTGTGTGTGGTGGGCATGATTTAAGTTGACATGCATGTGCATCCCTCCTAATTACATTTGTGTATTATTTTTAACAGGATGAGTTGGATGACACTGCACAGGTGTGGAACGCACACACCATCAGGCCCTCGAAGAACACAAACGTCCCCAGTGGTCGGCCTAATGTCATGTATGCCATGCCTGAACTTTACAGGACAAGAGACTTCCTTTCCCCAGTTGAAAATGAAGATATTCAATTGTGCAAAAGCCAGTGCGTCTTTCGCCAGACCATACCATGTGATTTGGATGTATATGAACTGTGCAATATCTTTTTGGCTGAGAGCCATCTGAATCTACCAGCAGATCCATATCAGGCTGTGAACCTGTACATGCGCTTAAGAGAGGCCATCAGTGCATCTCTGTCACTGTAAGTCCTGAGTTGTGTCCTGTAGAAGCCAGAGTTGAGCTTTTCCTTGCTATCACCATGCTACAATTTCATTGTGTTCTATTGTCCATTTTAAATAATTTTAACTTTTTTCTTGAAACGTGTTTGGCTTGACGTATGGGTCACAGTACACAATTGATCTTCACCCGGTGTTGCTTTAGAGATAAAGCAAATCAAATCAGTGTCAAATTTTGAAGTACTACTAAAAGTCCATGTATATAATGAAGCTAATGTCAGTATTGTATGAATTTTAACTGTACAATTAAAATGTCTAATCTCTAAAGGTGAATATTCTGTTTTCTCAACGTTTTATGATAGGATAACATCTTTGGCTTTTGAACTGCTGGTCATGAAAAGCACTATTGTTTTTAAAAACACTTCTTTGTAAACTTGCTGTCTTGGTTACTAATTCATCTGAAACTGGCCTAGAAATCTGAAATCGGACAACCGACATGTTTAATAACAATGTTTAATAACATTTCTGCAGATTTTCCAGAGTAATCAAACTGGTATGACACTAATACAATTAAGATGCACATTTAAAATTCAGACAAAGAAAATAGAATTGCACATTTCCCTACACACAGTAAAGTGCATCAAATGTTTAGATGTGAAAACAAGAACTTGATCAAGAACATGATCAGCCATATAACAGAGGCCTGTTCCTATGAGGCCTGATCAGGACTGCCCTCTCAGGCAAAAGTGTGTCGCAGGACTGGGTGTCGATCAGGACTGCCCTCTCAGGTTCAGAGGATGTCCATTTGAAAGTAGTTACTGGACAGGATGTTGTCAAATTCTGTACGAAATTCAGGGTAAGAGCTGTACGTGCAGGGTACTTCAAGGGTGGCACCACAGGTATGAGCAACAGGCCTTCTGTTTAGTCCAGTTTCAGCATTAAAGCATACCATGATTTTGTCAACACACATGACAGATGAACCAGTGCAGAAACGCAGGATTTTTTCAGCTTTAGTTTGGTCAGCATTTTTTATGTAACGTTGGAGATGGTTAAAGGTTGCCTGCTCTCTCTGTGACAGCACCATGTTTGTTGTTTCCAAAAGCTGCGACACTCTTTTGCCTGTGGCCTTCTTTGCCTCATACAGAGACAATACACTTCCTTTGTCTGACAGTTTATGCTGCAAAACTGCCATGGGTGTGCAGAAGCAATCGATTATGTATTTTGGCTCTTGTAGAATAGCCTCGTGAGCCATTGTTTCTATGGCAGTTTGCATGCTGTTCTTTGGAGGTAGGAAATGGGAACCCATCCTCGTAAAGAGGTCAAGCAAATCCTCTTCATCACTTTCCTCCATTGTCCCCTGGAGAGCCTTCTCAACAGCTGATCTCTCAACAGGAGGAAGGAAATTGAAAAATGACGTCATCAGGACGTCTACATCAACTGAGTCAATGCCATGAATACAGGCTTAAATGAAAGTCTTTGAGAGCTTCACGGGCATGACACCGTGGTCTAATAACCCTTTCACCCAGATCCACCCAACCGCTTCCCATTCAGCCTCACAGAAGTCTGGCCTCAGCCTCGGCACTCGCTCCGTTTCCCCTTCACACTGTTCAAGAAATTGTTCCTAGAATGCAGTGTAAACCTCCCTTGACACTCCAGCATCATCAATAGCGTTTTCATTTACAAAGTACATCTTAAGAGTCAAATACATTATGCTACTGTCCATAAATACAGACAAAAGATCTTCAACAACTTTAATCCTACGAATTGACATTCGTAGTTCAAGTATGTTCTCTGGATTCCCTGGGTTGTCAGGTGAGGTTGATAGCGAAGGCTGGCTGCTTGGATCTTGTGGTAAAAGAGTCGGTCCATTGTGCTGTGAGAAGAACAAAACATCCACAAAACTAGTGTTTAATCAATGAAGCAAGGGTGAAAATATTCTAACTTTTAGTAGTAGTAGTATCAATATGACCTCATCACAGTTACTGATCCGTCAGAGCTACTCCAGAGCCTCACAGACATTACAGAAATGTTTTTAAAAGCTGATTCCTAGAGTATCAGATCAGTATTAGCATCTTACCTGTGCAGTTTGCACTGCCTCCCCATCTATGGACTCCAGAGCTAGTGTAGGCAGGTCATTAGATGAGGGCAATGGGAGTCCATTCATCTCAGTACTCTGAAGAATGAATAAAATACAATGTATAAATGACAGGAGACACGTTGACCCTAAAGTCTGTGATGTGATTGCAGACTGGAATTTATAAAAGTCTTTCCAAATTAGCTGTCTACATCAGAGGATAGTCATAAAAAATCCACAGATTTTCAGAAATGGGGGGAAAAAAGCAAACCTCTAAAATTCCCAAAACAGAAAAACATCATTAAGTCACAAAATGCTTATTTGAGCTGCTGCCCAATCCCAGTAATCAATTCAAAGGGACTTTGATGACTTTTCAGTTTTTAAGACACGCTGTGCATGACATAGTACTATACATTAGAAAGACAAGTTCAGGAAAATTTTTTGATATAGAAATTTGATATAAAAATGGAGAATCAATCTGAGCAAATATGCCTGCCTTAAGAGCGTTAAATGATATGTATTAGTAGTAGCATGATCTATTCATTAGTGTGCCAGTACAATAATGTGATAAAATAAGTCTATTTCTATACCGCAAAATGTTCCTAATCTCATCACAGAATTATTACCTGTGTGATATCCTCACTGTTGATGTAGTGCAATGTGATTACAACTGCCTCATCTCCATCTGCTCTGCTGAGGTCATCTTCTGGATCCCATAGGACTGTATCTGCATCATCTGCTACCGGTTCCTCATCAAAATTAACTTGACGGATGTGCTCAGGCTCTGTTTGTAGGGAGACATTAGGAGCTGCTCCAGTGAGGTCAACAATATCAATGGAGTCATTGAAATCATTAGAAGGTTGGAGATTATTCCAGTGCACTTCCAAATCATGATTATTTGCATTGGTGTCCTGCCACTGTCCAGTGTGAATGGTTTCAATGTCTTTTGGGGTTGAACGAAAGGGTTGTGATGTTCTTGAACCTTGTGCTGTCACAGTCTCAGACATTGCTTTTCGTTTGGGTCTTTGTTGCAACTGGAAATGGAGATTCTGCAATAAATAAGAGACATTTTCACAGTTATTGTCAGCAGTAATTAAAAATCATGGAATAGAGAAACATTTAAGATCAAATGGTGTGCAAAAAATGCATATGGCTCAAAGAAGCTAAAACCTATTAAAACTATTAAACCCTATTTCTTACTGGTGAGAAAATAAGTGTTTCCCATTGTTGGCATCTCATTCTGTGTTTTATGAAATACATAAGCATTATCTTTGAATGAAGGTACTACCCGAAGTTTAATCTTCAAGCAAAATCTCTTTCAATTTGTCATAACTTGCTGTTGTTACATTATAACAAATGTTATTCCTACTGCCACAGACCTGTTGGCTTATGTCACTGTCAGATGAGTGTCCATGATCCAGTGGATCTGTAATGGAGTCATGTACATCAAGGTGAGATCCATCCTTGGTCAACTGTGAACCTGCTCCCTCAGGGATGCTGACAGATGAAGCTTCACAGTAATCCTCTTCAGTTGAAGACTGATCTGGTGAAGGTCCTTCCTCTTTAGTGCAAATGTAAAATCTAAGCAGCTTCAGTTTTGTTTGTTCGTACAGTCTGCCAACTGTGTCATCTAAAGGAATCTGCTTTCTTTTAAAATCACAGACCTCAAAGGCAAAGTCATCAGTATGCCCTTTGGTTGAGTGCCCATTTGGGAAAAACAGCTCCTTTCTTAGCTCCAAAATCTGAGCAACAGTTGATGTTTTTTCTACAGATACATGTCTTGTTCCTCCACCATTGTTGGTTCTCACTTGATGATATTCATTTTTATCAAAGTGAAGCCATCCAGTTTCAATCTTCCTAGAAGACTTTTCTGCTGAGAGGTTTCTCTGTCTTGACATACCCTCTCCTGGGTTTTGCACACCTTTTCTCCTTGAGCTCATTTTCCGAGTTTCTATTTTATCTCTTATTCTTTGTATAAGAGTCTCTTTATCAGGGCTGGACATTGTTTGCTTGCAGAAGGAAAGGACAGATATTCGGTCACCATATGACCATATGGCCATATGTATTTGGCCATTTGCTCATCAGTCATAATAGAAATGACTGCTTTGTCCACCTGCAAACAGAAAATATTAGGTTAAATACTTGAAATGCTTACTTGAACATAAATTAGAAGTGTAAAGGCAATGGGAAAGGGCAGAGAACTGGTTTACTTTACACAAAGTCCATTATATTAATTTCTTCTGCAGAACAGATATAAAATTAGTCTATAACAGATATAATATTTGTCTTTTAAATTAAATAGGTTCAGCTCAATAGTAAATGAACAGTGACAGCGCATCTGTTCTATTCATATGAATACTTCAGTAAAAAAACAATTCAGTGATCTGTTGACTGATTTAACTGCCTCCCTGATATTTTGATGTAGTTTTTTTTTTTTTTTTTACATTTGTTTAGGACTCACCAACGTTATGGTGTTAATAAACCAGTAACAAACCTCAGTCACATAATAAATCAGAGATTTATTATGTGTTTTATGTGATTTATAATCAGTGTTAATAAACCAGTAAGAAACGGACGTCTAAATGTGTTTTCTGCTCACTGCTTACGTTTTAGTGCGATGTTCGACTCAAGCCTACCTCTTAACACCATTTGAGCCATCACACTGTCACACTACGCACAATACTTTCTTAGTATTTGCAGCCACTGCAATCCTCGGCACGGGATATGTGAACCTTTCAAAAGTATGGTTTCGTGCTTCGTATTCAACGACTGTAGCCTCTGTGTAGCTTCTCGTGTGTTTCCTGCCCTAGCATTATGTCACAGATAGTGTTGCCACCTGTCCCGGTTTTTCCTGATTGTCCCGGATTTTCATGGTCTGTCCCGGAAAAAAAAATAAAAAATCCGGGACACTGAATGTCCCGGTTTTTTGTACATAATGGGCAAAATGTGTATTTCAACTTGCGAGCCAGCTGAGAACCAGTTTTCTTTTCCAAGCTCGCCGTGCTAAGCGGAGCCACGTCATTACGTCGCTGAATACATCATTACGTTGCTGTATACGTCACTTACGTCGCTGTATACGTCAGTTACGGCGCTACGTTTGCATAAACCTTGGCGCGAATATCAAAGCAAAAACAACACGGAAGAAGCAGCAGCAACAACAACAACAATAATAATAATAATAATAATAATAATAATAATAATAATAATAATAATAATGGATGACTTCGCGTTTGTAGAGCTGCTGCTTCTCATCGCCTAAAAATGGCGATCTTTCGCGGTCTTTTTTATTGTTGTTGGTCTTAACAACTCCGCCCCCCCGCTGACATAAGCGGTTCTTTCCTCTGGCCCAGCAGAGTTGGTGCTAGCCTGGAACCGGTTTTTCTGGCCCCAGAGCCAGTTCTTTGTCAGTGGAAACAGAAAACCCAGTTCCAAACTAAGCACTGGCCCTGAACCAGCCCTGGAACTGCTTTGGTGGAAAAGGGGCAATGGAGGATGCTTGGACTGATAAAAGAAACAGACTCTCTGTTGCAATGGTGAAGGCTGAGCTTCAAGTCAGGCAAAACTTTCAGTTGTCCTGTACTGAGTTCAAGACATTCATTGAAAATCAGCCAGGACTCATAGCAGCAGCAAAGAAAAACACCAAATATAAATGGAAGATTAGGTAAGGTTTTGGTGAATTAAATGAAATAGTGTAGTGTAGTACATACTCCTGTATGTGCCCAGTTATATCAGTTACATGTCCTCCTATGTATTTGTTTAGCCAAGAGCAGCAGAGGCACAAGCAAAGCACACACCACACTCTAAGCAATCAGGTAAGCTGTTTGACACTACACCTTACATTGTTACATTCAGGTATTCTTAGATACAATGAAAAATTAGATTATTTATTTTTATTCCACATAAGCAAACAAACAGAATTTAATTACAGTATGTATTCCCCTTTTACCTGTGCCCACTACTGCCCCCAGGTGTCCACAACCAAAAACTGTTGGAAATAAACCAAAATAATGAAGACCTTCTATATTATGTAAAGCAATTAACTAAACAAATAACTAGCAAAAGCGTCATTTTTACTAATTAGAGCAATACAATTTCAGCATAGAAGGGCGATTTTTGTCTTGGGTTAGATGTGCGAAGGGCGCCATTGCTTACAAGCAAAAAGGTCGATTGGATGGTCGAAATGTCCAGGATTTTTGTCAGACACAGGTGGCAACCTCACAGATATGTCCACTTTTGTGGCGTGAGAAGAACAACTTAATATACGGCAAAATGATAAGATAATATACTGTACTAGCTAATGGCATAATTCACGTGGAGCACTAACATTACAGCTAACTATTATTGCTAACTCCGCTTTCCTCCAAGTTAGTTTCTAGCGTTATTTGTGACTGAATTAATTCTTTGCCCACCTTGTCTCTTGTCATGCGGATGATGTCTGCTTGAGGGATCCCTCTTGACCGCAGAAACTGCTCCAAATCCTCCTCCATAACCCGCTGGTCTTCCTGACATCCTGTTGATTCCCAAATGACCGGGCTACCACCACCAGTCCATGAGCCTTTAAGATTTTGCGAGATCTCGCAAAAAGTTTTGCGAGATCTCGCAAAAGCACATGGTTTTGGGGGTTTTTTTACTTAATTTTTTTTTTTTATTCCATGTCCCTTTAGTGTCCTCGTTCGTTAAGGAGTCGCTTCAGATGTCTCTCACTAATATGAAAGCCGTGTTTATCGGCAAGTACTGATTTTATGTCTTTATATTTGAGGCCAATCTCAAAATAAAACTCCATGCAGGTCTCCCACGGGTGAACGCTCTCCATTATTGTTTACAATCTGACCAGCCAGCGGAAATAAATCAGGCTGACGCGGAAGTACGTCAGCTTAACTTTTGCGAGATCTCGCAAAAAGTTTTGCGAGATCTCGCAAAAGTACATAGTTGTTTTTTTTTTACTTTGATTTTTTTTTTATTCCATGTCCCTTTAGGGGCTCCGTATGTTTCAGACTTACTGGCATTTGTAGTTGGACTTGTTTTGCTCTCAGGCATTGGTCTCTATAAACAGGGTCGTGGTCTCGACTGAGAGTTAAAATAGCACTTATTGTCTTTTCTTTTTGCAAGCACAAAGTTTGACATGAAGTAAATCCTTCTAGCAGGGCTATACATGGATTAACTTGAGCTGTAATGAAGGGCTCGGGATGAAAGGAGGCCCCCAGTCTCAGTCTTGACTTGGTCTCATTTTCATTTGGAACCTGTCTTGACTTGGTTTTGCGTTCATTTGGACTCAGTGTTGACTCAATCTTAGCTAGTCCTGGTCTTGGACTTATTTTGTACTCGATAGTGGTGGTCTTGACAATAGCCAGCCAGTGTCAGTAATGGCGTTGAAAACACAAGCTAGGAACACCCGCCAAACATGGCTGCTCCAGACTCCAACACCCAAGAGTCACAATGCCCTCTGTCACCTGATTACTAATTGGATCAGTCTCTTGTTCCTCAGCAATCACCTCACCTACTTAAAGGAGATATGCAGAATGTAAGGTCATTTACAGAAATGTAAATACATTTCTAAGTGGATAGTATCTCCATCCTTGACTCTTGTATGCTGCATAAATGGGAATATTTATACACACACAAACAACCCCGATTCCAAAAAAGTTGGGACAAAGTACAAATTGTAAATAAAAACGGAATGCAATAATTTACAAATCTCAAAAACTGGATATGGTATTCACAATAGAACATAGACAACATATCAAATGTCGAAAGTGAGACATTTTGAAATTTCATGCCAAATATTGGCTCATTTGAAATTTCATGACAGCAACACATCTCAAAAAAGTTGGGACAGGGGCAATAAGAGGCTGGAAAAGTTAAAGGTACAAATAAGGAACAGCTGGAGGACCAAATTGCAACTCATTAGGTTAATTGGCAATAGGTCATTAACATGACTGGGTATATAAAAAGAGCATTTTGGAGTGGCAGCGGCTCTCAGAAGTAAAGATGGGAAGAGGATCACCAATCCCCCTAATTCTGCGCCGACAAATAGTGGAGCAATATCAGAAAGGAGTTCGACAGTGTACAATTGCAAAGAATTTGAACATATCATCATCATCATTTACAGTGCATAATATCATCAAAAGATTCCGAGAATCTGGAAGAATCTCTGTGCGTAAGGGTCAAGGCCGGAAAACCATACAGGGTGCCCGTGATCTTCAGGCCTTTAGACGGCACTGCATCACATACAGGCATGCTTCTGTATTGGAAATCACAAAATGAGCTCAGGAATATTTCCAGAGAACATTATCTGTGAACACAATTCACCGTGCCATCCGCCGTTGCCAGCTAAAACTCTATAGTTCAAAGAAGAAGCCGTATCTAAACATGATCCAGAAACGCAGACGTCTTTTCTGGGCCAAGGCTCATTTAATATGGACTGTGGCAAAGTGGAAAACTGTTCTGTGGTCAGATGAATCAAAATTTGAAGTTCTTTATGGAAATCAGGGATGCCGTGTCATTCGGACTAAAGAGGAGAAAGAAGACCCAAGTTGTTATCAGCGCTCAGTTCAGAAGCCTGCATCTCTGATGGTATGGGGTTGCATTAGTGCATGTGGCATGGGCAGCTTACACATCTGGAAAGACACCATCAATGCTGAAAGGTATATCCAGGTTCTAGAGCAACATATGCTCCCATCCAGACGACGTCTCTTTCAGGGAAGACCTTGCATTTTCCAACATGACAATGCCAAACCACATACTGCATCAATTACAGCATCATGGCTGTGTAGAAGAAGGGTCCAGGTACTGAACTGGCCAGCCTGCAGTCCAGATCTTTCACCCATAGAAAACATTCGGCGCATCATAAAACGGAAGATATGACAAAAAAAGACCTAAGACAGTTGAGCAACTAGAATCCTACATTAGACAAGAATGGGTTAACATTCCTATCCCTAAACTTGAGCAACTTGTCTCCTCAGTCCCCAGATGTTTACAGACTGTTGTAAATAGAAAAGGGGATGTCTCACAGTGGTAAACATGGCCTTGTCCCAACTTTTTTGAGATGTGTTTTTGTCATGCAATTTAAAATCACCTAATTTTTCTCTTTAAATGATACATTTCCTCAGTTTAAACATTTGATATGTCATCTATGTTCTATTCTGAATAAAATATGGAATTTTGAAACTTCCACATCATTGCATTCCGTTTTTATTTACAATTTGTACTTTGTCCCAACTTTTTTGGAATCGGGGTTGTATATATATTTTTTGAGAGTTAAAATTGACCGCAAAGTTGGGATTCCAGCTGCCCCCCTCAGCCAGCCAGCCCTGGGTGCATGATGTCACAGCAGGAACCGGTTTTAAGGCTGAGGCCTTTGACAGCTATAGACCAAAGCCAGACTCGGCAGGCAAGAGTGGTTGCAATGGCCGCTTCGTTTGGATTTATTGGAGGAGATTCTTTGGATTCTTCAGATAGTAATACATCTGACTGTGATAGTCCTGAAATTGGAGTGTGTGTACATGCTACTGCTATACACGTAGAACCGTATCAGTTCGAACCATCGGAAAGTGAATCCGATAGTAACACGTTGGCCATGGAGGCCCCCACCTTATGAAATAAAGCCAGAGAACAAAGCCACCTAGAGAACTGGATGGAATTGAACTGACAGTCTCATAGGACTCTCATTAAAACAGGATAGGCGTTATAACTTATGCAACATACATGCATGCATTTTCACTGATAAAATGTAAAAGGCTAAATAAATAATCAGATGAACTGAGACAATCACATTCTGAAGCAAATTAAATAATCTTATACCGGTAACTGAAATACACAATACAAGTTACATGTATTAATCTAAATGCAGGTAAACAAATGAGAGTCGCATCTTACCCGTCTGTGCTCTCGCTTCTTGAAGGCTGACTTTCAGTTCTTCGTTCATTCGCTTCTTCCAGCGGAAAAAAAAGCATATCCAGCGGGGAAATCTGATGAATGGGCCACTTATTATCCATTTTCTGCATACTGACTACTCCAGCATTACTGCTTGCCTCACACTCCGGGACAACTGGTGCAACTTAAATTACTTTTCTTTTCGTTTTCTTTTCCTTTAATTGTTGGTACTGCACCCTCTTTCAATATGGGCTTATAGCCAACACTCCTCAACAGATCAGAGGTCTCGTACGAGTCCTCAGGAAAATGTGCAGAGCAAAAGAGAGACCACTTCGTAAGCGCCCAATGTGCCCATGAACAACTTGCAAAACGCGTCTAAATTTTTTGCAGTTTGAACATTCTTGGGCCATGAATCCACCTTCTGTCATGCTGCTGCACCCGCCAGCAACACATACATGTGGCATGGTGATAAATTAGCTCAAAATGGAAGCTCGAAGTTTCAGTCAGCTCTGTGTTTTAGTATAGCGGAAATGGCGATGAGACCATTAGCCTTCCTGCTGTGACATCACAAATGTTAAGGTCATTCACTCAGACCGCTACCTATATGAATAATTTTAATCATAAAAATTACTATATTAGATTTATTGTTAACACTTAAAACTATTCCTCTGCCATTCTTGAGGTCTCAAGGCATTTATAAACAAAAAGTGAGGCCATGGTTCTGCGTATCTCCTTTAAGCCCAGCTCTCACACATTCATTTTGCAAAGTATCATTTAGTGTTTCTGTGCCTAACTTTACCGAGCCATTTACTTTCTGCCTGACTTCCCATGTTTAGACCTTTTTTTACGTTCAGTCCCTGACCTTGCTTTATTGTTTTCTCTGCGTTATCCCATTTGCCGATTGACCGACCCCTGCCCGTTACTCAGACTACGATTCCTGCTCTTTGTTTTGGCTCAGTCTGCAGTATGCTTCTCTCCGTTCTCCCCTGCGCCTGCATCCGTAAGTGCCTGCACCCTGACAGCCAGTAATGGAGGCGATGAGGCAAATGCTGAGTGTAAGGTTTTATTCCTTTGTAAGGATAAATAATTGTAAGTATTTATTCTTGACCAAGAAGGCAGTAATTTATTTTGTGACAAAATTGTAAGGATTTATTAATAATTGTAAAGGATTTATTCAGTTAAAAATGACCTTCTGGTCAGCTAGACATTGTTTAAAAATTCCATTTATGTCGTAAGGCTGTGTTCTATCTTAAGAACAGGCTGTGCATAAGCAATGGCCTTTGATATCATAAGAACATTGCTATCATATCATATCATCAGAACATTTTGCTTATTGATCAGACATGTGTCTGAACATCGCCAAGGTTTCACTACACCTGAACATTCATCAGAACAGTGATGTAATTAAGACGTGACCTGCTCAAGGTTTCACTACAGTCTCTGAAGCATGCAATGATGTCATACACACACACAGACAGATATCAAACAGTGATGTCACTTCATCCACACAGATAACACACATATAAAATTCCCTGTATTCTCTCGTCTCATGGGGGACTTGTGATTAAAAGATTGCGAACTTATGGGGTTCCTGTCTTTCTTTTGCAACTCATCCCCAGACGTCGGGGTGACACGGGGGGACTGATCTCGAGATGGTGAGGGCCAGAGGTGAAGAAAACCTTTCATCCCATCACAAGCAACTTGTGGGGAGTGGGGGCATGACAAAATTACAGGTTATTTTTCTTGTCCTGCCCGCAGGTCTTCTGTGACATAATAAAAAAATCAATTAATTTCTCCCTTCGCCCCTGTCTTTGGACTGTATTTTCACTCTCTCTTTGCAAACGAATTCAAATAATTCCAATGAAAAGACTGCATTATTGTTCTGACTTGAAGTGTTAATTTGAACAATTAACTTCAAATCTGGCACAAACACTACAAATTTAACAAAAGACACAAGCTTTTTCTGACCTTGAAGCGGATTTATATGGTACAAGGTTCTCAAATTTGGAAACAGGTTATTTCAAATCATGTTATTAAAAAAAATCAGATTAAAGAAAAAAATACCTGTTTGTTTATAATATAGCTTAAATGAAAAAGACTACCAACTTAACAAAAATTCTAGTTATTTAACTGTAACACCCGTCTCATGTACCCATGGGTGGGGCCTGGGTTCTCTTGTTTTATTTCCTAATGATATTCCCTTGTAATGCTTTTAACTACATTGTAAAATAATTAAATGAAACATCACACAACAATACTTAAGTTGCAAACGGCCCAGCTTAGTTTTGATTTTCTCAGTGTAAAAATAAATAAAAATATATTGGGTTCAGTAGTAAAATAAATTCAACAGAAATAACGCCCAACTTCAATTATGTTCTTTCACTGAGATTTGTAAAATCAACAGGATATTACCCTTAAAATAGAATAAAATAGGATAAACCAGTAATATTGTGGGCCCACACACACACACTCAAACACACACTGCAACAGTCTTAAAAAAAGTCGACAAAAACCCCTGTTGCAGGCCTGAGTCGTGGCTTGGGTGCGTTGGGGCTTCAAACCAAATGGCCGTTTTGCTTATTTACAAGCATAAAAATAAAAGGCACGTGCTTTAATTTGTGTACTCACAGCTCCAGACAGCATTCAAAGGAATAGATGAGGGAACTGAGCGATGGCCGCCGGCAGGGCGTGGGCGAACTCACAGCACACAGTCCACTGGATCAACTCAATCCACAGCTTACACCAGCGGGAGGAACACAGGTCTCCGGTAGTCCACGGGACCTTCAATCCTCTCTCTTATGCCGTCAAAATGTCCTTCTCTTCCTCCTTGTAGGTCACAACAGTTCATAACTCCAGATAACTGTCTGTCATCCAGGAAAAAAAAGAATGTATTGCCCTCTACAAACTTTTACATCTTCTCACTAGGGACAGCTCGTTTCACCCTCTTGCTTCGTCAGAACCGATTGACTGCCCCCAGCTAAGTCCCACCCCTCTACCTCAGGCTGTTTCTGGATCGGCTGGAACTTAAGCAATGATTGACATCTTTAAGTACAAATAATAAAGCTGTGAGTCTAAACAACATGTATGCTAGCTCATGTAGCTACACATTACATAAACTATACTATACATGAACTTAACACTTTTCATTTTAACTGTAAATAGTATGAATTGTATTTTAACACATTTTACAACAGTTGTATTATATTTTAACCATATGTATATGTATTTTAAACATTTAAACACATAATGAACTCTGTCGTCTTCTCCTATCTTGCTTCTTTTTAACAATCTATTTATATCCTGCCATCAGAATGAATGAATGAATTTAGCAAGGGCTACATAACTATGTTGGTTGGTTGCTGGTGTATAAAACACTAGGGTGAGATGTGTTGTTGTTGTTAATAATAATATTATTATTATTATTATTATTTCAGGGCGGCACGGTGGTGTAGTGGTTAGCACTGTCGCCTCACAGCAAGAAGGTCCTGGGTTCAAGCCCAGCGGCCGATGAGGGCCTCTCTGTGTGGAGTTTGCATGTTCTCCCAGTGTCTATGTGGGTTTGCTCCAGTTTCCCCCAAAGACATGCAGGTTGGGCTAATTGGTGGCTTTAAATTGACCATAGGTGTGAATGGTTGTTTGTCTCTATGTGTTAGCCCTGTGATGACCTGGCAACTTGTCCAGGGGTGTACCCCACCTCTTGCCCATAGTCAGCTGGAATAAGTTCCAGCTTTCCTGCAACCCTGTACAGGATAAGCGGCTACAGATAATGGAAGAATGGATGGATAATAATTTCAATTTATATAGTGGCTTTCTCACACCCAAGGTCACTTTACAATTAGAAAAAAAAAAAGTCCACCAAAAGAGGGTCAGGATGTATAGTGGATATAAAAAAAGTGTACAGATCCCGTTAAAATTATTTGTTTTTTTTTTACATCAGTAAAAACCTATGAGACCACGATAAATAATTTCAAAACTTTTCCCACCTTTAATGTGACTTATAACCTGTACAATTCAATTAAAAAAAAAAAAAGTACAATAAGCTGGTTGTATAAGTGTGCACAGCCTTCAACTAATACTTTGTTGAAGCACCTTTTGATTTAATTACAGCATTCAGTCTTTTGGGGTAGGAGTTTATCAGCCTGTCACATCTAGACTTGGCAATATTTTCCCACTTTTCCTTGCAAAAGCACTCCAAATATGTCAGATTGCAAGGTCATCTCTTGTGCACAGCTCTCTTCAGGTCACCCCACAGATTTTCAATTGGATTTAGGTCTGGGCTCTGGCTAGGCCATTCCAAAACTTTAATTTTCTTCTGGTGAAGCCATTCTTTTGTTGATTTCGATGTATGCTTGGGGTCATTGTCATGCTGAAATATGAAATTTCTCTTCATCTTCAGCTTTCTAGTAGACACCTGAAGGTTTTGGGCCAAAATTGACTGGTATTTAGAACTATTCATAATTCCCTCCACCTTGACTAAAGCCCCTATTCCAGCTGAAGAAAAACAACCCCAAAACACGATGCTGCCACCATCATGCTTCACTGTGGGTATGGTGTGCTTTTGGTGATGTGCAGTGTTATTTTTGAGCCAAACATACCTTTTGGAAATGTGGCCAAAAAGTTCAACCTTGGTTTCATCAGACCATAACACATTTTCCCACATACTTTTGGAGAGTCTATGTATTTTTTTGCAAAATTTAGCTGGGCCGGGATGTTGTTCTTTGTAAGAAAATACTTCCATCTTGGGACCTTACCACATAGTTCAGACATATGGCGAATATGGGAGATTGTCGTCACATGCACTGTAAACCCGAATAAGTTGAGTTTACTTAAAAAAAATTGAGGAAAGTGGTTGCCTTAAAAAAAAAAGTAATTATTAATGATTGAATTGAGTACCTTAAACTTACAATCTTCTGGTAAGTTTAAGGTACTCAATTCAATCATTAATAATTACTTATTTTTTTTAAGGCAACCACTTTCCTCAATTTTTTTAAGTAAACTCAACTTATTCAGGTTTACAGTGTGTAGTACACAACCAGTACTTGCCAGAAATTCCTGCAGCTCCTTCAGTGTTGCTGTAGGCCTTTGGCAGTCTCCCTGACCAGTTTTCATCTTGTCTTTTCATCAGTTTTGAAGGGACATCCAGTTCTCGGTAATGTCATTGTTGTCCCATATTTTTTCCACTTCTTGTTGACCATCCTCACTGTGCACCATGGTATATGTAATGTAGGGTGACCAGATTTCCCTAGTCTGAAACCGGGACACTTTTGCGCGCGACCATGCTCGTGCACGCACACCTTTTTTTACGTAAACGTGACACTCAGAGAGGTGCTCTTATCATTTTGTTGAAGCTCACATTTATCAACATCTCACATGAAATAAAACAAACAGGCATTTTGTTATCTAGTAGCATAGTGGTATACAGATCAGTTAAATTATGGTCAGACAACAGATTTTGTAATGGCTGAGAATAGGCCAGGCTATGTCCATAGGCCAAATTTAAACTGATTTATTTCACCTGTTTGTGAGAACACCAAGAAGAATGCATATGCACATGTAGGCTATATCTCTAAAATTGTATGCACTATAGCATGAACTTAAAAAGTAGATATGTGACCTCAACATAGCCTAGGTCAGAATCAACCTTACTAACCATTTCCCACAACTGAATGAATAAAGAAAGATGATGTGTACAAAAGTGAACACTTTAATGGAAGGTGCAACAAGCTGTTCAACACAGCAATATGGCCAAACTGTCAGAATGGTATGTTAAACAGAAACAAAAAAGAGACAAGTGATTTGAGAATACATACTATGGAAGCCGAGAGAGGCCCTTCATATAATCCTTTTTTTTCACCTTGTTATCCCGAGATAACGACATAATTAATTCAGGATCTCGAGAAAACAACACAACTAATTCGAGATCTCGAGAAAACAAAACCGTTATTCCGTGATCTCGAGAAAACAAAACAATTATTTCATGATCTCGAGTATAAACAGCTGAGAAATGGTTCATTCAGGTGCGCCAAGAGACTTGTGATATGCTGACTTTGGGGCTATTTCTCATTCTGTATAGACGCAACTTTGGTCATTAGAATGTCTGGAATAATCGGTCACCTAATAAGGCAATATTTTGATCAGGGGTTGACACAGGGAGAGATTGCATTAAGTCTTTTAATAAGGGATAATTTCAAAATTAGTCTGCGGCACCTCCGCAGAAGACTGGCCCGGCTTCGTCTCTACCGACGGAGATACAGTGATCCAGCTGAAATCATGAAATAATTGTTTTGTTTTCTCGAGATCACGGAATAACGGTTTTGTTTTCTCGAGATCTCGAATTAGTTGTGTTGTTTTCTCGAGATCCTGAATTAATTATGTCGTTATCTTGGGATAACAAGGTGAATAAAAAAAAAGGAGCGCACAGCATTTGCAACACAGGCTACCCAACTCAGTACAAGAACAAAGCACTTACAGTGTGTGCAGTTGGCTTCGTGCGCTGCTGCACCTCTCGGAGGAAGGGGTAGGTGCCCTGTAAATCTTTGGAAAAGGTACATTTTCTTTTCGGCATAATTGCTGTGGCATTACTGCTGCTAGACAAAGAACATTCGTGCCAGTTAATGTTTATTTTATTGTTGCATGGCAACCCGTTCTGTTGTCTGGAATAATGTGGCTAAATAAACACCCATGCCACAGGGCCAGGGAGCAGTAACCAGGAAAGTCTGCGATTCCTGTCAATTCATCAAAATAGTAAATGCAGTCAGACATTTCTCCGCTAATGATTCCCACGCTGCTCAGTCGCAAACGTCGCAAGTGGCGAAAACCGGGACATATCCGTGTCCCGACAGACTTTTGTCGGGACTCGGGACACACAACCCCAAATCGGGACTGTCCCGGTAAAACCGGGACGTCTGGTCACCCTAATGCCATGGAAATTTTTTTGTACCCTTCTCCTGACTGATACCTTTCAACAATGAGATCCCTTTGATGCTTTGTAAGTTCTCTGCAAACCATGGCTTTTGCTGAAGGATGCAACTGAGTAAATGTCAGGAAAATCCTACTAGGACAGCTGAACTGTATTTGGGGTTAATCAGAGTCATTTTAATTGATGGCAGGTGTGTACCCAAAAAGACTGAATGCTGTAATTAAATCAAAAGGTGCTTCAACAAAGTATTAGTTTAGGGGTGTAGCTACACAATTGTGCAACCAAGCTTATTGTATGTTTATTTTTTGTTTTCCCCCCTAACAGATTTGTTTGTTTTTTAATTGAATTGTACAGGTTATAGATCACACTAAAGGTGGGAAAAGTTTTGAAATTATTTATCGTGGTCTCATTTTATTACATCAGAAAAACCTATCATTTTAACAGGGTGTGCACACTTTTTATATCCACTGTTATTCCAGTGGCGTAGCTGCCCACAGTTCTACCATAGGTGCACACCATAGGTGCAGGCGGTATGTCCCACACCGCCTGCACAGCCACTGCCATGCCACTGGGTAACATCACCCAGAACACCGTGCCATGGATCTACAAAGCAAGCACAGAAGCACCGCTGCACAGAGCGCTGGTATGTCCCAAACCACCTGCACAGCCACCACGTCGCCACCAGGCAACATAGCTGGTGCACACCGCATCACAGAAGCACCGCTGTACAGAGTGCTGGACAACCCTAATGTTAAAAGAGCAATGAGCTCACTGCAGTCCATAGCGAGGAGCACAGGCATCACCCATGGTGGACCAAGGCCATCAGCGGGAGTGACATCATCAGAGTGAAATATTGGGAAATATGTCACTCAGATCCGCAATGTATTTCATATGAAAAATTAGTTTTTCAACATGAGAAGATAAACTTCATATCTTCAAGCCAATGTGTGATGTTCTTTTTATTATATAGACACATTCACAAACAAAAAGTACCTAAATTTATCAAAACAAACGTAACATAGAGATTTGTGTCATGGTTTTAGATCTCCATGTCCTGGATGTAGCACATATGAAAAATACAAGTGCTATACTGTATTTCCCAGTAAAACACTGGTGTTCATATAATATTGGCTGGAGTTGAGTGGTGTATCAGATATATTCCATTCAGCTAGCATGATACTGAATGAGTCAAAGACGAGATGTTACATGACAAATTATAGATGTTACAAATTGCCACAGTCATTCGTGAGTGCAGAAGTTTTATGTGTAATACGTATATTATGGCATTTTCAATTCACTACGACAGTTTACTGCAGGCACTGCCAGCGAATAAAGAAATGCTTCTGCGCAGCAGAAAACTCTCTCACTGAATATTCGCATCAGCTCTGATGTGTAACATGTTGTCTTGACAACCATGCAATATCGTAAATCATACACACTCATTCTCCATTGGGTAGAGTGACAAAATACATATAGGATAAGCGATATGCTAACAATATTGTATGCAATCAAACCAAATGAATGAAACCCGCTAGAAGGGAATAGAATACATTTTATTCCATTGACAAAGTGTCCTGTATGTATAATAATACATAATATGCCACTTTTCATACAAAAATATGATTAAGTCTGTTGAGGTTTACTTTCTAAAAAGGAATGCAAGCATGTCTGTTAAAGTGGCAGGTTTTTTAAGATGCTCAGTAAAACTCACCAGGCAATTTCCTTATAAAACTGCACAAAGTGCACCAAATATTGACTAATTTATTATTGTTTACTGCTCTTTGAAGTATATATTTATGTAGGAATGTTTAATTTAATTATTTTTGAAGGTTTCTTTGCTTTACAGCATTTCCTTACATGTGATATTTGCACAGTACTGTAGCTCTATTACCCCCTCCCAAACACTCTTTTTGTTTAATGGAGACATCACCTTCATTACTGTCAAGTTTAAGCACTACACGAACAGCACCATCAGTTTTCCACATGTATGCACATTGTGTAGCAAAATAAGTCCTCATATAATGCATAACAATATTCTGGTGAATGATGGAATCCCCTACAAATCCAAACGCGCGCGCGCACACATAGTATATGGACACATGCACACCTCCACACACAAATGCACACCACCCACTCCTAGCAGGCAAGCATTTAATAACTGAAAGTCTTTCAGAGTAGAGGAACAGCATCAGTGCTGCTACGCTGTGCTTTTCAGAGCTGCTCAAGCTCTGAGACATCTTCAGACTCTGCACTGGGAACATTAGCATACAGTTCACACAAACAAGTAAGAAATAGTTAACAGATGTGGGGTTTTTGCTGGGAAGAAGTGGAATGAACTTCAGCTATAGAAGACATGTTTACAACAATGTTGGCCTTTACATATTTTTTTATAGAAAATATAAAACACCTTGCTGCTCCTTACAGAGGGGATAAAACAGCTCAGCATATTGGTAAAAGGTGCATTGAACTTGATACCAGTAGAAGAACACCGAGCGAATCAGAGAAGAGGTAGAGGTCTGAGTGTATACTGTACCTGTAACTTTAAGAGAAAGAACAGTGTGTCAACCTGAGCACATATAGAATGATGCGGAGAACATGCTTTTCTGAACTTCCTATTCTTCTGCAGTCAGATAAGAAACATACTAACATCAACCTACAGAGCTAATCTACACAATGATTTATTGGTGAGTAGAGAGTGTGGATGCCAAGTGATTTATAGAGGAAGGAACTGAGAGCATAAGAAAGGCTCTTTTTGTTTAATAATCTTCATACTGCAATTTATGGGTATACAGTGTCATTATTTGAAAAACCAATTTAAACAGAGGAGCTCCATAAAATGAAAAATCAATCATTTTCCTTGCACTTAAAAAGGGCATCGAGATATGCAGAAGCATGTGTTATATGCTTCACAATGTATTCAATTGTCTAAATAAGACAGCTGCTGTAATCCATCCATCCATCATCAATTTATCTGTCAGAGTCTTGGGGAACCTGGAGCCAATCCCAACTAGAACTACTGTGCATCTGATAATTGCTAAGAGAAATATTGATTGTATAAAGATTGCAAAAGGAAAGAAAGAAAAATTGTGCATTTTACATCTTTGAGAAATGATCTGACTCAAAGGAAGAGACACAAAATATACTTTTAACTACAACTTTTGCCCAAAAATATCAGAACGGCTTTTATATATTTTGTGACTGCTGTGCAAGAATAAAAGAAAACATTAAATGGAGATGGAGGATGGTGAGATAATGGCCAATATGTGACTGACTGTCAGGTGCGCGAGAGAGGTGGATGTATGTGCAGAAGTATTTTATTGAACAAAGTGTTATCTATACAAAAAGTGTGTGAAACACACACAAAAGCAAACAGTCCAAATTGGCAGGTAAAGTCATAAACAAGAAAACAGGCAATGGGTCGGTTGAGGCACAAACAGGATGTCGGAGGCAAGACGAGAACTAGAATCAGGAACAGGAGTCAAGAAACCAGGAAAACCACAAACATGGGAAACAAGGCTCGGTATTGCGCACTGCACGTGGCGTAATACTTCGCATCGTCCTTGCATCAGTGCAGTCCTTAAATAGCCCAACATTTAGTTCTTTAACTGAGAACAGGTGCTCCTTGGTCACGGCGCGCATGCTGGAGTTCACTTGGCGCGCGCAGCCTAAGGTGCACCTCTTAGTGCACACGCCACAGCGCGCAGGACTGACAGAACCCCCTCCCAAAGAGCTCCCTCCGGGAGTGAAATCCATCCTACGGGGCTCCAGTGGGGGTTCGGGCTCAGGCTCTGGACACGACTTGGGTTCTTGGCTAGGAGTAGGCTTGATCACAGGACTTGACATGGACTCTGGACTAGACTCAGGCTCTGAAGGTGACTCTGGATTGGACTTGGGCTCTGAAGGCAATGAGGACCCGGGCTCGGGTTCTGTAGACGACTCGGGCTCGGGTACAGGCTCGGGCTCTCGGCTGGACTCAGGTACAAGCTGTACCTGTAGAGGGCTCTGGACTGGGCTCAAGTTCTGTAGAGGGCTCTGGACTGGGCTCGAGCTCTGAAGATGGCTCAAGCTCTGGACTTGGCTCAGACTGTTCTACTTTGTCGTTTAGGACTTAGACTTTCCGATTCATGAATTTATTAAACCGAGGGTGCCATTCCGTACTACTCGTAACAGTTCTGCTTTTGATTTGATAATTCCGAAGTGCCGAACTAAACTTTTTCAGACTAGTTATTTTAATAAATTGCCTAAGCTTTGGAATACCCTGCCTGTTTCTTTACGTTCTTGTAGATCTGTTAAGCAATTTCAATCTTGGTTAACTACTTACTATACTAATGCTTTTAACAATGCTTTTGACATTAATGCTTTTAATACTTGGCATTTGCCTTAAGTGCTGCTCTTCCTGAAATATTTTAACAACTAATGTTTGCCGTTATTGACTGAAGAGGTTCAGTCAGTTTTTAAATATAAATATTATAAACGATATTAGGCCACAGTAATTGGAATATTATAATTTTATATTTTATATTCTTTTGTCATGAGATTTTAATTCGTGGTATCCACAAGTACGTTTCTGTGAGGTGAATATTTTTTAGGCTTCTGCTGCTTTCTTTTTCTCTCCTCCTGTGTAAAGTCCACAAGCGGAGGCCATCTGATCTGCTTTAATATCAACAGATCTTCATTTAAGGTACGTGAATCTTTTCATCATGGCACACCTTCAGCCTGTTCAGTGTGCTGAGTGCAGGATGTTTAGTCATTCTTCCTCCGTCACTAGCGATAGCTCTATTAGCTTTACTTGTGATAAGTGCAGATTAGTTAGCTCTCTGACGGAGAAGATTTCAGTGCTAGAAGCGCGTGTCCAGGCTTTAGAGCAGGTTAGTGAGCGTGAGAACAGTGTAGTTTCTGTTAGGGAAAGTCTGGACGCCCTAGGTGGAGTTAGCAATCCCCCAACTCCGGCATTAGAGCCCTTACAGCGGGGCGAATGGGTGACGGCTCGGCGGCATAAGCGTAGAGCCAAAGCTACCGCTGAGGCTCGCCCACGGGAGCACCACTCCTCTCCGCGTCACGTGTCGAACAGGTTTGCTCTCCTTAGTGATGCACCCACTGAGAAACCTGAAAGAGCTCTGGTTATAGGGGACTCTATCATACGGCACGTGAAATTAGCTCAGCCTTTAGGGGCACCAGCAGTTTTAGTCAGGTGTATACCGGGAGCCAGGGCGCCGGACATAGCAGGTAATCTTAGGGTCCTAGGCAAGCACAGGTTCTCAAAGATAGTTATCCATGCAGGAGCTAATGATATACGCCTTCGTCAGTCTGAGGTTACTAAGAGTAACTTTGTAGAGGTGTTTAAATTAGCGAAGGCGATGTCCGATGCTGTAGTATGCTCTGGCCCCATCCCAATGCGGCGTGGCGATGTAGCTTACAGCAGGTTATGGTCGCTGAACTGCTGGCTGTCCAGGTGGTGCTCTGAAAACAGTGTGGGCTTTATAGATAATTGGGCTAATTTTGAGGGCACTGCTGGCCTGTTAGGGCGGGACGGTATCCATCCCACTCGGGAAGGTGCTGCTCTCATTTCCTGCAGCATAGGTCATAGTCTCAGAACAGGCCTAGTTAATTTCTGACAATCCAGAGCCAAGGCCAGGGAGCAGACAAACAGGCTAAACCGACTGTCTGCTAGCTGCACAGAGTCGTCACTCAGGGCCCACTACATCGAGACTGTGTCTGTTCCCCGAGCTCAACAAAAAGGTAGAAATTTTCAGAGAGTTTGTTCCAGTAACCTAATCAATATAAAATTAGATCATACTGACTGTACAGCTGCTGCCAGCACCTTTGATCTAAAGATGGGGCTATTAAATATTAGATCTCTTACATCTAAAGCGCTAATGGTTAATGAACTCATTACTGATCAGGAGTTTAATGTACTGTGTTTAACAGAAACATGGATTAAGCCAAATGAATATATAGCATTAAATGAAGCGAGTCCTCCTGGATACAGTTATATACACCAGCCTCGTCTAACTGGCAGAGGAGGAGGCGTCGCGGTTATTTATAACGATTATCTAGGTGTAACACACAAACCTGGTTATAAATTTAATACATTTGAAGTTCTTCATACTCATATAATGTATGTAGCCTCGAAAAATAAGTCTACCCAGTTAATTCCATTGCTTATTATTTACAGGCCCCCAGGGCCATATTCTGAGTTTCTTTCTGAATTTGCAGATTTTATCTCAGATTTGGTTATTTCCTTAGACAAAGCTTTAGTATTCGGAGATTTTAATATTCACTTCGATAACCCAGAAGACCCTTTAAAAACAGCGTTTGTGTCCATCTTGGATTCAGTCGGGATTAAGCAGAATGTCATAGGACCGACCCATAATGGTGGTCACACCCTTGATCTAATACTAACATTCAGATTAAACGTAGACAATATAGTCATACTTCCACAGTCTGAAGTTATCTCAGATCATTGTCTCATCTCATTCAAAATATGTCTGAGTAATAATATATGCACCTCACCACGCTACTGTATTAAACGTACTTTCACGTCAACTACTGCACAGAGCTTTATAAATGATCTCCCAGAGCTGTCAACTTTGATTGGGTCACTGTCAGCCCCTGCAGAACTTGATCAGGCAACTGAATGCTTAGAGTCAACATTCCGCCATACTTTAGATAATGTAGCTCCTCTAAAAAGGAAAATGGTCAGAGACAAAAAAATTAGCACCCTGGTATAATGATGACACTCGCACATTAAAACAGACCACTCAAAAATTGGAACGTAAATGGCGTCAAACAAAATTGGTAGTGTTCAAATTAGCTTGGAAGGAGAGCTTCCTGAAGTATAGAAAAGCTCTTAGTGCTGCGAGATCAACATATTTCTCCTCCCTAATAGAAGATAACAAAAACAATCCTAGATTCCTATTTAATACTGTAGCAAAATTAACCAGGAATAAGTCCACTATCAACACATGCACACCTGCAGTATGTAGTAGCAACGACTTCATGAATTTTTTTTATGACAAAATTGAGAATATCCGACAAAAAATTCAAACTACTAATTTAAGGTTAGACAATGAAAGTGACCTTGTAGTTAACAATATAACTGTATCAGATCATCAGTTAGAATGTTTTACTCCCCTAAAAGAAACTGAATTACTTTCATTAATCTCTACATCAAAAGCCTCAACTTGCGTACTAGATCCCTTACCGACACATCTATTCAAACAGATAATGCCTGGAGTAATTGAACCGCTTCTAAAAATAATAAATTCTTCTCTTATGATTGGCTATGTACCCAAATCCTTTAAGCTAGCAGTTATCAAACCCCTGATTAAAAAACCTGACCTTGATCCCTGTCAGCTGTCCAATTATCGGCCAATATCAAACCTCCCCTTTATCTCCAAGATCCTTGAAAAAGCTGTGGCACAGCAGTTATGCTCATATTTACATAGGAATAACATCCATGAAATGTATCAGTCAGGATTTAGACCTCATCATAGCACAGAGACAGCACTGGTTAAAGTAGTAAACGACCTACTGTTGGCGTCTGATCAGGGCTGTGTCTCGCTACTTGTGTTGCTTGACCTTAGTGCAGCATTTGATACCATTGATCATTCCATTCTTCTCGATAGACTAGAAAATGTTGTGGGAGTTAAGGGAATGGCCCTCTCCTGGCTCAGGTCTTATCTAACTGATCGTTATCAGTATGTTGATATAAATGGTGATATTTCTAGACGTACCGAGGTAAAGTTTGGTGTTCCACAAGGTTCTGTCTTGGGTCCACTGCTTTTTTCTCTATATATGTTACCTCTGGGCGATATTATTCGTAAACATTGTATTAATTTCCACTGTTATGCTGATGACACACAGTTGTATGTCTCTGCAAAACCTGATGAGAGACACCAGCTTAATAAAATTGAGGAATGTGTTAAGGACATTAGACACTGGATGCTTATAAATTTCCTTCTGCTTAACTCTGACAAGACTGAAGTACTTGTGCTAGGACCACATACAGCTAGAAGTAAGTTTTCTGATTACACAGTAACTCTGGATGGCCTTTCTGTTTCTTCACGTGCAGCAGTAAAAGACCTCGGAGTGATTATTGACCCCAGTCTTTCATTCGAAACTCACATTGATAACATCACCCGGATAGCTTTCTTTCATCTCAGAAATATTGCAAAGATAAGAAATTTAATGTCACTGCATGATGCAGAAAAACTAGTCCATGCTTTCGTTACCTCCAGGTTGGATTATTGTAATGCCTTACTGTCTGGATGTTCCAATAAGTGCATAAACAAGCTCCAGTTAGTTCAAAATGCCGCAGCAAGAGTCCTTACTAGAACTAGAAAATATGACCACATCACGCCTGTCTTATCCACACTGCATTGGCTCCCAATCAAATTTCGTATTGATTATAAAATACTACTATTGACCTTTAAAGCACTAAATGGTCTCGCACCACAGTACCTGAGTGAACTTCTGCTCCTCTATGACCCGCCACGCCTACTTAGATCAAAAGGTGCAGGCTATCTGCTGGTACCTCGTATAGTGAAGGCTACATCAGGGGGCAGAGCCTTTTCTTACAAAGCCCCACTGTTATGGAACAGCCTTCCAAGTAATGTTCGGGAATCAGACACAGTCTCAGCATTTAAGTCTAGGCTGAAAACATATCTGTTTAGTCAAGCCTTTTGTTAATGGTGTTTATGAGGTAAAGGAGTAGATCTGGAGGGTCCTCAGACATAGAGTGTTTTGGTAAACTGGGATGTATGGATGCTGTCAGTCCCCACTCGCTTGCTCACTCGAGTTTGTTGACGGTGTAGTGGCTGGCTGCTTTATGTCCCGGGGCTCCCTCATGCCTGTGTTACCTTCTGGCTCTCTCCTTTTAGTTATGCTGTCATAGTTAGTTGCCGGAGTCCCTGCTTGTACTCAGTGCAATATGTATACTGTTCCTACTTATTCAGGTGACATTGGGCATACCTAACCACCTGTGTTTTCTTTCTCTCCCCCCCACCCCAAATCTGTCCCTCTGAGTTACATGGAGTCAACAGGAAATCTTTTGGTGGAGACGGTGGGGACCTCGACTGGCTATCGTAGCCTGCAGGGAATCGGCCGTCAGACATTCTGTCGCATGTCCCAGACCCGGTGAAATGTAACTGAATTGTCTTGGCCAGCCCTAAGGGTCCCATCTGCATCTCATCATTGCTGAGGAGTGTGCTCCCATCACCCAATCAAGCATCCAGCCAGAGCAGGTCATGATATATTTTTTACCATATTAACATGCCATTGTGTGTTATGCCTGATGTAAAGACTCTCGTCTCTGCGAGCCTACCACACAGATTTAATACTTGTCATTTTTAGGGCATACCTAACAACGTGTTTTCTTTCTCTCTCTCCCCCCCCCCCCCCACCCATCTGTCCCTCTGAGTTACATGTTGATCCTGGGATTGAGATGCTGGCCTCTTCTGCCCCTCGGACCTGCTTGATCCATCCTGGTGCCCTGTGTCTGGTCGGAGTTTTATCGCCCCACTCCTGTGAAGGACGGCCCCATGAGGACAGTTGAGGGTTATACCTGTTAAAACTGTTAATATTATAGTCAGGCTGTCTGTTGTTGCCCAAATGAGGATGGGTTCCCTTTTGAGTCTGGTTCCTCTCGAGGTTTCTTCCTCATGTCGTCTGAGGGAGTTTTTCCTTGCCACCGTCGCCACAGGCTTGCTCACTGGGGATAGATTAGGGATAAAATTAGCTCATGTTTTAAGTCGTTCAAATTCTGTAATGCTGCTTTGCGACAATGTTTATTGTTAAAAGCGCTGTACAAATAAACTTGATTTGATTTGATTTGCTGAATGGGCTTTTGAATATCAAATAAGTAAAGATTATTATTGTTTAGTTTTATTTATTTTTTTGAGATGTGATGTATTTATATTTATTATTTAGTTTTATTTATCTCATCTCATCTCATTATCTCTAGCCGCTTTATCCTTCTACAGGGTCGCAGGCAAGCTGGAGCCTATCCCAGCTGACTACGGGCGAAAGGCAGGGTACACCCTGGACAAGTCGCCAGGTCATCACAGGGCTGACACATAGACACAGACAACCATTCACACTCACATTCACACCTACGGTCAATTTAGAGTCACCAGTTAACCTAACCTGCATGTCTTTGGACTGTGGGGGAAATCGGAGCACCCGGAGGAAACCCACGCGGACACGGGGAGAACATGCAAACTCCACACAGAAAGGCCCTTGCCAGCCCCGGGGCTCGAACCCAGGACCTTCTTGCTGTGAGGCGACAGCGCTAACCACTACACCACCGTGCCTCCCCTCCCCCCTTTATTATTATTATTATTATAGGGCACACTATTGTTGGAGACTAGCTCTGTTGTTTGACCCCCACCATTTTTATTTATTTTTTTATTATGTGTTTATTTATTGTATCTGAGGTGGAAGCTTAATAATAATAATAATAATAATAATAATAATAAACCCCTAAGACTGTGGACTTGGCTCTCTTGAATTCTGATGCTGACTCCGGCACTGGCTCTGGAGTAGACGCAGGCTCTGACGCTGGCTCTGGAGTAGACGCAGGCTCTGGAGCAGGCCCTGGAATGGGAGCAGACACTGGCTCCGCTTCTGGCACAGGAGCAGACACTGGCTCTGCCTCTGGCACAGGAGCAGACACTGGCATGGGAACAGGAACAGGTGCTGGCACAGGAACAGGCTCTGGCTGAGAAACCAGCTCAAAAGAGACAGCCTCCTCTGCTGTCTCTACTTCAGCCACTAGGGAGAGCTCTGGAGCGACGGCCTCCTCATCTGAGTCGGCCACTGGAGTGGTTGCCTTTAGGAGGCGCTCTATAGCAACAGCCTCCTCGACTGCATCGACCACAAGAGGAAGCTCTGGAGCACCAGCCTCAGCTGGGTCAGCCTCTGGCATGATTGCCCCTCCCCAAAAATTTTCATGGGGTTCCTCCCTTATTAAGGATTCAAAAATAAACTTTAGCAAGCCAAAGAAAGCCTGAGAGTTACGAAGGCACGGGTGTTCAACACGAATCACCCATCTGCGTGCTCGTCCAGCAATAGTCATATTGGTCAATATGGTCAAATTGGTCAATATGGACCCATAGTACACCCATCTGCATGCTCATCCAGCAATGAATGTCAATACAAAGCTTACCGAGATGGGTTTGGGTGGCTTGGGCTCTTGGAGGTTCTCGTTGAAGAGATCATACTGCAGCTTGAATCCCATAGGGTGATATATCCTGTAGTAGACTGCCAGGGGACTCCAGTCAGTCTTCACATGAAAATACGAGGTGAGTGGCAGGGGCAGGGAAACCCAGAAGTGGCGTGGGATTGCGTATTGACACACTTCCGCTACATCCATTTTGGGTGAAGTATTCTGTCAGGTGTGCGAGAGAGGCGGATGTACCGTATGTACAGAAGTGTTTTATTGAACAAAATGTGATCTATACAAAAAGTGCATGAAACACACACACAAAAGCAAACAGTCCAAATCGGCAGGCAAAGTCATAAACAAGAAAACAGGCAATGGGTCGGTCGAGGCACAAACAGGATGTCGGAGGCAAGACGAGAACTAGAATCAGGAACAGGAGTCGAGAAACCAGAAAAAACACAAACACGGCTCAATAATGCATACTGAATGTGGCGTAATACTTTGCATCGTCCTTGCATCAGTGCAGTCCTTAAATAGCCCAACACTAAGTTCATTAACTGAGAACAGGTGCGCCTTGTTCATGGCGCGCATGCTGGAACTCACTTGGTGCACGCGCAGCCCAAGGTGCGTCTCTTGGTGCATGTGCCACAGCGTGCAGGACTGACACTGATTAATAATGCAGATAGCACAAAGTTATTTCTCACAAAGTCATCATAAAGTTATAAATTTTTAAATCACAAATTTAATTACTCATAAAATATCTCCAACTGCTAACCTCATTTCCAGAAAAGTTGGGATATTTTTCCAAAATGCAATAAAAACAAATTTGTCATTTGTTAATTTATGTGTACCTTCATTTAACTGACAAAAGTATGAAGAAAATATTTTCAATACTTTTACTGACCAACTTCACTATATTTTCTAAATATAAACAAAGTTAGACTTTGATGCCTGCAACACACATAGAGAAAGTTGGGACCAAGGCATAATAAGACAAACTTTTAAAGGATATTCAAGTCACACCATTTTAGAAGATTCCACAATAAGCAGGTTAATTGGAAACATGATTGGGTATAAAAGGAGCACCAAAGGCTCAGTCTTTGCAAGCAAGGATGGGGCACGGCTCACCCCTTTGTGCCAAAATTCATGAGAGAATTGTTAGTTAATTCAAACAGACCTTCTCAACGTAAGAATTTAGGTCTTTCAAAATCTACAGTACATAATATTGTGAAAAGATTCAGGGAATTCAGAGACATTTCAGTGTGTAAAGAGCAAGGTTGGAAACTTTGTATCTAAACAAAGATTTGGGTGACTTTCAAGCCCTCAGGCAGCACTGCCTGAGAAACCATCATACTAATGTGACAAATATAGCCACATGGGCTCTAGAGTACTTCAGAAAACCGTTGTCACTTAACATAGTTTGCCGCTGCATCCAGAAATGCAACCTGAAGCTGCATTACACAAGGAGGAAGCCATTCATCAATTCTATGAAGAAACGCTGCCAATTTCTCTGGGCCCAAACTCATCTCAGATGGACTGAAAGAACATACATGTAGAAACGTGTGCTGTGGACAGAGGAGCCCACATTTCAGCTTGTTTTCAGGAAAATCAGATATCGAGTTCTCAGTGCCAAAGGTGAACACGACCATCCAGTTTGTTATCAGAGAAAGGTGCACAAGCCAACATCTGTGATGGTACTGTGGTTCATGAGTGCCCATGGCATGGGTGAGTTGCATGTGTGTGAAGGTACCATTGATATATTGGGGCATATATTGAGATTTTAGATACATTTCCTGGTTTACGCACTTCCTGGTTCCTGAGTTGTTTGCGCCGAGTCCTTTTTTCCTGCGAGTGCCGGCGTTAATTACGAATCCTTTTTAAACTTTTTTCTACAAATAAATTTCCAGTATCCTCTTCATTTTTATTGTACTGTCGCTTTCCTTTTTGTACTTTTCACTTTCTCTTTCTTTTTTCGGAAGAACGCCGAGACCGGAAGCTTTCTTTTTCTCTCCTCCTGTGTAAAGACCACAACTGGAGGCCATCCACATTGGATCTGCTTTAATATCAACAGATCTTCGTTTAAGGTACGTGAATCTTTTCATCATGGCACACCTTCTGCCTGTTCAGTGTGCTGAGTGCAGGATGTTTAGTCATTCTTCCTCCGTCGCTAGCGATAGCTTTATTAGCTTTATTTGTGATAAGTGCAGATTAGTTAGCTCTCTGACGGAGAAGATTACAGTGCTAGAAGCACGTGTCCAGGCTTTAGAGAAGGTTAGTGAGCGTGAGAACAGTGTAGCTTCTGTAGGGGAAAGTCTGGATGCCCTAGGTGGAGTTAGTAATCTCCCAACTCCGGCATTAGAGCCCTTACAGCAGGGTGAATGGGTGATGGCTCGGCGGCATAAGCGTAGAGCCAAAGCTACCGCTGAGGCTCGCCCACGGGAGCACCACTCCTCTCCGCGTCACGTGCCGAACAGGTTTGCTCTCCTTAGTGATGCACCCACTGCGAAACCTGAAAGAGCTCTGGTTATAGGGGACTCTATCATACGGCATGTGAAATTAGCTCAGCCTTTAGGGGCACCAGCAGCTTTAGTCAGGTGTATACCGGGAGCCAGGGTGCCGGATATAGCAGGTAATCTTTGGGTCCTAGACAAGCACAGGTTCTCAAAGATAGTTATCCATGCAGGAGCTAATGATATACGCCTTCGTCAGTCTGAGGTTACTAAGAGTAACTTTGTAGAGGTGTTTAAATTAGCGAAGGCGATGTCCGATGCTGTAGTATGCTCTGGCCCCATCCCAATGCGGCGTGGCGATGTAGCTTACAGCATGTTATGGTCGCTGAACTGCTGGCTGTCCAGGTGGTGCTCTGAAAACAGTGTGGGCTTAATAGATAATTGGGCTAATTTTGAGGGCACTGCTGGCCTGTTAGGGCGGGACAGTATCCATCCCACTCGGGAAGGTGCTGCTCTCATTTCCTGCAGCATAGGTCATAGTCTCAGAACAGGCCTAGTTAATTTCTGACAATCCAGAGCCAAGGCCAGGGAGCAGACGAACAGGCTAAACCGACTGTCTGCTAGCTGCACAGAGTCGTCACTCAGGGCCCACTACATCGAGACTGTGTCTGTTCCCCGAGCTCAACAAAAAGGTAGAAATTTTCAGAGAGTTTGTTCCAGTAACCTAATCAATATAAAATTAGATCATACTGACTGTACAGCTGCTGCCAGCACCTTTGATCTAAAGGTGGGGCGATTAAATATTAGATCTCTTACATCTAAAGCGCTAATGGTTAATGAACTCATTACTGATCAGGAGTTTAATGTACTTTGTTTAACTGAAACATGGATTAAGCCAAATGAATATATAGCATTAAATGAAGTGAGTCCTCCTGGATACAGTTATATACACCAGCCTCGTCTAACTGGCAGAGGAGGAGGCGTTGCGGTTATTTATAACGATTATCTAGGTGTAACACAAAAACCTGGTTATAAATTTAATACATTTGAAGTTCTTCATACTCATATAATGTATGTAGCCTCGAAAAATAAGTCTACCCAGTTAATTCCATTGCTTATTATTTGCAGGCCCCCGGGGCCATATTCTGAGTTTCTTTCTGAATTTGCAGATTTTATCTCAGATTTGGTTATTTCCTTAGACAAAGCTTTAGTTGTCGGAGATTTTAATGTTCACTTCGATAACCCAGAAGACCCTTTAAAAACAGCGTTTGTGTCCATCTTAGATTCAGTCGGGATTAAGCAGGATGTCATAGGACCGACCCATAATGGTGGTCACACCCTTGATCTAATACTAACATTCAGATTAAATGTAGACAATATAGTCATACTTCCACAGTCTGAAGTTATCTCAGATCATTATCTCATCTCATTCAAACTATGTCTGAGTAATAATATATGCACCTTACCATGCTACTGTATTAAACGTACTTTCACGTCAACTACTACACAGAGCTTTATAAATGATCTCCCAGAGTTGTCAACTTTAATTGGGTCACTGTCAGCCCCTGCAGAACTTGATCAGGCAACTGAATGCTTAGAGTCAACATTCCGCCATACTTTAGATAATGTAGCTCCTCTAAAAAGGAAAATGGTCAGAGACAAAAAATTAGCACCCTGGTATAATGATAACACTCGCACATTAAAACAGACCACTCGAAAATTGGAATGTAAATGGCTTCAAACAAAATTGGTAGTGTTCAAATTAGCTTGGAAGGAGAGCTTCCTGAAGTATAGAAAAGCTCTTAGTGCTGCGAGATCAACATATTTCTCCTCCCTAATAGAAGATAACAAAAATAATCCTAGATTCCTATTAAATACTGTAGCAAAATTAACCAGGAATAAGTCCACTATTGACACATGCACACCCGCAGTATGTAGTAGCAACAACTTCATGAATTTGTTTAATGACAAAATTGAGAATATCCGACAAAAAATTCAAACTACTAATTTAAGGTCAGACAATGCAAGTGACCGTGTAGTTAACAATATAACTGTATCAGATCATCAGTTAGAATGTTTTACTCCCCTAAAAGAAACTGAATTACTTTCATTAATCTCTACATCAAAAGCCTCAACTTGCGTACTAGATCCCTTACCTACACATCTATTCAAACAGATAACGCCTGGAGTAATTGAACCGCTTCTAAAAATAATAAATTCTTCTCTTACGATTGACTATGTACCCAAATCCTTTAAACTAGCAGTTATCAAACCCCTGATTAAAAAACCTGACCTTGATCCCTGTCAGCTGTCCAATTATCAGCCAATATCAAACCTCCCCTTTATCTCCAAGATCCTTGAAAAAGCTGTGGCACAGCAGTTATGCTCATATTTACATAGGAATAATATCCATGAAATGTATCAGTCAGGATTTAGACCTCATCATAGCACAGAGACAGCACTGGTTAAAGTAGTAAACGGCCTACGGTTGGCATCTGATCAGGGCTGTGTCTCGCTACTTGTGTTGCTTGACCTTAGTGCAGCATTTGATACCATTGATCATTCCATTGTTCTGGATAGACTAGAAAATGTTGTGGGAGTTAAGGGAATGGCCCTCTCCTGGCTCAGGTCTTATCTAACTGATCGTTATCAGTATGTTGATATAAATGGTGATTTTTCTAGACGTACTGAGTTTGGTGTTCCACAAGGTTCTGTCTTGGGTCCACTGCTTTTTTCTCTATATATGTTACCTCTGGGTGACATTATTCGTAAAAATTGTATTAGTTTCCACTGTTATGCTGATGACACACAGTTGTATGTCTCTGCAAAACCTGATGAGAGACACCAGCTTAATAGGACTGAGGAATGTGTTAAGGACATTAGACACTGGATGCTTATTAATTTCCTTCTGCTTAACTCTGACAAGACTGAAGTACTTGTACTAGGACCACATACAGCTAGAAGTAAGTTTTCTGATTTCACAGTGACTCTGGATGGCCTTTCTGTTTCTTCACGTGCAGCAGTAAAAGACCTCGGAGTGATTATTGACCCCAGTCTTTCATTCGAAACTCACATTGATAACATCACCCGGATAGCTTTCTTTCATCTCAGAAATATTGCAAAGATAAGAAATTTAATGTCATTGCGTGACGCAGGAAAAACTAGTCCATGCTTTTGTTACCTCCAGGTTGGATTATTGTAATGCCTTACTGTCTGGATGTTCCAATAAGTGCATAAATAAGCTCCAGTTAGTTCAAAATGCAGCAGCAAGAGTCCTTACTAGAACTAGAAAATATGACCACATCACGCCTGTGTTATCCACACTGCATTGGCTCCCAATCAAATTTCGTATTGATTATAAAATACTACTATTGACCTTTAAAGCACTAAATGGTCTCGCACCACAGTACCTGAGTGAACTTCTGCTCCTCTATGACCCGCCACGCCTACTTAGATCAAAAGGTGCAGGCTATCTGCTGGTACCTCGTATAGTGAAGGCTACATCAGGGGGCAGAGCCTTTTCTTACAAATCCCCACAGTTATGGAACAGCCTTCCAAGTAATGTTCAGGAATCAGACACAGTCTCAGCATTTAAGTCTATGCTGAAAACAGATCTGTTTAGTCAAGCCTTTTGTTAATGGTGTTTATGAGGTAAAGGTGTAGATCTAGAGGGTCCTCAGACATAGAGTGTTTTGGTAAACTGGGATGTATGGATGCTGTCAGTCCCCACTCGCTTGCTCACTCGAGTTTGTTGACGGTGTAGTGGCTGGCTGCTTTATGTCCCGGGGCTCCCTCATGCCTGTGTTACCTTCTGGCTCTCTCCTTTTAGTTATGCTGTCATAGTTAGTTGCCGTAGTCCCTGCTTGTACTCGGTGCAATATGTATACTGCACCTACTTATTCAGGTGACATTGGGCATACCTAACAACCTGTGTTTTCTTTCCCTCCCCCCCCACCCCAAATCTGTCCCTCTGAGTTACATGGAGTCAACAGGAAATCTTTTGGTGGAGAGGGTGGAGACCTCGACTGGCTATTGTAGCCTGCAGGGAATTGGCCGTCAGACTTTCTGTCGCATGTCCCAGACCCTGTGAAATGTAACTGAATTGTCTTGGCCAGCCCTAAGGGTCCCATCTGCATCTCATCATTGCTGAGGAGTGTGCTCCCATCACCCAATCAAGCATCCAGCCAGAGCAGGTCATGATATATTTTTTACCATATTAACATGCCATTGTTGTGTGTTATGCCTGATGTAAAGACTCTCGTCTCTGCGAGCCTACCACACAGATTTAATACTTGTCATTTTTAGGGCATACCTAACATGTGTTTTCTTTCTCTCTCTCTTCCCACCCCCAATCTGTCCCTCTGAGTTACATGTTGGTCCTGGGATTGAGACGCTGGCCTCTTCTGCCCCTCGGACCTGCTTGATCCATCCTGGTGCCCTGTGTCTGGTCGGAGTTTTATCGCACTGCTCCTGTGAAGGACGGCCCCATGAGGACAGTTGAGGGTTATACCTGGAGGATGCTCTGGACTCTTACAGTAATGCTTTTATGGCTGAGGACTACAGTTGTCTTGCTACCTTTAGGACTGCAGTTATCATGAACAGTTTTGCACTCAAGTTTCCATCAATGAAGAGTTATAACATCAACGAAACTGTCCTCATGATAAAACTGTTAATATTATAGTCAGGCTGTCTGTTGTTGCCCAAATGAGGATGGGTTCCCTTTTGAGTCTGGTTCCTCTCGAGGTTTCTTCCTCATGTCGTCTGAGGGAGTTTTTCCTTGCCACCGTCGCCACAGGCTTGCTCATTGGGGATAGATTAGGGATAAAATTAGCTCATGTTTTAAGTCATTCAAATTCTGTAAAGCTGCTTTGCGACAATGTTTATTGTTAAAAGCGCTATACAAATAAATTTGACTTGACTTGACTTGACATTTTTATTAAGGCAATGTCTCTTCCCAGGAAGTCCATGCTTATTTCAGCAGGACAATGTCAGGCCTCATTCTGCATGGGCTAAGACACAGAGTACATGTGCTTGACTGGCCTGCTGCAAGAGAATGTATGGTGCATCATGAACAAGGGCGGCTGGTGCATAAGGGCGATTGGGCGATGCACTGCCAAAACGGAAAAAAAAGTTTTTTTTTTCTTTTTTTAAAACAAATTTTCACCGGGGCAGCACGGTGGTGTAGTGGTTAGCGCTGTCGCCTCACAGCAAGAAGGTCCGGGTTCGAGCCCCGTGGCTGGAGAGGGCCTTTCTGTGTGGAGTTTGCATGTTCTCCCCGTGTCCGCGTGGGTTTCCTCCGGGTGCTCCGGTTTCCCCCACAGTCCAAAGACATGCAGGTTAGGTTAACTGGTGACTCTAAATTGACCGTAGGTGTGAGTGTGAATGGTTGTCTGTGTCTATGTGTCAGCCCTGTGATGACCTGGCGACTTGTCCAGGGTGTACCCCGCCTTTCGCCCGTAGTCAGCTAGGATAGGCTCCAGCTTGCCTGCGACCCTGTAGAAGGATAAAGCGGCTAGAGATAATGAGATGAGATGAGAACTTTCACCAGCGCTGCTCGAGGCCGTTTTAATCTGTCTCTGGGTATCATTGTCCAATCAGGGTGGTCTTGCTTCTAGAGTACCGCCCCTTTTGGGGCGATTTCAGTCACGCTGAAAATCACCCAAGAGTTCACTGATAGAGTCCCATATTAATATATTTTTTTTCTCCTGACTGACACTTCAATGCAATCTCTATGGGTTCCGGGGGGGCTTGCCCTAGCGTGCTTACGTCACTGCGAAGCGCGGCAAAGTTACATTCGATCCCATAGACATATAAACATAGATGCTGCATTCTGCATAGAATCATACGTCATCCTCGCTGCCATATTGGATGTGGCAAAGTGGAGATTCTTCAACCGTCTCTGGTATAGCATCTAGACAGTAGCCGAGAATAAAGATGCCTCATTCATGTGCTGTGTTTAACTGTACCAACAGGTTTACCATCCAAACGAGATCACATGGGATTACCTTTCACAGGTGAGACTGGAAAAATACTTTTCATTGTATTTGGTCATTATAACGTAATTTTACGAACAGATTTTTCTGACTTTGTGGCTAATATGAAGGATTTTGACAGAACAGGTCAGACAGTCAGGATCAGAGAGGGAGCTGTTCCTTCAGTCTTCAGTTTCCCAGCTCATCTCCACTGGGTAGGTGTATAGTTATAAGCAGTGAGAATTAGATAATACAATGCCACACTATGATGAACATTTTTGAATGTGAAGGAATCAGTGATGTATTTTGTTTTGGTATGACGTTAGAACCTGGCCGAACTCAGTTTGGCGGTCATTTAGCTCACTTTATTCAACGAGAGTAGGTCTGTGTGGTGACTCAATAAATAAAACAGTAAATTTTTATTTTCATTCACTATTTCCAGTTTTTCCACGATTTCCATCATTTATCATATTCAGTCTTGTAGGTTGGTTATTTTGGCCTCAGGTTTTGGTAGCTTGCTACGGTATGCTGACTGATTAGCTTATCTGAGCTATCTATCGCATATCTGTCGCTAGTTTGCAGTGTACAGGGTATTTCACACACTATTTATAACCATCACATTAAAAGTTATGTGTCGTTTTGATGCCTGTTTGTTTCCCAAATATATACGTGTGTGTCTTAATGGGTGAATAAAAGCCATCGAGTTAAATATTATTGTAGAAAGGGGCTTTATGAAGTTCAGTCCATTTACTTGCATTGGTTTACGGGGAAGATCTGCCACATCAAATATAGCGGACACTCTGACGTATCCCAGCAACGGGGCCACCAGCTCAATGCGGCGTCTATGTTTATATGTCTATGTTCGAGCCGCTCAGTTTCTGAGGTGAGATGGATGCGGAAAGCAATTCAGTGCGGTCCTTAAAAGAAGTTCCATTTAGTCAGCGTTCAAATTGAGCTAAATTGGCACCAAAACAAGCTGGACCCCCCTCGACCAAATCTAAACATAAAACAAATTTCGACAAGGGGGGGAATCATATACTCGAGGTTTTACTTTTGTAGCAGCGGGGGCGTGGTCAAGCGCTGGTCTGTGACAGGAGGGCGGAGTCAGGGAAGGTAAGTGGCAGAATCACTTCACCTGAGAGCAATTAACCTGTATTTGTGTGTCTTCCCAGCAACCACGCCCTATATAAGGAGAGAGAGAGAGCAGAGGAAGTGAGCTCTCTCCCGCACCAGAGGACTTGTGTGTGTGTGTATGCATGTGGCTGGGAGAGTAGATATTGCTGCTGAAAAGAGCAAAATAAAATAGTTTTTGGAACTCAGTTCTGTCCTGCCGTACTTCTGTGCTCCACCCACCTGCTCTGACCTCTACAGTGGTGCCGAAACCCGGGATCTGGAGCACAGCAGCCTCACAGCCCCATGGAGTCCTCCCCGTTTGCTGAACTGGTCCACGCCCTTGCCACGGCCCAGCAAAGCCAGCACCAGGCGCTACTCACCCTCTGAAAGGAGCAAGAAGAGCGGTTCGAGGCCCTGGTGTTGGCCCAACAAGAAGATCGACAGGCGTTCCGGCACCTCCTCGCGTCGGCGGGGTCCACCAGCGCTCCTACTGCGGGCCCGTCTCCCCTCACTGTCACCAAGATGGGCCCGCAGGATGACCCCGAGGCGTTCATCACGCTCTTTGAGCAAGTCGCCGAAGCCTCGGGGTGGCCGATGGAGCAGCGCGCGGCGCGCCTCCTCCCCCTGCTCACGGGAGAAGCACAGCTGGCCGCGCTACAGCTCCCCGCCAACCGCCGGCTGGCCTACGGGGACCTCCGCCGGGCCGTCCTCCAGCGCGTGGGGTGCACTCCAGAACAGCAGCGCCAGCGCTTCTGTGCGCTGCGCTTGGAGGAAGTCGGTCGGCCGTTCGCGTTTGGCCAGCAGCTCCGGGACGCCTGCTGGCGGTGGCTGAGGGCCAACAACCGCGACGCCGAAGGAATCCCCGACCAGGTGGCGCTGGAACAGTTCGTCGCTCGCTTGCCAGCAGGAACTGCGGAGTGGGTCCGGTGCCACCACCCGGCGTCGCTGGATCAGGCAGTCGAGCTGGCAGAGGACCATTTGGCGGCTGTCCCGGCGGCAGGACGGCAGAGGGCATCTTCTCTTCTCTCCTCTTCTCTCTCTCTCTCCCCCCCTCCTGTGTCCCGTCCTCGCCCCATTCCCCCACCGCGGAGGCGGGGGCCGGCCCCATCCCAGCCGGCCCGCCTCACCCGCAGTGCCCTCCCTTTTCTCCCTTCTGTGTCTGTCTCTCCACCACCTCAGGTGAGTGAACCCCAGATCACCGGTGCAGAGGGAAAGCCCGGGCTGGTTGGCTGGCGCTGCGGGGAGCCGGGCCACCTTCAACAGCAGTGCACGACAATGGAAGTGGGCGTGGTGGTTCGGATCCCCGACGCGCCAGAGGCCGCCCTCGATCAGGCCGGAGCGTATCGCATACCGGTGAGTATCCAAGGGGCTACACATCAGGGGTTGGTGGATTCTGGTTGTAATCAGACCTCAATTCACCAAAGCCTGGTTCAAAACGAGGCATTGGGGGGAGCACAAGGGGTGAGGGTGTTGTGTGTGCATGGGGATGTTCACCGCTACCCTTTGGTGTCGGTCCACATTATTTTCAGAGGGGAAAAATTTATAGTGAAGGCGGCGGTTAATCCTCGCCTTACCCACTCTTTAATTTTGGGGACTGATTGGCCGGGATTTTGGGGTTTAATGACGCGCCTAGAAGAGAGTGGGTCCTGCCAGTTGACAGGGGGAGGTCCCGGTGTCGCTTTGGCGGGAGCAGCTGTCACAGAGCCGTCTACGTCATCTCCGCGTCAGAGTGAGGAGCCGCCAGCCCCTCCTCTCTCTATTGGGGAATCCCTCGCGGATTTCCCATTAGAGCAGTTGCAAGACGAGACTCTGCGGCATGCGTTTGACCAAGTGAGAGTAATCGATGGTCAAACGCTCCCGCCGAACGCCACCCCGTCCTTCCCCTACTTCGCGATTATGAAGGATAGATTATACCGAGTGATGCAGGACACTCAAACTAAAGAGCGAGTCACGCAGCTTTTGATTCCAAAGAGCCGCCGGGAATTGGTATTCCAGGCGGCTCACTTTAATCCCATGGCTGGACACTTAGGGCAGGATAAAACACTAGCCCGAATAATGGCCCGATTCTATTGGCCGGGGATTCGCGGCGATGTCCGTAGGTGGTGTACGGCATGCCGCGAATGCCAGTTAGTAAATCCAGCGGCCATTCCAAAAGCGCCTTTGTGCCCTCTACCGTTAATCGAGACCCCGTTTGAGAGAATTGGGATGGATCTCGTCGGGCCATTAGATCGGTCAGCACGAGGGTACGGCTTTATATTAGTTCTGGTGGACTATGCAACGCGATACCCGGAAGCAGTGCCTCTGCGCAATATCTCAGCACGCAGTATTGCAGAGGCACTCTTCCGTGTCATCTCCCGAGTTGGAATCCCGAAAGAGATTCTGACTGACCAAGGCACTACGTTTATGTCACGAACACTGCGCGAACTGTATGGGTTATTGGGGATTAAGCCGATCCGCACCAGCGTATATCACCCACAAACGGACGGTTTAGTTGAATGGTTCAACCGCACCCTCAAAAATATTATTAAGAAATTCGTAAGTGAGGACGCACCTAATTGGGATAAGTGGCTTGAACCCTTGCTGTTCTCAGTGCGAGAGGTCCCCCAAGCCTCCACGGGGTTCTCCCCGTTCGAATTATTATATGGGTGTAAGCCGCGCGGCATCCTGGACGTGCTGCGGGAAAATTGGGAGGAGGGACCTTCACAAAGTAAGAACGAAATTCAGTACGTTATGGACCTGCGCGCAAAACTCCACACGCTCACCCACCTAACTCAGGAGAATTTGCGGCAGGCCCAGGAATGGCAAGCCCGCCTGTACAACAAGGGTACGCGCCTTAGAGAGTTCACACTGGGAGATAAAGTACTCGTACTGTTGCCCACGTCGAGCTCCAAATTGATCGCCAAGTGGCAAGGGCCCTTTGAGGTCACACGGCGAGTCGGGGATGTCGACTATGAGGTGAGGCGAACAGACAGGGGTGGGGCGCTACAGATCTACCACCTCAATCTGCTGAAACTCTGGAACGAGGAGGTCCCCATGGCATTGGTGTCGGTAGTTCCAGAGAAGGCGGAGCTGGGGCCGGAGGTTCAAAAAGGGACATTGGCATCACGTACCTCTCCAGTCCCCTGTGGAGACCACCTCTCCCCGACCCAACTCACGGAGGTCGCCCAGTTGCAGGCCGAGTTTTCGGATGTGTTCTCACCCCTGCCCGGTCGCACTAACCTCATAGAACACCACATAGAGACGCCCCCGGGGGTGGTAGTGCGTAGCCGCCCTTACAGGCTACCCGAACACAAAAAAAAGGTGGTTCGGGAAGAACTTCAGGCCATGCTCGAAATGGGCATCGTCGAGGAGTCCCACAGTGACTGGAGCAGCCTGGTGGTCTTGGTTCCCAAGGCCGACGGGTCGGTCCGGTTCTGTGTGGACTATAGAAAAGTCAACGCGGTGTCTAAATTCGACGCGTACCCAATGCCTCGTATTGATGAGCTGCTCGATCGACTAGGCACGGCTCGCTTTTACTGGACACTGGATTTGACGAAGGGATATTGGCAGATCCCCTTGACTCCATTATCCCGGGAGAAAACGGCCTTTTCCACACCGTTCGGCTTACACCAGTTCGTCACACTTCCGTTTGGGCTGTTTGGGGCGCCCGCTACGTTTCAGCGGCTGATGGACAGGGTCCTCCGGCCCCACGCCACCTATGCGGCCGCGTATCTAGATGATATTATCATTTATAGTAATGACTGGCAGTGGCACCTGCAACACCTGAGGGCCGTCCTTAGGTCGCTGAGGCGGGCGGGACTCACTGCCAACCCAAAGAAGTGTGCGATTGGGTGGGTGGAAGTACGGTATCTGGGCTTCCACTTGGGCAACGGGCAGGTGCGTCCCCAAATTAATAAGACAGCAGCGATTGCGGCCTGCCCGAGGCCCAAGACCAAAAAGGGGGTGAGACAGTTCCTGGGGCTGGCTGGCTACTATCGTAGGTTTATACCTAATTATTCGGACGTCACCAGCCCGCTGACTGACCTCACTAAAAAGGAGGCGCCAGATCCGGTCCAGTGGACGGAGCAGTGTCAGCGGGCTTTCTCTGAGGTAAAGGCTGCACTGTGCGGGGGGCCACTTTTACACTCCCCTGACTTCTCTCTCCCTTTTACGTTACAGACGGATGCATCGGACAGAGGGCTGGTGGGGGCCGTTTTGTCCCAGCAGGTGGAGGGGGAGGACCGCCCGGTCCTTTACATCAGTCGGAAGCTGTCAGTGCGTGAGGGGCGATACAGCACAATTGAGAAGGAGTGCCTGGCGATCAAGTGGGCGGTCCTCGCCCTCCGTTACTACCTGCTGGGACGCCCTTTCACCCTCTGTTCGGACCACGCGCCCCTCCAGTGGCTCCACCGCATGAAGGATGCCAATGCGCGGATCACCCGTTGGTATCTGGCACTCCAACCCTTCAACTACAAGGTGGTCCACAGGCCGGGGGCGCAGATGGTCGTGGCGGACTTCCTCTCCCGTCAAGGAGGGGGGGGGGGGGGAGTTGGCTGCAGGCCGGACGGGCGCCCGGCCTGAGTCGGGCGGTGGGGGTATGTAGCAGCGGGGGCGTGGTCAAGCGCTGGTCTGTGACAGGAGGGCGGAGTCAGGGAAGGTAAGTGGCAGAATCACTTCACCTGAGAGCAATTAACCTGTGTTTGTGTGTCTTCCCAGCAACCACGCCCTATATAAGGAGAGAGAGAGCAGAGGAAGTGAGCTCTCTCCTGCACCAGAGGACTTGTGTGTGTGTGTGTGTGTGTGTGTGTGTGTGTATGCATGTGGCTGGGAGAGTAGATATTGCTGCTAAAAAGAGCCAAATAAAATAGTTTTTGGAACTCAGTTCTGTCCTGCCGTACTTCTGTGCTCCACCCACCTGCTCTGACCTCTACAACTTTCAACATGGTCCCAGCGCAAATCCTGGCGAGCTGGCTGCGAGGACGCCTCAGCGGTTTTCTGCTCCCCCTGCTTACTTTTCCACCCTGGAGGTGGCTCCACGGACAACACTGCTTGGACGGTCACTGGAGTTTCGGACATGCATCATTTGTCGGAGAAAATAAAAAAAACATGAGTCATCAAAGATTCACATGGGCAGCTGCCTGAAATTTTCGGCTTTTGGGAGAGTGAGCATTGCTACACAACCGGATGAGGGCTACAGGCTAGCAGTTCGCCGCCACAACGATGAGGTGAGCAAGAACAGGCACATATTAAACCGGCTCACCCAATGCGTGAAATTTTGTGGAGTGTTCGAGTTAGCTCTACGAGGCAAAGAGGAAACTGAGGGCTCCAGTCACCGTGGTGTTTTTCTGGGTTTGGTTGACTATTGACTTGCTACCTAGGTCAATTTACTTCAGTCCTGTGGATATTTATGGTCCGTGTAGACATAACGGGGGAAAATTGCCCCCCTCGAAAAAAATTTCAGGAGCCGCCACTGATCATGAAGAGGAGAATCAGACAACAGCAACCACAGACTGTTGAGCAACTGAAGTCTTATATCAAGCAAGAATGGACAAAAATTCCAATCGCAAAACTGCAACATTTAGGATCCTAAAATCCAATATGATTAAAAAGTGTTATTTAAATGTAAGGTGATTTAATACAATGGTAATAATGCCTCTGTCCCAACTTTTTTTGAGTGTGTTGCAGGCTTCAAATTCTAACTTTGTTTATACACGGAGTGCAGAATTATTAGGCAAGTTGTATTTTTGAGGATTAGTTTTATTATTGAACAACAACTATGTTCTCAATCAAACAAAAAGACTCATAAATATCAAAGCTGAATATGTATGGAAGTTAGAGTGGGGCGTTTTTAGTTTTGGCCATTTTAGGAGAATATGTATGTGTTTGGGTAACTTTCACTGTGCAGAATTATTAGGCAACTTAATAAAAACCAAATATGTAGCCATTTCACTTATTTATTTTCACCAGGTACACTGATATGACAACTCCAGATTTGCAAATAAACATATCTGACATTCAAACACAAAACAAAAACAAATCAGTGACCAATATAGCCACCCTTCTTCATGAGGACACTCAAAGCCTTCCATCCATAGATTCTGTCAATTTCTTTATCTGTTCACGACCAACATTGTGTGCAGCAGCAACCACGGCCTCCCAGACGCTGTTCAGAGAGGTGTACTGTTTTCCCTCTTTGTAGACCTCACGTTTTATAATGGACCACAGGTTCTCTATGGGGTTTAGGTCAGGTGAACAAGGGGGCCATGTCATTATTTTTTTCACCTTTCAGACCTTTACTGGCTAGCCATGCAGTGGAGTATTTGGACGCATGAGATGGAGCGTTATCCTGCATGAAAATCATGTTCTTCTTGAAAGATGCTGACTTTTTCCTATACCACTGCTTGAAGAAGGTTTCTTCCAGGAACTGGCAGTAGGTCTGGGAGTTGAGTTTGAGTCCATCCTCAACTCGAAAAGGTCCAACAAGCTCGTCTTTGATGATACCAGCCCATAGCAGTACTCCACCTCCACCTTGCTGGTGTCTGAGTCGGAGTGGAGCTCTGTGCCCATTACTGATCCAGCCACAGGCCCATTCATCTGGCCCATCAAGAGTCACTCTCATCTCATCAGACCACAGCACCTTAGAAAAATCAGTCTTAAGATATTTCTTGGCCCAGTCTTGACGTTTTATCTTGTGTGCCTTACTCAGTGGTGGTCGTTTTTCAGCCTTCCTTACCTTGGCCATGTCCCTCAGTATTGCACACCTTGTACTCTTTGACACTCCAGGAATGTTGCAACTCTGGAATATGGCAGAACTGGATGCTAATGGCTGCTTGTTAGCTTCACGCTTGATTTTCCGCAGATCATGTGCAGTTATTTTGCGCCTTTTTTTCCCCCACATGCTTCTTTCGACCCTGTTGACTATCTGCAATGAAACGCTTGATTGTTCGGTGATCACGTTTCAACATCTTCACAATTTCAAGAGTGCTGCATCCGTCTGCAAGACATCTCACAATTTTATACTTTTCAAAGTCTGTCAGATCTCTCTTCTGACCCATTTTGCCAGAGGAAAAGAGGTTGCCTAATAATTATGCACACCTGATATAGCGTGTTGATGTCATTAGACCACACCCCCTCTCATTACACAGATGCACAGCACCTGATATACTTAATTGGTAGTAGGCTTTCAAGCCTAAACAGCTTGGAGTGGGACAACATGCATTAAAAGGATGTTGTGGTCAAAATACTCACTTGCCTAATAATTCTGCACTCAGTGTATTTACAAACTACAATTAAGTTGGTCAGTAAAACTATTCAAAATTGTTTCTTTGTACTTTTGTCAGTTAAATAAAGGTCCATGTGAATGAACAAATCATAGATTTTTGGTTTTGGAAAATATCCCAACTTTTCTGGAAATGGGGTTAAGTATAAGAAACATCATAACATCTGACACAGCCATTCTGAATGCACCATATGTGGTTGTGCTTTTTATTTGATATTAAGAGTAAAATGTCCTATACATGGATTAACCAATTAACATGAAATAAGCAATCATTGCCTTAACCCATTGATGCCTGAAACGCCTGCAAAAAAAACGTCTGCAAATGCCTAAGCCAGTTTTTAGAAAAGGTCCCCATCTGCCTGAGGGTTTTCTGAAATAAAAATAATTAATTGAAAACGCCTATGAAAAATTCAATATCTCAGCCTCTGAAGCACATAAAGACATGAAATAAGTTGCATTTAAAAGATAAAATTCTCTGCTTTTATTGGATCATGCTCATTCAGCATTAACACCAACACATTTTTATATAAAAAAAAATCTGGCATGCGTCTTGAAAATAACGACAAATCAACAATGCTGCGTTATGCAGCAACCAGCATTTAGGGAAATGTTGCGTTATGCAACAACCGGCGCTAGGGGCAATGTTGCACGACGCAGCATCCGGCGTCAATGGGTTAAGTTATTATACTCAACTGAGATTCTCAATAAGTTCCAGATGAACACTGGTGTGTGTGACGGATGTTGCTTGGTGGGTCTTTTTTTTTCCCCTTTGTTTTACAGTTATTTTTGTTTTAGTATTTGATTTTTATAACGTTTGTACTATTTTACACATCCCCTTGGTGCTGTACAATGTGCTGTCAGTAATCAACTGGACCTTACAATTTAGACCGATGTCTTTTGGATTTATCCCTTAAATGCTATTAAAGTGGAAAGAGTGCTGGCTCTCAGGTCATCTCCATATACTGTGATATGTCTTCTGAATTGACTGATCAATAATTTCACCTAACAAGTCCTCCAGTGCTCATGGTAAAACTGATATTGATAAACTTTTTGGGGTATGATTGATTTAAGGTGTTACAACTATCATACGTCAAGCCTAAGATTTACTCTTGGATTAACTCCTACTCCTGGTAAAAGGTAGTTTTGAAAACTTGTATAACTTTATTTATTTATTTATTTATTTATAACTCGCGTTTAGCTATGATTTTTTTCTGGTCTTAAGTAAACTCCCAAGACTATATTTAGGAGTAATTCCTATAAGCTTTAAACATACCAGCCCAGATCATGCCCCTGTGTGCTTAAAGTTTTTACTTTCACATCTGTTCAAAAGAAAAGCAGACTTCACAGAAAACAACATAGCTCCTATAAATGGTGTGTGCGTGCACACATCACATTTATATAGCGGCTTGTATAGAGATTGCAAAACAAACACCCAGTTCATACAAGAACCATTTAACTGTTACAGCTGCAGTGCTAAAGGCAATTTTTGTGAACTGAATGGACTGATGAACCAAGAAAACAAAATAATATAATGCACAACTGTCAGCAAAAAATAAATAAATAATGTGTGAAAGGCCTTGGGAGCTCTCTGTGGCACTGAAAAAATTAATTACACAAACAGCATTTTTGTAGCTGCAGATATAATGCAGAAATAAAATATTAAACTCACCCATGCAGCTCTTTGACTGACAGTGAAATCTTGAGATTATGTCCCAGCACATGAAGTGCACTGAGGATATCAGCCCACTGCACCATTTCACCCAGCGGCCCTCCCTTTAACACCTTAGGACTGAACACATCACCAGACTCCTCAGTCAGAAAACCCACATGCACAAGCACCTGGGAGAGATGGATAAAGAGAAAAAAAGAGCACAAAAAGTAATTTATTTTGTAGAGAAATCTTATCAGACTGATGCTATTAAACCATATACAGTGCAGTCTGTAAGAAATTGGAAAGTGAGAATTTTTACGGTTTTTATATAGTACCCGATTTATTGGTTTTAAAATGACTAGAAGGCTAAAGGGTGGAACGTTAACACTGATGACATTTACATTTATATTGGATGAATACCCTTGAAAGTGCATCTCTTTGTAATACTCATTTTTCATTTGCACACATCCCATGAAGCTTGATATGTAGTATGAAGTCATTATTCACTCCCATTTTATCTCAGTCCCTCTAACATTTGGTGAAAGTACAGTGACAGGCAACACTTCCACTCAATTTCAAAATTTTATTTTAGACATTTATTACACAATTTTCTACATTTTTTTTCTTATATTCCACTACTTTTGTGAACCTGAGGCTTTGGTAAACTCATTTCAAGCAACAAAATTTATCCACATGAGTAAAGGTATGTTTTCACAAGCTATATTAAGAATTTCTAAAATTGGACTTCACTTCTTTTCAGCTTTAGGGCCAAATTATCTCTTTACAAAGTGCTCTAGGTCAAACATTACAGACAGCGGAGATTGTTCTGAACATTTTGATATGAAATACATGGGTATCAATGTTACATGCAAGTGCTTTTAAAGGCGAATTTAAGAAGACACGCAATAATCAAGAAAATGCCCTTAGGATTTAGAAGGTCAAACAATGTTGCTCCTTTTATTATTTTTGTCCCTCCACAAATCCCAGTATAACCTCAGAAAAATAAAGAGCCCAACAATAGCTACATTACAGGACTGGCAGAAAAACACCCGAATTCTACTGATGTCTATGGGTCACACAGTTGCAGTTATGGTTTCTATTTAGGTTTCCCCAACATCAAACAGATAAAAGAACAATTATATTTTAAGACTCTAATACTTTTATAGAATTCAGATTTCAGTTTTTACTCCTGGTTTGTGTCAGCAGTTCATTCTATGATCTGTTTATCACAGTGCTTCGTCATTCCCAACTGTGGGGTAAAGAAGAGCTCCATAATTCACAGCTACCATTATTGTCAAAGTCTGTAATGTAGCATGATCCAAGCTGTAATCTAGTATGATGAAAGGCGAAGGTAAATAGTGCAACAATTTTTACTTGATAAAAGACCAATATAATACTTTCCATGTCCCAGAATGCTGCACCAAACAGCTCATCCTCAGAAGTCCATTTTGTCAGTCCATTTGTGCATTAAGAAAAGTACCTTTCAGATAAATGCAGATAACACATTGAAGTGGAATTGTTGATGTGCTGATAATTATTGGTCTACTAAACTGATTTTATTTTATTTTTTTATCTGGCCCACTTGATATTGGACTAAATATAAATGTGGCCCAAGGAAACACGAAGTAGGGGTGCTGAAGGTATTACAACATTCCAGATTTTTAGGATTCATTTAGCTACAACTACAGCTGCAACTGCTAAAATAATAATAAAATATACAAATGAATTTAAAAAAGTAGAGAAAATCTAAACAAGCTTTAAAATTGGGTATTCTGAGAATTGTTGTTTTTTTTTTATTGAGAATTTTTTTGTATGTTGGAGATTGGGGGTTATTCCTCTTTTACCACAGTGATTTGCCAATGATTATTTTTTATTTATGAACATTAGATGGATCTTTTTAAAATGCCTAGGGTTGTATTTAAGGTTACAGAACATCTGCAAAACTTGACTTCAGCACAGACGAGTTTATGCGTTCCTGTTTCTCTGTAACATGACAAGCTGTGTTTTGTATCTTATGAAATTTATTAACCTAACCGATAAACCTGCTATTAATAAAAACTATAATATATGTTACAGTTGTAAATATTCAGAGCCATGCTGTTATAGAACATTAGTCAACACCTTCTGATTCAAGAGATCAGCTGCACTGTGGTATAATTATAGCAATCAACACCATTCTCTTTTAAAAAATGATTTGACTATTATTCACGTGATGTCATAGCTCACACCACATGTATACTGTTTAAAATTCCAGCACCCCCAATGTAAAACACCTTCCTGCATCTGTGGTGCGGCCAAGTACCTATAATGAGTTTGATTCCTCTGGATTAGATCCTTGTTTCCTTTATGCTGGGATAAACGTTGTACTTATTCTGTTATTTACAGTGGTGTTTGAAGGTTTGTGAGCCCTTTAGAATTTTCTATATTTCTGCATAAATATGACCTAAAACATCATCAGATTTTCACACAAGCACTAAAAGTAGATAAAGAGAACCCAGTTAAACAAATGAGACAAAAATATTATACTTGGTCATTTATTTATTGAGGAAAATGATCCAATATTACATATCTGTGAGTGACAAAAGTATGTGAACCTTTGCTTTCAGTATCTGGTGTGACCCCCTTGTGCAGCAATAACTGCAACTAAACATTTCCGGTAACTGTTGATCAGTCCTGCACACTAGCTTGGAGGAATTTTAGCCCATTCCTCTGTACAGAACAGCTTCAACTCTGGGATGTTGGTGGGTTTCCTCACATGAACTACTCGCTTCAGGTCCTTCCACACAACGTTTCGATTGGATTAAGGACAGGACTTTGAATTGACCATTCCAAAACATTAACTTTATTCTTCTTTAATCATTCTTTGGTAGAACGACTTGTGTGCTTAGGGTCGTTGTCTTGCTGCATGACCCACCTTCTCTTGAGATTCAGTTCATGGACAGATGTCCTGACATTTTTCTTGAGAATTCGCTGGTATAATTCAGAATTCATTGTTCCATCAATGATGGCAAGCCGTCCTGGCCCAGATGCAGAAAAACAGGCCCAAACCATGATACTACCACCACCATGTTTCACAGATGGGATAAGGTTCTTATGCTGGAATGCAGTGTTTTCCTTTCTCCAAACATCTCATCTCATCTCATTATCTCTAGCCGCTTTATCCTTCTACAGGGTCGCAGGCAAGCTGGAGCCTATCCCAGCTGACTATGGGCGAAAGGCGGGGTACACCCTGGACAAGTCGCCAGGTCATCACAGGGCTGACACATAGACACAGACAACCATTCACACTCACATTCACACCTACGGTCAATTTAGAGTCACCAGTTAACCTAACCTGCATGTCTTTGGACTGTGGGGGAAACCGGAGCACCCAGAGGAAACCCACGTGGACACGGGGAGAACATGCAAACTCCGCACAGAAAGGCCCTCGCCGGCCCCGGGGCTCGAACCCAGGACCTTCTTGCTGTGAGGCGACAGCGCTAACCACTACACCACTGTGCCGCCTTCTCCAAACATAACGCTTCTCATTTAAACCAAAAAGTTCTATTTTGGTCTCATCCATCCACAAAACATTTTTCCAATAGCCTTCTGGCTTGTTCACGTGATCTTTAGCAAACTGCAGACTAGCAGCAATGTTCTTTTTGGAGAGCAGTGGCTTTCTCCTTGTAACCCTGCCATGCACACCATTGTTGTTCAGTGTTCTTCTGATGGTAGACTCATGAACATTAACATTAGCCAATGTGAGAGAGCCCTTCAGTTGCTTAGAAGTTACCCTGGGATCCTTTGTGACCTCGCCGATTATTACACGCCTTGCTCTTGGAATGATCCTTGTTGGTCGACCACTCCTGGGGAGGGTAACAATGGTCTTGAATTTCCTCCATTTGTATACAGTCTATCTGACTGTGGATTGGTGGAGTCCAAACTCTTTAGAGATGGTTTTGTAACCATTTCCAGCCTGATAAGCATCAACAACGCTTTTTCTGAGGTCCTCAGAAATCTCCTTTGTTCGTGCCATGATACACTTCCACAAACATGTGTTGTGAAGATCAGACTTTGATAGATCTCTGTTCTTTGAATAAAACAGGATGCCCACTCACACCTGATTGTCATCCTATTGATTGAAAACACCTGACTCTAATTTCACCTTCAAATTAACTGCTAATCCAAGAGGTTCACATACTTTTGCCACTCACAGATATGTAATATTGGATCATTTTCCTCAATAAATAAATGACCAAGTATAATATTTTTGTCTCATTTGTTTAACTGGGTTCTCTTTATCTACTTTTAGGACTTGTGTGGAAATCTGATGTTTTAGGTCATATTTATGCAGAAATATAGAAAATTCTAAAGGGTTCACAAACTTTCAAGCACCACTGTATATTCTATTTAGTTTCACTATTTTGTACATACATATTCAGTTTGTCTTCATTCTTTGTTATCTTTTGTACAGTATATTCTTCTCTGTCCACAAGTCATCATGTTCATGGTTTAATATGCACCTTACACAGGAGACTGTATGTTTGCTAATGCATGCTGAAGGTTTACTTTAAAAGAAATCCATATAACTTTTAAAACAACTAAAGACTAAAAGCATCCTTGTTTCCCCAAGTTAAAACGTGTCTCTGCACTGTTAATATATCTCAGTACATCTAAGCATGAGTCTCGGCCAAGGACGTTTGAAGTAAATGATTCCCATTCAAGCATTACTGAGCCCATGCTACTAGAAAATCCAGCACTTCTGCTTTCTGTGATTCACAGAGCAGAACAGTAGAAGCAAAAGCACAACAGCTAGATAGCCAGACCTGTCAAGTCAGTAAGATACATGTCTCCATTTATGTACACCCTCACCTATCCACTGATGTATAAATTTCAGTCAGTCAGTCTCTAACTCTAGTCTGAATATTGTATTGGATCAGGGAAGAATGAAAGAGCACAAGTATCATCAGGATGGAAACTCAGATAGTTATCAAGTCCATACTTCCTTCTAGTTGTGCAGGAGCGAATATTTGATGACTATCTTAACTGTTATGGAGGATATGTGCAGGGTGTGCGGATATTGATGCAGCACAAATGGCAGGAGCATGAATGAGACTGGGTTGCACCATGTGGATTCTTAGTCTATCACTGCATCCCACAGGAATATATCCCACTGCATCTTTATATAGGAACTGAAACTGAGACAGAAAAATGCACAAAAAAATGTGCATAAGAAATGTATAGTTTTCTCTGCAGCACAACTCTGTGCTGCATTCAGAGCTGGCATTCATCTAAGGCATACAGAATGAAATTAAATTTTCTTGGAGTTGTAAGCCTGGACTGGTTTATGTAGATTTATAAACACATCACACAGTGTCTGCCTCTAACATTGAAAAACCTGAACAAGTGCATAACTTGCAATTTAATGAAATAAACACATTTTGAAGGAAATATCCTCCATATCAAGACCTCAAACACATGTTAAGGAATAGACAAATGCATTGCCTTTAGTATTCTCAGCAGAGAAAAATTCTGGTACCTGAAGGCTTCAGTATGCATTAGTACAGTATGTGTCCCTTCATCTGAGAAAATGTACTGGAGCCAGCACTGCCAGTCTCGCTTCTTCTTCCCCAGGCACTCAGCTTCAGCAATACCCCAACTGAACTAAAGATATGAAGTCTAAGTCCCCCACATTACTATGCTCAATCACTCTAGTACTTTATTAAATTGAAATATCTACTGGACTAAATTACCACTCTGGACTATCATGATGATCTCACCGTGCTCCTTGCAGTCACCTCTGCTTGATATAATTATGCTACTTGCTATGCTATTCTAATAGCGGTGCCCCATACTTAACCCTTTGATGCAAAACATGGGTCAAAAGTTACCCGGCTGAGTTTTTATCTTCTATATCTTTGCAATAAATTAATTCCATCATTCAGTATTCAAGGTATTCCTCAATTACGGTAACTTGTTTTTGATCATCATACATTCTTATTTTATTTTTTCCTTTCTTACTTTTTGAATAAAAACCCTTTTTGTATCACTACCCTTCTAATGCACAACATGGGTCAAAAACGACCTGCATTCATTTTCCAGGTTATTTCATGTATGGCTGAGTGTTTCTATGATATACTTTTGAATTAAATTCATTTTGTCATTTACTTTTCCAAATATGCAGTAATATCTTGTTTTTGTTTAGAACAAATCATTTTTATTTTTCCTTTCTTAAGTTATGAACAAGCACAGCTTTTGTAATTCTACATCAAGTTTACACACATGGGTCAGAAACGACCCGCATGCATTTACTACAGCGTTTGGTGGGAACTGTGAATTGTGCTTGTGTCAGACATTTCACAGCTCAGCACAGCGCCCTTTGCCCATCTAATACATGTAAGTAAATGTTTTTCAATTGTTCTAACATTACCTTAGAAAAAAATTGATTATGTTTAGGTTACCTTGAGAGTGAGTAGATTACTTGTCAGAAAGTTACAAGTAATTACTATTAGCTACCTAGCTGTTGACATATTCTACTTTAGTTAGCTAATTTTATTGTAGTTGGCTTAGCTAACTACATAGTTAATACGTAAATAACTGGCCCCATTCACTGCTTAAGTAATTACTTGAAAAATTATTATAGTATTAAGACATTAAATTTTAAATCACACTTGGATGACCCATGTGTAGTAATATAAAAAGTATTTTTGTTCATAAAGTAGGAAAGAAAAAATTAAATTAATGATTTGTGGTAATTAAAAACAAGATATTTAAAGAATACTTGGAATATTCAATCATAAAATAAATTGATTTCAAAAGAAAGAGCAAAGAAAAACTCAGTCAGCATGAAATAACCTGGAAAATGAATGCGGGTCATTTTTGACCCATGTTGTGCATTAGAAGGGGTGTGCATATGTTTTGCATCAAAGGGTTAAGAGAACGCGTCAACTTCATTTTTGATGGCTTGTTTGTATGACATCTGTATGTACATGTACCACCACAGGGAACGCTATCAGAAGTGCAAGACAACGTATCACAAAGACTTGACAATGAAATCTGTATCTTTATTTCCATAAGATCGATGGGTTTTTATCAAATGCTTATTTTAAATTTACTTTTTAAAAAAATAACATGGGATTAGCATGGTGGTGTAACATGGTGGTGTAGTGGTTAGCGCTGTCGCCTCACAGCAAGAAGGTCCGGGTTCGAGCCCCGTGGCCGGCGAGGGCCTTTCTGTGCGGAGTTTGCATGTTCTCCCCCTGTCTGCGTGGGTTTCCTCCGGGTGCTCCAGTTTCCCCCACAGTCCAAAGACATGCAGGTTAGGTTAACTGGTGACTCTAAATTGACCGTAGGTGTGAGTGTGAATGATTGTCTGTGCCTATGTGTCAGCCCTGTGATGACCTGGCGACTTGTCCAGGGTGTACCCTGCCTTTCGCCCGTAGTCAGCTGGAATAGGCTCCAGCTTGCCTGTGACCCTGTAGAACAGGATAAAGCGGTTAGAGATGATAAGATGAGATGAACATGGGATTATTTACCAACACATTTTACTGAAAGTATTCACAATGGTTTCATATAAAACTAGTTAAAACAGTTTTATTAGTCCACTAGCTTGTTGGACAATTGACAGTTTCTGTCATGTAAGGGCAGCAGGCAGATGTAAGTACAGGCAGAGTTTTATTGAAAGCACGCTAGCAAAGAGATCCAAAATGTAGACAGAGTCGAAAAACAGGCAGGGGTCAAGTGAGGCATAGGGAGGATATCAGAGGTAATAAAACAGTCACAGTCCAAAAACACAAACAGGGTCAAAACCAGAAAAGCAATTCAAAATACAAGGCTTGGTAATGTTAGACACAGGGTACAGATAGTATACTTCACAAAGTCAGTGCATTATTGAGAGTCCTTATATGTATGTGCAGTGATTGTGCTCTAATCAGGAACAGATGCATGGTAATTAGTCCGAATGGCACTGTGTTTGTGCCAATGCATGTGGATGTGAAAGATGTAACCAGACAACTGTTTGACATATCAAGTTAAATCTTCAATTGCAACTATATAGCAATGATGTAAAATAAATGCGCTGGTCCACTGCTGTCCACCAGGCACCCAGCAGAGTCACATAAGTGTTGTGGTGTTGTTTCTGGCTCATGGCATGTGGTGTCATATACATAAATAAGTACTCGTAATTGTGCATTGTGTCTCATTATTGGTGTCACTGTCACAAGAAATGCAGCAATTTATTGACGTGAAATACACTATATTCTTCAATGGTTCACCAAGCAGATCTGGTAATTCACAGACTAGATTCTAAATTAATGATTTTGCAGTGGTGGCTAATACATACGAGCACAGGGGGCAGAGCACCACCATAAAAAAAATCATCCATTTCACAAAAAACAAACAAATGTTAATCTCCATAAAGTCCTCATTCACAACTCTATATATTTTAAATTCCACTGAAATACAGTGGTGTTTGAAAGTTTGTGAACCCTTTAGAATTTTCTATATTTCTGCATAAATATGACCTAAAACATCACCAGATTTTCACACAAGTCCTAAAAGTAGATAAAGAGAACCCAGTTAAACAAATGAGACAAAAATATTATACTTGGTCATTTATTTATTGAGGAAAATGATCCAGTATTACATATCTGTGAGTAGCAAAACTATGTCAACCTCGAGGATGAGCAGTTAATTTGAAGGTGAAATTAGAGTCAGGTGTTTTCAATCAATGGGATGACAGGTGTGAGTGGGCACCCTGTTTTATTTAAAGAACAGAGATCTATCAAAGTCTGATCTTCACAACACGTTTGTGGAAGTGTATCATGGCACGAACAAAGGAGATTTCTGAGAACCTCAGAAAAAGTGTTGATGATGTTCATCAGGCTGGAAAAGGTTACAGAACCATCTCTAAAGAGTTTGGACTCCACCAATCCACAATCAGACAGGTTGTGTACAAATGGAGGAAATTCAAGACCATTGTTAGCCTCCCCAGGAGTGGTCAACCAACAAAGATCACTCCAAGAGCAAGGTGCGTAATAGTCAGTGAGGTCACAAAGGATCCTAAGGTAACTTCTAAGCAACTGGAGGCCTTGCTCACATTGGCTAATGTTCATGAGTCCACCATCAGGAGAACACTGAGCAACAATGATGTGCATGGCAGGGTTGCAAGGAGAAAGCCACTGCTCTCCAAAAAGAACATTGCTGCTCATCTGCAGTTTGCTAAAGATCACGTGAACAAGCCAGAAGGTTATTGGAAAAATGTTTTATGGATGGATGAGACCAAAATAGAATTTTTTGGTTTCAATGAGAAGCGTTATATTTGGAGAAAGGAAAAACACTGCATTCCAGTATAAGAACCTTATTCCATCTGTGAAACATGGTGTTGGTAGTATCATGGTTTGGGCCTGTTTTACTGCATCTGGGCCAGGACGGATTGCCATCATTGATGGAACAATGAATTCTGAATTATACCAGCGAATTCTAAAGGAAAATGTCAGGACATATGTCCATGAATTGAATCCTAAGGCCCTGTCCACACGGCAACGGATTCAGGTGACTCCGATACAATTGCTTATTGTTTAGGCCTGGCGTCCACATGGCACCGGCATTTTGGGTGCCCAAAACGCAATCTTTTTGAGAACGGGTTCCAGAGTGGAAAGATCTGGCAACGTTGCCGTTGTGAAGTCGTCTGGATGAGTTGAACGGATTTGTTTATGATGACGTCACAACCACATGACTGTGCTTCACGCTGGGTAGAAGTGTAACGAACTCGATGCGAGTTGTCAACAAATCCTATAACTTGGTTCATGAAACGCGCTTACAAAATATTTTCACTGTAAATATTTATTGTGTAATGGTGCAAAGAGAGAGAGAGCGAGAGAGAGCGAGAGACTCTGCCCTTAGGGCAGAGTCAATACCGCCAGCAAAAATAGGGAAAAAAAGGAGCGATCTCACCTCTTCAGATGATGGTTTAAGTCCTACAATATATTCCTCAAAAAGGGCGTAGAAGAGCAAATTAATCCATCAATGTGTAGCATTCAATTTATTCCGGACCATTAAAGACGCCGCCTTCCGCGTAGAATCATACGTCATCCTCGCCACCATATTGGATAGGTCAACGCAGAGAATAAAGATTCATGCGCTGCGTTTAACTGTACCAACAGGTTTACCGTCCAAACGAGATCACATGGGATTACCTTTCACAGGTGAGAAACAACAAATTAATCCATCAACGTGTAGCATTCAATTTATTCCGGACCATTAAAGACGCCGCCTTCCGCGTAGAATCATACGTCATCCTCGCCGCCATATTGGATAGGTCAAAGCAGAGAATAAAGATTAGCTGCATTTAACTGTACCAACAGGTTTGCCGTCCAAACAAGATCACATGGGATTACCTTTCACAGGTGAGACTGGAAAAATACTTTTCATTGTATTTGGTCATTATAATGTAATTTTACGAACAGATTTTCCTGACTTTGTGGCTAATATGAAGTCTCGCGCATAATAGTTTATGCGCATGCGTCCTTACTTCTTCTATTGTTCTGGTGTCTCTGAAGGGACCGTCTTACAGCGCCCCTAGAGGTGTGGCATGTGTATTGCATCGTTTTCAGCAAGCATTGCGTTGCCATATGGACCTGATATTTTACTGATCGTTGCCCATTTGGACGCGATATATTTTTAAATAACATCTTGTTGCCATTGTCATGTGGATGTAGCCTAAGGCCCTGTCCACACGGCAACGGATTCAGGTGACTCCGATACAATTGCTTATCGTTTAGGCCTGGCGTCCACACGGCACCGGCATTTTGGGTGCCCAAAACGCAATCTTTTTGAGAACGGGTTCCAGAGTGGAAAGATCTGGCAACGTTGCCGTTGTGAAGTCGTCTGGATGAGTAGAACGGATTTGTTTACGATGACGTCACAACCACATGACTGTCAGTGCTTCACGCCGGGTAGAAGTGTAACGAATATCACCAGGATATCACCAGGAAAAAGCCTTACAGAGCACTAGTGAGAGTGAAACACGAGCTTGGATATTATTATTATTATTATTATTATGTTCAGTGTTAGTTCACAGTAGTAATGCAAGAAGCAGAATAGTGACAGTAATAGTGAAGCAAAAACATGCAATTGTACAAACACTGCAGCTCTACAGCAAAATATTCATTTATGAAATGATCTGATTCTTAACACCAGTAGTGCCAATGATCTTCTCATTGCGATGCGATGCGAGTTGTCAACAAATCCTATAACTTGGTTCATGAAATGCGCTTACACAATATTTTCACTGTGAATATTTATTGTGTAATGGTGCAAAGAGAGAGAGAGAGAGAGAGAGAGAGAGAGAGACTCTGCCCTTAGGGCAGAGTCAATCCCGCCAGCAAAAATAGGGGAAAAAAAGGAGCGATCTCACCTCTTCAGATGTTGGTTTTAGTCCTACAATACATTCCTCAAAAAGGGCGTAGAGGAGCAAATTAATCCATCAACGTGTAGCATTCAATTTATTCCGGACCATTAAAGACGCCGCCTTCCGCGTAGAATCATACGTCATCCTCGCCGCCATATTGGATAGGTCAACGCGGAGAATAAAGATTCATGCGCTGCGTTTAACTGTACCAACAGGTTTACCGTCCAAACGAGATCACATGGGATTACCTTTCACAGGTGAGAAACAACAAATTAATCCATCAACGTGTAGCATTCAATTTATTCCGGACCATTAAAGACGCCGCATTCCGCGTAGAATCATACGTCGTCCTCGCCGCCATATTGGATAGGTCAAAGCGGAGAATAAAGATTAGCTGCATTTAACTGTACCAACAGGTTTGCCGTCCAAACAAGATCACATGGGATTACCTTTCACAGGTGAGACTGGAAAAATACTTTTCATTGTATTTGGTCATTATAATGTAATTTTACGAACAGATTTTCCTGACTTTGTGGCTAATATGAAGTCTCGCGCATAATAGTTTATGCGCATGCGTCCTTACTTCTTCTATTGTTCTGGTGTCTCCGAAGGGACCGTCTTACAGCGCCCCTAGAGGTGTGGCATGTGTATTGCATCGTTTTCAGCAAGCGTTGCGTTGCCATATGGACCTGATATTTTACTGATCGTTGCCCATTTGGACGCGATATATTTTTAAATAACATCTCGTTGCCGTTGTCGTGTGGATGTAGCCTATGAGAAGGTATGTCATGTAGCAAGATAACGACCCTAAGCACACAAGTCGTTCTACCAAACAATGGTTAAAGAAGAAGAAAGTTAATGTTTTGGAATGGCCAATTCAAAGTCCTGACATTAATCCAATTGAAATGTTGTGGAAGGACCTGAAGCAAGCAGTTCATGTGAGGAAACCCACCAACATCCCAGAGTTGAAGCTGTTCTGTACAGGGGAATGGGCTAAAATTCCTCCAAGCCGGTGTGCAGGACTGATCAACAGTTACCAGAAAGGTTCAGTTGCATTTATTGCTGCACAAGGGGGTCACACCAGATACTGAAAGTAAAGGTTCACATACTTTTGCCACTCACAGATATGTAATATTGGATCATTTTCCTCAATAAATAAGTGACCAAGTATAATATTTTTGTCTCATTTGTTTAACTGGGTTCTCTTTATCTACTTTTAGGACTTGCATGAAAATCTGATGTTTTAGGTCATATTTATGCAGAAATATAGACAATTCTAAAGGATTCACAAACTTTCAAGCACCACTGTACTAATTACCTATTCTGTATGGCCAATTTCCATCCATCCATCCATCCATCCATCCATCCATCCATCCATCATTAGTCAAGGTCATGGGTAAACTGGAGTCAATCCCAGCTGACTTCAGGGGAGAGGCGGGAAACACCCTGGGCAGGTCGCCAATCTATCACAGAGAGAAAACAGAGACTAGCCTTTCACACTCACACCTATAAGCAATTGAGAGTAGCCATTTGACCTAATCCACATCTTTGTCTTTGGAGTAGGAAGAAACCGGAGCACCACACGAGGTTCAAACTCAAACTTATTGCTGTGAGGCAACAGTATATTGCACCACCATGCTGCCTCAGTGACCAATTTATAAATAAATAAATAAAATGTTGCCATTTGACATAAGACAAAGTTCCATTGATTTGCTTTCTGGATGTCACACAATCACAGAATAGCATGCACACTGTCCCATTTAGTGTTATAGAGTTATTATTGCACAAAGTGTCAAATCATTTCAGTTTTAGACATCTAGGTAGTAAAATGTTTAAAAATGTTTATTTGGAATCAGTGGACTGTTCAAAACCAAACAAGATGTTTTGGCGTTCATCCAAACACCATCATCAGTTGTAGAAGTGTGACAGGAAGTAACTCTGGCAAAAATACAGACAAGGAGGTCACATGATCAGCATGATATGAGATGTTAGTCACAGGGCAACTTAAGATGTCACCGAGTTGTGCTGCCAGAGAAAATAGTGTACCCAAACACTTATGTTGGTGCCCCGCTGTCTAAATGGTTGTGTGATGCGTCAAGTGTGTTGGTGTGGTGAGTGTGTGTGTCCCATGTGTATCCCCACCCTCACTTATATCCTCCACCGCTGGCTTGCATTTTGCGAATAGAGAGCCGAGGGCTTAAGTCTCTCATGCCAGTACATAGCCTCTCCACAATAAGCCCTACACAGTGCCTCCACATGGCAGACAGCGTAAACTGGGTACCTTGCGGCCCCAGGCTAAACTGCGAGGACTCGGAGGAGGTGTGACCCCCAGATGACTGGTACGCAGGCCCACCAGCACGTGGACATGCCCTGGTGCCACTCAAACCATCCCCCAGCTATGGGACAAATAACCCCACTACCTTGTGGGTGGCTCAGGACAGCTAAAGGTTAAGGGAGCCAACCCGATAGAAAAGCCTTGGAGAATGCCTACCCCAGGCATGCGTAGTCTGGGCATGCCTGCACACTGTCGCTTGACCATGCAGAGGAGTTCCTCGACGGGTGTTACAGCGTCACCAGCAAGTGTTGTGGAGTGCTTCAGGCTAGATGAGGCATGCAAGTCTTCCAGGCCCTCCACTGCACCCAGCTTCATGTCCTGCCATCTCGACTCTGTCTTGCCGTGGGAAACCATCGACCCTGGGCGAGAGAGTGAGGATGGCACAGCGCAACCCATCCTCACTGAAATCCAAATGCAAGCGGAAGTTGTGCCTTCATCTTCATCAAACTCCTCCACCATTACCAGTGCATTCATCCTTCATTAACCTTATCCACCATCACTACCCAAGTCCTCCAGCGATGGGCGAGTGATGAAGCGGCAGGTGTTGGACTGCCGTAGCCATGGACCCACACGTGAGGCGGCCCGGGCCACAGGGTCATTGTTCAGTGAACAAGGCAGTACTGGACCTCATCGGCCACCCGAGTGTCTGAGCAGCCCTATTCAGGAATGCACTGCTCACCTCCATGGCATGAGGAAGGAACTGGAAAAGGTGTCTTAAACATTGCCTGCCTCAAAACCCTCCCCTGGTCAGCTTGCCATGTCTGGCAGGAGTTCCCACCACTATCGGTAGAAAATCAACACAAAGAAACAAGACACAAGGTGACTCCTCTCACCTTAGGAGCCTGGGACATGTGTACACTCTTTGATAGAGCTTGTACCTCTAGACCAGAGAGAAGGACTGCACTGGTATCTCAAGAACTAGCAAGATACCACATGCAGATAGCTGCTTTGAGTGAGACCCGTTTTGCTGGCAAGGGTCAGCTGACTGAGGTAGGAGCCGGATTCACGTTCTTCTGGAGTGAAAGAAGTGAAGAGAGCCGTGAATCTGGAGTAGGCTTCATGATACTGACCAGCCTAGTGAAGAAACTGACATCAACACCAAAAGGCATAAATGACAGGCTCATTACACTCTGTCTCCCACTTCCTGAAAAATGCTTTGCTATGATCATCAGCGTTTATGCACCCACAATGACAAATTCTGACGATGTAAAGGAGAAGTTTTATTAGGAACTGAATTCCATCATCGCTGCAGTGTCCAAGAGAGATAAACTCATCATACTAGGGGACTTTAATGCACAAGTTGGATCTGACTATGAAATCTGGCCTGACATCCTTGGCAAACACGGCATTGGAAAATGCAACAGCAATGGCCATCTTCTGCTGGAAACGTGCTCTGCTCACCAACTCATGAGTATCAACTCCCTCTTCCGGCTCCCACGCCACAACAGAACATCTTGGAGACATCCACACTCAAATAATTGACACTTGCTGGGCTACATCCTCACTAGACAGAGAGACAGAAGAGACATCAGGATCACCAAAGCTATGTGTGGTGCAGATTGCTGGACAGATCACTGCCTGCTCATCTCCAAGTTCAAGCTGCATATCCAACCACCCTGAAGACCCCAAGGAAAGAAAATCAAGAAGCGGCTAAACATCACGCCTCTCTCTAACCTCAACAACCGACAAGCTCTCTCAGAAGCGCTGCCCATGCTGCAATTTACCAACAACATGGAAGACTGGACCAAGTTCAGGGACACCATTCATACAACTGCTCTTGCCATGCTTGGGCCTTTTCGTAGGAAACACCAGGACTGGTTTGATGACTGTGATGATCAAATCAGTGCACTGCTCCAAGAGAAACATCAGCTGCACCAAGCAGTCCTGATGGACCCAAACTCCACTCCAAAGAAAGCTGCCCTGAGTGCTGTCAAGAGCAAGGCACAAAGAGTACTCCAGCACATGCAAGACTCTTGGCTCAGTGCCAAAGGTGAAGAGATCCAGGGCTTTGCAGACCACAAAGTCTGGAAGAGTTTCTACAGCGCCATGAGAGCCATCTACAGTCCACCTTCCTCTGGATCGTCCCCCATACTGAGTGCTGATGGCAGTGTCCTTCTCACAGAAAAAATCATCCTTCAACACTGGGCTGAACACTTGACAGTGTTCTGAATTGCCCATCCAACATCAACAATGCCATTGCGTGCCTCTCCCAAGTGCCAGTGAACCCTCACTTGGACGACCTTCCCTCAGAAGCAGAAGTGGTCAAGGCCATCAAGGGCTGATCAAACAGGAAATTTCCTGGAAGTGATGCCATCCCTGCTGAAGTCTATGCCAGTGGTGGACCAACATTCAGCAGCAGCATGACTGAAATGTTCAGAAGAATGTGGCAGCAGTGCCAGATCCCACAGGGCTTCAAGGACGCAACCATCATACACCTCTACAAATGAAAAGGTCATTGTGAACACTGCAATAGCCACTGGGGAATCTCTCTCTTGTCAATTGCAGGGAAGATTCTGGCCCGAGTCCTGCTGAATTGACTGACAGAACACCTTGAATGGGGTTTACTACCTGAAAGACAGTGTGGATTCTGCAGCGGTCGCAGTACTTTTGATGTGATCTTTGCCACCCACCAGTGGCAGGAGAACTGTCAACAGCAGAATGTGAGCCTCTACTCGACATACGTTGACTTGACCAAGGCATTTGACACTGTGTGCCGAGAAGGACTGTGGAAGATCATGTCCAAATTCGGCTGCCCAGATAACTTCATCTCTGTAGCAGTTCGTGTAGGTGGGTGGAGCACAGAAGGACGGCAGGACAGAACTGCTTTTACAAAACTCAATTTTATTTAGCTTTTCAGCTTTTATCTCTCTTCCCACACATTCAGACAAACGCACACACATCAGCCGTCTGGTTGTGGAGAGAGCTCCCTCTGCTCTCGCTCTCTCTCCTTAAATAGGGCGCGGTCACTGGGAAGACACACAAACGTTAATTAACGACAGGTGTAGTGATTCTGCCACTTACCTTCCCTGACTCCGCCCTCCTGTCACAGACCGATGCTAGACCACACCCCCGCTGCCACATACCCCCACCGCCCGACTCAGGCCGGGCAGCCGTCCGGCCCGCAGCCGACTCCCCCCCCTTGACGGGAGAGGAAGTCCGCCACGACCATCTGTGCCCCTGGCCTGTGGATCACCTTGAAGTTAAAGGGTTGGAGTGCCAGATACCAACGGGTGATCCGCGCATTGGCATCCTTCATGCGGTGGAGCCACTGGAGGGGCGCGTGGTCCGAACAGAGGGTGAAAGGGCGTCCCAGCAGGTAGTACCGGAGGGCGAGGACTGCCCACTTGATCGCCAGGCACTCCTTCTCGATGGTACTGTAGCGCCCCTCACGCACCGACAGCTTCCGACTAATGTATAAGACTGGGCGATCCTCCCCCTCCACCCGCTGGGACAAAACGGCCCCCAGCCCTCTGTTCGACGCATCCGTCTGCAACATAAAGGGAAGAGAAAAGTCAGGGGAGTGTAAAAGTGGCCCCCCATACAGTGCAGCCTTTACCTTAGAAAAAGCCCGCTGGCATTGCTCCGTCCACTGGACCGGATCTGGTGCCCCCTTTTTAGTCAGATCAGTCAGCGGGCTGGTGACGTCCGAATAATTAGGTATAAACCTACGATAATAGCCAGCCAGTCCCAGGAACTGTCTCACCCCCTTTTTGGTCTTGGGCCTCGGGCAGGCTGCAATCGCTGCGGTCTTGTTAATCTAGGGACGCACCTGCCCATTGCCCAAGTGGAAGCCCAGATACCATACTTCCACCCGCCCAATCACACACTTCTTCGGGTTGGCTGTGAGACCCGCCCGCCTCAGCGACCTAAGGACGGCCCTCAGGTGTTATAGGTGCCGCGGCCAGTCATTACTATAAATAATGATATTGTCTAGGTACACGGCCGCATAGGTGGCGTGGGGGCGGAGGACCCTGTCCATCAGCCGCTGAAACATAGCGGGCGCCCCAAACAGCCCAAAAAGAAAGTGTGACGAATTGGTGTAAGCCAAACGGTGTGGAAAAGGCCGTTTTTTCCCGGGATAATGGAGTCAAGGGGATCTGCCAATAACCCTTTGTTAAATCCAGTGTTGAGTAAAAACGAGCCATGCCTAGCCGATCAAGCAACTCATCAATACGAGGCATTGGGTACGCATCGAATTTAGACACCGCGTTGATTTTTCTATAGTCTACACAGAACCGGACCGATCCTTCGGCCTTGGGTACCAAGATCACCAGGCTGCTCCAGTCACTGTGGGACTCCTCGACGATGCCCATTTCGAGCATGGCCTCGAGTTCTTCCCGAACCACCTTTTTCTTGTGTTCGGGTAACCTGTAAGGGCGGCTACGCACTACCACCCCCGGGGGCGTCTGAATGTGGTGCTCTATGAGGTTAGTGCGGCCAGGCAGGGGCGAGAACACATCCGAAAACTCGGTCTGCAACTGGGCAACCTCCGCGAGTTGGGTTGGGGAGAGGTGGTCTCCACAGGGGACCGGCGAGGGACGTGATGCTAATGCTCCTTTTTGAACCTCCGGCCCCAGCTCCGCCTTCTCCGGAACCACCGACACCAACGCCACGGGGACCTCCTCGTTCCAGAGTTTGAGTAGGTTGAGGTGGTAAATCTGTAGTGCCCCACCCCTATCCGTTTGCTTCACCTCATAGTCGACGTCCCCGACCCGCCGTGTGACCTCAAATGGTCCATGCCACTTGGCGACTAATTTAGAGCTCAATGTGGGCAACAGTACGAGTACTTTCTCTCCCGGTGTGAACTCTCTAAGGCGTGTACCCTTGTTGTACAGGCGGGTTTGCCATTCTTGGGCCTGCCGCAAATTCTCCTGGGTTAGGTGTGTGAGTGTGTGGAGTTTTGCGTGCAGATCAATAACGTATTGAATTTCATTTTTGCTTGGTGAAGGTCCCTCCTCCCAATTTTCTCGCAGCACATCTAAAATGCCACGTGGCTTATGCCCATATAATAATTAAAACGGGGAGAACCCCGTGGAGGCTTGGGGGACCTCTCGCACTGCAAAGAGCAAGGGTTCGAGCCATTTATCACAGTTACGCGCGTCCTCACTTACAAATTTTTAAATTATGTTTTTAAGGGTGCGATTAAACCGTTCCACTAAACCGTCCGTTTGTGGGTGATGCACGCTGGTGCGGATCGGCTTAATACCTAATAACCCATACAGTTCGTTCAGTGTTCGTGACATAAACGAGGTGCCTTGATCAGTCAGAATCTCTTTCGGGATTCCAACTCGGGAGATGACGCGGAAGAGTGCCTCCGCAATACTGCGTGCTGAGATATTGTGAAGAGGCACTGCTTCCGGGTATCGCGTTGCATAGTCCACTAGAACTAATATAAAGCGGTACCCTCGTGTTGACCGATCTAATGGCCCGATGAGATCCATCCAAATTCTTTCGAACGGGGTCTCGATTAATGGTAGAGGGCGTAAAGGCGCTTTTGGAATGGCCGCTGGATTTACTAACTGGCATTCGCAGCACGCCGTACACCACCTACGGACATCACCGCGAATCCCCGGCCAATAGAATCGGGCCATTATTCGGGCTAGTGTTTTATCCTGCCCTAAGTGTCCAGCCATGGGATTAAAGTGAGCTGCCTGGAATACCAATTCCCGGCGGCTCTTCGGAATTAAAAGCTGCGTGACTCGCTCTTTAGTTTGAGTGTCCTGCGTCACTCGGTATAATCTATCCTTCATAATCGCAAAGTAGGGGAAGGACGGGGTGGCGTTTGGCTGGAGCGTTTGACCATCGATTACTCTCACTTGGTCAAACGCATGTCACAGAGTCTCGTCTTGCGACTGCTCTAATGGGAAATCCGTGAGGGATTCCCCAATAAAGAGAGGAGGGGCCGGCGGCTCCTCACTCTGACGTGGAGATGACGTAGATGGCTCTGTGACAGCTGCTCCCGCCAAAGCGACACCGGGACCTCCCCCTGTCAAATGGCAGGACCCACTCTTTACTAAGTGTGTCATTAAATCCCGAAATCCCAGCCAATCAGTCCCCAAAATTAAAGAGTGGGTAAGGCGAGGATTAACCGCCGCCTTCACTATAAATTTTTCCCCTCGGAAAAAAATGTGGACTGACACTAAAGGGTAGTTGTGAACATCCCCATGCACACACAACACCTTCACCAATTGTGTTCCCCCCAATGCTTCGTCTTGAACCAGGCTTTGGTGGATTGAGGTCTGATTACAAGCAGAATCCACCAACGCCTGATATGTATCCCCTTGGATACTCACCGGTATGCGATACGCTCTGGCCCGATCGAGGGTGGCTCCTGGCGCGTTGGGGATCAGAACCACCACGCCCACCTCCATTACTGAGCACTGCTGTTGGAGGTGGCCCGGTTCCCCGCAGCGCCAGCAAACCGGCCCGGGCTTCCTCTCTGCACTAGTGCTCTGGGGCTCACTCACCTGGGGGGGGGAGACAGACACAGAAGGGAGACACGGAAAGGCACCATGGGTGCGGCGGGCCGGCTGAGGTGGCGCCGGCCCCCGCCTCCGCGGTGGGGGAATGGGGCGAGGAGAAGACACAGGAGGAGGAGAGAGAGAGAGAGAGAGAGAGAGAGAGAGAGAGAGAGAGAGAGAAAGAGGTCATCTGCTGTCCTGCCATCGGAACAGCCGCCAGATGAACTCCGCCAGCTCGATTGCCTGATCCAGCGACGCCGGGTGGTGGCACTGGACCCACTCTGCGGTTCCCGCTGGTAAACGCACGACGAACTGTTCCAGTACCACCTGGTCGATGAGTCCCTCGGCGTCGCAGCTGTCAGCCCTCAACCACTGCCAGCAGGCGTCCCGGAGTTGCTGGCCAAACGCAAACGGCCGGCCGACTTCCTCCAAGCGCAGAGCGCGTAAAAGCTGATGTTGTTGCTCCAGGGTGCATCCCACCCGCTGGAGGACGGCCCGGCGAAGGTCCGCGTAGGCCAGCTGGCGGTCGGCGGGGAGCTGTAGTGCAGCCAGCTGCGCCTCTCCCGTTAGCAGGGGGAGGAGGTGTGCTGCGCGCTGTTCCACCGGCCACCCCGAGGTCTCTGCTACCTGCTCAAAGAGCGTGAAGAACGCCTAGGGGTTGTCCTGCGGGCCCATCTTCGTGAGGGTGAGGGTGGAAGGGCCCGCGGCGGTGGAGATGGTGGACCCCGCCGACGCGAGGAGGTGCCGGAACGCCCGACGATCTTCCTGTTGCGCCAGCACCAGGGCCTCGAACTGTTGTTCTTGCTCCTTTCGGAGGGCGAGCAGCGCCTGGTGCTGGCTCTGTTGGGCCGTGGCGAGGGCGTGGATCAGGTCGGTGAAGGTGGAGGACTCCATGGGGCTGTTGTCTTCTGTGCTCTTCCTGGGTTTTGGCACCACTGTAGCAGTTCGTGTAGGTGGGTGGAGCACAGAAGGACGGCAGGACAGAACTGCTTTCACAAAACTCAATTTTATTTAGCTTTTATCTCTCTTCCCACCCATTCAGACACATGCGCACACATCAGCCATCTGGTTGTGGAGAGAGCTCCCTCTGCTCTCGCTCTCTCTCCTTAAATAGGGCGCGGTCACTGGGAAGACACACAAACATTAATTAACGACAGGTGTAGTGATTCTGCCACTTACCTTCCCTGACTCCGCCCTCCTGTCACAGACCGATGCTAGACCACGCCCCCGCTGCCACAATCTCCATGATCCACCAGTTTCCTGACGGAATGCAGGCATGCATCCAAGACAATGGAGCCCACAGTGAGTCTTTTGCTGTGACCAATGGTGTGAAGCAAGGGTGCGTCCTCGCGCCTATGCAATTTAGCATGATGTTTTTAGCCATGCTTTCTGATGTCTTTTGCAAAAGAGACACCAGAATTAGGATCCACTACCGAATGGACGGGGCATTTTCAATCTTCACAGACTTCAGGCCAAAATGAAAATCCACACCACCACCATCTGTGAATTACTCTTCATGGATGACTGCTCTCTTGCATCTCTACCTCAGTCAAGGCATTGAGGGCGCATGGACTGCTTTGCGGCTGCATGCACAGACTTTGGACTGACCAATACCAAAAAGACAGAGGTGCTGCACCAACCTGCACCGGGTCAGCCATACGTCAAGCCTCAGATCACTGTTGGAGGTGAAGTGCTTACTATATGCGACAAGTTTGTTTACCTTGGGAGCACCCTCTCACGCAGTGTGCACATCAACCAGGAAGTCGACTATCAGATTTCCAAGGCTAGTGCTGCATTTGGCAGACTGTAATTGTCTGTGTGGGACCACCGGGGAATCTCGCTAAAAACCAAGATAAAGGTCTACCAAGCTGTAGTCATGACTTTGCTCCTGTATGGCTGTGAATCATGGACTGTCTACAGCCAGCATGCAAAGCAGCTGAACAGATTCCATATGGGCTGCCTAAGAAGAATTATGCGTGTCAAGTGGCAAGACTTAGTCCCTGACACTGTGATCATGACCAGGGCTGGCCTTCTAAGCATTTTTGCCATCCTGAAGTGCTCTCAACTCCGGTGGTCTGGACATGTTCACCACATGTATGATGACCAACTTCCCAAGCACTTGTTCTATGGAGAGCTCTGCTCTGGGAGACGCTCGCAGGGCGGACAGAGAAAGAGATTCAAGGATGCTCTCAAAGTCAACCTGAAGTGCTGCAACATCTGCCCAGGGACTTGGGAAAGAGAGGCCAACAACAGAAGCCACTGGAGAGCTGCCATCACCCAAGGGGTAAACGCTTATGAAAAACAATGGGTCCAAGATGCCCAAGCCAAGCACCAACAGAGGAAGAGCAGAGTATGCAGCTCTACATCATCATTACCAAATCACCCCTCACCCATCACCCCACACTCATGTCCACATTGCCATCGTACATTCCGTGTGAGGATCAGCCTCATCAGCCACTTTTGCACCCACCATCAATGAAGCAGCATGGTCCTCTTCACCTGCAAAGGATGATGATGATGATGATGATGATCATCATCATCATGTTGGTGCCCCTCTTCATACTTGTGTAGGTGCAATTGGTAATTGAGTGATCAATCTCATTAAATCTGAAAGTTAATAATTAAATCATGAATCAGTCTCATTGAATTGTTTTCATTGAATCAGTCTCATATTATCATTAAATCACTCATGGAATCAGTCTCATTGGATCAGTCTCATTAATTAATACCATTAATTTTGGTGCTTAATAATAAATTACCAAACAGCTAAATGATGGTATATTCTGAATTATTATGATCACTTACCATATTACATAAATCATATGCACCTTTGAATTCTTTGAGATTGTGTGACTTCAAGGAATATGGAAGCAAATAAACACACAGTTTCAATAATAATTGAGTTTATTATAATAAAGCTAAAATGAATAATGTCAGCAGATATTTACATATAAACAAGCATCAACGGTGTGTGTGTGTGTGTGTGTGTGTGTGTGTGAGAGAGAGAGTGATTGGAATCTTATCTGAGGTATGTGTGTGTGTTTGTGTGTTATAAAAGAATTAGCTCTGGTAGCTAACTCAAAAGAATTAGCTTTGGTTGCTAAGACAAAAGAATTAGCTTTGTGTTGCTAGCTAAGGGGTGTGTGTCACCACGTGGGGTTTGAGAACAAAGGATTTAGCTCTGGTTGCTAGCTAAGATGTGTTGGCCACATGTGGAGAGACAGATTAGCCTTGTGTCGCTAGCTAAGACAAAGGGATGCTAGCTAAGGTGTGTTTGTGAGGCCTGTGGAGGAGGGCCACCACGTGTTCCCTTGAGACAATACAATTAGCCTTGGATGCTAATGGGACAAAAGAATTAGCCGTAGGCTAATTTCACTAGTTTATAACAGTACTGAATCTGCTGAAATCTTGATGGTCAAAATGTGTAATAAGGAAATTGAGGATGTTCGTAAGGAATAAAGAGAAGCATGCAAAACCCATCTATTAAACACAACTGAGAGATCAAAACAAAATAGAACAATCAATTCAACACAAAAATCAGTGTGCACACTTAAACAGTTCCTGAGTTTAAATTCACACTACTTCAATAAAGCAAATTCCTAAGACTAGTTTTATGCCCCAAAATTTGCCAGTCTTACTTAGTATCTTGCTTATAGCAAGATTATGAGAAGAAGTTCAGAGACTTTTGGAGTTTCACCATTGTGAAGCACGTGAAGCGCAGATAATTTCTTGGTCCGACGCGTGGTTGCTCGTGATGAAGAGAGTCTCTGATCAGACAATGTGCACAGCGATTTAATTAGAAGGATCCGGTCGCTTCTAATTTTAAATTAACTGCTTGGGCTGCAGTCGTACGTACTTATAATGAATAAAACTGGTTGTAACTCGACTGAGTTAAAAATCGCGCGATTCTGGAGTCTACCTTGGCCAAGGGTACGAAAGAAAAGCGCTAAATTCTGTTTCTTGGAAGAAAGAAGAAAAGACGTCTTTATCTGGTTTTCTGGTGGAGCAAATCCGCTTTTTGCTTGCAGACTGCTGGTCCAGATGGAAAGAGGAAGAAGGAAGCGTTGCTCAGTTGCTTATAGCTTCCTGGAGGATCTGACGTAGGTGATCCCGCCCACGCATGACGTAGGTCAACGCGGAAGTTGGCTGATGGGAAATGTAGTTTCTTAAAGAGACTGTACCTACACTTGTGAGGTGGAGCAAGCTGGTTTGTCCAACCACATGGCTGAATTGAGTAACATTGACAATTTGTTTTCATACATCCAAGGTGATTTGATCATGCATTTTTAAAGCTCTGAGTAAAATCAAACATGAGCTCACACTCAAGCTGAGAATGAAACCCAGATCACTGTCATTCTGCAGCAGACACATTAATGCTGCAATTTTCTACCACACAAGTTATAACTGCCTCAATGTAATACTATAGAGGACTTTCACGGACATCACAGATTTTTGTTTTTCATGAAGCATCCACCATATTGCTGGGCAAACAAAGAAGCAGCCGCAACAGTTAATAATGCAAAATCGAGATGACTGCAGCCAGTACAATCTCTCTGAAACAATTAAAAATTTATATTATACCAGCAGATTGCGTTACCTCCAAAAGCTGAAATGTACAGGGATCACAGATCCATATAATTTACCCACAAATGTGTTTATTTATTATTTATTCTGCACACTGCTCTGTGTGTGTGTGTGTGTGTGTGTGTGTGTGTGTGTGTGTCAGAGGAAAAAATATAAAGCTTCTTAAATTTACCCACAAATGTATTTATTCCACTGGAAAAGTGTTCACCAAACCAGCTACCAGATTTGGGATGTTATGACATCCTGAACTATTTAGTATTTGGACTTCTAAATACACTGGAGATGCAAAAGGCTTACAAAAGTACAGATGCCTACTGATATTTCGAGGCAGGTTTCGTGCATGTCGGAAGGTTATGGGAAATTCCTTATAAAAAATACCTTATGACAAAGGTAAGCTCAAACATGGACTTCTAATAGTAATAAACAAGCCAGCATATCTAGCAATCTAGCATATTAGATGGTATTTAGTATACATTATCAGTACATAACCAACATATTGCTAGTTGAACCAAGCATTAGGTCTAATAAAATATATCACAGCCCACATCCAGATATAAAGTTTAATGTTGCACAGAGCTTTTACACTAACCTGATGTAAAATGTTCTCCACACACACACACACACACACACACACACACACAGGAATGTTTTGTTGGCATCTAGTCTTCCTGTTTAACTGCAGCTTGCCATTTTTCTCATCTTTCTAGGTTCACCGAGAAGCGGTGAAAAGTTAAACCAGGCTTATCTCTATGTCTGTTATCCATCCATCCATCCATCCATCCATCCATCCATTATCTGTAGCCGCTTATCCTGTACAGGGTCGCAGGCAAGCTGGAGCCTATCCTAGCTGACCAGGCCCGCCGACAGGGGGGGACAAACGGGTATGTTGTCCCGGGCCCAGGAATGGGGGGGGCAGAACTGGGCTCTCATGAAGTTGCGGTTATTTTATTTCATTTCAAAATGTGTTGATTTGGGGGAGAAATGTGCTATATTTGCATTCAATAAATGATTTCTAGATCTTTTGCCTTTATTGTCTTTGAAAAAGGCGTCAAGAACCCCCTACCACCCATGCAAAAATGGTTTGATCTGACTCTTTGATTAAGGGGAAAAAAAACGACATCGTTTGATCATAGCGTTTCGACAATCAGCGAGCGTGCCATTTGCCAACATGCACAAGTCAGGAGCAAAGAAAAGAAAAGAGAAAAAGAGAGGAAGAAACCAAGAGACTCAGGGGCTCATTGCATAAATATTTTAAAAAAGATTCGGATGATGTAGCAGGTACTAGCAAAGGCAGTGGGGCAGCTGAGCCAGGTAAGACCAGTGTTGGGCACGTTACTTTCAAAAAGTAATTATAGTTACTAGTTACTTTTCCCAAAAGTAACTGAGTTAGTAACAGAGTTACTTTGTCATAAAAGTAACTAATTACCAGGGAAAGTAATTATTCCATTGCATTTTGTTCCCCCTCAAAAAAAATCAAATTAAATTAATCATAATAAAAGTGAATGTTAAATGTGTTTAATGACTGAAATGGACACTTAACAGAACCAATTAATAATTTTATCTACACTATATTAATATTTTTGTGGGACAATGTGAGATAAGACATCTATCAAATGTAATATATTTTTGTAGTTATTAAAATGTTACTAATTACTGGCCACTGACGAGGAGAAACGCTTTGTTCCTCGACATAATGTGCATTGCACGTAGACACTCTTGCCTTTTATTTCAAGTAATGAAAAGTCCTGTCTGTATTTCCAATGTGAAAGCGCAGTGCTGGGCTGACCGCTCGCCATCGCTGTGTCTTCCGATTGAAAGAGCGTGCAGTAGTGCAGTAGGCGTGGCCTACTGCACAACTGTAGTATGTTGTCCAAATCTACTCTGATTGGCTTACTGTGCCGTTGTCTCGTGTCTCCCTGCCCCACACGAAAGCAGAGGAAAGAAAGGCTGAACGAGCAGCATGCCAGATGAGAACAGCTTTAATAAAGTAACGCATAGTATTTTATTGTAAGTAATGGGAACGGCGTTATAACGGCATTATAACGATGTATAAAGTAATTAGTTAGATTACTCGTTACTAAAAAAAAAGTAACGCCGTTAGTAACGCCGTTTATTTCTAACGCCGTTATTCCCATCACTGAGTAAGACACAGCCAACTTTTTCCAGCCTCGTAAAGTAACCCCAACCAAGGCACGCACGGCACGCAATTCATGTTACAAATGAGGGGAGAGCAAGTCACACTGAACACCATATCAAACGCACAGGGCATTGAATCATTTCATAACCACAACGGCTTAATAACATTGTGTTTCATATATCTGATTGAAGCTAAGAATATTCACATTAGCCCGCAATCATATCCCGCCGTTTCTCGAGCGGTGTGTTTTTCACACTCTGCTTTTCACACTGGACAGTACGCACGCACAACAAAAGTCCGGCGCATTGCATTTCGCACCTGAATAGTTGAAGACTAAGGAAATGTTAAAATGTTAAAACTGTAAAAATGTTGAAATGCTAAAATGAAATGGTTGTTGACCGGTTGAATGGTTTTTGAATACCGGTCATTTAAGGGTTGGAGTGAGTAGAGACTGGGATAAGAGAGGTGTGTGTGTGTGGGTTGGCCCGGGGGGGCCCCATTCAGAGCATTTTGTCCCGGGCCCAGCCAAAGCTGTCAGCAGCCCTGTAGCTGACTATGGGCAAGAGGTGGGGTACACCCTGGACAGGTTGCCAGGTCATTGCAGGCTCTGTTAGTACATCCAAAAATCACTACAGGTCTCTGGCATTGTTCTTTTAGATGCAACTTCTACAAGTTTATCTGTAGATGTTTACTGAATATGGCTTAATCACTCGTGTACACTTGCACCAGTCACTGACGAACACAAAGCTTGCCCAGCAAAATGGCCACGTAAACAAATCTGCAGTTGCAATGACGTCACGTGAAAGTCCACAGTTACAGTATAATTCACATCAGTGTCAGCAACTTCATGAGATTCCATAATGTAATTGGTTTACAGTTTTATTATGTGAATTGATCACATTCCACATAATTCAATCTAGTAATTAGAAATTTGTTTAAATTAAGTTTATTATAAGCAGTGAAATCATTTCTTAACAAGAAAGCTAATATTTTTATGCAAAATATACATTTTTTTTTTTCTTAAATCTGATAGACCACATATTCCTTTTTTGTATTCATGCTAGATGTTTGTATGCTGTTGTCTCTCAACCGCCAATTACAGGGTTATTCCAAACATTCACAAGCTAGTAACCTATAACATAAGTGTCATAGTCTCTTAACTTAAAGCATATACGCAGAACCATGGCCTCACTTTTAGTTTATAAATGCCTTGAGGCCTCAAGAATGGCACAGGAATAGTTTTAAGCATTAACAATAAATCCAAGATAGTAATTTTTATGGTTAAAATGATTCGTATAGGTAGCGGTCTGAGTGAATGACCTTGACATCCGTGATGTCACAGTAGGAAGTCTATCGGTCTCCTCACCATTTCCGCTATACTAAAAACACAGAGCTGACTGCAACTTCGATCCTCCATTTTGAGCTAATTTATCACCATACCACATAGATGTGTTGCTGGCGGGTGCAGCAACACGACAGAAGGTGGATTGATGTTGCATTCATGGTCCAAGAATGTTCAAACTGCAAAGATTTGGACACATTTTGCAAGAAATTCACAGACTGGGCGTTTACGAAGTGGTCTCTCCTCTGCTCTGCACATTTTACTGAGGACTCGTATGAAACCTCTGATCTGTTGAGAAGCGTTGGCTATAAGCCCTTATTGAAAGAGATTGCAGTACCAACAAGTAAGAAAAGAAGACTAAGGGTGTATTCAGACCAGGATAGTTCGATAGTTCACTTGCTTTGGTCCGAACCAAATGTTTTTTTTATTTTTTCATTTTGGTGCGGTTCGCTTTCACACTGTACATTTTAGTAAGCGGACCAAAATCTGTCAACAAAGCCGCGCGCCCTGAGGTCGTTCAGCTATTGGTCAGAGACGACACGCACACAAAGCGTTAAGTTCAAAAGTAGTCATGGAGGCTTTCCATGCTGTTATTCTTTTTAATGTCATCAAAGCTATATGTTTTTTCCAGTTTTTACTGTTTTCACAATTGTGCGATTACTATGCTGTTGTACAAGTAATTTATCAACGACGGCGACAAAGGGCAAGGCGGCTACGGAGGATAGCGCTGATGAGCGCACATCATGTTGTGACAGTTCTGGCTCTTCACGCAATAGATGAATTTCTTTTTTGCATCGCTAGTACTGCCACTTTTTGAAAGAATGTCCCTGATTTTAATGTAGGTCTGATGGAGTTTCTTCACTTTTAGCCGACATTGTTCTGGGGAGCGCGTGAACCCCTTCTCCTTCATTTTCTCACTGAATACAGCAAACACGTCAGCATTTTTGTGTGTTCTCTCTAAAAGCTCAGACATGTGGACATCTGCTCATATATCCACAAGGGTACGCGTTTCTTCCTCAGCCCACGTTTGCCCCCTACTCATTTTTTGTACTCTGTAGTCTAGCCTACCACTGGTCTGAATGACTGAACGACTGTTGTAAGGTTCCCTTGACAACCAAAACAGTGTTTGCACTTTGCGGTGGAGTGTCAAGACTCTGTTTCCCATAATGCTCGACAAACGACGGAAGTTCCCGAGGTACAAAAAAGCAAAACTGTCGGATTAGGTCCGGTCTGCTGTCACACCTCCAAAAGATCCGCACCAGGGTTCCTTTGGTCCGGACCGAGTCCGACCTTGCAGCTTGGTCTTGGTCCGCTTGTTTGGTCCGGACCAGAGTTCAGTGGTTTGTATTCAGACCAACCCAAAAGATCCGGACCAAGGGAAATTTGGTTCGTTTGGTCCGGACCAAACAACGTAGGTGTGAATATGCCAGAAAAGGAAAGTAAGTTCAGTTGCACCAGTTGTCCCGGAGTGTGAGCCGAGTAATAATGGCAGAGTACTCAGTATGAAGAATGAGTCGATCAGTCGTAAGACTTCTCTGCTGGATATGCTCTTTCTCCCCTCCCCACTGGATATGCTTGTCACAGCAGCAATATCTCGCCCTTACGTGGAAGCGAATAACGAAGAACTGAAAGTCAGATTGTTTCAAAACAATCGGCCACAAGCTTGGCCTTCAAACGTGAGAACACAGACAGGTAAGATGCGACTCTCTTTTGGTTACATAAAACCAACACTCCTTATTTACCTGCATTTAGATTAATACATGGCACTTTTATTGTGCATTTAAGTTACCAGTATAAGATTATTTAATTTGCTTCAGAATGTGATTGTTTCAGTTCATCTGATTATTTAATTAGCCTTTTACATTTTATCAGTGAAAATGCATGCATGTACATGTATATTGCATAAGTTATAATGCCTAACCTGTTTTAATGATGAGACGGTCAGTTCAATTCTATCCAGTTCTCTAGATAGCTTTGTTCTCTGGCTTTATTTCGTAAGGTGGGGGCCTCCGTGGCCAACGTGTTACTATCGGATTCACTTTCTGACGGTTTGAGCTGATATGGTTGTACACACACTCCAATTTCAGGACTATCACAATCTGATGTATTACTATCTGAGGAAGCTGAAGACTCTCCAATAAATCCAAATGAAGAGGCCACTGCAATCACTCTCGCCTGCCGAGTCTGGCTTTGGTCTATAGCACCGGTTACCGCTGTGACATCACCCACCCAGGGCTGGCTGGCTCAGTGGGGCAGCTCGAATGCCAACTTTGTGGTTGATTTTAACTCTCAAAAATACACATTTTTTATTCCCAAGTATGCAGCGTACAAGTTGTACAAGAGTCAAGGATGGAGATACTATCCACTCAGAAACGCACTTAAAAATAAAGGTTCAGCATATATCCTTTAAATTTGTTTGAGGACATGTCATTATTTATGTTGTTCAACCACACCATGAGCTATGGTCATGAGCCACTCCTGTCTATTTCAACAGACACTGTCCTGTATGTTGCATGTTTAGACAAACCTTTGAATAAGCATCTGAAATTTTATTCATCTTATGTAAGGTGAAATTCTTCGTGGACAATATTGACCTTGGACTCACATAATGACCCATATTGTCATGTAAAGTTGTAGAGTGCCCCGGCATATCCAATCCGTTAATACATAAGCTCACCCTCTTCTGCTGCCTCTGTTGGCTGCGTAGACGCTTGTCCAGCCTGCGAGCAGCTCCAGCCCACTGCATGGCCAACCTGCGTATCCGCCTCCTCATGAAGCTCAGAGACTCTTTCCCTGAACTGACCTGCTCCAGCAGAGGGCCCATATCAGCACGAACTATTGCCTGAAGAGATACACGGTCAGATTTGTTCATTAAGGATATTAAAAAGACAACATGTGCTGTCTTTTTACCAGAGTGCTGTATAGTGAGGACTGCACATAATGTATACAGTAAAAGACAGGGCACTATCAATATATCTAAGCTACACAATCAAAAGAACAGGACAAACACACAAAAAAAATAAAGGCATAGAAACTGTTCATGAAAAAAAGAACAAATGAAAAATAATATTTTTAATAATGCCATATTGGTTGAATATATTTAAAATATTTGATCAGTGTGTCACTACTTTTGGCACATATACATTTAAGAAAAAGTAGAAGGATTTTTGTTAGAATAAGGATAAACAGTTTCTTCTATTGTTTGACTGGAAAATTAGAATTGTTGTATGTCATTTTTTAAATATAATTTTTGCTCATTTACATTACATGGCGTATGAAGGGTCGCAATAATTCCAGAGGGCACTGTATCTATGTTCTATGATGCTATTCACGGCATATGTTAATTCCAGAGTTATGCAAGAGAGTCAGGTGTATGAGCATGCACGAGCCAGTCAGTTGCCACAGCTGCAGAAATGTTTTGCTTGTAGACTACTGTTCAAACTGTCTACTCGAACTTGCCTAGTTTCACTCTACTGTAAACACAGGCTGTACAAAATGCATTTTATTCCCGAGGCATCCTGCTGTGCAGTGCAGCATAAAATTGTTTTCTGAACCACATAAAGGTTCAGGAGTTTTCAGGTTCGTTCAAGTTTGAGTTAAGTGCACACTGAGGATTGAATGCTGAAAATGCACACACCAATATTCATACCTCAAATGTAACTCTACATTTAAGAAGTACTGAGAGGTGTAAGAATTATGCACATGGGATGAAGTTTGAAACAAAACAGAGCAATTCTGAATTGCATTTTTCATGTGCAATATCAGCTTGAGTGAAAAGCAGCATTACTACATGATAGTTTGATGAAACCACTATACATGTCACTCATGGGTTTTAAGTAAAACTATGGAATGCCATTTCATATATTAAAGCCAAACAAAACCCCAAATTAAACTCCTTTATACTGACAGATAATATCCATACAAGACATGTTTGAGTATTTGTTCATATTTGTACCAGTACACTGTATACAGATTATTTTTCTTTTGAAATAAAACTTCCCTGGGTGCTGCCATCTTACCTTTTCCCGAGGTACAAATATCATGCTCAAAGTACAAATTATGCAACAGAATCCAAGATTGTGATATCACTTACTCACAAAACACATCAGGTGGACTGGGGTTTAAACTCAGGTCTGCAGACTGAGAGACAGTGTAATACCCCCTGAGCCACTACAATGGATAAACTAGCCCCAACTGCAGAGAAACACAATCACAAGAAGGTAGCTGCAGACCTTTACTTTAGATCTGGCAAATTCCAAATAATGCAGGTTTTGCACCAAACAGGTCCCATATGAGGTCTTAGTGACAGAAAAATTCACAAAAAGAAGTCCAAACAGGTAGCACTTTAAAGGACATGGGACATGAAACATAAATGCATGCTATATCAGTTTCTTTCCATTAAAAATATGAAATAATTGCATCAACAAATACAAAATTATCTATTAAATTCAGCAAAATCGTTATATTCGTGATGATTATATGGCATTTCTGCTCGAGCTCCGATATGCATATTTTACAACCGGAAGAGCTGCTGTCACGTGATCATACAGTGGTACTTGAAAGTTTGTGAACCCTTTAGAATTTTCTATATTTCTGCATAAATATGACCTAAAACATCATCAGATTTTCACACAAGTCCTAAAAGTAGATAAAGAGAACCCAGTTAAACAAATGAGACAAAAATATTATACTTGGTCATTTATTTATTGAGGAAAATGATCCAATATTACATATCTGTGAGTGACAAAAGTATGTGAACCTTTGCTTTCAGTATCTGGTGTGACCCCCTTGTGCAGCAATAACTGCAACTAAACGTTTCCGGTAACTGTTGATCAGTCTTGCACACCGGCTTGGAGGAATTTTAGCCCATTCATCCGTACAGAACAGCTTCAACTCTGGGATGTTGGTGGGTTTCCTCACATGAACTGCTCGCTTCAGGTTCTTCAACAAAATTTCGACTGGATTAAGGTCAGGACTTTGACTTGGCCATTCGAAAACATTCACTTTATTCTTCTTTAACCATTCTTTGGTAGAACGACTTGTGTGCTTCGGGTCGTTGTCTTGCTGCATGACCCACCTTCTCTTGAGATTCAGTTCAAGGACAGATGTCCTGACATTTTCCTGTAGAATTCGCTGGTATAATTCAAAATTCATTGTTCCATCAGTGACAGCAAGCCGTCCTGGCCCAGATGCAGCAAAACAGGCCCAAACTGTGATACTACCACCACCATGTTTCACAGATGGGATAAGGTTCTTATGCTGGAATGCAGTGTTTTCCTTTCTCCAAACATAACACTTCTCATTTAAACCAAAAAGTTCTATTTTGGTCTCATCCGTCCACAAAACATTTTTCCAGTAGCCTTCTGGCTTGTCCATGTGATCTTTAGCAAAATGCAGACGAGCAGCAATGTTCTTTTTGGAGAGCAGCGGCTTTCTCCTTGCAACCCTGCCATGCACACCATTGTTGTTCAGTGTTCTCCTGATGGTGGACTCATGAACATTAACATTAGCCAATATGAGAGAGGCCTTCAGTTGCTTAGAAGTTGCCCTGGGGTCCTTTGTGACCTCGCCGACTATTACACACCTTGCTCTGGGAGTGATCTTTGTTGGTCGACCACTCCTGGGGAGGGTAAGAGTGGTCTTGAATTTCCTCCATTTGTACACAATCTGTCTGACTGTGGACTGGTGGAGCCCAAACTCTTTAGAGATGGTTTTGTAGCCTTTTCCAGTCTGATGAGCATCAACAATGCTTTTTCTGAGATCCTCAGAAATCTCCTTTGTTCATGCCATGATACACTTCCACAAACATGTGTTGTGAAGATCAGATTTTGATAGATTCCTGTTCTTTAAATAAAACAGGGTGCCCACTCACACCTGATTGTCATCCCATTGATTGAAAACACCTGACTCTAATTTCACCTTCAAATTAACTGCTAATCCTAGAGGTTCACGTACTTTTGCCACTCACAGATATGTAATATTGGATCATTTTCCTCAATAAATAAATGACCAAGTATAATATTTTTGTCTCATTTGTTTAACTGGGTTCTCTTTATCTACTTTTAGGACTTGTGTGAAAATCTGATGATGTTTTAGGTCATATTTATGCAGAAATATAGAAAATTCTAAAGGGTTCACAAACTTTCAAGCACCACTGTACGTGACAAAAACTTTCAGGCACAGCACAAGCGGGTAGATGAATATGGAGAAGTGGATGACAAGAAAATTGTTTTTATAGTCTTTAACGTACATTGAACATCATGGTGTATTGTGCTGCTTATGGTTGCAATAATTCCAATGGGAAATGCCCTGGAGTAAGTTTTTTTGCATTCCCCAAGGACCCGAAGCTGAGGAAAATGTGGGCTCACTATTGTCGTAGAAAAAACTTTGTACCTACTGTTTCCCACAAACTGTGTTTGGACCATTTCACTGAGGATTCTTTCAACATTAATACTCAGGTACTGAGCGATATTAATTGCCAAGCCAAATTTAAGAGGTTACTTAAAGATGGAGCCGTTCCCAACGTCCCAATTTAGGAACAAGACGGCGGAGTGAAACCCGAAGTGCTACGGCTACCACGAGGTGCATTCGCTAAGCGACTGAAAGCCGAGGTAAGGATTAGTATTATAAGTTTGGGTGTATCAATTATTGGTTATCATAATTCTGACTCATCTCTTTCACCAAACGGCGTAGTGTTGTTGGCTGTGTGATGGCATTTCGCCATTTTGAATGTTTTCATCTCGGACTCTGGAAGCATTGTCTCAATCAATCTCGAAAAATATCAGCAAAAAAAAAAAAAAACTAGCTTGCAACGGATTTTAGCTAGATCTATGATGAACTTTCAATGTATGATACAAAAATAATACTTCTTTCAACAGATCATTAGCCTTTGAGCAGAATTGTTTTTAACTTACCAGGAAGTGTTATCGAGCCGACCGCTTTCAGTTTCATGGGGATTGAATGAACTCTCACTCTCAGAATCATCTGACCCGTCAGAGTAAAGACAAGATCTATGTTCATGTGAATTTCCAGCTATCGGTTCGAATTCTAACTTCACATCTCTGTGAAACATTGGGAATGTCACTGTCGATGGTGTCCATTTCGGTAACCTGTTTACATTAGATACCCAAGCGCTGGCTCCTTGGAAAGGTTTTGTGATGTCACGGGTCACGTGACCACCTAGCTAATTATCAATCATTGTTTTACGCTGATGTATAAAAAAGTTGAATAATGTGATGATTTTCACATTTTTGACGCCCTGCAGTGATTTAGATGGCATTTCTTATGTCCTTTATACATAATTATACCCAGAAAAAAATCCATGTCCCATGTCCTTTAACCAGTCCAAAGAACACTTTCCAGGAAAAAACAGGCCAAAGGCAAATACACAGAAGATCCAAAAAAAGACAGACAAGATTCCAAAAACTGAGAGCAGCAAAAAGAGCGCTAAGAAACTTAGGCACAGTGTCAAAATAGCAGTCAGAAGGTCTCAAACTCAAAGCTTACTTTCTCAGGAACACAGCAGACTGTAGAACTCAGCAAGGAGCACAATGCTAGGCACACAATATATACCTCCATGCTAGCTAGACACAGGTGTAAGCAATTAGCAAAATAGACACAAATGAAGAAGGTCCGGGTTCGAGCCCCGTGGCCGACGAGGGCCTTTCTGTGCGGAGTTTGCATGTTCTCCCTGTGTCCGCGTGGGTTTCCTCCAGGTGCTCCGGTTTCCCCCACGGTCCAAAGACTTGCAGGTTAGGTTAACTGGTGACTCTAAATTGACCGTAGGTGTGAATGTGAGTGTGAATGGTTGTCTGTGTCAGCCCTGTGATGACCTGGCGACTTGTCCAGGGTGTACCCCGCCTTTCGCCCGTAGTCAGCTGGGATAGGCTCCAGCTTGCCTGCGACCCTGTAGAACAGGATAAAGCGACTAGAGATAATGAGATGAGATGAGACACAAATAAAGGCACCAACATACAAGGAGAAAACAAATGGGCAAAATGGGTACATCTAATGGTGGAAGAAATGTACTGCAACGTATGAAAAAGTCCCAAAGCTTGACAGGACCCCCCAGCAACATCTCCTGATGCTCCCAGGGCAATCCAGGTGAGCCCAATGAAAGTCCCTTATCACGGTAAAGAATGTCCTGGGCCAGAACCCAAGTCCATTCCTCCAGCCCATACTGATCCAATCCACCAGGTACTGAATCCCACTCCGGACCCAGCGAGAATTCAGGAGCATATAGATGGTGAAACCTGGCTGTCTGTTAATGACTCAAGTAGGAGGAGGGGGTTTGAGGGTGTGGGCCAGCCGTGAGGCAATAACTGGCTGCATCTGGGAGACATGGAAGGTGGGGATGACCTTCATGACCCAGGGCAGCTGTAGATGATACGAGACTGGATTGACCCGCCTCTCCATTTTGAATGGACCCACAAAGCGAGGCGCCAGCTTCTGGTTCTCCACTCTCAGGGGAAGGTCCTTGGCAGACAGCCAAACCCTCTGCCCAGGGCACTGTCAGTTCGTCTGGACCTGGTACCTCTTGAAGGCTCTAAGCAGAGCTTGTTGGGCCCTTCTCCAAGTCAGCTTACTCCGGGCTGAAGGGACACTGTTTCCCGAGCAGGAGGAGGATTCTAAAGGAGGCTTATAACTGAACAGACATTCAAATTGAGACATACCAGTTGACTTGCACCTGAGAGTGTTGTGGGCATATTCTGCTGATGGAAGGTGGGTACTCCAGGATGCTGGATTAGCTGACACTAGACATCACAGGGTGGCCTCCAGGTCTTGAATCAGTCTCTGTCTGCCCATTCGACTGTGGGTGGAAGACGGATGATAGACTGATGGTGGTGCCAATGAGCTTGCAGAATGCCTGCCAGAAGCTGGAGGTGAAATGGGGTCCATGATCAGAGATGTCCTGGCCAAGACCAAAAACTTGGAAGACATGTTCACACATTAGTAGTTTTGGCAGCAGAGGGAAGTTTGGGTAGGGGCAGAAAATGGCAGGTCTTAGAGACTGTCTACTACCACAAGAATAATTGTTACCTTGCAATGGAGGTAAGTCAAGGAGTCCAAGGAGATGTGTGACTATGGTCTTCAAGGGATTGGAAAGGAATAGAACATGCCCTGTGTAGGTAACACAGTCTGTCTAAGAACTACAACAGCCCGTCTCTTTAAGAAACTACATTTCCCATCAGCCAACTTCCGCGTTGACCTACGTCACGCTGGGCAGGATCACCTACGTCACATCCTCCAAGAAGCCATAAGTAACCCGGAAACTCCCAGCTCGCTCTCTCTCTCGTCTTGGATCTCAAGCCGTCCAGACACAAAGAGATACCCTGCACCAGAAAACCCAAGAAAATATGTCTTTCTTGCAAGATCCACGATTTAGCGCGATTTCTTTGTTTACCACTGGCCACAGTAAAAATCCAGCGTGATTTTAAACTCAGATTGAGTTATAACCGGTTTTTATTCGTATTATAGTAACGTTACGAACTGCCGCCCAAGCAGTTTAATTTAAAGTTAGAAGCGACAGGATTCTTTCTAATAAATCACTGTGCACATTGTTGATCAGAGACTTTCTTCCCACGAACTAAAAGCATCGGACCAAGAATTCTCTGCTTTCTACAGAAGCGACTCATGTGCTCCTGTGGACTCAAAGTTTCGGAACATCCCTATAATCTTGCACTGGGAGCAAGATACTGAAGTAAGAGACTGGCATTTGGGCAGAAAAACTAGTCTTAGGAATTAGTTTTATTTACGTAGTGTGACTTTAAACTCAGGAACTGTTTAAGTGTGCACACTGATTTTGTGTTTCCATCATTGTTCTATTTTTGATCTCTCAATTGTTTAATAGATAAGGTTTTGCATGCTCTCTTTTCCTTTCTAACACTTTAATTTCATTATTACACATCTTTTGACCTCATCAAGATTTCAGTGGATTTAGTAATGTTATGAGCTAGTGGGTTAGCAAACCAGAGCTAATTCCTTTGTTCCCACCATGTGGTCACACTCATTCAGAGTTAATCCTTCTGTGTAGGCCACAGGCCTCACAACATACCTTAGCTAGCAAACCAGAGCTAATTCCTTTGTTCCCACCATGTGATCACACTCATCCAGAGTTAATCCTTCTGTGTAGGCCACAGGCCTCACAAACACACCTTTGCTAGCATTCCTTTGTCTTAGCTAGCAACACAAGGCTAATCTTTATCTTCACACATGACCACCACACCTCAGATAACACACACACACACACACCTCAGATAAGATTCCAATCACTCTCACACAGACATAACACACACACACACACACACACACACACCGTTTATGCTTGCTTATATGTATATATCTGCTGACTTTATTGGATGTACATCATTGTTATAATAGATTCAATTATTATTGAAACTGTGTGTTTATTTGGTGTACTAATATTTTTGAAGTACCTAATCTCAAAAGAATTCCAAGGTGCATATGAGTTGTGTAATACATTAAGTGATCATAATAATTTGGAACGTACCATAATTTAGCTGTTTAGTAATTTATTATTAAGCACCAAAATTAAAGGTATTGTTTAATGAGACTGATTTAATGGTATTTAATGAGACTGATTTAATGATTTTGATCACTTAATTACAAATTGCACCTACACCTGAGTACTCGGACATGGATCTTTGCTCCAGGCACAGACTGAACAAGTTGCCACAAAGGTTTTAACATCCTTCTCCATGCTGGGCCACCAGAACCAGTGTTGGAGAAGCTCCAGAGTTCTTAAGGATCCTGTGTGCACTGTTAGTTGTAAAACATGACCCCATTGGAGAACCTTAACTTGAGTAAACTTGGGAACATAAAGCCAACCTGGATCAGGGACATTCTTAAGGGCTCGCTGTACCTCAGTAATAATGCCCCAGTGGACTGGTGCCACGACTCTGGAGCTGGGTAGAAATGGGCACAGACTGGATCTTGGGAGAATCTGAGAGAAACTGTTGGGAGAGGGCATCGAGCTTCTGATTCTTGGTCCATGGACAATAGGAAAAGGTGAAGTCAAACCTGTTGAACAGATCCCAGCATTCCGGTCTTGGACTGAGCTGTTTGGCCTATTGGATGTATTTCAGATTCTTGTGATCAGTCCAGACTAAGAAAGGATGTTGAGCTCCTTCCAACTAATGCCTCCATTCCTCAAGCACCAATTTTACAGCCGGTAATTCCTGGTTCCCGATATCATAATTTCTCTCCGTGGCCATGAGCTTGTGGAAGAAGAATGCACAAGGATGTAGTTTCCCATCACTTGCAGTCTGTGACTAAACTGCTCCTACTTCCACATCTGAAGCATCCACCTCCACAATGAAGGGTCGATCCAGCTTGGGCAGACAGAGAGTGGGAGCCATGGTGAACTTCTGTTTGAGGATATTAAAGGCCTTGTCTGCCTCAGGGGACCAGGAAAAGGGCACCTTTTCTTTTCATGTCAAAGCAGAAATTGGAGCAGCAATGGAACTAAAACCCCAAATAAAACAATGATAAAAATTTGCAAAGCCCAGGAACCTTTGGGTTTCCTTAACTGAATTTGGGGTCAGCCAGTTTCAAACAGCTTGGACGGAGAGAAGATGACAGCCTCCACATGGCCTCCCCTGCGAGTAGTGAGAAATGGTGCAAGACCAACTCATGAAACTAATGCCGCTGAAGAATCATCGAGCTGGCAGACCAAGATACAAGCCAAGGTCAAGACCAAGGCAGAGAACGTCCTCTTTAGGATGGGCGGATACCCCCGTCAAAAACCAAGGCCTGTCAGTGCTCCAACTCAATGTCGAGGGCCTTACCATAACCAAACTCGAAGTCATCAGACATCTCCCCGATTCCAGTAAAGTGGCAGTTGTTCTCCTGCAAGAGACACACTGGGTTTCTGATGACAACCTCAAGCTGCCTGGGTTCCTCCTCGCTGGGTCCATCCACAGCAAAAATGCATGGAATGGTAACCTTTGTCTGGGAAGGATTAACTTGGTCAGCCACCAGCCACTCTTCACCTGGATGCAACATTGAGTGGCTGGTCACCAAAATCCAAGAAACATTTATTGTGAATGTATACAAGCCCCCACCAACAGCGCTGACTGTATCATCCCTTATACCTGTACCTGCTCCCATCATCTATGCAGGTTACTTCAACTGCCAACATACAGATTGGGGTTACAACCACACATCACATAATAGTGAAGCGCTGAGTGAGTGGGCTTCTAACACTGAAGCACTGCTGCTCTTTGACCAAAAAGAGCCCCCAAACTTCTTTTCTGCATGCTGGAACTCTTACACTAACCCAGACCTGGCCTTGGCCGTATGCCACAGTAACAACCTGAAACCAGAGAGACGTGTCTTGGACAGGTTCCCTCGTTCACACCACTGGCCATCCATCAAAAGTACCATCACTGGTACAGCCAGTAGCTGGCAAACCGGTTAGGAAATGGAATTTCAGGAAGGTGAACTGGCAGTTGTTTATGGCAGAAATGGAAAGAAGAACTGCTGGAACGGTGGACCCAGAAGCAGCTGATGTGGACGCTGCATACGCCGCTTACCATGGGTGGTGTAGTGGTTAGCATGGTGGTGTAGTGGTTAGCACAGTTGCCTCACAGCAAGAAGGTTCTAGGTTCAAACCCAGTGGCTGGCAGGGGCCTTTCTGTGTGGCGTTTGCATGTTCTCCCTGTGTCTGTATGGGTTTCATCTGGGTGCTCCAGTTTCCCCCACAATCCAAAGACATACAGATTAGGTTAATATGGGACGGCCTTGGGCTGAGGTGCCCTTGAGCGAGGCATCAAAGTCCCAACTGCTCCCCGGGCGCTGTTAGCATGACACATAATCTGGGTATGTGTGCTCATTACTCATGTGTGTTGACTGCTTCAGATGGGTTAAATGCAGAGAGGAAATTTCACAAGTGTGTTATGAATAAAGTTGTGCTTTCTTTTTACAGTAAAGTTCTCCTAAGGGCAGCAAAGTACAACATTCCACATGGCTACAACAAGAACTACATCCCGGGCTGGGATGAGGAGTGCAGCTGCCTGCTGTGCCAACACCAGCAGGCAAGCTCCAGGGAAGAAATGGATGCAACAACCTTACTGCAGAAGCTGGATGACACCTGAAGGACTAGGTGGACTGAAGTAGTGGAATCTATCGACTTCACCCACTCTAGCCGGAAGGCATGGCAGACCATCAACCTACTCTCAGGGAGAAAAACACCACCCTGCAGGTGTCAAGTGACAGCAGATGCCATTGCTTCCCAGCTCCTGAAAAATGGCTGCTTCCCAGATGCAAACAAAAACTTCACACAACTAATCTCGTGTGAGGTATCGTCTCTCTCCAGGGCAGCCAGCGTCGATGCCAACTTCTGAGGAGACTTCACAGCAGCCGAACTAAGTGCAGCAATTAACAAACTGAAGCCAGGCAAGTCACCAGGTCAAGACAATATCCACCCAGAGTTTGTCATACACCAAAGTGAAAGAACATCTTGCTGGCTATGCTCGTTCTTCTCAGCATGGTTCTGGAGGTCCAAGCTTCCAAAGACCTGGTGCTGTGCTTCTGTCATAGCCTTGCCAAAGCTGAACAAACCTGGTGAAGATCATAAGTCCTACAGGCCTATCTCTCTGCTGTGTGTCCCATATAAGATCCTGGAGAGGTTGATTCACAGCCGCATTGAGCCAGTGGTGGACCTACAATTCCCACAGGAACAAGCCGGCTTCCACCAAGGTAGGTCAACAGTGGATCAGGTAACCCTACTCACTCAGGACATCAAAGACAGCTTTCAGGATAATGAGAAAGCTGGAGTAGTATTCCTGGACCTGACAGCCACCTATGACACCGTGTGGCACCGTGGACTACATTTGAAACTGTTGAGGACAATCCCGGACCGGCACATGTATGTTCATCATGGAGATGCTATCGAACCGTAGCTTTATCCTACAGAATAGTGATGGCTAGACCAGCAGGCTCTGAAGGCTGAAGAACAGTGTCCCGCAAGGCTCTGTCCTCTCACCAATGTTGTTCAACATCTACATTCATGACCTGCCGGATATAATAGCTCCCAAGTATGGCTATGCGGACGATTTGGCCATCATGCTTCTATGCCCAACATGGAAGGCGATGAAAGATGGTCTCAACCAAGACATGGGCATCCTGGTAGACTACCTTCAGAAGTGGCACCTTCAGCTCAGCGCGGGCAAGACAGTGTCTGCAGCATATCATCTCAACAATCGGGAAGCAAGAAAGGAACTGGATGTGCATGTTGGCAACAACCACCTGGAGTTGCAGCAAGCCCCCAAGTACCTTGGTGTACGCTTGGATCGACACGGTTGTGGGTGCAATCAGTTAATTATTGAAATTAAGTGATCAATCTCATTAAATCAGTCTCATTAAATTTGAAGGTTAATAATTAAAATGAATCAATCCCATTGAATCGTTTTACTTTGACTCATTTGAATTGAATCATACCATAGAATCACTCATTTGAAATGAATCATTCAGTGAATCGTTCATTGAATCATTTAGTGAATCGTTCAATGAATCATTTAGTGAACCGTACCATTAATCCTGGTGCTTAATAATAAATTACCAAACAGCTAAATTATGGAATATTTCCAAATTATTACGATCACTTACCATATTACATAACTCATATGCACCTTTTTGAATTCTTTGAGGAGATTGGGGACTTCAGATATTGTTCACACAAATAAAACAGTTTGTTTAATAAATGGATTTATTATAACAGACAAAAATGGATAATCAATATATACAAATATGAGGTGTGTATACATGTGTGTGTTTATGTGTGGTGTGTGTATGGCCTAGCTTGTTGCTAGCTAAAACAAAGGAATGTTATCTAAATAGAACAAAGGATTAGCTCTGTGGCTAATGTGTGCTTGTGGGTGGGGGGGGGGGAAGGACTTGACCATGTGTTTAGCCTCGTGTAGCTAACTACACGTGGTGGAGGCCTAGATTAGCCTTGTGTTGCTAGTGTGTTTGTGAAAGGCCCTATGGCCTAGCTAAAGTGTGTTTGTTAGGCCTGGTGAGGCCTACTGAGCACGTGTTGCTAAAGACAAAGGGAAGCTGTCTAAAGTGTATCAGGCCTGGTCAGGCCTGTTGAGCACGTGTTTTCTCAGTAACAAAAAGATTCCACACTCATAACATTACCAAACTCACTGAAACCTTGATAAGGTCAAAATGTATGATAAGGAAATGAAGGTGTTAGTCAGAGAGGAGCATGCACAACCTATTAAACAATTGAGAGAACATAGAACCAAAATAAATCAACACGCTGCGTGTCTAACAGTGTAATGAATAAACCTGTGTTTAAATTCACACTATTTCAAATAAAAGCAAATTCCTAAGACTATCTTAATTATGCCCAAATGCCAAAATCTTACTTAATCCTGCCTTTAGCAAGATATGAAGAACTATTCGCCGGTGTAGTTTCGGGCCTCGCCGTGGGAGCACGTGAGCCGCTCGTGATGGAGGCGTAGAAAACTTTCGGGTCCAGCGGAGCACTTGGGTGGTTCCCGTGGAAAGCAGAGGATTCTTGGTCCGAACCTCAGTGTTCGTGAGGAAAAGTCTCTGATCAGAATAAGATGCACAGCGCTTTTGAGTTAAAAAGGATTCAATCGCTTCTTGACTTTTAACTGCCTGGGCTGCAGTAGTGACGTCACTTCTTATACGAAGACACCGGTTGTAACTCAGGTTGAGTTTAAAGATCGCGCTATTCTGGACTTTTACCTTGGCCAGTGGTTAGGCACAGAACGCGCTGGATGGTGAATCTTGCAAGAAAGAAGTGTTTTCGGGTTGGAGAGTATCTCTTTTGTGCGTCTAGCTTCCTTGAAAACCGGACGCGAGAGACAAAATGGCGGCGCTTCCGCCTGGACTTATACGCGCATGGCGGACTGACGTAGATGGTCACGCGGAAGTTGCCTGAGAATTGTAGCTCTGACACAAGATGGCGGCATGATACCTACACGGTCCTATAAGCAACACCTGGATGAAGTGAAGGCCAAGGTAACAACAAGGGTCTCACTTATCCGCTGTCTGGCAGGTTTGACTTGGGGAGCTTCCCCCCAGACCCTTCGCATATCTATGCAAGCCCTTGTCCTACCCATAGCCGAATACTGTGCCCCTGCCTGGAGCAGAAGTCCACATGATGGCAGGTATCTACCTTGTTCACAACAGCGCCCTCCAGATTGTAACTGGTTGTCTGAAACCCACCCCTGTGTCCCATCTGCCAGTCCTTGCTGGAATCGCCCCGGCCAGTCTCCGAGGGGATGCAGCTACCCTCACTCTGGCAAGAAAAGCCCGGAAGTACAACTGGCACGTCCTGCACAAAGCCACAATAACACCGGCTCCACCAGGCAGGCTCAAGTCTCGCCATCCCTACAACAAGGCAGCACAAGAGATGCTACAGTCTATCCCTGAGGACTTGTCCAGAAACGCCTGGCTAGCAGCATCCTGGAAACAGACGTGGGACACGACTGGGCCCTCCCACATCCAACAATACATCATGGACCCAGGAGGCAGTGTAAAAGGAGAAGACCTGCCACGCCACCTGTGGACCTCGCTGAACTGTTTACACCCTGGGATCGGCCGCTTCAAGTCATCTTTGAAGAAGTGGGGCCTATCGGACAGTGCAGCAGGCAAGTGTGGTGAACCTGAACATACTGCCAAGCACATAATCACCGGCTGCCCCCTATACAACCCACCCTCAGAAGCTGGCCTCTTTGACTCAGGACCAGAGATAAGGGCATGGCTGCATGACACCGAGTTGGCTATCTGAGGATATACAAAAGAGAGAGAGAGCAGCTTGGACTTTCCCAGAACCCATCTAAATGCTACCTTCAGAAGTGATAAACCCAAGGAAGGCCACCTCCTTGAAATGAAAGTCACATTTCTCTGGCTTTACAAATAGACCATTATTCAATAGACGGCTCAAAACCTGGCGAACATGTTGGACATGCTCATGTAAGCTCTTCGGAAAAGATCAAAATGTCATCAAGGTACACAAAGATGTATTGACTTAAGATATCTCTAAGGACATCATTAATAAGAGCCTGGAAGACAGCTGGTGTGTTGGTGAGGCCAAAGGGAATAAACAATATTTGTAGTGCCTGGTAAGTGTGTTAAAGGCTGTCTTCCATTCGTCACCTTATTGGATTCATACCAGATGGTAGGCATTTCGCAAGTCCAACTTTGTAAAGATGGTGGTACCTTCAAGAAGTTCAAAAGCAGAGGCCATGAGGGGTAGCGGTTCCGGCTAGTGATCTTGTTTGGACCGCAATAATCTATGCAAGTCCGAACACCTCCATCTTTCTTCCCTATGAAGAAGCAGCCCCAGGAGGTGAAGATGAGGGATGGATGATACCTGATGCCAGAGCCTCCTTGATGTAACTGTCCATAGCCTGTCGTTCAGGAGGAGATAAAAAAAAGATGTGGCCTCTAGGAGGACAGGTACCTGGCAGCAGGTCATTGGCACAGTCATAGGGCCTATGAGGTGGGAGGGCCATTGCTTTCTTCTTGCTGAACACTTCTTGCAAGTCATGGTACTGAGAGGGTACTCGGGATAATTCAGGAGGTGATAAGGGCTTGGAACATTGAACAGGTTGACATAAGAGGCAGGTAATGTGACAGGTAAGGCCCCACCTGATTACAGAACATGTAGACCAGTCAAGGTGTGGGTTATGGAGCTTCCACCAAGGAAACCCTAACACCACTGGATACTCTAGGGACTGGAAGAGGCAGAAGGACATCAATCAGGACTCTCAATGCAACAGTTCTCTGATGAACACAACCATCACCCATGGGTCAACCATCCAAGGCTGTTACAGAAAAGGGAGAATCCAGGCTGGTGGTAAGGATTGACTTATGCTTGGCAAGGGAAGAGTCCATAAAATTACCTGCTGCCCCTGAATCCACAAAAGCTCCAAGAAAGTTCTCCTGACCACCCCAGGCAATGGAAATTGTAACCAGCAACAGGAAGCTCAGGAGAGGGGGTCACCCCCATCACAGCCCTCCTGATGCTGGATGGGGTTTGGCTTTTCCTACTAACTCTGGGCAGGAACTTCGGAAATAGCCTGGTGCACCGCAATAGAGGCAGCAACATTCTCTCATCTGTCTGTCACGTTCAGTCTGGGAAAGCCCTGTACCCCTCACTTGCATCAGCTCAGGACCATTCTCCACCACAAAGGCAGCTGGATCTAGGGGAACCTGAGGACTGATCCTTTTGAAGCCCTTAGCTAGGGACCTTTCCTGAAGACAACTGTCCAGATAAATGACCCGAGCTATCAAAGTCTCAAAATCCCATGTCTCTTCCCAAGAAACTAACTCATCTTTAATCTTATCAGACAGTCCATGGTAATAAGTGGCCAGAAGGGCCTCGTGACCCCAGCGACTCTCAGCTGCAAGGGTCCGGAAATGAATGGTGTAGTCTGCAGCCCGCGGACTCCCTTGGTGCAGCTGGTTAGCTGCATCTTGGCCACTGGCTGTTGGATTGAAGACCCTCCGCATCTCTTCAGAGAAGCGGTTGAAGGAAGAACAGATGGGATCTTGCCGGTCATGCAAAGCTGTTGACAGTCAGAAGGGTGAGGACATAGGCAACTTGGGAAAACTCAGTGGGCAAGGTGTAGGGCAAATGACACTGTGTCAGGAACCCACTACCTCAAGGGTTCAAAACTTGTTCATGATGCTGCATAATTTCCTCCTGGCTGCTTACAGCAGATACAAGGCAAATAACTGTGCTCAAGAGCTCAGGCTCTCTGCTAGTTCATGGACAGTAGAGTTCTTCTATTAGGGAGACTGGGGCTTGAGCCCAGGTCTCTGAATTGAGAGACAATGTAAGAGCCCCTGAGCTACCACAACAGATGAACTAGCCCCAATTGCAAAGAGATATAATTACAAGAAGGTAGCTGCAGAACTTTACTTTAGATCTAGCAAATTCCAAATAATGCAGATTTTGCACCAAACAGGTCCCATACGAGGTCTCAGTAACAGAAAAATTCACAAAAGGAAGTCCAAACAGGCAGCACTTTAACCAGTCCAAAGAGCGCTTTCCAGAAAAACAGGCCAAAGGAAAATACACAGAAGATAAAAAAAAAAAGACAGATGAGATTCCAAAAACTGAGAGCAGCAAAAAGAGCACTAAGAAACTCAGGCACGGTGTCAAAATAGCAGTCAAAAGGTTGCAAACTCAAGGCTTACATTCTCAGGAACACAGCAGACTGTAGAACTCAGCAAGGAGCACAAGGCTAGGCACACAATATATACCTCCATGCTAACTAGACACAAGTGTAAGCAATTAGCAAAATAGACACAAATGAAGGTACCAACATACAAGGAGAAAACAAATGGGCAAAATGGATACATCTAGTGGTGGAAGAAAGGTACTGCAATATATGGAAAAGTCCCAAATCCTGACAACACGACTTACCTCAGCTTAAAGGTCATAGGCAAGGGTTGAAGATGGAACACAGAATATCAACTTTATTTTCTAGAAGAATGACCCAAAAAGCAAATTCAATCTTCCTGGTGTCTAATTTGTACCCTAAAATTGAATAAAGCGGTTAAAATATACTGGTTTGTGCAAGTCCCGAAGGTTTGTTTACATCTCTCTCACACGCACTTTTACCACCAGGGGACAGTCGTCGTGACATCATTCAAAGCAAACAGACTGGGAGCAGTTCTGTGTTTACTTGCGAACCGAGCACACGTGTATGGACTTTGGTCGTGAGAGGTTGTGTAAAATGTCTGAAACCGATAGCGATTTTGAAGTCGGAACTCTCCAAATTGAATATCAAAAGGTGAAACCATATATGTATGAACCTATGGCCGTTGCGAAGCCATAGTGGATATAGGTAACAATTACTTGACAGTGCGCTGGTAGGCCACATTAGCCTGCCATCTGCGGTATTTCCCAGGGTCAATATATCGGGGCTGACATCTCATCTCGTCTATCAGTGATTTTTTTTTCCAACTACCGAGCATTTAAATGAAAAAGGTATAAATGTTTACCTCCAAATCTTCTCCTTTTTGTTTGAGCATCGCTGGTCCATTTCTTCTTTGACTGCTTGATTTTGTGCTTGAATTTTGTCGGAACAGTGTCAGATTTGAGCCTTCTCTGTCCGACACTGACTCCTAAACTCTCCAACAGATGGGGATTCTTCAAAAAAGAATTGTCGTCAAAGTGATGGGAGCACAGAGTGGCGTATTTACCCTCTGGCTTCACGTGCACAATCCACTCTCTCCGCCTCATCTCCTCTTCCGGAAAAAGCCAACCCTCTCGCTCTGCCTCTTCTCCTCTTTTGGAAAAAGCCAACCCACTTGTTCCACCTCTTCTCCTCTCTCGGAAAAAGGTAAAAACTTCTTCCTGAACCGGTCCCGTTGTTACAGTTCACTGCACGATAATAAGGCAGGGTTTTTCTTTGGAAATTCCCGAACACACGTCTGCACTCAAGCTGAATGGCAATGCAAGTAAACGGAAGTGGACTCAACTCTAGCAGTTTGTTTGTCTTCACTGACATCACGTCAGTGGTCATGAAAAAAGCCGAACAGAAATTCGCCGTGATCCGCGCTAACTTATTTTAATTATTACTTATTAACAATACTTCTTGGGACCAGAAGAAAATTACAGAGGGTTTTTTAACATATAAAGTTTAAAATGTGCATAAATTGAAAACTGTTGCCTATGATCTTTAAATCAATTGCATACATCACTTCTAAATTGTTGGAAACAACCCTGAAGATGCCCGAGTGTCAAGCGTTTGGGTGTAAAAATCAGTCCAATAATTGCATAGGGAAATCCTTTTGTGCAATCCCCAATTATACAAAGGACATTATTTTTACAAGTGGACATTACAAGCAGGGCAGCACGGTGGTGTAGTGGTTAGTACTGTTGCCTCACAGCAAGAAGGTCTTGGGTTTGAGCCCAGCAGCTGACGAGGACCTTTCTGTATGGAGTTTGCATGTTCTTCCCGTGTCTGCATGGGTTTCGTCCGGGTGCTCCGGTTTCCCCCACAGTCCAAAGACATGCAGGTTGGGTTAGGTTAGGTTAGGTTAATTGGTGGCTCTAAATTGACTGTAGGTGTGAGTTTGAATGGTTGTTTGTCTCTGTGTCAACCTTGTGATGACCTGGCGACTTGCTCAGGGTGTACGCCACCTCTCGCCTATAGTCAGCTGGTATACCGTAGGCTCCAGCTTGCCTACGACCTTGTAGAAAAGGATAAGCGGCTACAGATAATGGATGGATGGACATTACAAGCGGCAAAATGGTTGCATTTCACTGGCACTCACACTGTGGACAAATTTCATTTTGGCAAGCACAAGGTGGTTTAAGAAAACCACGGCAGAAAAAGATTACAGAAATAGGAAGAAAAGAAAGGCAGTAAGGCGAGTAATAATTCAGATTCTTCCATAACCGAAATGCAATCTGTCAAATGTACTTGGCCAAGCTTACATGCATAAGGTATCTAAATCTCAGACATAGCAGCCCTGTCAATACCCCCCAAACACTCTGCTTGCAGTGTTTTTTTCCTTTTTTTTAAAGATTAATTTTCCTTTGTATTTTTATGTAATGTGTTTTTGTTTGTTTTCATTCACTGAGAAAAGCAATTTTTTTAGATGGCAAGAATAGCATTTGTGCTACGACAACGGCCATTATTTACTAGTACCTGTGTCAGTACTGTGCATGCATTATCTAGCCAAGTTAGATGTACATTTCATAAAAGTAAAATCTCTTGATTTGCGTATTTAGTTGCCAGTAAAAATCGCATGGTTACATAAAACTTCTGATTTGATGGCTCAGTGTAAAGGTAAACGGTGTACTAATTTGTGAGCTATGTCACAAGCGGATATCCGGTTTCAGTGCAAATTGCCACACCCAGAGAAGCCTATTTTAAGCAGTATTGCAACTTTTAAAATTGATAAATTGTTGTGAGAAAGTTTTATTTTTAATTAAAAAGCGTGTGTGCGCACACTTAAGACAGCTTAAGAGAGTGTCTTAGAGACACTGATATAATAATGTCAAGGACCTATTATTATTATTGCTGTCGTTGTTGTTGATAGAATTATGAACATTTAGCATGAGCCATAAGCTTAGCAAATGGATGCTTTATCCTTCAAACTGTCTACATGTTTTCTTTAAAAAAAAAAGATTAATTCATTATTAATTCAACAAAACAAAAATGAAGCAAATTAAAAGCATGGCAAATATATAGTAAGATAATTTTGAACAATTCACACATTTTGAATTCATGACCCTGGTTTAGTATCTTGTAACCACAATGAGGTGCTGGATCAAATATTATTTTATATGGTGGTGCTTGAAAGTTTGTGAACCCTTTAGAATTTTCTATATTTCTGCATAAATATGACCTAAAACATCATCAGATTTTCACACAAGCCCTAAAAGTAGATAAAGAGAACCCAGTTAAACAAATGAGACAAAAATATTATACTTGGTCATTTATTTATTGAGGAAAATGATCCAATATTACATATCTGTGAGTGGCAAAAGTATGTGAACCTCTAGGATTAGCAGTTAATTTGAAGGTGAAATTAGAGTCAGGTGTTTTCAATCAATGGGATGACAATCAGGTGTGTGTGGGCACTCTGTTCTATTTAAAGAACAGGGATCTATCAAAGTCTGATCTTCACAACACATGTTTGTGGAAGTGTATCATGGCACGAACAAAGGAGATTTCTGAGGACCTCAGAAAAAGCATTGTTGATGCTCATCAGGCTGGAAAAGGTTACAAAACCATCTCTAAAGAGTTTGGACTCCACCAATCCACAGTCAGACAGATTGTGCACAAATGGAAGAAATTCAAGACCATTGTTACCCTTCCCGGGAGTGATCGACCAACAAAGATCAAGGCATGTAATAGTTGGCGAGGTCACAAAGGACCCCAGGGTAACTTCTAAGCAACTGAAGGCCTCTCTCACATTGGCTAATGTTAATGTTCATGAGTCCACCATCAGGAGAACACTGAACAACAATGGCGTACATGGCAGGGTTGCAAGTAGAAAGCCACTGCTCTCCAAAAAGAACATTGCTGCTCATCTGCAGTTTGCTAAAGATCACATGGACAAGCCAGAAGGCTATTGGAAAAATGTTTTGTGGACGGATGAGACCAAAATAGAACTTTTTGGTTTAAATGAGAAGCGTTATGTTTGGAGAAAGGAAAACACTGCATTCCAGCATAAGAACCTTATCCCATCTGTGAAACATGGTGGCAGTGGTATCATGATTTGGGCCCGTTTTGCTGCATCTGGGCCAGGACGGCTTGCCATCATTGATGGAACAATGAATTCTGAATTATACCAGCGAATTCTAAATGAAAATGTCAGGACATCTGTCCATGACCTGAAACTCAAGAGAAGGTGGGTCATGCAGCAAGACAATGACCCTAAACACACAAGTTGTTCTACCAAAGAATGATTAAAGAAGAATAAAGTTAATGTTTTGGAATGGCCAAGTCAAAGTCCTGACTTTAATCCAATCGAAATGTTGTGGAAGGACCTGAAGTGAGCAGTTCATGTGAGGAAACCCACCAACATCCCAGAGTTGAAGCTGTTCTGTACAGAGGAATGGGCTAAAATTCCTCCAAGCTGGTGTACAGGACTAATCAACAGTTGCCAGAAACATTTAGTTGCAGTTATTGCTGCACAAGGGGGTCACACCAGATACTGACAGCAAAGGTTCACATACTTTTGCCACTCACAGATATGTAATATTGGATCATTTTCCTCAATAAATAAATGACCAAGTACAGTGGTGCTTGAAAGTTTGTAAACCCTTTAGAATTTTCTATATTTCTGCATAAATATGATATAAAACATCATCAGATTTTCACACAAGTCCTAAAAGTAGATAAAGAGAACCCAGTTAAACAAATGAGACAAAAATATTATACTTGGTCATTTATTTATTGAGGAAAATGATCCAGTATTACATATCTGTGAGTGGCAAAAGTATGTGAACCTTTGCTTTCAGTGTCTGGTGTGACCCTCTTGTGCAGCAATAACTGCAACTCAACGTTTCCGGTAACTGTTGATCAGTCCTGCACACCGGCTTGGAGGAATTTTAGCCCATTCCTCCGTACAGAACAGCTTCAACTCTGGGATGTTGGTGGGTTTCCTCACATAAACTGCTCGCTTCAGGTCCTTCCACAACATTTCAATTGGATTAAGGTCAGGACTTTGACTTGGCCATTCCAAAACATTAACTTTATTCTTCTTTAACCATTCTTTGGTAGAACGACTTGTGTGCTTAGGGTCATTGTCTTGCTGCATGACTCGCCTTCTCTTGAGATTCAGTTCATGGACAGATGTCCTGACATTTTCCTTTAGAATTCACTGGTATAATTCAGAATTCATTGTTCCATCAATGATGGCAAGCCGTCCTGGCCCAGATGCAGCAAAACAGGCCCAAACCATGATACTACCACCACCATGTTTCACAGATGGGATAAGGTTCTTATGCTGGAATGCAGTGTTTTCCTTTCTCCAAATATAATGCTTCTCATTTAAACCAAACATTTCTATTTTGATCTCATCCATCCACAAAACATTTTTCTAATAGCCTTCTGGCTTGTCCACATGATCTTTAGCAAACTGCAGATGAGCAGCAATGTTCTTTTGGAGAGCAGTGGCTTTCTCCTTGCAACCCTGCCATGCACACCATTGTTGTTCAGTGTTCTCCTGATGATGGACTCATGAACATTAACATTAGCCAATGTGAGAGAGGCCTTCAGTTGCTTAGAAGTTACCCTGGGGTCCTTTGTGACCTCGCCGACTATTACACACCTTGCTCTTGGAGTGATCTTTGTTGGTTGACCACTCCTGGGGAGGGTAACAGTGGTCTTTAATCTCCTCCAATTGTACACAATCTGTCTGACTGTGGATTGGTGGAGTCCAAACTCTTTAGAGATGGTTTTGTAACCTTTTCCAGCCTGATGAGCATCAACAACGCTTTTTCTGAGGTCCTCAGAAATCTCCTTTGTTCATACCATGATACACTTCCACAAACATGTGTTGTGAAGATCAGACTTTGATAGATCCCTGTTCTTTAAATAAAACAGGGTGCCCACTCACACCTGACTATCATCCCATTGATTGAAAACACCAGTCTCTAATTTCACCTTAAAATTAACTGCTAATCCTAGAGGTTCACATACTTTTGCCACTCACAGATATGTAATATTGGATCATTTTCCTCAATAAATAAATGACCAAGTATAATATTTTTGTCTCATTTGTTTAAATGGGTTCTCTTTGTCTACTTTTAGGACTTGTGTGAAAATCTGATGATGTTTTGGGTCATATTTATACAGAAATATAGAAAATTCTAAAGGGTTCACAAACTTTCAAGCACCACTGTATAATATTTTTGTCTTGTTTGTTTAACTGTGTTCTCTTTATCGACTTTTAGGACTTGTGTGAAAATCTGATGTTGTTTTAGGTCATATTTATGCAGAAATATAGAAAATTCTAAAGGGTTCACAAACTTTCAAGCGCCACTGTAAGCTTCAGAATGAACAGGGTAGAAGCTATATTAGATTAAACCAAATTTCTCAGATTAATGTCACAATTGCTACTAGGACTATGCAGACAATATGCAGACAATATACAGTACAAGACTCCCATTAGATGCTTACTTCAATCTTATTCATACCGTATACTGTTTTTATTGTTTTTATTTTTAAATCGTTTCTTGCTTTTATATTACATTTTACAGTAAAGGGTAAAAATGCAATTTCTTTATTAATTCTGCATTTAATATGACCATTTTTTTCAGGCTTAAAGGCAGTGGTCTAAATGTTACTGAAAAACACTGTTTTGAAAGCTTCTACTCAAGGCAAATCTGGAAATATTGAGTTTATGAACTACACACACATGATTTGCATAATCTAAAGACCACAGAAAACAGACTTCAACACAAACAGTACAGAGACAGTCTGAATACCGTGTGTGCCGATTTCCCTGGATAAATACTGGTGTCACTTTTGGATCTAAACCACTGACTCTGAATAAAAATAAAGCTGCATTTTATTGTAATAATTTTTTATGATCTTATTCTCTCCTTAAATACAGTTGAAGATGTTGTAAATGTGTAACATACTTTTTTACGGCTTTTCCTCTCTTTCACTCCCAAGCATTCTTTTGAACTGGCCAAACACCCTCCTCGACCCCTTTCAGTCCATCCATCCATCCATCCATCCATCCATCCATCCATCCATCCTCAACAGTTCAAATCAATATTCCATTGTATCCATATCATAAATCTTGTAAAAATGGGATTTACAATTTAAAAAATTTCTTCTAATCAGTGTTTTGCATTCACTATATGGCTCCATGTTCATGTTAATAGGATTGTAGTCTACCTAATACCCATACATGCATGCAAATCAGCAATTACAAGAAATCAACTACATTGTATTGTATGATAAACCTAGTAGTAGAAGCTGAAGAGGTTACTGTTCTTATATTGTTGTGAAGGAACATCTTAAAGAATGTCTGAGCTGAAAAAAATGCCTGCCTCCAGTGTTCAATTCTGTCTGAAAGCAAGAAGAAAATTTAACACAGTCCAATAAAATTGGAAGACATACTGTAAATATCATACTTGAACCATCTCCTAGCAGATTCACGGAGAACACTGGTACAAGCTCTGCTATTCGCTCACTTGTGTCTTTGGTGCAGTGCTGATGGTGGCCTGAATGCTCTGATTCCTCCAGGCAAGCAGGGGACAGAACCACTCCACCTCACTAAGGTAGATGAGGAAGGAGCAGTCAGAGCCATCAACTCCATAGAAGGCGTAGCAGGGGTCTGACGTCCATCTGGCCCTCATCCACTAGCATAACCGAGTGGGAGAGTTACAAACAATTTCATGTGATTTACAGGAAACAGAAAAATTTTCTTTTATTTCTGAATGGCAATTCTTTGATATCCAAAGTCAGTTGACATCACTGAAATTAAGTAAAGCAAAATGAAACAAGACTGAACAAGATAGAGTGTAAGTCTGAGGAAAAGTATTTTGCAATACATGGCTTACCATTGTGGGCGGCATGGTGGTGTAGTGGTTAGCACTGTTACCTCACAGCAAGAAGGTCCTGGGTTTGAGCCCAGAGGTCGACAAGGGCCTTTCTGTGTGGAGTTTGCAAGTTCTCCCCGTGTCTGCGTGGGTTTCCTCTGGGTGCTCTGGTTTCCCCCACAGTCCAAAGACATGCAGGTTAAGCTAATTGGTGGCTCTAAATTGACCATAGGTGTGAATTTGTCTCTATGTGTCAGCCCTGCAATGACCTGGCAACTGGTCTAGGGTGTACCTTGCCTCTCACCCATAGTCAGCTGGGATAGGCTCCAGCTTGCCTGTGACCCTGTACAGGATAAGCGGCTACAGATAATGGATGGATGGCTTACCATTGTCAGTTTAATAACTGTAGATCAAAAGTAGATGGCACTTCGTATTATTCAAATAAAAAATATGTAAATAAATAAATTAAGCCCTCAGTTTCCATATTGTTTGCATTAGTATGAAATCAACACTAAAAGTTCTGAAATGTTGATTTCAAAAGTTTTAAAATGTTAAAAATAATTGTTAAAAACTTTGATGTCCATAATTATAACACAAAGGCAAAGAATAATGTTCATATCTTGAAAATAAACTCAAAATCAGGACACAGAACTTTTGCTTTTTCAGCTGCCATGTTAAATAATTCTCTGCCTGACTATGTTAAAAACTCTGAGACTACGAATAAATTTAGGACTAACTGCTGGAAACACTTTTCTGGTATTTAGATATATTTTTTATAAACTGAATACAAATTTTATTCATTATTAATCATAACAATATGTATGTCTCACTATATTGTATATTACCTATATTATATTAGTTATACATTTAACAAATTTAACAATGTAGCAGGGCTCTACATTAACTTTTGAAACCACTTGTCCTGTCGGGCAAGTTGAAAGGAAATGTACTTGTCCGAATGTGAAGTTGACTTGTCCGAAGAAATATTTGAGAAAAAAAACACAAATAAACTATTTGCAACCCAACAATCTTTACTGCATTTGTTTCCGAATTCACAACATATGCATAATATCTATGAATCAAAAGTAATCAATACTTGATATACAAAAGTTCAAAAATATAGTAAAACAGACTGACTGATACCATAATTCACCAATTATTATGCTGAAGTTCAGAAGCAATATATTCCAATAGAGTAGAAATTATGAACATAAAATTTTAAGAACAAAATAACTATACTATGAGATCTAGAAACACTAACCATTATATATACACAGATCAGTACTCTGCAGTTCAGTAACAAATATCACAAAAAGTAACACTATTATAAAATTTATGACTTGATTAGATATCATTAGTTTGGACAAGAGAAACAAATAACAATGCTATAAATAAAAACAACTGATAACAAAATTGACTGATTAATACTGTAAATCACTGATTATTATACACTGAAATCTAGTTATCAAATGACAAGATAATATATCTTGTTATGAAAACCTCCACACCTCTATTGACTCACAATAAAGAAATCATTTCACCAGAATTACTTTAACACAAATCTATTCACTGCAGAAAAAAAACTGGACTCCATCAATCATTAATTTATTTATGAGAAATTGAAAACCAGAAAATTAAAATTATATATATTTTCATTTTTAAATTATTAACTTTGAATATATATCTTCCACTGATTAATTGTTGTCTAATTATTCAGTGTGGCTCCTGTATGGTATTTAATGGTCAAAAAAAAGATAATTAATAATTTCAAATAATCCATAATTATATCTAAATTATAGAGCCCTATGTTTCAAATCTCTAAACTCCCATTACTAATTAGTTAATTAATACAGCCGGTAACCTAATTAGCAGCCATTTGACAGCTTGGTATTTCATAGATAACTTTCCCCACTCCTACCTCACTCCCTGTCAACCCACACGCATGCAGGCGCACATTCCAAGCCCAGCACACCCCGCCACACATGCTCGGCTATATAATGAACACCATCCACAACAATTCAAAGATTTGGAAATTACCGCATACTCAACGTAAATATACAGTTGAATAATGATCCCACCAACAGAAATGTCAACAAATCCACGTGTATGACACGATTAAAACCAATCATAAATGACCATTTACTTTTCAGCTCAAATACACGAAGCGGTATTGGCCGGTTTCGCAAGTGGAATATTGCGCATATCGCTCTTTCCGAATAGAAACATCCGGCGATTCATCAAAACAATATGTCGAGTGAGATGCTTCGGAAATCATGTGAATAAACTGATAAATTTGATATGTAACCCGAATATCGGCGTATTTTGGCGTATTTTGGCACTTGTCCGACAAGTAACTGAGACGATGAACTTGTCCAACATAAAGTATCACTTGTCCCGGACAAGCGTTAATGTCGAGCCCTGTGTAGATATAGATTATTAGCATGTTTATACACATCTCCAATGGAAACCAGCATCAGCTGAGTAGATTTTGCATTTAATAAAGTAATTATTATTATTATTATTATTATTATTTTTATTAAGCAGACAAAGATGAAGAAAGTGCAACTCTGAAGGAAACTATAATACAGTCATGGAGTCATGGACTCTATAGACTGTTACAGAGACTGTTATGCAATCCAAATGTAGTTAATTATTACCTACAAGTTTTCATTTCTTGCTTTTTGTATTAGCATTGCTCCACTCAGTTTCAGTAATTTCTTTATCCTGGTCAGTGTCACAGTGGGTCTGGAGAACACTGGGTATGAGGCAAGAATACACCCTGGATGGAATGCCAGTCCATCATAGGACACCGTGCACTCATACATACATACATACATACATACATTCACACTCATTCATGCCTAGGGGTATTATATTTTAGGAAGTCCACCAACAATGCTTTGGGAGATGAGAAGAAACCAGAAAATGTGGAGGAAACCCATGCAGACACAGGAGAACACACACAGCAGTGACACACAGACAGTAGTGTTAATCATAGCCACTTTGCTGTTGTTACTATTTTTCATTGGCACATTACACATTACATTTAATCAGAGGACTGGTGTGAAAAGTTGTTTTACTAGTATTTTATTACTATTTATAATATTATGACTAATTATGTTTGTTTTATTAGTCTCACAATATTGCACATCTCTGTCCTGCACTCAGCACCAAGGATGCTGAAATACTCATCCATACTTTTATTACATCATGATTAGATTAGTTATAATTTGTTCATTGGTCTTCCAGCCAAGTTCATTGCTCAACTTCAATACATTCAAACCTCTGAAACCAGAGTCCTCAGCTACACTAAACGCTCAGCACACATCACTCCTATCCTCCATAACCTTCACTGGCTCCCTGTTCCAAATCACATTCAGTATAAAGATTCAAAGATTTTTGATTGTCAGTTCACTATATATCCAGGACATATAGGAGAATTGAAATGCCGTTTCTCTCTCACCTTACTTATAAAAACAGATTAAAAAATATTTATAAGAAAAACAATATATATAAATATTTATAAAATATAGATAATATAGGTAAAATACACTCTAAAATCAAACAATGTACAAAATAGCAGTAGTGCAAATACAGTACAATATCTGTAACGGAGAAGGTGCTTAGAAGAGTAGCTTATGAGGTGTATATGAGCAGTAGTGCAAATGAGCAATAGCAGCAGATACAACAGTAATGCAAATGATTGTAGTGTGATGTCCAAACAGATGAGATAGAGTTTCTTGTGTGAATGAATGTGTTGCAGACCAGGGGTAGGGGGTAGGTAGTGGACAGAGTTCAGCATCCTGACAGCCTGGTGGATGAAGCTATTCAGTAATCTTGTGGAGCAGGCCCGGTGGCTCCAGTACCTTTTCCCTGAGGGCAGGAGGCTGAAAAGTGAGTGTGAAGGGTGGGAGGTGTCCCCAGCGATGCTGATGGCTCTGTGGGTGAGCCAGGAGTGATAGATGTCCATAAGGGAGGGCTGAGGAATATCAGTGATCTTGCTGGCCATGTTTACTATGCATTGCAGAGTCTTCCGGCAGGAGGCATTGCAGCCTCCGTACCACACAGTGATGCAGCCAGTGAGGACACTCTCAATGGTGCCCCTGTAGAAACAGCACATGATAGGGGGTGGGACTCATGCACTCCTCAGTTTGCGGAGGAAGTAGAGGCGAGTTTGAGCCTTCTTGGCCAGCGATGTGGTGTTGTTGGACCAGGAGAGGTCCTCAGCGATGTGCACCCCTAGGAATTTGGTGCTGCTCACCCTCTCCACTGCAGCACTGTCAATGGTCAGAGGGGGATGCTGTGAGTGACCTCTTCTGAAGTCAACCACAATCTCTTTGGTCTTCCCCATGTTCAGGAAGAGGTTGTTGTCTTTACTCCACTGGACCAGTTGGCTCACCTCATTCCTGTAGTTAGCTTCATCGTTGTTAGTGATGAGGCCCACAACAGTCATGTCATCCGCAAACTTGATGATATGGTTGGTGCTGTAGATTGGTACACAGTCATGGGTCAGCAGGGTGAAGAGCAGTAGGCTGAGCACACACCCTTGTGGGGCCCCTGTGCTCAGCATGATGGTCCTGGAGGTGTTACTGCCGACCCAAATGTTCTGTGGCCTCCCTGTAAGAAAGTCCAGCACCCAGTTACAAAGAGAGGTGTTGAGTCCCAAATAAGGCCACAGAACGTTTGGGTCAGCAGTAACACCTCCAGGACCATCATGCTGAGCACAGGGGCCCCACAAGGGTGTGTGCTCAGCCCACTGCTCTTCACCCAGCTGACCCATGACTGTGTACCAATCTACAGCACCAACCACATCATCAAGTTTGCGGATGACATGACTGTGGTGGGCCTCAAATTTCTAAAATGGCGGCGGAACGTGCGGATGCAGCGGCTCCTCTCTGTCCCGATAATGTGGTGTTTACATGTTTGTCTTCGTCGGTGTGCTCGAGTGATGGTATGTTTTCATCGCGTTTGTCCGTCCTGAGGCACACATACAGCCGTGGGACTCTTTTTGACATTGGCAACACTTTTTTCTGTAAGTTAAACCCGGCACACGCTAAGGAGCTACATGACCTCAGCCTACTCCGGCGGCCCGCTTTGACATCGACCCCCACTACTGCTGCACACCCGCAGAGGAAGCGCCGTAGGTGGTGCGAGAGGAAGCAGAAGTGGGGAAAGCATGGGGGTATCTGGGCCAGGCTAATGGCTAATCCACACAAGCCGGCTATACCGCCCATCATACTCACCAATGTACGCTCCTTGGATAACAAACTGGATTATATTCACCTTTTGAGAGCGACCCAGCAGGCTGTGCTGTGTTTTTGTGTTCACGGAAACATAGCTCAACGACAGCATACTGGACTCCGCCATCCAGCTCGACCAGCTAACATGCTATCGAGCAGACAGAGCCCTCATTGAAGGAGGTAAGACCCACGGTGGCAGGGTCTGTGTTTATATCAGGGATGCTTGGTGTCAGGACGCTGTGGTAGTTTGCAGACACTGTTCACCCCTTGTGGAGTTTATGATCATCAAATGCCAGCCCTTCTATCTACCGAGGGAGTTTTCTGCCATCCTGGTTGTTGCAGTTTACATTCCTCCCAGCTGCATACACATCAAGAGCATACAAGGCCTCACCCCTCCCCCATCTTGGTGCTTCAGACCACATCACTGTTATGCTAATGCAAGCATACAGGCCGAAGGTCAAAGTCACCAGACCGGTCCAGAAGCAGGTACGGGTGTGGCCAGAGGGTGCTTCCTCAGCACTTCAGGACTGCTTTAACGTCACAGACTGGGACATGTTTAAGCAGGCAGCCACTTACAACCACCAGATCAACATCCAGGAATATTCAGACACTGTTACAGCCTACATTAGTAAATGCACTGATGATGTCACAGACACTAAGACCATCACAATACGGGCCAACCAGAAACCATGGCTGACGGGGGAAGTCTATCAGTTACTGAAAGCCTGGAACGCTGCTTTCAGAGCAGGTGATGAGGCTGGTCTGAGATCAGCAAGAGCCAACTTGTCCCGTGGCATCAGACTAGCAAAGAAGCAGTACAGTAGCAGGATAGCCCATCATTTCACTGACACCAGAGACACAAGGAGCCTGTGGCAGGGGATACAGACCATCACGGACTATAAACCTCAACCACAGACCTGTGACAAGGACATCACTCTACTGAACAGTCTAAACAACTTCTTTGGATGGTTTGAAGCCAACAACAGCATGCCTGCACAGAAGACACCACCCCTTCCGGATGACCAGGTGCTGTCCCTGTCTCCAGCCAGTGTGAAGAGATCCCTCTCCAGGATCAACACCCGCAAAGCTGTAGGACCTGACAACATTCCAGGTCATGCGCTAAAGAACTGTGCAGAGGAGCTCACAGAAGTGCTCACAGACATCTTCAACACCTTCCTGAGCCAAGCTGTTGTCCCCACCTGCTTCAAGAGCACCATCATCGTCCCTGTTCCAAAGAAGGCCTCTCCATCCTGCTTCAACGACTACCGCCCTGTGGCACTGACCCCCATCATTATGAAGTGCTTTGAGCGGTTAGTCATGCAGCACATCAAATCCATCCTTCCTCCCTCCATGGACCCGTACCAATTTGCATATCGGGCCAATTGGTCCACTGATGATGCAATCTCCACCGCTCTCCACTCAGCTCTCACTCACCTGGACACTAAGGACGCTTACATTCTTAGACTTTAGTTCAGCATTTAACACAATCATATCCCAGCAGCTGATTCAGAAACTGGACTGTCTAGGACTAAACACCTCCCTCTGCAACTGGTTGCTGGACTTCCTGACCGGAAGACCACAGGCAGTCCGAGTCGGTAGCAACACATCCAGTACCATCATACTGAACACAGGGGCCCCTCAAGGATGTGTGCTCAGCCCCCTTCTCTTCACCCTGCTGACCCACGACTGCACACCAACACACAATAGCAACCTCTTCATCAAGTTTGCGGATGACACGACTGTGGTGGGACTCATTAACAACAATGAGTCATACTACAGGGATGAGGTGAGCCAACTGGCTGCGTGGTGCAGAGACAACAATCTCTCTCTTAATGTGGAGAAGATGAAGGAGATGGTTGCCAATTTCCAGACAGCCTCCACCCAGCATCCTCCACTGACCAGCAATGGTGCTGCTGTGGAGAGAATGAGCAGCACCAAGTTCCTGGGTGTGTACCTCACCGAGGATCTCTCCTGGAGCAGCAACACTGCATCACTGGCCAGGGAAGCTCAGCAGCACCTGTACTTCCTCTGCAGACTGAAAAGAGCTAGAGCACCAGCCACTATCATGCAGACCTTCTACCGCGGAACCATTGAGAGCATCCTGACCAGCTGCATCACTGTGTGGTATGGCGGCTGTACTGCATCCTGCTGGAAGACCCTGCAGCGCATAGTGAGAGCAGCTGAGAAGATCATCAGTGTCCCCCTACCCTCCCTTCAGGATATTTACAACACACGCCTGGCCCACAGAGCACTCAGCATTGCGGGCGACTCCACCCATCCCAACCACCACTTCTTCAGCCTCCTGCCTTCTGGGAAGAGAATGAGAAGCCTCCGGGCGAGAACCAGCAGACTGAAGCCAGCTTCATCCACCAAGCCATCAGGATGCTGAACTCCCTCCCAGGCCAGTACCCCCTTCCCTTAATACACAAACCAAATGTCACCAGCCACTTTAACGAACTGTAACAGAATTCATTTGCACTATGTTAAAACTGTTTACAATACTGTCTACACGGGTTTTTTTTTTAAGTTAATTGTACTATATAAAAACAGTTTAGAACACTGTTTACACTTTATACATATCTGCCATATTTATACTTACACTGAAAATTCTGCTCATACTGCCATATTTATTTATTTATATTTATACTGATAATTGCTATACTGTCAGACTGCTGTTCCCGTTTACATTGTTCATTCTTTTTATATTGTCATTCGTCACATTTAAATTTATACCGTTAATTCTGTTCACACTGCCAATTTGCACTTTCTGGATTGCCACTGTCTTTTCTTAGATAGCTTTAGCTTGTGTGTGTAAATACCCCCCCCGTTTTTTTTCTTCCTCTTTTTAAAGTTTATATCTTGTACCTATATTTATATTTCATGTTTATTACTGTTTGCACCACGGATAAGAGGGAAACGCAATTTCAATTCTCTGTATGTCCTGCACATATGGCATTATTGACAATAAAGTGAACTTGAACTTGAATATCCAAGTTTTTGTATTAGCTGCTGGGGAATGATTGTGTTGAATGCTGAACTGTAATCCAAGAACAGCATTCGCACATAGGTGTTCTTTGAGTCCAGGTGAGTGAGGGCTGGATGTAAAGCAGCGGAGACCTCTCTGGACCTGTTTGACCTATATGCAAACTGGAATGGGTCATGAGAGGAAGGGAGGATAGACTTGATGTTCTGCATGACCAGTCACTCAAAGCACTTCATGATGATGGAAGTCAGTGCTACGGGCTGACAGTCGTTATAGCTGGATGGGAGGGGCTTCTTTGGCACTGGTATTATGGTTGTAGCTTTGAAACACGTGGGGACAACAGCTTGGTTCAGGGAGATGTTAAAGATGTCAGCAAGGACATCCTTGAGCTCCATGGCACAGTCCTTCAAAACACGACCAGGTATGTTGTCTGGTCCAGCTGCCTTATGTGGGTTGATCCTGGAGAGGGTCCTCTCCACACTGGCTGGAGCCAGACATACAGCCTGCTCATCTGGGAGAGAAGTGGTCTTCTGTGCTGGTGTGTTGTTTTGTGTTTTAAAGCATCCAAAGAAGTCATTTAGGCAGTTTAGCAATGTGATGTCACTCTCACAGGTCCGTGGTGGGGGTTTGTAGTTTGTGAGGGTTTGAATGCCACACCAGTGAGACTGTGCATCTCTGGTGTTGCTGAAGTGTCCAGATATTTTCTTGCTGTACTGATGTTTTGCCTCCTTGATGTCGCAGGACAGGTTGGCTTTGGCTGTTGCTAGACCTGCAGTGTCACCGACCCTAAAGGCTGCATCCTGAGCCCACAGGAGCCTATGAACTTCTCTTGTCAGCCAAGGCTTCTGGTTAGCACGAACAGTAATTGTTTTGCAGTGAGTGATATCGTCAGTGCATTTAGCGATGTATGCTGTGACGGCCTCGGTCTATTCCTCTATGTTTATGTGGTCATTGTACAACCACGATTCCAAAAAAGTTGGGACAAAGTACAAATTGTAAATAAAAACGGAATGCAATAATTTACAAATCTCAAAAACTGATATTGTATTCACAATAGAACATAGACAACATATCAAATGTCGAAAGTGAGATATTTTGAAATTTCATGCCAAATATTGGCTCATTTGAAATTTCATGACAGCAACACATCTCAAAAAAGTTGGAACAGGGGAAATAAGAGGCTGGAAAAGTTAAAGGTACAAAAAAGGAACAGCTGGAGGACCAAATTGCAACTCATTAGGTCAATTGGCAATAGGTCATTAACATGACTGGGTATAAAAAGAGCATCTTGGAGTGGCAGCGGCTCTCAGAAGTAAAGATGGGAAGAGGATCACGAATCCCCCTAATTCTGCACCGACAAATAGTGGAGCAATATCAGAAAGGAGTTCGACAGTGTAAAATTGCAAAGAGTTTGAACATATCATCTACAGTGCATAATATCATCAAAAGATTCAGAGAATCTGGAAGAATCTCTGTGCGTAAGGGTCAAGGCCGGAAAACCATACTGGGTGCCCATGATCTTCGGGCCCTTAGACGGCACTGCATCACATACAGGCATGCTTCTGTATTGGAAATCACAAAATGGGCTCAGGAATATTTCCAGAGAACATTATCTGTGAACACAATTCACCGTGCCATCCGCCGTTGCCAGCTAAAACTCTTTTAAAACTCTTAGATCAAAAGGTGCAGGCTATCTGCTGGTACCTCGTATAGTGAAGGCTACATCAGGGGGCAGAGCCTTTTCTTACAAAGCCCCACTGTTATGGAACAGCCTTCCAAGTAATGTTCGGGAATCAGACACAGTCTCAGCATTTAAGTCTAGGCTGAAAACATATCTGTTTAGTCAAGCCTTTTGTTAATGGTGTTTATGAGGTAAAGGAGTAGATCTGGAGGGTCCTCAGACATAGAGTGTTTTGGTAAACTGGGATGTATGGATGCTGTCAGTCCCCACTCGCTTGCTCACTCGAGTTTGTTGACGGTGTAGTGGCTGGCTGCTTTATGTCCCGGGGCTCCCTCATGCCTGTGTTACCTTCTGGCTCTCTCCTTTTAGTTATGCTGTCATAGTTAGTTGCCGGAGTCCCTGCTTGTACTCGGTGCAATATGTATACTGTTCCTACTTATTCAGGTGACATTGGGCATACCTAACCACCTGTGTTTTCTTTCTCTCCCCCCCACCCCAAATCTGTCCCTCTGAGTTACATGGAGTCAACAGGAAATCTTTTGGTGGAGACGGTGGGGACCTCGACTGGCTATCGTAGCCTGCAGGGAATCGGCCATCAGACATTCTGTCGCATGTCCCAGACCCGGTGAAATGTAACTGAATTGTCTTGGCCAGGCCTAAGGGTCCCATCTGCATCTCATCATTGCTGAGGAGTGTGCTCCCATCACCCAATCAAGCATCCAGCCAGAGCAGGTGCTGGCCTCTTCTGCCCCTCGGACCTGCTTGGTCCGTCCTGGTGCCCTGTGTCTGGTCGGAGTTTTATCGCCCCGCTCCTGTGAAGGACGGCCCCATGAGGACAGTTGAGGGTTATACCTGTTAAAACTGTTAATATTATAGTCAGGCTGTCTGTTGTTGCCCAAATGAGGATGGGTTCCCTTTTGAGTCTGGTTCCTCTCGAGGTTTCTTCCTCATGTCGTCTGAGGGAGTTTTTCCTTGCCACCATCGCCACAGGCTTGCTCATTGGGGATAGATTAGGGATAAAATTAGCTCATGTTTTAAGTCGTTCAAATTCTGTAAAGCTGCTTTGCGACAATGTTTATTGTTAAAAGCGCTGTACAAATAAACTTGATTTGATTTGATTTTTTTCATTTAAACTCCATAGACAAGACAGGCAACATCAAATTCACACACGAAGAGGAAACGGACAATACAATAGCTTTTTTGGACTTAAAAATACACCACACAGAAGAAAGGAACATTAGAATCACAACATACAGAAAACCTACACACACCGACCAATATCTTCTCTGGACATCTGAACATCCCATCGCACACAAAATGTCAGTAATCAGAACACTATACAACCGAGCACAGAGCATCACAGAGGAGAAAGACAGACAGGAGGAGGACCAACACATCCAACAGGCATTAAAAAACTGCCAATATCCACCGTGGGCAATTCGGAAAGGGAAATTACAGACACAAATAAAAGAAAAAAACAAACAAGAAAAAACACCGAAAAAACAAACCGGGGCTTTGTCACACTGCCATACATAAAAGGAGTCACAGAACGCATCCAACGATCCATGAGGAAATACCACATCAACACCCCGGTCAAACCATACAAGAACCTCCGACAGCTGCTAGTTCACCCCAAAGACAAAATACAACTGGACAATAAATGTAATGTCATCTATGAAATCCCTTGTCGTTCATGTAATAAAGTCTATATTGGTGAAACGGGCAGATGCTTCCATACTCGAAGGAAAGAACACCAAATAGAGTGTGAAAAAGAAACAACAAAAAGACTCACAAGATCCGAAAAAGAAAAAGCAAACCAAGAAAACCTAAAATCAGCCATTTCAGACCACTGCAAACGGCAAAATCACATAATGAATTGGGAAGAGGCCAGAGTCATTCGCGCTGAAGAAAATAGATTCCAGCGGTGGATTTTGGAGGCAGTGGAGATACGTAAGCGGGCGCAGAGGACGATGAACCGGGACGAGGGAGCGTATGCACTGTTGCACACCTGGAGCGCCGTCCTGGAGGAGCGACCTGACAGCAGGAGGCGTGAACTACCTGTCAAATTGGGCGGGACGTTCACGCCTCCGTAATGCAACATCAGCTGATAAGGCACGTCACCACTCGACATCTGGTGACTGTTTCTGAAGAAGGCGGGAGATTCTCGCCGAAACTGTTAACGAGGTAACAAGCTTAAAAAAAAAAATCCATGTCTAAGAAATGAACTTAAAATATCAGCTAAAACTCTATAGTTCAAAGAAGAAGCCGTATCTAAACATGATCCAGAAGCGCAGACGTCTTCTCTGGGCCAAGGCTCATTTAAAATGGACTGTGGTAAAGTGGAAAACTGTTCTGTGGTCAGACGAATCAAAATTTGAAGTTCTTTATGGAAATCAGGGACGCCGTGTCATTCGGACTAAAGAGGAGAAGGACGACCCAAGTTGTTATCAGCGCTCAGTTCAGAAGCCTGCATCTCTGATGGTATGGGGTTGCATTAGTGCGTGTGGCATGGGCAGCTTACACATCTGGAAAGATACCGTCAATGCTGAAAGGTACATCAGGGTTCTAGAGCAACATATGCTCCCATCCAGACGACGTCTCTTTCAGGGAAGACCTTGCCAAACCACATGCTGCATCAATTACAGCATCATGGCTGCATAGAAGAAGGGTCCGGGTACTGAACTGGCCAGCCTGCAGTCCAGATCTTTCACCCATAAAAAACATTTGGCGCATCATAAAATGGAAGATACGACAAAAAAGGCCTAAGACAGTTGAGCAACTAGAATCCTACATTAGACAAGAATGGGTTAACATTCCTATCCCTAAACTTGAGCAACTTGTCTCCTCAGTCCCCAGACGTTTACAGACTGTTGTAAAGAGAAAAGGGGATGTCTCACAGTGGTAGACATGGCCTTGTCCCAACTTTTTTGAGATGTGTTGTTGTCATGAAATTTAAAAATCACCTAATTTTTCTCTTTAAATGATACATTTTCTCAGTTTAAACATTTGATATGTCATCTATGTTCTATTCCGAATAAAATATGGAATTTTGAAACTTCCACATCATTGCATTCCGTTTTTATTTACAATTTGTACTTTGTCCCAACTTTTTTGGAATCAGGGTTGCAAGTGGCTGCTTCATTGAAAATGTCCCAGTGTGTAGTGCTAAAACAGTCTTTCAAAGCATAGGAGGCCCCCTCTGGCCACACACGTACCTCCTTTTGTGTTGGTCTGATGGCTCTCACTCTGGGGTGGGGTTTACATTAGACCATATCAGCGGATCATCAGATTAACGTTTTTAAAACGATTAGTGTGCACACAGCAACGCCAATACACGATTCGCGTGCACATAGCAACGCCAATACACGGATACGCTCGGCTCCGCAGGCATCCTGCGCTCCAAATCACTCCGCCCTGAACAGCGAGTGCCCTCTGGAGGGTGCGCACTCCAGCCCTGCGCAGCTCACAGAGCGCGCGAGTATAGTGCACGAGCAGTGATTTGGGACTGAGCCGCTGTGTGTGTGATCTCAGTGCATGTCGGGCATGCGCGTCACTTACCACTTGCAAGTGGAAGGATGGCAAGCCTAAAGACAATCATAACTACACAATGGGCAGTATTTGCATCAGTATTTGCAGTATTTTCATACTTTTATACTCTTTAATGAAAGGTGATACAAGGCGGAAGTCCGCGCCGTTTTTCAGCAGTCGCGTCACATGACCAACGCCAGCGAATCAGGAAGGTGGATGTCACAGTGACGTTGTCCAATGATGACGCTAGCTAGAGCTCAGCACAGCGTATCCGCGTATTCTCAATGTTTACACAGCACCGGACCAGACACGATTTGGATTGAATACGTGGACCCTGGCGGATTCCCGTTTCCCGGCGTTTCCAGGCATTTAAATGTAAACGGACAGTGCATCCGCGAAGAAAACGAGACAGATACGGTCTAATGTAAACTTGGCCTGGGTCTATGCAGGTCTCAGCATGATGGTGATGTGATCAGAGAGACCCAGGTGGGGGAGGTCTTGTAAGCTCCTTTGTGGGTTGTGTACACCCACAAATTTATTCTGTTTACATTTAAAGCACTCCATGGCCATGCTCCTCAATATCGAATGGAATTATTTCAACCATACTCTCCCATTCGCAGTCTCAGATCTTCATCTTCTGGTTTGTTGCCCATCCCCAAATTTAAACTATCCACTATAGGTTCCAGGGTATTTAGGGCTGCAGCCCCCAAGCTGTGGAATTCTCTGCTCAGCATCTTCAGGATTGTACATCTCTTCCCAAATTCAAAGATAATCTCAAAGGGAAGATTCTCAAAGGGAATCTCAAAGGGAAGGGCGGCACGGTGGTGTAGTGGTTAGCGCTGTCGCCTCACAGCAAGAAGGTCCGGGTTCGAGCCCCGTGGCCGGCGAGGGCCTTTCTGTGTGGAGTTTGCATGTTCTCCCCGTGTCCGCGTGGGTTTCCTCCGGGTGCTCCGGTTTCCCCCACAGTCCAAAGACATGCAGGTTAGGTTAACTGGTGACTCTAAATTGACCGTAGGTGTGAATGTGAGTGTGAATGGTTGTCTGTGTCTATGTGTCAGCCCTGTGATGACCTGGCGACTTGTCCAGGGTGTACCCCGCCTTTCGCCCGTAGTCAGCTGGGATAGGCTCCAGCTTGCCTGCGACCCTGTAGAAGGATAAAGCGGCTACAGATAATGAGATGAGAAAAAAATCCCTCAACAAGAAATAATTATTTTCAAGAAAAACACATGTGCCACTATTATTAGCACCCCTGGAAATTATAGTGAACACAATGTAACTGAAGCATGCTTCCCATTTAAATTATACATTTTGAGTTGATTGGAATGTGTAGGGACTTTCAAGCTGTAATCCATGATCTCTGGATTAACTGGGGAACAAATATGAGGTGACACAGAGACCAAATTCCTTTAGCCACCCATCAACATGGGAAAGATAAGAGAACACCCAAACCAAATGAGGAAGAAGTGTGTTGACCTTCATAAGTCAGGGGGACTTCTGGTTGTGCAATGTGGTGTTAAGACGTGAGCATCCTGAGCTCTGATAACTTTCAGTTTATTCTTTCCAAAAATACCTCTATAACATCCAGTGTTTAACTTCTGGAGTATTGGAGTAACATACAGTCATCCGTGAGCGACGGAATGCAAAAGATGGGGAAAAACAGTGGCAGGACGGCGAACCAAACACCAAACCAGAGTGCTAAAGCTGGTGCTTGCAACATGGCGGAAAGCCCTCCACTAACTACTGAGAGACTTGTTGAGGAACTTGAAAAACTTCGAAAAGTGATGATTGGTGAATTCAATACTCTTTTGAATGGCTCTTTGGAACCTATCCGTTCATCAGTCGAAGTGATTGAGTCGACCCTGGTGAGTCAGGCCTCTACAATGAGAGAAATGGAAACTAGCCTATCTGACCATAGCGATCGGATAACACAGGTAGAGCACGACGTGAGTGGGCTACAATCAAATCTTGAGTCAGTAATGGAGGAGAATGCGGCACTCAAAGCTAAGGTGGAAGACTTGGAATCAAGATCAAAACGTCAAAATCTCCGTGTACTGGGTTTACCGGAAAACATTGAAGGAAAATACTCTAGAGACTTTATGGCTAAAATGTTCTCTGCCCTGCTCGGTGGATTACTCTCTGAACCGCCTGAATTGGATCGCGCTCATAGGAGTTTACAGCCCAAGCAATGACCAGGAGCAGCTCCGCGACCCTTTATCGTCAGATTCCATAGATACACTGAGAAAGATACTGTGTTGAATTGGGCGAAATCTCATAAAGACGCTTCATATGATGGTCACAGAATCAGAATTTTTGAGGATTTCAGTGCAGCAGTGGCGAAGAGGCGCACAGCATTCAACAATATAAAAGGGCTTCTCTGCCAACAAGGAGTGAAGTTTGGCATGCTATATCCAGCCTGTCTCCGTGTCACCTACAACAACAGAGAACATATCTTCAACTCCCCTGAAGATGCAGTGGCGTTCTACCAAGAGCACATTTCCAGCCAGCAGGAGACGTCTCCCACAGATCATCACTAACTCGCTGAAAAACAGCTGAGTCCAGGTGATAGCTAGCTTTTAGCTGACTGGTTTATTGTTATGCTAGGAAGCTAAAGTGATATGTTTTTTGTAGATGACTTTCTCCTTTTCTGGCAAACATTAGCGAACATGCATGCATGTTTTTTTTTTTGTGTGTGTTTCAATTTAGATTATAGATGCCTGAAAGCTGTTCTCACCCTTTTGATTATTATTTTAGAACTGTAAGCAACTCATACCTAGCATTCACTCTGGACTTTTTGAGTGGCAACGCTGCCATCTGGAGGTTTACATCCAGATTGTTTTTCGAGGACTGTTCTCTTCTCTACTCCATTTCTTGTATTGTTCTGTTATGGGGTATCAAACCAATGCAATTTAGGAGCAGGAATTAACACTGCATGATACATCGGTGGTATGTATACTAGCTTTGGCATCTAGCCGCTTCTTGCAGACGAGCTTCAGACATACACTGCTATGTTCACTGCTAGAAGGGTGGGGGTTTGTGTGTATGTGGGGTGGGGGATAGGGTTAGGGTGGGATGTTGTCCGAAGCCTAGATGGGTGGGTTTTTTTTTCTGTCTCTTTTTTCTCCTTTCCATTCTCTTTGTGTCATGGCCCATCACTCACAGGGAGCCCATGCTTTGTAGTCCCTATAGAATTCATCAGAAGTTAGTTAGTCTCACCTGCCTGATATAGATGACACCAGACACTACAATGTATTATGGATTGAATGGGCTCCGTATTAAAATAATAACCTGGGGGCGTATTACAGAAAAAATCCTAACCGCTCGTCCTAACTTAAGACAGGAACTCAAAGATAGGAAAAATCCTAACTTCCTATTACAGAAACAATTCCTAAGTTGCTGGCCGTTTCCTATCTTATCTTTGGCCTCCTATCATATCTTAAGTTAGGAAATCCTAACTGTTCTGTCAGAGTGATTTTTTCGATTGGTCGTATCTGTTTCTGCCACTTCGAATGTGCACGAGATAATTACTTTGTAACGACCTAAACTGTTATAGGTGAAAAGACCTAGAAAGTCTTCAGAAAAGCTGACAAAAATGACAGAAAAGAAGCGGAGGGCATTTAATTTTGTGCACGACGAGCTGGAGGCTTCAGTTGTGGCGGTGGACGAGAGGAAGTCCACCTTGTTTGGGAAATTTTAGTTTAGTACTATATTAAAGTAAATAAAAACAATTTATGTAAATCTCTATGACAGACCCACCTGGTGTTGAATATGAACGAATCGTGGATGGATCCAGGCCACTTCGCCACCAAATGTCGTATGACCATGTTTTGGTCTCCAATGGCCTGAACATTGATGGTGTGGTATCCCTTACGGCATACATATGCTGGCTCAGTTGGACCGCTTGGGGCTTTGATAGGGAATAAAGACCCATCAACAAGCCCAATTACCCCTGGCATCCCACTCTGCCTTAAAAACTCCTCCTTAATCCGCTGCAGCTCTTCTCCACATGGAAACTGTATGTAGTTAGGTGCGAGACTGCAGATGGCCTTAGTGACTTCCATGAGATTCCTTGAAATACATGGCTGTGACACCAAAGACAGGCTTGCAACCTCAGTCTGGAAGTCACCCTTGGCAAAAAAACGCAGAGCATTTGTTATCTGCATCACCACAGGCAAGGCTCCATGTCTCCTTGTGGGTCTTTCCAGGGCTGGACGCAACTCCTCCACCAAATTCAAAATTAAATGTCTTGTAAAACAGCCACTCAAACCTCCACTGCCAAGCCTCTACCTCTCCAATGCCAGATCCATGGTAAACAAGACGGACGATTTGGAATTACAGCTGGCTGGAAATTGTTACGTTCGAGAATGCTGCACGTTAATCATCACAGAGACGTGGCTACATCCACAAATACCCGACGCTTCGGTGCAGCTAGCAGGCCGCACGCTACACAGATCGGACAGGACCAGCGACTCTGGGGAAAAAAAGAGGTGGTGGGCTTTGCATCTACGTGAATGAAGGTTGGTGTAACAATAGCACTGTACTGGACAGACATTGTTCCCCGGACTTAGAATTCATGTTGGTGAGATGCAGACCCTTCATTCTGCCCAGAGAGCTAGCCGCCGTTATCATCACTGCCATCTACATACCACCGGATGCTAATGTAAGAACCGCTCTCTCTCTACTGCTTGATGCCATAAACAATCACCAGCGTGCCTACCCAAATGGCACGCATATCATCGCAGGAGATTTTAATCAGGCAAATCTCAAAACTGTTTTACCAAAATTTCACCAGCACGTGAAATGCTCAACAAGGGAGGATAAACTTTAGATCATGTGTACTCTAACCTCAAGAGTGCATACAGAGCCATACCCCTCCCTCACCTGGGACAGTCAGATCACCTCTCACTGTTCCTGGCTCCAGCATACACCCCCCTCAGCTGACAAACAAAGCCCAAAAGACAGACCATTATCACCTGGCCTGACGATGCCCTCCCCCAACTCCAGGACTGCTTTGAACAAACACAATGGGAGACTTTCCACCATGAGGACCTGGCCACATTCACAGACACAGTACTGTCTTACATCAAGTACTGCATGGGTATGGTCACTGTCGAAAAGACCATCCAGGTGTACCCAAACCAGAAACCGTGGATGACCAGCCAGGTCCACTCACTTCTCTGGGCCCGCGATGCAGCCTTCAGATCCGGTGACAGAGCACTCTACAGCACAGCTCGCGCCAACCTGAGGAGAGGCATCAAGGCCGCCAAAGCAGACTACAAGGGGAAGATAGAAGGGCAACTCAACAACCCCCAACAGGTGTGGCAGAGCATACAGTCCCTCATCAACTACAAGGGCTGTGCTGTGACACCTGGAGACTCAGACGTGGCACTGGCAGAGGAGCTAAACAGCTTTTTTGCCCACTTTGAGTTCCAAGCTCAGAACTCAGTCACACCACCCCAACCCCCACTACAACCCACACCAACCTCTGACACTACCCCACTCACCGTGGAGGTGGAGTACGTGAGATGTGTGCTCCGTGCTGTCAACCCCAAAAAGGCCACAGGACCGGATGGAATTCCAGGGAAAGTACTCAAGGCATGTGCTGACCAGCTAGCACCAGTCTTCACTGACATTTTCAATCTGTCACTGGAACAAGCCAACATCCCAGCCTACCTAAAATCAGCCACCATCATCCCAGTCCCCAAAAAGTCACCTACAACCAACCTCAACGACTTCCGCCCAGTAGCACTCACTCCAGTCATCACAAAGTACTTTGAAAAACTGGTGATGAGACACATCAAAGCCTGTCTCCACCCCACCCTCGACCCACAACAGTTTGTATACCGGCCAAACAGATCCACTGAAGATGCAATAACCACCTCCCTCCATGCTGCACTGAGCCACCTCAAGAAAAGGGGGGGGCTATGTCAGGATGCTCTTCATTGACTACAGCTCAGCCTTTAACACAATAATACCGGACATTCTTATCCCCAAGTTGGCCAACCTGGGGCGCTCCCACCCTCCACCTGCTCCTGGATTAAGGACTTTCTGGTCAACCGACCCCAGCACGTGAAGCTGGGTCCCCACCTCTCATCCGCCCACATGCTCAGCACCAGCTTGCCCCAAGGCTGTGTGCTGAGCCCACTACTCTACTCACTCTACATGCATGACTGCAGACCCACCCACCCTGAGAACATCATTGTGAAATTCGCAGATGACACAACGGTGGTGGGGATGATCACAGGGGGGAATGAGGTGGCCTACAGAGATGAGGTCCTTAGACTCAGCGAGTGGTGTGCCTTCAACAACCTGGCGCTGAACATCTCCAAAACTAAGGAACTCATCCTGGACTTCCGACGGAACAAAGCCGCCCCTGCCCCCCTGTACATCAACGGCGAAAGCGTGGAGCGAGTGGAGTCCTTCAAATTCCTTGGGGTCCACATCTCTGCTGACCTCTCCTGGGCAGCCAACACCACCGCACTGGTTAAAAAGGCGCAGCAGAGACTACACTTCCTGAGAGTGCTCAGGAAGGAGCAACTTGACACGAACCTGCTGGTGACCTTCTACCGGTCAGCCATTGAGAGCCTGCTGACCTATGCTGTGTCAGTGCGGCACTCAAGCTGCACAGAAGTGGACAGAAAAAGACTGCAGAGGGTGACTAACACAGCACAAAAGATCATCGGCTGCCCTCTATCTCCCTTGTCCACCATCTACAACTCCCGGTGCCTAGGCAGGGCAAAGAGCATCATAAAAGACTATACACACCCTGGCTTCCACCTCTTTGACCTGTTGCCCTCTGGCAGGCGCTACAGGGCCATACCGCCAAAACAAACAGATTCAGGGACAGTTTCTTTCCAAGAGCTGTCACAATACCCAACTCAAGTTTGCACTGAGGAACTGTCATGCTTGAACACCACTGACAAGGTCACCATCACCACAATGCTGCTAAAAACTTGATCTCAAACCTAGTCTCTCCTTGTCAGACTGTAAACTGTCATATTTGCACTGTAAATGTCACAAGACTGTCATATTGCACTATCATATCAAGTCAGTTCATCTGTTCTTAGACATCCTCTTCCTTTGTCATTTTAGGTACTGTAAACTGTCATATTTGCACTGTTAATATCATAGCTATCTGTAAACTGTCTTATTGCACTATCATACCAAGTCAGATCATCTATTTTTTAGTTGCCTACATACTGAAAATAGGCGTCTGTACATGACAATGCTACCTCTATCACTTGATGCAGCTAGTCACTTTATTCTCAACCCTGTTACTGCTATGCACCTGTGTTCCTTCAGGGACTTGCACACGTTTATGTATAGTTTATGTATAGTTGTCAGTAGTTTTCTAGTAGTAGTTTTATATATTAGTTTTATTGTACATATTTTCCTATGTTTATTTTAGTATTTATGTGTGCACTTTATGGTGAAGCTTTAAATTTCATTGTACTTGTATAATGACAATAAAGGCTTTCTATTCTATTCTATTCATCTGTACACAAAACATTTTTCCAGTAGCCTTCTGGCTTGTCCACATGATCTTCAGGAAACTGCAGACAAGCAGCAATGTTCTTGTTGGAGAGCAGTGGCTTTTTCCTTGCAACCCTGCCATGCACACCACTGTTGTTCAGTGTTCTCCTGATGGTGGACTCATGAACATTAGCCAATGTGAGAGAGGCCTTCAGTTGCTTAGAAGTTACCCTGGGGTTCTTTGTGACCTCGCTGACTATTACACGCCTTGCTTTTGGAATGATCTTTGTTGGTCGACCACTCCTGGGAGGGTAACAATGGTCTTGAATTTCCTCCATTTGTACACAATCTGTCTGATTGTTGATTGGTGGAGTCCAAACTCTTTAGAGATGGTCTTATAACCTTTTCCAGCCTGATGAGCATCAACAATGCTTTTTCTGAGGTTCTCAGAAATCTCCTTTGTTCGTGCCATGATACACTTCCACAAATGTGTTGTGAAGATCAGACTTTGATAGATCCCTGTTCTTTAAATAAAACAGGGTGCCCACTCACACCTGATTGTCATCCCATTGATTGAAAACACCTGACTCTAATTTCACCTTCAAATTAACTGCTAATCCTAGAGGTTCACATACTTTTGCCACTCACAGATATCTAATATTGGATCATTTTCTTCAATAAATAAATGACCAAGTATAATATTTTTTGTCTCATTTGTTTAACTGGGTTCTCTTTATCTACTTTTAGGACTTGTGTGAAAATCAGATGATGTTTTAGGTCATATTTATGCAGAAATATAGAAAATTCTAAAGGGTTCACAAACTTTCAAGCACCACTGTATGTATCCATCCATCCAGCCAGCCAGCCAGCCAGCCCAGGCTCTGGAACTATGAGGCACCAACCTTATCCACTGCGCCATCATGCCACCCACATTAGTAAGGTAAATCAAACCAGAAATCAGGGATAAAACAGAATGCAAGTAAAAATATTCAGACTGAACAGATAAGGCACTCTAAAAAAAATATATAGAAATACAGATACAAATAGTAGGTGCACTATTTTACAATTTTTTTTATGTTCTCTAAATCCCTGTTTGGTACTATAATTTCTGAATGAAAAAATGACATTTTTTGAGCAGCCTGTTTTTTGTTTGTGTGTTTTGGGGGGTTTGTGTGTTTTCCAGTCCAGTGGAGGATAGTGGATGGCCTCTCTCTCACACACACAAAAACAAAAAAAAAATCTATAATAATAATAATAATAATAATGTTACACAGGAGTCATTAAAAGAGAAAAAAGAAAAGATTGAGCATTATACTGATTTGAAATACGAAATCCTCAAATGCTGGAAGCAAGAAGTTGAAAAAGTTGCGATTCTACCAATTATCATTGGAGCTTTTGGCATAGTTACATGTAACGTAAAAAGAAACCTTGAAAAGATAAGGATCAATCTGGGTGTGGATGTATGACAGAAAACCTGTTTGCTTGGAACGGCTCATGTACTTTGAAAAGTCCTGGATATTAAATGAACATGAATCAAGAAGAAAAGAATGAAGAAATTTAATTTGAAGAAAAGACTGGACAAAACAAAGACAAGATTAGACTTAGAGAAGAGTAGCTTGTCATCTTAGGTCATGGGGAGTGGCCTGATGAAAAGACTGATGAGCCAGTTATAAAATTCAAGTACTGTGTGTAAAACAATAATAATAATAATAATAATAATAATAATTATTATTATTATTATTATTATTATTATTGTTTCCAGTCTACACCATGCCCATTGCTGGTTTGTGGGTCCAAATATTTGGAGCAGTAAACAAACACAGATACAGCTATTGCATTATATTCCTAGCAGAGAGGATATAAAAGAACTGACAAAAAATATAGAATCTGATGGGTGTCCAGGCTTGACCTTGCCAGGCCACGTCTTTACAAAATGACAGAAGGAATGCACTGTAGCTCAGTGAGAGATCTCTAATGAATTGAGGTAATATCAACGTACATCAACTTTACTTGCGCAGTCTGGGTAGCCAGGATCTTTTGGGATTTCGCACTGCCCTGCCATTCCATCTCTCTCTGCAAACAACATAGACAGACATTTAGTTTGATATTACATCTCTCTCAGAGAACAGCATGAAAATGGTTGTTAAAAGAGATCAAAACTATGGCAGCTTTAATGAGGCAGTGGAAGGCTAAATCTTACCCTTATCTGCCTTCCTGATTCCCCTTTTTGGTTTGAAAATGTCACATTTATGTCCTTCTGGTTGCATCACTGTACACTAGCAAGCCAGCTGACATTGTTAAAATGCATCTCTGATAACTATCCCAGTGTGTTGACAGGCAGTGGGGATACGAGAAATTGACAACACCCACTTGCCTTGATTAATAAAATTCCTCTGTGCTGTGTGGAACTGGGTCCCAGTTAGTCTAATTAAAGGAGCAGGGCTGTTCTTTATTCAACAGGCTGCAAAGCTCCAGTGAGCACGATCACACACAAAGGGACTATGCATCATTCTGTTTGATTGCAGTAATGATCACAATTACAGCAATGGTAACAATGGAGAAAGTATTTGAGCAGAGTAAACTCAAAAGGATGACTGCAGAGAGGCAACAAATAAATATGCACAATTTGATCAGCAGAAGACTACAGTATTAAAACTTGCTGAAGAAATAAAATGCTAGTGTTGTTCAGTTTGTTACAGTAACAAGAACTGGCAATGGCTTATCTAATAATTTCAAAATAACTATAGGGGAGAGTGGGGTAAGATGAGCCACTTTTTACATTTTTCATCATAACTACATGTTAAAGCCATTTTTGCTTCCAGTCTACACACCATACCAAATTTCAAAGTGTACTGTTACTATCTGAGCAAAACATAATTGATAAGCTCTTATGGTTAAAGTGATATTACCTCTTGAAAAAAAAATGTCAAGTGGCTCAACTTACCCCATGCACGGGGTAAGATGAGCCACTGTGTGGGGTAAATTGAGCCAACACAAAACATGTTAGGTTAACAAAGTAAACAACTTTTATTATTAGAAATGCAATCAATGAATCAAGTCAAGTCAATCAAGTGGGGGATAGGGCCGTTGCATAGAGAAGGGGAGATGAAGAGAGAGGTGATAGAACGAGGGATAGATAGGGATAGATAGGGAGGGATAGATAGATGGATAGAGAGAGAGATATGCGTAGATAGATAGAAAGAGGGATGGTTAGAGAGGGAATGAGAGATATACTATATTATAGAAATTACTAAAACAGTAGAACAGTGCCAAAAAAATCTTATTTCTTTCAGTAGGTTAAAACATTGCTAAAACATGCAGCAATCATTCCATCAATCATTCAATCATTTCATCATTATTCAATGTTCCAAGCGTTCAAATGGCAAGGGAACACCATTTGCCTCTCCCTCCGTGCTGTCCCCCCAACAGTAAAGGGGCGGGGCAATTTTTTCACAATATCCTGTCTTGACAGGACAGCCTCATCTTTCTCTTTGAAGACAAAGGTTGGCTTTCTTGCAGAGCCATGGCATGACCGGCTTCTTTTGAGAAATCTTGCCTCTATTTCGAAGACATCCAATTTGATTATCTGGCCAATGAAGAAATGCACTTTCTTCTTCCCCGTGTATTTTGCCACAACATAATCCCCCACATCTAACAACTGGTCTTCCTCATCTGATGTCATATATATATATATATATATATATATATATATATATATACGTTGTTGTCATATATGACCAGTAAATGTGAAAACTTAAGTGTCATCCATATTGGGTAAGCTCAGCCACCAATGGGGTAAAAGTTGAGCCAGTGGCTCAACTTGCCCCACATCTAATGGCTCATCTTACCCCATGGCCACCATTTTGTAGAAAAATGCTAATAAAGGGGATTAGGCTAATCAAAATTATTTTTATTAGCATTCATATCATAGCTTAGAAAGCCACTAACTTAACCCTAATGTGTCTAAATATTATTCTACTTTTGTCTTCTCTAAATCATCTTCACTGTGGACAAACATGGAATTGACTTAGAAAGCACAAAAACACATTTTTATAAATATGTCCCTCACTTAGTTTGACATGTGGTGCTCCTCTCCACAAGTGTAAGTAAATGGTCCCGGCCCCCTTTGAACGTGGTCACATGGTCACATTTGTTTACTGTTTCTTAGAAACAGGGGGTGGCTCATCTTACCCCCTGGCTCATCTTACCCCGCTCTCCCCTACCGATTGAAACCTACAGCTATAAGTTGGCATGCAACGATTCACCCAATTCATGATTTGATTTGATTCACAGTACTGGGTTCACAATTTGATTTTCCCATGATATTTTAAATAAATAAATAAATAAATGAAATTTTATTCCCAAAAAAATGCAAAAGTTGATTTCCAACATGAAATTAAATATTACTTTTGTTAAATAAAAAAATTATTTTATATGAAAAAAACCTTTTCATTTTCTGAATAATCAATAATAATTATTTACCCACATTTGCAAAGTTTGGAGTAAAATATAATAGCCAACTAAATAACTAAAATATTCTTTTTATTAAAAGTGAAATAGTCAATAACAAGTAGGCCTTTTCTGAAGAAACATTGATGAAAATTCCTACTACCTTTGCTTTGCTCCTCTTTTCTTTAGTTTTTGGCAGTATGTAAAAAAAAATAGTTCTGATTTATTGCTAAATCTATTTGTACAGTCAACTGCACATCAACTCTTTCCCATTTTAGACCTTTTTTTTTCTTGCACGTGTTTTAGTTTGGGTGCATGAGAGATATGTTACTTCCACCTCTAATCAAGTCATGTACATTTCTACGATTGTACATTATTGAGCCATCTATTGTCCAAACGACACAATTACAGCTAGGAAAAACTAAGAGAGTACGCAGCCTGATAATAATCACAATTCATAAATTTTCATCGTGATTTATTGTCACATGATATGGAGGAATATTTTAGCTAATCTGTAGTAAATTATAAATGTAGATTAAGGTGTATTGGGTCTTAGAGTGGTCAGTGAATTAGTATAGGCACCTGTGGCAGAACTTTTACTTTTCTTCAGCATCTGTTCCACCCGCACAGCCATTTCAGACACATTCTGAGCAATGGCCTGAATCCGTTCCACTAGTCCCATTGGCTGAAACCTGGGTGCGCGCGCACACACACACACACACACACACACACACACACACAAAAAAAAAAGTTCATAGGCATATTTATTGAAATCTTGGAATTTACAGTAGTGGTCAGAAGTTTACATAAAGTGACATGAATGTCATCTTGGATATGAATGTCATGGCAATATTTGGGCTGTCAGTAATTTCTGTGAATTGTTCTTTTTTCCATGGCAGAATGTGCAGCATACATCTTTAATTAAAAAAAAAAAAAAAAAAACACTAGAATTTGGTGCACAAGTTTTTATTTTCTTTGGGTTTTCTGAAATCAATACAGGGTCAAAATTATACATTCTGGGTTAAAAATATACATACAGCACACCTAATATTTGGGTAAAATGTCTCTTCGCAAGATTCACCTTGATCAAACATTCTTGTTTACCATGAACAAGCTTCTGGCAGAATACTGGTTGGATATTTCATGACTCTTCATGGTAGAATTGGGCTGTCAAATTAGATCTCTTACATCTAAAGCGCTAATGGTTAATGAACTCATTACTGATCAGGAGTTTAATGTACTGTGTTTAACAGAAACATGGATTAAGCCAAATGAATATATAGCATTAAATGAAGTGAGTCCTCCTGGATACAGTTATATACACCAGCTTCGTCTAACTGGCAGAGGAGGAGGCGTTGCTGTTATTTATAACGATTATCTAGGTGTAACACACAAACCTGTTTATAAATTTAATACATTTGAAGTTCTTCATACTCATATAATGTATGTAGCCTCGAAAAATAAGTCTACCCAGTTAATTCCATTGCTTATTATTTACAGGCCCCCGGGGCTATATTCTGAGTTTCTTTCTGAATTTGCAGATTTTATCTCAGATTTGGTTATTTCCTTAGACAAAGCTTTAGTTGTCGGAGATTTTAATATTCACTTCGATAACCCAGAAGACCCTTTAAAAACAGCGTTTGTGTCCATCTTAGATTCAGTCGGGATTAAGCAGAATGTCATACGACCGACCCATAATGGTGGTCACACCCTTGATCTAATACTAACATTCAGATTAAACGTAGACAATATAGTCATACTTACACAGTCTGAAGTTATCTCAGATCATTATCTCATCTCATTCAAAATATGTCTGAGTAATAATATATGCACCTCACCACGCTACTGTATTAAACGTACTTTCACGTCAACTACTGCACAGAGCTTTATAAATGATCTCCCAGAGCTGTCAACTTTGATTGGGTCACTGTCAGCCCCTGCAGAACTTGATCAGGCAACTGAATGCTTAGAGTCAACATTCCGCCATACTTTAATGTAGCTCCTCTAAAAAAAGAAAATGGTCAGAGACAAAAAATTAGCACCCTGGTATAATGATGACACTCGCACATTAAAACAGACCACTCGAAAATTGGAACGTAAATGGCGTCAAACAAAATTGGTAGCATTCAAATTAGCTTGGAAGGAGAGCTTCCTGAAGTATAGAAAAGCTTTTAGTGCTGCGAGATCAACATATTTCTCCTCCCTAATAGAAGATAACAAAAATAATCCTAGATTCCTATTTAATACTGTAGCAAAATTAACCAGGAATAAGTCCACTATCAACACATGCACACCTGCAGTATGTAGTAGCAACGACTTCATGAATTTTTTTAATGACAAAATTGAGAATATCCGACAAAAAATTCAAACTACTAATTTAAGGTTAGACAATGAAAGTGACCTTGTAGTTAACAATATAACTGTATCAGATCATCAGTTAGAATGTTTTACTCCCCTAAAAGAAACTGAATTACTTTAATTAATCTCTACATCAAAAGCCTCAACTTGCGTACTAGATCCCTTACCGACACATCTATTCAAACAGATAATGCCTGGAGTAATTGAACCGCTTCTAAAAATCTCATCTCATTATCTCTAGCTGCTTTATCCTTCTACAGGCAAGCTGGAGCCTATCCCAGCTGACTACGGGCGAAAGGCGGGGTACACCCTGGACAAGTCGCCAGGTCATCACAGGGCTGACACATAGACACAGACAACCATTCACACTCACGGTCAATTTAGAGTCACCAGTTAACCTAACCTGCATGTCTTTGGACTGTGGGGGAAACCGGAGCACCCAGAGGAAACCCACGCGGACACGGGGAGAACATGCAAACTCCACACAGAAAGGCCCCTCGCCGGCCCCAGGGCTCGAACCCAGGACCTTCTTGCTATGAGGCGACAGCGCTAACCACTACACCACCGTGCCGCCCGCTTCTAAAAATAATAAATTCTTCTCTTATGATTGGCTATGTACCCAAATCCTTTAAACTAGCAGTTATCAAACCCCTGATTAAAAAAACTGACCTTGATCCCTGTCAGCTGTCCAATTATTGGCCAATATCAAACCTCCCCTTTATCTCCAAGATCCTTGAAAAAGCTGTGGCACAGCAGTTATGCTCATATTTACATAGGAATAACATCCATGAAATGTATCAGTCAGGATTTAGACCTCATCATAGCACAGAGACAGCACTGGTTAAAGTAGTAAACGACCTACTGTTGGCATCTGATCAGGGCTGTGTCTCGCTACTTGTGTTGCTTGACCTTAGTGCAGCATTTGATACCATTGATCATTCCATTCTTCTGGATAGACTAGAAAATGTTGTGGGAGTTAAGGGAATGGTCCTCTCCTGGCTCAGGTCTTATCTAACTGATCGTTATCAGTATGTTGATATAAATGGTGATATTTCTAGACGTACTGAGGTAAAGTTTGGTGTTCCACAAGGTTCTGTCTTGGGTCCACTGCTTTTTTCTCTATATATGTTACCTCTGGGCGATATTATTCGTAAACATTGTATTAGTTTCCACTGTTATGCTGATGACACACAGTTGTATGTCTCTGCAAAACCTGATGAGAGACACCAGCTTAATTGAATTGAGGAATGTGTTAAGGACATTAGACACTGGATGCTTATTAATTTCCTTCTGCTTAACTCTGACAAGACTGAAGTACTTGTGCTAGGACCACATACAGCTAGAAGTAAGTTTTCTGATTACACAATAACTCTGGATGGCCTTTCTGTTTCTTCACGTGCAGCAGTAAAAGACCTCGGAGTGATTATTGACCCCAGTCTTTCATTCGAAACTCACATTGATAACATCACCCGGATAGCTTTCTTTCATCTTAGAAATATTGCAAAGATAAGAAATTTAATGTCATTGCATGATGCAGAAAAACTAATCCATGCTTTCGTTACCTCCAGGTTGGATTATTGTAATGCCTTACTGTCTGGATGTTCCAATAAGTGCATAAACAAGCTCCAGTTAGTTCAAAATGCAGCAGCAAGAGTCCTTACTAGAACTAGAAAATATGACCACATCACGCCTGTCTTATCCACACTGCATTGGCTCCCAATCAAATTTTGTATTGATTATAAAATACTACTATTGACCTTTAAAGCACTACATGGTCTCGCACCACAGTACCTGAGTGAACTTCTGCTCCTCTATGACCCGCCACGCCTACTTAGATCAAAAGGTGCAGGCTATCTGCTGGTACCTCGTATAGTGAAGGCTACATCAGGGGGCAGAGCCTTTTCTTACAAAGCCCCACTGTTATGGAACAGCCTTCCAAGTAATGTTCAGGAATCAGACACAGTCTCAGCATTTAAGTCTAGGCTGAAAACATATCTGTTTAGTCAAGCCTTTTGTTAATGGTGTTTATGAGGTAAAGGAGTAGATCTGGAGGGTCCTCAGACATAGAGTGTTTTGGTAAACTGGGATGTATGGATGCTGTCAGTCCCCACTCGCTTGCTCACTCGAGTTTGTTGACGGTGTAGTGGCTGGCTGCTTTATGTCCCGGGGCTCCCTCATGCCTGTGTTACCTTCTGGCTCTCTCCTTTTAGTTATGCTGTCATAGTTAGTTGCCGGAGTCCCTGCTTGTACTTGGTGCAATATGTATACTGTTCCTACTTATTCAGGTGACATTGGGCATACCTAACCACCTGTGTTTTCTTTCCCTCCCCCCCACCCCAAATCTGTCCCTCTGAGTTACATGGAGTCAACAGGAAATCTTTTGGTGGAGACGGTGGGGACCTCGACTGGCTATCGTAGCCTGCAGGGAATCGGCCGTCAGACATTCTGTCGCATGTCCCAGACCTGGTGAAATGTAACTGAATTGTCTTGGCCAGGCCTAAGGGTCCCATCTGCATCTCATCATTGCTGAGGAGTGTGCTCCCATCACCCAATCAAGCATCCAGCCAGAGCAGGTCATGATATATTTTACCATATTAACATGCCATTGTGTGTTATGCCTGATGTAAAGACTCTCGTCTCTGCGAGCCTACCACACAGATTTAATACTTGTCATTTTTAGGGCATACCTAACAACGTGTTTTCTTTCTCTCTCTCTTCCCCCCCCATCTGTCCCTCTGAGTTACATGTTGATCCTGGGATTGAGATGCTGCCCTCTTCTGCCCCTCGGACCTGCTTGATCCATCCTGGTGCCCTGTGTCTGGTCGGAGTTTTATCACCCCACTCCTGTGAAGGACGGCCCCATGAGGACAGTTGAGGGTTATACCTGTTAAAACTGTTAATATTATAGCCAGGCTGTCTGTTGTTGCCCAAATGAGGATGGGTTCCCTTTTGAGTCTGGTTCCTCTCGAGGTTTCTTCCTCATGTTGTCTGAGGAAGTTTTTCCTTGCCACCGTCGCCACAGGCTTGCTCATTGGGGATAGATTAGGGATAAAATTAGCTCATGTTTTAAGTCGTTCAAATTCTGTAAAGCTGCTTTGCGACAATGTTTATTGTTAAAAGCGCTGTACAAATAAACTTGATTTGATTTGATTTAGAATTGGAAGGGTTCAATTAATTTTTTTTTTCTTGGCATGGACTTGACTTATAAGCACAGTCCATATTTTTTTAATAGGGTTGAAGTCAGGACTTGTTTTAAGCTTAATATTAGCCTGCTTTATCCTCCACAACCAGCTCTGATGCTTGTTTGGGTTCATTGTCCTGTTGTAACTCCCAAGTCATGTTCACGTTTCTGATGGTTTATGCTGAAGAATTCTGAGGTAGTTCTCCTTCTTCATTATTCCATCCACTTTGTGCAATGAACCAGTTCTGCTGGCAGCAAAACAACCCCAGAATAAGGATGATCCTACCACCACCACCACCAGCTAGTACAGTGTGGGGGTAATTGTGGCCAAACAACTCAATCTGTGTCTCATCTGACCATACAGCTATCCTCCAGAAGGCTTTATCTTTCAGCTTCAAACTTTAGTTAAGCTTGAAGGTGTCAATTTTGGAGCAAGGGGTTATTTCTTGGATAGCAGCCTCTTAGTCCATGGTGATCTGAACTGTAGACAGTGATCCATCAGCTTCCAGTTCATGGCAGGGCTGTGCCATGGTGGTTCCCAGGTTGTTCCTGACCATCCAAACCAATTTCCTTTCAGCTGAGGGTGACAGTTTGGGTTTTCTTGAAGCAAAGTGGCTTGGCAAAGTGACTACACCTCACAATAACTTGGAGACAATTGTTTGAACTGATCTTGGAATTTGCAGTTGTTTAGAAATGGCTCCAAGAGACATTCTGGAGCTGTGTATATCTGCAATCCTTTTTCTCAGATCTGCACTGAGCTCCTTGGACTTTCCCATTTTACTGTGTGTTAGTCAATCCAATGAATGCTGTAAACAAACCCTTTTTATGAAGGCGCAGAGAAGCTACCAGCTGTAGTCAATCATGATCACTAACAGGAAGAGACCTCGGCCTTGGCAAGATAAGAGACATTTTGGAAGTTTAAGCACCTCTGAATTAATAATCTAAGTGAGCGTATGTACATTTTTGACACAGTATGTATAATTTTGACCCTGTGCTGATTTCAGAAAACCCAAAGAAAATTAAAACTTGTGCACCAAATTCTATTGTTGTTTGTTTTTTCAAATTAAAGATGCATGCTGTACATTCTGCCACAGAAAAAGAACAGTTCAAAGAAATTATTGAAAGCCAGAATATTGCCATGACATTCATATCCAAGATGACGTTCATGTCACTGTATGTAAACTTCTGACCACAACTGTAAGTTCCTTAACATATGGAAAAACCAATTATTTTGAGTTTCTTCCTTATTTGAAATGAAGTTCAGCTTGTTTGCACACAAAGGCCCTTATTCATAAAGGAAGCAAGTTCATTTTTGAGCACATGGAATCATGTATTAATAAATATGCATTGAATCTTGAAACTGTTGTATGACATTAAAGACCTCAAATGATGACTCAGTCCCTGATTTACGTACCATATGCAGAGGACATGCCACAAATTACCCTCAAAAACATCCAATTTACATGAAACGTGTTGGACTAATGAGCCAGTTAAAAGAAAGTGTTGAGCAGACTATCAAGCTACAAGGAAATCTGAGGAGAAAAAGAGCCCTGTATGGTCTGAGAAAAGCAGTAAATGTAAGAAGGATGTAAAAAAAAAATAATTGCCTTTCCTTTTGTAGATGTGGACAATGTTGGCGTCTTTGAAGTCTTGGGGAATTTTTTCTTCATTCCACATATGCCTCTTTTCCACCAAATCAGTTCCAGGGCTGGTTCGGGGCCAGTGCTGGTTCACAACTTGTTCAACTTGCGAGCCAGCTGAGAACCAGTTTGCTTTTCCATAGCTCGCAGTGCTAAGGGGAGACACGTCATTACGTCGCTGTATACGTCAGTTACATTGCTGTATACGTCATTACGTCGCTGTATACGTCAGTTACGTCGCTACGTTTGCATAAACCTTGGCGCGAATATCGAAGCAAAAACAACACGGAAGAAGCAGCAGCAGCAACAACAACAATAATAATGGATGACTTCGCGTTTGTACAGCTGCTGCTTCTTGTCGCTTAAAAATGGCGATCTTTCGCGGTCTTGTTATTGTTGTTGGTCTTAACAACTCCACCCCCCCCCGCTGACGTAAGCGGTTCTTTCCTCTGGCCCAGCAGAGAGTTGGTGCTAGCCTGGAACCGGTTTTTCTGGCCCCAGAGCCAGTTCTTTATCAGTGGAAACAGAAAACCTGGTTCCAAACTAAGCACTGGCCCCAAACCAGCCCTGGAACTGCTTTGGTGGAAAAGGGGCAATAGTCTGGAAGAGGTTGGTCAGCTGTAAGAGGGTGGATGGTCCAGCTGCTTTGAACACTTCAGCAGGGATTGCATCTGAGCCCGGGGCTTTGCCACTGGACATCTGAGAGACGGCCTTCTTTACTTCCAAAAAAGTAGGTAGGGAGTCGAGCTCATGGTTTATCTCTACCTGAGGCAGTCGAGCAATGGCTTCACTGTTGATCAAGGATGGCCAATTTAATACACTATGAAAGTGTTCTGCCCATCTTTCCAGTATCTGTCATTTCTCTGTAAGTAGTGTTTGGCCATCAGCGCTGTAGAGGGGGGATGATCCAGAGGACTGCAGACCATAGATGGCCTTCAGTGCATCATAGAATCACTTCAGGTTCTGCCTGTCCGCATAACTCTGAATCTCATCTGCCTTTGTGCTCAGTCAGGAGTCTTGCATTTGTTCAAAAGTAATTATCATCCATCTATCATCAGTGAAGTGATTCTAATTAATATCATTAAAGGTAGAAAAAGATCTGACATGATATTGGTTTCATTTTTTTACATCACAAAACCCTGTGATTTTAATAAGGATATGTAAACTTTTATAGCCACCGGAAATGTTGATACCTGCTATAATTAAGCAAGATCACAGGAGCAAAAGTGCTGTTGTACTGAATTACCTGTGGTTCTCGACCTACAGACAAACCACAACCATGCTGATATTCAGTACAACAGCATGATTGCAAATGTGATATAGTTTTTATACAACAGTTCTATAAAGAAGATATTTATATTGATTAACTGGCATGCCAGACACAATATGGGCAAATATTTTGCTTATTTCTGCTCTGTCAACGAAAATTGCATGTTGCCATGCCAACACACACGAGAGCCTATAGTAAATATAGTAACAGTTTCACTAAAACAAACTATTGCTACAATTGTAATTTTATATCGTGAACACAGAAAAGAGGAGTGATACAAACATTGAAATGTCCCAGAGCTGTTATACTAAATATTAAAGCCGCAAGCGGCCTTGACGGGCCCTCGCGCCAGCGGCCAAGGGGGGCGGGGGCATGAGTCCCCGCGAAATACCTTCCACAGCTTCTTCGGCAAGAGACATTACTCCCGCAATGGCGACAAAGCACAGAATTGGACACATGGCAACGATAGGGTCTCGCACTGTACGGTGCTCGGGCCCTAATAATAATAGCGCCCCAATAAGGGTCTTGTGAAGAGTTTGCTTGCCAAGTTTGACAAATCAGAAGCTGCAATATCATTTCTGCCATAACCAGCACCCCCAGGGGCGAAAGTGCACAAAATTTGGCGTACTTGTCAGGTGAGCTACGAAGAGTTTGCATATGAAGTTTGATGACAATTGAGTAAATAGAAGTTGAGATACAGATTTTTGAAGAATAAAATTTTTGGTTTTTCCCATGTCAGTAGGTGGCGCTATGCTGTACATGAGCGATAATGAGTTGGAAAAATAAGTGTCTACAACAGCAACGCACTATCACAAGGTAGTGGTGTGAAGGAAAAGCATTATGGAATTATTTACCAAAAACCCGTTTTGGAGCAATTGCGTCTGCCAAAAACAGCGCCCCCCATGGACGAAAATTCCCAAAATGTGGTATACATGACATGGGAGGTAGTAAGAGGGTGGCCGTGAAGTTTGACCAAATTTGAGGAAAGATTGGAATTTTTGCCCAAAAATAGCGCCCCCAGTGGCAAAATATCACAGAAAGTGGGTAACATGTCAGAAGCCCAATGAGTGATCTGCGTGTGAAGTATGAGCAGTTTTGAGCAAGTAGAAGATTTATGAATTTTTAAGCATGTAAAATGTTGAATTGAAAATTGATTGACGTATAACTTCTGAACGGTTTATGCTACGTGAAATGTATTTAGTACCTTTTGTCAGCCATGTCTGTAGATGATGTGGATCAATTTTGGTGACATTCCTATGAACGGTCTAGGAGGAGTTGCGCCGTCTTCGTGGCCATGCATTTCGCACAAAAGTGAAATTACCTCACTTCCTGTTGGGCGTGGCTAATGCCTTGGCATTACATTATTGTCCGGCTTAGTGAGATACATATGCGTACCAAATGGCATGCCACTACTACAAACTACATGGCAACCAGGCACCTTAATGCGGGAGGCCAAAATCACAACGAGTTAGGGGGCGCTATAGAGGCCCTGAGGCCCGCCTGGACCTGGGCTTCTGGTTCTCAGTAGCGGTGGCAGTCTAAGAAAAAGGAGCCAAATTTCGTGCGTTGTCGACCATGGCAAGCGCCCCAATAAGGGTCTTGTAAAGAGTTTGCTTGGCAAGTTTGACAAATCAGAAGCTGCAATATCATTTTTGCCATAACCAGCACCCCCAGGGGCAAAAGTGCACAAAATTTGGCGTAGACGTCAGGTGAGCTATGAAGAGTTTGCGTATGAAGTTTGATGACAATTGAGTAAATAGAAGAGGAGATATAGATTTTTGAAGAATAAATTTTTTGGTTTTTCCCATGTCAGTAGGTGGCGCTATGCTGTACATGAGCGATTATGAGTTGGAAAAGTAAGTGTCTACAACAGCAACGCACTATCACAAGGTAGTGGTGTGAAGGAAAAGCATTATGGAATTATTTACCAAAAACCCGTTTTGGAGCAATTGCGTCGGCCAAAAACAGCGCCCCCCATGGACGAAAATTCCCAAAATGTGGTATACATGACATGGGAGGTAGTAAGAGGGTGGCCGTGAAGTTTGACCAAATTTGAGGAAAGATTGGATTTTTTGCCCAAAAATAGCGCCCCCAGTGGCGAAATATCACAGAAATTGGCTAACATGTCAGAAGCCCAATGAGTGATTTGCGTGTGAAGTATGAGCAGTTTTGAGCAATCAGAAGATTTGTTATGAATTTTTAAGCATGTAAAATTTTGCATCGAAAATTGATTGACGTATAACTTCCGAACGGTTAATCCTACGTGAAACGTATTTAGTAAGTTTTGTCAGCCATGTCTGTAGATGATGTGTCTCAATTTTGGTGACATTCCTATGAACGGTCTAGGAGTTGCTGCGCCGTCTTCGTGGCCATGCATGTCGCACAAAAGTGAAATTACCTCACTTCCTGTTGGGCGTGGCTAATGCATTGGCATTACATTTTTGTCCGGCTTAGTGAGATACATAAGCGTACCAAATGGCATGCCACTACTACAAACTACATGGCAACCAGGCACCTTAATGCGGGAGACCAAAATCACAACGACTTAGGGGGCGCTATAGAGGCCCTGAGCCCCGGCCAAGTTTGGGCTTTTGGGTCTGAGTAGCGGTGGCAATTCTCGGAACTGGTGCCAAATTTCATGCGTTTTCGCCCATGGCAAGTGCCCCGAAAATGACCCAACAGCGGAGAAAAATAAAGAAGACGGAAGAATAATTAAAGCCGCAAGCGGCCTCGACGGGCCCTCGCGCCAGCGGCCAAGGGGGGCGGGGGCACGCTTCCCCGCGAAATACCTTCCACAGCTTCTGCGGCAAGAGACATTACTCCCACAATGGCGACAAAGCACAGAATTGGACACATGGCAACAATAGGGTCTCGCACTGTACGGTGCTCGGGGCCTAATAATAATAATAATAATAATTAAAGCCGCAAACGGCCTCGACGGGCCCTCGCGCCAGCGGCCAAGGGGGGCGGGGGCATGCGTCCCCGCGAAATACCTTCCACAGCTTCTTCGGCAAGAGACATTACTCCCACAATGGCGACAAAGCACAGAATTGGACACAGAGTACACGGTGCGCTGAGATGTTGTCATGGACAGAACATTTTATGCCATGGCTTCCCAACCAAATTAATGTATTTACCTCATCAGTCACCAAGCTATAGCTACATAGGATTGTCTTCTGTTAGACATCTATTAGTCTGTATGTAACGCTACAACACTTGCACCCGACTGCCTACCCATTCCCCACAAGTCATGTGTGTTTAAGGCAACCAAAACAACATACTCCTGGTGCCTCATGATTGTAAACACCTCTCCTGCAACTGCTACAGCGCAATGAGCGCCCCCAGTGGTGAAAGTTCACCAAATTTGGTATACATGTCAAGGGACCTATGCAGAGTTGTTTTGTCAAGTTTGATCAAGTTTGTCTAATCAGAAGCCGAGATATAAATTGTTGCCTGAAAACAGCGCCCCCAGTGGCAAAAGTTCACAAAATTTGGCACATATGTCAGGTGACTTGTTAAGAGTGTGCGAATCAAGTTTGAGCAAGATTGAGAAAATAGAAGATGAGATATTGATTTTTGAAGAATAAATTTTTTTGGTTTTTCCCATGTCAGTAGGTGGCGCTATGCTGTACATGAGCGATTATGAGTTGGAAAAGTAAGTGTCTACAACAGCAACGTACTATCACAAGGTAGTGGTGTGAAGGAGAAGCATTATGGAATTATTTACCAAAAACCCGTTTTGGAGCAATTGCGTTGGCCAAAAACAGCGCCCCCCATGGACGAAAATTCCCAAAATGTGGTGTACATGACATGGGAGGTAGTAAGAGGGTGGCCGTGAAGTTTGACCAAATATGAGGAAAGATTGGATTTTTTGCCCAAAAATAGCGCCCCCAGTGGCGAAATATCACAGAAATTGGGTCACATGTCAGATGCCCAATGCCTGATTTGCGTGTGAAGTATGAGCAGTTTTGAGCAATTTGAAGATTTGTTATGAATTTTTAAGCATGTAAAATTTTGCATTGAAAATTGATTGACGTATAACTTCTGAACGGTTTACACTACGTGAAAAGTATCTAGGAACTTTTGTCAGCCATGTCTATAGATGATGTGTATCAATTTTGGTGACATTCCTCTGAAGGGTCAAGGAGGAGTTGCGCCGTCTTCGTGGCCATGCATTTCGCACAAAAGTGAAATTACCTCACTTCCTGTTGGGCGTGGCTAATGCATTGGCATTACATTTTTGTCCGGCTTAGTGAGATACATATGCGTACCAAATGGCATGCCACTACTACAAACTACATGGCAACCAGGCACCTTAATGCGGGAGGCCAAAATCACAACGAGTTAGGGGGCGCTATAGAGGCCCTGAGGCCCGCCTGGATCTGGGCTTCTCGTTCTCAGTAGCGGTGGCAGTCTAAGAAAAAGGAGCCAAATTTCGTGCGTTGTCGACCATGGCAAGCGCCCCAATAAGGGTCTTGTAAAGAGTTTGCTTGCCAAGTCTGACAAATCAGAAGCTGCAATATCATTTCTGCCATAACCAGCACCCCCAGGGGCAAAAGTGCATAAAATTTGGCGTACATGTCAGGTGAGCTATGAAGAGTTCGCGTATGAAGTTTGATGACAATTGAGTAAATAGAAGATGAGATATAGATTTTTGAAGAATAAATTTTTTGGTTTTTCCCATGTCAGTAGGTGGCGCTATGCTGTACATGAGCGATTATGAGTTGGAAAAGGAAGTGTCTACAACAGCAACGTACTATCACAAGGTAGTGGTGTGAAGGAAAAGCATTATGGAATTATTTACCAAAAACCCGTTTTGGAGCAATTGCGACGGCCAAAAACAGCGCCCCCCATGGACGAAAATTCCCAAAATGTGGTATACATGACATGGGAGGTAGTAAGAGGGTGGCCGTGAAGTTTGACCAAATTTGAGGAAAGATTGGATTTTTTGCCCAAAAATAGCGCCCCCAGTGGCGAAATATCACAGAAATTGGGTAACATGTCAGAAGCCCAATGAGTGATTTGCGTGTGAAGTATGAGCAGTTTTGAGCAATCAGAAGATTTGTTATGAATTTTTAAGCATGTAAAATTTTGCATCGAAAATTGATTGACGTATAACTTCTGAACGGTTAATCCTACGTGAAACGTATTTAGTAACTTTTGTCAGCCATGTCTGTAGATGATGTGTATCAATTTTGGTGACATTCCTATGAACGGTCTAGGAGGAGTTGCGCCGTCTTCGTGGCCATGCATTTCGCACAAAAGTGAAATTACCTCACTCCCTGTTGGGCGTGGCTAATGCATTGGCAATACATTTTTGTCCGGCTTAGTGAGATACATATGCGTACCAAATGGCATGCCACTACTACAAACTATATGGCAACCAGGCACCTTAATGCGGGAGACCAAAATCACAACGACTTAGGGGGCGCTATAGAGGCCCTGAGCCCCGGCCAAGTTTGGGCTTTAGGGTCTGAGTAGCGGTGGCAATTCTCGGAACTGATGCCAAATTTCGTGCGTTTTCGCCCATGGCAAGTGCCCCGAAAATGGCCCAACAGCGGAGAAAAATAAAGAAGAAGACGGAAGAATAATAATAGTGAACTCTTACAAGAACAATAGGGCCTTCGCCCATAGGGCTCGGGCCCTAATTAAAGCCGCAAGCGGCCTCGACGGGCCCTCGCGCCAGCGGCCAAGGGGGGCGGGGGCATGCGTCCCCGCGAAAAACCTTCCACAGCTTCTTCGGCAAGAGACATTACACCCACAATGGCGACAAAGCACAGAATTGGACACATGGCAACAATAGGGTCTAGCACTGCACGGTGCTCGGGGCCTAATAATAATAATAATAAAAAATAATTAAAGCCGCAAGCGGCCTCGACGGGCCCTCGCGCCAGCGGCCAAGGGGGGCGGGGGCACGGTTCCCCGCGAAAAACCTTCCACAGCTTCTGCGGCAAGAGACATTACTCCCACAATGGCGACAAAGCACAGAATTGGACACATGGCAACAATAGGGTCTCGCACTGTACGGTGCTCGGGGCCTAATAATAATAATAATAATAATCCTTCAAAAACAATAGGGTCTCGCACTGTACGGTGCTCGGGCCCTAATAATAATCATAATAACTAGAAACTATATGCCAAGCAGGCACCTTAATGAGAGGGGCAAAAATCACAACACGTTAGGGGGCGCTATAGAGGCCCTGAGGCCCGCCTGGATCTGGGCTTCTGGTTCTCAGAAGCGGTGGCAGTCTAAGAAAAAGGAGCCAAATTTCGTGCGTTGTCGACCATGGCAAGCGCCCCAATAAGGGTCTTGTAAAGAGTTTGCTTGCCAAGTTTGACAAATCAGAAGCTGCAATATCATTTTTGCCAAATTTGGCGTACATGTCAGGTGAGCTATGAAGAGTTTGCGTATGAAGTTTGATGACAATTGAGTAAATAGAAGATGAGATATAGATTTTTGAAGAATAAATTTTTTGGTTTTTCCCATGTCAGTAGGTGGCGCTATGCTGTACATGAGCGATTATGAGTTGGAGAAATAAGTGTCTACAACAGCAACGTACTATCACAAGGTAGTGGTGTGAAGGAAAAGCATTATGGAATTATTTACCAAAAACCCGTTTTGGAACAATTGCGTCGGCCAAAAACAGCGCCCCCCATGGAGGAAAATTCCCAAAATGTGGTATACATGACATGGGAGGTAGTAAGAGGGTGGCCGTGAAGTTTGACCAAATTTGAGGAAAGATTGGATTTTTTGCCCAAAAATAGCGCCCCCAGTGGCGAAACATCACAGAAATTGGGTAGCATGTCAGAAGCCCAATGAGTGATTTGCGTGTGAAGTATGAGCAGTTTTGAGCAATTAGAAGATTTGTTATGAATTTTTAAGCATGTAAAATTCTGCATTGAAAATTGATTGACGTATAAGTTCTGAACGGTTTACCCTACGTGAAATCTATTTAGCAACTTTTGTCAGCCATGTCTGTAGATGAAGTGTATCAATTTTGGTGACGTTCCTATGAACGGTCTAGGAGGAGTTGCGCTGTCTTCGTGGCCATGCATTTCGCACAAAAGTGAAATTACCTCACTTCCTGTTGGGCGTGGCTAATGCATTGGCATTACATTTTTGTCCAGCTTAGTGAGATACATATGAGTACCAAATGGCATGCCACTACTACAAACTACATGGCAACCAGGCACCTTAATGCGGGAGGCCAAAATCACAACGAGTTAGGGGGCGCTATAGAGGCCCTGAGGCCCGCCTGGATCTGGGCTTCTGGTTCTCAGTAGCGGTGGCAGTCTAAGAAAAAGGAGCCAAATTTCGTGCGTTGTCGACCATGGCAAGCGCCACAATAAGGGTCTTGTAAAGAGTTTGCTTGCCAAGTTTGACAAATCAGAAGCTGCAATATCATTTCCGCCATAACCAGCACCCCCAGGGGCGAAAGTGCACAAAATTTGGCGTACATGTCAGGTGAGCTATGAAGAGTTTGCTTATGAAGTTTGATGACAATTGAGTAAATAGAAGATGAGATATAGATTTTTGAAGAATAAATTTTTTGGTTTTTCCCATGTCAGTAGGTGGCGCTACGCTGTACATGAGCGATTATGAGTTGGAAAAATAAGTGTCTACAACAGCAACGCACTATCACAAGGTAGTGGTGTGAAGGAAAAGCATTATGGAATTATTAACCAAAAACCCGTTTTGGAGCAATTGCGTCGGCCAAAAACAGCGCCCCCCATGGACGAAAATTCCCGAAATGTGGTATACATGACATGGGAGGTAGTAAGAGGGTGGCTGTGAAGTTTGACCAAATTTGAGGAAAGATTGGATTTTTTGCCCAAAAATAGCGCCCCCAGTGGCGAAATAGCACAGAAATTGGGTAACATGTCAGAACCCCAATGAGTGATTTGCGTGTGAAGTATGAGCAGTTTTGAGCAATTAGAAGATTTGTTATGAATTTTTAAGCATGTAAAATTTTGCATCGAAAATTGATTGACGTATAAGTTCTGAACGGTTTATGGTACGTGAAACGTATTTAGTAACTTTTGTCAGCCATGTCTGTAGATGATGTCTATCAATTTTGGTGACATTTCCATGAACGGTCTAGGAGGAGTTGCGCCGTCTTCGTGGCCATGCATTTCGCACAAAAGTGAAATTACCTCACTTCCTGTTGGGTGTGGCTAATGCATTGGCATTACATTTTTGTCCGGCTTAGTGAGATACATATGTGTACCAAATGGCATGCCACTACTACAAACTACATGGCAACCAGGCACCTTAATGCGGGAGACCAAAAGAACAACGACTTAGGGGGCGCTATAGAGGCCCTGAGCCCCGGCCAAGTTTGGGCTTTTGGTTCTCAGTAGCGGTGGCAATTCTCGGAACTGGTGCCAAATTTCGTGCGTTTTCGCCCATGGCAAGCGCCCCGAAAATGGCCCAACAGCGGAGAAAAATAAAGAAGACGACGACGGAAGAATAATAATAGTGAACTCTTACAAGAACAATAGGGCCTTCGCCCATAGGGCTCGGGCCCTCATAGGGCTCGGGCCCTAATTAAAGCCGCAAGCGGCCTCGACGGGCCCTCGCGCCAGCGCCCAAGGGGGGCGGGGGCATGAATCCCCGCGAAAAACCTTCCACAGCTTCTTCGGCAAGAGACATTACACCCACAATGGCGACAAAGCACAGATTTGGACACATGGCAACAATAGGGTCTCGCACTGTACGGTGCTCGGGGCCTAATTATAATGGTTCTCAGTAGCGGTGGCAGTCCAAGAAAAAGGGGCAAAATTTCGTGCGTTGTCGACCATGGCAAGCGCCCCAATAAGGGTCTTGTAAAGAGTTTGCTTGCCAAGGTTGACAAATCAGAAGCTGCAATATCATTTCTGCCTTAACCAGCAGCCCCAGGGGCGAAAGTGCACAAAATTTGGCCTATATGTCAGGTGAGCTATGAAGAGTTTGCGTATGAAGTTTGATGACAATTGAGTAAATAGAAGATGAGATATAGATTTTTGAAGAATAAATTTTTTGGTTTTTCCCATGTCAGTAGGTGGCGCTATGCTGTACATGAGTGATTATGAGATGGAAAAATAAGTGTCCACAACAGCAACGTACTATCACAAGGTAGTGGTGTGAAGGAAAAGCATTATGGAATTATTTACCAAAAACCCGTTTTGGAGAAACTGCGTCGGCCAAAAACAGCGCCCCCCATGGACGAAAATTCCCAAAATGTGGTATACATGACATGGGAGGTAGTAAGAGGGTGGCCGTGAAGTTTGATCAAATTTGAGGAAAGACTGGAATCTTTGCCCAAAAATAGCGCCCCCAGTGGCGAAATATCACAGAAATTGGGTAACATGTCAGACGCCCAATGAGTGATTTGCGTGTGAAGTATGAGCAGTTGTGAGCAATTAGAAGATTTGTTATGAATTTTTAAGCATGTAAAATTTTGAAGTGAAAATTGATTGACGTATAACTTCTGAACGGTTAATCCTACGTGAAACGTATTTAGCAACTTTTGTCAGCCATGTCTGTAGATGATGTGTATCAATTTTGGTGACATTCCTATGAACGGTCTAGGAGGAGTTGCGCCGTCTTCGTGGCCATGCATTTCGCACAAAAGTGAAATTACCTCACTTCCTGTTGGGCGTGGCTAATGCTTTGGCATAAGATTTTTGTCCGGCTTGGTGAGATACATATGCGTACCAAATGGCATGCCACTACTACAAACTACATGGCAACCAGGCACCTTAATGCGGGAGACCAAAATCACAACGACTTAGGGGGCGCTATAGAGGCCCTGAGGCCCGCCTGGATCTGGGCTTCTGGTTCTCAGTAGCGGTGGCATTCTAAGAAAAAGGAGCCAAATTTCGAGCGTTGTCGACCATGGCAAGCGCCCCAATAAGGGTCTTGTAAAGAGTTTGCTTGCCAAGGTTGACAAATCAGAAGCTGCAATATCATTTCTGCCATAACCAGCACCCCCAGGGGCGAAAGTGCACAAAATTTGGCGTATATGTCAGGTGAGGTATGAAGAGTTTGCGTATGAAGTGTGATGAAAATTGAGTAAATAGAAGATGAGATATAGATTTTTGAAGAATAAATTTTTCGGTTTTTCCCATGTCAGTAGGTGGCGCTATGCTGTACATGAGCGATTATGAGTTGGATAAATAAGTGTCTACAACAGCAACGTACTTTCACAAGGTAGTGGTGTGAAGGAAAAGCATTATGGAATTAATAACCAAAAACCCATTTTGGAGAAATTGCGTCGGCCAAAAACAGCGCCCCCCATGGACGAAAATTCCCAAAATGTGGAATACATGACATGGGAGGTAGTAAGAGGGTGGCCGTGAAGTTTGACCAAATTTGAGGAAAGATTGGATTTTTTGCCCAAAAATAGCGCCCCCAGTGGCGAAATATCACAGAAATTGGGTAACATGTCAGAAGCCCAATGAGTGATGTCCGTGTGAAGTATGAGCAGTTTTGAGCAATTAGAAGATTTGTAATGAATTTTTTAGCATGTAAAATTTTGAAGTGAAAATTGATTGACATATAACTTCTGAACGGTTTATCCTACATGAAACGTATTTAGTAACTTTTGTCAGCCATGTCTGTAGATGATGTGTATCAATTTTGGTGACATTCCTATGAACGGTCTAGGAGGAGTTGCTCCGTCTTCGTGGCCATGCATTTCGCACAAAAGTGAAATTACCTCACTTCCTGTTGGGCGTGGCTAATGCATTGGCATTACATTTTTGTCCGGCGTAGTGAGATACATATGCGTACCAAATGGCATGCCAGTACTACAAACTACATGGCAACCAGGCACCTTAATGCGGGAGGACAAAATCACAACGACTTAGGGGGCGCTATAGAGGCCCTGAGCCCCGGCCAAGTTTGGGCTTTTGGTTCTGAGTAGCGGTGGCAATTCTCGGAAGTGGTGCCAAATTTCGTGCGTTTTCGCCCATGGCAAGCGCCCCGAAAATGGCCCAACAGCGGAGAAAAATAAAGAAGAAGAAGAAGAAGAAGACGGAAGAATAATTAAAGCCGCAAGCGGCCTCGACGGGCCCTCGCGCCAGCGGCCAAGGGGGGCGGGGGCATGCGTCCCCGCGAAATACCTTCCACAGCTTCTTTGGCAAGAGACATTACTCCCACAATGGTGACAAAGCACAGAATTGGACACAGAGTACACGGTGCGCTGAGATGTTGTCATGGACAGAACATTTTATGCCATGGCTTCCCAACCAAATTAATGTATTTACCTCATCAGTCACCAAGCTATAGCTACATAGGATTGTCTTCTATTAGACATCTATTAGTCTGTATGTAACGCTACAACACTTGCTCCCGACTGCCTACCCATTCCCCACAAGTCGTGTGTGTTTAAGGCAACCAAAACAACATACTCCTGGTGCCTCATGATTGTAAACACCTCTCCTGCAACTGCTACAGCGCAATGAGCGCCCCCAGTGGTCCACAAGTCATGTGTGTTTAAGGCAACCAAAACAACATACTCCTGGTGCCTCATGATTGTAAACACCTCTCCTGCAACTGCTACAGCGCAATGAGCGCCCCCAGTGGTGAAAGTTCACCAAATTTGGTATACATGTCAAGGGACCTATGCAGAGTTGTTGTGTAAAGTTTGATCAAGTTTGACCAATCAGAAGCCGAGATATAAATTGTTGCCTGAAAACAGCGCCCCCAGTGGCAAAAGTTCACAAAATTTGGCACATATGTCATGTGACCTGTTAAGAGTGTGCATATCAAGTTTGATCAAGATTGAGAAAATAGAAGATGAGATATTGATTTTTGAAGAATAAATTTTTTGGTTTCTCCCATGTCAGTAGGTGGCGCTATGCTGCACATGAGCGATTATGAGTTGGAAAAATAAGTGTCTACAACAGCAACGTACTATCACAAGGTAGTGGTGTGAAGGAGAAGCATTATGGAATTATTTACCAAAAACCTGTTTTGGAGCAATTGCGTTGGCCAAAAACAGCGCCCCCCATGGACGAAAATTCCCAAAATGTGGTGTACATGACATGGGAGGTAGTAAGAGGGTGGCCGTGAAGTTTGACCAAATTTGAGGAAAGATTGGATTTTTTGCCCAAAAATAGCGCCCCCAGTGGCGAAATATCACAGAAATTGGGTAACATGTCAGATGCCCAATGAGTGATTTGCGTGTGAAGTATGAGCAGTTTTGAGCAATTTGAAGATATGTAATGAATTTTTAAGCATGTAAAATTTTGCATTGAAAATTGATAGACGTACAACTTCTGAACGGTTTATTCTACGTGAAACGTATTTAGGAACTTTTGTCAGCCGTGTCTGTAGATGATGTGTATCAATTTTGGTGACATTCCTATGAACGGTCTAGGAGGAGTTGCGCCGTCTTCGTGGCCATGCATTTCGCACAAAAGTGAAATTACCTCACTTCCTGTTGGGCGTGGCTAATGCATTGGCATTACATTTTTGTCCGGCTTAGTGAGATACATATGTGTACCAAATGGCATGCCACTACTACAAACTACATGGCAACCAGGCACCTTAATGCGCGAGGCCAAAATCACAATGAGTTAGGGGGCGCTATAGAGGCCCTGAGGCCCGCCTGGATCTGGGCTTCTGGTTCTCAGTAGCGGTGGGAGTCTAAGAAAAAGGAGCCAAATTTCGTGCGATGTCGACCATAGCAAGCGCCCCAAAAAGGGTCTTGTAAAGATTTTGCTTGCCAAGTTTGACAAATCAGAAGCTGCATTATCATTTCTGCCATAACCAGCACCCCCAGGGGCGAAAGTGCACAAAATTTGGTGTACATGTCAGGTGAGCTATGAAGAGTTTGCGTATGAAGTTTGATGACAATTGAGTAAACAGAAGATGAGATATAGATTTTTGAAGAATAAATTTTTTGGTTTTTCCCATGTCAGTAGGTGGCGCTATGCTGTACATGAGTGATTATGAGATGGAAAAATAAGTGTCCACAACAGCAACGCACTATCACAAGGTAGTGGTGTGAAGGAAAAGCATTATGGAATTATTTACCAAAAACCCGTTTGGGAGAAATTGCGTCGACCAAAAACAGCGCCCCCCATGGACGAAAATTCCCAAAATGTGGTATACATGACATGGGAGGTAGTAAGAGGGAGGCCGTGAAGTTTGACCAAATTTGAGGAAAGATTGGATCTTTTGCCCAAAAATAGCGCCCCCAGTGGCGAAATATCACAGAAATTGGGTACCATGTCAGAAGCCCAATGAGTGATTAGCGTGTGAAGTATGAGCAGTGTTGAGCAATTAGAAGATTTGTTATGAATTTTTTAGCATGTAAAATTTTGAAGTGAAAATTGATTGACGCATAACTTCTGAACGGTTTATCCTACGTGAAACGTATTTAGTAACTTTTGTCAGCCATGTCTGTAGATGATGTGTATCAATTTTGGTGACATTCCTATGAACGGTCTAGGAGGAGTTGCGCCGTCTTCGTGGCCATGCATTTCACACAAAAGTGAAATTACCTCACTTCCTGTTGGGCGTGGCTAATGCATTGGCATTACATTTTTGTCCAGCTTAGTGAGATACATATGCGTACCAAATGGCATGCCACTACTACTAACTACATGGCAACCAGGCACCTTAATGCGGGAGACCAAAATCACAACGACTTAGGGGGCGCTATAGAGGCCCTGAGCGCCGGCCAAGTTTGGGCTTTTGGGTCTGAGTAGCGGTGGCAATTCTCGGAACTGGTGCCAAATTTCGTGCGTTTTCGCCCATGGCAAGTGCCCCGAAAATGGCCCAACAGCGGAGAAAAATAAAGAAGACGGAAGAATAATAATAGTGAACTCTTACAAGAACAATAGGGCCTTCGCCCATAGGGCTCGGGCCCTAATAATAATAATAATAATCCTTCAAAAACAATAGGGTCTCGCACTGAACGGTGCTCGGGCCCTAATAATAATAATAATAATTAAAGCCGCTAGCGGCCTCGACGGGCCCTCGCGCCAGCGGCCAAGGGGGGCGGGGGAATGCGTCCCCGCGAAAGACCTTCCACAGCTTCTTCGGCAAGAGACATTACTCCCACAATGGCGACAAAGCACAGAATTGGACACATGGCAACAATAGGGTCTCGCACTGAACGGTGCTCGGGGGGCGCTATAGAGGCCCTGAGGCCCGCCTGGATCTGGGCTTCTGGTTCTCAGTAGCGGTGGCAGTCTAAGAAAAAGGAGCCAAATTTCGTGCGTTGTCGACCATGGCAAGCGCCCCAATAAGGGTCTTGTAAAGAGTTTGCTTGCCAAGTTTGGCAAATCAGAAGCTGCAATATCATTTCTGCCATAACCAGCACCCCCAGGGGCGAAAGTGCACAAAATTTGGCGTATATGTCAGGTGAGCTATGAAGAGTTTGCGTATGAAGTTTGATGACAATTGAGTAAATAGAAGATGAGATATAGATTTTTGAAGAATAAATTTTTTGGTTTTTCCCATGTCAGTAGGTGGCGCTATGCTGTACATGAGCGATTATGAGTTGGAGAAATAAGTGTCTACAACAGCAACGCACTATCACAAGGTAGTGGTGTGAAGGAAAAGCAGTATGGAATTATTTACCAAAAACCGTTTTGGAGCAATTGCGTCGGCCAAAAACAGCGCCCCCCATGGACGAAAATTCCCAAAATGTGGTTTACATGACATGGGAGGTAGTAAGAGGGTGGCCGTGAAGTTTGACCAAATTTGAGGAAAGATTGGATTTTTTGCCCAAAAATAGCGCCCCCAGTGGTGAAATATAACAGAAATTGGGTAACATGTCAGAAGCCCAATGAGGGATTTGCGTGTGAAGTATGAGCAGTTTTGAGCAATTAGAAGATTTGTTATGAATTTTTAAGCATGTAAAATTTTGCATTGAAAATTGATTGACGTATAACTTCTGAACGGTTTACGCTACGTGAAACTTATTTAGTATCTTTTGTCAGCCATGTCTGTAGATGATGTGTATCAATTTTGGTGACATTCCTATGAACGGTCTAGGAGGAGTTGCGCCGTCTTCGTGGCCATGCATTTCGCACAAAAGTGAAATCACCTCACTTCCTGTTGGGCGTGGCTAATGCATTGGCATTACATTTTTGTCCGGCTTAGTGAGATACATATCCGTACCAAATGGCATGCCACTACTACAAACTACATGGCAACCAGGCACCTTAAAGCGGGAGGCCAAAATCACAACGAGTTAGGGGGCGCTATAGAGGCCCTGAGGCCCGCCTGGATCTGGGCTTTTGGTTCTCAGTAGCGGTGGCAGTCTAAGAAAAAGGAGCCAAATTTCGTGCGTTGTCGACCATGGCAAGCGCCCCAATAAGGGTCTTGAAAAGAGTTTGCTTGCCAAGTTTGACAAATCAGAACCTGCAATATCATTTCCGCCATAACCAGCACCCCCAGGGGCGAAAGAGCACAAAATTTGGCGTACATGTCAGGTGAGCTATGAAGAGTTTGCGTATGAAGTTTGATGACAATTGAGTAAATAGAAGATGAGATATAGATTTTTGAAGAATAAATTTTTTGGTTTTTCCCATGTCAGAAGGTGGCGCTATGCTGTACATGAGCGATTATGAGTTGGAAAAATAAGTGTCTACAACAGGAACGCACTATCACAAGGTAGTGGTGTGAAGGAAAAGCATTATGGCATTATTTACCAAAATCCCGTTTTGGAGCAATTGCGTCGGCCAAAAACAGCGCCCCCCATGGACGAAAATTCCCAAAATGCGGTATACATGACATGGGAGGTAGTAAGAGGGTGGCCGTGAAGTTTGATCAAATTTGAGGAAAGATTGGATTTTTTGCCCAAAAATAGCGCCCCCAGTGGCGAAATATCACAGAAATTGGGTAACATGTCAGAAGCCCAATGAGTGATTTGCGTGTGAAGTATGAGCAGTTTTGAGCAATTAGAAAATTTATGAATTTTTTAGCATGTAAAATTTTGAAGTGAAAATTGATTGACGTATAACTTCTGAACGGTTTATCCTACGTGAAATGTATTTAGTAACTTTTGTCAGCCATGTCTGTAGATGATGTGTATCAATTTTGGTGACATTCCCATGAACGGTCTAGGAGGAGTTGCGCCGTCTTCGTGGCCATGCATTTCACACAAAAGTGAAATTACCTCACTTCCTGTTGGGCGTGGCTAATGCATTGGCATTACATTTTTGTCCGGCTTAGTGAGATACATATGCGTACCAAATGGCATGCCACTACTACAAACTATATGGCAACCAGGCACCTTAATGCGGGAGGCCAAAATCACAACGACTTAGGGGGCGCTATAGAGGCCCTGAGCCCCGGCCAAGTTTGGGCTTTTGGTTCTGAGTAGCGGTGGCAATTCTCGGAACTGGTGCCAAATTTCGTGCGTTTTCGCCCATGGCAAGCGCCCCGAAAATGGCCCAACAGCGGAGAAAAATAAAGAAGAAGAAGAAGGAAGAATAATTAAAGCCGCAAGCGGCCTCAACGGGCCCTCGCGCCAGCGGCCAAGGGGGGCGGGGGCATGCGTCCCCGCGAAATACCCTCCACAGCTTCCTCGGCAAGAGACATTACTCCCACAATGGCGACAAAGCACAGAATTGGACACATGGCAACAATAGGGTCTCGCACTGTACGGTGCTCGGGGCCTAATAATAATAGCGAAAGTGCACAAAATTTGGCGTATATGTCAGGTGAGCTATGATGAGTTTGCGTATGAAGTTTGATGACAATTGAGTAAATAGAAGATGAGATATAGATTTTTGAAGAATAAATTTTTTGGTTTTTCCCATGTCAGTAGGTGGCGCTATGCTGTACATGAGCGATTATGAGTTGGAGAAAAAAGTGTCTACAACAGCAACGTACTATCACAAGGTAGTGGTGTGAAGGAAAAGCATTATGGAATTATTTCCCAAAAACCCGTTTTGGAGCAATTGCGTCGGCCAAAAACAGCGCCCCCCATGGACGAAAATTCCCAAAATGTGGTATACATGACATGGGAGGTAGAAAGAGGGTGGCCGTGAAGTTTGACCAAATTTGAGGAAAGATTGGATTTTTTGCCCAAAAATAGCGCCCCCAGTGGCGAAAGTGCAAAAAATTTGGCGTATATGTCAGGTGAGCTATGAAGAGTTTGCGTATGAAGTTTGATGACAATTGAGTAAATAGAAGATGAGATATAGACTTTTGAAGAATAAATTTTTTGGATTTTCCCATGTCAGTAGGTGGCGCTATGCTGTACATGAGCGATTATGAGTTGGAAAAATAAGTGTCTACAACAGCAACGTACTATCACAAGGTTGTGGTGTGAAAGAAAAGCATTATGCAATTATTAACCAAAAACCCGTTTTGGAGCAATTGCGTCGGCCAAAAACAGCGCCCCCCATGGACGAAAATTTCCAAAATGTGGTATACATGACATGGGAGGCAGAAAGAGGGTGGCCATGAAGTTTGACCAAATTTGAGGAAAGATTGGAATTTTTGCCCAAAAATAGCGCCCCCAGTGGCGAAATATCACAGAAATTGGGTATGTCAGAAGCCCAATGAGTGACTTGCATGTGAAGTATGAGCAGCTTTGAGCAATCAGAATATTTGTTATGAATTTTTAAGCATGTAAAATTTTGCATCGAAAATTGATTGACGTATAACTTCTGAACGCTTTATCCTACATGAAACGTATTTAGTAACTTTTGTCAGCCATGTCTGTAGATGATGTGTATCAATTTTGGTGACATTCCTATGAACGGTCTAGGAGGAGTTGCGCCGTCTTCGTGGCCATGCATTTCGCACAAAAGTGAAATTACCTCACTTCCTGTTGGGCGTGGCTAATGCATTGGCATTACATTTTTGTCCGGCTTAGTGAGTTACATATGCGTACCAAATGGCATGCCACTACTACAAACTACAAGGCACCCAGGCACCTTAATGCGGGAGGCCAAAATCACAACGACTTAGGGGGCGCTATAGAGGCCCTGAGCCCCGGCCAAGTTTGGGCTTCTGGTTCTGAGTAGCGGTGGCAATTCTCGGAACTGGCGCCAAATTTCGTGCGTTTTCGCCCATGGCAAGTGCCCCGAAAATGGCCCAACAGCGGAGAAAAATAAAGAAGAAGAAGAAGACGGAAGAAGAAGAAGAAGAAGAAGAAGAAGACGGAAGAATAATAATAGTGAACTCTTACAAGAACAATAGGGCCTTCGCCCATAGGGCTCGGGCCCTAATTAAAGCCGCAAGCGGCCTCGACGGGCCCTCGCGCCAGCGGCCAAGGGGGGCGGGGGCATGCGTCCCCGCGAAATACCTTCCACAGCTTCTTCGGCAAGAGACATTACTCCCGCAATGGCGACAAAGAACAGAATTGGACACATGGCAACGATAGGGTCTCGCACTGTACGGTGCTCGGGCCCTAATAATAATAGCGCCCTAATAAGGGTCTTGTAAAGAGTTTGCTTGCCAAGTTTGACAAATCAGAAGCTGCAATATCATTTCTGCCATAACCAGCACCCCCAGGGGCGAAAGTGCACAAAATTAGGCGTACATGTCAGGTGAGCTATGAAGAGTTTGCGTATGAAGTTTGATGACAATTGAGTAAGTAGAAGATGAGATATAGATTTTTGAAGAATAAAATTTTTGGTTTTTCCCATGTCAGTAGGTGGCGCTATGCTGTACATGAGCGATTATGAGTTGGAGAAATAAGTGTCTACAACAGCAACGCACTATCACAAGGTAGTGGTGTGAAGGAAAAGCATTATGGAATTATTTACCAAAAACCCGTTCTGGAGTAATTGCGTCGGCCAAAAACAGCGCCCCCCATGGACGAAAATTCCCAAAATGTGGTATACATGACATGGGAGGTAGGAAGAGGGTGGCCGTGAAGTTTGACCAAATTTGAGGAAAGACTGGAATTTTTGCCCAAAAATAGCGCCCCCAGTGGCGAAATATCACAGAAAGTGGGTAACATGTCAGAAGCCCAATGAGTGATCTGCCTGTGAAGTATGAGCAGTTTTGAGCAAGTAGAAGATTTGTTATGAATTTTTAAGCATGTAAAATGTTGCATTGAAAATTGATTGACGTATAACTTCTGAACGGTTTATGCTACGTGAAACCTATTTAGTAACTTTTGTCAGCCATATCTGTAGATGATGTGTATCAATTTTGGTGACATTCCTATGAACGGTCTAGGAGGAGTTGCGCCGTCTTCGAGGCCATGCATTTCGCACAAAAGTGAAAGTACCTCACTTCCTGTTGGGCGTGGCTAATGCATTGGCATTAGATTTTTGTCCAGCTTAGCGAGATACATATGCGTACCAAATGGCATGCCACTACTACAAACTACATGGCACCCAGGCACCTTAATGCGGGAGGCCAAAATCACAACGACTTAGGGGGCGCTATAGAGGCCCTGAGCCCCGGCCAAGTTTGGGCTTCTGGTTCTGAGTAGCGGTGGCAATTCTCGGAACTGGTGCCAAATTTCGTGCGTTTTCGCCCATGGCAAGCGCCCCGAAAATGGCCCAACAGCGGAGAAAAATAAAGAAGAAGAAGAAGACGGAAGAAGAAGAAGAAGACGGAAGAATAATAATAGTGAACTCTTACAAGAACAATAGGGCCTTCGCCCATAGGGCTCGGGCCCTAACTAGAAACTAGATGCCAAGCAGGCACCTTAATGTGAGAGGCAAAAATCACAGCACGTTAGGGGGCGCTATAGAGGCCCTGAGGCCCGCCTGGATCTGGGCTTCTGGTTCTCAGTAGCGGTGGCAGTCTAAGAAAAAGGAGCCAAATTTCGTGCGTTGTCGACCATGGCAAGCGCCCAAATAAGGGTCTTGTAAAGAGTTCGCTTGCCAAGTTTGACAAATCAGAAGCTGCAATATCATTTCTGCCATAACCAGCACCCCCTGGGGTGAAAGTGCACAAAATTTGGCGTACATGTCAGGTGAGCTATGAAGAGTTTGCGTATGAAGTTTGATGACAATTGAGTACATAGAAGATGAGATATAGATTTTTGAAGAATAAATTTTTTGGTTTTCCCATGTCAGTAGGTGGCACTATGCTGTACATGAGCGATTATGAGTTGGAGAAATAAGTGTCTACAACAGCAACGCATTATCACAAGGTAGTGGTGTGAAGGAAAAGCATTATGGAATTATTTACCAAAAACCCGTTTTGGAGCAAATGCGTCGGCCAAAAACAGCGCCCCCCCATGGACGAAAATTCCCAAAATGTGGTATGCATGACATGGGAGGTAGGAAGAGGGTGGCCGTGAAGTTTGACCAAATTTGAGGAAAGATTGGATTTTTTGCCCAAAAATAGCGCCCCCAGTGGCGAAATGTGACAGAAATTGGGTAACATGTCAGAAGCCCCATGAGTGATCTGCTTGTGAAGTATGAGCAGTTTTGAGCAATTAGAAGATTTGTTATGAATTTTTAAGCATGTAAAATTTTGAAGTGAAAATTGATTGACGTATAACTTCTGAACGGTTGATCCTACGTGAAACGTATTTAGTAACTTTTGTCAGCCATTTCTGTAGATGATGGGTATCAATTTTGGTGACATTCCTATGAACGGTCTAGGAGGAGTTGCGCCGTCTTCGTGGCCATGCATTTCGCACAAAAGTGAAATTACCTCACTTCCTGTTGGGCGTGGCTAATGCATTGGCATTACATTTTTGTCCGGCTTAGTGAGATACATAGGCGTACCAAATGGCATGCCACTACTACAAACTACATGGCACCCAGGCACCTTAATGCGGGAGGCCAAAATCACAATGACTTAGGGGGCGCTATAGAGGCCCGGAGCCCCGGCCAAGTTTGGGCTTCTGGTTCTGAGTAGCGGTGGCAATTCTCGGAACTGCTGCCAAATTTCGTGCGTTTTCGCCCATGGCAAGCGCCCCGAAAATGGCCCAACAGCGGAGAAAAATAAAGAAGAAGAAGACGACGGAAGAAGAAGAAGAAGACGGAAGAATAATAATAGTGAACTCTTACAAGAACAATAGGGCCTTCGCCCATAGGGCTCGGGCCCTAATTAAAGCCGCAAGCGGCCTCGACGGGCCCTCGCGCCAGCGGCCAAGGGGGGCGGGGGCATGCGTCCCCGTGAAATACCTTCCACAGCTTCTTCGGCAAGAGACATTACTCCCACAATGGCGACAAAGCACAGAATCGGACACAGAGTACACGGTGCGCTGAGATGTTGTCATGGACAGAACATTTTATGCCATGGCTTCCCAACCAAATTAATGTATTTACCTCATCAGTCACCAAGCTATAGCTACATAGGATTGTCTTCTGTTAGACATCTATTAGTCTGTATGTAACGCTACAACACTTGCTCCCGACTGCCTACCCATTCCCCACAAGTCATGTGTGTTTAAGGCAACCAAAACAACATACTCCTGGTGCCTCATGATTGTAAACACCTCTCCTGCAACTGCTACAGCGCAATGAGCGCCCCCAGTGGTGAAAGTTCACCAAATTTGGTATACATGTCAAGGGACCTATGCAGAGTTGTTTTGTCAAGTTTGATCAAGTTTGACCAATCAGAAGCCGAGATATAAAATGTTGCCTGAAAACAGCGCCCCCAGTGGCAAAAGTTTACAAAATTTGGGAGATATGTCAGGTGACCTGTTAAGAGTGTGCGTATCAAGTTTGATCAAGATTGAGTAAATAGAAGATGAGATATTGATTTTTGAAGAAAAAATGTTTTGGTTTTTCCCATGTCAGTAGGTGGCACTATGCTGTACATGAGCGATTATGAGTTGGAAAAATAAGTGTCTACAACAGCAACGTACTATCACAAGGTAGTGGTGTGAAGGAAAAGCATTATGGAACTATTTACCAAAAACCCGTTTTGGAGCAATTGCGTTGGCCAAAAACAGCGCCCCCCATGGACGAAAATTCCCAAAATGGGGTATACATGACATGGGAGGTAGTAAGAGGGTGGCCGTGAAGTTTGACCAAATTTGAGGAAAGATTGGAGTTTTTGCCCAAAAATAGCGCCCCCAGTGGCGAAATAGCACAGAAATTGGGTAACATGTCAGAAGCCCAATGAGTGATTAGCGTGTGAAGTATGAGCAGTTTTGAGCAATTAGAAGATTTGTTATGAATTTTTTAGCATGTAAAATTTTGAAGTGAAAATTGATAGACGTATAACTTCTGAACGGTTTATCCACCGTGAAACCTATTTAATAACTTTTGTCAGCCATGTCTGTAGATGATGTGTATCAATTTTGGTGACATTCCTATGAACAGTCTAGGAGGAGTTGCGCCGTCTTCGTGGCCACGCATTTCGCACAAAAGTGAAATTACCTCACTTCCTGTTGGGCGTGGCTAATGCAGTGGCATAACATTTTTGGCCGGCTTAGTGAGATACATATGCGTACCAAATGGCATGCCAGTACTACAAACTATATGGCAACCAGGCACCTTAATGCGGGAGGCCAAAATCACAATGACTTAGGGGGCGCTATAGAGGCCCTGAGCCCCGGCCAAGTTTGGGCTTTTGGTTCTGAGTAGCGGTGGCAATTCTCGGAAGTGGTGCCAAATTTCGTGCGTTTTCGCCCATGGCAAGCGCCCCGAAAATGGCCCAACAGCGGAGAAAAATAAAGAAGAAGAAGAAGAAGACGGAAGAATAATAATAGTGAACTCTTACAAGAACAATAGGGCCTTCGCCCATAGGGCTCGGGCCCTAATAATAGTGAACTCTTACAAGAACAATAGGGCCTTCGCCCATAGGGCTCGGGCCCTAATTATCACTCTTGGAATGGCACTTCAAATTAATCAATCAAATTAGTGAACCAGATCAAACTGCTGTACAACCATGTTTCCAAAAAAAAAGTTGGATTGCTGTATAACGTAATAAAAACAGAATGTGATTATTTGCAAATCATGGAAACCCTATATTAAATTGAAAATAGTACAAAGACAACATATCAAATGTGGAAACTGAGAAATTTATTGTTTTTTGAAAAATATATGCTCATTTTAAATTTAGTGCCAACAACATGTTTCAAAAAAGTTGGAACAGGGGCAACAAAAGACTGGAAAACTTGTGTAATATTGACCAAAAAAAAAAAAAAAAGGTTAATTGGCAACGGGTCAGTAACATTATTGGGTATAAAAAGAGCATCCCAGCAAAGTTGAATATCTCAGAACTAAAGATGGGGAGGGGTTCACCGCTCTGTGAAAGACTGTGTGGGCAAACAGTGCAACAATTTAAGAATAACATTCCTCAGTATAAGAATTTGAGGATCACATCATTTACGGTATCTAATATCATTAAAAGATTCAGAGAATCCAGAGAAGTCTCTGTACACAAAGGACAAGGCCAAAAACCAAGATCGGATGCCTATGATCTTTAGGCCCTCAGGTGACACTGCATTAAAAACAGACATAATTGTATAGTGGAAATTGCTGTATGGGCTAAGGAACACTTCCAAAAACTATCATCTGTGAACACAATTCCTAACTGCAACCACAAATGCAAGTTAAAACCATATATAAACAATATCCAGAAACACTGCTGCCATCTCTGGGCCCGAGCTCATTTACAATGGACTGAGGTGAAGTGGAAAAATGTCCTTTGGTCTGATGAATTGAAATTTGAAATTCTTTTTGGAAATCATGGACATTGCATCCTCCAGACTAAAGAAGAGAGGGACCATCCGGTTTGTTATCAGCTGTGATGGTATGGAGTGCATTAAAGCACATGACAGCTTGGATATCAAAGGAGGCTCCATTAATGTTGAATGATATACAGGTTTTGGAGCAACATGCTGCCATTCAGATGATGTCTTTTTCAGATAAGGCTTTGCTTATTTCAGCAAGATAAAACCACTTTCTGCACGTATTAGAACTGCATGGCTCCATCATAAAAGAGTCTGGGTGCTAAACTGGCCTACCTGCACTAAAAAAAAAAAAAGCACAAAATATGACAAAGGAGACACTGAACTGTTGGGATTATTTCAGCAACCAAAATTGTATATAAGGCAAGAATGGGACAACACTTCACTTTCAAAACTACAACAATTGGTCTCCTTAGTTCCCAAGTGTTTACAGAGTCAAGGTTAAAAGTCAAGGTGATGCAGCACATAAACATGCCCGTGTCCCAACTTTTTTGAAACATGCTGTTGGCATCAAATTTAAAATGAGAATATACATATTTTTTGAAATAATAAGATTTCTCAGTTACTGTTATGGGTGGTGGAGGTGTGGTGAGATAAGGATCCAAAAGCAGAACACAGACAGTAATGCAATAAATAAGGATATTTAATCCAGGGAAAAAAGGGCATGGCAAAAAGGTAAACAAACAGAACAAAAAACAAAGAACTAGAGACCAGGGGCCTCATGTACAAAGACCTGCGTGGATTTCCCACTAAATATGTGCGCACGTCAAAATCGGGAAATTTGCGTACGACCAAAAAAATCCGGATGTATCAATCAGTGCGTACGAAGGTTTCCACGCACTCTCCTGTTGTACATCCCAATCAACATGGAATTCGGTGCACATGCACAAGCCCCGTTCCCCGCCCCGTCTCCTCCCTCAATTATTCCACCCTGAATATGTTAATTAGTATAAATAGACCTGCAGTAAGGCCCGTGTTAGGTAAAAGACATGGCAACTTTTACTAACGCGTTAATGTTAATTAAATGTTAGAAATCTCGCGTTAATCAAATTAACATTTAACATTTATTATTAACATTTAACATTAACATTTATTCGCGTTAATCCCTGCCTTTAGCACAGTGTAATAGAATTCACATACATCACTTAATTGTTCTGTCACCTCCAATTAAAGTGATGTTCAAAGTGTATGCTATGAGACATGCAACGGTCACTGATTGTATGCCACTGAATGTGAATGTAGCCTCTACCAAGATAACGGTATGATTCGCATCGTCCGCAGTGCCTGCGCCACAATGAGTGTCTATTTGAGTTACATGGGTTTTGAAAACAAAAAAACACCTTTAGTGCTCTAATGTGTACATTTTTTTGGGGACACCCTGTATTTGAGGAAATGTCTTCCTCTCTTAGTAGGCCCAATATTCCTAGCCACATGTAACCAGAAATAAAACATGTGCACATATTTTCCACAATAGGATTTTAATGACAAATGTATTCTAGCAGGGTGCCAGGGAACAACAGGAGGCCCCCAGTCCATCCCACCCGAGCAGGAAGAGGACCCCCAGCCGAGCGGATCCAGCGTCACTGTCACCTGCCCCCCTTCTCCACCGCCTGCCCCTGTCGCCGGGTCCACAGGCTGGGTGCTGACGCGCACGGTCCTTGAGTCAAAGGGGGAAATTTTAAAGGGGATAGAGGCGATTAACGACAACCTCGAGGGAATCCGCGAGGAATTGAAGGAACTGAATAACACATTAAAAGAATATCTTAAAAAATGAATGGTGTCCCGTCTGTCCTTACATTTTCACATTGTGGCTATTAAGCGCTGCCGGGTTTGTATGCCATGTCGCTGTGGCACCTCGTTGTGAGGCCCAGGGTCTGGGTCCTCTGGCAGGTCTCGCTCCATTATTGGCACGCCGTGCCGCTGCGCCACATTGTGTAACACGCCACACACCGCGGTTGTGTCTGATTTGTACGCACTTGGAAATCGTTTCATATATTGATCTTGGTAATTACGTGATAAGGCTACCCCACGCAACATCAACTAATAATATTTCAGTCTGACACCTCGCGGCAAATGCGCGAGGAAGATCTATTAAGCTAGCTGCAATGCATGGTCCTGCATGTGCATTCTTTAATTTAATTAATTAACCAATAGTCCATGGGAATAATATCGAAATAATATTGATGGGGTTTCTCATTTCCCGTAATTACAATATGGAAGGGATGGTTGATGGATCTGTTGGCATTTACCCAACAGTCTCGCATTATGTGTCTCGACAATGTCGTATGACTGACATACATTTCAATTCACGCATCCTGATGTTCCGATGCATTTTTGGATGCCTCTTATCGCCATGTCATGACTCTTCACCGAGTAGGCCTAAATGTAGTTGCGTTGCTCTGCCTCTAAGTGTCACCAAGTACCAAGATGCACCAGAAATGTGCGTACGCCAGCCATGAGGTTTGCGTAGAGTACCGCACTTTTCCACGCCAAGTCAATCTTTGTACCTACGAATGTTTGCGCAGAAAGTGACGTACGTAGCTTTTTTGTGCATACGCAAGCTTTGTACGAGGCCCCAGAGGTTTAAGCTGTGACACATGGAAAGTGGGGTGAATACATCACATGGTGAGTGGTAATGCCAGTCTGACGGAGCATGGATTGATTACCTTGCTGATGAGGAAGGGTCCTAGATATCTGGGGGCCAGCTTACGGGAGACAGTTCTGAGTGGCAGATGGCATGTGGAGAGCATGACTCGCTGCCCTAAATTTGACGCTAGGTGGGTGCCTTAGAGCAGTGTTTGTTGGCTTGCCTCTTGGATGCTAGGGCGGACTGAATGAGTCTTCTCTGGGCCAATGCCCACGTCCTCCTGCAGTGGCGTATGAAGGTCTGGGCTGAGGGTACTGCGACCTCCTCCTCTTGGTTGGGGAAGAGTGGTGGTTGGTTACCTAGGGAACACTAGAAGGGCAAGAGACCTGTGGCAGATGAAGGGAGAGTGTTGTGAGTGTACTGTACCCAAGGTAAGTACTTACTCCAAGAACCGGCATCCCTGGACATCATGCACCTGAGTGCCACCTCCAAATCCTGATTGGCCCGTTCCGCCTGGCCGTTGGTTTGAAAATGAAAACCTGAGGAGAGACTACAGGTGTCCCCAATGAGTTTGCAGAAGGTCCTCCAGAACTGTGCAGTGAACTGAGGACCCCGGTCAGAGACGATGTCAGTGGGGAGTCCGTGTCGGCGGAAAATGTGAAGGATGAGTAATTCAGTGGTTTCTTTAGCTGTGGGAAGCTTGGGCAGAGGGATGAAATGCACTGTCTTCGAGAAACAGTTAATAACTGTGAGGATGCGTGTGTTGCCACCTGAGTTGGGGAGTCCTGTGACGAAGTCCAGGGTGATGTGAGACCAGGGTCGGTGAAGAGTTGGGAGCAGTCTTAGCAAGCCGGCAGGGGGTCGATTGGCTGTCTTGTTCTGGGCACATGTGTCACAGGCTGCCACAAACTCCTGAACATCTTCCTTGATGGAGGGCCACCAGAAGCACTGTTGGATGAGCGCCAGGGTTCGAGCAGCTCCCGGGTGACAAGCCAACTTGGAGCCATGACCCCACTGCAACACCTGGGTTCGCACAGAACAGGGAACAAACAGATGGTTAGGTGGTATGTTGTTGGAGTTACCTTCTCCGGGGTCCTGCTCCAGGGCCTTCTGCACTAATGTCTCTACCTCAAGTAGAGCAGCCCCCACCAGACAGAGTGGAGGGAGGATGGTTTTGGGCATACTAGACTCCTCCTGGTAGGCAGAGAATATCCTGGACAGGGCATCAGGTTTACTGTTCTTGGAGCCTGGGCAGTAGGACAGCGTGAATTGGAACCGGGAGAAGAAGAGAGACCATCGGACTTGCCATGAATTAAGGCGTTTAGCGAACTTGAGGTATTCTAGGTTTTTGTGGTCGGTCCAGACAAGGAAGGGGAGAGCTGACCCCTCGAGCCAGTGCCTCCACTCCTCCAAGGCTAGCTTGATGGCCAACAGCTCTCTGTCGCTGATGTCGTCATTTCGTTCAGCAGGGGACAGCTGGCAAGAGAAGGAGCAGGGGTGGACCTTGTTATCGTTGGCACTCTGGGAGAGAATGGCTCCGACCCTGGACTCAGAAGCGTCAACCTCCACGATGAACTGTTTGGTCAGATCGGGTATGGTGAGAATGGGTGCTGTGGTGAACTTGTGCTTGAGCATGGAGAAGTCTTTCTCTGCTTCCTCCCCCCACTTGAACGAGGTCTTAATCGAGGTCAACACCATGAGAGGTCCGGCTACCATGCCGAAGTAGCAGATGAAGCACCTGTAGAAATTGGTGAACCCCAGGAAATGCTGGACCTCTTATCGCGAGGATGGGGTAGGCCAGTCAGCGACTGCCTCAAGCTTGAGAGGGTCCATCTGGATCCTAGCCGGGGAGATGATGAACCCCAGAAATGAGACAGCGCTCTGGTGGAATTCGCTCTTTTCAGCCTTGACAAACAATTTATTCTCTAGCAGGTGCTGGAGGACTTGCTGGACATGGCCCCGATGTTCCTCCAGGGAGTGAGAGAAGATCAGGATGTCATCCAGATACATGAAGATGAAGATGTTAAGAAAGTCCCTTAAGACGTCATTGACGAGTGCCTGGAAGACTGTGGGCACGTTGGTCAGGCCGAAAGGGACCACGAGGTACTCGTAGTGGCCCGTGGTGGTGTTAAAGGCCGTCTTCCACTCGTCCCCCTCCCTGATCCTCATGAGATGGTAGGCATTGCATAAATCCAACTTAGTAAATATCTTGGCTCCCTGGAGTAGTTCAAAGGCCCTGGTCATGAGCGGTAGTGGGTAGTGGTTCTTGACCATGATGGCGTTGAGACCTTAATAGTCAATGCAGGGGTGGAGCAACTTGTCCTTTTCCATGAAGAAGAATCCCGCCCCTGCTGGGGAGGAGGAAGGGCGGATGATCCCAGCTGCCAGAGACTCAGATATGTACTTCTCCATAGCTTGCCTTTTGATGGGAGAGAGTAGAGTCGCCCTTTGGGTGGCACCGTCCCGGGCAGGAGGTCGATTCCACAGTCATAGGGTCTGTGAGGAGGGAGGGACACTGCTTGGGTCATGCTGAACATGAGTCTTAAGTCCAGATATTCTGGAGGCACGTGACAGAGGTCGGGGAAATTCGCTGGCTGAAGGCTGCGGTGGTTTGGCAGGAGGCAGAGTGGAGTTCAGGCAGGAAGCTAGGCCGGAATGGCTCCAGCCGAGGATGGTATTGTTGGGCCAGTTAAGGTGGGAGTTGTGCTGCGTTAACCAGAGTAATCCTAGGATGATGGGTACATGGGGGTCATTCATGACATGGAGTTGGATGGTTTCTGAGTGGTTACTGGAAATCCTCAGGGTGAGCGGGGCGGTAAGGTGGGTGATGGTGGTCAAGCTGGTGCCATTGAGTGTCAGGACAGTGAGAGGGACATCGAGGGTGAGTAGCGGGATTCTCAGACGCTTGGCAGTGGCGGAGCAGATCAGGTTCCTGTCCGCCATTGAGTTGACGAGGGCCTGAAGATGGTGATGCTGGTTGTTGTGGATGATGATGGCAGGGAGTAACGGATGATCAGTGGGGGGCTGGTTCCGAGCGTTGCCCACCAGGGCCCCTCAATTCACTGGTGGACTCGTCCTTTTAGTGGGCAGGCTCAGCAGATGTGTCCTCGCTGACTGCAGTAGAAGCAGGCCCCTGTGCTCCGCCGGTGTTGTCGTTCCTCCGCTGATACCAGTACCCAGTCTACCTACATGGGTTCAACAGATGAGGCGGGAGGTGGAGAGGAGGTGAAGCTGGGGTGGGTCTTCTCTCTCCTCCGTTGCTGGATCTGGGCGTCGATGCGGTTGGCGAGGTCCATAAGAATGGAGAGGTCCGACAGCACTTCCCGCAATATCAGCTCATCCTTAATGGCATCGGACAAGCCATGCAGGAACTTGTCGACCAGGGCACTCTCGTTCCAACTGCACGATGCCGCCAACGTCTGGAGCTCAATGGCGTAGTCCGAGGTAGACCGGGACCCCTGCCGCAACTCCTTGAGTTCCCTAGCCACCTCCCAGCCAGACAGAGAGCAGTTGAAAGTTCACCTCATCTCTTGGGAGAAATCTTTGAAACAGGAGCAATAGGGAGCGTCGGCGTCCCTGACCGCTGTCCCCCACTCCCTGGCCTTGCCGGTGAGGATCGTGATGATATATGCCACCTGGGAGCGTTCTGTGGCGAAGGTTAGTGGTTGCAGCTCCATGATCAATGAGCACTGAGATAAGAACGATCTGCAAGTACCTGGCTCTCCATCGTAGGGCTGAGGTACTGGGAGTCTCGGCTCGCAGAGAAAAGCAGTGGCTGGAGCTGAAGTTGGAGACGGCTGGGCAGGGGTAGGCACAGCTTGATAGTGCTGCATCTGTGTGGTGAGGAGGTTGAGTGAGTTGGACAGGGTGGCGAGGTTCTGGGTAATCTGTTGGAGGTCTTGCTGGTGGGTCCCGAGGAGAGTCCCTTATTGCTGGATGGCCGTTCTCAGATGGGTGAGTTTCACTGGATCCATGTTGGCCAGAACGTACTGTTACGGGTGGTGGAGGTGTGGGGAGAGAAGGATCCAAAAGCAGAACACAGACAGTAATCCAATAAATAGGCAGTCCTCTCAATAACTGCCAGCAACCGGCGATTTTGCCGCCTACAAATGCTCCATTGCCGGCTACTCACGGTGGTTTTTCAAAGAATTTAAATTCATAAGTTTTTACTTCATAATTTATACTTCATAAAAATAAAATTTTGCGTTCAGGATCACTCAGAATTCACCATTTAACATCTGCATTTTCAAAATTTTCTGGGGGAGGACCCCCAGACCCCCCTCTTTTTTATACACATCGTGGCAGCAGCTAACGCAGCCTCCACTCAGCTTACGCTTAACATGGATCCCAGACATCCGCTATTTAGCGGAATTCCACTATTTTTCTAGCCAGTGTTGTTGTTTTTTTAAATCTCTTGTATATCCGTTAAAAATATATGTTTGTTTAACTAAAATGACCAGCAGAATACGTTCTGATTTGGTTTGCTTGTTTAGCGATGTTTTCGTCGGCTTCATTTGTTCTCGTTGACATTCGTGAACACTTGGAAGTTAAATTGATGTAAATACCGCGAGACTGTATGCGATAGAACAAGAAAACAATATGGCTATGCCCATTTGCTAGAAAACGTGTTTTAACTCCGTTGGTGCTTTTGTTTCTAATGCATTGAACTTAATTCAATATGTCGTGGAAAGCGTAGTTGTGCTTAGCCAGAGAGGAAGTTGAATCCAAGAAGTCTTTATGAAATCTTGCATACTACCAGTATCAGGCCTGATCTTTCCTCCAGCCCTCTGGAGACGGGGGAAGTAATCTTTGTTGATGGCTCTTGTTCTAAACCTTCAGATAATGTTTTCCTCTGTGGCTATTCTGTGTGTTCCCTGCCTGACATTGTACACGAGGCCTATGCTCTCCCGTTCTCTTCCGCTCAGGCAGCCGAATTGTATGCACTAATGCGTGCCTGTATTTTGTTTCAGGGCAAGGACGTCACAATCTACACAGACTCTCGTTATGCCTTTGGGGTGGCTCATGATTTTGGGAAGATTTGGCAGTCACGGGGCTTCCACGCTGCAGATGGGAAGCCCATTTCACACTCAACTCTAGTACAAAACCTTATTGATTCTTGTCATCTCCCTAGGTCACTCGCTATAGTCAAGACTAAAGCGCATGCCTCGGGAAACACCCCTGAACGCATGGGTAACTCTCTTGCTGATCGTATGGCAAAATTTGCTGCAGCTTCTGGTGTCATGTCTCCTGGTATAGACTCTTCATCATGTAATACATCTTGTCTTGCTAGTAGTCTGATCCCAGATTTAGACCTTATCTCTTTACAGGCTTCAGCTTCTCCAAATGATTCTGCCTTTTGGCAGCTACAAGATGCTTATGTCACCTCTGATGGCCTATGGTACAGCCAAGATGGCCGCCTTTGTCTTCCATCACATTGCCTTCCCTTTCTTGTGCGTGAATTTCATGGCGTAACACACCGTGCACGAAGGGGGGTAAAGGGGGACATGAACAAACTTTTCTGTATAGCTAATCTAAACAGTTTGGTGGATTCAATTCTCGAGAGATGCCTCATCTGCGCACAGAACAATCACTCCAAAGCAGTCGCGAAACACGAGTGTTTACCCATACCGACATCTCCATTCTTAGAATGGCAAATCAACTTCACACACATGCCTCCCTGTGGGCCGTTTAAATATCTCCTGGTGATTGTGGACAAATTTTCTAAATGGGTAGAAGCCTTTCTGTGTTCTAGAGAGAATGCAAAGGTAGTGACTCGTACGCTGGCAAAAGAAATAATACCTCGTTATGGGGTTCCAGATGCCATAGACTCAGACAAAGGTACCCCTTTCGCCTCAAAGGTCACACAAGATCTGTGTAAGTATCTTTCACTAAACTGGCGCTTTCACATTCCATACCATCCTCAATCTTCTGGTATCGTAGAGCGTACTAATCGAACATTGAAAGACAAACTAACTAAGGCTATGCAGACCACAGGTTCCAGAAATTGGGTAGACCTATTGCCGGCCACACTGGCTGAAATTCGCATGACATCGAAGCCTAGTCTCGGCGGCTATTCCCCCTACGAGATCATTTTTGGGCGACCGTTCCCTGTCCCCTGGAGAAAAGGGACTCCGGCTCTGGGTACCTCTGATTTGAAGACACATATGGATGAGTATTCTGCAGCCCTTATCGATAAATTGCATGAAATTTGTACTAAGGTCAATAGTACAATATCACTTCCACCATCGGCAAACACACCCCTTCCAAGTGGGAGACAAGGTGCTGGTGCAATTTTTTAAACGATTTGGACAATTGGGAAAACCCAGATATAGTGAGCCTGCAGAAATAGTCGCCATTACTCGTACTGCTGTCTTAACTGACCTTTTTCCACAGTGGATTCATGCCACCCGACTGAAGAAGGCTCCATAACAAAGTTGTGTTACAATAATCAGTTGCTATTAACGCTTTTTGTGTCCCCATCCAGTCTCTCTCTCTCTCTTTCTCCCTTCCTCTCTTTGTGTTCTATATAGATTTGACCTGACTGACTGAGTTGTGCCGCCCGGCTGACTGAGAATCCGTTACTGCCTGTGAGACGTTGTGAACAAAAGGGGGAAGAGATCTTGCGCCCAGTCTGGAATCTGAACCATTTGGAACCGTGGAACCGAACCACCTCACTACAACCATGATGGTCCACATCGCGGGTCTCGTGACATCACTGCTCGGGGCAGGGTTACCCGCCCGAGCCTTCGTGACTATTCTCCTATTGCTCGGAGCAGGGTTACCCGCTGGAGCTGGACCTCGAGACAACATCTTCTGGCAATTTGCTAACTGGACTGCACGGGCTCACACAAATGAAAGTTATGTATGTCATTTGATGCCATCCTCCACTATTATTACACGCCCACCTTTGCCGTTATGCTCTGAAGCTTTATATTATGCTTGGGGGCCAAAAGGCCAACCTTCTAAATTTTGGGGCCCTTTCTGTAATTACTCTCCTCACCCTTCTGTGGTAGCAAAGTTAAACCAGACTTCTTCAGTACATGGCACAAATACCCCCGACATTATATTACAAGATTCTATTCTCACTACTCTAAAAGTAGATATGCCTTCTAATTTCACTTTCCCTCATTGTTTCAGAAGGAATTACTCTCAAAAAAGTAACATTTATTTAGGACACATTCCTAAGTCTCAATGTAAGCAGATATATGATCAGAACTCCGTCACCTCTCCATGTCCTCGCTGGATCCCGAATTCATGTCAATGTAACCCTCCGCTAACTGATTGTACACTCAACAGTATCAGATATATCAATAATACATGTAGGGCTCATCCTAATTGCGTTCCACCACACCCTAATAATTATCCTGGTGTTAAATTGGCATTAAACTGGTACTGCGGTAATAGTAATCTCCTTGTTTCGTTTCCCACCAACTGGTCAGGCATTTGCGCTCCCATACAACTCAAAAACGCTATCACTGCTATCCATCCTTTCTCTGCTCATCGCCCAAAACAAGATGTCATCCATAATTTTCCACCCTTGGAACATCATCTTACTACTAGGTGGCACAGGTTTTGGACATCAATGTTTCCTCATTTTGGTGTAGCTGATCTATGGAAGAATGTAGAATTAACACATTATCGCTTGGCCAGCTTTGTTAATGAAACCATTAAAGCTGTCGATGGTATTAGAACAGAATTAACCTCCCTGCGTCTAATGACTACTCAAAATCGTATGGCCCTTGATATTTTGTTAGCAGAAAAGGGGGGTGTTTGTGCTATGATCGGAGACAGCTGTTGCACTTTTATTCCTACTAATGATAACCCGGATGGTGAAATAGGTGCAGCCGTACATCAAATGAGACAGATTGCTCAACAACTAGAACATGATGAACATGGGGATACGGCAGGGTGGGTGTGGTTTTCTGGACTGTTTGGTAATTGGTCTAATTGGTCTGCTATTTTTTCTATGTGCATCCCTGTAGTGGTGATTGTTCTTTTGTTTATTTTCCTGGGACCTTGCATTTTGAGATGCTTGATGGACAGAATGCATAAGATGATTAATAGTCTTACCCGCAAACCTCTGCATAGAGAGAATAATGTATATTATCCTGCTAGGGTGTAACACTAATCTAATTAAAATCTAAAGTTAATACTGTGATTAGTATTAAAGGGGGGGATTGTTGGGTCAAAATTTATTATATGTAGATTATGATCAGAATATGAATCAGAATCAGTAGGTTAAATCAGGATATATGTAGGTATATGTAAGTTTAGTGAAATAGTAATTCTTAGCTTATTCTGTGTTAAAATTTAGTTTGAAATGACCTTAGGTCCGGCTGGACATTGTTTGGGAACATTTTGTTTATGAATGTGTATTTTGAACAGAGAAGTGTCTGAAGGTCTGTTTTAGTGTCAGATTGACTCATACCCACTTTGAAATAGTAGAATTAAAGTTCATGATCATGCTTATTCATTCAGTTGAATCTTAGGTCATGGCTTCATAAAGGCTATGAAATATACTGAAATATATTGAAATATACTATGGTAATGATTAATGTTAGTTTTATAGATCCCGTAATTAATGAATGCATTCCGTGATTAATGTTAGTTTCATAGTTCTAGATTAGTTTCATAATTATAATTAAGATCTTATGATTCTAAGGATTTTTAGTTTAAGAGCATTAACCTAATTTAGTTATAAGTTTAATCCTGTTAGTGGTTTAATTGTTCTCTCTCTTTCAGACATATTCTCATTGTTCTTGTGGTTAAGTTGTTCTTAATGTCTTTATGTTTATTCTCTTATAACATTCCTTATTTTAGCATTATTAAGAGCATACCGTTATTTGTTATTTTACTTATGTTTCTGGGCGAACCCAACACTCTCTCTCTCTCTCTATATATATATATATATATAAAATGCACATATTCAATATTATATCCCGTTTAACTAATTTTTGTTCAACAGTATCTGTGGATGGAAGAATTACCTCGGCTCCCAGAAGAGGTACAAAGAGATCATTGGAAAGTTTTTCAGGTATAATATATGTATGTATATATTTGTTGATATTTTTAAAACTTAATTCGTCCTTTCCTTTTCCTATGCTCAAAGGAATATATATTTTATATATATATATATATATATATATATATATATACACACACATATATATATATATATATATATATATATATATATATATATACACACACACACACTTATTTATGTTTTACTTTAATTATTTCATTTAAGATGATGAGAACTCCAGCCAACCTGATGTAAATGTGCCAAGACCTGTAGAGGTTGAAAATAAAACAGCAGGTAAATTGTATAGAGTAAGCCAAAATATATAGAAATTTAAACCACACACCTTCTTTCAATTATGTTACATGCAATATGCTTCAATTTTTGTATTACAGAAGCCGCGACAAGTGTTGGCCTATCAGAAAAACAAAAAAAAAAAAGCATCAGGTAAGCACAATATAAATCAAATGATCATCAATATTCAGTTCAAACATGATTTGGATTCTAATAATAATATCATGATAAACCCAAGAAGTCTAATGGTTATGAATGTTTAATATATATATATATATATATATATATATATATATATATATATATATATATATATATATATACACACACCGTATATACTTGCAAAATCTTAGGACTCACTGATTTGCTCTGGGACTCATTACTTTTAGCCTGAGTGAACTCCTGGGACTCATTCAATTCACTTTCTAAAAACATCTCTGTATATATATATATATATATATATATATATATATATATATATATATATACACACACCGTATATACTTGCAAAATCTTAGGACTCACTGATTTGCTCTGGGACTCATTACTTTTAGCCTGAGTGAACTCCTGGGACTCATTCAATTCACTTTCTAAAAACATCTCTGTATATATATATATATATATATATATATATATATATATATATATATATATATAAAACAAATAAAAAGTCATTCTCGGTGAGAGGGGAGCGCAAGAAGAATGGTATGAGTATTATACTGAACTGACTTTCAGAAATGGAGGAGAGGAGCACAAAAGCTCTCATCGATTTGCATGAGAAACAAACGAAGATGGAGCTCGAGGCCGAGGAAAGACGTAATCTCTGTATATATATATATATATATATATATATATATATATATATATATATATATATATATATATATAAAACAAATAAAAAGTCATTCTCGGTGAGAGGGGAGCGCAAGAAGAATGGTATGAGTATTATACTGAACTGACTTTCAGAAATGGAGGAGAGGAGCACAAAAGCTCTCATCGATTTGCATGAGAAACAAACGAAGATGGAGCTCGAGGCCGAGGAAAGACGTAGGGCAAGTGAACAGGCATTTCTCATGCAAATGATGCAAATGCAGATGTTCACCAACTTATGTAACCCCTACCAAGATAGAAGTAACCAGCAGGGACCTTCCTCCTTGAATCGTATGCAGCCTCCAGCTCCATCCACATCTTGGCAACCATCAACTCCATCCACGACATGGCAACAACCTACCACTCCATCCACGTCATGGCAACAACCTACCACTCCATCCACGTCATGGCAACCATCAACTTCGTCCACGTCATGGCAACAACCTGCCACTCCGTCCACGTCATGGCAACAGCAAACGCCATCTGCATCCGGTTTTTCATACCATGAAACAAGTATCATTCTGAATGATGATGAATCAGACAATTTTGATTCTCAGTGATATCTTACCTGTTCAATTTTGAGAAATTAAGTCAAAACGACAGAAAATTTTGTTTGTGCCAAATTTTTTTATTCTGATTTTTTTTGTATTCTTACAAATTAAAAAGTAATATTAATTATATACACACAGAATACTTTGGTAAATTAAGTATTACATTTTAAATTTTACTACTTTGTATATTTACAGAACATGCATAACCTTATGTACCAAACTATTCATTGAAATTAAATATGATATTGATTACCATTTTCTTTTTATCATTCATGTTCTTCAACCCACGAAACAAGGGCATTTCTAATTTGTTGAGCATTTGTTGAACCAGGGGCTGTATCACTGTTTCTTTGTGGCTGTTCTACATGTATCTGGTTTGCTGCCTGTTCAATCCAGTCTTCAACAAAGTGTTCCCCATGGCTTTCGCATATGTTGTGGAGTGTACAACATGCACCAATTGTATCAGGTAGTTTAGATATGTGGTAATCATATCTCTTGAGCAAACATCTCCACCGTCTCTTTAAACGTCCGAATGCGTTTTCAATGACCATTCTTGCCCTTGAATGTCTATAGTTATAAAGATGCTGGGAGCGTGTCAGGTTACCATGCCGAGGGAAAGGTTTCATCAACCAGGGTAATAATGGGTAGGCAGGGTCACCCAAAAGGAAACTAGGCACCTGGACACTATCAATTAACTTGTGCCATTTCGGGAATAGTTGACCATTTTCCCCTTGTTTGAATAAACCAGAGTTGCTAAAAACTCTGGCATCATGGACACTACCTGGCCAGCTGACTTGAACGTCCATAAACATGTATCTGTGGTCGACAACACCCTGCATAATCACCGAATGCCAACCCTTTCTGTTAAAATAATCAGTATGGTGTTCTGCAGGCGCCACTATCGGTATGTGTGAGCCATCTATGGCCCCACCTACCTGCGGAAATCCCCACCGGTTTTTAAAGCCGTCTACAACTTCACGAAATTCTTCTTCGCAAGGGAATTTAACATGTAATGGCATCAGATGTTTCACAACCATTTTACAAAAATTATTTGTTATTTTACATGCTGTTGAACGTCCAGTTCCAAATAACTGTCCGAGCGTCCGATATTCAATATTCGTGGCCAATCTCCATAAAGCTATCAATACGCGTTTACGTGTTGGTATTGGTTCACGAAGCCGTGTTCGCTGTTTCTTTATACATGGTTCCAAAACATCACAGATATAATCGAATGTTTGCTTTGACATTCATATATTTTCTAACCAGTCTTTACTTCCCCATGAATGTACCACGTTGTACCAGAGAGCTGCATGTCGTCGTTTCACCCATATCTGTCGATTACTCATCCGAGTCCAGAGCACGTGCGATGTCAGTCACACACCTCAATTGATGTCTTCGCTGAATAAAATGGTGAAGAACGGAGATTCGTTTCCTTTGTTTCTTTCTCAACTGCCTCGAGCGTTTTATGCGATTCGACTGAATAAATGACCACCAGAAATACAGACTGTACATTGACAACAAAAAGCACACACACGTTGTTTCATCCGCCATATCCTCGGAAGGAAGTTACTTGGTAACCACATAAACATTTCACGGACGTGCATTTCAACTTCCGTGAAAGAAAACCGCAAACATTTCTCACTAGTGTGGACAGATGCACTAAACTGTACCGGTATACTTTGTATGGATACAGTTATACCACTTTTGCAGTGGCGGCTGGTAGTCTTTCAAACAGGGAAGGCTGGTCGGTTACAATATTTCCAGATTTTAAAAGAAAAAAGAAAAAACACATCAATTTTGCCCATACTCTTGCCTCTGATCTGGCTGATTGTTGGCAGGGTCACAAACTGTGAAATAACAGGTTCTTTTGGCCCATTAGCCTACTGTCCAATATACATGATGGTGGTGTTGGGGGGGGTATATTTTAACATTATATATTTTAAAATTGTGGCATGTTGTTTAAAAATTGATCATTATTGAAAGCAGCTCTTTCTCAGGAACCTCAGCAGTAACAGCAGAGTGTTCTGGAATAGGCACAAGCACTGACCTTGGGGAGCCAAACATAGAGCTGGGTGCCACACATTTCATTCAATGACACTTTCCCTATATTTTACTTATTTTAACTGAGAAATGTTTTATTGACAATTTTGATAACCCGTCACTTTTAATCCAGGTCTGTAGTGTGAAATGTTCTTGGCTGTGTTTTTGTTTAAAAATGTTTTCCAAATTGTAGCTGTGTTTAATTCATATCCAGAAAAATATATATTCCAATATAATATACTCAGCATAAACATTTTAAATAGAGTCTATATTTTTGGTCCATCCATGACATATTACTAAAGTGGCCTATTTACTGTTGTTGATGTGGGTCACTTGCTGTTAGCCAATTCACTTTCTCATACCAGGAAAACTGAAAGGAACGAGTATTATTCCCTACCTTTTTCACCAAGCCAATTTGAGGCATTAGTCTACCCTGCTCTTTAATTTTAATTTTTTCCTCGAAAGGAAGACTGGCAAATGGCTTCGCCAAAATTAAATCAGCAATGCTTGGCATCCATGCGCAGCTTTCTTGCTAGCTGACTAGCCCTCTCAAGTTCAAGTTCAGTCACTCAAATAAACGAAATTTCTGGAACTAAGATAGCAAACTTGACAACACTATATTTACACTTTATTTACAATGAAAATATATACAAACTAAAAAAGCTGGTAGAAACCCTATGTAATGAATGAAATCGAAATGTAAGCTGATCTCTTACAATATACCACACCACTTGCGAATCCGCATGGGACTGAACTGAAATTCACCGCTGCCTGTCTATATTTGAAACGAGCCGTCAATCAAAGAAAATATCCGGCTGCTTTCACCAATCACCAGTCTCCTCGCGGAAAGCTTTGCCATGTCCCTCCCACTGTGAGGCTCGGAGTCCGTGGGCGGGCATTTTCGCAGTATTTGTCCAATAACCATCTTGCATTTTGAGATTGAAAAGCACATAGCTCCCAAATGCCATTGAAGTCCACTGAGGCTGGGAGTCCTTGAGACTCCGTGGGCAGGCGTTTTCGCAGTATTTGTCCAATAATCATCTTGCATTTTGAGATTGAAAAGCGCATAGCTCCCAAATGCCATTGAAGTGCACTGAGGCTGGGCTGCATCGCGCTGTCACGAGGGGGAAAAACTCACGCACACATTAGGCGAACTGGGGAAAGTTATAACGGAATGATTTCGCACTGTAGTTGGGTTGAGCACATATATTTCTATGATTCTGGATCTGAAATAGCAATGTTATAAGGTCAGCTATAACATAAGCCTAGCGCAATTCATCCTACACGATGTTCGTCATTTTTAGAGGAGGCTGAGCCTCCGTCGTTGTCTTAGAGCAATCGCCCGTGCACTTTCGTACCGGTATAAGTGTGAATACAGCATGAGTTTCTCTACTTGTGGCTTTAGAACTGCCTTTGTATAGATATTCATGAGGAATGTGCTACCTGATTGGCCCATGGAAGAGGGGGTGGGGTGAGTAATGACTCATTACCGTTTTAAAGGAACAGACTCTGAAATCAGCCATTTTGAACAGGGCTGTTCAGACAGGGTGAGACGGAAGCTGTGGTGCTTTATTCCTGTGTTGTTTTGATCAAAGCATGTCACAGACATTTCATTAAGCCCCTAGGGAACTGGATCAACTTGTGGAAAAGGGGTATGTCACCTTTAATGGTCAAGTGTTATCCAATAACTACTCATTATGTTGTTAAGATGCCAATTATTGATAAATTACAATGATTTACATAAATTTATTTGAACTACAGGATGTTTTAAAAAAAAATTTGATATCATTTCACAATTGAATGACTTTGCCAATTCTCATTCAATTGACCTCAAATTTTAACAGCATGTGTAGAAACAGGTCAAAATTTAATGTTTAATGTTTTGTTGTTGTTTTTAAATCTTTTTAGGTAGAGAAATGCCATTCACTGGAAAAGAAAAGGCGTTTTGTGTGTTAGAGTACGCTTGAACACAGTAGAACAAGACTGTGCAGTATGCATTTATGAGAGAATTCTCTAAAAATGCACCAACCAGGGGCGTCACTAGGAATTAAGCTTTACTGGGGCACTGCCCCCCCGACACACACACAAAATGCCCCCCTGCCCCTGCACCTTAATGTTCCTGTCCCCAACCTATGCAAAGTGGATAATTCTCGTGGATGAAGTTATGCGAGGAATAGGTCAACGAGACGGAAAACACATCCCAGTCCCCAAAAAATTTACTGTTGGCATTTGGGCTTTTAATGCATGCTGATGCTAAATGTGTCACCTCAACTCTCACGATTCACGAACTTAGCTGGTTAGTTATGACTGACTAGCACATAGCCTACAAACTTAATCTTACCTCTCTCACCCTCCTCCTCATCTGTCACTGTTTCCCTGCCCCTGTCTCTGCTTCATGAGAAGAATTGTCTGATATCCATCTGGAAAAGTAATTTAATATCGTTTAATTTGATGTAGTTTAATGGGTTTGTTAGAATATGGTTTGCTTAGTTTTGTTGCAAAAACTTTGCGCTACCTTAACTCATCCAGAGCCTGTTCTCTGACTCATCCAAAGAGTAGACTCATCTCTCCAGTAAATGGACTCATGGCACGCCACACGCACGCTATGTTTACACTGAGAATCTCCCAGACCAATCAGAAAATTAGTTAGAAAGAAGAGGCAATAGAAGTTTGAAACACACTCTGTCCTACAACTTACAATAGATAAATGATCTGCCAAAGAAACTGTTACGAAAATCTTTCAACATTTTCTTACTGGGGCACAGCTGATTTTTACTGGGGCACGTGCCCCAGTAAAAAAGGCCTAGTGACGCCCCTGGCACCAACTGTAATACAGATTTGGACATGGCACAAAAAATTCAAAGCAGGAAGGCTATCTGTGTGTGTCTGTGTCTTAGTTCAGCGCATATATTGAAAATTTGTGAAATCGTTCATGGAATCCACATACCTTTGAATTTCTCATTCAAATTTTGAGGAATAAATCTTATATTGCTCAACATTAAGCCTGTTCAGTTTCATTTGCCTAGTTTCTGGGATATTTCATACCAAATTTTTTGAAACACCCTGTATATTTAACAGTGAAGCTGTAATTCAAAATAACCAAGATCAAAACGCCATTGACGTCCAGTCATAATACTTCTGTTCTGAACTTATGACACCACAAAGCCTCTCAACCCCTGGTATGAGCAGGTCTGTCACCATGAAGACTATGGGCATAAAAATGCTAATTCTGAGATTTTAAGCAAGACTACAACAGCGCGCACACACACAGACACACACACACACAGACACACACACACCCTACCTCTCAAGAGTAGAGCTGAGCTCCTCCAGACTGTAGCTTTTGCTGGTGTTGCTGAGTTTTGCCAGAGTATCAGTTCTCTTCAAAATAATCTCCAACATGTCACTGATTTTCTTCAGAACTCCACGAGACTCTGGCCCTCCTAGTACTGTCACACACACACACACACACACACAATACCACAGAGCACACAAAAGAGAAGGATTGGGAGAAGGGGGGGGGGAACACAGATAAGGATTCATCTTCATATCCTAATCCTAAGTGATCAAGTACTCCTTGTTAGTCCACATTAAGGGCTCATGTATTTGACTGGAGTTATGTTTTCCTGTGACACGTTTATATAGATTCATAACTCAAACATTTCCCCAGAAACAATAGCAAGATAAGTTATAGCTACATAAAATGTGCAATGCAAAGTTTTCTTTTTTTCTTTTTTTAATAATTGCTAACAAGCAATATTTACTAAGTTCACTTGTTCAAAACATCTCTCTATCTCTCTGCACAAACATGCGGTTTGGCAAAACAGATTATTTCATGAGCAAAAGGCACTCCAACTATCAAAACGCCACAAACAATTTGCTGATTTAAACCAGTCAGTGTTGTACGACAGCACCCCCTCTTGGTGATGTATTAAATCTCGTCCTGTGGTGAGCACATTCAGCTCAAGTTCCCTTCACACAAAATTTCCTCCCTTGATGAATCAGCATAATTGATTTTCTGGGGGAGCTTCATTTAGTCAGTAACACATGACTGAATATACATTTAAACAATATTAAGAACATGGATAAACAGTAGTTCAAAATATTGTGCAAATATTTTCACCATTCACAAGCTGCAGGCGATGTTGTTGAAATGCAGTTTGTGCTGACTTTGGGTAGATATGTGCATGCTGTCTGGGTGTTTTCTTTGCCCGCACAGTTTGGAGTTTATAACCACGCACATTGCTATTAACTACTTTCACGTACCCATAATGCTTTGAACCTTAGGGGGTAACCAGGTGTTATATTTGTTTACTAAGTCATATAATCTCAGTCATTTCATCAAATTCACATGGGGAAAAATGACTTTTCCTGATTTAAAGTTTGATAAAATACCTAAATACGCTAAGCATTGAAAAGTGTGGTTAGACAGAATTCGCTGTCAAAATTTTACACCGACAGACAACATACGACTGTGTTCTGCACACTTCAGTGGTGGAGTAAAGTCTGATGATCCAAGTCACGAAGCCTACAAACCCTCTGTCTTTGTGTTTAGTCATAAAAAGTGTGAAAACCAAAAAACAAGGACAAGCCAAAGAACTGAAAAGGATAACTTTATTGAAGGACCAACTCCCAAAACAAAGTGTAAACGATGCAAGTAAGCTTCCCCTTTTAGTGTTTATGTAGGTAGATCAAATGTAGTATTTGACCCTGTAGTCCTAATAGCTTCCTCTAACAGCCCAAAGATTGTCACAATCTGGTAGCATATCCATTCCATCCATTATCCATAACCACTTATCCTGTGCAGGGTCGTGGGCAAGCTGGAGCCTATCCCAGCTGACTATGGGAGAGAGGTGGGGTACACTCTGGACAAGTCACCAGGTCATCGCAGGGTTGGTATGAGCTCTAGGAAAATCAGAGTGACATAAATCAAAATCAACTTAAACTTAAAAAAGAAATTTGACAATTCTGCTTTGTTTACAGTACTTACTTGACTGAGTGAAGTCTTTGCTTGTGCTCCTATTCATGAAGCATTTTGTATTTTCTTACAGCTTTCTTGTCATACCTAGCAGCTAGCAAAATGATTTCCCTATGGATTCTTTTATGATCAGTGTCAATCTTTCGAAGATCTTCTGCCAGTCTTTTAACTTCTTCAGGTACTCGTAAATAGTTGTTGGAACACCCATGTTGACAAACGAAGAAGGCTGCTGACTGTCACCCGAAGTATAGATGTTCAAAGCGTTCGATACGATATTTACAAGTGCTTTTAACTGATTGATTTCTCGAAGTCCACAGAAAAGGCTTTGCAGATTTCTTTAAGCTTTGGTTTAGATAGTTTTCAAGATTCAAGATGTTTATTTGTCATATACACAATAACAGACACAGCGGTTTATTATTGGGTAATGAAATTCTTATTTTGCAACTACCCGACCAAAACTATGCTTACTAATATAAAAAGAAATAATCCGTGGTTCAAAAGCCTGATGGAAATATAGAGGTAGATGGTGATTTATAATCCGTGGTTCAAAAGCCTGATGGCCTGGGGGTAAAAACTGTTTGTCAGTCTACTAGTCCTTGCTTTCACACTCCTTTAGTGTCTGCCAGATGGTAGGAGTGTGAATAATCTGTGCTGTGGGTGTGTTTGGTCCCTGATGATGCTCTGTGCCCTTTTTGTGACCCGGGTATTGTCAATGTCCTGTAGTGGGGGGAGGACAGCTCCACAGATGAACTGTGCCATTTTAATGACACGCTGGAGAGCCTTTCTGTCCTGAGTTGTGCAGTTCCCGTACCACACAGTGATGGAATTTGTCAGGACACTCTCCACTGTGCACCTGTAGAAGTTGCTGAGGAGTTTGGTGGACAGTCCACATTTCCTCAGCTTCCTCAGGAAGAAGAGTCTCTGTTGAGCCTTCTTTTTTTTTTTTGTTAATATGTTTTTATTGCTTTAACACAAAACACACACATACACACAACACCAAACAGCAATGCATAACATAAAAGAAAAACAAACAAAACAAAATTAAGGGGGGGGGGGGGGGGGGGGTTTGCACATACAGTGCTGGCTGAGATACTAGTATATACACACACAAAAAAAAATTCTCTTTGAAATAAAATAAGGCTACATATCATGACATCAAGTGTTTAAAGAAAAGAAAGATATAGCAGCTGACCAGTTACTGATTGTTCATGGCGTGGCTTTGTGAAATCTTGTTGTAGCGTGCTCAAGAAGTAAAATGTCCAAAATGTAGGAATGCCAGACAGCTACCATTTTCATATCAGACTCGAACCAACCTTTCAAAATGGCTTTCTTTGAGGCAGTCAAAGCCGCCATTAAAATCCTTTTCTGTTGTAAGCTAAGAATTAGATCAGAATCATCAGCTAGCAAAAGTAACCTAGGACATCCATTAAAAAATCTGAAAGTGTTTTAACAACATGCTTCCAAAACTTGACAATGGGTGGGCAATCCCAAAACATGTGAAAATAGTCCCCAATAGAGCCTGTGCTGCATGTCTTACAACATTTATCATTTGAAAGTTTCATTAAGTAAGCTCTGCATGGTGTTATATAGACCCTATGGGCAAACTTAAAATGTATTAATTGATGAGCCAGACATTTGGAAGATGAGAAAATATTAGTCCAGATAGTTTCCCAGTCAGGTGGCATGGTGGTGTAGTGGTTAGTGCTGTCACCTCACAGCAAGAAGGTCCGGGTTCGAGCCCCGTGGCCGGCGAGGGCCTTTCTGTGCGGAGTTTGCATGTTCTCCCCGTGTCCGTGTGGGTTTCTTCCGGGTGCTCCGGTTTCCCCCACAGTCCAAAGACATGCAGGTTAGGTTAACTGGTGACTCTATATTGACCGTGAGTGTGAATGGTTGTTTGTGTCTATGTGTCAGCCCTGTGATGACCTGGCAACTTGTCCAGGGTGTACCCCGCCTTTTGCCCGTAGTCAGCTGGGATAGGCTCCAGCTTGCCTGCGACCCTGTAGAACAGGATAAAGCAGCTACAGATAATGAGATGAGATGAGTTTCCCAGTCAGGCTCCACACCAAGTCTGTCAAACTCCCTGAACCAAACTGAAACAGCACCTATGGGAGAATGTCTTTCTGCAGTAAATAAACCGTACAAATACAACACCAAACCCCTGGTTGAATTAAACTTCTGCAAATGTTCAAGAAGGGGATGATTGACCAAGTGGCTATCCCATGGAACCTCATAGGCCTTAAGTGCAGAGCGTAGCCTAAGGTAAAAGAAAAAGGATGTACCAGGGAGAGAGAAAGAGTTACAAATGTCTTGAAAAGAGCGTAAACCATTAGGGTCAAAAATATCATTCAGAGTATGGACATTTTTATTTGACCAAGAAGGAAAAATAAAAGGTTTAGAGCCTGTTAAGAGAAGGTTGTTGTGCCATATGGGAGAGGATTTATGAAATTTGTGGTTATACCCCAGAAACTTGCAGGCCTGTTACCAAACTTCAAGAGAGCAGTTTATAATTGGACCCAGTAGTAGGCATGAGCTTCTTTGAGTGATACCTGCAAATGATAAATCCTGTAGTCTCAGGGGATGAACTAATTCTTGTTCAATGGATCGCCAGGAAATTTTGGAAGAAGGATCAAACCATGTTTTTACAAATCTCAGCTGAAAAGCCCAAAAATAATGCTTAAAATTAGGTACAGCTAGACCACCAGACAATTTGGGAAGCTGCAATGTTTTTAAGCAAATTCTAGATCTTTTGTTATTCCATATGCTGACCTTTGGTCTCTATGTAAGTAACCAACATCAAGTGAGTGTTGGATAGAGTTAAGTAATAAAGGCCCTACCAAGTCCCAGAGGTCTACAAAAAGCTCTGGAGGTAAGCCATCCAGCCCTGGTGACTTGTGTCTTGTCATGGAGACAGCTGCTGCTCTAAGTTCCTCTAAGGTGAATGGTGCATCTAATTGGGCAGCTTGTTCTGCTGAAAGAGATGGAAGATCTAAAAGACCTAAAAAAGCGTGCATGTCTGTCAAGTCATCTGGTGTTTCAGACTTGTAAAGTTCAGAATAAAATTCTCTAAAAAAATTATTCACTAGAGGTGCAAACACTATTCCAGAGGAGTCTCTAACTGCATCCACTGAGGCAAGACATTCTGACTGTTTGAGGCGCAATGCCAGAAGTCTGTTAGGTCTATCTGACTGTTTGTAATAAATATGTAGTGGAAGTTCATTATGTCTATCTATTATAGATATTTTAAGTTCATTTCTTAGACAAGGATTTTTTTAAACTTGTTACCTTGTTAACAGTTTCGGCGAGAATCTTCCGCCTTCTTCAGAAACAGTTGGAATGTTTCTGAAGAAGACGGAAGATTCTCGCCGAAACTGTTAACAAGGTAACAAGTTTAAAAAAAATCCTTGTCTAAGAAACGAACTTAAAATATCTGTTCGTAATAAAGTTGTCTTGTTCTGAGTAAGATAAACTCAGCCCTTATGCTAGTGGCATCCTTATATTCTGCCTTTAAGGACTTCAATGTTCTTGCTCTAGCAATATCAATTATTTTTCTGTGATAGTTCCATTTGCTGAATTTCTTTTTCTAGGGCACTGATTTTCTTCTTACAGTTCGTGGCTAATTTGGAGGAATATGATATACAGCTGCCTCTGATTGCACATTTTGTAGTCTCCCACAGAGTGTGAGTATTTACATCAGGTGATTTGTTTAGGGAGATAAATTTATCCAGATCTTTCCTAATATGTTCTAGAAAACTTTCATCCTGTAGAAGGTATACATTAAAGTGCCAACGCTTAAAATGAACAGAGGAGTAGGCTTTAGATAAGGTGATTTTGACCGGAGAATGATCAGAAATGAGCATGGGTAGGATTTCAGTATTCAAAACAGACTCTAGTAAGGCAGCTGAAATGAAAATGTAATCAATTCTAGAAAATGTTTTATGGCGTGAAGAGAAAAATGTGTAATTTCTTGCACTGGGATTCCTGATACGCCAGCCATCCACTACATTTAAGTCCTTCATGAAGTCTGTAATGTAGTTAGATGAAAAAAGCTGGTTGGAAGTAGGTGGAGTAGAGTTGGACCTATCCAGGATATCAATTGTTAAATTGAGATCACCACCTAAGACTATAGGAACATTTAATGTTAGGAGTCTGGCTTTGACATCATCAAAAAACTGCGGCTCAAAGATATTTGGGGCATATATGGAGACTAGATAATATTTAACAGAATTTAAAGTAATCAAAGCAAAACAAAATCGACCATCAGAATCATTACCTAGCTCATCTACATGCAGATTCAACTTCCTGTCAGCTAATAGAACACCCTTTGTTTTGTTTGGGGCACAAGAAAAAGAAAGGATTTTATAAAACTTATTTTGAAATCTATGAACATCCTGTTTTCTTAAATGTGTTTCCTGCAAAATTGCAAAGTGTATTCTTTTTTTACGTAGAAAATCAAGGCACCGAACCCTCTTAACAGGTTTATTAACTCCCTGCACATTCCAAGAAGTCAAATTGTAGTCATCAATCATTAACTGTTATGACCATATGGCCCTGTGATGACCTGGCGACTTGTCCAGGGTGTACCCCGCCTTTTGCCCATAGTCAGCTGGGATAGGCTCCAGCTTGCCTGCAACCCTGTAGAACAGGATAAAGTGGCTAGAGATGATGAGATGAGATGAGACCATACATGGTGGTACTGTAGGTTGCAAAAATGAAATATTACTTGAGATGCATGCACAGTATGGTAGAAACAAGAGTACACTGCGTGGAGAAAAAATAAAATTACATAAAATGTAACCACATAAAAACTTAACGTAATGAAAGAATAAGCACAAGCCCCCCCAGACTTGAAGCACTGCTTTAAAACAAGAATGTTGCTAGCCCGCCATAGCCTAGTAAACTAGACCCACCCGCCTAGCGGCCAAAAATATTTTTGCCTAGCGAGTGGGTCTAGCCTCGCACCATATAAACAAAAACACCCCGGGCATCAAATCGTGCCGGCCAATCACAACGCAAGGTTTTTGTTTGGATTCTTTGGGCGGGCCTTTGCAGGAGTGACAACAAAGCTGCGCGACGCTGGAGAAAGCACAGCAGGAAAGATGGCTACGGCTAGTGAACAGCGCGGGTTTGACTCCGCTTTGGAATCAGTTTTAGAAGAATTAGACTTGGAGTTTTCGTTGAAACATGAGCAGGAAGAGGCTCTCCGCTCATTCATTTTCAAGAAGGACGTTTTCGCTGTTTTGCTGACCGGCTATGGCAAAAGTCCAGTACCAGCTGGCTCCGCTCGTAGCCAAAAGCATCCTTTTGGCTACGAGCGGAGCCAGCTGGTACTGGACTTTTTGTGCAGTACAAAGAATTAATAAACAGCTTTGAAACATTACTTTTTGATTGTTTCTTATTTTCCCGTTATTTTAAATTTAAGGGAAATTATTTCACCAAACACCACTAAATAAAAACTCTCAAAAAAAGTTTAAGCAAACCCTTGAAAAACACTTGGAAAAAAAAATGAGTATGTGGTACAGACTCCAAACTTGTGGTCATTATCTCCAAACTTCTTAATATCTAGAACCTGTTTATTAATTAATACGCATTTTGAAAAATTATTTCAAGGTCTCCCCCACTGCTTTCTGTCACTCTGACTACGTCACAGTCACTGTTGCGCTGATTGGTCAGAGCGTTGGCCTATACGCACAGAGGCAGTTTGAAAGACAGCGGTTTGTTCCTCCCACCCCTTTCAGAAATGTCTACAGATCGAAGCCAGACTAAATATTCACATTTAGTCTGGCTTGCCAGGCTAAGCCTGCCAGGGAAAAATGCTAACATCCCTGCGAGGTCTAGCTAGAACAAAAATAATCACCATTCCTTGGATTCGAGGTAAGACAGCCTTGCAGAACCACATTCAATTTGGATATTCTAACACGAGTCATTATTTATGAAAGAAATGACCTGACGAGAACATTAATGGAAAAACTACATTAATCAATCAAGGTATAAGATACCATAGCATAAGCATTAACAGCATAGCATAGTCACGTCGCTAACCAGTACACTAACAGATCTTATTAAGTTTGATAAGGAGAGGCTGTTGAAATCAAATGTCTTTAATGTAGTGTTGAGCCTCTTCGGGAGAAGAGAAGATGTGCGTGTTGTTCGAATCAATTGTTACCTTCAAGTTGGCAGGGTAGAGAAGGAAAAACTGGATACCTTTCTGTTTGAGCGAAGCAATGCAGGATGAGAAAGGCTTGCGTTTCAGGGTGGTTGCATTGGAGTAGTCAGCAAATAGCATGAGCTGGGACTGACCATGTTGTACCTTCGCGCCCGCTTGTCTGTATGCCTTCATGATAGCCTGGCGATCGTTGTACCTCAGAAGTTTGAAGATAAGGGTTCTGGGCTTGCTTGATGAATTTTCATCTTTACTGTAAATCCGATGAGCTCGTTCAATTTCGATGATCCCTCGACCAGCCACAGAAGGGAACCAGATTGGTAGCTGGTGTTGTAGGAAGGCAACAGCGTTTCCCCCTCTTCATTCTCTAAAAGGTTAACAAGGCACAGGCTATTTTGGCAATTTCGGTCTTCCAACTCCACCACGCAGGACTGTAACTTAGCAATTGCAGAAGTAGCTTCCCTAACTTGTAGCCTGTCCTGTCACTGAGCAGCCTGCATGATGCCAGTACATTTGTTCAAAATCATTAGAGAAGCATTCATTGCTGAGACCTCGGTCTCCACGTTGGAGAGTTTCTTCTGAAAAATGTCCATATCGCCCCGTATAGCTTTAACATCCAAGGAAAGTTCGCGTAGAGTCCCCCTCATTTCGTATATTAGTGCAGCTAAGACAGTGCCCTCAGCTGCACTAACGTTTGCCTCCGAGATGGAATCCTTGTGCTCAAAGAGCTGTTTCTTGGCTTTCTTCTTTGCCGATTTAGATAACGGGGAGGGGGTAAAGGGGCAAAAATCTTCAGCTGTTCTCTTCTCTGCCGACTCCATTTAGATTATTAACAAATAAAACTGCCGTAAAAACACTTTTGACTCTGTTTGATGAATAAAATACCGAAAGCGGCTTCGCAAGTTCAAGTTTAAGCGGCCATCTTAGCTGGAGCCCAACTGGAAGCCCTGTTGAGCCTTCTTGATGGTCTGCTGTGTGTTGTGTGTCCAGGTGAGATTCTCACTGATGTGAGTTCCGAGGAATTTAAATGTTTTCACCCTCTCCACCTGTGTCCCGTCGATGTGCAGTGAGGCGTGCTGGTCTCTCCTCCTCTTCCTCGGGTCAATAATCATCTCCTTGGTCTTCTCAGCATTCAAGGAGAGGTTATTTTCCCGGCACCAGGAGACCAGCCGAGCCACCTCCTCCCTGTAGGCTCTCATCTCTGCCGGTGATCAGCCCAATGACCAGGGTGTCGTCAACAAACTTGATGATGGAAGTGTTACTCTGGGAGGGGGTGCAGTCATAGGTGAAGAGGGTGTACAGGAGTGGACTGAGCACACAGCCTTGGGGGGTCCCTGTGCTCACTATCTTGGTGCTGGATGTTCTGGTACCGACTCTGACAGCCTGGGGTCTGTTTGTGAGAAAGTCCAGGACCCAGCAGCAGAGGGAGGATGCCAGTCCAAGGGTGGAGAGCTTCTCAGTCAGTCTGCTGGGGATGACAGTGTTGAAGGCTGAATTGTAGTCCACAAACAGCATTCGAACATAGGTGTCCTTGTGTTCCAGGTGTGACAGGGCTGTGTGGATGGCTGCATTGACGGCATCGTCAATCTTGGTTTGACACTTCATTGAAGGTTTTTGGGAGATTTAAATTCGAAAGATTACTGCCAGTGTGCGACACTGTGTTGTTTTAGTTTGTTTATATTTTGGTTACCCCCAAGGTGCAAAGCATTATGGGTAACATGAAAGTATTCAATTCAAATTTTTATAGACTTGCATACATGTGGATTTGCATGTTAAGCCTCACTCACAACCCGCCGTAAGTGTTTTGGACACGCACGGGTTGCAGGGTTTGGTAGCTCGCAGCCAAAAGAAGAAGCGAGCAAAAGTGAAGTAACCCAGCCTGAAACAGCAGAGGGGGAGGAGGAAGAATTTGATGATGATGTTAGCAGCACTGGCAAGCCCTGCACGGACAGGGAGAAGTATGCCTTCAAGCCGGCAGAAGGCACAGCACATACATGTCAACCTATACGGAATGTCCGTATTTTATACGGATTTGATTCAATAAACGTAGTATACGGGCGTATAAATAAAGTTATACGGATTCTTAAAAAAAACTTCAATATTTATTTAGAGCTATAATCAATTCCCACAATGATAAAAGAGCGCATAACATTTACAAACGTACTGTACACCACAGACAGTCAGTAAAGAGTCTTATGAAATCGCGCGTTATCTTGTGGTAGTGAGACTTCGTTCCACTTTTGATCATGCGCACACCGCATTGCGAGAATCCCACCAACCGGGAAGTCATAGACATATAAACATAGACACCGCCTTCTGCGTAGAATCATATGTCATCCTCGCCGCCATATTGGATGTAGCAAAGTGGAGATTCTTCACCCATCTCTGGTAAAGCGTCTAGACAGTAGCCGAGAATAAAGATGCCTCATTCATGTGCTGCGTTTAACTGTACCAACAGGTTTACCATCCAAACGAGATCACATGGGATTACCTTTCACAGGTGAGACTGGAAAAATACTTTTCATTGTATTTGGTCATTATAACGTAATTTTACGAACAGATTTTCCTGACTTTGTGGCTAATATGAAGTCTCGCGCATAATAGCCGCTCGGTGAAACCTGTCTCCAAACAACGAAGTATTTCCTTCGTAACTACGCTGATAATACTTTGTGGTTTTGTCAAACATTGGAGCTTTGTATTCATTCTGAAGGTTTATTGTTATTAATATTGAATAAAAAGTAACTGGGATATATCATTGTTAATTATCATTCAAATTTTAGGTAAATTATTTTAATTTATATCTTATACGGATTGTAGGTGCATTTGGGTAATTGAGTGATCAATCCAGATCCCCAGTTAACAGAGAACATGATGTTAATCAAATCAAGGCATTTGAATATCCCATCTCATCTCATCTCATTATCTCTAGCCACTTTATCCTGTTCTACAGGGTCGCAGGCAAGCTGGAGCCTATCCCAGCTGACTACGGGCGAGAGGCGGGGTACACCCTGGACAAGTCGCCAGGTCATCACAGGGCTGACACACAGACAACCATTCACACCCACATTCACACCTACGGTCAATTTAGAGTCACCAGTTAACCTAACCTGCATGTCTTTGGACTGTGGGGGAAACCGGAGCACCCGGAGGAAACCCACACGGACACGGGGAGAACATGCAAACTCCACACAGAAAGGCCCTCGCCGGCCCCGGGGCTCGAACCCAGGACCTTCTTGCTGTGAGGCGACAGCGCTAACCACTACACCACCATGCCGCCCTGAATCAGTCTCATATTATCATTAAATCACTCATGGAATCAGTCTCATTAATTAATACCATTAATTTTGGTGCTTAGTAATAAATTACCAAACAGCTAAATTATGGTATATTCCAAATTATTATGATCACTTACCATATTACATAAATCATATGCACCTTTTAGAATTCTTTGGAGATTGGGGACTTCAAAGATATTGGAACACAAATAAACACACAGTTTCAATAATAAATGAATTTATTATAAAGATAAAAATGGATAATGGCAGTTGAAATATAAACAGTGAGATGTGTGTGTGTGAGGTGTGTGTGTGTGAGTGAAAGGCCCTATGGCCTGAGCAGAAGGCTAGCGTGGGATGCTAGCTAGGTATGTTTGTGTGTGTCCACGTGGTGTAGGGATCACCACGTGGGATTTGAGGAGAACAAAGGAATTAGCCTTGTGTGGCTAAGCTAAGACAAAGGGAAGATAGCTAAGGTGTGTTTGTATGTGGGGAGAGAGAGAGGACTTGTGTGTGGCCTACAAAAAGGGAGTTAGCTACCAGAGCTAATCATGTGTGTTTGTGGGGGAGGAGTTGACCACGTGGTAAGGCCTATGGCCTAGCAAAAGAAAGAAGCTAGCGTGGGATGCTAACTGAGGTGTGTTTGGGAGGCCAGGTGAGGCCTGTGACCACGTGTTTGTGTGTGTCAGGCCTGGTGAGGCCTGGTGACCACGTGTGCGTGTAGGCCTAGATTAACCTCGTGTGGCTAAGCTAAGGCAAAGGGATGCTAGCTAAGGTGTGTTTGTGAGTGGGGGAGGACCGCCACATGTTTCTAAGACAACACACTTAGCTTTGGATGCTAATGGGACAAAAGAAATTAGCCGTAGGCTAATTTCACTAGCTTATAACAGTACTGAATCCACTGAAACCTTGATAAGGTCAAAATGTGTGATAAGGAAATTAAAGTGTTAGTCAGGAATAAAGAGAAGCATGCACAGCCTATCTATTAAAACAACTGAGAGATTAAAACAAAAATAAATTCAACACGCTGCGTGTTTACAGTGTAACAAACCGTTCCTGAGGTTAAATTCACACTACTTCAATAAAAGCTAATTCCTAAGACTAGGTATTTCTGCCCAAATGCCAGTCTTACTCAGATTATGAGAAGATGTCCCAAGACTTTTGGAGTTTTTCACCGTTGTGGAGATCTCCGTGAAGCACAGGGGATTTCTGTGAAGAGGTTGAGTTCACAGGAGCCCATAGAGACTTCTGTAGAAACAAAGAATTCTCGGGCCGATGCTTCGTAGCTTGTGGTAAGAAAATCTTTGTAGAACAATGTGCACAGAACTTCAGTTAAAAAAGGGTCCAGCCGCTCTCTTAACTTTGAATTAAACTGCTTTTGGGCGGCAGTTGTGACGTCACTTCTAATACGAATAAAACCAGTTGTAACTCGATTGAGTTAAAGATCGCGCGACTCTGGAGTCTACCTTGGCCAAAGGTAAGAAAGAAATCGCGCTAAATCGTGGATCTTGCAAGAAAGAGGTCTTTTTGGGTTTGCTCGGGTAGAGCGAGCCTCTTAGTGTCCGTAGACCGCTGGTCCCAGGACGGAAAGAGGAGGAGCTAGGAGTTTCTGGGTTTCTTATGCTTTCGTGGAGGATGTGACGTTGCTGATCCCGCCCCCGCATGACGCAGGTCAATGCGGAAGCTGGTGATGGGAGTTGTAGTCCTTAAAGGGACTGTTGTAGTTCTTAAACGGACTGTGTATTGTACCTACCGGTACAGGATTTTATAAGGGAAATACGGATTTTGGAGGTTGGTTATACAGGTTTGATTGACCAAAGGTTGACATGTATGACAGCACCCCGCCAGAGGGCTTTTCACAGGTAAATACACATGCTTTAAACATTCATTTCAGTATCTATATGCTTATGTAATTAATATTATATATGCTGATTTTCATGTATGTTTCAGCTAACAATGCCCAGAAGTGAGGACATTTCAATCCCATCATCACTGTCAGGCCATTGTGCAATGCTCAGTGATAAGGACAAGGACATCCCGACACCCCGTCCCACCACTCAGCAGGAGCAAGAGCAGGACAGTAGCTTGGAGTCAGAGTCAAAGTGTGTTTCAGTGCTCAAACTGTTGGGCTATTTAGTTGGGATTTTTTACAATGTAATAAAATGCGTTATTCCCTTATACTCATGCTTTATTATTTGACATTTGCATGGTAAATTAACATATACTCAAATAAAAACAGCAAATGAGGTGGTCTTCTTCCCTTCTACGATGCTACATGATCGGTTCCTTGGTTCCTCCCCAATATATATACCCAGAGTCTTGCCCCTTGTGTCATGTGCGGGTCGCATGCGCTGCGTGCAGGTCACGTCCGCTGCGTGCGGGTCACGTGCGCTGTGTGCATGCCACATGCGCTGTGTGCATGCCACACATAGGGGTAGAAAGTGAGATGTACTTCTGTCTTGTGGGCTGCACAAATAGCAAGTGTGGAATACTTGTTTAGTACTTCTGAGGCATGTCACTCGTACAATAACCGTGCATCACTCATGCATCTTACTGTCATCGCAAAAAGCTCCTACTCGCCATGCTGCTGACTTGGTTCAGGCGTACAAAAGGAGTACGGGTCCCGTATGTAGCGTATGCATTCTTGATTTGTCACAAGACCTGTAGAATTTGCATGTGCACGACCAAAAGTCTCCACGGGCAGTCTGCAACCTTCTACGGTGCTGAACACACGCAAGTGTCGCGCAAGTCTCAAGCACGGTTTTGCCAAATTTTTTACCATAGACCGCCTGTAGCAGCACGTACAGCGGGTTGTGAGTGAGGCTTTAGTTACATGTGAGATGTGTCCAGCATGCTGTCCTTAATGCTGATGGTTATATAACAGGGGAATTTTATGTTATTTTAACTTCATGTTTATGCTGAAACCATTATGTGACTGATACATTTTTGCTTACGCAGTATAGCCAAGACTTTCTCAATCACAGTAACATTTACGAAGCTACTTAAAAGTTACACATGCAAGAAAATACAAAACACGTGTATCTTGTTAGCACAAGATTTAGCATCTAAATCATGTGTATCTTGTTAGCATTTTTAGTCTTACTTTGGTAAGACTAAAAATGCTAACAAGATACACATGATTTAGACACAAAGATGATTACTGCAATATAACAAGCCTGAGTGATAAAACAATAGCAATATGTACTGTTGATAAACACTTCGTCAACAGCAATAAGAAAACTTTTTGATAGAATGTTTGATAGTTTCATTTAAATGCAAGCCACCAGAAACAGCATGGAGTGTTTCCCACAGGTATTAAATTTACTTGTGGTGGCAGCCGGCAGAAAGGGTCTGTATGCTGTCACAAAAACGGTCAACTGTATGTGATTTTGGATCACATTGGTATCTGTTTTTCTCACGCGGGCTGAAATTTGCTCCACTTGCATGGTTTGGAATCTTCTCTATTTGAGCTGCTCAGTAAATCACGCATGCTATCAGTGACAAGCACAGGCTTCAGAAAAACAGACTCTTTTCTTTTAATGTCATTTATATTTTTTACTTATAAAGAAGGAACAGAAACCCAAAAATGGCCTATTAATTTTTGTTCCTGACATGAAAACAGAATGACCAAATGACCATTAATATCCTTTTAATAATCAATTAAATAAGCTAAAAAGCATTATTACAAATTTGAATGTACTAAGTGGACTGAGTGGACTCAAGCACTATGTTGTCATGGTAACATTGACAATAATCTGTAACGTGTATACCAATTGAGATTGTCTACAGTATGACAAGCTTTCCATTCAATCATTCCAGCACAACACAGCTCCTTTTGTGATATTGTACATTGTGTTCATTATTATTTATCTCTCACTCAGAGAACATTCTCATTCTTCATACTTGCTAGAATCAGTCACCAAATATATTTTGGTGTGTGTTATTATTTGGCCGACCACCCAAGTAAAATCTGTGTGAGAAACACTGCAGATGATGAGGAAATTGTTGATAAAATTAAGGTGTTTAAATTCAAATTCAAAATAAAGTGGTCACATTCAACCTTTTTTCTCCTGATAATGATTAAAAACAGGTCTTTAAAAATAAATCAGTAGTTAGATATTGACTGATATTGAAATATTTTGTGATAAATTTTTCAGCTATATCGCCCAACCCAAATATAACACAAGATAAACTTTTCATGATGCATTGTGGAGCTCTTACCAAAAACAAAAACAGAAACCCCCCCACACACACAACCTGTTAAACACACAAACATCTGCAGTGTGTCAGGATGCAGACACTTACAGATGTAATTGCAGGGGAGAGCAGAGAGCAAAGAGTAACAAAGCCAAATTGTGAGATTAGGAGTTGTGGTCAAAGGCAGGCCCTCAGTCGATCGTCAAACAGGACAACGTAGGAAAGACAAAAAGAGTAAACGAGGAAGGATAGCGAGAATCAAAACAACAATAGGCAGGCAGATAGATAAAGGCTCGGTATGCACTGAAGAACACAGAAGGATACTTCGCACTGAGTGTTTGTGAGAGAGAGGTTTAAGTAGCGTGGTTGCTGATTGTTAGTGATCCTCAACTGAGTTTAATACTCTGGTGACGGGCGCTGTGGCTCATGGGCATTGTAGTCTTGAGCAGCCATGTTTGTAGTTTGCTCAGTGGTGTTGTTCTCAAAACTCTCACTGACAGTACACCCCCCCGAGGAGCTCCTCTTCCTTGGGTGCCCTCTCCTCCTAGGTGCGGGCTTGTTGGGGTGTTGAGCATGGAATTCCTGCTTCAACAGAGGGTCCAGGATGTCCTTGGCTCCCACCCAGCTTCGTTCTTCAGGCCAATGGCCCTCCCAGTCTGCCAAATACTCAACCTGACCTTCTCTGCATTTGGAGTCAAGTAACCTGTTGACCTGGTACATGGGCTCACCTTCGAAGCTTAGTCGTGGGTGCTCTTGGACTGGAGAGTTCTCGGCCAGTGGACCTGAAACGGCAGGCTTTAAACAGAAGAAATGAAATGTTGGGGAGATCCGGCTGTGTGTGTGGGGGTGGGGGGAGTTCTAACCTGTATGAAACCTCATTGATGCGTTGAAGTATCTTGAACGGACCGATGTATCGTGCTTGTAGTTTTCAGCATGTGTTGGGTTCCCTGAGGTTCTTAGTTGAGACCCACACTCTGTCACCTGGTGATAAATCTGGGTTGCTACTTCTGTGCTTATCAGCATATTCCTTGTACTTGCTGTTGACTGTCTCAATACGCTGATGTACCTCCTCCCAGATAGCTTGGCTGCTAGAGAACAAGTTCAACAACTTGGACTTGTACTGGTGAGTCATCCCCGGGGGTGGTTGATAGCCGAGTATGGACTGAAAGGGGGTTAGTTGAGTTGCAGAGTGCTTAAGTGAATTCTGTGCATACTCTACCCATGGGATAAAGCATGACCAGTCCCCCCGGTTTCTCATGCAGAAAATACATAGGAAGCATCTGATCTCCTGGTTGGCCCATTCCACTTGGCCATTGGATTGGGCATGGTAGCCAGATTTGAGACTTACTGAAACTCTGAGCTGCTCCATGAAGCAAGTCCATAAGTGTGAGATGAACTGGGGACCTTTGTCACTGACTATGTCCTCAGGGATACCATAGTACCTGAACACTTGTTGAAACAGTAGTTCTGCTATCTGGAGTGCTGTAGGGATGCCTGGAAGTGGAAAGAGTATCAGTGCCTTGGAGAACCTGTCGACTATCACCATGATGGTGGTGTTGCCCTGGGATGGTGGTAAATTGGTGATCTAGTCGATGGCTATGTGTGGCCAAGGTCTTTGAGGTACTGGAAGCTGACAAAGCTTACCAGCTGGAGGAGTCCATGGAACCTTTGCTTATGCACACCCGGGGCATGATGTGATGAACTGGTTGATCTCTGTAAGCATGTTCTCCCATCAGTACTTGTTCCTCAGCATCTGAAGAGTTTGATGGTTGCCAGGATGTCCTGTGGCAGGAGACGTGTGTGCGCAAGTGATGAGTTGCCCTCGGAGATACTTGGGTACATAGAGAAGGCCAGGCAGAAGGCTGACTGGAAGTGTCCTGGTTTGAGACTTCCTTATTTCTTGATCTAGGTCCCACGTAATGGACTGCACAAAGCATTTGGAGGGAACAATTTAGTGGGTGGTGGGGTCTTGATGAGATGAGACAAAGATGTGGGACAGGGCATCTGCCTTCGTGTTCTTTGAACCTGGACGAAACGAGATCATGAAGTTAAAATGTGTGAAGAAGAGTGCCCATCTAGTTTGGCGAGGGATTAGTCTTCTTAAGATACTCCAGGTTCTTGTGGTCTATGAGGATTACAAAGGGGTGAGTGGCTCCCTCCAGCCAGTGTCTCCACTCTTCAAGAGCAAGCTTGATGGCTAGTAATTCACGATTCCCAACATTATAGTTTTTTCTCTGAAGATGTGAGTGTAGCGCGGATAAAGTGTGGGTGGAGCACAGAGGACGGCAGGACAACGTTTAGAGGCAGAGAAGGCTTATTTATTTTCCCAACTTTTCAGTCTAAGCAGCGTAAGCCCAAATACACACACACACACACTCTCTGCATCTGCTCCCGGGTTGCACTCCCTCTGCTCTCTCTCTGCCTCCTTAAATAGGGAGCGGTTACTGGGAAAACACACACAAAACACAGGTTAACTACCGTCAGGTGTAGCGATTCTGCCACTCACCTTCCCTGGCTCCGCCCTCCTGTCACAGACCGGCGCTTGACCACGTCCCCGCTGCCACATACCCCCACCGCCCGACTCAGGCCGGGCGCCCATCCGGCCTGCAGCCGACTCCCCCCCCCGGACGGGAGAGGAAGTCCGCCATGACCATCTGCGCCCCCGGCCTGTGGACCACCTTGAAGTTGAAGGGTTGGAGTGCCAGATACCAATGGCTGATCCGCGCGTTGGCATCCTTCATGCAGTGGAGCCACTGGAGGGGCGGTGGTCCGAACAGAGGGTGAAAGGGCGCCCCAGCAGGTAGTAATGGAGGGCAAGGACCGCCCACTTGATCACCAGGCACTCTTTCTCAATCGTGCTGTAGCGCCCCTCACGCACTGACAGTTTCCGGCTGATGTATAGGACCGGGCGGTCCTCCCCCTCCACCTGCTGGGACAAAACGGCCCCCAGCCCTCTGTCCGACGCATCCGTCTGTAACATAAAAGGGAGAGAGAAGTCAGGGGAGTGTAAAAGTGGCCCCTCACACAGTGCAGCCTTTACCTCAGAGAAAGCCCGCTGGCACTGCTCCGTCCACTGGACCGGATCTGGCGCCCCCTTTTTAGTGAGGTCAGTCAGCGGGCTGGTGACGTCCAAATAATTAGGTATAAACCTACGATAGTAGCCAGCCAGCCCCAGGAACTGTCTCACCCCCTTTTTGGTCTTGGGCCTCCGGCAGGCCGCAATCGCTGCTGTCTTATTAATTTGGGGACGCACCTACCCGTTGCCCAAGTGGAAGCCCAGATACCGTACTTCCACCCGCCCAATCGCACACTTCTTTGGGTTGGCAGTGAGTCCAGCCCGCCTCAGCGACCTACGGATGGCCCTCAGGTGTTGCAGGTGCCGCTGCCAGTCATTACTATAAATGATAATGTCGTCTAGGTAAGCGGCCGCATAGGTGGCGTGGGGCTGGAGGACCCGGTCCATCAGCCGCTGAAACATAGCGGGCGCCCCAAACAGCCCAAACGGAAGTGTGACGAACTGGTGTAAGCCAAACGGTGTGGAAAAGGCCGTTTTCTCCTGGGATAATGGAGTCAAGGGGATCTGCCAATATTCCTTCGTCAAATCCAGTGTCGAGTAAAAGCGAGCCGTGCCTAGTCGATCGAGCAGCTCATCAATACGAGGCATTGGGTACGCGTCGAATTTAGACACCGCGTTGACTTTTCTATAGTCCACACAGAACCGGACCGAGCCGTCGGCCTTGGGAACCAAGACCACCGGGCTGCTCCAGTCACTGTGGGACTCCTCGACGATGCCCATTTCGAGCATGGCCTGAAGTTCTTCCCGAACCACCTTTTTTTTTGTGTTCGGGTAATCTATAAGGACGGCTACGCACTACCACCCCCGGGGGCGTCTCTATGTGGTGTTCTATGAGGTTAGTGCGACCGGGCAGGGGCAAGAACACATCCGAAAACTCGGCCTGCAACTGGGCGACCTCCGTGAGTTGGGTCGGGGAGAGGTGGTCTCCACAGGGGACCGGAGAGGTACGTGATGCCAATGTCCCTTTTTGAACCTCCGGCCCCAGCTCCGCCTTCTCCGGAACTACCGACACCAACGCCACGGGGACCTCCTCGTTCCAGAGTTTCAGCAGATTGAGGTGGTAGAGCTGTAGTGCCCCCTCCCTGTCCATTCGCCTAACCTCATAGTCGACGTCCCCGACTCGCCGTGTGACCTCAAAGGGTCCTTGCCACTTGGCGATTAATTTGGAGCTTGACGTGGGCAACAGGACGAGTACCTTATCTCCCGGAGTGAACTCTCTAAGGCGCGTGCCCTTGTTGTACAGACGGGCTTGCCGTTCCTGGGCCTGCCGCAAATTCTCCTGAGTTAGGTGGGTGAGCGTGTGGAGTTTTGCACGCAGATCCATAACATACTGAATTTCGTTTTTGCTCTGTGAAGGTCCCTCCTCCCAATTTTCCCGCAGTACATCTAAGATGCCGCGTGGCTTACGCCTATATAATAATTCAAATGGGAAGAACCCCGTGGAGGCTTGGGGGACCTCTCGCACTGCAAACAACAAGGGTTCGAGCCACTTATCCCAGTTACGTGCGTCCTCACTTACGAATTTTTTGATAATATTCTTGAGGGTGCGATTGAACCGTTCAACTCAACCGTCCGTCTGTGGGTGATAAACGCTGGTGCGGATCGGCTTAATACCCAGTTCGCTCAGTGTTCGTGACATAAACGAGGTGCCTTGGTCAGTCAGAATCTCTTTCGGGATTCCAACCCGGGAGATGACGTGGAAGAGGGCCTCTGCAATACTGCGTGCTGAGATATTGCGAAGAGGCACCGCTTCCGGGTATCGCATTGCATAGTCCACCAGAACCAATATAAAGCGGTACCCTCGTGTTGACCGATCTAATGGCCCGACGAGATCCATCCCAATTCTTTCGAACGGGGTCTCGATTAATGGTAGGGGGCGCAAGGGCACTTTTGGAATGGCCACTGGATTTACTAACTGGCATTTGTGGCACGCCGTACACCACTTACGGACGTCGCCGCGAATCCCCGGCCAATAGAATCGGGACATTATCCGGGCTAGTGTCTTATCCTGCCCAAGGTGTCCAGCCATGGGATTAAAGTGAGCCATCTGGAATACCAATTCCCGGCGGCTCTTTGGAATTAACAACTGGGTGACTCGCTCTTTCGTCTGAGTGTCCTGCGTCACTCAGTATAACCTATCCTTCAAAATGGAAAAATAGGGGAAGGACGGGGTGGCGTTCGGCTGGAGCGTTTGACCATCGATTACTCTCACTTGGTCAAACGCGTGTTGCAGAGTCTCGTCTCGCGATTGTTCCAGTGGGAAATCCGCGAGGGATTCCCCAATAGAAAGAGGAGGGGCCGGCGGCTCCTCACTCTGTCGTGGAGATGACGTAGACAGCTCTGCGACCGCAGCTCCAGCCAAAGCGACACTGGGACCTTCCCCTGTCAACCGGCAGGACCCACTCTTTACTAGGCGTGCCATTAAACCCTGAAATCCCGGCCAATCAGTCCCCAAGATCAAAGAGTGGGTAAGGCGAGGATTAACCGCCGCCTTCACTATAGATTTTTCCCCTCTGAAATATATGTGGACTGACACCAACGGGTAACTGTGAACATCCCCGTGCACACACAACACCTTCACCCCCTGTGCTCCCCCCAATGCCTCGTCTTGCACCAGGCTTTGGCGGATCGAGGTCTGATTGCAACCCGAATCCACCAATGCCTGATATGTAGCCCCTTGTACACTTACCGGTATGCGATACGCTCCGGCCCGATCGAGGGCAGCTTCTGGCGCGTCGGGGATCCGCACCACCGCCCCCACCTCCATCGCTGCGCACTGTTGCTGCAGGTGGCCCGGTTCCCCGCAGCGCCAGCAAACCAGCCCGGGCCTTCCCTCTGCAGCTGTGTTCTGGGGCTCACTCACCTGAGGGGGGGGAGAGACAGACACAGAAGGGAGAAACGGGAGGGCACCATGGGTGCGGCGGGCTGGCTGGGGTGGAGCCGGCCCCCGCCTCCGTGGTGGGGGAATGGGGTGAGGACGGGACACGGAAGGGGGGGGAGAAAGAGAGAGAGAAGAGGAGAGAGAAGAGGACGTCGTCAGCCGTCCTGCCGCCGGAACAGCCGCCAAATGATCCTCCGCCAGTCCTATGGCCTGATCCAGCGACGCCGGGCGGTGGCACTGGACCCACTCCGCGGTTCCGGCTGGTAAGCGGGCGATGAATTGCTCCAGCGCCATCTGATCGATGATTCCCTCGGCGTCGCGATCTTCGGCCCTCAGCCACTGCCAGCAGGTGTCCCGGAGCTGCTGGCCGAACGCGAACGGGCTGCCGACTTCCTCCATCCGCAGCGTGCAGAAGCACTGGCGCTGCTGCTCGGGCGTGCACCCCACATGCTGGAGGACGGCCCGGCGAAGGTCGGCGTAGGCCAGCCGGAGGTCAGCGGGGAGCTGTAGTGCAGCCAGCTGCGCCTCTCCCGTCAGGAGGGGGAGGAGGCGCGCCGTGCGCTGCTCCATCGGCCACCCCGAGGCTTCGGCGACCTGCTTGAACAAGGTGATAAAGGCTTCGGGGTCGTCCCACGGGCCCATCTTGGTCAAGGTGAGGGGAGACGGGCCCGCGGCCGGGGCGCTGGTGGACCCCGCCGACGCGAGGAGATGCCGGAACGCCTCTCGATCTTCCTGCTGGGCCAGCACCAGGGCTTCGAAGCGTCGCTCCTGCTCATTTCGGAGCGTGATGAGTGCCTGGTGCTGGCTTTGCTGAGCCGTGGCGAGGGCGTGGACCAAGTCCGCGAACGGGGAGGATTCCCTGGGGCTGCCAAGCTGGTGCTCTACCTTTCCCAGGTTTTGGCACCACTGTAGCGCGGATAAAGTGTGGGTGGAGCACAGAGGACGGCAGGACAACGTTTAGAGGCAGAGAAGGCTTATTTATTTTCCCAACTTTTCAGTCTAAGCAGCGTAAGCCCAAATACACACACACACACACACACACACACACACACACACACACACACACACACTCTGCATCTGCTCCCGGGTTGCGCTCCCTCTGCTCTCTCTCTGCCTCCTTAAATAGGGAGCGGTTACTGGGAAAACACACACAAAACACAGGTTAACTACCGTCAGGTGTAGCGATTCTGCCACTCACCTTCCCTGGCTCCGCCCTCCTGTCACAGACCGGCGCTTGACCACGCCCCCGCTGCCACAGTGAGTTTCTTGGAAAAGAACGCCACAGGGTGAAGTTTTTGTCTTTTGCCAAAATGTTGGGATAAGACTCCTCCTCCTCCTGTGTCAGATGAGTCAACCTCCACTGTGAAGGGCTTGGTTGGGTCGGGATGTTGCAGAATTGGGGCCGAGGTGAACTTGCTCTTGAGATGATTGAAGGCTTCCTCAGCTGACAGATTACACTGGAGCTTCTTGGGTCCCTTCTTAAGCAGGACCGTTAAGGGAGCCGTTATCATGCTGAAGCCTCTGATGAAGTGATGGTAGAAGTTCGCAAAGCTCAGGAATCGTTGAAGCTCCTTTATGGACATGGGAACTAGCCAAGACGTGACTGCAGTAACCTTGGAGGAGTCCATGCTGACTCCCTCGGAACTTATTATATATCCCAGAAAGGAAATTTGATTACAATGAAATTCGCATTTCTCTGCCTTGATGTAGAGGTGGTTTGCTAGTAAGTATTGGAGGACAGCTCTGGCATGTTCCACATGGCTCTTCTCATCAGGGGAGTAGATCAGAATATCATCAATATATGCAATCACATACTTTCCTGGCATGCCCCTTAGTACGTCATTGATAAGGCACTAAAATACACTGGGCGCTGAAGCAAGGCCATAAGGTACCTGGTACTCAAAATAGCCGGTGGTCATGCTAAAAGCAGTCTTCCATTCATCACCATTTCTAATTCTAATTAAGTTGTAGGCACTGTGCAGGTCAAACTTGGAGAATACTTTGGCTGAATGAATTTGCTCTAGGGCAGACAGAATGAGAGGAAGAGGATGGGGTACTTGACTGTGACCTGGTTGAGACCTCTGTAATCTATGCAAGATCGGAGCCCACCACCTTGTTTCTACACAAAGAAGAAGCCTGTGGAGGCAGGGGACTTGGATGGACAAATACAGCCCTGGTTGAGGGCTTCTTGAATGTATTCCTCCATGGCGGCATGCACCTTCTGGGAAAGAGGGTAGATTCAGCCCCATGGGGGTGACATACGTGGTAGAAGGTCTATGGCACAGTTGTACGGTCAGTGGGGCAGTAGCCCACAAGCTTTCCCCTTGCTCAAGACCTCCTGTAGATCCAGATAACACTCGGGGACATGTTCCATGGAGTCTGGTTGAGGACTCTCCACCAATGTTAATGCAATACAGAGTTGTGGACATGAAAGACAGCTTTGAAAGCATGTGGGAGACCACTGAAGAATTTCCTTATTCTGCCATGAGATCAGTAGGTCATGAAGTTGCAACCAAGGATACCCAAGAATGATGGCGTGATGTACAGTGGTTGTCACATAGAGGGAGATGTGTTCTGAATGAAGTGCTCCCACCTGAATGTGAATGGGAGCGATTCGGGTAGTGACAAATCCATCACCTATGGGTCCTCCATCGATGGCTCGGATGCTGAGTGGACTGTGTAGAGCAGGGGTGTTCAAATTGATCCATAAAGGGCCGTGTGGCTGCAGGTTTTCATTCCAGCCATGCAGCAGCACCCTGATTTGGCTTATTAAATTAACTGACACACCCACCCTTTAATCAAGGGTGGGTGTGGCTGCAAGTATTTGACTGTGTGAAGACAGTTCAGTTGATTGAATGAGCCAAGTCAGGTGTGCTGCTGCATGGCTGGAATGAAAACCTGCAGCCACACGGCCCTTTATGGATCAATTTGAACACCCCTGGTGTAGAGGGATTGTGGGTAAATCGGACTTTTCGATGATCGTGCTGTCAACGAAGTTCCCCTCCGCCCCTGAGTCAACAAAGGCAGATAGAACATGTGTGGCAGACAGCAACGTTAGCAACACTGGCACTTTAAACAAATGAGCGTTAAATTTTCTTTCAGGAGTCACTGCACAGTTAGTAGTGGCTTCCACTGGGTTGGAGCAAGACGGCCAAATAGGGCACTGTTTAATTTGATGCTCAGAACTCCCGCAGTAAAAACAGAGACCCTCCTTTCTCATTCTGAACGTTTCAGATGTGTGTTAGAAACCTCTATAGGTGCAGTTTCCTCAGAAGGCAGGATGGGTACGGAGGTCTCCTTAAGAGAGGGTCGACTGGTCAGCAGGTAATCCAACCAGATCGCTACAGGTAAGTCAATGAGGGAGTCTAATGTTAACTGTTCATCCCTACATGCCATTTCACTAAGTATCTCAGGACGAAGACCTTGGCGAAACATGGCCTTTAGTGCTGGTTCATTCCAGCCACTTGCCGCTGCCACAGTTCTAAAGTCCAGGGCATATTCGGCAACACTACATGAACCCTGCTTCATGCTTAGAAAACTCTCTCCAACTTCGATTCCCTCAGGTTCATGATCAAAGACTTGCTTGAAAAGCTTGAGGAAACGCTCGTACGAAGTCATGTGATCTCCTCCACTGATCCACATGGCGCTTGCCTACTGTAGCGCCTTGCCAGTGACAAATTAAAGAAACTTGGCAATTTTGTGTTTGTCCGAGAGATTGAGTATGGCAGAGAAATACATGGAGCACTGAAGCATACAACCCCTTGCAGGGCAGACGGAACGAGAGAAAGAGGATAGGGGTACTTGACTGTGACCTGGTTGAGACCTCTGTAATCTATGCAAGATCGGAAACAACCACCTCGTTTCTAGACAAAGAAGAAGCCTGCGGAGGCAGGGGACTTGGATGGACAAATATAGCCCTGGTTGAGGGCTTCTTGAATGTATTCCTCCATGGCGGCATGCACCTTCTGGGAAAGAGAGTAGATTCAGCCCCGTGAGGGTGACATACCTGGTAGAAGGTCTATGGCACAGTCGTACGGTCAGTGGGGCAGTAGCCCACAAGGCAAACCTTTCCAGGGTGGGGAGCTGAACCACGGAGCTGGGAGATGTCTCAGGACATGGAAGGAGGGCCTGTGACATAACAGCTGCAAGCTGTGCCATCCGTGTGTTGAGGTCTGCAAGCATCTGTTGATGTTCTCCCAACAAACGCCCCTGAGCGTTCAATGCGGTTTGCTTTGCCTCCTCAGCTACATCCATTGTAGGTGAAGTATCCTGTCAGGATGTAGGCACTTACAGATGTAATTGCAGGGGAGAGTAGAGAGCAAAATTGTGAGACTAGAGTCATGGTCAAAGGCAGGTGAGGGTTGGTCGATTGGCGAACAGGACAACGTAGGAAAGACAAGAAGAGTAAACGAGGAAGGATGGTAAGAATCAAAACAACAATAGGCAGGCAGATAGATAAAGGCTCGCTATACACTGAAGAACACAGAATGATACTTCACACTGAGTGTTCTTCTTTAGGGTTTTATGGCAGTTGGCAACCAACTTAAAGGAGCATTACCACCACCAACTGGGCTGGAGTGTGGAACAGGTAGATATTGGATTAAATAAACAAACAAACAAACAAACAAAAATACTTATATCCTCTGGGTTAGCCCAGTTTCTTTGAGAAATCTGATCACAAAATGATATATATGGCTAGATGCCTTACCCAAGATGCCAGGTAGATTAAAACTGCTGTGTTTCACTGTGCTTAATGACTGACAAAGGTTTCTTCTTTCTTCCTCATACTGTTTGCAGTGAAATAAAACATGCTCTACTGTTTCCAGCTGGCTACAGTAATCACAGTTTCCTGTGTGATGTTTACCTATTATTTTTAGTGTACCGTTAAGCTCTGTGTGACCAATTCTTCGACGGGTTATCATGCTCTCATCTTTCCTACTTCTACCTTCCATTCTTCCTTTGTCCACCTGTTTTTGGATGTTGTACAGATGTCTGCCCTTTTCATTGTCATCCCAGTATTCCTGCCAGATTGATTTGGCATGATTCTTTATAAGGACCTTAGCCTCCGCCTTACTCACAGGGATTAGTAAATCTACCTCTTTATGCTTGAGTGTTTGTTTGGCTAACTTGTCCACCTGCTCATTACCCTCAACACCAGCATGTGCCGGTACCCAAAGAAAATTAGTTACTATTCCTACTGCTTCTAGATGGAATAATGTACTGTATACTTCATTGATGAGGTCGCCCCTGAATGATCTACCTGACTGTATGCTTTGTAGAGCCAAATAATTATCTGAGATGATGACAGTATTGTGAATTTTGTTTTCTTTTATCCATTCCAGGGCCAACCAACCTTTTTATGCCCGAGATCCCTAACCTCTGCCTAGATGGCAAGCAAGATCTACCCCTTGAAGCACTGACAGAAAAAGAAATCCAGACTAGACTGTTTCAAGTTGAGGCTTTTTATTTAGCCTAATTTTAACTGAATAAGATTTAAGACCCTGGTCCAACTTTTTAATTTCTTGTGAGAGCTGACTAAATGACTTAATTTCAGTACAACATACAATGGAAATTAACTATACACAAAAAATATATAGGCCTATATCTGTAGTGAGCAGAATGAATGAACCACCAATGACTCAGATTGTTATTAATATCAACTAATAATATTGTAATGAGAAAGCTGAAGGGCGGCACGGTGGTGTAGTGGTTAGCGCTGTCGCCTCACAGCAAGAAGGTCCTGGGTTCGAGCCCCGGGGCCGGCGAGGGCCTTTCTGTGTGGAGTTTGCATGTTCTCCCCGTGTCCGCGTGGGTTTCCTCCGGGTGCTCCGGTTTCCCCCACAGTCCAAAGACATGCAGGTTAGGTTAACTGGTGACTCTAAATTGACCGTAGGTGTGAATGTGAGTGTGAATGGTTGTCTGTGTCTATGTGTCAGCCCTGTGATGACCTGGCGACTTGTCCAGGGTGTACCCCGCCTTTCGCCCATAGTCAGCTGGGATTGGCTCCAGCTTGCCTGCGACCCTGTAGAAGGATAAAGCGGTTAGAGATAATGAGATGAGAAAGCTGAACTGTTAACATCAGTTGCACTGTCTTGTTTGTATTGTAACACTAAATTAATTAATTTCACAGCAACATAAAATGGAAATTGTCAACTGAAATTACAACACAACAGTGATGATATATCACAAATTGTAACTTAAGTGACAAAATGACAACTTCAATTCAACATGAACTGATTTTCTTTAACCATACATACACAATAAAGACAAATATGAACTTGCAGTGATACTACTACCAATGACTGCTGTCATGCTACAGAGGTTACAGTTCATCACGCAACTCAAGTCAATGTGATGGCTGTGACTGAACACGGTCAGTGAGTGCCTTATAGTTAGGTTCATATCACATCATATTACAGCAGGAACAAGCAGTAGGAACATCCATGACCTTACGCTTAAAGCTCGACAAAGGAAAAACTTGACAGCAAGCTAATTAGCATGTTAGCGGCTACAGTCGGTACTCGGCACGTTAAAAGTGGGTCAACGTTGTAACAACATAACGTTACTGTACAAGCAATGCTTATTTAACGGTAACAAACTTCAGCCCTATATGTTGAAATTCCTCTCTTATTCGTTCGTTAATTTATCACACAGTCTTACCTCAGTCAACTTCTTCCCTCCTTCCATGAAAATTCAACATCTCAGATGCGGACACAAGTGGGCGGGGGATGCGTTTGATTAAGTCTCCTGATTGGCTGGTGATAGATTGGTGTCATTATAGCGCGTCGGAGCGGTTCATGCCAGGCTCGAGTCCAATCCACCACTCCGCGGAAACACTTCAACAGCTACAGTAACACTGACAGCCAGGTTATATCCTCATGGTTTTATAGGCAATATCATGCTTCCTTTTGTAAAGGGGCGGCAGAAATTAAACGGGGGTGGGAATCACAGAAAGGGGGGTGGCCCGCACCTCTAAAACCCCTCGTGGAGAACCCTGAACTGTATTGCGAGGCTATCACCATGGTGACGACGCTCAGAGACGTAAGACGTAAGCAGCAGGAGTTAAAAAAAAGAACCCTGCGACACAGAGGGGGAAAGCTGTAGTGGGTCTATTGGAAGACATGTAATATGAACGCCAATCAGATATACTGCAGTGTATTTCTGTATAATCTTCCAATTTCTTTCCTCATCCCCCAAGATCGACTGGGAAAGCCTCCGAGATCGACCAGTTGATCGCGATCGACGGGTTGGTGACCTCTGTTTTAAAGGATCCACTACAGATCCTCAAAGCCTGAGCTTGCAGTACATCTAAGACCGTTATGTTAGATTCAGCTGAAGACATATCTATGCAGCCATAATCAAAGACAGACCTCATAAGTGCCCAGTATACATTAAGCAAAGCTGCTCTGCTGGCTCCCCAGGACTGTCCTGATAAACAGCGAAGGATGTTAATAACTTTTTTACACTTGTTTCCTACCTTACTCATGTGTACTTTCCATGTTAACTTTTCGTCAAACCATACCCCAAGAAATCGGATAGCTTTGACTTGCTCAAGAGGATGTTCATAAAGTTTTAAAGAAAAAGGAGTGATTTTGCGCCTTCTTGAAAAACATATTACTTGAGTCTTTGACACAGATCACCTAAAACCCCATTCATTTGCCCACTTTTCCACTTTCATTATTGCTGCTTGCATTTTTGTTTTGACATGTGAAATATTATGTCCTCTGACCCATAATGCTCCATCATCTTCATATAAGGATTTGCCTATTCAGATTCAGAATATTTATTGTCATTGTCACAAAACACAACAACGAAATTTCGTTTGGAGCATCCATACAGCAGAGTTGATAAAGTGCAAACCCATAAATAAATACATACCCCCCTAAGTAACCCAGTGTAAGCATTTGACCCAGTATTACATCAGTACGACAAAAAGCAGCATAGCAAATAGCAGCACAAGTTCAAGTGATCAATGTTGATAAAGTGCAGAGCAGGGACATTCAGACAGATACCTGAGTATTATGACATTGTATAAACAGTGCAAAAACCAGATCAGTGCCATTATAATGTTATAATGTTATTGTCGGGGGGGGGGCAGGGACAGGGGAGAGAGAGTAGTGACAACTGCAACAATGCAAACCAGTTCAATGATATTAATTGGTGGATGTGGCTGTGGAAGTGGCAGAGTTCAGTAGCCTCACAGCTTGTGGATACAGGCTATTGGCCAGTCTGGATGTTCTGGCCTGTATGAACCTGTATCTTCTCCCTGAGGGCAGCAGGTGGAAGAGGTGATGAGCAGGGTGGTGCTGATCCCGCAGGATGTTGCGCACTCTTCTCAGACAGCGAGTGGAGTAGATGGTGCTGATCTCTGGGAGAGTCGTTCCAATGATTCTCCCAGCAGCTTTCACCACCCGCTGAAGTGCCTGCTGGTCGGCCTTAGTGCAGCTGGAGAACCACACTAGAAATCCATGTGTCGGCACACTACTGATGGCACAGTTGTAAACGTTCACCATCAGAGGTCTGGGGATATTAGCGCTCCTCAGCTAATAGAGCCGCTGTTGTGCTTTTCCCATTGCTGTGGAAATGTGAGTGCCCCAGGACAGGTTCTCAGTCACTGTTACCCCCAGGAACTTGAAACTCCTCACCGTCTCTACCACATCGTTGCCTATGGAGAGAGGTAGGTGGTCAATGTGTCATTTCCTGCAAAAGTCCACGACTATCTCCTTGGTCTTCTTGGTGTTTAAGGCCAAGTTATTGTTGTGGCACCACAACTCCAGGTGTTGTACCTCTCTCCTGTAGTTTGTCTCATTGTTGTTAGTAATAAGTCCGAGAACCGTGGTGTCGTCAGCGAACTTGACGATGAGATTGGACGAGGAGGAGGCAGAGCAGTCATGTGTAAACAGAGTGTAGAGCAAAGGGCTCAGCACACACCCTTGAGGGGGCCCCGGTGTTAATGACAAGGGTGGAGGTGGTGTTCTTGCCCACTCTGACACTGTGTGCGATTTGTTAGAAAGTCCACAATCCAATTGCACAGGGTGGTGTTGAGTCCCAGCTGGTGGAGTTTGGACCGGAGTTTGAACGGCCGGATGGTATTAAAAGCCGAACTATAGTCCACAAAGAGGAGCCGTGCATAGGTGTTCTTATGCTCCAGGTGCTCCAGCAGTGTGTGCAGCACCGTGGCAATGGCGTCCTCAGTTGACCGGTTCTTTCTGTAGGCAAATTGGTGTGGATCCAGTATTGGTGGTAAGGCGGCTTTGATGTGTTTAATGACCAGTCTCTCCAGGCATTTGGCGGGAATGGAGGTGAGTGCCACAGGTCTGTAGTCGTTAAGACATGTGACATTGGACTGTTTTGGGAGGGGGACAATGGTGGCTGCTTTGAAACAGGCTGGAACCAGAGAACAGGACAGCGAGGTGTTGAAGATGGAGGTGAAGACGTCCGCCAGCTCCGCAGCACAGTCTTTAAGCACCCGGCCCAGCACTCCATCTGGTCCGTCCGCCTTCCTGGTGTTAATACTGCGGAACACACATCTCACCTCATGCGTGCTCAGGACTGGAGCAGGGTCGGTCGGGGGGGGGGGGGGGGGGGGGGGGGGGGCAGGACAGGATCGGTGTTGTCCCTGTCAAAACGGGCGTAAAAGAGGTTTAAATCCTCAGCCAAGGTGGGACTGTCAGCTGAGGGTGGTGGTGTTTTCCTCTTATAGTCCGTGATGGCCCTGATGCCCTCCCAGACCTGCCTTGGGTTTGTCAAACCTGGCCTCAATACGCCTCCTGTGATGGTGTTTGGCAGTATTGATGCCTCTCTTCAGGTTGGCCCTATCAGCACTGCACGCCTCCTGGTCCCCAGAGTGAAACGCAGAGTCTCTAGCTCAGATAAGCTGTTTTACTCCATGTGTCATCCATGGTGGTGTATTAGGGAACACACGGAATTGCCTCCAGCAGGTGACATTGTCCACACAGAAGCAGATGTAATCTAAAACAGTGGAGGTGTAATTGTCCAGTGAAACAATTGTCAGTGTCCTGCTCTTTGAATACATCCCAGTCTGTGTGGTGGAAACAGTCCTGGAGCATAGGAACTGCGTCCACCGGCCATGTTCTTACAGTTTTGGTTGTGATCCCAGCGCTCTTGATCTTAGGTGTATACCGTGGGTGTAGCAGAAGAGAGAGGTGGTCTGACAGACCCAGGTGGGGGTAGGCCTGGGCCTTGTATGCGTCTGCTACATTAGTATACATCTGGTCCAAAGTTCTATCTCCTCTAGTAGCACACTTCACATGTCGGTGGAATTTGTGAAGCACTGATTTTAAATCGGCGTGATTAAAGTCCCCAGCTGCAATAAAAACACTGTCTGGATGTGCTACTAGGCTGTTGTTGATGCTGCCGCTCATTTGTGCTAACGCTAGTTTAGCATTAACGTCCGGTGGAATGTAAACAGCACAGATGTAAACAACAGCGAATTCCCACAGGAGATAGAATGGACGGCACTTTAACAGCAACAGTTCTGCCTCTGGACTACACACCTTATCCACCACAGTGATGTTTCTGCACCAGGAGTAGTTGATATAAATGCACAGTCCCCCGCCGGTCTTCTTACCAGAGTCCGCGGTCCTGTCGGCTCGGTAGGCGGTGCGGCCTGCTAGCTCGATAGCCGCATCTGGGATGGAGCTGTCCAGCCAGGTCTCGGAAAAGATCAAACATGAACAGTGGTTTAAAGTCCTTCGTGTAGCCATCTGCAGTCGTATCTCGTCCAGTTTATGACGGATTGAACGAGCGTTAGAGAGAAAGATAGTCAGGAGCGGTGGTTTGAAGGGGTTAGCCTTTAGCCTAGCCCAGGTGCCCCCCCCCGCTTGCATCTCTTCTGCCTCCACTCACAGCGCTGCCTCCTCCGGCCTGCTGCTGTGGGTGTCCCTGGGAATCAGATACTCCACGGACAGCTGATATTCTCCGCTCAGTTGTAAAAGTTTGTTTCTGCTGTACTGAAACATGCAAAGACTGTGTGAAATGATACACAGCACCACCAACAAAGTGTAAAAGTAGTAGGAGCTCTGAGCCGCTGCGTCTGTGCGCGCCACCATGTCTCAGTCACAGTGATACCTTGCTCTATGTTTAAAAAGATGTCATTAATCATGATATTAAACAATAATGGGCTACACACACTACCTTGCGGTGTACCATTCTCCACTGTATATATTTCAGAATACTCTGTACCTACTTTTACCTGTATCTTCCTGTCAAATAGAAAATCCAAAATCCAGTTGTATGCCTTACCACCTATTCCCATGGACTCTAACTTAATTAGCAGACCCTCCTTCCAGAGCATGTCATAGGCTTTTTCTATGTCAAAGAATACCGCTATTACTATCTCCTTATTGGTCTGAGCCTTCCAAATGTCAGACTCTAAACATAAGACTGAATCCATTGTGTTACGGCCTTTACGGAAACCACTCTGATAGGGAGAGAAGAGTCCTTTACTTTCCATATGGTAAGTTATTCTTTCTGTGACTATCCTCTCCATAACTTTGCCCAGTTGTGATGTTAATGCTATAGGCCTATAACTACCAGGATCAGAGGGTTCTTTCCCTGGCTTAAGTACAGGAACTATTATTGAATGCTTCCACATTGATGGAAGATGCCCAGAATCCCATATGCTGTTAAATAATCTCAGTACTATCCTTAGTGTATCGTCTGTCATATTTGCTAACATTTTGTAGCATACCATGTCTTTCCCTGGAGTAGTCCGTTTGGCAGATATGGCTTTCCTCAACTCAAACATAGTAAGAGGCAGATCCAAGAAGAGGGTTTTCTGAACTTTCCTTCCTTACTAAGACAGTTGGGTGCTTTCTTAAAATGTTGCCTCTAACTGCCCTAGCCTCTTTAGTTAGGTTTTCAGAGCGGTGCACCTTCCTGAATGTTTGTGCTAAAAGTTCAGCTTTTTCCAGATTATTAATGGCTACTATATTTCCACTATTCAAGACTGGTAACTCATGATTCCTTCTAATCCCTCCCATTCTTCTTATCATGCCCCATACATCAGACAGCTTCACAGTCCTTCCTATACTATTACAGTATTCCCTCCAAAAGGTACACTTTCTTGCTTTAATTGTTTTCCTAACAGCTGCCTGAGCTCTCTTATATTCAATCAAAGCATGTTGAGAATGACACTTTTTAAGATCCTTAAAAGCTTTATTTCTTGCCTTGACTGCTTTACTGCAATCCTTATTCCACCATGGAACATTCTTACTTCTCCCATTTCCTTTAGGTATAGATTCCTCAGTTGACATTATTATTTCATCAACCAACGCACTATTATTAACATCCATTTCTTTCACCTCCCTTAATTTAAGGCAAATAAATGCACATAATACTTGAAAGTTTTCCCAGTTTGCATTTTCCATTTTCCATCTTGGTACACACTGAGTGTTTGTGAGAGAGAGGTTTAAGTAGCATGGTTGCTGATTATTAATGATCCTCAGCTGAGTTCAATACTCTGGTGACAGGGGGCGCTGTGGCTCATTGGCATTGTAGTCTTGAGCGGCCATGTTTGTAGTTTGCTCAGCGTTGTTGTTTTCAAAACTCTCACTGACACAGTGATCATAAATTATCATGACTAGGAACCTTTCCGTAGAACTGGAGAGGAAATGTCTGACTCTTCCTTCCGAGGTGGGTCCAGTGACTCCTCCGACTGTTTCCATTGGAGCTGAAGGCCGACTGAAGGGAGGAGGACGGGAAAATTTGAAGTGGGAATGAGTAAGTCAGAGAAAGAACCACCGGACCCGGTGGATTCGAACTTTGTTAGAGGAGGACTGGGGTGTGACACTGGACAAGATTTTGATAATGTCTTAGACAGCATTGAGTTTGAGGAAGATGAAATGAGTACAATCAGTGAGGGTGACCAGCAAGACGACTTTCAACTAGTGCAGTCGAGAAACCAAAGGAAAAAACGTAAGACAAGAGATACACCTGATGATCCTAGAATTAAGCAGAAGAGGAGAGACATTAAGGTGGTTATGAAATTTCAAAAACCCGGTTTACTGAACCCCTTGAAAGTGAGTGCAGCGATACACAAACTGGTTGGTGATGTGTTTGATGTTAAACCTCTAAGAGACGGGAGTCTGCTAATTGTTTGTTGGGATAGGGACCAGCGTATAGGACTGATGCAGTGTAGGAACCTATTAGGAATTAACGTTAAAGTTCAGGACTGGGTAGAAAGGGGGAATGCACTGGTTGTGATAACAGGTGTGCCGACTGAACTGTCGGAAGAAGAAATTAAGCAGAACATTAGAGGTATTAGTGTGATCAGAGTTAAACGATTGCTGGTTACCAGGGCGGGGATAAAAACGCCAAGTCTGTCTGTTCTACTAACATTGCAGGAACCCAAGCAACCTGAAAGAATTATGATCGGATACGTTAGTTATCAGACGAGACCATATGTTCCACCGCCAACAAGGTGTTTTAAGTGCCAAAGATACGGCCACATTGCGTTAGTGTGTAAAGCCAAGTGTAGGTGTGCTAGGTGTGGGGGGGAGCACGAATATGGTAAATGTGAAGAAGGCACTAAAATTAAATGCTGCAATTGTGGTGGAGAACATAGTGCGGCATACAAAGGCTGTGAGATGCATAAGAAAGCCGTTCAGGTGCAAAATGTTAAAGTTAAAGAGCAGATCTCATATGCGGAGGCCATCAAACGGGTTAACAAAGAAAACAAAGCGAGAACTGCTGTTAATGTTGGTTTGCATGCTGCCCCTATGCCTGCTGGAGTCCAAATGCCCCAAAAGTGTTGCAAACTCATTGACGATACACTTATAGTGAATAAGAAGAATTTTGTTGCTTTCATAGCGGAGGTTATTAACCGATCAGCACTGATTGAGAGTCGGACAGACAAAATTAAAATGATAAAAAAGGCAGCTGAGAAGCATCTAGACATTCGAGGATTGACAGTACTCAACATACATAATATGCTTTCAGAGCCATTGGACCCCGACTTTCGTCTAGCCACCCCCAAGTGTTCATAATGTGTTTGCGTGTTTTACAATGGAATGCCAGGAGTCTACTGGCCAATGGCCAGGAGTTTAAACAGTTTATTGAAGAGCAAGACGTCAAACCCAACATCATTTGCGTACAAGAAACATGGTTGAAGCCCTCTTTAGATTTTGTTTTATATGGTTATGTGGCAGTGAGGAAGGATAGGGATATGGGGGGAGGGGGGTAGCGACGTTTGTGCAGCAGGGGATCAATTACAGGATTTTAGAAATGAATGAAGATGTTGAAGTGGTGTTAGTTGACATATGGATTGACAAAACTAGACTGAGAATTATTAATTTCTATAACCCATGCAAGGTTATAGTGAGAAAGGCACTGGAGAGTTTGTGTGAAGTGGGACATGGGAATATATTGTTTTGTGGTGATTTTAATGCACACAATACCTTGTGGGGGGGCACAAAAACTGATGTAAATGGGATCACTGTTGAGGAAGTCATGGATGATTTTAACCTCAGTTGTTTGAATGATGGTAGTAGTACAAGGTATGATGCTGCGCATGGAACTGAATCGGCAATAGATCTCACATTTACATCTGGGCCAATAGCTGGCGTAAGCAGATGGGAAGTTTCTGATCTTTCTCTTGGCAGTGATCACTATGTCATAACTACAACGATTAGAGATCAAAATATCTGTTTGGAGGAGAACTGGTTTCCGCGATGGAAGTTGAAGCAGGCAGATTGGGGACTGTATAGGGTTACTGTAAGTGCTAAGCTTATGCAGCTCCCTCCTGTACTCACTGACGACGTGGACGAGCTAAATTCTATAATAACACGAATACTGTGTGATTCAGCTGAAGAGGTAATTGGTAGGTCCTCTGGAAGGCAGGGAAGGAAGATGGTACCTTGGTGGTCTGATGAGTGTACAAATGCTATTAAGATCAGGAATAAGGCTTTCAAGGTTTTAAAGGCAAGTCATACTTTTCACAACCTATTGGAATATAAAAGGGCTCAGGCCAGAGTTAAAAGAATTATTAAAGACACAAAAAGGAGTTATTGGAGAGCGTTCTGCAGCCAAATAGGGGCAGATATTAAGGTCAGTGACGTGTGAGGCATGATTAGGAAGATGGGGGGCATTAGGAGGGATCACTCCTTACCGGTGATCAAAGATAATGGAAGTGAAGCAGTAACAAACTTGGAAAAGGCGGAAATGTTGGCGAGAGCCTTTGTTAGAATACATAGCTCAGGAAACTTGTCAGGCGAAGAACTATCTCGGAGGGGAAAGATTATACAAGACAACAAGGAGATCCTGGAGAGGGAACATGTTGGTGATGGTGTGGTGGATAGGGAATTTACAATGAGTGAGTGCATAAGAGCCTTGGCTGGAGTTAGGAATACCTCACCAGGGAAGGATGGTGTGTGCTATAAAATGATTAAGGAATTAGAAGTTATGGCTAAGTTTGTGATTTTGAAATTGTATAATGAGGTCTGGAAACAAGGAAAGTTACCAGTGAGTTGGAAACACTCAGTTGTGGTTCCCATTGGAAAGCCAGGTAAGGATAAGTCTAATGTGAAAAGCTATAGACCAATCGCTCTGACATCTAATTTATGCAAGCTCATGGAGAGAATGGTGACTAAGAGGTTGACCTATGAAGTTGAAAAAAGAGGCCTTTTTTCATGTTATCAAAGTGGATTCCGCAGTGGGCGCACTACCATGGATTCTGTCCTGTGCCTGGAGAATGAAGTGAGAAAGGCACAGGTTAACAAGGAGTCTGTGCTGGCTATCTTTTTCGATATAGAGAAAGCATACGATATGTTGTGGAAAGAAGGGCTGTTGTTGAAATTGCATAGGATGGGCATTAAGGGTAAAATGTTTAACTGGGTACGTGACTTTCTTAGAAATAGGACCATCGAAGTGAGAGTGGGGACAAGTCTGTCCAGGAAATATCAAATAGAGAATGGAACGCCGCAGGGGAGTGTGTGTAGCCCTGTATTATTTAATATAATGATTAATGATATATTTTGTGGTATTGAGGATGCTGCTGTTCATAGAGCGTTGTATGCAGACGATGGGGCTTTGTGGATGAGGGGCCGCAATGTAGACCATGTGAAAAAGAAGATGCAGGGGGCTATTAATATAGTGGAAAGGTGGGCTGGAGAGTGGGGATTCAGGCTGTCGGTGGAAAAGACACAAGTTATTTGTTTTTCAAAGAAGAGAGTGAATCCTACAGTAGACCTTCGATTGTACGGTCAGACTCTTTTCCAAACATGCACTATTAGGTATCTGGGTATATGGTTCGATGTCAAGCTAACATTTAGGGAACATATACAGAAAGTCATGGAGAAATGTAAAAAGGCTGTGAATGTTCTCAAATGTGTATCAGGGTTTGACTGGGGAGCGACAGGGTCTGCGTTGAGAAGAATCTATATTGCCTTGGTTAGGTCGGTGCTAGACTATGGCTGTGTAGCTTTCATGGGGGCTTCTAAGACCTTGCTCAGCGGCCTAGATAAAGTTCATTCTACTAGCTTGAGAATTTGTAGTGGTGCATTTCGAACATCCTCTATACCAGCATTACAAATCAAAACAGGGGAAATGCCCCTACACCTTAGGCGACTTAAGCTCAGTATGGCGTACTGGACAACTTTACGGGGGCATGAAGAGTCACACCCTACAAAACAGGTGCTACTGGATTGTTGGGAATATGGTAAATCGCAGAACAACAGTTTTGGTTGGGGAGGGAACAAGTGGGCGAATGAGTTGGAAATTGGTGCCGTTTCTTGCTGTGACACAGTTCCTTTAAGCAGAACCCCTCCATGGCTATTTGGTATACCCTCTGTAATATTTGAAGCAAAAAATAAAATTGCAAATAATGGAATATATTGGGATGTTGACCAATATCTGCAGCATGCGTTTTATGGCCATACACTCATTTATACAGATGCATCCAAAGATCTTGATGGCAGAACGGGGGCAGCAGTGCACATACCAGACCTTAATATCTCAATTAAAAAGAGAACCTCTGACCATTTGTCTATCCTTGCAGTGGAAATGTCAGCCATCATACTTGCCCTCCAATGGATAGAGGATTTTAAGACTCTTCAGCCTGTGATTTGTTCAGACTCGATGTCATCCTTATTGTCTATAGAAAATGGTTCCTCACCATGCCGTCAGGACTTACTAAATGAGATCAATCAAATATTGTTTGTACTAACCCAACAAGGCCTGCATGTCCAGTTTGTGTGGGTCCCTGCTCATAGAGGAGTGGAGGGCAACAAGGCAGCAGATAGGCTAGCAAAGGAGGCAACTACAAACACTGAAGTCCAACTTGTAATTCCCCTCAGCCGGCCAGAAGTTAAGGTTTTAATATATACTAACGTGAGTAAACTTTGGCAAGCCGAATGGAAGGAAGAGAAGAGAGGAAGACATCTATATAAGGTACATAGACATGTCACATTCAGTAAATCAGGTTATGCTGGGAGACAGGAAGAGGTATGGTTTTCCAGATTAAGGATAGGCCACACAGGGCTGAATAGCAGCCTATTTAAGATTCAGAAACATCTTACTGGTTTGTGTGAGCACTGTGGAGGGACAGAAGATGTAGAGCATGTTTTACTTAAATGTACGCATTATTCAAGGCAAAGAGAAGGACTGAAAAAGGCTGTGGAAAAATCTAAATTGACACTGTCTTTAGAAAATCTACTAGTTGAGCCTAGATCCAAACACATCCCCGATGCAGTATTAGCATTTCTCAGGGAAAGTCAACTATCTAAGCGCATCTAGGGGATTTCAGCTTTCACGTTTTGCAGTTGGTCATTTGTTTCTTTGATCTACTTTTGTTTAATTATGTAATTATTTCTCTGGTATTCAGTTGGAATACTTTTTTTTTCTTTCTCCCTCTCTCTCTGGTTCTCGCACCCTCTCCTCATTTACATCTCTCTTTCATAGCACATTATGAGTAGTGCAAGTAATTAATTCAAGTGTACACACCCCAGTCCAGTAGATGGCGGTAATGCACTGCGTTTGCCAACCGCCACATAAACCTGACTGAAGAAGAAGAACCTTTCCGTATCCTGCTCATGGTGATTGGCTTTAATCTTTTCACAACATATTGTATGTATTAGATTACTATTATATGTTTCAATCTTTGCCTTCTTTTCTTTTGTATATTATCATATTATTCTACTTTTTTATTTTTAATTGTCTTGTGCTTTTATGCTGCATCATATTGCAATTGGCAGAAAAGGGAAAATGCTGAGTGCTTTATCATTCTTGGAGGCACACAGGTAATAAAGTTAAGCACCTGTATATAGATGAACTTTCCCTGCATAAATATTGATATAACTTTTGACTTTAAGTGACTTGTTAAAGTGAACTTCTTTGTTAGGAAAAAGGAGTCGGCAAGATAAAAATCAGTATTTAGAGAAAGTAGAGCGTTGAGTGTTTGGGCATTTGTTTTTTTTCTTTCTTAAGAAAAACAACAAAGCACATACAAAATGAAGAGTCATCACTACACATACAGCAACAGTTGCATTTTAACACCAGGGCATTTAAACATTTGCTCTAAATACTTCAAGCACAAACCTTTGCCTAAACATTTTAAGTACCGCCTCATACAGTATCACTCCTTAGCAGGAGGAAGCATGTATAATCAACAGAATAGATAGACAGATAGATAGATAGATAGATAGATAGATAGATAGATAGATAGATAGATAGATAGATAGATAGATAGAACCAGCAGAGAGACAAATAAGGCAGCAGTTTAGGTTTTTTGTTTGTTTGTTTTTGTTTTTTCCTCCTCCTTCCAGATCCATTCAGGCTCCAATTTGTTATGAGCTTAGGAGCTGCAGCACAAAGCACAGAGACAATGATGTTTCACCTGGGCAATTAAATGGTATCCAGACAGAGTTTGCAGTTCACCAAGTCTCCCCAACCACAGGTTTCATAAATCATCTGCTTTCAGGGTATTGTACTCACAGAGGAGTAAAGGCTTGGAAGTTTTTGAACTTCATACAGTGAATCATTTCTGAGGACCTGTAATTGCCTGAAATAAAATGAGTCCTTTCATGTTGCTGTAGGCCTCTTGGTGGCCTCCCTGACCAGTTTTCTCCTAGTCTGGTTAACACCAGACCATATCACAAGTGAAATATGGTCTGGTTAACACCAGACCATATCACAAGTGAAATATGGTCTGGAATCCGCCTATTGAATTTCTCGTAGGGGAGGTGTGGTTTACGATTGTCAACGGCCGTTTATTGGACGTCGCGAATGTCTATCATTTGGCGTATACGTAGCCCATGGCCAATCATGGCAGTTGTACCCAGTGACGTAGTTAGAGCGACGAAGAAGACGAAGAGGCAAAGAAAGACTGAAACGCCAAACACTGTTCTTTTTTTAAAACAAACTTTTGCTCTAAACCAGGGGTCCCCAACCTTTTCAGCACTAGGGACCGGTTTGGTTCAGCATTGTTTTGCTGCGGCCCGGTGTGTGTGTGTGGGGGCGTGGTCTCACACGCGCGAGCTGGGGGGCGGGGTGTCTACATTTAGCAGACACTGGGAGAATGCATTTAGCTGACGCTTTTACAAATTAGAATAATTGATTATTTGAATTGGAGGACAATTTTGGTGATCGTTTTGGTTCCATATCTGGTGTTGTGCATGCGTTAAAAGTAGCGAACTTCAGCTATGAACAGTAAGTAAAACTGAATCAGGAACATAAACTTGAACGACAAAATTGAACTAGGAACATGAAAACAACATGCACAACACAATAGGAATAGGTGCTGAAACAAATTAAAGGCCTAATTTTATTATGGCATAAGCCGATTAAATTTTAATGTGAGCCCTGTGCTTGTTTCCCTGCAGCTAGAATGTCCCATCTGGGGGTGATGTTGGACAGTGACACTCTTAATGTATTTGAAATATCCAATCGGTTTCTCAGTTTTGTTTTGGTCACTGTCATTGCGGAAAACCCGGCCTCGCAAAGATAAGTAGTTGGGAAGGGCAGCAACGTTTTGAGCGCTTTTACGGCTATTTCCGGATATTCCCGTTTGGCGTTTACCCAGAACGCAGGCAGAGAGTTTGTTTGGTCAAATTTAGTCTTAAGACCACCGTCATTTGCCAGCTCGATCAGCTGCGCTTCCTCCTGAACGGACAGGTGGTCAGGAATTCTTGCAAATGGATTGCGGATCCATTCATTCTTATCACGCGGATCTCGGGAGGCTGGGAAGTAGCGGTCGAATTCTTTCGACAGCCCAACGAGATGGTCACGAACCAACTGTGATAGAGCTGGCGCTGGCTCCGTTTCCCCCAATAGCCCCACTAATAAATGAAACATGTCAAATACACCCTTGTCTACGCGACGCCCCCACTGATCCAGCTTTGCTTTAAATGCAGCGACTTTGTCTGCTACTTTAAAGACAGTCGTCATTCTCCCCTGAAGTGTCAGGTTGAGCTCATTAAGCAAAGCAAAAATGTCACAGAGGTAGGCGAGTTTTGACACCCAGTGTTCATCACTGAAATGCGCAGCCAGATCAGACTGTTTTCCTGCCAGAAATGCCTGCAGAGGCTCTCTCAACTCGAACACTCTGGCCAGTGACTTCCCCCTCGACAGCCACCTGACCTCTGCGTGCAAGAGAAGGCGTTTGTGCTCTGCATTCATTTCTTCGCAGAGCTGCTCAAACAACCGGGTGTTGAGTGCGTGTGCTTTGATGAAGTTGACCATTTTAACGACATCGTTCAATACAGCATTCAACTCCGGTGACAATTTACGGCTGGCCAGCATTTCTCTGTGAATGACACAGTGTGTGTGTTCACGGTCAGGTGCAACCTCGCTCAGCCTCGCAGTGAAACCAGACAGCCGCCCAGTCATCGCCGCAGCCCCATCAGTACATACACCGATGCAGAAGGACCAGTCTAATTTCCCTGACACGTAACCATCCAACGCCCGAAACAACTCTGCACCTGTGGTGTTTGTTGGAAGGGAGAGCACACACAACAGATCCTCCTCAACATCCTCCTCAAAAATGTACCGCACGAAAACGAGAAGTATTGCCCTGTTTTCCACATCAGTGGACTCATCTACCTGAATTGCAAACCACGGCGACCCTTTTAGCCTCTGCAACAACTGCGCCTCAATATCCTCCGCTATATCATTAATGCGCCTCTGCACAGTACTGGCAGAAAGAGGAACCGAGCCCATCTTTTTGGCTGCTGCCTCCCCAAGCACTTCGTCGCACATGTCTTGGGCAGAAGGCAGAATTAGCTCTTCTCCAATAGTGAATGGTTTCTTTGACTTAGCTATTTGACACGCCACTCTGTACGAGGCTCTTAGCAAAGCCACGCTCACAGAAGTAGTTGTCTTTAGCATGAGTTTTTGTGAATCTTGCTCTTGCTTTTTGCGCTCAAAGAATTCAAGAGGTTTATTTTTAAGTGTGGGGTGTTTAGTTTCAAGGTGTCGAATGAGCTTTGATGGCTTCATAGACTTATTCGACAGCTTGTCCCCGCACACCACACACAACGGATTAGGAGCATGCGAGTCACCGGTCTGTGTAAAGCCGAATTTTAGGTAGGAATCATCATATCTCCTATTGAAAGATCCCTTCTTTTTCTTTGGGTTGCTTCCGGGATCATTATTGTCATCGATGCTGGACCTCTTTTCACCCTTACCCAAACCAAAGAAACTTTCTAAGGACGTTTGCTGCTTCTTGCTCATTGTAGCTAATATACACTGTCGCTGACCGTGAGAACTGAGCTGATCTGAGGCAGCGCTGTGGGAAAATAGCCTACGTGTTGAGGGCGGGTCAGACAGTCATCATGATTGAAAAAAATTAAATGTGCTATCGGCCTCCGAATACAATAGGCTATGCAGCGTCCACGCATACTTATCTAACGTGAAATGAACCCATGTTTTATTTACACCTCTCTCTCTCTCTTTTATATATAAAAAATCCCCCCCTTTTTTTGGCATTTCCCCCCAATGTCACGACCCGGTTCGGAATGTCTCGCGGACCGGTACCGGTCCGCAGACCGGTGGTTGCGGACCGCTGCTCTAAACTATTCAGAACAGTGTCTAAAGCTTGATCGAAAGTTTGGTTCGTATCGCTCGCCGCCATGTTAAATGTGATCCGTAAACAGTCCCAAATAAACTACAAGCTTCTGTTTGTCAAGTAGTACGCGTCACCGTCTTTCCACCCCTCCCCACTCTCTGACTGGCTCCCTAACTCAGGCGAGCCTTTAGACCATAGTTTCCATGCTGTCTTTTCAGATCGGAATGATTGTGCAAAGCAGCATGGGATTTCCCAGGCTAGTTTTCTCCTGGTCAATTTTGGAGGGATGTCCTAATCTTGGTAGAGTTACTGTTGAGCCATACTTTCTCCACTTGATGATGGCTTCACTGTACTCCATGGGATGTTTAATGCTTTTGATACTTTTTTGTACTCCTGCCCTGATTGATAACTTTCAGTGATGGGATCCCATTCATGGTTTGAAAGCTCATTGCAAACCATAACTCAAGTTTGGTCTGCAATGAGCTTTCAAGTATTCTCTTGCTTGTGTATGATGCAACCAAGAGAATACTAGAATAATTCTAGAGGAACAGGCAAACTTTATCTGAGGTCAATCAAAGCCACTTTAATTGATGTCAGGTGTATACTAACTGCTATTTAAGATGAGACTGAATGTGATTGGTTGATTCTAAACACAGCCACATCCTTAATTATTAAAGGGTGTGCACAATTATGCAGCTAGGTTTTTGTATGGTTCTTCTTCAACCCCAAACCATTTCTGATTTCTTTTCACCTTCTATGTAGATATTGCAATTTTGCAATAAAGGTGGAGTATGTTCTGACAGGATTTATCTTCAATTCATTTTTTTGTATCACAGAAAACCTGCCATTTTAGCAGGGTGTGCAGATTTTTTATATCCACTGTAAATTGAATATAAACAATGCGTAAAGAAACTCTGGACCAGTGGCAAGCTTGCTACTGTTATTGATTCCTGAGTATAAAAATTTACTATACCTTTTTTGTAGTATTTATTTCCTGTTTGACAGCAACCAAATACTTACACTGCAGTGAGTCTTCACCTAATGTGTTTCCCATTAAGTCTCATTAAGCAAGATAATGTGTGTTGTGAGCAAAAAGATCCCTTGAGATGGCCAATGTATTATCTGTAGTTTATGACTAACCAGATGTCCATCCATTATCTGTAGCTGCTTATCCTGTTCTACAGGGTCGCAGGCAAGCTGGAGCCTATCCCAGCTGACTATGGGCAAGAGGCAGGTTACACCCTGGACAAGTTGCCAAGTCATCGCAGGGTTGACACAGAGACAAACAACCATTCACACTCACACCTACGGTCAATTTAGAGCCACCGATTAGCCTAACCTTCATGTCTTTGGACTGTGGGGGAAACTGGAGCACCAGGAGGAAACCCACGCAGACACGGGGAGAACATGCAAACTCCACACAGAAAGGCCCTCGCCAGCCGCTGGGCTCAAACCCAGGAACTTCTTGCTGTGAGGCAACAGTGCTAACCCCTACACCACCATGCCGCCCACTAACCAGATGTATTTTGCACAATTTTGAATATAAAAATAAGCATAATTAAACTGTTATTTTATTTTAAAAGTAATTTTAAATTTCTCTGATTTTCATTTTTTCATTTCATTTAGCCCTTCTCAAATTTTTTACTTCACCTCCTCCCAAAGCAGCTTGATTAGTTTAAGGGAAGGTGATGGGGGAGGTCTTCCAATTATGGACAGTACTGCTCCTTCTTCTCTAGGTATGCCTTGTGATATGTTTGGAGTTTTTATCGAAAATCAAACATTTTTTTTCAAAAAAGGCACGTTGCCTATCCCCAAACTGTTTCTGTGCTATCTGTTAGCTACTTGGTTAATGAATGTACCCTTTAATGTACTTCTTCTTTATTAACTACATAATGTTATGTGGGCTGTGCCAAAAGCAACTGAACATCCTAATGCTCAAGACCTAGGGGTGCCAAATCTCTTCATCCATTTGGGACAGCAGATCTGCTTGGGGATGAAACCACTGGGTTGTTCCTACCACTAATGAATGCAACAACAGAAACCTGTTCACAGCACTCTGCAGCCTCGTTGGTAAATTCTGTGCAACAAGATGAGAACCAGTAGCAGGGAAGGAAAGGTGTATAATAGATGGTGAAGCTGTGGCCAGTACATACTGTCTCAGCAGGCTCCATCCACTATTGTTGGAAAAGCCTTGTATCTTCAGAAAGTTAGTATCTATGCACACTTGCTGAGACAAGGGCATGTCTCTGTTTGTGGCCACTGGGGTACAGCCGAAGGCTCAAAAGCCACTTCTGAAAATCTTGTAGTACCAGGAAGCCCAGGAGAATTACTGCTATAGCTGCTGTCAACAATCCTACCATCCTCATCAAGGACCACTACTACACATAAAACCCTGAATGGATCTGGGTTGAAAGCATAATGATGTGTGCAATATGTTGGGCTGATAGAGTGAGGGCTAACGTCCGCAATGAACCTGGCTTCATGCCAATTAACTGTGTAGTCTCTTCCGAGTTCACCATGAGCCAAGTGATGTATTGTATGCTAGGAGGGTGGATATACCCTTAATAGCCTGACACAGGTGCCAATCATTTAAAGTCTCACTCACAACCCGCCGTAAGTGTTTTGGACATGCACGGGTTGCAGGGTTTGGTAGCTTGCAGCCGTGCCGCAGGGTCGCGGTGAACCTGGGGGAAAGTTTGGGGGAGGAGTACAGGCAAACTACTTGTCAAGTACAGGTTGCACACTTGACTTCCTCGAGGCATGGGAAAAATTGTGCCGTTAGCTTGTGGAAAGCGTACATCTGACGCACGTGATCAGTGCGTGTTCAGTGAGTGTGGAGTGTGTGAGACTTGCATTTTACCAGTTTCCTGCGCTACAAGTTCGAGCCGCACTTGTGAAGCTTGTGTGATGCATGTGATTAGCATGTGACAATCACTCATAACTTGTGTGTGATGCAAGCCAGGAGTGGGCATAAAATCAGCGTGTCTGCAGCATTCTGCATCTGTCTTTCAATGGAAGAACATTGGATATTTTGTGGGAAAATGTTAAAAATTTTCAGTTTAAAGTTTAGAAAATGGGACCCAAGAAGAAGCGAGCAAAAGTGAAGTAACCCAGCCTGAAACAGCAGAGGGGGAGGAGGAGGAAGAATTTGATGATGATGGTAGCAGCACCGGTAAGCCCTGCACAGACAGGGAGAAGTATGCCTTCAAGCCGGCAGAAGGCACAGCACCCCGCCAGAGGGATTTTCACAGGTAAATGCACATGCTTTAAACATTCATTTCAGTATCTATGTGCTTATGTAATTAATATTATATATGCTGATTTTCATGTATGTTTCAGCTAACGATGCCCAGAAGTGAGGACATTTCAATCCCATCATCACTGTCAGGCCATTGTGCAATGCTCAGTGATGAGGACAAGGACATCCCGACACCCCGTCCCACCACTCAGCAGGAGCAAGAGCAGGACAGTAGCTTCGAGTCAGAGTCAAAGTGTGTTTCAGTGCTCAAACTGTTGGGATATTTAGTTGGGATTTTTTACAATGTAATAAAATGCGTTATTCCCTTATACTCATGTTTTATTATTTGACATTTGCATGGTAAATTAACATATACTCAAATAAAAACAGCAAATGAAGTGGTCTTCTTCCCTTCTATGATGCTACATGCTACATGATCAGTTCCCTGGTTACTCCCCAATATATATACACCCAGCATACCTGTCAACCCTCCCGTTTTTCCCGGGAAATCCCTTATTTTGACTTATTACCCGCTGTCTTCCCGTTTTTTTATTTTCCCGAAAATATCCCGTATTTTCACATTATATAAAAGTCCCGTATTTTCACAATATAAAAAAGTCGGTAGGTCCAGAATTCATGACGCACCTCTGACAGGAGTTTACAGCAGGAAGTCGGGCCATGAATTCACGTCCCCGCCCTCTCAGGCATCAGTAATTACATAACTACGTCCGGAGGCGAGGCTGAGCAAGTGATTAGGTCCAGTGTTGCCAGATTGGGCGGTTTCCCGCCCAAGTTGGATGGTTTCAAGTGCATTTTGGTGGGTTTTGAACATATTTTGGGCTGGAAAACGTCAGTAGTATCTGGCAACACTGATATTAGGTCTGAGGTGAAGATGGCAATGCTAATAGCTAAGAAAAACATTAGCCTCTCTTTCTTTGATGATTTCAACAAGTGCGTGGCTGGAATGTTCCCAGACTCTTCCATCGCAAAGAAATTTTCCATAGGGAAAACGAAAGCCTCCCAAATAATCAAAGGTAAGCTACACATGTTTACATTAAGTATGTCCTGGCTAAGACCTCATAAATAGCCTAGTGTAAACTAATTGGTGTATTAACTGTTTTATCCACTCATTGTCTATTTTATTTTCTATCTGAAACTTACCCATTTTAAATCACTCTTGGTTTAATATCTTATATTGCTCTCTCTTTATTACATCTAGTTTCTCTTTATTACATCTATCTATCTATCTATCTATCTATCTATCTATCTATCTAGTGTTCCGAGGCCATGACTATGGTAAAACCATAATAAATTGCAATGGAATTGAATTTATTGACTGGTTATATAATGACCTTTCTTATTTTAACATAAGATACGTATTTTAGCCCTTAATTTGGGAAATAACTGGTACCACTGAAAGCAAATAAAAATAAATGTATAGTTTATTCACAAATGCACTCTATAAACCATAAGCATATTGAGTTTGTGTCTTGGCTATCACCAACATGCACCAGAGTACAAGAAATCACAAATACTAGATAGAAAATTGCCCCCCCATTCAACTACACACCCACTTTTGGTGAAGGGTATGACTTTCCGAAATTTTCCCTTATTTTGAATCTGGGAAATATCCCTTTTTTTCAAACCTCAAAGTTGACAGGTATGATACCCAGAGTCTTGCCCCTCGTATCACGTGCAGGTTGCGTGCGCTGCGTGTGGGTCACGTGCGCTGCGTGCGGGTCACATGCGCTGCGTGCATGCCACACATGGGGTAGAAAGTGAGATGTACTTCTGTCTTGTGGGCTGCACAAATAGCAAGTGTGGAATACTTGTGTAGTACTTCTGAGGCATGTCACTCGTACAATGACCATGCATCACTCATGCATCTTACTGTCATCGCAAAAAGCCCCTACTCGCCGTGCTGCTGACTTGGTTCAGGCGTACAAAAGGAGTACGGGTTCCGTATGTAGTGTATGCATTCTTGATTTGTCGCAAGACCTGTAGAATTTGCATGTGCACGACCAAAAGTCTCCACGGGCAGTCTGCAACCTTCTATGGCGCTGAACACACGTAAGTGTCTCGCAAGTCTCAAGCACGGTTTTGCCAAATTTTTTACCATAGACTGCCTGTAGCAGCACGTATGGCGAGTTGTGAGTAAGGCTTTAGTTGCATGTGAGATGTGTCCAGCATGCTGTCCTTAATGCTGATGGTTATACAACAGGGGAATTTTGTGTTATTTTAACTTCATGTTTATGCTGAAACCATTACATGACTGATACATTTTTGCTTACGCAGTACAGCCAAGGCTCTCTCAATCACAGTAAAATTTAAGAAGCTACTTAAAAGTTACACATGCAAGAAAATACAAACACGTGTATCTTGTTAGCACAAGATTTAGCATCTAAATCATGTGTATCTTGTTAGCATTTTTACTCTTACTTTGGTAAGACTAAAAATGCTAACAAGATACACATGATTTAGACACAAAGATGATTACTGCAATTTAACAAGCCTGGGCGATAAAACAATAGCCATATGTACTGTTGATAAACACTTCGTCAACAGCAATAAGAAAACTTTTTGATAGAATGTTTGATAGTTTCACTTAAATGCATTAAATGCAAGCCACCAGAAACAGCATGGAGTTTCTTGATGTGATTTTGCTCCTTCTCTTTTCCCTCTACCAAAAGAGAAGGAGCAAAATCACATCAAGAAAGCACTTCAGAACTGTGGGTATCCCAACTGGGCTTTCTTCAAGAGCAGAAAAAGGAACATAACGCACAAGGAAGATAACAGGAACAAATGCAAGAACATTGTCATTCCCTACATTTCTGGTCTGTCTGAGAAACTCAGGAAGATCTTCTAAAAACACAACGTTCCGGTACATTTCAGACCCAGTAACACCCTGAAGCAGAAACTGGTCCACCCTAAGGACAGAATAGCCAGACACAAACAGGACAAGGTTTAAGTCTAGGCTGAAAACATATCTGTTTAGTCAAGCCTTTTGTTAATGGTGTTTATGAGGTAAAGGTGTAGATCTAGAGGGTCCTCAGACATAGAGTGTTTTGGTAAACTGGGATGTATGGGTGCTGTCAGTCCCCACTCGCTTGCTCACTCAAGTTTGTTGACGGTGTAGTGGCTGGCTGCTTTATGTCCCGGGGCTCCCTCATGCCTGTGTTACCTTCTGGCTCTCCCCTTTTAGTTATGCTGTCATAGTTAGTTGCCGGAGTCCCTGCTTGTACTCAGTGCAATATGTATACCGTTCTTACTTATTCAGGTGACATTGGGCATACCTAACAACCCGTGTTTTCTTCCCCCCCCCCCCAAATCTGTCCCTCTGAGTTACATGGAGTCAACAGGAAATCTTTTGGTGGAGAGGGTGGAGACCTCAACTGGCTATCGTAGCCTGCAGGGAATCGGCCACTTCGGCCTAATGATTAGAGGAGCAGCTTTGGAATCGGCCGTCAGACATTCTGTCGCATGTCTCAGACCCGGTGAAATGTAACTGAATTGTCTTGGCCAGCCCTAAGGGTCCTATCTGCATCCCTTCATTGCTGAGGAGTGTGCTCCCATCACCCAATCAAGCATCCAGCCAGAGCAGGTCATGATATTTTTTAAAGGTCCCATGGCATGGTGGTTTGTTGATGATTTAAACGGGCTCGTGGAAGCTTCTGGATGTTATATCCGCAGCCTTTCTCGAAATGAACCCTCGGCATGTAAATATAGCCACCTGGGAGAAAGTCCCATTTCAGCGCTTTTCCCAGTGCGTCGTTTTGCTAATGAGAAGCAGGAGGCGGGGAAGGGTAGAGGGTGGGGGCGGGCCATGGGGGGAAGGGGAGGGGCTTGACCAAGCTGCGCGCACACATACTCGCTGCTATCAGTGCCTGTAGCCACGCTGCTAAGACAAAAACCCGTTCTCCCTCGGACTCCTTTCGTAAACTCAACGTGACACAGAGAACAGAGAGTGAGAGTGTTCGGAGTGGTAGTTTATGAACGTATAATACCCTAGGCTTGAACACGCACTCCATAACCAAAGAGGATAGAAGCAGCAACTACAGCAACATATCGCTTATCCAACAGAAGACATGCATTGCGGAGCAATAGTCAAACATAAGCTCATAAGTTACAGTCAATTTCCATACTAAACTCAGTTTAACAGAGCATGCTGCATGCTCTTTAGCTTTGTAGCGCAGATTACCTGGCTAACTGCAGGAAGCGGTTAGCTGCACAGCTAATGTGGCCATTGCTAGGCTAACGCACCGATTTTAAAACATGGCAAAATGACCAGTTATACACTTACTTGTTCGGTGTTTGTTGCTGATGCGGCAGGGATTCTTGGTACGGACCCAGGCTTCAGTGACAGTTGATGTGCAAAACCTGCCCTGTACTGTCCCAAGTTGTGGAAACATTCCTCAGGAAAATGCTTCCGACAAACATACACCATCTTAGGTAGACTCAACGGCGTATTATTGAAGTAAATAAAATTAAGCCACTGCGTCTTCAGGGGCTCTCCCGTCGGCAGTAAAAACAGACTCTTTTCTGTGTTGTCACATCCATGTACAGCGCAATTTCCATGTTTCGCTCGCTTAGATGATGGCATGTTGTTGTGTCCTCTATGGTCTCCTCACTACAACTGGGCGGGCAATCCATACAGTGGGTGGGAATCCAGAGGGGGGGCGTGGGGATCATCTCCCTTGCTGACGTAGTAAAGGGAAGAGCTTATCAACGCGCCATTCTCAAATGTTGGGCATAGTTTGGTTTACACATTATGAAATTTCTAGCCACTGGGGTGACTTAAGAAGGTCAGAGGAACTCATTTTAACATTAAAAAACCTCAGAAAGTGAAAATTTCATGCCATGGGAACTTTAACCATATTAACATGCCATTGTTGTGTATTATGCCTGATGTCAAGACTCTCGTCTCTGCGAGCCTACCACACAGATTTAATACTTGTGTCATTTTTAGGGCATACCTAACAACCTGTGTTTTCTCTCCCCCCCAATCTGTCCCTCTGAGTTACATGTTGGTCCTGGGATTGAGATGCTGGCCTCTTCTGCCCCTCGGACCTGCTTGATCCATCCTGGTGCCCTGTGTCTGGTTGGAGTTTTATGGCATCGCTCCTGTGGAGGACGGCCCCATAAGGACAGTTGAGGGTTACACCTGGAGGATGCTCTGGATTCTTACAGTAATGCTTTTATGGCTGAGGACTACAGTTAACTTGCTAACTTTAGGACTGCAGTTGTCATGAACAGTTTTGCACTCAAGTTTCCATCAATGAAGAGTTACATCAACGAAACTGTCTTCATGTTAAAACTGTTAATGTTATAGTCATGCTGTCTGTTGTTGCCCAAATGAGGTTGGGTTCCCTTTTGAGTCTGGTTCCTCTCGAGGTTTCTTCCTCATGTCGTCTGAGGGAGTTTTTCCTTGCCACTGTCGCCACAGGCCTGCTCATTGGGGATAGATTAGGGACAAAATTAGCTCATGTTTTAAGTCGTTCAAATTCTGTAAAGCTGCTTTGCGACAATGTCTATTGTTAAAAGCGCTATACAAATAAACTTGACTTGACAACGTAGTGTATGCAATTCAGTGCAGTGAGGAATGCACGGACTCGTATATTGGGGAAAAAAACAACCGCTTCATAGGCGCATGGCTCAACACAGGAGAGCCAGTTCCTCAGGCCAGGACTCTGCTGTCTATCTTCATCTTAACAACAAAGGACACTCATTTCAGGATTGCAACATATGCATTTTAGCCAGAGAGGATTATTGGTATGAGCGAGGAGTTAAAGAAGCCATTTTTGTCAACCTGGAACGGCCATCACTGAACAGAGGTGGTGGTCTAAGACACCATTTATCAGCCACCTACAATGCAGTCCTTGGCACACTTCCCAGACAACTGAATGCACACCAAAACCCAGCTGTTTTCAGTGACTCACAGGCCGGCAGAGAGAACCAACAACCCATTGATCACCCCAACGACTCTCTAGACCGTTCACACCCAGACCCCAGTGACCCACACTAACAGGATGACTCAATGACACCTTAGGATTGCTTTTCATCCATGAGAGGATAAATACCTGATACTCCCTATTAGTCAGACAGAACTGAAGAAGCCTTTTGGATGAGAGGTGAAACGTCTTCAAGAATCTTCAAGCAAGTCCAGTTGCTCTCTTTACCACCCACAGTTTATGGTTTTAAACACTAGGTTCAGTATGAATAGTCATTTATTAGCCTCAACGTATTTATTCAGGTGATGTTAACGGGGTTAATATGAAAAGCATCAAAAACTGCAGAATTTCCTATAGCCAGGAGTTCCTTCTACAGACGTGGACAAATTTGTTGGTGGCCTTACAGCTCATTGAAACAATGCTTTATTCCTCCTGAAAAGTAATGAAATTAAAAGCAATTTTCTCATGGATACTTGTATGCCTTTGGTATGTCAGAGTAAAACAACCAAAAGTGTGAAAAGAAATTATTTATTTTTTATTTTACAAAGATATTCTAAAATAGCCTGGACATATTTATTGGTACCTCTAGAAAAGATTGTAATTAATTGGATTATAGTGATATTTCAAACTGACTGTTCAACCTTAATTTGTATCAAAGGTGTCCTCAAACTTGTAATCAGTCATTCAGTCTCTTGCTTAGTTTACACGTACCCGGGTATGTATAAAAACGGATAACCCCGCCTCTCCGTTTTCAAAAATATCCATGATTACACCAGACCGTTCTCCAAAATATCTGCATTTACATGGATCCGCATAGATACGCGGCTAAGCACTATTATGAGCATGCCAAACATATAGATGGCAGTATAAGGAGAAGTATAAAGCCATATTAGCCTATCAGAATCGTGAAAATACAAATGACATGACGGCTGCGGCGGCGACGTTGGTAAGCAGCAAGCCTTTGTCTTGGTGGGAGGAAAAGTGCCTGAAAAACTGCGACCCTCCTCGCAGTCCTTCTCCTCTGCTTCTCATAAACCAGTTGTAGTCCTATTTGCAAATGTAAACAAACCAAAAGTGTTTGCAAATATGTAAAAAGGACAACCACCTGTGTTGCATCCATGAGACCATCAAACCAAAATATTGAGCGCCTGACGCAAATATTGTTCTGTGATGCATATCGTGATGTCGGGTAAACCTAAAACTCTGTTTTCCACTATTTACATGCAGGCATGAAAACGGAGTTTTCAGAAATCTCCACTTTGCCCGGAGTTTTCAAAGATATCCGTTTTCAGTGACTGAAACCTCCGTTTACGTGTAAATGAGAGGTGCAACCACATATGCGTCTTCATAGATATCCGGCTACGTGTAAACGGAGGATCTATTTCAGTGGAGAAAAGTCATTACTCTGTGGTTTGGTATTGTCATGTGTGCCACATTGAACATAGACCAAAGAAAGCAAAGGGCAGAGTTGTTTGAGGAGATCAGAAAGAAAATTATAGACAAGCATTTTAAAGGCAAAGACTATAAAGACCATTTCCAAGCAACTTGACGTTCCTGTGACTACAGTTGCAAATATTATTAAGAAGTTTAAATTCTATGGGACTGTAGCCAACCTTTCTGGACATGGCTGCAAGAAGAAAATCGACCACAGATTGAACAGAAGGATGGTACAAAAAGAGCCAAGGACAACTTCCAAAGACATAAAAGTTGAACTCCAAGATCAAGGTTCATCTGTGTCTGATTGTACTATCTGTCACTTTTTGAGCGACAGCAAGCTCAGTGGAAAGACTCCATTGTTGAAAGAAAAACTTAAAGCCAGACCGGAATTTACTAATATGCATATTCACAAGCCACAATACTTCTGGGAGCATGTCCTTTGGACAGATGAGACAAAACTCAAGCTTACTGGCAAGTCACATCAGCTCTATGCCCACAGAAGAAAAAAATGAAACTTTCAAAGAAAAGAACACTATACTTACTGTGAAACACGGAGGAGGCTTGGTTATGATTTGGGGCTGCTTTGCTGTGTCTGGCACAGGCTGCTTTGAATGTGCTGGGCACAATGAAATATCAAGACTATCATGGTATTCTGGAGTGAAACGTACCGGTACTACCCAGTGTCAGAAAGCTCTGTTTCAGTCACAGGTCATGGGTCATCCAACAGGATAAAGACCCAAAACACACAGCTAAAAGCACCCACGAATGGTGAAGAACAAAACATTGACTATTCTGAAGTGGCCTTCTGTGAGCCCTGATTTGAATCCTATCGAATATCTCTGGAAAGAGCTGAAACATGCATGGCACCCTTCAAACCTGAGACAGCTAGAGCAGTTTGCTCAGGAAGAGGGGGCCAAACTACCTATTAGCAGATGCAGAAGTCTCATTCAGAGCTGCAGAGATCACTTGTTAGCAGTGATTGCTGCTAAAGGTTGTGCAACAAAATATTAAGTTAAGGGTAGCATCATTTTTGTCCATTCCATTTTATTTGTTTCATGTAAAACATTCAGTTGAACCAAAAATCAAAAGCAAAGTATGATTTGTGTTAAACATGGAATATATACAATGATGGATGGCATTAACTTTTGTCAGTTTCAAGTTATTTCAGAGCCCTGTGATGACCTGGTGACTTGTCCAGGGTGTACCCCGCCTTTCGCCCGTAGTCAGCTGGGATAGGCTCCAGCTTGCCTGCGACCCTGTAGAACAGGATAAAGTGGCTACAGATAATGAGATGAGATGAAGTTATTTCAGAGATAGTTGTGGTTTTTTTTTTTTTGTCATGGGAAGGTACCAACAAATTTCTCCATGTCTGTATCTGTGTAATCTTAAACTGTCAGACCCAGATCAGCTGGTTCACATATCTCATTTGTTAATTGTGGCTATAATGATTGAAAGATTAAAATCTGCTCACACAAAAAAGAAAATCAGGAAGTATGAGTAAATGAGGAATACAATGCAGGGTTGTAAACAACAAATGCAAGTTGAATACAACTTTATACAACATGACAGATGCAGGATTTCCAAATGTCATCTCTGATGTTTTTAATATGCAGTGTTCTCAGTATAAATCCAAGGAAATTGAGGCTCACATCAAATATATGACTACTATTTTACATTTTACTGAATGCTTTTACTGAAACATGGTGGATTGTAGTGAGGATTTACACATCAATTTGTAGTGATTCACTATAGTTTTACACTACAGAATTATTGAGTATCTCTTTGTCCCTACTACTCACCAAGATAATTTCCCTAGACGTTTTTATGCTTATGGTATATTCATCCGCTGACTAAAATTTCTTTACGTATTCAGTTGATTTTTAAGGTGATTACAGACTGAATTTCATCCCTCCTAATGTACATTTCCTAATGCAATAAAACTTTTGCTGATCTCCCCAGTATTAGAGTTCAGATGCACAGACAGACACAGATGGACCAATGGCAAAAATGTTACAGATCCAGAAAATTTGGCTTGAGTTGCTGAACATGAACATGCAAATAACATCTATGTTTGACAAACAGAAACAAATCTTTTAAAGAAAAAAATATTTAGACTTTTGTTCTTGATGTGGCCTTGACCCTGCTTGGATCAATTACAAAAGCTAATCAGGTCATCTGCTGGTTATATTAATAGTTACATATAAGTCCTACAAATGGGTGGCGGCACGGTGGTGTAGTGGTTAGCACTGTTGCCTCACAGCAAGAAGGTCCTGGGTTTGAGCCCAGCGGCCGATGAGGGCCTTTCTGCGTGGAGTTTGCATGTTCTCCCTGTGTCTGCGTGGGTTTCCTCCGGGTGCTCCGGTTTCCCCTATAGTCCAAAGACATGATGAATGGTTGTTTGTCTCTATGTGTTAGCCCTGCAATGACCTGGCAACTTGTCCAGGGCGTACCCCACCTCTCGCCCATAGTCAGCTGGGATAGGCTCCAGCTTGCCTGCAACCCTGTACAGGATAGGCGACTACAGATAATGGATGGAAACATCCATTCAACCGCTTGTTCTTGATTTTGCATTGACGGATTGATAGACAACCAAAAAACATAATGCCTCCACCATGCAGAAGCATAAAAAATAGAATAGAATGCCATTATTGTCACTACACACTGTACAATGAAATTCAGTTCATCATAAGAGATCAAAGCTGCCCAGCCACTCTTGGGCACTTCAGCCCAAGGCTGTCCCATGTTAACCTAACTGAATGTCTTTGGAAAAATTTTATTTATTTATTTAAACATAAAGTTTGCTTGTTTGTACATGAAACAATCACTAAAAGAAAGAAAGGGGGAAAAGATTCAAAGACGTGATTTAGGTTGTGTATAATTTAGATACAGTATGTAAAAAGATGATGAAAAGACAAAAAAAATTATAGTCAGATGGATATTCAAATGGGGCGGCACGGTGTAGTGGTTAGCGCTGTCACCTCACAGCAAGAAGGTCCGGGTTCGAGCCCCGTGGCTGAAGAGGGCCTTTCTGTGCAGAGTTTGCATGTTCTCCCGTGTCCGCGTGGGTTTCCTCCGGGTGCTCTGGTTTCCCCCACAGTCCAAAGACATGCAGGTTAGGTTAACTGGTGACTCTAAATTGACCATAGGTGTGAATGTGAGTGTGAATGGTTGTCTGTGTCTATGTGTCAGCCCTGCGATGACCTGGCGACTTGTCCAGGGTGTACCCCGCCTTTCGCCCGTAGTCAGCTGGGATAGGCTCCAGCTTGCCTGCGACCCTGTAGAACAGGATAAAGTGGCTAGAGATAATGAGATGAGATGAGATGGGATATTCAAATGCCTTGATTTGATTAACATCATGTTCTCTGTTAACTGGGGATCTGGAAGACTGGGGCTTGTTTAAGGTTTTCGACATTTTTACTCAGTTTGTGAAGTATGATTTTTCTATACAAGTTTCAACATTAGCACAGATGCTTCTGAATATGATAGCTTTCTGACTTAAAAAAAAAAAGTATTAAAAGATCAAGAGAGAAAGTATGGCAGAAATTCAGGAGCAGTGATCTAACCCGTTGCGAAGTGCAAACTCTTAAGTCTATTAGCATTGATATTTCATACTATTCTGTAAGCAAATTGTTATTTTAATACAGAAATGTTATATTGGACTTACAATGGATTTGGATGGATTTCTGTGCAGTTTATACTTTACTTCTATATGTGGGAAAACAAATAGTTGCATGTCTTTACAGCATGTCTCACAGCTGGTATGATTTTAAACACTAGCTTCAGTATGAATAGTTCCTTAGTAGCCTCAACATATTTATTTGGGTGATGTTGAGTGGGTTGATATAACAACAACACAGTATAAGAAATGGAGCAAGATTTCAGTGGTGGGTCCAAAGTGAGGCTCCAGAGGCAGAGTCATGGATCTAGGGAGAGACTAAAGTTTGAAAGCAAAGCTTGTGTGGGATGATCATAGCAAAGCAAGACACATTGCCAGAAAATCTAAATGTGCCAATGACACAGCAATTATATTTAACAGTATAAGCAGTATAATATATTGTTATATAACAGTATATACAGTATTATATAGTTTTTTTTCTTTTTATCTGAATTTGTATTTTCAAATGAATAATTTTCAGGACTGGTGACAACCTTTCTGAGAGTTCAGTAAAACCTGAACCATCCATCCATTATCTATACCATTTACCCAAAAGAGCTGTGGGGGAAGCTGGAGCCAATCCCAGCTGACTTCAGCTGAGGTCACCACTCTATTGTAGGACGAACATTCACACCTATGGGCACACTAAGGCCGGGATATACTTGATGCTACGTGACTTGTACACTTGCGGATGCTGCTGCTGTGCAAGCAGTGTACTGACTATACTTGCATGCGAACTTTACATAATTCTGGAGGATTCCAACAGGTGGCATTGCAAGAAATCATCACAGTGATAACACAATGTCCAGTTTCACTGTATTGTGAGTTGAGGGAAGAAAGATGCTGAAGATAAAAATTATTTTAAAATTAAACATTTTTTAAAGAATTATTAAAAATTAAAGAGAAAAAATTATCTTCGGGGCGGCACGGTGGTGTAGTGGTTAGCGCTGTCGCCTCACAGCAAGAAGGTCCTGGGTTCGAGCCCCGGGGCCGGCGAGGGCCTTTCTGTGCGGAGTTTGCATGTTCTCCTCGTGTCCGCGTGGGTTTCCTCCGGGTGCTCCGGTTTCCCCCACAGTCCAAAGACATGCAGGTTAGGTTAACTGGTGACTCTAAATTGACCGTAGGTGTGAATGTGAGTGTGAATGGTTGTCTGTGTCTATGTGTCAGCCCTGTGATGACCTGGCGACTTGTCCAGGGTGTACCCCGCCTTTCGCCCGTAGTCAGCTGGGATAGGCTCCAGCTTGCCTGCGACCCTGTAGAAGGATAAAGCGGCTAGAGATAATGAGATGAGATGAGAAAATTATCTTCCTTGAAGCGTTTAGCCATGTTGATAACTTCAGACTAGTAAACAACGATGCTAATGTCACATACCAAAACATGAACACACTGCCACCCCGATTTTTGCTGGTACTGCAACTTGCGCATGCATCATTTTAATTTCTGATGACGTCCTCAGAGGATGTGTCAAAAGAGTGATGGGAAGGCGTGGCAGCCATGACACGTGCGTGGCAGCCATGACACGTGCGCGGAAGCATTCTGGGCATCGAGTATATTCCGGCCCTAAGAGTAGCCAGGTCTACTCCATGTCTTTAGACTGTGGGAGGAAACCCACACAGGCACAGGGAGCATATGCAAACTCCACACAGAAAGGCCCCAGTCGGCTGCAACATTCAAACTCAGAACCTTCTTGATGTGAGGCGACAGTACTAACCACTCTACCTCCGCCCACCTACAGTCAAAGTCCACACCATTCATGGCACGTTGGTGGCACCGATCTCCATTTTGTAGCCCTTGGCCTCTCGCCTATATTACATAGCTAGGGTTACAGTGGGGGGCTAGTCCTCTGATAATCGCGAGAGTTTAACTCCCCACTCACATCTGTATTGCAGCGTGCCTTGCCAGATGGCAGTAGGCACCATTTTTATAATGGTCTTTGGTATGACCCAACCGTGAGTAGAACTCGTGATCTCCCTATCGAGAGGCGGACACGCTAACCACTAGGCCACTCACCAGTGCAACGCCCACCTACAACATATAGAGAAAAATCATAAAATGTCAAACTGCCAAATAAACTAACTTTTTATTATTCATGTTGTAATATGTCCCTGATGTGGGTGGAGTACAGAAGCACAGCAGGTGGGAGCCGATGTTCACACACTATTTTCCTTATTTTCTTGCTTTTCAGCTTTACTCACTCGCTGTTCACACATAGTCTCACACACACACACACACACACACACATTCTGTGTTCTGGTCAGGAGAGCTTCCCTCTCTCTGCTCTCTCCCTCCTTTTCTGTCCTCTGTCACTGCAACAACACAGACACACAACACTAATTAACCACAGGTGGATTGACTTTGCCACTCACATTCCCAGGCCCCGCCCTCCATTCACAAACTGACACAAGGCTCTGCCCCAGCTGCCACATACCCCCACTGCCCGACTCAGGCCAGGGAGCCATCCGGGCTGCAGCGGACTCCCCCCCGACGGGACGGGAAGTCCGCCACTACCATCTGCGCCCCTGGCCTGTGGACCACCTCGAATTTAAATGCCTGGAAGGCTAGATACCAACGGGTAATCCGCACATTGGCATCTTTCATGCGGTGGAGCCACTGGAGGGGCACATGGTCTGAACAGAGGATGAAAGGGCACCCCAGCAGGTAGTACCGGAGGGTGAGGACTGCCCACTTGATGGCCAAGCACTCTTTCTTGATGGTGCTGTCATCAATGTCTCATGCATTGAGAGCTTGCAGCTGATGTACAGCACAGGGCTTTCCTCGCCCTCCACCTTCTGGGACAAAACAGCCCCCAGCCCCCTGTCCAATGCATCTGTCTACAAAATAAAGGGGAGAGAAAAGTCAGGGAAGTGTAAGAGTGCCCCCCCACACTGTGCAGCTTTTACCCCGGTGAAAGCCTGTTGGCACTGATCTGTCCACTGGACCGGATCTGGTGCTCCCTTTTTAGTGAGATCAGTCAATGGGCTGGTGATGTCTGAATAATTAGGTATGAACCTACGATAGTAGCCAGCCAGCCCCAGGAGCTGTCTCATGCCCTTTTGGGTCTTAGGCCTTGGGCAGGCCGCAATTGCTGCCGTCTTGTCAATTTGGGGATGCACCTGCCCATGACCCAAGTGGAAAACTAGATATCGTACTTTCACCCACCCAATTGCACACTTTTTCGGGTTAGTTGTGTGACCTGCCTGCTTCAACAACTCTAGGACGGCCCTAAGGTGTTCTATGTGCCGCATCCAGTCACTGCTGTACATGATGTCATCTAAATAGGCTACCGCATAGGTAGCATGGGGTGGAGGATCTTGTCCATGAGCCTCTGGAACATAGCGGGAGCCCCAAACAACCCAAAAGGAAGTGTAACAAACTGGTGTAATCCAAAAGGTGTGGAAAAAGCCATTTTCTCTCAGGATTGAGGAGTCAAGGGGATCTGCCAATATCCCTTCGTCAAATCTAGTCTCAAATAAAAGCGGAGTTGCACCTAACTGATCAAGCAACTCATGAATGCAAGGCATTGGGTAAGCGTTGAATTTAGACACCACATTGACTTTTCTGTAGTCCACACAGAACTGGACCAACCTGTCAGCCTTGGGTACCAGGACCACTGGGCTACTCCAGTCACTGTGTGATTCCTCGATTATGCCCATGTTGAGCATGGCCTTGAGTTCATCCCGAACCACCTTTTTTTAGATTAGATTGAACTTTATTGATCCCTTTGGGAGGGTTCCCTCAGGGAAATTAAGATTCCAGCAGCATCATTACAGGATAAACAGAGAATAGAAAATAGAGAACACTTCTAGATAAATTAAATTAAGTATTTACGTATACAAATATAAAAAGAATAAGATATGGGGAAGAGAAGAAGGGGGGAGAAAAAAGGGGCCAGCAGGAGAGATATTGCACATTGTCCAGTATTGCTTAGTATTGCTTATTGTTAGGCTAGGCTACTGCTCCTTCCCATCCTCTGTCCTCCTGTTACCCCTCCCCCCCAGAGAGGAGTTGTACAGTCTGATGGCGTGAGGGACAAAGGCATTTTTAAGTCTGTTCGTCCTGCACTTGGGAAGGAGCATTCTGTCACTGAACAGGCTCCTCTGGTTGCTGATGACTGTGTGCAGAGGGTGACTGGCATCATCCATGATGTTCAATAGTTTGTCCATAGTCCTCTTCTCTGCCACCGTCACCAGAGAGTCCAGCTTCATGCCGACCACAGAGCCAGCCCGCCTGATCAGTTTGTCCAGCCTGGATATGTCCTTCTTGGATGTGCTACCCCCCCAGCACACCACGGTGTAAAACAGGACACTGGCGACCACAGACTGATAGAACATCCACAGGCGTTTCCTGCAGATGTTAAAGGACCGCAGCCTCCTAAGGAAGTATAGCCTGCTCTGTCCCTTCCTGTATAAGTGATTGGTGTTGCAAGTCCAGTCCAGCTTGCTGTCCAGCCACAGCCCAAGGTACTTGTAGGAATCCACAGCCTCCACCTCAACTCCCTCAATCAGAACTGATTGTGATCTTGGTCTGGACCGCCAAAAGTCAATGACCAGCTCCTTGGTCTTCGAGGTGTTGAGCTGCAGATGGTTCCTGTTGCACCACACAGCAAAGTCCCTCACTAGGCTGCTATACTCCTCCTCTCTGTTGTCACTGATACACCCAACGATGGCTGTGTCATCGGCAAACTTCTGAATGTGACACAGCTCCGAGTTGTAGCAGAAGTCCGCGGTGTACAGGGTGAAGAGAAGAAGGGCCAGCACCGTGCCCTGGGGTGCTCCGGTGCTGCTAATCACAGTGTCAGACGTGATGTTCTTCAGCCTGACGTACTGGGGCCTGTCGGTGAGGTAGATAGAGATCCAGGTGCCCAGGCAGGGATCCATTTGCATCCTGTTCAGTTTGTCCTGAAGTGTTCGGGTAAGCGCTAAGGGAGGCTACACACTACCACCCCCGGGGATGTTTCAATGTGGTGTTCTATGAGGTGGGTGTGGCTGGGAAGGGGCGAGAACATGTCAGAAAATTCCTTCTGCAACTTGGCTACCTCTGTGAGTTGGGCTGGTGAGAGGTGGTCTCCACAAGGGACCGAAGCAGTTCAGATTGTGGTTTTGGTTGCTTTTACCTCCAGCCCCATCTCTGCATTCTCCAGGACTACCGACGCCAATGCCACAGGGACCCCATCATTCCAACATTTTAATAGGTTGAGGTGGTATATTTGCAGAATCCTAACCCCCATCTGTTTGCCTCACCTCATAGTCTGTGTCCCCAACTCGCCATGTGACCTCGAAGGGCCCTTGCCACTTGGCGACTAAATTGGAACTCGATGTGGGCAATAACACGAGTACTTTGTCTCCCAGAGTGAACTCTCTAAGGCAAGTGCCCCTGTCGTACAGCCGGGCTTGACGTTCTTGCACCTGCTGCAAATTCTCCTGGGTTAAGTGCATGAGGGTGTGGAGCTTTGCGCACAGGTCAAGAACATATTGAATTTCATTGTTATTAGGTTAAGGTCCCTCCTCCCAATTTTCCCACAGCAGGTCCAAGATGCTGCGTGGCTTTTGCCCACATAATAATTCAAATGGGGAAAATCCCATGGAGGCTTACGGGACCTCTCGTACTGCAAATTACAGGGGCTCAAGCCATCTGTCCCAATTACGTGCATCTTCACTTACAAACTTAAATTGATTTTTTAAATATTTGATTAAACCACTCTACCAAACCATCCGTTTCTGGGTGATAAACACTGGTGCGAATAGATTTAATTCCCAACAACTCATACAATTCATGCGCATGACAAACAAAGTGCCTTGGTTTGTCAGGATTTCTTCCAGAATCCCGACCCAGGAGATAATACAGAAGAGTGCTTCCGCAATACTGCATGCCGAGATATTGCGGAGAGGCACTGCTTCCAGATATTGCGTCGCATAGTCCACCAGAGCTAAAATAAAGTGATATCCATGTGCTGACTGATCTAATGGCCCAACCAGATCCATACCAATTCTCTCGAAGGGGGTCTCGATTAGAGGAAGAGGGCGCAAAGGCACTTTTGGAGTGGCTGCGGGATTTACTAATTGGCATTTGCGGCACGCTGCACACCACCGACGAATGTCCCGGCAAATCCCTGGCCAATAGAACCGGGCCATTATTCAGGCTAGTGTTTTTTCCTGCCCTAAGGGTCCGGCCATGGGATTAAAGTGAGCCGCATGAAGCATGAGTTCCCTATGGCTCTTAGGGATTAACAATTGGGTTATTTGTTTACCAGTTTGAGTGTCCTGCATCACTCGATACAGTCTATCTTTAATAATCATGAGGTACGGGAAGACGGGTGCCATATTTGGCTGGAGAATTTGACCATTGATTACCCTCACTTGGGCAAACGCATGCCAGAGAGTCTTGTCTTGTGACTGCTCTAAAGGGAAATCCTCAAGGGAATCCCTGAGAGTGGGAGGAGGGGCGAGCTGCTCCTCACTCCTCTTATTGCCCTGACGCAGTGATGTGGACGTCTCTGTGACAGCTTCTCCAGTCACAGAGATCCCCCAGTGACAGCTTCTCCAGTCACAGAGATCCCCCAGTGACAGCTTCTCCAGTCACAGAGATCCCCCAGTGACAGCTTCTCCAGTCACAGAGATCCCCCAGTGACAGCTTCTCCAGTCACAGAGATCCCCCAGTGACAGCTTCTCCAGTCACAGAGATCCCCCAGTGACATTTTACTGCAGGACTCACTCCCTACTACGTGTTCCATTAAGGTTCGAAACCCTGGCCAATCAGTTCCCAAAATCAGCAAGTGGGTGAGACGAGGATTTACTGTTGGCTTGATTCTATGCTTTTGGCCCTGGAATAGAATATATACAGACACTAGAGAAAAACTGTGAACATCCCCATGCACACACAACACCTTCACTGCTTGTGCTCTCCCCAATGCCTCACATTGCACCAGGCTTTGGTAAATTGAGGTCTGATTACAACTGGAATCCACCAACGCTTGATATGTATCCCCTTGAACACTTACCGGTATGCGATACATTCCAGCCCGATCGGGGGCGGTCTCTGGTGCGTTGGGGATCTGGATCACAGCTCCCACCTCCATCGCGGAGCCATCTGTGCCCCCGGCCTGTGGATCACCTCGAACTTAAATGGCTGGAGGGCAAGATACCAATGGGTGATCCACGCATTGGCATCCTTCATGCGGTGGAGGGCAAGGAGCGCCCTGTGCTGTACATCAGCCGGAAACTTTCGATGCGTGAAAGCAAATACAGCACGACAGAGGAGGAGTGTCTTGCCATCAAGTGGGTGGTCCTTGCCCTCCAATACTACCTGCTGGGGCGCCCTTTCACTCTCTGTTCGGACCATGCGCCCCTCCAGTGGCTCCACCGCATGAAGGATGCCAATGCGTGGCTCACCCGTTGGTATCTTGCCATCCAGCCATTTAAGTTCGAGGTGATCCACAGGCCGGAGGCACAGATGGTGGTGGCGGATTTCCTGTCCTGTCGGGGGGGGGGAGTCAGCTTCAGGCCAGATGGCTCCCCGGCCTGAGTCGGGCGGTGGGGGTGTTTGGCAGCGGGGGCATGGCCAAGCGTCAGTTTGTGAATGGAGGGTGGGGTCAGGGAAGGTAAGTCATTCCATCTGTTGTCAATTAATGTGTGTGTGTTTGCTACAGGGACGGAGCATAAAAGGAGGGGGAGAGCAGAGAAAAGAGACTCCTGACTAGAATGCATGTGTGCGCTTGTGTGGGAGTGAGGCTGAAAAGCTGTATATATATATATATATATATATATATATATATATATATATATATATATATATATATATATATCTTTAAAAAAAATAAATGTTTCTAAGAACTTCAGGTCCGGCCTGCTGTGCTTCTGGACTCCACCCACACCAGGGGTTTGCTACAATACTGTAATAGGACACACTATTACACCATATTCTCATGTGTACACTCTGGTAGCCGCTGTGGCTAGCTCACATCTCACAATGAGTTAATTCACCCAGAACAGCTAAGATCATGAAATAGCAATCAAGCAATCACATGTAGGTCTACTGATCTCTTCAGAAATAAACCAAAACAATTAATACAACAAGCTACAAGTACCTGTTTGAGCAGTTTTGCATGAATTGTTTAAACCCAAACCCTGAGAGAGGTTTGTGGCAGAGATCTATTTTGGTATTTTGTCATTAATCTGATTAGATTGCCTAATCATTTGAAAAATAAAGAGCACAACACAGTACAATACAATGCAGTATTTCATACCCACATAATCCAACAAATGCAGTGGTTTAATTAATGTGACAGCATAATTACATATTTACACATCATTTTTTTTTTTGGTTCTGGTTATCCTACTTGCTTATTGTTCTGAAGAAAGCCCACAGATCTTGTCATAACTACATGCATTTGGTTTAGCTATTCTGTAAACTGTGCTACAAAGGTAAACGCACCATTGAGGATGGAGTGAGGACATGTCTATTCAGAGGGAGCTAAATAAGGTCTTACAAGTATTGTTACCGTATTCTTAATCCAACTGAGCTGGAAATAAGCAACATTGTACTGATATACAGTATCATTAAGTTTCGATGCAAGTGCAGTTTTAGACTGTTTAGGCAAGTCAATCTGGAAATCGTGATTTTTCTGCAAGTGCCTGCATCAGGGCTCGAAATTAACTTTTTTTATTTGTGTCCCCCAGTGGTCCCGAATTCTGTGTTGTATTGTCCCGAATGGAAGCAATAGTGTCCCCATTTTTTTCCTCTCTGAAATAACCAGTGGTTAATATTATCATATGAAGTTACTATTATATTTGTAACTATGCGATTTTGAACCCTTTATATCATTTTTACAATAAGTCACAAGACACAAGCGACACATATCCTATACATCATCTACTTCAAAATTACAGTTATTGCATTTTCAGTTTATTAAACTTTGGCGATCTCACTGTATGAATAGATACCCGTTTATTTAAAGGGGCCAACTAGCTCATTCAGAAAATGTTTCAACTCACTACATCTGCAGTACACTTTAGTTGAAAATAAAACCCCTTTTATGTTCATTTCATCTACTTATACCTTGAATATCTGTTGGCACTTATAAGGCCAACTTATAACTTTCACCATTACCGTTATCCATTTTTATGAACTTTCCGTTATCCATTACCGTTATCCATTTTTATGAACTTTCCGTTATCCATTACCGTTATCCATTTTTATGAACTTTCCGTTATCCATTTTTATGAACTTTCCGTTATCCATTTTATGAACTTTCGCTGCCGAAACATGCGTGCAAATGTTAGCAACATCAGCATAGTGCCAGGTCCGAGCCTAGTTGTGCTGCTGACTGACTAAACTTTCTGAACTAGAAAGACACCAAGAAAACTCACTTATTCTGTTGAACGGTATCTTCCGTCAATATCATCCACATCATTCCTGTTGTATTTTATAACGTGTCTAACAGTGTTCATTAAGTTCATTCAGTTGCTAGCGTTGCCTGCAGACCAGGCGATGACACTTTGGATCCTGAAGGTCCCGGAGACGTTATGTCTGGGCTTTCAGTTTCTTCCCCGCGGTCGGTCCACTTCAACTGTTGTATCAAGCATTTTTGTTCTGGCAAGAGTCGGCGCAGCGTGTGCGGTAGCAATTCCATTCCAAGTCCATATAATGCGGACACCGGCCGAAGATTCTAGAACAGAATGCGCTGCTCTGTAGCCTACGGATGCAGGTGCATCGAAAGTGTAGCTACTATGTATTTTTCGCTGTTAACGTTTTAAAATTAAAATTGAAAAATTAGGTGAATGTCTACGTATGTGTTACGCCTTTGTAAATAATATTAAATGTAGAACTTTTTTTCTAGATCTATTTTTTTCCATTGTCCCGGGATTGTCCCAGATATGATAATTTTGTGTCCCGATGACATTTTTTTATGGTCCCCAGGACGTCGGGACACCGTTAGTTTCTAGCGCTGGCCTGCATGCTTTATATGGCCTCTGTTTGGTTTGCTATTAAGAAATCATTTTTACTAACAGCAGATTACACTTGACTTGACATGAAAAAGAGAGCATTAGCAGTGATTATGTGATGACACTAAAGAGAGCTAAATATGCTGCCTGCCAAGTTAAAATGTTGCAAGTAGATGGCGCGGCTGCGTCCAGACGCCGTCGGGGTCGCTCTGTAGATTTTAACTTTATCTAACCTTATCTTTTTTTGTTTTTACCCTTTTTAAGTTTTCACTGACCAGTTTTAAGTATGATTACATACGATCGCGGGACACTTCTAGAAATTAGAAACCAGTGCTTACCTGGCGACATGCCCTTTGACAACAACACGGCGTTTCCACCTGAGATACTCCGGCACAGTGATGGGACTCAAGACGCAAGTAGGCCCAAGCGTCGGACCAAGAAACACAGGGGCAGACGAGCAGGCATCCGAAATCGACTGAGAAGTAAGGCAAACCGTCCACCTCTGCCCAGTATCCTGCTAGCTAATGTCCAGTCATTAGTGAACAAGCTGGACGACTTGAGAGCAAGGATCGCCTTCCAGCGTGACATCAGGGACTGCAATGTTCTGTGTTTTACTGAATCCTGGCTGTCATCTTCAATACCGGATCACTCAATCATGCCTGCCGACCACTTTTCCATCCTTCGCATGGACAGAACCGAGGAGTCCGGGAAATCCAAGGGCGGGGGAGTTTGTTTTATGACCAATAACAGGTGGTGTGAGCCAAGGAACATCACTGTTCTCTCCAATGCCTGTACTCCTAATCAGGAACACTTGTCTATCTTATGCAGACCACACTTCCTGCCCCGTGATTTCACAGCAGTTATTATGACTGCAGTTTATATCCCCCCAAGTGCAAGCACTGATGTCGCCATATCTGAGCTACAGGAGGTTATAAATAAACAACAGCATCGTCACCCTGGGGCTGCCTTCATCGTCCTCGGTGACTTCAATAAGGCTAAACTTTCCCGCGGTCTACCAGAATTCAAGCAACACATCCACTTTCCAACGAGGGGTGATAACATCCTTGATCACTGCTATACTCCGTTTTTAGACTGTTATAAAGCCCTTCCAATGCCCGCTTTTGACAAGTCCGACCATGTTGCGGTTTTCCTAGTGCCAAAATATAAACACAAGATCTTGCAGGAAGCGCCAATGACGAAAGCAGTACAACGTTGGACTGACCAATCAGAAATGTTGCTTCAAGACGCGCTAGAGAACACGGATTGGGAGATTTTCCGGGTATCTTCAAATGACATCAGTGAATATGCGGACGCGGTTGGGAGCTACATTTACTTCCTTATCAATGACATCATACAAACTGTCAAAATAAAAGTTTACCCAAATCAGAAACCCTGGGTAGATAAAACTGTGAGGAAAGCACTTTCAGCTCGAATTGCTTCATACAAGGCTGGCATTCTATCAGGGGACATGACAGGCTATAAAGAAGCAGTTTATGGCCTAAGGAGGACTGTGAGGGCTGCAAAGCTCCGCTACAAGGACAGAGTGGAAGCTGACTTCCAGGCTGGTGATCCTGCCAGTGTGTGGAAGGGCCTTCGGGTCATGACAGATTTTAAAAACAAGCCCACCTCCATGCATAGCTCTGACCCCTCACTTGCTGATGAGCTAAATACATTCTATGCTCGCTTTGACCTTGCTAACCCCATGGTAGCTGTGACTGAAAAGTCTAGTGGTAACGGGACGCCTCCTTTCATTATCAGTGAGAGTGATGTGAGGGGAGTGTTCAGAGGCGTAAATGGGAGGAAAGCAACAGGCCCCGATCAGATCCCTGGCAGGATTCTGAGATCCTGCGCTGATCAGCTAGCCCCTGTTTATGCTGAGATCTTCAATATGTCACTGGCTGAAGCTGTGGTTCCATCTTGCTTTAAAAAATCAATCATTGTTCCTGTGCCTAAGAACAGCAAGCCAGCAGGCCTGAATGACTACCGCCCAGTGGCCCTTACATCAGCGGTAATGAAGTGCTTTGAGAGACTTGTGAAAAAACACATATGCCACACCCTGCCCAGTTCTTTTGATCCTCACCAATTTGCCTATAGAGCAAACAGAAGTAGGAACGATGCCATCTCAAGCCTACTGCACACTACATTGGTCCACCTGGATGAGGGGAGGGGAAATTATGTGAGAATGCTGTTCATAGATTATAGTTCAGCATTTAACACCATAATCCCCCTTCGCCTGGCTGATAAGATGAGGGCGCTGGGATTTAACACCCAGTTGTGCAATTGGGTGCTCAGCTTCCTCACGGATCGCCCCCAAGTGGTCAGAATAGGGGGGGGGGTGTCACTTCAGGGAAGTTGACCCTCAACATTGGCTCGCCCCAGGGTTGTGTTTTAAGTCCATTGCTCTATAACATCTACACACACGACTGCACAACCACCAGCAGTTCCACTTCCATCATCAAATTTGCTGACGACACCGTGGTGCTGGGTCTCATCTCACAAAAAAACGAGCAGGCTTACCTGAAGGAGGTGGCTGACCTAGCACTGCGGTGCCAGTCCAACAACTTGGCCCTGAATGTCAGCAAGACAAAGGAAATGGTAGTGGACTTCAGGAAGGTGCAGAGCAGGACATATACACCACTCACCATTAGCGGGGAGCCTGTGGAGAGGGTCCCCAGCTTCAAGTACCTGGGGGTACATCTGACTGAGAACCTCTCCTGGTCACTACATACACAACACCTCACAGCGAAATCCAGGCAGCGGCTGTACTTTCTCTGTCGACTGAGGAAGTTTAAGGTCTCCCCTTCCATCTTGACCACATTTTACTCCTCAGCGGTGGAGTGTGTCCTAACAGGCTGTATTACGGCCTGGTTTGGGAACTGTACAGCATGTGACCAGAAAGCACTGCAGAGAGTGGTGCACTCTGCGGAACGGACAATCAGAGCCCCCCTACCGAGTCTGATGGACATATACACAAAGAGGGTGGGAGCTAGGGCCAGGAAAATCATGCGGGATGCCTCACACCCAAACTCTAACCTCTTCACCCTGCTGAATTCGGGCAGACGACTATGAAGTCTCCATGCACGAACAGAGAGACTGAGGAAGAGTTTTTATCCACAGGCAGTTAGACTGCTAAACTCAGTACATTTTAAATAATCCCTTTTACTACAGTTTTTATATCAGTGTTAGAGGACTCATTTTCCTCTTTCTAACTGTGCACATTTTTTTATCTTGTTGTTATCCCCAGGCTATTTTAACTTACTCATTAGTATTTTAGACTTATTTTTTTACATGTCATGCTTCAGGAGTCATCTTTTACTTTTCTAGTGCGGTTACTTATTTGCATATGTTGTTTTTCTTATTTATTTATTTATTTATTTATTTATATGCTGAGCTGATGACCCCTTTAACATTTCACTACATGTAAAATGTATGTGACAAATAAAAGCACTTGACTTGACTTGAAATATTGCCCAGTGATCATTACAGTCAGTAAAAAACCACTAATGTTTATCATGTCAATACTGAAAACTATGTGAAAGATTGGGTAATTATCATTAAAATATTAGCGCACAGCTAATTGGTACATCCCTACAGAACTAGCATGAATGTGCACATCATTTTCCTTCAGGAATAAAGCAGTTCACTGTACATTTTCTCGTATATTATAAGTAATTATGTGTGTATAAAAAGATTGAGGCACTGAAACAGAAACCTTATGGTAGTAGCTGCTTTGTGTGTTTGTTATATGTATGCTGTTTAGTATGTCTGATTCCTTTGTGACTTATTATGCCCAGAAGAATTACCATTTTGTGGCTTTGACTTTGGCATTGGAACTACACTGCACTGAGGCTATAATCCTGCTACTGTGTGCTGCCCTGGCATCATCTCATGTGTTTATTAGCTCGCGGCAAATCCTCAATTTGTTCAAAAAGCAGGTGCAGATTTTGACTGATAAAAAGTGGGTTCATTACCTTCCCCCTGCAACTCAATCAATATCTGCCAATTGGACTTGGAGGCAGGAAAGAAGACTGCCATTGTGCAGCATGTGTGTGTCTGTTACTGTTTACTGTGCCTGCTTTAGAGCAGACCACATGGGAAAATACAGCACAACGACTATTTCTGTGACCCTGTGATGGGCCTGGCAATGTGTGAATTGTTAATGTTGTTAACCTTTTTGCACTTACAAGTGGTTTGTAAAACTGCAAAAATTACAGAAAATGGAATACATGCACAGGCCATTTTTTTTGTGTGTACATCTGCGTGTGGGTACACGCGCGTGTGCACTTTAATGAATCACTGAGGAAACATTCTGACACACAGTTCAAAAATAAATATGCAGAATTGAAAGTCAACAGGAAATATGCAAATATGTCAACAGCTTTCAAGTATGGCAGCTGAAAAAATGTGTGTGTGTGTGTGTGTGTGTGTGTGTGTGAGAGAGAGTGAGTGAGTGAGAGAGAGAGAGAGCAAAAAATATCCTTCATTTTTGCTTCATGATTTTGTCTAAAGGTGTGCAAACATTTGCAATCAACTCTACTCGCTATTCACCTCAGCAGCAGGTTTGGAAGCTGTATCACCTCCCTGTGCACTTTCATCAAATCATTCTTATAATTATTAAAATGAATTATTATTAGTATAATTAAATACAAAATATATTCATCTTTGAGGAGATTCATCTACACTCAACTTTAACACATTATGCTTCACACAAAAAATGCATATTCTCAACACTTCACAAGTAGCAGCCTTCTTGTGAAGTGTTAAGAATATGCATTTTTTTTGTATAAAGCACAAGCACTGAACACTTCCTGCTTTTATAAAGCCTGCTAGCCAGCTTCGCTCATTCCACTTACATTTTGCGCAGTTCAACCTGAGTGTCTAGTCCATATTTAAGTGACCCCTCTCAGGCTATGCATTACACAGTGAGCAGATACGTACATGAGCTTGCAAACAAATGCTAAGCAACAAAGACACTGAGTGAGTATTTTATTTTTATACTTGTCCAAAGTCTCAAGGGCAAAGTAAGCAAGATGAAACTTACTGAAGGCATGTAGCTGCTGAAGGACATGGGAAAATACAGCACAACGAATAGCAATAACTCCCAGACAAAAGGTTGTGCAAAACAAAAAACAAAAAGTTACTGATAACAACAAAACATAATCATTTTTTATTTGTTTTTTCCCCTCATCTCTTTATCCTTATCGATTCAAGTTGTTTTCAGGACGTGCTACATCCCAAATCACTGTAATTGCACTGAAGAGTATGTGTTATTAATAAAATCATGTTATTTAACAAAGAAGAACATATGGTAAAAAGTTGTGTAACTAATGTTTATTTAACATTTATGGAAGAAGTCTCCAGTATTATTGCTTTTGTAAAGGTTAAAGAGGTTCATTTAAGTCTTCCCCATAGAAAAATTTAACAAAGAAGTTGAAAAGTTTTCTTCATTTTTATGTGAGGGAATTATATTAGAAGAGATAATAGGAACTACTTTGTTTCTAGAATTCTATAAAATAACTACAACTATTAAAGAATAAAAAGTAGGACGTGTCCTTCTTATACTACTACTGCTACTAATAATAATAATCATTAATGAGCGCTGTATGAGACGGCTGCCTCTCCAGTAGCTCTGTAGTTTTTAGCTCTTTAAGCCTCTTTTTTCCCACCTTTTTTTACTTTTTTGCTCTTCTTACGAAGACATAGTGTGTTTTACTTATATCACATGGATATTTTTAACTTCAACACGCAACCAGGAGCCAGTTTTCTCACTTATTCGAGAGAGGAGCTGCTGGCCCTGAAAACAGTGGGACGAGCCGGGATATGACACCCCATCCCAGCCAAGTTGAGGAGGAAACCCAGGGGCTGCAAAGCTGGAGCTAAGCTAAAAGCTAGGCTAACGGACAACCGGCAGTGCTACAAACAATCCATTCCCTCCGTTATCATGGGGAATGTGAACTCGCTGCCAAATAAAGTCGACGAGCTATCTGCCCTGAACAACCAGCGGATTTACCGGGAGAGCAGCTTATTTATTTTTACGGAGACATGGCTAACACACCTTGTACCAGATGCTAACGTGGACCTGCAGAGATTCACTGCTGTGAGAGCCGACAGAGACACTAACACATGCGGGAAAAACAAAGGTGGGGGACTCATCATTTATGTTAACAACCGCTGGTGTAACCCGGGACATATCTCCGTAAAGACAGTTTTATGTTGCCCGGACTTGGAGCTGCTAGCCGTTAGCCTGTGGCCATATTATCTGCCAAGGGAGTTCAGTCACGTGATCATCTGTGTTTACATCCCTCCGAAGGCAGATGCAGCCGCTGCATGTGAGAGGATTCACTCTGTCACAGCAAGGCTGCAGACACAGCACCCTGAGGCATTTATCATCATTTCTGGGGACTTTAATCATGCTACTTTGGACTCTACTTTGGCTGCTTTTTACCAGGCTGTGGATTGTCCAACAAGACAATTGATTTGCTGTATGCTAATGTGAGGGATGCATACAGAGTTACACCCCTGCCCCCACTAGGGAAGTCTGACCACAACCTGGTTCTTCTACAGCCGAAGTACACCCCCCTGGTTCAAAGGCAGCCTGCAACATCAGGAGGTGGTCCCCTGAAATGGAAGATGCCCTCAGAGACTGCTATGACATCACAGACTGGGATGTGCTGCTTAGCCCACACTGTAAGGACATAGAGGGGCTGACACACTGTCTGACGGATTACCTCAACTTCTGTGCAGACGTGGTCTCCCCCCGAAGACTGTATGGCGTTACCCTAATAACAAGCCATGGGTAACACAGGAAGTCAAAGCTGTCCTCAACAGGAAGAAGGCTGCCTTCAGGAGCAGGGATAGGGAGGCGATGAAAGCAGCACAGCAGGAGGTGAAACGCTGCGTGAGGGAAGCTAAACACAGCTACAGGAGAAAGGTGGAGCAGAAGCTGAAGGAGAACAGCATGAGGGAGGTCTGGGAAGGTGTGAAAACCAACACAGGCCACAATACAAAGACCAGAGCCATTGAGAGGACAGTGGAGAGGGCGAACAAGTTGAATGACTTCTTCAATTGGTTCAACCAGCCCACATCCCCCCACCCTCTCCCTCACTGCAGCCATCTCTCCTTCTTCCCTCAACACACCTCCCCCCAGTCATCACAGCAGCCCCCTCCTCCCCCACCTCAACACACACTCCTCCATGCATTACTGCAGACCAGGTCAGAGGTCAACTGAGGAAGCTTCACCCCAGGAAAGCAGCAGGCCCGGACAAGGTGTGTCCACGACTACTGAAGACCTGCGCTGCTGAACTGGGTGAACCACTCCAACGCATCTTCAACCTCAGCCTGCAGCTGGGGAGAGTGCCAACCCTCTAGAAGACATCATGTATCATTCCAGTTCCCAAAAAGAATCGGCCAAGCGAGCTGAGTGACTTCCGACCGGTGGGACTCAGTTCACATCTGATGAAGACGTTGGAGTGGCTCTTCCTCAGCCTCCTCAGACCCCAGGTACAACATGCCCAGGACTGTCTGCAGTTTGCGTACCGGGCAGGTGTTGGTGTGGAAGACGCCATCCTCTACCTGCTACACTGAGCCCACTCGCATCTGGGTAAGGGAAATGGCACAGTGAGGATCCTCTTCTTGGACTTCTCGAGTGCCTTCAACACCATCCAGCCCCTATTGCTTCAGGACAAACTGAACAGGATGCGAGTGAACCCCTGCCTGGTCACCTGGATCTCCAGCTACCTCACTGACAGGCCACAGCATGTCAGGCTGAAGGACATCACATCTGACACTGTGATTAGCAGCACCAGAGCACCCCAGGGCACAGTGCTGGCCCCTCTTCTCTTCACCCTGTACACCGCGGACTTCTGCTACAACTTGGAGCTGTGTCACATTCAGAAGTTTGCCGATGACACAGCCATCATTGGGTGTATCAGTGATGACAGAGAGGAGGAGTATAGAAGCCTGGTGAGGGACTTTGCTGTGTGGTGCAACAGGAACCATCTGCAGCTTAACAGCTCGAAGACCAAGGAGCTGGTCATTGACTTTGGGAGGTCCAGACCAAGGTCACAATCAGTTCTGATCGAGGGAGTTGAGGTGGAGGCTGTGGATTCCTACAAGTACCTTGGGCTGTGGCTGGACAGCAAGCTGGACTGGACTTGCAACACCAATCACTTATACAGGAAGGGACAGAGCAGGCTATACTTCCTTAGGAGGCTGTGGTCCTTTAACATCTGCAGGAAACTCCTGTGGATGTGCTATCATTATGTGGTCGCCAGTGTCCTGTTTTGCACCGTGGTGTGCTGGGGGGGCAGCACATCCAAGAAGGACACATCCAGGCTGGACAAACTGATCAGGCAGGCCGGCTCTGTGGTCGGCGTGAAGCTGGACTCTCTGGTGATGGTGGCAGAGAAGAGGTCTATGGACAAACTATTGAACATCATGGATGATACCAGTCACCCTCTGCACATCGTCATCAGCAACCAGAGAAGCCTGTTCAGTGACAGAATGCTCCTTCCCAAGTGCAGGACGAACAGACTCAAAAACTCCTTTGTCCCTCACGCCATCAGACTGTACAACTCCTCTCTGGGGGAGAGGAGGGGTAACAGGAGGACAGAGGATGAGAAGGAGCAGTAGCCTAGCCTAACAATAAGCAATACCGGAAAATGTGCAATATAAAGTGGAATATCTTTCCGGCTGCGCCCCCCCTCCCCCCTTCCCCATATATAATTCTTTTATATTTGTATATGTAAATAATTTATTATAATTTATCTAGACGTTTTCTCTATTTATCTGTAATGATGCTGCTGGAATCTTAATTTCCCTGAGGGAACCCTCCCAAAGGGATCAATAAAGTTTTATCTAATCTATCTAATCTAATTAATAATCTCATCTCATTATCTCTAGCCACTTTATCCTGTTCTATAGGGTCGCAGGCAAGCTGGAGCCTATCCCAGCTGACTATGGGTGAAAGGCGGGGTACACCCTGGACAAGTCGCCAGGTCATCACAGTGCTGACACATAGACACAGACAACCATTCACACTCACACCTACGCTCAATTTAGAGTCACCAGTTAACCTAACCTGCATGTCTTTGGACTGTGGGGGAAACCGGAGCACCCGGAGGAAACCCATGTGGACACGGGGAGAACATGCAAACTCCACACAGAAAGGCCCTCGTCGGCCATGGGGCTCGAACCCGGACCTTCTTGCTGTGAGGCGACAGCGCTAACCACTACACCACCGTGCCACCCTAATCTAATAATAATAATAATAATAATAATAATCTCATCTCATTATCTCTAGCCACTTTATCCTTCTACAGGGTCGCAGGCAAGCTGGAGCCTATCCCAGCTGACTACGGGCGAAAGGCGGGGTACACCCTGGACAAGTCGCCAGGTCATCACAGGGCTGACACATAGACACAGACAACCATTCACACTCACATTCACGGTCAATTTAGTCACCAGTTAACCTAACCTGCATGTCTTTGGACTGTGGGGGAAACCGGAGCACCCGGAGGAAACCCACGCAGACACGGGGAGAACATGCAAACTCCGCACAGAAAGGCCCTCGCCGACCACAGGGCTCGAATCCAGGACCTTCTTGCTGTGAGGCGACAGCGCTAACCACTACACCACCATGCCACTCAATAATAATAATAATAATAATAATAATAATAATAATTCAAATAAATAATTGCTGGCAAATTGCTGTGTTTTTAGGGGAATAAAACATGCTGTTATTGGAAATTAGTATAAATACGGAGGTGATTATTGGAAATTGCGCTCGCTGATTCCTCCGAGAGATTTGGATTATTTCTCAATAATCACCCTAAGCGACTCGGCAAAATGGCGGCCAAGAGCTTCGTAAGTAAGAAAGAATTACAAATTATCAAGAAAATGCTGTTCCTAAAAGCACTAAAGATGCTACAAAGTTTCATCTAAAACTACTCAAAAGTAAGATGAAGTTATGATTTATTTTTTTGATTTCAAAACAAAGTATATGACTTGAATGACACAAGTCTGCAATGCATTACATCTGCATGCGGTTTTTGAAGTTTGAAATTATTTTTTTTTTCAAAATCACTGGTGTATTTATATGAAAATGATTATCCTCCTCAGGCTCAGTGAATATCGGTGAATAATAACCCCAACTTCTTCTTGTTATTATTCACCGATATTCACTTCACCTTCAGTGAATAACTATTAAATAATAATCATTGGCTGCACCACATCGCACCAGTCCACATCACACTAGTCGATCCACTATTTCCCCATAACAGCACACCTTCATTTATTTCATTTATTTAAGAAATCTACATCTCAGTTAACTTTTGTGTCCCTTTAACCTCCTTCACTTTGTTTCCAGTGCTCCTCAACCCCCTAAAACACTCCAGATGGCATCTCCTCCCTCTGGTAGCTCTTACTACTGCAACATCTGCCTCCTTGCTTTGCTTTTTGTTTTTGCTCAAGCAGCTCATGAGGCATACTCATTAGCACATTACCACAGAGTGAGATGGGACTGCACTCATTAGGGGGAAAACCAAGAAAGGCAAAATCTATTCAACAGGATACACTCTGTCACGGGGGCGGCACGGTGGTGTAGTGGTTAGCGCTGTCGCCTCACAGCAAGAAGGTCCTGGGTTCGAGCCCCGGGGCCGGCGAGGGCCTTTCTGTGCGGAGTTTGCATGTTCTCCCCGTGTCCGCGTGGGTTTCCTCCGGGTGCTCCGGTTTCCCCCACAGTCCAAAGACATGCAGGTTAGGTTAACTGGTGACTCTAAATTGACCGTAGGTGTGAGTGTGAATGGTTGTCTGTGTCTGTGTCAGCCCTGTGATGACCTGGCGACTTGTCCAGGGTGTACCCCGCCTTTCGCCCGTAGTCAGCTGGGATAGGCTCCAGCTTGCCTGCGACCCTGTAGAAGGATAAAGCGGCTAGAGATAATGAGATGAGACACTCTGTCACTTCTTTTCTTCTTCTATTCCGTCTCTTATGACTCCAGACAGCTTACTGATACCTCTTAGGATTTAGCACTCATGTACACACAATAAATTCCTGGACTGAAATGCAACAGCAGGAGGGTAGGTGAATTAATCATGGAAGCAGTTTGCAAGCGCTGAAATGCAATGTTACTTGAAACGATTAAGCCGTGATGCTCCTCATGTTTAAAGTCAGAGGCCACATATAAGAAATGTGAGGGAGACAATGACTCATACCATCACTGCTTTTTTCTGAAGTTTTTAATTTAAAAAAAAAAATTACCTAAATGTTTTCTTTTGGTTAGTGAGGTTACAGTTAGGATTAGGTGTAGGCATAGCATTACTTATCTGCATTAATAATTATGTCAGTGAAAGGTTACAACAAGGCTAGACAGGATTGCGTGCATGTGTGTGTTGGGGCGGGATTATAACTAGATATTGTTAAGGGTGGTGAGTAGGATCCAAAAGCAGAAACACAGACCAAAGATTTAATAGGAAAAAATAAAGATGATCCATGAAGAAGAATCCTGCCCCTGCTGGGGAGGAGGAAGGGCAGATGATCCCAGCTGCCAGAGACTCCATGATATATTTCTCCATGCCTTGTCTCTCGGCGGGGGAAAGAGAGTAGAGACGTCCCTTGGGTGGCGCCGTCCCAGGCAGGAGGTCAATACCGCAGTCATAGGGCCTATGAGGGGGAAGGGACACTGCTCGGGTCTTACAGTAGAAGTAGAAGCAAGCCCCTGTGCTCCGTCAGCACAGTCGTTCCTCCGCTGACACCCATACCCGATCTACCTGCATGGGTTCGACGGACGAGGTGGGAGGTGGAGAGGGGTTGAAGTTGTGGCGGCTCCTCTCTCCTCCGTTGTTGAACCCATGCGTCAATACGAAGGTCCATTAGGCTGGAGAGGTCCGACAGCAGTTCCCGAGAGACAAGTTTGTCCTTGTTGGCATCGGATAAGCCATGTAGGAATGCGTCGACCAGGGCACTCTCGTTCCAACCGCATGAAGCTGCCAATGTCCGGAACTCGATGGCATAATCCGAAGTAGATCGGGACCCCTGCCGCAGCTCCATGAGCTCTCTTGACCGACCGTTGCTCCCCGTTATCATCACTCTCAACAACCGGCATCACCATCTTCAGGTGCCCTTGAGCAAGGTACCTGACCCCTGACTGCTCCCCGGGCACTCTGGTGTGGCTGCCCACTGCTCTGAGTGTGTGTGTGTGTGTGTGTGTGTGTGTTCACTGCTTCAGATGGGTTAAATGCAGAGGATGAATTTCACTGTGCTTGAAGTGTGCATGTGACAAATAAAGGCTTCTTCTTCTCTCTTGCCACCTCCCAGCCAGACAGAGAGCAGTTGAATGTTCGCCTCATTTCCTCAGAGAATTCCTTGAAGCTGGAACAACAGGGCGCGTCAGCATCCCAGACCGCCATCCCCCATTCCCTGGCCTTACCAGTGAGAAACGTGATGGTATAGGCTACCCGGGAGCATTCTGTGGGGAAAGCCAGAGGTTGAAGCTCCAAGATCAGTGAACACTGTGACAAAAAAGATCTCCAGGTACCTGGTTCCCTGCTGTAGGGCTGAGGCGAAGGCAGTCTCGGTTCATGGCGAGTGGCGGTGACAGGAGGTGAAGGAGGCGGCTGGGCAGGGGCAGGCACGGCTTGGGAGTACTGGAGTTGTGTGGCTAGAAGGTTGAATGAGTTGGACAGGGTGGCTAGGCTCTAGGTGACCTGTTTGAGTTCCTGTTGGTGGGTCCCGAGGAGGGCTCCTTGCTGCTGCATAGCCATTCTCTGATGGTTCAGTTCCGCTGGATCCATGTTGGCCAGAACATACTGTTAAGGGTGGTGAGATGTGGTGAGTAGGATCCAAAAGCAGAAACACAGACCAGTAACTCCAATAATAAAAAAGATTTAATAGGAAAAAATAAACCAAAAATAATCCAAAAAATGAGGGACAAAAAACAAGGCAGGCAAGGACAAAAAACACTAGCATGAAAAATAGTACGGACAAAAAAAAAAAAACTTGACAAAAACGTAGTGCAACAAACATGAAAAAAGACAAAAACATAGTGCAAAAAACTGTGACAAGAAACAGGCAAAATAGAGAGCAAAAATCTAAGAAGCAATAATGGCGCAGAGACGACGTGAAAAACCAACGAGACGTTCTGGCAAAGTCCTTTCTTCTTCTTCTTCTGTCGATTTATTGGCAGTTAACAATCGATGTGCATTACCGCCATCTACCGGGCTGAGGTGTGATCTCAAGGGATATTAATCGTTGCAAATGCCTGCATGAGAATAACTCAAAACTGAGCCTGTAGTCAGACCTTGAGCAGGTCACGTCCTGATAGAATTTTCAAAAAGATATCAATATTATGTCTCGAGCAATGTGTTATCATAACAGTACAATATACAGTGAGACACAAGGTCACAGAAGAATTCTAGCCTTCTTTAACAATATTAAGAGATGTATGCTTGAGTTAATCCTTGCTCTTCTTGATGTGTATTGGTGCTCAGAGGGTGGGCATGCCCTATCAGCCCTCGTCCCAGCTCACCGGAGCTTAGAGAAACTCTGGCCAAATTGTCTAGAATTTGTGTAGAATGCTAAACCACATAACCAAACAAAAATCTTCCCGTAAACCAATTACGAGGATAACCAAACAAAAATCTTCCCGTAAACCAATTACGAGGATAACCAAACAAAAAAATCTTCCCATAAACCAATTATGAGGATAACCAAACAAAAATCTTCCGGTAAACCAATTATGAGGATAACCAAACAAAAATCTTCCAGTAAACCAATTACGAGGATAACCAAACAAAAATCTTCCCGTAAACCAATTACGAGGATAACCAAACAAAATCTTCCCGTAAACCAATTACGAGGATAACCAAACAAAAATCTTCCCGTAAACCAATTACGAGGATAAACCAATTACGAGGATAACCAAACAAAATCTTCCTGTAAACCAATTACGAGGATAACCAAACAAAAATCTTCCCATAAACCAATTACGAGGATAACCAAACAAAAAAATCTTCCCGTAAACCAATTACGAGGATACTGATTATTAAAAAAAAAAAACTAAAATTCTATTTGCTAGTTGAGTGTCCTTTAAATACTGTGTTAGAGCTGTTACTGCTGATTGTGTGAATGGCTGACTTAAGTTGTCTATAGTTACAGATTTTCTTAACGTTCTCCCCATCTTCTCTCTTTCACTGGAATACTGTGTACAGTGTATAAGAACATGCTCAACCTTTTCTACTTCTCCACAATGTGCACAGGCCCCAGAATGATGTTTCCCTATTGTATACAACCCACTATTTAGACTTGTGTGTCCTATCCTCAGCCTCGTCAACCAAACCTCCTCCTGTCGTTTCAGTTCACCACCCCTTCTAAACACCACCTCCTTTTGTAAATTATATAAATGCCTTCCTTTCTCCTCTGTATTCCATCTCTCCTGCCACATTTTGTTGATGTTGTCTTTAATTATTACTTTAATTTCTGCCTTGCTTAATGGGACTTCTAACTCAACCTCATTTGCCTTGATGGCCTCTTTGGCCATTTTATCCACTTTCTCATTATCCTCAACCCCCTTATGAGCTGGAACCCATGTGAACTGAATAAAAGTTTTATGTTGATTTATCTTAAATACGAGATGGTTAATTTCATCCAAGAGATCTTGTCGGCATTTAGATTTTCCACTCTGAATACTATTTAAGGAAGACATAGAATCTGAGCAAATAACTGCTTTACTAGGCTTCACCTCCTCCACCCACTGCAGGGCCAGTATAATAGCCATCATTTCTGCTGAAAAAATTGACAAGTGATCTGACGTCCTTTTCCCAATACTTACGGTATATTGTAGCTGGGGATGAATACTGCTGCTCCTGTCTTACCAGTTTCGTCTTTCGAAGCATCTGTATATATCTGTGTCGTGTCATCATACATTACTTCTAAATACTGCTGTACATTCTGGTTTGCAATCTCCTTAGTTTTCAAATTTACAATAGGGAAATAAAATAACCAAGGGGGAATGATTGACCTTGTAATTGTTTTACAAAGAGGAATGTCACTGATCCCCAATCGATCTGCCTGCTGATTACCATCCCACCCAAAACTGCGTACGGGTCGACCATACTCCCAGCATTCCCTTAGTATCTGTTTGGTTGGGTGATTGTCTTCATGACCCTGTAGGTTTAGCCAATATGATACTGATAATTTCAGTCGCCTGAGGTCCAGTGGCGTCTCCCCTACTTCCACCTGAAGTGCTGGGACTGGAGAGGTCCTGAAGGCACCACAGCATATATGGAGGGCTTTGGCTTGTATCTTGTTTAGCTCTAACAAGGAAGTCTTGGCTGCTGAATTATATGCTATACATCCATAATCCAACACTGGTCGGATTAGGGCACTATAAATTCTTTTCAAGGATGTGCTTGATGCCCCCCAGTCATTCCCTGCTATGGTAAGCATTTCAGAATATCAATTCCCTTTTTACATTTGTCTATAACCTTTTGAATATGATTTTTAAAAGAAAGTGTGTTATCGAACCATACACCAAGGTATCTTAAATTATCCGTTTGTTTGAGTGGCTGCCCATACAACCTGAGGTCCACTGTAGGGTTAACCCTTTTTTTTGAGAAACATATAACTTGTGTCTTTTCAACAGATAAATGAAACCCCCACTCATGTGACCATCTTTCAACCTCGTTTATAGCTATTTGCATTCTGTTCCTTAGACTATCAGAATTTTGGCCTCTCACCCACAGTGCTCCATCATCTGCATAAAGTGCTCTACTGATTCTGGAATCAATATTGTTAAAAACATAATTAATCATTATATTAAATAGAATTGAGCTGCAGACGCTACCTTATGGGGTACCATTTTCTATAGCATAGATTTTTGAATGGCTCGCTCCAACTCTTACCTCTATGGTTCTATTCCTTAAAAAAAATCTCTAATCCAATTGAACATTTTGCCTTCTATTCCCATTTTATTCAATTTAAGTAAAAGACCCTCTTTCCAGAGCATATCATATGCTTTTTCAATATCAAAGAATGTTGCCAAGACTGACTTCTTATTTGCTTGAGCTTTCCTAATTTCATTTTCTAGGCAGATTATTGGATCCATAGTAGTACGGCCATTTCTAAACCCACTTTGATGTGGAGAGAAAAGACTTCTTTTTTCAATCTCGTATACTAACCTCTTAGTTATCATCCTTTCCATTAACTTACAAAGATTAGATGTTAGTGCTATAGGCCTATAGCTTTTGACCTCTGCTTTATCCTTACCTGGTTTAGCTATAGGTACCACTACTGAATGTTTCCAGCTAGAGGGCAGCTTACCTTGCTCCCAAATTTTATTATATAACTTTAAAATCACACTTTTAGCCACATCAGATAATTGTTCAATCATTTTGTAACAAATTCTATCTTTACCTGGAGATGTATTTTTAACACCCACTAATGCTCTTTTCAGTTCAAATAATGTGAAATTATCATCAAGTGCACCCTCACTTATATCTTTCTTTCCTAATACGTTTCCATTATCTTCAATCATTTTTGTTCTCCATAATAACTCATTTGTTAAATTTTTAGAGCTATGCACTTTAACAAAGGCCCGAGCAAGCATCTCTGCTTTTTCATCATTATTTACTGCTTCACCATCACTATCTTTAATTACTGGTAACAAGAAATCCCTTCTTATTCCTCCCATCTTTCTGATCATACCCCATATCTCGGAGACCTTGACTTCTGATCCAATATTATTACAGAAACTCCTCCAGTAATTCCTCTTAGTTTCCCTTATTACTCTTTTAGCTTGAGACTGTGCCTTTTTATATAGTATTAAATTGTTGAAGGAATTATTAGATTTCACCATTCTAAATGCTTTATTTCTGGCTTTGACCGCCTTTTTACAGTCATCCGACCACCATGGCACTATTTTCTTTTCCCTTATCCCAGTGGCACAGTCCCCGTCTGAGAATGGCCCTTTTATGCACAGCAGAGCAAACCAGGAAGTGAATGCCGGCAAGATGAAAGTCCCGTCCCGGATCCAGATTGGCGCCGAACTGGGACATAATAAATCTCCGGAGTGGAAGTCCAGGGCGGAGCATGACAGATATGGATTTAATAAACCCTGCTTGCCATTAGAAATCACATTATATGTGCCTCAGCTCAACAGGAGGTTCTTACATTTGCTTGAGACTACTGCTTCATAACTCCTGCAAAGTATCACAGACTGCAACTCATTTGTTTCAGAAACTAATGCCCTGTTACAGGAAATTTAAATTTGATATGCTATATCCAGGTGTGACTTATTAAATAAATCTTTTTCTACTTGTATTTTGTATTGATTATGTAGGATTTGTCTGCAATTCCTTAAGAGATGTAAATGTGCTCTGACATGTTCAGCTGCCAACTGTGCTGAATCCTCAAGCTCAGCATGTTCCACCACTATGAGCTATCAGCAACATGGCCTGACTAACAGCAGGTCAAACTGAAGCCAAACTCCATTAATCAGCATGTGTTGGATTATTTTCAAATCAACAAGCTAATTCCATTTACTGTCATCTGACACATGAGTATTCCAGCATGATCTGTAGTGACAACTGAGAAAAGTTGTGTATCACATAAAAATCAAATGGAGTGGGTTGGAATAGTTGTGAATTTCTGATAATGCTGTCCGTTGTTTTTCCATGCGGTCATGTGCTGTTGTCTGATTGGATTGGACTGGCAATCACCCATTCTTTGAACAGCACTGGTTCTGGAAATATACAGTACTGTGCAAAAGTCTGAGGCACCCTATTTTTCTTTCATACAAACTCTCTTATAGAGGGTATACCCCGCCTTTTGCCCATAGTCAGCTGGGATAGGCTCCAGCTTGCCTGCGACCCTGTAGAACAGGATAAAGCGGCTAGAGATAATGAGATGAGACTTCTACATTATCAAGTCAGAAAAAAACACATTTTAGAGTTCCTAACATTCATTTTCCAGCACAAAATTAAATGTTACAGAAAAAAAAAATTGCATCTAAGCAGCATATTACATAAGAGACCACTTTTCAGATTAAAAAAGAAAACATAATGAAGATTACTGGGTTTTGCTGCAAAATAAAAAATAAATAAATAAAAAATATGACAAAGTGTCCAGAAGAACTGTTCTGCAAGATGCTCAGTAAAACCTATAGCTTATTTCCTTATCAAACTGGACTAATTGTACCTGAGGCTACTATTTTTTTCTTTTTTAAGCAAAGGGTCACCTCACATCAAATATTGACTTTGTTTCACTTATTATGGCTTACTGCTGTTTATAATATGTTTTAATGTTGAAACATTTAATTTCATTATTTTTAAAGCCATTTTTGGTCTACAGCATTTCTTTAAGGACGGAGTCCTTTCCGTGTATAGTTTGCATGTTCTCCCCATGTCTGCACGGGTTTCCTCTGGGTGCTCCAGTTTCCCCCACCATCCAAAGATATGCAGTTAGGTTAACTGGCTACTCTAAATTGCTTATAGGTGTGAATGGTTGAGAGGAGAAAACCTCTATAATAATCCAGTAAAAGGCAACAGGAAACTACTACTGTAATTCTTCCCTAGAAACTTTGATGGTTGGAGCTGTCAGAGCAGCCACGTCACTACAGTGATGTGCCAGAGAGAGAGAGAGAGAGAGAGAGAGAATGAATGAGAATGGATGAACACAAGCCATTTTCAGTACGATGGAGTTGATTTAGGTGGATTATGATAAAAAAATACGAAATGTTTAAAGATGAATGTGCAAAAAAAGGACACATTTATTCTCATGTCAAATTCAAACCAAATAGCTCAACAGTCCACAGGACTACTCAAAAGTGGTAACATAAAGTACCACCCTGAAACAAAACATAATGACTTTGAATTATCTTATTTATAGCCATAATATAATCATTAATTGATAAAAATTTAAAGGTAAATTGTCACAATTGGTCATGTTGTAATACTCGCTTCTTATAACTTTTGTAAATTGTATTTGAATAAAATGGTCTAAGGACATCCATCCATTACCGCTTATCCTGTGCAAGGTTGCAGGCAAGCTGGAGCCTATCCCAGCTGACTACGGGCAAGAGGCAGAGTACACCATGCAGGTCACTGCAGGGCTGACACATCGAGACAAACAACCATTCACAATCACACCTACAGTCAATTTAGAGCCACCAATTAGCCTAGCCTGCATGTCTTTAGACTGTGGGGGAAACCGGAGGACCCGGAGGAAACCCATGCAGACACAGGGAGAACATGCAAACTCCACACAGAAAGACCCCCATCGGCCACTGGGCTCAAACCCAGAACCTTTTTGCTGTGAAGCGACAGTGCTAACCACTACACAACTGTGTCACCTGGTCTAAGGAAATGATTATACTATTGTAAGTGTTGGTAACTCGCCAGCGCCCCCTATAACGATCCCACAATTCCTTGCGCGCTCCACCCGGATGTGACGTAAAGTGGAACTGCTTTAACTGTATCGAGAGCGCCTCGATTCGTCCTCTCGTGTTCTGGCTACTGGAGTGGTCGGACGGACTGTTGGCACGCTCGCCTACAGTGTTGAGACTAACCGCTATTGTCTGAGAACAGCCTGTTCAAATTAGTTTCGGCCAAACTTTTGAACGACCCGCTAAGTTTCAGCGATTATAGTGGTTTTGATTCTAAACCTTTGCAAAATTTAACTACAGTTAAGTAGTTTTCCACGCTAAGAGGCATTTGCGGACAGCTTCGCTCCTCTCAGCTTTTTCTCGTCGACGCATCACCGGAGGTTTCTCCTGAAGCACCGTGGGCCAGCTAGGCCTCCATCTCCCTGCTTCGTTAGCCGCGGTTGGACGCAACGCGCCGCTAACCTCCTCTCCTCGGACCGCGACCCTCAGCGCGGACATCGGAGAAAGAACTTCCATCGCATTGAGTAGGCACTTGGGCAAATTTTTAATTTGTAGCTTATTCAGATGGTTGTTAGGGTCATGTTTAAGCTTTGAGCTATTTAGCATACCCGCTCAGACACGGAAGGTGTTTGTTTGTTTTTATTGTTTGTTTTGGTTCTGTTTTTTTTCTTTGAACTTGTTAGACAGGGTATCTTGCATGATATCTTTCCTTAACTCCATTGCTAGCTTCCCTATCTGATTAGCAGCGCAGCGACAAGTTTGTTATTTTAAGCTCCGAGGCTAGACCGCTACAAGGCCTAGTCCTCTCCATCCAACACCTATTACACACACATATACACTCTCTCTCTCTCTCGAGTTGAGTTCTTTGCCTAGATAGTCTGTTGGAAATTGTTGTTAAGTACAGTGTTTGGATCCAGCTGTAACGTGGTCAGATTCTCCTTAGCAACTTATTGCTAGCTACCTCAGGGTGATACGCTAGCTCGTAGGCTTGTGTTCTCGACTAGGCCTGCAGGCGCCATTTTTCCGACGCCATTTTGATACCTTCCTCATTGAGTTACCTGTGATACGACACCTAGGCACTGACCGCCATTTTGTTTAAGCATTGCCAGAGTGGCTAGTCGTTAGCATCTGCCCACAGATACATACATACACACACACACACACACACACGCATCGGCTTGCCCTAGCCTCTCACACACACACACACACACACACACAAGGGATTCTTTTCTTTTTCCTTCTATCTCTTTCTCTCTCTCTTTCCCTCAAATTTATAGTCCAGGTGTAATTGTTCCATTGTTTTGTCTTGTTATTACCTTTGCCGACATTGAATGTATTTTGAGATTATTATTATTAGTGAGTAGTAGACAAATAAAAGCTAATAAAATTGAATTGCATTTTACTTGTTCCTGTTGTTTATTCACAAGGTCAACTATTTAGAACTCCTTTTTCCTTCAGAATTTAGCTTTTGTATACAACTGGGTTTCCCATCTAATACAGAGCTACCATTAATCTTGAATGTAACCATTCACGGTGAGCATTAAGATTAATAATTTAAGATTTTATGAGACTGATCTTTATTTATAATTTGATTAATTTAATTATCAATTATTACATAATTTATAATTTAATTAATCCCAATTCAACCTACATTAAAGTGGTGCCCCGTGTGAGGCATAGTTTAATGACCTTGTGAATTTCTCAACAATAACTTGTAAACTGCTGTATACCCAAAATCAACTGCCAAGGTATAACACAGATGACTTTAATGGTGAATCATTAACAGTGTGTTGATCACAGAACTGAAATTCAGCTGCCAACCACAGTTAGCTGATAAACTGGTTTAATTGATTAGTACATTAGAGTAATATCTAATCCAAGTACTTAATTAATATTAATAATAATTGTTAACTAATATTATTAATTGAGCTAATTAATACAAGTGAAACATTAGTGAAAACAAAGTAGCTAAGAAACCACATCAATTATTTAGCAACTTGGATTGAATTAAATCCTAACCTAATCAACACCTAGTATTAATTTCCTTTAAGTTAATTAACACATTTCGAACAAAATGTCGCGTTCCCCATCAAGGGAGTCAGAAGGGCCCCTCCTCTCTCTCTTCGACGTTGTAGGCGATTTAGGCCAAGTCCCGGAGGATAGGAGAAATTACTTCTGTGATCTGGACCAAAAGGCTCGCTTTGATGAAATACACATAGCCGTTAGGGAACTTAAGGAGCGTACTATGACTCTCCCAGAAGGGCTACCCAAATTGTTCATGATCTACTATAAGGAAATGGAACATGTGTGTATGACCCTCGAACAAGAGAAAAGAACACTAAAACGACAACTGGCCGAAGCTCAAAGGAGAGCAGAAAGCGCGGAGAGTAGCCTCGTGGGCCTGAGAGCCACACAAGATGAACTAAAGCGCGAAATAGAATACCTCAGAGAAGAAGTGATGCAAGCACGTCGCTCAGATGAGGGATCGGCCAAACCCTCCCAAGAACAGAGTTCCGCTCTGGAGAAGGAAGAACCTGAGCTTAGAACGGTAGATCAGACACCGCACTCAAGCTCAACTCGCGTGAAAGCCGCACGATCGCCACCTCGTGGCGCTGGGAGTTTTTACTTTACTCCCCACTACACCCCCTCGCGCTTCAATATCGCTGCAGCCTCTAGCCCGCAGAAAACGCCGCGCTACGTACCCTCAGACTCCTCTGACGGAGAGGCCGCCTACAAGCCGAAACGCAGACATAGGCGATATGAGAGCAGCTCAAATAGCGAAGACAGCGAGGACCCCTATGGGTCAAAATCAAAACGCCTCGTCGCAGAACGCAAAACTAGGATCCGCCAAATCGACGTCCTTGCGAAAGACATAGAGCGTTTTGAGCCGGAAAATCATAGACACCGAAGCGTTAATGATTATTTCCGGGAAATCGAGCGTAGCCTCCTGGACCTGCCAGAGGCTACGTCGCATGAAAAGGCCAGACTAGTCTGGAAAACTTTAGGTAGTGGCGTACGAGCATTCGTTGAGACCTTACCGCAGTCAGTCCTCGACAACTACAAGAAAATACGTAAGTACTTGAAAGAGGAATACTCGTTGTACGAGGACGAGACTGCTGCGACGATGGGTGCCATTCTAATCAGACAGAAACGAAGCGAACACCCTCGCGAGTACTACTGTCGGCTCCGTGCAGCGTACTTTCAGGGCAGAAGCGAGCCCGGGCTAGAGGAAGATCGCAACTTCAAGTCCCTCTTCCTCCATAACCTTCACCCGTGCATCCGTAACCAAGTAACACTCGCGTGTCGCCAGCACCCCCATACTATGAGAGAAATGCGTCGCACCGCACAACTAACGTGGGAGACGTTCGTCCGACCCACGGACCGCCACGAGGACGATCCCAGAGTCCTCAGCCTATATGAGCAGGAAGGTCAGTCCTTAGGCCTCGAAGGGGGTGAAGCCCCAAACCGCGGGCCCCCTTGGGCGAACCCAAACCCCGGCCACCAGACGTCGAGTCAACCCAAAGGTAACTGGAAAGTTCGACAAGCTGGAGCCAAGGGGGAACAGGGCCCCAACGCCAAAGGGCAAGGTAACCGCAAACCTGGCAGTCACGGCCCTAAATCTCAGAATAGCGGACAGTCAAGGCCCCATCGCAACTCCTCTCGAAGGGAGCGGAGCCCTAAGCTAGCTACCGCTAAACAAGCCAACCAAGAGCCGCTTGGGATGGCAGAACTGAGGGCTGAATTAGCACGGATTAAACAAGCCAACCAAGAGCCGCTTGGGATGGCAGAACTGAGGACCGAATTAGCACGAGTTAAACAACTGCTGAGCAATAAGAACAGGAAGGGTAAGCCGAGCAAGGACAGGGACGAACCGTCAGCATGACTAGGCCGGGACCCATCCCCACCACCACCGCGTGTCTACCTCGTGGGGTGGGGAAAGGACCCCTGCCCAATAGGCAGCGATGAGTTGAAACCACCCCCTCCGTTAGTGAAGCCTGACCCACAGGATGCACCCCTGACGCAGTTTCTTGGAGATTTGGTTAGGAAAGGCAACGCCAAGCGTATCTATACCCCAGTTGTGGTAGAAGGCAACGTTTCCCTCCAAGCTCTCTTGGATACTGGGTCGGAAATCACCCTGATGTGTTCCAAAGTCTTCACAGAGGTTTCTGATGCGCGGCGCGCGCAAGGTAGACCCATCAGAACCGAACGTTGTGACGTCAACTTGGTTAGCTTCACCCAGAATCAAGCCCCAGTAACAACCATTGCATGGTTAGAACTCACCTTCCAGGGCATGTCCATCACTCACCCCACTTACATCTGCTCTGTTGGGGTAGAACCGTTCCTCATTGGCCAAGACCTACTAGATAGGCTAGCGCCCCTCATTGACTGTCGTCGTGGGCAACTGTGGGCCCAGGTCGCGTCCCCACAGACCCCAGATCCTCGTCGTCACGATCGAGCCTGTTGCGATGAAGTTAGCGTGGAGGCTACTCCACCGATAGCTGAGTCAGGGCAGGTCCCCGAGAACCTCGAGACCACTCCGCTCCACCCTGAGCCGAGTCAAGACGCACCAAACTCAACCGACACTCTTCTCAACCGCAACGCGCTTGATGGCCACCCGTCTTTCCTTTGCTTTCTTGGCGAATCTGCCCCAACCAGGTACTACCCCTGGATATCTGGCAACATTACTGTCAACGGCGTCACGGCACCGGGCGTCAGGTTAGCGCTTTGGTCAGAGAAGTCAGCCATCAGCCAAACGTGGTTCGACATAGTGCGTCAGAGCACTCCTTCCCCTGTCTTTGTGCAGAAGAGCCACCGGCTACTGTCAGCCGAACAACCCCAGAGCCCCATCAAAGCCACGGGCGTCTGCGCCGTGTCGCTCGCCATCGGTCAGAGAGAATTCCTTCATTTCTTGAGTGTCGTCCCCGGACTTCCTGACCCACTGGTCATTGGGGCAGACATCTTGGTCAGACTGGGAGCCCAACTGGACCTAGTCAACCGGGTCATCTGGACCCAAGCCGACGCTGCTAAGCACCCGTTCCAAGCTGACCTGGAACAAATGCGGTCAGGACAAACGATTGCCCAAGCCTGCCATGTCGCTAGCGAATTTGACATCGTCATTCCCGCTAGGACTGCTGGTTCCCCTCTTAAGCTGGTCATCATGAAAGACCAACAGTTTCGTAGCTCCCAGGCGTTCTTCCAGCCTCTCAGATTCTTCATGGAGCTCGATTTAGCCGTGTGTGGGACTCCGCTGCTTGAAGTGAGTCATCGTTCCGCTTACCTCCTGGTTCAAAACTCCATGCGGGACGCCATCGCGATCCCCGCCCGTCGGCCTTTAGGCCTTCTGATAGACCAGGCATTCCATGACTTTGAACTCACCATTCCAGTCATCGGTGAGCTGCCAACGCCGGACACTCATTCCGATCCAGTGGAACCTCCCTGGATCACTCTTCCTTTCCACATGATCCGCGTCGAACCTCACAACATGCTTCGCGACGAGCGCATAGTCATGACCAAAACTGACACCCCGAAACACATGCTGGTGTACGCTCTTGCCACGCAATCGAGCAACGACACCCCTGCAACTGAGGTCGTCGATTCAGCTCTAGGTGAACCGTACCCAGGCTTCGAATGAGAAGTTCAACAACAGCTGGTGAAAGCTGACAGCCTGACCACGGACGCCCAGAGACGACAGCTCCATGAACTGTTCTACGACTTCAAGGCGATCTGGGCGCGAGATTCCAATGACTGCGGAGTCACGGACATCCACACCGTCCGAATCCCAACAGATCCGAACGCTCCACCGTCGTTCGTGCGGCAATACAAAATCCCGTTAGCCGCATACGACTCAATACAAGAAACACTGGACACTCTGCTGGAAAAGCAGATCATTCGTGAGTGTAACTCGACTTACAACTCCCCCTTGTGGCCGGTGCTGAAACTGAACAAGCAAGTGCCCTTGTCAAGATGGCCCATGATCCATCTGGATCAAGAACTTGCCAAGGTGAAGGGTGCAAAGTTCTTCTCCACCGCCGACGTGGCGAGTGGATTCTGGACCATGCGCGTGGATCCAGCTGACCAACACAAGCTGGCCTTTTCCTTTGGGAACCGCCAGCTAACTTTCAACCGATGTCCGTTCGGCTACGCGAACTCCCCCGCTGAATTCAACATCTTCTTGCATAAGGCAATGAGCGATGCCGCAGCTCGTGGCAACTTGATCTATGTCGATGACATCCTCATTAGGTCACAGACTTTTGATGCACCCCTCGAAGAGATACGCCATGTTCTGTCTCAGCTGTCCAGAGCAGGAGCGAAGCTCTCTGTCACCAAAGGGCAGTGGTGTCGCACCAAAGTCGAATACGTTGGGCTGTGCGTTGGGCCAGATGGCATTGAACCCCAGTCGGGGAGGGTGCGGGCTATCCAAGACATCAAAGCCCCATCCAACGTACCCGAACTCAGGAGCTTCTTAGGGGTCTGCAACTACTCCCGACAGTTCATCGAGGACTACGCGGAGATAGCACGACCGCTCACCGAGCTCCTCCGAAAGGATAAACCCTTCCAGTGGAGTGAGCCTCAAGAACTCGCGTTCAAGAACATGAAGCAGAAGCTCTGCTCCGCTCCCTGCCTCGCGTATCCCGACAAAGACAAACCGTTCTTCTTGGAGGCTAGTTTCTCCACCCACTGCCTGAGCGCTGCACTGTCACAGCAGCATGACAAAGATCGCCGTGTCGTAGCATACGCCAGTCGGCCCCTCAGTGCTGTGGAGCTGAAATTTTCAGACTGCGAAAAAGCCCTGCTGGCCACGGTCTGGGCCGTTGAACACTTTCGCAGTTACATTGGTGGCCAGAAGGTGGTGATAGAGACCAATCATCAACCGGTCTCATTCTTGAACAGCCAGAGGCTGAGAGAGGGAAGAGTTTCGAACAGTCGCATCGCAGCTTGGATGATGGCATTACAGGGCTACGACGTCGAGGTGAAGTACGCCCAGAACCACAAGATGGCGCTTGGCCGAGGCCTGGCGGAATGCCAGCATTGCGACTGCGAGAATAGTCCGGATCAAACCGAACTAACAACCGTACCTGCTCTCCCCTCCGACCACCACTACTATGACGAGAACGTCTGCAAAGACCTCCCCACCGCTTACATAGATGGATGCTCATTCCATCATGAACGCAAAGTCCAAGCCGGTGTCGGTATCGTATGGGCGAATGGCCCTATACAAGGGAAATACCAACATCGACTCGGGGCTAAGACTAGCCAATATGCGGAGGTAGCAGCCGTGCTCATCGTCCTGCAACAAGCTGCCCGTGAGAACATCAAGCGGTTAGTCCTCTGCTCTGATTCAAATTATGCCAGGCATAGCTTCGTCTCACACTTTCCCTCGTGGAAGGTGCAGGACATGAAAAACGCAAGGGGCAAGGAAGTGAAACACTCCGAACTCTTCCTAGCATGCGATCGACTCGTAACCGAACAGGGAATGTGCGTCTATTGGAAGAAGGTGAAGGGACATTCTCAAGTCCCAGGACCTGACAAAGTCGGTAATGATGAGGCAGATGGCCTCGCCAAAGCGGGAGCCGTAGACGGCCCCCTTTGGGAATTCCAGCCGTCATGGCTTCCCGAGACGCCACGCCATAACGTAACCGCGATTACTCGCCGACAGGCTAGAGCAGGTCAAACTGACGCAGTACCCCAAGCAGGAACAGTGCAACTCAGCCGACTGCCCCAGGATGCCGACCTGGTGTCTATGCAGGAAAGGGATCCCGTGATCCACCAAATCCGTAAGTTCCTTGCGGACCCCGTGGCGTCCCCAATTTCCCCACAAGAGTTGCAACAGTCCCGAGACTTAAATCACCTTCACAATCTCAAAAACGGCTTAAAACTCGAGAAAGGACTCCTGGTGTACACACCACGCAACCAGGGACCTCCCCGGTGGGTCGTGCCCACAGATCATAGGGGGGTCATGTTGCAGTACGCTCACGACAGCCCGTGCGGGGGCCATAGGAACGCTCAGGCGACCTACCAGACACTCCAACAGATTGTCTATTGGCCCTTCATGATTCAGGACGTTACCGAGTATGTCAAAGGGTGCTTGATTTGCTGCCAATTCCGACCAGCCCAACCGTTGAACCGCGCCCCACTGCAAAGCAAAGGCATCTCATTCCCCTGGTCTAATCTCCAGATAGACTGGGTCGGACCGGTGCCGAAATCGGCTCGAGGTAATAAGTACCTCCTGACCGTCACTTGCGCGTTCACGAAGTGGGTGGAATGCTTGCCCGCCCCAAACGAAACCGCAGAGACCACCGCTCTCCTTCTTATGAACCATGTGTTCAGCCGTTGGGGCTTGCCCCTATCCATTGATTCCGACCGAGGTACTCATTTCACCACAGAGGTCATGAGAGTGTTGTGGGAGATGCTCGGAGTCGAGGCAAAATTCCACATCGCGTATCATCCTCAGTCTTCCGGTCAGGTCGAACGCGCCAACCAAACCATCGTGAGCATGCTTCGCAAGTATGTGAGTCACCATGGCAAAGATTGGGACATCAAACTCCCTCTGGTGCTGATGGCCATTCGGTCCACTCCTCACCGCACCACCGGAGTCACCCCGTTCGAAATGATGACTGGCCGTGAAATGGTTCTTCCCTTACACCTCCTCTACCGACCAGAGGACCTAAGCGTTGCCACTGCGTACACCAGTACGTCACCGACTTGCAACGCCACTTGCAGGCCACATTTGCGTGGGCCCAGGAACACCTCGAAAAGAGTGCGAAAGGACAGAAAGCTTACTACGACAGAAAGGCGACACACCGTGAGTACGAAGTAGGTGACAGAGTCCTATACTTCAATTTCACTAAACCGGTAGGAGTAGCCAGAAAATTCTTACCCCGTTGGTCCGGCCCTTTCGAAATCGTCGGTAAACTATCCCCTGTCGCCTACCGCATCAAAACTTCGAAGCCCAGCCAGGCGCCTTCGTATAGATGGGTCCATAGCAACCAAATAAAGCTTTTTGAGCAGTCCACACTCCATAGGGGGGTGGACAAACAATAAGTTATAGCCTGCCCAACTTAGTTGCATGCCTCTCAATCCATAAGCGTGCATCTATAAGTAACCACCCTTGTTACCACTCAAATCGGAATAACAAACTCCTGTATGTTGCAGAATGGCCCCTCTCTGGATCCTCGGCATCTTCCTAGTCCTGCAGACCACATTGGCCGGTAACATAGTGGAACCAGGTCCGCCGAGTGGCATCGTTCTCCAAGATGCCCCAGGACTGCTCCTCACCAATTGCCGCGTCCATACCCAGCGCGTGTACACCCGCCTCGATCCTTGGGACGTGTACCGTAAGCATTTTAGATCGCCCACACAAACAAACCTCGAAACCAGGCCTGACTCCGAGATTGGGTCCAACATCGAACACGCCAAGCGTACCACAGTTCACATGCTCGAACAGTTACAGAAGTTCATAGTCACTGAGGAGGAACTCAGCGGCAAAACACGCCCTAAACGGTTCCTCGGAGGACTACTTACTGCTGCATCCGCCATTGGCGCTCTGTTCTCAATGGGCCTCTCTGCCGTTAACACCGTTAGCCTGACCGCGGTCAAACGAGAAATGAACATTCTTAAGGAAGAAATGCCAGAAATCCAGGGTAGACTACTAACTCAACAGGAGGAGCTGCAGGGCCTAGGCAAAACCCTGCAGGGAACCATACTAACCGTTAACATGCATTCTACATTAATCAAGAACACAGTACATGCCGTAGACAGGCTAGCGACAATCATGAGAAGCGAAGTCAAGTACGTCCGAGTAATCCGAGACCTAATGCAGGACCTGATGAGAGAAGTAAGTAGCTCTCTCAGCACCCTGAGTGGAGGTAAAATCCCACCATATTTGATACCCCTCAGCATGGTTGACAGCATACTCCGATCTACTACCACGACTAACGTTTACTCATCACAGATTCATCTGGCTTATAGTCTTGGCAGTGCTATCCCCATTTTTGTGAACCCTCAAAACCTAGAAATAGGCTTCATCCTCAATCTCCCCGTTATTGAACGGCAAAACATATACAGAATCAAATCTGTCCTTAATGTAGGTTTCTGGAACAATGACGTACACGTACGTTTGCAGACACCTCCCACCATAGCCTATCACGATGACAACCCCTCTATCTACCTCGTCCCTAACTTAGACATGTGCACCTCTACCAAAGATATCCACTGGGTCTGCCCCAGCAATCCCTTTATCCGAGACACCACAGACCGTCTCTGTGGATTGACAAAAGTCCCCGAGCAGAAGTGTGCAGGCAAATTGTCTATTAAAGATGAAGGAATAGGAACTAGAGTAGAAAGAGCTGGTAATCGGTGGCTAATCAACACTCCCCAAACTGAGATTCTGGTATCATATGATCAACATAACACTGCCACTAGAATGAAGATCCCTAACGAAACCTCTCTCCTAAGTGTCCCACTAGGAGCCACTGTTCACGTGGGTGACATCACCCTCCATCACCTTAGCGCTGACCAGTATGAGACCGAGATAGAAATGCCCGATGCCTTCCCAGGTCACGAACTTGAGATAAACTCCACCCTCCAAGCACAACTACTGCTGGAAGGGACCAAAACCGTGCAATTCGATCTTACGCCCACTGGCATCGCTACCACTTTCTTGAATAACCGCGCAAACCCTTCGTCCGATCAAGGATCTTTAATAAGCCGAATTGCGCTGGGATTTCTAGCTAGCGGTTGGGTTATCACAGTCTTCATAGCCATCACTCTACATAGGTACATACTGACACTACACCGCAAACTGGACAAAACGATCTACGCACCTGAGAAATTAGATCGTGGCATTGTCCGATTCTCCATCAGGCCTAAGGCCTCCACTAACTTTCTTGAAGAGTAGGCTTGCTAACATGCTAACTAACCCCTCTTTTCCATTTTCTTTTATGGAGTTTTGATTATTTTTTTTGTTTGCTGTGTGAAATATTGTATGTAGAAGGTAGTTAAGTAGCCATAGTGTAATTGTTTTCATGTCCAAGTGCCTATGCTTTCATGCCCAAGTGCCTATGCATCTTATGGACTGTATGAAATGAATTGAACTGTTGAACTGTGTCTGAAAGACTTTTCACAGAAAGGACCCTTGGAACTACCTCTTTGTGGAACTACCTCTTTGTGGAACTACCTCTTTGTGGAACTACCTCTTTGTGGAACTACCTCTTTGTGGAACTACCTCTTTGTGGAACTACCTCTTTGTGGAACTACCTCTTTGTGGATTACTAGGGACCGTGGGTCGCAGACTAAACACCATGTGCCCATAGGGTATCACTCCTTTCAGCGCCTATGGCCAAGGGGGGAATGTTGGTAACTCGCCAGCGCCCCCTATAACGATCCCACAATTCCTTGCGCGCTCCACCCGGATGTGACGTAAAGTGGAACTGCTTTAACTGTATCGAGAGCGCCTCGATTCGTCCTCTCGTGTTCTGGCTACTGGAGTGGTCGGACGGACTGTTGGCACGCTCGCCTACAGTGTTGAGACTAACCGCTATTGTCTGAGAACAGCCTGTTCAAATTAGTTTCGGACGAACTTTTGAATGACCCGCTAAGTTTCAGCGATTATAGTGGTTTTGATTCTAAACCTTTGCAAAATTTAACTACAGTTAAGTAGTTTTCCACGCTAAGAGGCATTTGCGGACAGCTTCGCTCCTCTCAGCTTTTTCTCGTCGACGCATCACCGGAGGTTTCTCCTGAAGCACCGTGGGCCAGCTAGGCCTCCATCTCCCTGCTTCGTTAGCCGCGGTTGGACGCAACGCGCCGCTAACCTCCTCTCCTCGGACCGCGACCCTCAGCGCGGACATCGGAGAAAGAACTTCCATCGCATTGAGTAGGCACTTGGGCAAATTTTTAATTTGTAGCTTATTCAGATGGTTGTTAGGGTCATGTTTAAGCTTTGAGCTATTTAGCATACCCGCTCAGACACGGAAGGTGTTTGTTTTTATTGTTTGTTTTGGTTCTGTTTTTTTTCTTTGAACTTGTTAGACAGGGTATCTTGCATGATATCTTTCCTTAACTCCATTGCTAGCTTCCCTATCTGATTAGCAGCGCAGCGACAAGTTTGTTATTTTAAGCTCCGAGGCTAGACCGCTACAAGGCCTAGTCCTCTCCATCCAACACCTATTACACACACATATACACTCTCTCTCTCTCTCGAGTTGAGTTCTTTGCCTAGATAGTCTGTTGGAAATTGTTGTTAAGTACAGTGTTTGGATCCAGCTGTAACGTGGTCAGATTCTCCTTAGCAACTTATTGCTAGCTACCTCAGGGTGATACGCTAGCTCGTAGGCTTGTGTTCTCGACTAGGCCTGCAGGCGCCATTTTTCCGACGCCATTTTGATACCTTCCTCATTGAGTTACCTGTGATACGACACCTAGGCACTGACCGCCATTTTGTTTAAGCATTGCCAGAGTGGCTAGTCGTTAGCATCTGCCCACAGATACATACACACACACACACACACACACACACACGCATCGGCTTGCCCTAGCCTCACACACACACACGGGATTCTTTTCTTTTTCCTTCTATCTCTTTCTCTCTCTCTTTCCCTCAAATTTATAGTCCAGGTGTAATTGTTCCATTGTTTTGTCTTGTTATTACCTTTGCCGACATTGAATGTATTTTGAGATTATTAGTGAGTAGTAGACAAATAAAAGCTAATAAAATTGAATTGCATTTTACTTGTTCCTGTTGTTTATTCACAAGGTCAACTATTTAGAACTCCTTTTTCCTTCAGAATTTAGCTTTTGTATACAACTGGGTTTCCCATCTAATACAGAGCTACCATTAATCTTGAATGTAACCATTCACGGTGAGCATTAAGATTAATAATTTAAGATTTTATGAGACTGATCTTTATTTATAATTTGATTAATTTAATTATCAATTATTACATAATTTATAATTTAATTAATCCCAATTCAACCTACATAAGAGTGTAAGTGTTGTCTTCAGTAAATATTCTCCAGCTCTTCCATGTGTACAGGAGACTATTAAAACTCAAAGCATAGGCTGTCAGCATTTTCTGCTAAGAGAGCTCCCTTTCTTATTAAAAATGTTCCTTCCAGTGCTAAATAATTCCTCAACTGAAACTGACAGGACAAATGAAAAGTGACTGCAATTAAATTGCAACCACTTAAAACTCTTGTCTGTTTCCCTGTCTATTACCTTTCTTTCTACGGTAACATTTTAACTCAAAGTGTCCAAGTCACAATGAGACGTACCCTCAAGTGTTGGCTTTACATCTTCTGCAGTTGATGAGCTTCCTTGAGAAGTCAGGCTTTAGTCTTTGAATTCCTCCTTTACTGGCTTGTCTTTATAACGAGGGTCATTCAATCAAAAAAAAAATTATTTTTTTCACCATCATCTTGGTAATATTTCTTCAAAGTCTGCCCAGTATTGCTCTCCTCATTGTCTGAACACTGGTATTTCAGCGATGTAAACTAGGTTTGAAATGATATCCCACTCAACAACAGCATGACAGATGTAATGTAGCTTCTACACTAGCATTCTCTGTATCCTGTGCAACTTGGAATTGATTTTATGTCATTTGACTGAACAACAGAGTACAGGGGTAAGTCAATGTAATGCTGCAAAGTGCTGTTGGATGACACACTAAAGGGAGAACATTTAAGGCACACCTTGTCTTCTGGGCTAGCTTGGACTACACTTATTATTTTGGAATTATGTTTTTTTTTTAATTATAACCGAAAAAGAGGTGTAAAAATACAAATTGTCATGTTTAAATATCATTTGATAAAGAATGATTCATGTCCTCTAGCATTCAACAATGTGTTTCTTTCACTATACAGTGGTGCTTGAAAGTTTGTGAACCCTTTAGAATTTTCTATATTTCTGCATAAATAAGACCTAAACATCATAAGATTTTCACACAAGTCCTCAAAGTAGATAAAGAGAACCCAGTTAAACAAATTAGACAAAAAATATTATACTTGGTCATTTATTTATTGAGGAAAATGATCCAATATTACATATCTGTGAGTGGCAAAAGTATGTGAACCTTTGCTTTCAGTATCTGATGTGACCCCCTTGTGTGGCAATAACTGCAACTAAATGTTTCCGGTAACTGTTGATCAGTCCTGCACACCGGCTTGGAGGAATTTTAGCCCATTCCTCCATACAGAACATCATCAACTCTGGGATGTTGGTGGGTTTCCTCACATGAACTGCTCGCTTCAGGTCCTTCCACAACATTTTGATTGGATTAAGGTCAGGACTTTGACTTGGCCTTTCCAAAATGTTAACTTTATTCTTCTTTAACCATTCTTTGGTAGAATGACTTGTGTGCTTAGGGTCGTTGTCTTGCTGCATGACCCACCTTCCCTTGAGATTCAGTTCATGGACAGATGTCCAGACATTTTCCTTTAGAATTCGCTGGTATAATTCAGAATTCATTGTTTCATCAATGATGGCAGGCCCGAAGGCAGCAAAACAGGCCCAAACCATGATATTACCACCACCATGTTTCACAGATGGGATAAGGTTCTTATGCTGGAATGCAGTGTTTTCCTTTCTCCAAACATAACGCTTCTCATTTAAACCAAGAAGTTCTATTTTGGTCTTATCCGTACACAAAACATTTCTTCCAATAGCCTTCTGGCTTGTCCACATGATATTTAGCAGCAATGTTCTTTTTGGAGAGCAGTGGCTTTCTCCTTGCAACCCTACCATGCACACCACTGTTGTTCAGTGTTCTCCTGATGGTGGACTCATGAACATTAGCCAATGTGAGAGAGGCCTTCAGTTGCTTAGAAGTTACCCTGGGGTCCTTTGTGACCTCACCGAATATTGCACGCCTTGATTTTGGAGTGATCTTTGTTGGTCGACCACTTCTGGGGAGGGGAACAATGGTCTTGAATTTCCTCCATTTGTACACAATCTGCCTGACTGTGGATTGGTGGAGTCCAAACTCTTTAGAGATGGTTTTGTAAACTTTTTCAGCCTGATGAGCATCAACAACACTTTTTCTGAGGTCCTCAGAAATCTCCTTTGTTCGTGCCATAATACACTTCCACAAACATGTGTTGTGAAGATCAGACTTTGATAGGTCCCTGTTCTTTAAATAAAACAGGGTGCCCACTCACAACTGATTGTCATCCCATTGATTGAAAACACCTGACTCTAATTTCACCTTCAAATTAACTGCTAATCCTAGAGGTTCACATACTTTTGCCAGTCACAGATGTAATATTGGATTATTTTCCTCAACAAATAAATGACCAAGTATAATATTTTTGTCTCATTTGTTTAACTGGGTTCTCTTTATCTACTTTTAGGACTTGTGTGAAAATCTGATGATGTTTTAGGTCATATTTATGCAGAAATATAGAAAATTCTAAAAGGTTCACAAACTTTCAAGCACTACTGTAACATTTAAACAGACATGATCAGTGCTTTATCAGTGATTTGCATTAATACCAAAAATAATTCATTAATAAGTTGTGGAACCTTAATTTAGTCCAATTTTATTGGTCAACTGATGCTTGCATGCACACACACACACGATGTTTCTGAATATAGTTTTTTTTTTTCTTTTTTATCAGACATCTAGTTTTTGGGTTTGTTTACCTGACATGTTTCGACGTACAACTGTCGTCTTCCTCAGAGTGTCACCGGATGTTATTGGTGACGCATCTTTTATCAGCTGATGTTCCTGAAGGTGTGGCCTTCCTGTCTGGTTTGACAGGTCAGTCACGCCTTATACTGTCTGTTCGTCCCCTGCAAGATGGCACTCCAGGTATGGGAGAGCATGTATGCTCCCTCATCCCAGTTGATGGTCCTCGGGCTTCGCTTACGGATCTCCATGGCCTCCCTGATCCAGCGCTGATGTTTCTTATCTTCTGTGCGGATGACTCTGGCATTCCCCCAGTCCATAATATGATTTTCCCTTTTGCAGTGATCTGTTATAGCTGACTTATAATTTTCCTGTTGTGCCTTTTCTTTTATTGTTCGGGTTTGTCTTGTAGCTGTCTCCTTTTCGCACTCTTTCTTATGTTCATTTTTTCTTGTGTTGAAACTCAGTATAAGGCGTGACCGACCTGTCAAACCAGACAGGAAGGCCACGCCTTCAGGAACATCAGCTGATAAAAGATGCGTCACCAATAACATCCGGTGACACTCTGAGGAAGACAACAGTCGTACGTCGAAACATGTCAGGTAAACAAACCCAAAAACTAGATGTCTGATAAAAAAAGAAAAAAAAAAAACTCACTATATTTAATATAAGACATAATGAACGTAATCGAAAGATTAAGAATAAGTTACGGAGACGAAAGCATCAAGGAGTTTCGCCGCCTAGAGAGTTTGACACGAAAACGGGCACGATACAGGAATCACCTGAGATTCAATCTGCGCTGCCGGGATGAGGAAGTCGTACCGGCCAGCCTGAACATCAAGAACCCAATTCCAACCAGAAACACGGAAAAGATGATCAGGAAAGTGCGGATGACTCTGGTAAAAGAATGGATACGGTGCACAACTGACAAACTAAATAATATCAACAGCGAACTACACAGGGAGACGGAAACTTTCAAATGCCGGTTTCCCCAGAACAAGGAAATGGAATTAGCAATACACGGACACTTGGCAGACATACACGAGCAGGAATTCACAGAGACAAAAACCCGACAAATCCGAAAACTGGACAGACTCATTGCACAGAAAAAGAAGGCAGAACCGGAGCACGCACACATCAACGAAAAATGGATTCATAACCTATCAAGGTACAAACTCTCACAAGCAGAACGCAGTAAATTAGCAAAAGGACTCAACTACGCTGTCACACCGAACAACATACCACACGATGAATTCATTCTGGCAACTGAATTAGCATGTGAGAAAATACAGGATCAGGGACAAAAAGCAGCACTAAGAAACGCAATAGCTGGTATATTGAAAACGGCCAAACCACCACCCAGTAACATCACAAAACAGGAAGCCAAAGCCATGAGAACATTAGCAAAAAATAAAGACATCACAATCCTCCCAGCAGATAAAGGCAGGACAACAGTTATTATGGACACTGATGAATATGAACGGAAAATGATTGAATTACTCAGTGACAACGCATTTGAAATATTAAAAAAAGACCCAACAGAAGACAAGAAAAAGAAACTTAAAGCACTACTCAAACCACTACTCGATGAAAATAAAATAGATAAGCAGGCATACAATCATTTAGTACCCACAGCCAATGTCATCCCCAGGATTTACGGCACACCAAAGATACACAAACCAGGAACACCATTACGCCCCATAGTAGATAGCATTGGTTCAGTCACATACAACTTGTCAAAAGCACTCACCGAAATAATTAAACCATTACTAGGACTCACAGACCAACACTGCAAAAACTCAAAACAACTGGCAGAAGAACTAAAAAACATCAAAATGCAGCAAGATGAAGTTTTCATATCACAAGACGTCATATCTCTTTTCACCAGAACACCCACAGAAGCCACCATACAGATAGTACAAGAAAAATTAAAAACAGACAGGACGCTCAAGAAACGCACAAACCTCACAGTACAAGACATCACTCAGCTCCTTCAATTCATCGCCACATCCACATACTTTCAGTTCAGGAATACAATTTACAGACAGAAGGAAGGCTTTGCCATGGGAGACCCACTATCAGCCATCATGTGCGGCTTTTTCATGGAAGATCTGGAGCAGAAAGCACTCACTACAATACCAGCAGAATACAGGCCAACACTCTGGAAACGTTACGTGGATGACATACTAGAAAAAGTGAAGAGGGGACACACTCAACAACTCACCGACCATCTCAACACCATAGACAATACCGGCAATATAAAATTCACACATGAAGAAACGGAGCAGTCAATAGCATTTTTGGACTTAAAAAATACATCACACAGAAGATGGGGACATCAAAATAAAAGTACACAGAAAACCCACACACACCGACCAATATTTAAACTGGACTTCCGAACACCCCATAATGCACAAAATATCAGTAGTCAGAACATTACATGAACGCATAGCAATAATTACAGATCCACAGGACAAAGAACAGGAGGAACAACATATACAACACGCACTGAAGGCATGTCAATATCCACAATGGGCAATATGCAAAGGGGTGGAACAGGTTAAGAACAACAAAACACAGAAGAAAGAGAAAAAACAAACTAACAAACAAGAACACAGGGGAGTAGTTACATTACCATACATTAGGGGAATAACTGAACGCATTCAAAGAGCAATAGGGAAACAACATTAACACACCTGTCAAACCATACACAACACTCCGTCAGATCCTGGTTCATCCCAAAGACAGAATACATCCGGACAACAGATGCAACACCATATATGAGATTCCATGTCAATTATGCAATAAAACTTACATTGGGGAGACAGGAAGGAGTTTCAACACAAGAAAAAATGAACATAAAGAGTGCGAAAAGGAGACAGCTACAAGATAAACCCGAACAATAAAAGAAAAGGCACAACAGGAAAATTATAAGTCAGCTATAACAGATCACTGCAAAAGGGGAAATCATATTATGGACTGGGGGAATGCCAGAGTCATCCGCACAGAAGATAACAAACATCAGCGCTGGATCAGGGAGGCCATGGAGATCTGTAAGCGAAGCCCGAGGACCATCAACCGGGATGAGGGAGCATACATGCTCTCCCATACCTGGAGTGCCATCTTGCAGGGGACGAACAGACAGTATAAGGCGTGACTGACCTGTCAAACCAGACAGGAAGGCCATGCCTTCAGGAACATCAGCTGATAAAAGATGCGTCACCAATAACATCCGGTGACACTCTGAGGAAGACGACAGTCGTACGTCGAAACATGTCAGGTAAACAAACCCAAAAACTAGATGTCTGATAAAAAAGAAAAAAAAAAACTAACTATATTTAATATAAGACATAATGAACGTAATCAAAAGATGTTTCTGAATGTCAAGGATCCCTTAAAGGTCATAGGCAACGGTTTTAATTTTATGCACATTTGAAACTTTATTAAAAAAAACCTCTGTAATTTTCTTCTCGTCCCAAGAAGTAGTGTTAAAAAGTAAAAATTAAAATAAGTTAGCGTGGTCACTTCCGGGGCGCTCCTTAGCGTGCGACCCTGCAGCCTGCGTCTCTTTTAATGTTGTAGCTGTTTAAATTGACTTCTTAAAATTTTGTTTTCGAGTATGAATGTATTCTGTCAGTGATTTTTAGCCATGCATATTATTGGAACTTTCTTGGAACTCCTCGTGATCTTCCTCTTGGTATCGTTGCTACTGGGGGCTCCTAGGCCTACCTGTTGGGAAGCAGGTGGACTTGGAATTACCGGGAGAGCAACATACAGCAGGGAGTTTGTCCTCTCGCTGCGGACTTCAACAGCCGGGGTTATCCCTGCTACTATCCCGAGGGCGCTGCGGTGTGCACCGGCCTTGAAACCTCGGAAGAGGGGGAAGAGAGGTGGCTTACGCCGGAGATTGAAAACTTTTCGGCTGGATTATCGCCGCAAGCTACCACCGCTCCCCTCTGTATTGCTATCAAATGTGCAATCCATCCGTAACAAGATTGACGAATTGGAATTATGGACTAAGACTAGAGCGGAGATCAGGGAGTCGTGTTTACTTGCTTTTACGGAATCATGGCTCACCGATCTAGATCGGGACGAGGATCTGTCAATAACTGGGTTTGGAAGCCCAATTCGGCTCGACAGGTCACCGGAGGCAACAGGAAAAAACAGAGGAGGAGGGGTGTGTTTTTACATCAACGAGCGGTATTGCAATACTATTACGATCAGGGAAAAAATATGCACCGCCGACATAGAATTACTGTCCATCTCACTACGCCCCTTCTACCTTCCGCGTGAGTTTCAACAACTTTTTTATACACTGGTATACATTCACCCGCGCGCAAATGCAGCCGCTGCTGCTCAGCTGATTGCAGACACTACACATAAACTGGACGAAATTTGCCCCGATGCACCTAAATTTATTTTGGGAGATTTTAACCACTGTGATTTGAGTAAGACTATGAGAACTTATGATCAATATGTTACTTGTACTACAACGCAGAAAATGACCTTGATTGATCTGTGCTATGGGTCAGTGGACGGTGCTTACAGCTCCATACCTATGCCTTCCTTGGGAGCTTCCTATCATAACAGTATTTACCTCATGCCAGTGTACAAACCTTCTTTCAGACGCCTAGAACACAATGAGAGAACTGTGAAACTCTGGTCAGAGGATAGTATCTCTTCACTTCAAGCATGTTTTGAGTGTACGGACTGGGAGTGCTTTCAGGAAGGGTCTGAGAACATTGATGAACTTGCAGACACGGTATCATCATATATCACATTTTGTGTGGATATGGTCATCCCAACTAAGACTACCGTCACTTTTCCGAACAACAAACCATGGATGACGAAAGAACTAAAATCTGTCATTAACAAGAAAAAGAGGACTTTCTATACTGGTGACATTTGGGAGATTAAAGCGGTGTGCAAAGAAGTAAAAAATGAGATTAGGAAAGCTAAAATGAAATATAGAAGAAAAGTAGAAGAGCAATACAGGGGAGGGGATCTTAGAGCCGCCTGGCGAGGAATAAAGTCAATGGCATCATTAAACCAACAAGCCGAATACGGCAGAAGGACTACTACTATCCAAGGTGTTGAGTCATGTGATCTTCCAAATGCTTTTAATTTATTTTACTCACGTTTCAAATCCGATGACTTTGGTAACAATATTTCTATGTGGAGAAACACTCTGGTTCCTAATCATGACCTAATAATATCTCAGGAGCAAGTAACAACCCTGTTTAAGAAGGTCAATATTAGGAAAGCTGCTGGTCCTGATGCTGTTTGCGGACGCACACTACGTCATTGTGCAGAACAACTAAGTGGAGTTTTCACCTCCCTCTTCAATATGTGTGCAACAAAAGGGCTGATTCCCCAAATATGGAAGAGCTCCACTATAATACCATTAGCTAAATTAAATAAACCTAAGGAGCTGAAAGACTTTAGACCTGTAGCTCTTACATCCTTGGTGATGAAGAATTTTGAAAAAATCCTCAAAAATGAAATTTTGTCCTTGGTCACTGGGAAGCTGGATCCATTACAGTTTGCATATCAAACAGGCAGAAGTGTGGATGATGCAAAACTTTTTATTTTAGATAAAATATATAAACACTTGGAGAAACCTGGCTCCCATGCCAGGCTTTTATTTGCAGATTTTTCTTCTGCTTTCAATAAAATGCAGCCGCATATTTTGATTGAGAGACTGAAAAATGACTTTCAATTACCAAATCAATTACTGCTTTTGATTTTAAATTTCTTAATAGATAGAAGTCAGAGAGTTTTAGTAAATGGTCATTTGTCTCAATCAATCACTTCAAATACTGGCTCGCCACAAGGATGTGTACTCTCTCCCCTGCTATTTATTCTATATACAGACAGCTGTAGGTCTTCCCAGCAAGGAAGCTACCTGGTTAAGTTTTCAGATGACACTGCACTGCTATCCCTGTTCCAAGGTCCACATTCCACTCATGGGCCAGCACTGACATCATTTGTGAAGTGGTGCGACGATAACTTTCTAGACTTGAACGTAGATAAAACAAAGGAGCTCATAATAGATTTATGAGAGCGAAGGCCGAATCAAAGGCAAGTGTCATACATGGGGGGGAAGTTGAAATAGTTGATTCTTACAAATACTTAGGCACAATATTTGATAGTGACCTGAACTTTCATTTAAACGCAGAGACAATTGTTAAAAAGGGACAGCAGAGAATTCATCTACTGAGGAAGCTTAACTCCTTCAGTGTCTCTAAAACCATTTTGTGTAATTTTTATCAGTCTTTTATTGAGAGTCTTTTAACGTTTTCTTTTTTATGTTGGTTTAACACTATCAGTCAAAGACAAAAACAGTCTTAGTAGTATTGTTAACACCTCATCAAGGATTATTGGAACACACCTTAATGGTTTGAGCGCTCTGTTTAACAAACAGGCAGTCCAAAAGGCTAGAAGTATCATTAGCCAACCTGACCATGTGTTAAGTGGTCAGTTTTCTTTAATGCCCTCTGGGAGGCGCTATTACTCGGTCAGAGCGAAAACAAATAGGTACTCAAATTCTTTCATCCCTGTAAGTATTAGATTATTAAATAAGATGGTAGGGATAGAGTACACCAATGAGAACTTGATTTATTAAATGCTGGCTATCACTGTCAGGGTAGGGTGTGATGTTTGACTGGATGTGTGTATATTGGATGTATGTGTATATGTCTTGTGTTCTCTTAATTATTTTTAATTTATTGTTGTCTGATGGAGACTGAGCTGTAAACTAAATTGCCCATTGATGGGACAAATAAAGTAATCATGAACTTGAACTTGGATCGTGGTGAATTTCTGTTCGGCTATTTTCGTGACCACTCGGTGCGTGATGTCATTTAAGACAAACAAACCGCTTGAGTTGAGTCCACTTCCATTTACTTACATTGCTGTTCGGCTTGAGTGCAGACGTGCATTCAGGAATTTCCAAAGAAAAACCATGCGTTATTGTTGTCCAGTGAACTGTAACAACGTGACTGGTTCAGGAAGAAGTTTTTACCTTTTAACGAGAGAGGAGAAGAGGTAGAGAGAGTGGACTGGCTTTTTCCAAAAAAGGAGAAGAGGCGGAGTGAGAGGGTTGGCTTTTTCTAAAAAAGGAGAAGAGGCGGAGTGAGAGGGTTGGCTTTTTTCCGAAAAAGGAGAAGAGGCGGAGCGAGTGGGTTGGCTTTTTCTGAAAAAGGAGAAGAGGCGGAGTGAGAGGGTTGGCTTTTTCTGAAAAAGGAGAAGAGGCGGAGTGAGAGGGTTGGCTTTTTCTAAAAAAGGAGAAGAGGTGGAGTGAGAGGGTTGGCTTTTTTCCGAAAAAGGAGAAGAGGTAGAGTGAGAGGGTTAGCTTTTTCCGAAAAAGGAGAAGAGGCGGAGCAAGTGGGTTGGCTTTTTCCAAAAAAGGAGAAGAGGCGGCGTGAGAAAGTTGGCTTTTTCCGAAAGAGGAGCTGAGGTGGAGAGAGTGAATTGTGCACGTGAAGCCAGAGGGTTGTTTTTTTTCCGGAAGAGGAGACGAGGTAGAGCGAGTGGGTTGGCTTTTTCTGAAAAAGGAGAAGAGGCAGAGCGAGAGGGTTGACTTTTTCCAAAAAAGGAGAAGAGGCGGAGCGAGTGGGTTGGCTTTTTCTGAAAAAGGAGAAGAGGTGGAGTGAGAGGGTTGACTTTTTCCGAAAAAGGAGAAGAGGCGGAGCGAGTGGGTTGGCTTTTTCCGAAAAAGGAGAAGAGGTGGAGCGAGAGGGTTGGCTTTTTCCGAAAAAGGAGAAGAGGCGGAGTGAGAGGGTTGGCTTTTTCCGAAAAAGGAGAAGAGGCAGAGCGAGTGGGTTGTGCACATGAAGCCAGAGGGTTGTTTTTTTCCGGAAGAGGAGACGAGGCGGAGAGAGTGGATTGTGCGCGTGAAGCCAGAGGGTTGTTTTTTTCCAGAAGAGATGAGGCGGAGAGAGTGGATTGTGCGCGTGAAACAAAATCAAGCAGTCAAAGAAGAAACGGACCAGCAACGCTCAAGCAAAAAAGAGAAGATTGGAGGTAAACATTTTTACTTTTGCTTGCAATGGACAAGTCAAGAATCCTGAGGGATCCTGTACACTCATTGTGGAAATGAGACAAAGGGATATTTCCTCACTTAGAGTAGGCTAGAAATAGTATAATGCCGCGGATGGCAGGCTAATGTGGCCTACCGGCGCACTGTCAAGTAATCGTTACCTATATCCACTAGGGAGGGCAGTTTAATTATTCTTCAAAAGGGCTCTTATGACCTTTAAAGGCTTAAGGATCCCTTAAAACTGTTCCGATATCTATGATCCTTCAAATTCAACAAAGGGCAAAGTACATCTTCAGAGAATTTTTCAAGGATGCATGTCTGGATCTTTGGTGTTCTTACATCACCTACAATTTTATGTGCACGTACAAGGCAGAGCCTTTTCAATGATGCACACAAATACAACTGTGTATAGGGCACCCAAGCCTAAATTGCTATCTTAGATTAATAGGAAAACATCAGACTGGGACATATTTTTACTGTGCAGGATAGTACTTTTGGAATGCAGTGAATATGTAGAAAAAATTGGAGGAACTAACTAAAGTGGCAAAACATGGGTTGACATTAAATAGCCTATTGGGACAGAGATTAGCAGCTGGGACACAATCCACGATTAAAGCTGTTATCATACCGTCTCGTCTTATCTTCATCCGCTTATCCAGGGCCGGGTCGCGGAGGCAGCAGTCTGAGCATGGAAGCCCAAACTTCCCTTTCCCCAGACACCTCGGCCAGCTCCTCGGGAAGAACATCGAGGCGTTCCCAGGCCAGCTGAGAGACATAGTCCCTCCAGCGTGTCCTGGGTCTTCCCCGGGGCCTCCTCCCGGGGGGACATGCCTGGAACACCTCCCCAGGGAGGCGTCCAGGAGGCATCCGAAAGAGATGCCCGAGCCACCTCAGCTGATTCCTCTCGATGTGGAGGAGCAGCGGCTCTACTCCGAGCTCCTCCCGAGTGACTGTGCTTCTCACCCTAAGGGAGCGCCCAGCCACCCTGCGAAGGAAACTCATTTCGGCCGCTTGTATCCGCGATCTTGTTCTTTCGGTCATTACCCAAAGCTCATGACCATAGGTGAGAGTCGGAACGTAGATCAACCAGTAAATCGAGAGCTTCGCCTTTTGGCTCAGCTCCTTCTTCACCACAACGGACCGGTAAAGCCACCGCATCACTGCGGAGGCTGCACCGATCCGCCGGTTGACCTCACGCTCTATCCTTCCCTCACTCGTGAACAAGATCCCGAGATACTTAAACTCCTCCACTTGAGGCAGGACTTCTCCACCAACCTGGAGAGGGCAAGCCACCCTTTTCTGGTCGAGAACCATGGCCTCAGACTTGGAGGTGCTGATTCTCATCCCAGCCGCTTCACACTCGGCTGCAAACTGCCCCAGTGCATGCTGAAGGTCCTGGTTTGAAGAAGCCAACAGGACAACATCATCCACAAAAAGCAGAGATGAAATCCTGTGGTTCCCAAACAGGATTCCTTCCGGCCCCTGGCTGCACCTAGAAATTCTGTCCATAAAAATTATGAACAGAACCAGCGACAAAGGGCAGCCCTGCCGGAGTCCAACATGCACTGGGAACATGTCTGATTTACTGCTGGCAATGCGAACCAGACTCCTGCTCCATTCGTACAGGACAGCCCTTAGCAAAGAGCCCCGAACCCCATACTCCCGAAGCACCCCCCACAGAATACCACGAGGGACATGGTCAAATGCCTTCTCCAGATCCACAAAGCACATGTGGACTGGTTGGGCAAACTCCCATGAACCCTCGAGCACCCTATGAAGGGTATAGAGCTGGTCCAGTGTTCCGTGACCAGGACGAAAACCGCATTGTTCCTCCTGGATCCGAGGTTTGACTATCGGCCGAATTCTCCTCTCCAGTACCCTGGAGTAAACCTTCCCTGGGAGGCTGAGAAGTGTGATTCCCCTATAATTGGAGCACACTCTCCGGTCCCCTTTCTTAAAAAGAGGGACCACCACCCCAGTCTGCCACTCCAGAGGCACTGTCCCCGACCGCCACGCAATGTTGCAGAGGCGTGTCAGCCAAGACATCCCCACAACATCCAGAGACTTGAGATACTCAGGGCGGATCTCATCCACCCCCGGTGCCTTGCCACCGAGGAGCTTGCAAACCACCTCAGTGACTTCGGCTTGGGTAATGGATGAGTCCACCTCTGAGTCCTCAGCCTCTGCCTCCTCAATGGAAGATATGACGGTGGGATTGAGGAGATCCTCAAAGTATTCCTTCCACTACACGACAATGTCCCCAGTCGAGGTCAACAGCTCCCCACCCGCACTGTAAACAGTGTTGGCAGAGTATTGCTTCCCCCTCCTGAGGTGCCGGACGGTTTGCCAGAATTTCTTCGAGGCCGACCGATAGTCCTTCTCCATGGCCTCCCCGAACTCCTCCCGGTTCCGAGTTTTTGCCTCCGCAAATGCCCAAGCTGCAGCACGCCTGGCCTGCTGATGCCCGTCAGCTGCCTCAGGAGTCCCGGAGGTCAACATGGCCCGATAGGACTCCTTCTTCAGCTTGATGGCATCCCTTACTTCCGGTGTCCACCACCGGGTTCAGGGATTGCTGCCACGACAGGCACTGGAGACCTTGTGGCCACAGCTCCGAACAGCTGTGTCCACAATGGAGGTAGAGAACATGGTCCACTCAGACTCAATGTCCCTTGCCTCCCTCGGAAGCTGGGAGAAGCTCTCCCGGAGGTAGGAGTTAAAGACCTCCCCGACAGAGTGCTCGGCCAGACGTTCCCAGTAGACCCTCACCATACGTTTGGGCCTGCCAGGTCTGTCCGGCTTCCTCCTCCGCCAGCGGAGCCAACTCACCACCAGGTGGTGATCAGTTGACAGCTCAGCCCCTCTCTTCACCCGAGTGTCCAAGACATAGGGCCGGAGATCAGATGAAACGACAACGAAATCGATCATTGACCTCCGACCTAAGGTGTCCTGGTGCCACGTGCACTTATGGACACCCCTATGCTCGAACATGGTGTTCGTTATGGACAAATTGTGACTAGCACAGAAGTCCAATAACAAAACACCACTCGGGTTCAGATCAGGGAGGCCGTTCCTCCCAACCACACCCCTCCAGGTGTCACTGTCGTCGCCCACGTGAGCATTGAAGTCCCCCAGTAGAACAATGGAGTCCCCAGTCTGAGCACCTCTCAGTACCTCTCCCAGGGACTCCAAGAAGGCCGGATACTCTATACTGCTATTTGGCCCGTAGGCACAAACAGCAAGAGCCCTCTCCCCAATCCAAAGGCACAGAGAGGCGACCCTCTCGTTCACTGGGGTAAACTCCAACACATGGCGGCTGAGCTGGGGAGCCATAAGCAAGCCCACACCAGCCCACTGCTGCTCACCATAGGCGACTCCAGAAAAGTGGAGAGTCCAGCCCCTCTCGAGGAGCTGGGTTCCAGAGCCCAAGCTGTGCGTGGAGGTGAGCCCAACTATCTCTAGCCGGTACCTCTCAACCTCCCGCACAAGCTCAGGCTCCTTACCCCCCAGCGAAGTGACATTCCATGTCCCAACAGCTAGGCGCTGTGTTTGGGGATCAGGTCGTCGAGGCCCCTACCTTCGACTGCTGCCCAATCCACACTGCACCAGCCCCCTACGGCTACTTCTGTGGGTGGTGAACCCACAGGAGGTCGGGCCCACGTCACCGCTTCGGGCTGAGCCCGGCCGGGCCCTGTGGGCAAAGGCCCAGCCACCAAGCGTTCGCATACGGGCCCCAACCCCGGGCCTGGCTCTGTTATCATATTTCTTCGAAAAACTGGTATTGCAAGTACAATTTAATTTTCTTTCTTTAGTTCTTTCTTTTTTAATTTAAAGCATTCATATTCCCAAAAAGTATTCAAACCTCAGTCCTGCAGATGGTGGTAATGTTGTAAGATTGCAAGCTGTCAATAAACTCAACAGAAGAAGAAGATGCACACCTGCATACTCGCTAGACTCTTCCATTATATGTTCTCCGAATGATGGGAAGAAGTCTTGCCTGGTCTCTGAAGGATTCAGCTTGGACCCATCCTTGACATTTAGAAGCGCCCCCCCACACACACACGCCATTGGCGTCAGTGATTTCTAATCACTGAAATTTTAAGCTTTTTATTACAACTCAAAATAAAAAAGGTGGGATGATATGCTGAAATTAAAATTAAAACTGAAAAAGATTTGTAACAAATCTTTGACCTGTATCGCATTCAAAACAGCACAGCATTACAGTATTTTATTGTTTTATCTCATGAGTTATTTTTTTAATAAACACTGATTTCAATTTTGATTTCATTAAAAAAAAAAGTTGGGATGGTAAACCATTTATCAATTTGTAATGTGGCTATTCCTTCTCACAACACTTAAAAGATGTTTAGGGGCTGAAGACACCAAGTGATGAAGCATTTCAGGTGTTATTTTGTCCTATGCTTCTTGCAAACAGGTCTTAAGGTGTGCAACAGTACGAGGTCATCATGTTTTTATTTCTAAATTCACCATACATTCTCTATTAGGGACAGAGGGTACAGGCACCCTCTTGTTCTGCAGCCATGTCTTTGTAATGTGTGCAGAATGTGGTTTTGAATTGTCCTTGAAATACCCCTGGAAAAAATGTCATCTTAAAGGCAACATATGTTGCTCCAAAATTTCAATGTACTTTTCTGCATTAATGCTGCCATCACAGAAGTGTAAGTTACCTTTGTGAAGGGCACTGACAACCCCCTACCATGACAGACTTTTGGACTTGTTGTTGGTCACAGTCTGGATGGTCCTTTTTATTTTTGGTCTGGAGCAAACAGTGTCCATTTCTTGCAAGAAACACCTGGACCACAATACACATTTCCACTGTGTGATGGTCTATCCTAGATGCCTCCAATCCCAGCGATATAAACAGTGCTTCTGGACACAGTTAACATAAGGCTTCCTTTTTGCACAGTAAAGTTTTAACTTGGGGCTGCACAGTAGTGTAGTGGTTCGCGCTGTCGCCTCACAGCAAGAAGGTCCAGGTTCGAGCCCCATGGCCGGCAAGGGCCTTTCTGTGCGGAGTTTGCATGTTCTCCCCGTGTCCACGTGGGTTTCCTCCGGGTGCTCCAGTTTCCCCCACAGTCCAAAGACATGCAGGTTAGGTTAACTGGTGACTCTAAATTGACCGTAGGTGTGAATGGTTCTCTGTGTCTATGTGTCAGCCCTGTGATGACCTGGCGACTTGTCCAGGGTGTACCCCGCCTTTCGCCTGTAGTCAGCTGGAATAGGCTCCAGCTTGCCTGCGACCCTGTAGAACAGGATAAAGCAGCTAGAGATAATGAGATGAGATGAGTTTTAACTGGCATTTGTGGATGTAACTCCGTATTGTAGGGCTTGACAAAGGTTTGCCAAAGTAATCTTGACCCCATATGGTTATCAGCTGTAGATGAATGACGGTTCTTGATGCAGTGCTGTCTGAAGATTCAGAGATCACAGATGTTCAGCTTAGGCTTGCGTCATTATTATTATTATTATTATTTATACAGCACAAATTCAACTATACAGTTTTCAAAAGCACCTAACAACTAAAACAACTTAGTAAATATAACTAATAATAATGTATAAAAGTAAATATACCTAGATAAAAAAAATAAATAAATAATGAGTTAATTCATCAGAATGCCTGCTGGAAAAGGACTGTTTTTAGTTTACTCTTGAAAATATTAAAATCAGTGGTGCATCTGAGGTCATATGGCAAAGAGTGCCATAGTTTCAGTGCAGCAGCCATAAAGGCTTTGTCACCAAGAGTAGGCAAAGTTTGGGTGGCGCAGTGGTGTCATGGTTAGAACTGTCGCCTCATGGCAGGAAGGTTCTGGGTTCGAGCCCAGTGGCTGATTGGGGCCTTTCTATGTGGAGTTTGCATGTTCTCCCCATGTCTGCATGGGTTTCCTCTGGGTGCTCTGGTTTCCCCCACAGTTCAAAGACATGCAGTTAGGTTATATGGGGTGCCCATGGGCTGAAGTGCCCTTGAGCAAGGCCCCAACTGCTCCCTGGGTATGTGTGTGTGCTCATTGCTCACTTGTGTGTGTGCATACATGTGTTCATTTCTTCAGATGGGTTAAATGAAGAGGATGAATTCCACTGTGCTTGAGTGTGCATGTGACAAATAAGGGCTTCTTCTTCTTCTTAAAGTTCGGCACTGACAGGAGGAACTTATTGTTGGATCCAAGACTATAAACGGACTTAGATTTGAAAGTTAGCAAGCTAGAAAGATACTCTGGGGCCATATTATGAATGCACTTAAAAGTGATAATCTTAAAATCTATTTTAAACTTAACTGGAAGCCAGTGCAAACCATCAAGAATAGAATGCCTTTATTGTCACTGCACAAATGTACAACAAAATTTCGCTCATCATCGGAGAGCAAGGCCACTGCATACATGCACACTGCCACTCTTGGGCACTTCAGCCCAAGGCTGTCCTATGTTAACCTAACTGCATGTCCTTGGAGGAAACCAGAGTACCCAGAGGAAACCCACACAGACAGAACATGCAAACTCCACACAGAAAGGCTCCTGCTGGGCTCAAACCCAGAACCTTCTTGCTATGAGGCAACAGTGCTAACCACTTACACCACCATACCACCATGCCACCCATTACATAGAAAAACCAAGGTGCATGGTATAAAACCCTAGCAGCTGCATTTTGCACATGAAGCTTTGGTATCAAGTTACTAGGTAGTCCATATAAGAGTCCATTACAATAGTCTAGCCTGCTGGTGACTGCATGTACCAGTCTTTCCACAGATTCTCTGCTAAGGTATTTCCTGATCCTTCTAATATTGTGCAGATGGTAAAACACACTTTTGCAGGTTTTAGTAACATGTGTGCTGAGACTGAAGGTACTGTCAAACCAGACTCCCAGATTTCTGACAGGATCACTAGTGGATTGGATCTCAAATTCACCTACTGTCAGGCTGGTCATGCAGACTTTCTCCAGCTGCACCTTGGTGCTGATCATCATAAATTTGGTTTTATCATCATTGATCAGTAATCTATTCCTTATCATCCACTGGCGTATGTCCTGCAAACAAGCTTCTATTGCAGAGGTGGCTGTGTCCTGTGCCATACTGTCATCCGGTTTGAATGCATGATAAGAGTTGCGTATCGTCTGCATAACAGTGGACACTAGGTAGATGGTGGCTGATGATAGTGAATAGCTCACTAGTGTACACGGAAAACAACAGTGGACCCAGACAGGAGCCTTCCAGAATGCCACACTTCAAATCAACACTTGTTGATCTTTCATTGTGTAATACAATACGTTGAGCTCTAACCACTAAATATGATCTAAACCAATCAAGCGCACCCTCCAAAATACAAAATTTGTGTTCAAGTCACTGTAGTAATACACTATATTCTACAATATTGAATGTGGCACTGAGGTCTAAGAACACCAACAGAGTGGTGTATTGCTTGTTCATATGCATCAGAATATCATTGTGCACATGGATCAGTGCTGTTTCCATACTGGGATAATTACAGTGATATGCAGACTGTAGCTCCGGGAATAAGTGACAAGAAAACACATGTTGAAATATTTGCTGAGCCACCACTTTTTCAGTAACCTTAGAAAGAAAGGTTTGGTTACTGACAGGATTGTAGTTCTTTTTGATCAAGTCAGTGTTTGGCTTTTTCAGTTTTGGTTTCACTAAAGCCTCCTTCCAGATATCAGGAACATGAGCATCACTAAGTGATAAATTTACAATATTAGAAATAGCTGGCAGTAACTCATTAATACAGTCCTTCACAATTTGTGTGGGTAGGGGATTGACTATTTGCTTAACATCTTCCAATGGAACAAGCTGGAATGTTGTAAATGGTGTCCCAGAATACAATTGTTGAGTCCCAACTGCGGGCTTTGGTGGAATCTGTAACCTATTCAGTTTCAAGTGAATGTTGTCAAACTTTTGAACAAAAAACTGTCCAAACTCGTTGGCAAGAGAAACAGGATCTGTCTGTAAGGGGTACTGTTCTTTCAAGGAGCCACCCAGGAGAACACTAGGTGCCTTAAATAGCCTCTATTGATTTCCACTGTTCTCGTCAATGAAGTTGGTATAGTAGTCCTGCTTTGCTTGTTCCATCACATGATTAGCACAGTTATGAGCCTGGGTAAACAACTCTCTGTCTGGAGAAAGCCTTGTTCTTTTCCAAATGTGCTCACGCTTCCAGCACAGCTGTTTGGCCACCTTGATCTCATTGTTAAACCATGGGATGCATGGGCGTACAATCATGGTCTTCCTAATTAAAGGAGTGTACTTGTCTAGTGGAGAAGACAACATAGCATTATAACAGGACACAAGATCATCCAAGGCATCTGGTGGGTCTTGGCCAAGCCTGCAATTACGAATATCATCCCTAAAAGCCTCAATATCTATTGCCTTAGTCTTCCGGTAGCACACCTCTTTGACTGATAAGCATGGTTTATGAAATGCCAAATTGCACAGTACAGTACAATGGTCCAACAAAAAGAAGCCAGAAATGGGCATGGTCGGAAACATGTTGTTTAAATCATGGGTAATTATTAGGTCCAGTGCATGGCCAGACCAATGGGTAGGTGTTTTCACCTGCTGGATTCAAGTAGATCCAAGAACTTCTGCATTGACATCGTCTGCATCATCCACATGAATATTCATATCACCTGTTATCAGGAGGGGCTCTGTTGACAGGATTCAAGTAGATCCAAGAACTTTACTGCATCGGCATCATCTGCATCATCCACATGAATGTTCATGTCACCTGCAGTTACATAGAGACATTGAGGTGGAGAGAGCACATCGTACTGGGAAACCAGCATTGGGAGAATGACCCAGACCCATAGTGGTAAAATTCTTAAGATACAAAGACAGATCTGCAGTACTTCAAAAAGCCAAAAACCTCAAAGGAATGAAAGTTTTCATCAATGAGGACTACACAGACTCAGTCAGGCAAAAAAGGAAAGAACTGATGCCGAAGTTGAGAGCAGCACGAGAGAGGGGAGACATTGCCTTCCTTAGACATGATAAACTGGTCATCCACCCTCACAGCAGCACTCTCAAGCCGTGAAGAGACACCTGATCGGGGACCATGACTGATCGGCGTTTTTCTCTCAGATCTCTCTCTCTCTCACACCCTATGGCTGAAACTTATACAAATAATCACAAATTACCGAACAAAGGATTAAAAATTGCACATGTAAACATAAATAGCATCAGAAACAAATTACATGAAATAGCTGAAATTCTTTATAAGGATAATATTCAAATACTAGCAATATCGGAAACACACTTAGACTCCACATTTGAAGACAGTGCTTTAAATATCCAGGGATACAAATATAGAAGAGATAGAAATGCATTTGGTGGTGGTGTAGCATTTTTCATTTAAGAATGTATACCTATAAAAGTTAGAGAAGAATTGATGAATTATGGAATTGAAGTACTTTGGCTGCAGATACATCTGCCTCATCTAAAACAGATGTTAGTGGGCTGCTGCTACAGACAGCCAAGTGCCAACACTATGTACCTTGAAAATATATGTCAAATGGTAGACTATATCAGTGTGATGGGTCAAGAAATATATTTAACTGGTGACTTTAATATTGATTGGTTTTCTCAAAACTGTCCAAAAAAACCTAAACTGTTAACTACTTTTACTGCTTGTGGTCTTCATCCGGTTATAAGTAAACCCACAAGGATATGTCTTAGAAATGATGGCACCAAGATTTCAACATGTATTGATCACATTTTCACAAATGCTCCTGAACAATGTCTCACAACTTTCTGCCTATCACTGCCTATTGGCTGCAGTGATCATAACCTGGTAGCAGTCGTAAGGAAGGCAAAAATTCCAAAAACTGGACCCAAAATAATTTTCAAAAGATCATATAAAATGTTGAAAGCTGAATGTTATAAAGAGGAGGTGAAGAACATAAACTGGGAGGAAATTTTAAAAGAACGTTACCCAAACGAAGCTCTGAACAAATTTGAAGATTTTCTGTTGCCAGTAGTTGACAGACATGTCCCCCTCAGGAAATTTACAATCAGAAACAACCGTATACTTTGGTTAGATCACGAAACCAAAGAGCAAATGAAACAGAGATCAAGCAAAGAAAACAGCAATACTAACGGGATATGAGTCTGACTGGATGATATATCGTAAATTAAGAAACTATGTTACCAAATTAAATAGAATAAAAAGAGATTATATTATGAAAAAAGGATTATGGATATTAAAAGTGATAGCAAAAAAAGTATGGAAAACACTGAATGAACTAATGGGCAAAAATTCTCCTCAAACACCATCATTTTTAGAGGTGGATGGCAACTTCATCACTCGACCATCAGACATTGCTAACCATCTTAATAAATATTTCATAAATAAAGTTAATAATTTAAAGAATAATATGCCCCCTATTGACAGTATTAATATATCTAACCTATTGATTAAAAATAAAATTATGAAGGACAAAAAATGTACTTTTAAATTTGATAATGTATGTATAAAGACAGTAGAAAATATACAGTAATAAGAACTTGTAAAAATAAACCACAAGGCATTGACAACCTTGATGGTAAGATTTTAAAATTGGTCGCAGAGGAAATTGGACCTCCCATCTGTCACATCATAAACATGTGCTTTGGCAACTGTCTGTGTCCACTACAATGGAAGCGAGCCAAGATATTTCCACTACCAAAAAACAAGAAACTGCAATTTTCAGAAGCAAACAGTCATCCAATTAGCCTTTTACCTGTACTAAGTAAAATAATGGAATGTGTAATAAGATAAAACTTTATGATCCGCAAAACGGAAATTTGAATTACATGATCTACCAGATGCCCCCCAAGACATAGAAACAACACACATCAAACAACATCAACAAACATATTTGAGCAAATTACAAACTACCTGTCCTCAAATAATTTAATAAAAGATTTTCAACATGCATATTGTAAGGGTCACTCCACAACATCAGCTCTAATTTAAATGACAGATGACTGGCTAAGGGAAATAGATAAAAAGAAACTAGTTGGTACTGTTATGCTGGATTTCTCTGCAGCATTTGACCTAATTGACCACAACTTGTTGGAAAAACTAGAATGTTATGGGTTTGAGATGTCCTCTTTATCTTTTTTAAGGAGGTATTTAACTGATAGGACACAAACAGTTTTGTTTAATGGTTGTGGTTCTCAGCAAGAAGGTCTGGGTTTGAGCCCCATGGCCAGTGAGGGCCTTTCTGTGTGGAGTTTGCATGTTCTCCCTGTGTCTGCGTGGGTTTCCTCCGGGTGCTCCGGTTTCCCCCACAGTCCAAAGACATGCAGGTTAGGTTAACTGGTGACTCTAAATTGACCGTAGGTGTGAACGTGTGAATGGTTGTCTGTGTCTATGTGTCAGCCCTGTGATGACCTGGCGACTTGTCCAGGGTGTACCCCGCCTTTCGCCAGTAGTCAGCTGGGAAAGGCTCCAGCTTGCCTGCGACCCTGTAGAAGGATAAAGCGGCTAGAGATAATGAGATGAGATAATGAGATGAGGTTGTGGTTCTGATGAGAGGGCTGTGTCATGTGGAGTACCCCAGGGGAGTTGTTTGGGACTGTTATTGTACACCATTTTCACTGATGATCTACCACTTGTTCTGAAAAACGCAAACATAGGAATGCATGCTGATGACAACCATATATGCCTCTGCACTCACTACAGGTGAACTAAATGCAGTTTTGAAAGAAGAGTTAAAAGCAGATGTGAACTGGGTAAACAATAAACTTGTTTTGAATGCATCCAAAACTAGCTGTATGGTAATTGGTTCACACCACAAAATTAGTAGAAACCCTCAATTAAATCTGAAAATTAAAGAGGTATGCATCAACCAAGTGCAGGAAAACAAGCTGCTGGGAGTAGTCATAGATGACAAACTTTCTTGGAAAACACATAAATAAAATTGTTAATAAAATGGGAAGTGGCATTTCTGTTATTAGAAGATGCAAGGCATGTCTGTTTCCAAAATCAACTAAATGGGTAATAGAAGCTTTAATTTTGTCAAATCTTGACTATTGCCCAGTGGGGATCTGTTGATAACACAATGGATTCCAAGTATTCTGCGAACTCACCCAGCAATGTTGACACCGTAACAGGGTGTACCGGAGAATATGGTGTACAATATATAATTACCACTCTTGTTTTATTGGTATCTGAGCTGACCATATATTCAACAAATTCAAATGAAATCCAATTGCCGGCAGCAAGTTGAGTGACTGATAACTCTAACACTTTGCCCTTTACGCACCAAAATTCCTCCAGATTCCTTGAATTGTTTAATGATATTATACACTGTAGAGAGTGGTATAATCAAATCCCTTTGTATCTTTCTCTGTAGAACATTGTTTTTAAATGTGTATATGTGTATGCATATATATATATATATATATATATATATATATATATATATATATATATATATATATATACACACACATACATATACATACATATACATACACACACACACACAGTGGTGCTTGAAAGTTTGTGAACCTTTGAGAATTTTCTATATTTCTGCATAAATATGGCCTAAAACTTCATCAGATTTTCACACAAGTCCTAAAAGTAGATAAAGAGAACCCAGTTAAACAAATGAGAAAAATATTACACTTGGTCATTTATTTATTGAGGAAAATGATCCAATATTACATATCTTAGTGGCAAAAGTATGTGAACCTTTGCTTTCAGTATCTGGTGTGACCCCCTTGTGCAGCAATAACTGCAACTAAATGTTTCCGGTAATTGTTGATCAGTCCTGCACACTGGCTTGGAGGAATTTTAGCCCATTTCTCTCTACAGAACAGCTTCAACTCTGGGATGTTGGTGGGTTTCTTCACATGAACTTCTCGCTTCAGGTCCTTCCACAACATTTTGATTGGATTAAGGTCAGGACTTTGACTTGGCCATTCCAAAACATTAACTTTATTCTTCTTTAACCATTCTTTGGTAGAACAACTTGTGTGCTTAGGGTCGTTGTCTTGCTGCATGACCCACCTTCTCTTGAGATTCAGTTCATGGACAGATGTCCTGACATTTTCCTTTAGAATTCGCTGGTATAATTCAGAATTCATTGTTCCATCAATGATGGCAAGCCGTCCTGGCCCAGATGCAGCAAAACAGGCCCAAACCATGATACTACCACCACCATGTTTCACAGATGAGATAAGGTTCTTATGCTGGAATGCAGTGTTTTCCTTTCTTCAAACATTACGCTTCTCATTTAAACCAAAAAGTTCTATTTTGGTCTCATCCATACACAAAACATTTTTCCAATAGCCTGGCTTGTCCACGTGATCTTTAGCAAACTGCAGATGAGCAGCAATGTTCTTTTTGGAGAGCAGTGGCTTTCTCCTTGCAACCCTGCCATGCACACCATTGTTGTTCAGTGTTCTCCTGATGGTGGACTCTTGAACATTAGCCAATGTGAGAGAGGCCTTCAGTTGCTTAGAAGTTACCCTGGGGTCCTTTGTGACCTCGCCGACTATTACACACCTTGCTCTTGGAGTGATCTTTGTTGGTTGACAACTCTTGGGGAGGGGAACAATGGTCTTGAATTTCCTCCATTTGTACACAATCTGTCTGACTGTGGATTGGTGGAGTCCAAACTCTTTAGAGATGATTTTGTAACCTTTTCCAGCCTGATGAGCATCAACAATGCTTTTTCTGAGGTCCTCAGAAATCTCCTTTGGTCGTGCCATGATACACTTCCACAAACATGTGTTGTGAAGATCAGACTTTGATAGATCCCTGTTCTTTAAATAAAACAGGGTGCCCACTCACACCTGATTGTCATCCTATTGATTGAAAACACCTGACTCTAATTTCACCTTCAAATTAACTGCTAATCCTAGAGGTTCACATACTTTTGCCACTCACAGATATGTAATATCAGATCATTTTTCTCAATAAATAAATGACCAAGTATAATATTTTTGTCTCATTTGTTTAACTGGGTTCTCTTTATCTACTTTTAGGACTTGTGTGAAAATCTGATGATGTTTTAGATCATATTTATGCAGAAATGTAGAAAATTCTAAAGGGTTCACAAACTTTCAAGCACCACTGTGTGTGTGTGTGTATATATATATATATATATATATATATATATATATATATATATATATGGTATGTAGTATATATTTTTGTAATTATATATTTATATAGATATTCATGAAGTGGATATATTGTATATATTTTTATAGGTGTATTAATGTAGTTTGGATTTCGGGGTAGTTAAAAAGGGGTGGGAAATTAAAAAATGTATTGTACTTCTTCCCATTCCTTTTTCGAACAATGTGCGGTGTAGTGTAATGTCTTAGCTCTTTATGTTATTTTCTTTTTTCTTTTTTTGTCACTTTCTCATTTTCTTTCTTTTGTATGTACAAATAGTTAGATACATTTTTATACATGTTCGAAATAAATAAATTCAAATAAATTCAAATTCAAATAAACATTACAATAATTTTCTCATGCATGTGTTGACAAACTGGAGATCCTTGGCTCATCTTTGCTCAAAAACTATGGATACTGATTTCGTACCAAATCATGATTACAATCACTTGTTGACACCACCTGTTTCAAACCACATCATGATAAATTATTTTACCTTATTACTAGCCCTAAATTGCCCGTCCCAACTTTTTTTGTAATGTGTTGCAGGCCTGAAATACAGGAATGGATGTATGTACAGTATCTTAACAAATGAAATGAAGTTGACCAGATCATGAAATATCTTGGGTTCATACTGTCTACAATGAAATACAACTCAAAGTAAATTTAGAAATCACTGTTTTCTTTATTTGCATTTTACATACCGTCCCAACTTTTTTCTGATTTGAGGTTGCATTAAGTTCTTGTGGATTGGTTGTATTCCTAGAGCTTTGTACAACCCCGATTCCAAAAAAGTTGGGACAAAGTACAAATTATAAATCAAAACGGAATGCAATGATATGGAAGTTTCAAAATTCCATATTTTATTCAGAATAGAACATAGATGACATATCAAATGTTTAAACTGAGAAAATGTATCATTTAAAGAGAAAAATTAGGTGATTTTAAATTTCATGACAACAACACATCTCAAAAAAGTTGGGACAAGGCTATGTTTACCACTGTGAGACATCCCCTTTTCTCTTTACAACAGTCTGTAAACATCTGGGGACTGAGGAGACAAGTTGCTCAAGTTTAGGGATAGGAATGTTAACCCATTCTTGTCTAATGTAGGATTCTAGTTGCTCAACTGTCTTAGGTCTTTTTTGTCGTATTTTCCGTTTTATGATGCACCAAATGTTTTCTATGGGTGAAAGATCTGGACTGCAGGCTGGCCAGTTCAGTACCCGGACCCTTCTTCTACGCAGCCATGATGCTGTAATTGATGCAGTATGTGTTTTGGCATTGTCATCTTGGAAAATGCAAGGTCTTCCCTGAAAGAGACATCGTATGGATGGGAGCATATGTTGCTCTAGAACCTGGATAAACCTTTCAGCATTGATGCTGTCTTTCCAGATGTGTAAGCTGCCCATGCCACACACACTAATGCAACCCCATACCATCAGAGATGCAGGCTTCTGAACTGAGCGCTAATAACAACTTGGGTCGTCCTTCTCCTCTTTAGTCCGAATGACATGGCGTCTCTGATTTCCATAAAGAACTTCAAATTTTGATTTGTCTGACCACTGAACAGTTTTCCACTTTGCCACAGTCCATTTTAAATGAGCCTTGACCCAGAGAAGACGTCTGCGCTTCTGGATCATGTTTAGATACGGCTTCTTCTTTGAACTATAGAGTTTTAGCTGGCAACGGCGGATGGCACGGTGAATTGTGTTCACAGATAATGTTCTCTGGAAATATTCCTGAGCCCATTTTGTGATTTCCAATACAGAAGCATGCCTGTATGTGATGCAGTGCCGTCTAAGGGCCCAAAGATCACGAGCACCCAGTATGGTTTTCCAGCCTTGACCCTTACGTACAGAGATTCTTCCAGATTCTCTGAATCTTTTGATGATATTATGCACTGTAGATGATATGTTCAAACTCTTTGCAATTTTAAACTGTCGAACTCCTTTCTGATATTGCTCCACTATTTGTCAGCGCAGAATTAGGGGGATTGGTGATCCTCTTCCCATCTTTACTTCTGAGAGCCGCTGCCACTCCAAGATGCTCTTTTTATACCCAGTCATGTTAATGACCTATTGCCAATTGACCTAATGAGTTGCAATTTGGTCCTCCAGCTGTTCCTTTTTTGTACCTTTAACTTTTCTAGCCTCTTATTGCCCCTGTCCCAACTTTTTTGAGATGTGTTGCTGTCATGAAATTTCAAATGAGCCAATATCTGGCATGAAATTTCAAAATGTCTCACTTTCGACATTTGATATGTTGTCTATGTTCTATTGTGAATACAATATCAGTTTTTGAGATTTGTAAATTATTGCATTCCATTTTTATTTACAATTTGTACTTTGTCCCAACTTTTTTGGAATTGGGGTTGTATGTTTTGTGTATATTTTACAATCTTTTGCTTTGCTTCCTGTTCTCAAATCCTTCTGTGGAACTAGCCATTAGTGGATCAATAGACTATAGGAAGGACCAATCTAGTGTCTAATATGAGAAACACAAGGTTTCTTATTAGTAGGCTATATTCAGACCATCTAGACTATCAGAGGTGATTCAAGGGACTGTGGGAGTCCCAATGAGGAGAATGAAAGGGGTTCTCCAGGCATTTTTGCTTTTCTTTATTGGTGCCATATTTCCCAGATACTTTTTGAAAGTATATTAGTTTTCTAGGTTAGCAAGCTAATATGAATTCACCCGAATCAACAAATATACTTGCCTGCCTCTATGTCATGTTTAAAAAAAACAAAACTTAATTTTTAATATGTTAAAATGAGACCATGTGAATGCAGCAAACACTTGATGTGACCATCAAGCCCCCATTAGTAAACAAACTTTTAAAGTAAGATATTAATTACTTTTCTGCATGCCAGCAGAAATATAACAGCCTAACTGACAACTGTAGCATAATTTGAATTTTAATTAAATGATCTTTTTTAATGTAAAGAACCATTTCATCACTCAAGCATGTTATTAATAACAAAACATTTTGTTTGATTTTAGCTAAATAAACCAACATATCATATTTGTACATGCAGACAGTCTTCAAGAAGCTACCACCAACATATCTCACTTTTACTGTGAGATTAATGCCCGAAAGACCAAGACCATGCCCGTTAGGAAGTTCCACAATCAACACCCCAATTAGCAAGATAAGGTGCTGAATGCCACAATAGACAGTGAGCCTTTAGAGCAAGTGAACCCCTTCAGATATTTCGGTTCCACTATCTCTAACAATAATTTCTTTGTCCAAGGAAACAATGTGAGAACTGGCCACAATTCTGGTGCGCTGAATGCTCTAAATAATATATGGAGAATCTGTGGTATCACACTCGACACAAAGCAGTGTTCTCCCCAGAGCGCTTTTGGATGTCGGGGTCGACATGCTTTAATTTCATGCCGACACACTTTAAATTTGCCAACATGCTATTTTTTTGCTCCGACACTCGCTGAAAACTGCCCCGTCAACTATCACGACTTTGCCATTAGACTCACAATTTTTTGCACTGAATCACGCTCTCACACTTCCACGATCAAATTCACGATTTTTCAGAAAAAAATATATATTCATGGAAAACAAAGCATTTTCGATGTGCCAGTGCATGCACAATATGTACATGATATCGTGTTTCCAGAAGCCCAGTGAAAGAGCTTTTGAAATGACATTCATGACTGGTTGACTGCAAGAAGTCAACCAATGAAATCGCATCTTACTTTGTCTTCATCATTTCCACGCTACCCGTGAGAAAGACGCACTTGGCGAAAATGAGTGACAGTGATTCTGGATCAGAGGGCCCTCCAAGTTCTAAACAAAAAAAAAACCATACAAAAGTTAATTCCAACTGTTTAATTCCAACTGGACCAAAATCTATGCATGCATTATCGCCGAATCAGTGAGCAAGCACCATTTCGGATGCACTGTTTGCAACAAATGTAGCAGTTGTTGTAAACACCAAAACTTTTGAGATGTTGACTTCATATGCAAAGAAAGTCTCACAAAGATCTTGAAAAAGCTAAATCATCATTAGGATCACTCTTGACCGTGTTTGTAACACAGATTTCTGTCAGTGAGAAAGTATATTTTTTATATTTTATCGTGTTTGAAAAAAAAGTTAAATGTGCTTTGTTTCAGTTAATCTAAGCTCAACTAGATCTATTTGCAAAGTTGCTAAGTTAAAGTAAAATAATAGCTTATTTTGAACTGTTCCACAGATGTGTCATAAATGTATAGCCAAATATTTTTTTTTCAACAGGAACTTTGCATGCTGTGTTTGGTATGTTTATTATTGATACAGTAGTAGCCTAGCTAGTCTGTGTTGGTGATGGGAAATAAAAAATAAGCACATAAATGTATAAATCTATAACTATATAATTGCAAGTTGTTAATATATCATTGTAATAATGGTTTTTGGATTTTTGGTGATGGTATTACTTTGAGGAATTCATTAATTTTATATTCCTTTAATATTATTTTTATATTAAATTATTTCACGCTAGAAACTCTAATGAATAAATATTTTATAAATGATATTTAATACAGGGCGGCACGGTGGTGTAGTGGTTAGCGCTGTCACCTCACGGCAAGAAGGTCCGGGTTCGAGCCCCGTAGCCGGCGAGGGCCTTTCTGTGTGGAGTTTGCATGTTCTCCCCATGTCCGCGTGGGTTTCCTCCGGGTGCTCCGGTTTCCCATAGAGTCCAAAGACATGCAGGTTAGGTTAACTGGTGACTCTAAATTGACCGTAGGTGTGAATGTGAGTGTGAATGGTTGTCTGTATCTATGTGTCACCCCTGTGATGACCTGGCGACTTGTCCAGGGTGTACCCCACCTTTCGCCCGTAGTCAGCTGGGATTGACTCCAGCTTGCCTGCGACCCTGTAGAACAGGATAAAGCAGCTAGAGATAATGATGAGATGAGTAACAAGAGGGTGAAAACTAAATATTCATCCAAAGGCCACCAATCCTCTCTCGAAGTTGGCAAAATCTTTTTGGCTAAGGGGCCAAATCTCCCCCTGCAAGGGAAACTCCCCTCTCGTAGTCTCCCCCCGTGCACCTTTGGCGCGCTGCCCCCCAAAAGTTAGGGTTTTATTTTAATCCTGGGGAGAACACTGCAAAGTTCAAGATTTTTGAAAGTGGTGTCATCACACTACTTTTGTATGGTTGTCCCACGTGTTCTGAAACAACAATAGCTAAGCTGACTTGAAAAGTTCCATAATGCCTGCTTATGGCAAATCTTAGATTTAAAAGATGGTAGAATATCACATCTCAAATGAGGAAATAAGGAAATAAAGAGAAGACAGGCTGTTGTAAAATCAACATCTTAAGTTTCAGTTGACTCTGCTACTTTGGCCACGTCTCACAGATGCAGAAAAGCATGGCTGGGTGCCTGCCCACAGTCATCGGGGTGTAGGTCATCCATGGACAAACCTGATGCGGATTCTACAATCAGACATGGTACTATTTTTGGGAGAGGGGTGTGACTGGTAGCTGTCTAGGCATTACACAGAGGACAGAAAAAGATGGAGACAGCTCCTCTCCACTGTCAAACATTACCTGACCTGTTGCGAGCAGGCAGACCCACCCTAAAACAGATGAAGACCTGACCAACAGCAAGAGACAGCAAGACTAATTAAACAAACAAACAAAAAACGCATTGGTTACAGTAGTATTCACTATAGGTCAAGCAGGGTGAATATTTATGCAAGATACTGTATAATAGCAATCTTCCTTGACAGTCACACTTATGTTGCATTGTATTTCAACTGGAGTAAAATGGATTCAGAAGTGTCAGTGCAGTGGAGTTCTGGAGAGTCTCCAGAGAAAAACTAATGCAACTTTAATGAAATGAGGCAAAGACAATCCACAGCTTACTCCCAGCTGTGATGCTGTCCAAAAAATCCTAAAGTTCAGTGTATGTAACAGAATTAATGCCTAATGTTTTTTGTGGCCTGTTTATAATTTCTTTTCTTTATTTCAGATTTTTAAAACTATTTGAAACATCTACAACCCCTTATCAGAAAATTTTGGGATGATATGGAAAATGCAAATAAAAAAGAAAGCAGTGATTTCTAAATTCACTTTGAGTTTTATTTCATTGCAGACGGTATGAACCTAAGATATTTCATGATTTGTCTGTTCAACTTCATCTTATTTATTAATATACATCCATTCCTGTGTTTCAAACCTGCACTACATTCCAAAAAAAGTTGGGACGGGGGCCATTTAGGGTTTAGTGATGAGGTAAAAAAATTCAATAATGATGTGATTTGAAACAGGTGATTATAATCATGATTTGGTACAAAATCATCCATCCATTATCCATAACGACTTATCCTGTGCAGGGTCACAAGTAAGCTGGAGCCTATCTCAGCTGACTATGGGTAAGAGGCAAGGTACACCCTGAACAAGTCGCCAGGTCATAGCAGGGCTGACACATACAGTAGAGACAAACAACCATTCACACCTACAGTCAATTTAGAGCCATCAATTAATCTAACCTGCATTGTCTTTGGACTGGGGGGACTGGCACACCCAGAGGAAACCCACACAGACACAGGAAGAACATGCAAACTCCACACAGAAAGGCTCTCGTCAGCCACTGGGCTCGAACCCAGAACCTTCTTGCTGTGGGGCAACAGTGCGAATCATTACACCGCCATGCCACCTGGTACAAAATCAGTATCCAGGAAAAGCCTAGTCTTAAAGGAGAAAACATGGGTCGGGGATCTCCAGTTTGTCAACACGTGTGAGAAAATTATTGAAATGTTTAAAAACAATCTTCCTCAAAGAAAGACAGGACAGGATTTGGATGTAGCACCCTCTATGGTGCATAATATCATTAAATGATTCTGGAGGAATTTTGGGTAAAGGCCAAGGACGCAAGGCTAAACTGAACACCTGTGATCTCTGATCCCTGGACAGCACTGCATCAAGAATCGTCATTAATCTGATATAAGCACATGGGCTCAGGATTACTTTGGCAAACCTTTGTCAAGCACTACAACATGGAGTAACATCAAATGCCACTTAAAACATGACTCTGTAAAAAGGAAGCCTCATGTTAACTGTGTCCAGAAGTGCCAATGATTTCTCTGGGCTCAGAGGCATCGGGGATGGGCCATCACACAGATGTGTATTGTGGTCAGACAAGCCAGTATCCCAGATCTTTTTTTTTTGTTTGTTTGTAAGAAATGTTGTTTGTTCTGGACCAAAGACAAAAAGGACCATCCAGACTGTTACCAGCAATAAGTTCAAAGACCAGGCTCTGTCATGGTATGGGGTTGTGCAAGTGCCTTTGGCAAAGGTAATTTACACTGCTGTGATGGCAGCACAAATGTAGAAAAGTACCTCGAGATTCTGGAGCAGCATATGTCGCCTTCAAGACAACATCTTTCTCATGCATATTTCAACAAGACAGTGCAAAATCACGTTCTGCACACATTATAAAGGCATGGCTGTGGAAGAAGAGGGTGCCTGTCCCCTCTGTCCCTAAAAGAGAATGTGTGGTGACTTTTGAAATGAAAAATATGACAACGATACCCCGTACTGTTGCACAACTTAAGACCTGTTTGCAGAAAGAATGGGACAAAATAACACCTGAAACGCTTCCTCACTTCAGTCCCTAAACATATTTTAAGTGTTGTGAGAAGGAACAGCCACATTATAAAATGGTAAATGCTTTACCGTCCCAACTTTTTTTGAAATGTATTGGAAGAATCAAAATTCAAAAACAATACAGTGGCATTAACAATACAGCATGGGAAATAAGGCCGGACCGGCAGACATTGACCGGTAATTTTCACATTTGCCCATCTGTATTTCAGAAGCATCAGACCGCATTTTAACCCTCTGGGGTTGAGAGCTTTGCCGGTGAAGCTCGGCAGGTTTAGAATGAGTTGGTTATGTATTTAGATAAATATCTTCAAGTTTTTATCATACAAGCATGATAAACATATTGACAGAAACTTTATAATTTGCACTTTCCTATGTGCCCACTGCCAAATAATACAATATTTTTAAATTACCTAAATTAGATGAAATATAAAACTTGGCACCTTACTTAGTCACACCTGAGTCGGAGCGCTAAGCGCCCACTTATCCATCCATTGTCTGTAGCCGCTTATCCTGTTCTACAAGGTCGCAGGCAAGCTGGAGTGTATCTCAGCTGACTATGGGCGAGAGGCAGGGTACACCCTGGACAAGTCGCCAGGTTATCTCAGGGCTAAGCACCCACTTACACATTCATAAAAGACTATTCACATGGTAACAGAATGATAATCACTTTCATTCTTTCAGTTTCAATTGGTTTCTCTTTCACGGTGTTTTGTTCTATTTTCTAAGTTCTAGTCCAGCAGATTTTAGTCTGAATACCAAATGATATCATCATGTCTAGTTTTGAGTCATTTTAAAAGTAATTTTGTGATAAAGTTACTTGGAATCTCATACTCAAAATTTTAACTCTAGTATGTAAGAATAGTTGTATTGTTAATTACACAATTTCTTGTAGACTAATTATAAACATAGTATAAAAATAATCATTGTTGATATACTGTTTCATGAGTGTTATTATAGTACCTATATACAGTGGTGCTTGAAAGTTTGTGAACCCTTTAGAATTTTCTATATTTCTGCATAAATATAACCTAAAACAACATCAGATTTTCACACAAGTCCTAAAAGTAGATAAAGAGAACCCAGTTAAACAAATTAGACAAAAATATTATACTTGGTCATTTATTTATTGAGGAAATTGATCCAATATTACATATCTATGAGTGGCAAAAGTATGTGAACCTTTGCTTTCAGTATCTGGTGCAGCAACAACTGCAACTAAACATTTCCAGTAACTGTTGATCAGTCCTGCACATCGGCTTGGAGGAATTTAAGCCCATTCCTCTGTACAGAACAGCTTCAACTCTGGGATGTTGGTGGGTTTCCTCACATGAACTGCTCGCTTCAGGTCCTTCCACAGTATTTCGATTGGATTAAGCTCAGGACTTTGACTTGGCCATTCCAAAACATTAACTTTATTCTTCTTTAACCAGTCTTTGGTAGAAGGACTTGCGTGCTTAGGGTCGTTGTCTTGCTGCATGACCCACCTTCTCTTAGGATTCAGTTCATGGACAGATGTCCTGACATTTTCCTTTAGAATTCGCTGGTATAATTCAGAATTCATTGTTCCATCAATGATGGCAAGCCGTCCTGGCCCAGATGCAGCAAAACAGGCCCAAGCCATAATACGACCACCACCATGTTTCACAGATGGGATAAGGTTCTTATGTTGGAATGCAGTGTTTTCCTTTCTCCAAAAATAATGCTTCTCATTTAAACCAAAAAGTTCTATTTTGGTCTCATCCATTCACAAAACATTTTTCCAATAGCCTTCTGGCTTGTCCACATGATCTTTAGCAAACTGCAGACGAGCAGCAATGTTCTTTTTGGAGAGCAGTGGCTTCCTCCTTGTAACCCTGCAATGCACACCACTGTTGTTCAGTGTTCTCCTGATGGTGGACTCATGAACATTAGTCAATGTGAGAGTGGCCTTCAGTTGCTTAGAAGTTACCCTGGGGTCCTTTGTGACCTCACAGACTATTACACGCCTGGCTCTTGGAGTGATCTTTGTTGGTTGACCACTCCTGGGGAGGGGAACAATGGTCTTGAATTTCCTCCATTTGTACACAATCTGTCTGACTGTGGATTGGTGGAGTCCAAACTCTTTAGAGATGGTTTTGTGAACTTTTCCAGCCTGATGAGCATCAACAATGCTTTTTCTGAGGTCCTCAGAAATCTCCTTTGTTCGTGCCATGATACACTTCCACAAACATGTGTTGTGAAGATCAGACTTTGATAGATCCCTGTTCTTTAAATAAAACAGGGTGCCCACTCACACCTGATTGTCATCCCATTAATTGAAAACACCTGACTCTAATTTCACCTTCAAATTAACTGCTAATCCTAGAGGTTCACATATTTTTTGCTACTCACAGATATGTAATATTGGATCATTTTCCTCAATAAATAAATGACTGAGTATAATATTTTGTCTCATTTGTTTAACTGGGTTCTCTTTATCTACTTTTAGGACTTGTGTGAAAATCTGATGTTTTAGCTCAAATTTATGCAGAAATATAGAAAATTATAAAGGGTTCACAAACTTTCAAGCACTACTGTATGAGTACCAATAAGTTGTAACCAACTGGAACATCCTTGCCCCCCATACTTTTTTCTAGACATGGAACTGACCTGCATGTACTCCTGTTTTCTTGGGTATAACTTTAAGCATGTTTTTCTTGAATCTTCTGACATTTTCTTGTAATTTATATTACATTTGTAGTGGGCTTTCCTCGTTCGTGCAAGGCATTGTGGGAAACAAATTTGAAACAGGAGAGAAAAATGGCAGACGCGAGTGTGCGAATGAAACGTGAAAGACCGACTACAGTAACGCAAAGCAAGAAAAAAAAGATATGTTGTGAAGAAAAGGAAACGCAGGATCAAACTGATAAATATTGGTGGTCAGCGAGCACCTCGGTGTGATCAGCTGTTCATTTTGTGACAAGATGATGTAACTGTCAGTACATGGTCAAAGGTAAACCTGCGCATGCACACACGGACTTCCTCTGTCTGCTTGACTGCGTGAAGCGAGTGATTTCATGCACATTATTTGCTAAGGAATCCTCTCAAATTAAATAACTTCCCAGCCACAGAATGGCCTGATATTTTGTGAGATATTACAGAAATATACATACATCACAATGACCAAATTTCAGAGGGAACTAAATTTCACTGATTTTATGAAATCGAAAGGCCATCTCTCTTTAAAATTCCTTATTTCCCACACTGCAATATATATTTATAAAAGGTCAAAACACTGCAAACAAGACAAAAAAAAGCCTAATTGAGTAGATATTGCAAAACAAGATACATTCTTAATATCAATAGCTTTCTAAAAAATTATGTTTTAGTTTCTTTTTAAAGCTACCTGTTTTGTCCTGTGCTTTTATTTTGACTGCAGGAAGTATCTCCATGTAGTGTATGTTGCTAAGATACGTATGTATGTGTGGGCTCTGGAAGAAATGCGTAGTAAATGTTCAGACGTACACTTGTTCCCGCTGTCATTCTTTACATGAAACACTACAAAATTGGTGACGAGAGTATGAATTCTTTTCTGCAACAATGACGGCTGCAAACGTGCCTTTCCTGACCTTCTTCTTACCATGCCTGGGTGAGCCTGCAATGCCTTTTAAAACGTGGAAAAAAATCTTCGAAAACTACCTGCTAGTTATCAATGCGAGTGGAGCCGAATGGCCGGTTGCCAGGAAGAGGGCAATTCTACTACACTGCCTTGGCTCAGAGGGCCAGAGAATCTTCTACTCCCTGCCTGATACAGGTGACACTTATGACTCTGCTTTAACTGCATTGGAAACGTACTTCAACCCAAAGACTAACACAGTTGCCGAGCGTCATGCATTTCGTAAGCGTGCTCAGGCTTCTCATGAAACGATACTACAGTATGTCGCTGCGTTGCGTGACCTTGCTTCAACTTGTGATTTTGGTGCGAAGACAGACGAAATGATCCGCGACCAATTGATAGAACATGTGTGCAATCTAAGAATACGTGAGAGACTGCTGTTAGATGCTACACATACTTTGCAAAAAGCTATAACTTTAGCTACTCAAGTCAAATTGGCTGTGGACCATGCCAAGAGCATTACTGATGCATGTGCGGTCCCCGTGCAAGCCGTGCAGCAAACTTCCAAACGCAGGAGGAGAGGTCACAAGTCGAATGCTGCTGGCGCCAATGCTTCTGCCAAAGGTAAACAAAAGACATGCTACCACTGCGGATCCGATGCCCATTTAGCCAATGCACCCAACTGTCCAGCAATTACAGCTACATGCAAGCAATGCAAAAAGACTGGACACTTTGCTAAAGTTTGCCGTTCTACTCAACCTAATACACAAGAGGTGCGTGAAGTAGAACTCCCTGAGGTTTTGGTGCTTTACACAGACAATGCTACCAGCCCAACTGCTAAAATTACATGCACCGTGGAGATTGCAACCGAACAGTCATAGCCCTGCACAGTTGACTTAGTCATGGACTCTGGGTCTTCTGTATCCATACTGCCACAGAGCCTCTACATGTGCCACTTCAACCACGTTCGGCTGACTCAGCCCGAAGTCAGGCTTGTGTCTTACTCTAAAATGCACATTCCTGTCCTTGGCTGCATGTCCGCGAATGTGTCTCTACATGGCCGCACAGCTCTATGCACATTCTACACTGTGACCAATGGAACTCCACTGCTTGGGCGAGACCTCATGGCATCACTACAGGTGCGCATCCAGCACAACAGAGTCCTGCCTCCTACTGCTCCTGAACCTGTGCTGGAATGTGCCACTACTACACCTACACCTCCTACCATCGGCTGTGCAAAGAACTTTGTTCATCGGGTGAAAATTGATGGCACCATTACATCAGTGCGCCAAAAGCTCCGTCGCCTGCCACTGTCAGCTCCTGCCGCTTTCCAGAAAATGCTGAGCATAGTCCTGGATGGCCTGTCAGGGGTGGAGTACTACCTGGACGACATAATAGTCCATGGATGCGACATGCCTGCTCACGACAAGGCTTTGGCTGCTGTACTGCATCGCCTGAGAACTGCTGGCCTACAACTCAACGATGACAAGTGCCGCTTCTGCCAGCCTAAACTGCCGTTCCTGGGACACATCGTGTCAGCGGATGGACTACAGCCTGACCCTGAATGCATTCAGGCCATTGCTGATGTGCCTGCACCTACCGATGCCCCAACTCTTCGCTCCTTCCTTGGACAGCTCTCATGGTACTCCAAGTTCCTGCCGAACCATGCCACTGTGGTGGAACCAATGCGAGCATGCCTGAGAGTGTCTCACAGTGCTTTTCAATGGACTGCTGAAGCACAAGCTAGCTTCGACACTGTCAAGAAAATGCTGGTCGACAGTCAGGCTCTAGCTTTGTTTGACCCCACACTGCCTACAATTGTGTCTACAGATGCTTCCGACTACGGCCTAGGTGGCATGTTGTCACAAGTGGGCCCAGACAAGATTGAAAGGACTGTGGCGTTTGCATCCCAAACTCTGTCTGTGGCTGAACGCAAATATGCTACGGTGGAAAAGGAAGCCCTTGCATGCGTATGGGCTGTCGAGTGATGGCGTACTTACCTCTGGGGACGCCGCTTTACCCTGCGAACTGACCATCAGGCGTTGACAACCCTACTTACCACAAAGGGTGTCGGCCGTGCCGGTCTCCATGTGTCAAGATGGTCTGCGCGTCTCATGTCCTACAACTACAACATCATCTACCGCCCAGGTGCCGAAAATGCTCCAGCTGACTGCATGTCCCGCTTGCCTTTACCTGCTGCTCCAGAGTGCTCTGCTGCGTCCTCCCACTCTGATGATGCTGATCCTGAGATAGTTGTTCTCCTCTCTACTGCTCGTAATACATTGTCTGCCACTGACCTTGACTCTGCCTGCGCTTCATGCCCCGAGATCACAAAACTCCGGCTCCAGATCACACGTGGATGGACTGCTTCATCCAAAGGCCTTGACCCTGACCTACTGCCATACTACAAGCTCCACACGGAGTTATGCGTCAAAGACCAATTTGTGTTTCATGACTCTAGGCTGGTCGTACCCATTGCATTGCGACCAGACCTGATTTCAATTGCACACGAGTCCCACCAAGGGGTGGTACAGACAAAGCAACGCCTACGTGAACTCTACTGGTGGCCAAAGATGGACACAGACGTACCTAGTGCCATCTGCTCCTGTCATTTGTTCCAGCTGAACGACAAAACAGCAAAGCCCCGTCCAGCTCCTCTGCAACCAGTGCCTCTCTGCCTGACGGTCCATGGCAGAAAGTTGCAATGGACATTGTTGGCCCGTTTGAGCTTGCCCCTCCAGCCTACAGGTATGCAATTACACTTACCGACTACTATAGCAAGTGGCCGGAGGTTGCTTTTACACAGAACATTACCACAGATACTGTCCTGACATTCCTGTCCTCGGTGTTCAGCCGACATGGCAACCCCCTGAGCATCGTGACAGATAACGGTGTTCAGTTCACCTCTGCTGCATTCATTGCTTTCCTACAAGACCGACAAATACATCACCACTGCTCCTCTCTCTACTACCCTGCTGCCAATGGGCAAATTGAGAAATTCAATCGTGTGCTCAAGCAAACAATCCAGCTTGCCATACAACAGCACAAGCCATGGAAGCCAGCTGTTACTGACTTTTTACACATCTACTGCTCCACCTACTCAAGTGAGTAGGACGCTTCTTTGCTTTGCTCCTGCTTGATCTTTATTTTATTTTACTTTACTTTACTTTCTCATTTAATTTCCACTATTTTTTCATTTTATTTTTCATCTTTATAAGTTAGCTTTTAAAACAAAATGCCAGGGGGCAAAAAATCCAGGAGATCTTGCAGAAAATGCACAGAACTAGAACAGAGGATTTCTATCCTGGAATCAAAGATTGATGCCCTGCCAAAGACGGACTAATTAAGAGCGATATCTCAGGAAAGGAGTACAGAAACAGTGGCTGAGAATGCAGAGATTGCACCCCGACAGGCCGATGGCATTGCAGATCGAGTGGATGAATTCATCGATCTAACAGGGCAAAATGTGAGTACAGAAAATTGGCACATGATGGGTGGCAGGCCCAAAAATAAAAACAGAAGAGTAATTACCTCAACACCAGTTCGGTCTGATACTATGCAACCCATGCTCCACAGCCATGCTATTAGAAATAGAGCCAGGTCTACAAACTACAATAGGATTTACAATCCTATGGAAAATCCACAGCCTATAAGGCTTCAGAACAAATTTGAATGCCTCAGGGATGTGGAAGCAGAATTTTCAGGCGGACAAACACATCATAGAAAGAGATCGCACCACAACCGAAGAGCTGTGGGAAGAGGCAAAAAGCAGCTCGTAACACCACCTGATCCCACAACCCTTGTTCTTGGTGATTCCACTGTAAGACATTTAAAAGGACATGGGATGATTATTTGCTGCCTTCCAAATGCATCCATCTCTGACACCAAAGACAGCATTTTGAAACTCATGTCCGAGCATAAAACTATCAAACGTATTGTTGTGCATGTGGGAGCAAATGATGTTTTCAGAGAACAGCTGTTTGTCCAAGATGATTTCAGAAAACTTTATGATCTCTATAAGACTGGAATACAATCTTATCAGTGGCCCACTCCCTGCAAGGGGAAGCTTTGCATTTACTTGACTCTTCAGTCTTAACACCTGGCTTGGAAAAACTTGTTTTTTACTTGGTATGAACTTCATAGACAATTTTAACCTTTTCTGGAATCGCAGAGAATTCTTCAAGCCAAATAGCACTGAACTCAGCTGGATTGGGACCAAAATTTTAATGGATCACTATAGCCTCGCTCTACAACATGCAATTTTCTCTCAGCCAACATTGAGGAAAACAGTTGATAAGATATCGCAGACTGACCCAGTTACAAATATCAACAATACCTCTGCAAAGCCAAAACAATCATCTGTGCAAGTCTTCACCAAGGACACACAGCCATCTGGGGCAGACTGCCAAGAACCATCTGGGGCAGACTGCCAAGGACATCAACAATCACATGAAGAATGTGAGCATGCGATTCCATCATGCGATTCCATCCAGATTGAGGATCTGACCAAAGACAATCATGCCAAGGCTGCATCATCCACATCTCGACCCCATGCAAGTATCACAGAGACTGTCAGGGAAACAGTCACCACAGAGACAGTCATGAAGACACTCACAAAGACCTCACCAAAGTCCCAATCTGTCTCGCTCTTCTGACTTTATTGTACCATCTCCGTCTCCCCCCTGCATGGATTTCCCTAAAAGTATGCAGAGACTCCTGCCAATGGCTGCACTCTCTTTTTCCAGCCAAAATCACTTGTGACAAGCAGTGTACCCAGTTCATCAAAAATCAACCAACAGACTGAATTGTGTTCGCCCAGGACTTTCAGCTGGCTACCAATCTTTTTCACCATCTAAAAAATACATGATATCTCCAATCCTTCCCCCTCCCAACCTCATGGAACATACAGAGAGTCTTGTATGATGTGCTGTGGGTCCCTGCATTGGGTGTAGTTTTGAAAACAAGCTGGGACCCAGTATGCCTATGCCATTCTCTATCCCTGTGTTGATAAGAAATAGAAAACATAGAGCATATTTAACCCAGGGGGTAAACCAGTCTAGTCTCCTTCCTGTTTCAAAACAACATCAGAGTGCCCAAGCAGATATTACTTCTAGACTTTCTGTAAAGCTAGCTCTTCTGAACGTTAGATCACTTTCAAACAAGTCATTTTTAATTAATGATCTTATCTGCAAACACAATCTTGATTTTTTGCTTCTAACTGAAACTTGGCTGGATCAAGCAAATAGTGCTACCACCCTTATTGAAGCAGCTCCCCCAAATTTTAATTTTATGAATGCTACCCGACAGGGGAAAGGTAGAGGGATCGCAAATATATTCAAAGCCTCTTTTCAATGTAAACAATCCTCTGAACACTTATGTGCACTTGTTACATGCTCTCCTAACATATTGTTATTAACTATTTACAGGCCTCCGAGACATTCAGCCAAAGTTTTTCTAGAAGAGTTTGGTGAACTGTTGTCAGTCATTTGCTTAGAGTTTGACTGTCTTATTATATCTGGGGATTTTAACTTGCATGTAGATAATCCTGAAAACACTTATGCCAGAGAACTACTTGCACTTACTGACAACTTCAACCTAGTACAACATGTACAGGGGTCGACCCACTCTCATGGTCATACTAGGGTTGCCACCTGTGTCTGACAAAAATCCTGGACATTTCGACCATCCAATCGACCTTTTTGCTTGTAAGCAACGGTGCCCTTCACACATCTAACCCAAGACAAAAATTGCCCTTCTACGCTGAAATTGTATTGCTCTAATTAGTAAAAATGACGCTTTTGCTAGTTATTTGTTTAGTTAATTGCTTTACATAATATAGCAGGTCTTCATTATTTTGGTTTATTTCCAACAGTTTTTGGTTGTGGACACCTGGGGGCAGTAGTGGGCACAGGTAAAAGGGGAATACATAATTAAGTTGTTTGTTTGCTTATGTGGAATAAAAATAATCTAATTTTTCATTGTATCTAAGAATACCTTAATGTAACAATGTAAGGTGTAGTGTCAAGCAGTTTACCTGATTGCTTAGAGTGTGGTGTGTGCTTTGCTTGTGCTTGCCTGTGCCTCTGCTGCTCTTGGCTAAACAAATACATAGGAGGACATATAACTGGGCACATACAGTACATACAGGAGTAGGCAGATAAGACTATTTGGATTTCATTTAATTCACCAAAACCTTACCTAATCTTCCATTTATATTTGGTGTTTTTTTTTTTTTGCTGCTGCTATGAGTCCTGGCTGATTTTCAATGAATGTCTTGAACTCAGTACAGGACAACTGAAAGTTTAGCCTGACTTGAAGCTCAGCCTTCACCACTGCAACAAAGAGTCTGTTTCTTTTATCAGTCCAAGCATCCTCCATTGCCCCTTTTCCACCAAAGCAGTTCCAGGGCTGGTTCGGGGCCAGTGCTTAGTTTGGAACCGGGTTTTCTGTTTCCACTGACAAAGAACTGGCTCTGGGCCAGAAAAACCGGTTCCAGGCTAGCACCAACTCTCTGCTGGGCCAGAGGAAAGAACCGCTTACGTCAGCGGGGGGGCGGAGTTGTTAAGACCAACAACAATAACAAGACCGCGAAAGATCGCCATTTTTAAGCAACGAGAAGCAACAGCTGTACAAACGCGAAGTCAGCCATCATTATTATTGTTGTTGCTGCTGCTGCTTCTTCCGTGTTTTTGCTTTGATATTCGCGCCAAGGTTTATGCAAACGTAGCGCCGTAACTGACGTATACAGCGACGTAAGTGACGTATTCAGCGACGTAATGACGTGGCTCCGCTTAGCACGGCGAGCTCAGAAAAGCAAATTGGTTCTCAGCTGGCTCGCAAGTTGAAATACACATTTTGCCCATTATGTACAAAAAACCGGGACATTCAGTGTCCCGGATTTTTTTTTTTTTCCCAGGACAGACCATGAAAATCCGGGACAATCAGGAAAAACCGGGACAGGTGGCAACACTAGGTCATACCCTTGACCTCGTCATCACAAAGGGTCGTACTGTTTCTACTACTGTTGTTGACCTGGCCTTATCTGATCATTTCTGTGTTTTCTCTGATGTTTCTATGTCTCCTCACATTCAGAACAGCTCAACGACTATGGGTAGGAGAGTCATAAACGACAACACGTGTTCTCTTTGAGCAAGCTCTCTCTCGGATCTCAACCAAGATGTCAGACTCTGTAGATGATTTACTGGAAATTTTTTATTTAAATATGACCCAAATTATGGATGACATTGCTCCATTCAAAATCAAAAGTGTCAATGACAAGCAGAAAGCACCATGGAAGCAATACCCAGCTGTTAAATTGCTAAAGAGAGAATGTAGGAAGACTGAAAGAAAATGGCGTAAATCTAAACTTCACATCTATTATCAAATCCATAAAGAGATGCTTTGTAAATATAATTATGAAATTCGTAAAGCAAGACAGTCTTTCTTCTCCAACATCAACAGGAATATGAACAACGCCCGTGTGCTATTTTCAACAGTAGAGAAGCTAACTAATCCCCCACCACAATTAGTACCTGAACTTCTCTGTTAATAAATGCAATGAGTTTGCATCCTTTTTCAAAGGTAAAATTGATAAAATACAGCAGAATATTGCTCATAATATATCTCAGTTGCAAATAATTGAAAAGCTGCAATCACCAGTGACACAGACAGACAATTTCAACACAATGTCAGAATTTTGTTTGATTGATTATGAGACTCTTGAAAAAACTGTACAAAATCTCAGTTCCTCAACATCTGAATTGGACATTCTGCCCACCAACTTTTTTAAGTCTGTTCTACACCTTATAATTACAGATGTGCTTCAGATCATAAATACATCCCTAGAGACTGGCATTGTTCCTGTGTCCCTGAAAAAAGCCGTTGTAAAGCCTCTACTTAAAAAGAATAATCTGGATGCTTCAGTATTGAACAACTACAGGCCAATATCAAATCTACCATTCATTGGGAAAATCCTTGAAAAAATTGTCTTCAATCAATTAACTGCCTTCTTGATATCAAACAGCCGTTTTGATAACTTTCAGTCAGGATTTCGTGCCAATCATAGCACTGAAACAGCGCTGATTAAAGTTATAAATGACATACGTCTTAATACTGATGCAGGCAAAACATCGGTCCTGGTGTTACTGGACCTCAGTGCAGCTTTTGATACTGTTGATCACAACATACTGCTATATTGACTTGAACACTGGGTTGGGTTGACTGGTAAAGTTATCGATTGGTTAAAATCATACTTAAAATATAGAAGCTTCTTTGTTACGATGGGAAATTGTACCTCAACATCAATGTCCTTGACCTGTGGTGTCTGCCAGGGGTCGATTCTTGGACCATTACTATTCAACCTTTATATGCTCCCACTTGGACAAATTATCAAGAACAACTCAATTTTGTATCACTGCTATGCAGATGACACCCAAATTTATTTTGCTCTATCACCTAATGATTATGCCCCCCTTGAATGTCTCTACCAGTGTATCGACCAAATCAACAACTGGATGTCACAAAATTTTCTTCAGCTGAACACAGATAAAACAGAAGTAATTCTATTTGGGAAAAAAGATGAAAGACTCAGGATTACCACTATTCTTGACACAAAGGGGATTAAAACAAAAGATATGGTTAAAAATCTTGGTGTTTTCATTGACAGCGAGCTAAATTTTGACAGTCACATGAAAGCAATCACTAAAACGGCATTTTATCACCTAAAAAACATTTCCAAACTAAGAGGACTTATGTCAAAAAATGATCTGGAAAAACTTATACATGCCTTCATCTCTAGTAGGGTTGATTACTGCAATGGCCTTTTCACAGGCCTCCCAAAAAAGACCATCAAACGACTTCAGGTGATTCAAAATGCAGCAGCTAGGGTTCTCACACGAACAAGAACAGAGCACATTACTCCAATTCTAAGGTCCCTTCACTGGCTTCCAGTAAGCTACAGAATTGACTTTAAAGCATTGCTGCTGGTGTACAAATCTCTAAATGGTACAGGGCCCAATTACCTCTCTGATATGTTGCAGCGGCCTAACCCAATCAGATCTACCAGATCGCAGCAGCAAAATTTACTGGTAAAACCTGTTGTTAAAACAAAGTGTGGTGAAGCAGCTTTTAGCTACTATGCAGTACAGCTATGGAACCAACTCCCAGAGGACATTAAAAATGCTCCTGCTGTTGGCAGCTTCAAATCTAGACTAAAGACCAAGCTGTTTTCAGATGCTTTCTGCTAACTGATTAATATTGTCATCTTTACATGTTTTAAACTTTCTTAACTTTTACAGTCTCTGCATGTTTTAAACTTTACTTAACTTTTATTCCATTTTATTATGCTGTTGTTTTTAACTGAATTTTTACTTCATTTTATTATTTTATTTCTAATATTGTTTAATTCTTATTACTTTTCTTCCCCATTTATTTTATGTAATTTTATTTTCTATTGTTTACTGTTTTGCTTTTACTTCTGCAAAGCACATTGAACTGCCACTGTGTATGAAATGTGCTATATAAATAAACTTGCCTTGCCTTACCATGCTACACCCCACGCCACAACGGGGACTTCACCGTTCCAGCTCCTCTGTGGATGTCCCATGTGCACCAAGCTGTCTGTGCTACCTCTTTCTTCTCCTGTGGCCTCTCAAAAGGATACTGACATTCGTCACAGGGTTAGCCATTGCCAGTCGAAAATGAAGGCCTACACCGATGCCAAGCGTGGCACTCAGCCTCCTGCTTTTCAAAAAGGGGACAGAGTGCATGTGAGAAACCCACTACATGTGCCTAAGGGTCACAGGAAGTTCAGCGATCCTCTTACCATCAGTGCAAAAGTTGGTGAGAGCACATACAAGCTGAGCAACGGTAATAAGTGGAATGCCTCCCACCTTACCAGTTTTCCTGACACTACACCTACTTCAAAGCCTGCAGATGAGGACACTGATTCAGCCAACCATTCCCCAGAACCCAGGCCCATGCGAGAGATTCGCCAGCCTACCTGGCTGAAGGACTATGTCACTTAAATGTGTACTCTTTGTCACTAACCTTACTTACCTTCCAGGTTACCTCTCAGTGGATTATAAGTTCAGTTAGTTGATTCACTCTACGCAATCTTGCTCTACTTATCTTAAACTATGCAGTTGTGCTTACTTACGTTTAAGTGATAATTCAGTTAATGGGTTAGTTGTCTTTACCCATGTTGCTATTTCAGAAATGTTTCATTTCTTCTATGACCAAGAATAAACTAGTGAAACGTACTGCCTCAGGTTACATGAGTGATATTTCAAATTCTTAAGTATTCTGGGGTATGTATGTGCTTCTTCTTTAAAAAGGGGGGAAATGTTGTCCTGTGCTTTTATTTTGACTGCAGGAAGTATCTCCGTGTAGTGTATGTTGCTAGGATACGTATGTATGTGTGGGCTCTGGAAGAAATGCGTAGTAAATGTTCAGACGCACACTTGTTCCCGCCGTCATTCTTTACATGAAACACTACACTACCTACCTACCTTTTTGAACCTTTTATATTTTAGGACCTTGAATATCTTCAAGCTTGACTAAAGTTTGCAGCTGACAACACAGACAAAAATAAAGTCTTCTGGAAGAAAGATTTATGATCAGATTAGACAAAGATTGAGTTGTTTGAGTTGTCTGAACTGGACATTCTGCCCACCAACTTTTTTAAGTCTGTTCTTCATCTTATAATTACAGATGTACTTCAAATTATAAATACATCCTTGGAGACTGGCGTTGTTCCTGTGTCCCTAAAAAAAGCTGTTGTAAAGCCCCTTCTTAAAAAAAATAATCTGGATCCTTCAGTGTTAAATAACTACAGGCCAATATCAAATCTACCATTCATCGAGAAAATCCTGGAAAAAATTGTCTTCAATCAATTAAATGCCTTCTTGATATCAAACAGCCGTTTTGATAATTTTCAGTCAGGATTTCGTGCCAATCATAGCACTGAAACAGCGCTGATTAAAGTTATAAATGACATACGTCTTAATACTGATGCAGGCAAAACATCGGTCCTGGTATTACTGGACCTCAGTGCAGCTTTTGATACTGTTGATCACAACATACTGCTATATCGACTTGAACACTGGGTTGGATTGACTGGTAAAGTTATCAATTGGTTAAAATCATACTTAAAAGATAGAAGCTTCTTTGTTACCCTGGGAAATTGTTCCTCAACGTCAATGCCCTTGACCTGTGGTGTCCCCCAGGGGTCGATTCTTGGACCATTACTTTTCAACCTTTATATGCTCCCACTTGGGCAAATTATCAATAAAAATTCAATTTTGTATCACTGTTATGCAGATGATACCCAAATTTATTTTGCTCTATCACCTAATGATTATGCCCCCCTTGAATGTCTCTACCAGTGTATCGATCAGATCAATAGCTGGATGTCACAAAATTTTCTTCAGCTGAACACAGATAAAACAGAAGTAATTCTATTTGGGGAAAAAAGATGAAAGACTCAGGATTACCACTATTCTTGACACAAAAGGGATTAAAACTAAAGAAATGGTTAAAAATCTTGGTGTTTTCATTGACAGCGAGCTAAACTTTGACAGTCACATGAAAGCAATCACTAAAACGGCATTTTATCACCTAAAAAACATTTCCAAACTAAGAGGACTTATGTCAAAAAATGATCTGGAAAAACTAATACATGCCTTCATCTCTAGTAGGGTTGATTACTGCAATAGCCTTTTCACAGGCTTGCCAAAAAAGACCATCAAACGACTTCAGCTGGTTCAAAATGCAGCGACGAGGGTTCTCACACGAACAAAAAGAACAGAGCACATTACTCCAATTCTAAGGTCCCTTCACTGGCTTCCAGTAAGCTACAGAATTGACTTTAAAGCATTGCTGCTGGTATACAAATCTCTAAATGGTACAGGGCCCAATTACCTCTGATATGTTGCAGCGGCCTAACCCAATCAGATCTACCAGATCGCAACAGAAAAATTTACTATTAAAACCAGTTGTTAAAACAAAGTGTGGTGAAGCAGCTTTTAGCTACTATGCAGTACAGCTATGGAACCAACTGCCAGAGGACATTAAAAATGCTCCTGCTGTTGGCAGCTTCAAATCTAGGTTAAAGACCAAGCTGTTTTCAGATGCTTTCTGTTAAATAATTAATATTTTTACATTTTTTATAATTTTTACTTTCTCTGCATGTTTTAAATTTACTTTAATTTTATTCTGCTGGTTTCTTTTTCTCCTTTTTCTTTTTGGCATTTTATTATTTTATTTCTACTATTGTTTAATTCTTATTTTATTTAAATTCTTTTAATTAATTGTTTTAGAATAAAAATAAAATTATTTTATGTAATGTTATTTCTCTATTGTTTACTGTTTTTGTTTTTGCTTCTGTAAAGCACATTGAACTGCCATTGTGTATGAAATGTGCTATATAAATAAACTTGCCTTGCCTTGTTTGGCCACAATGACCAGAGGTACAGAGGAACACTTGAGCATAGTTGTGGTAGCATCATGCTTTGGGGGCTGTTTTGCTGCCAGTGGAACTGGTGCGTTGCACAAAGTGATGGAATAATGAAGGAAGCCTATCTCAGAGTTCTTCAGCATAACCTCAAATCATCAGAAAGTGGGACAAAAAATAGGATGTTCCAACAAGAAAATAACCCCAAATACACATCTAAGCTGGATGTGGAATGGATAAAACAGACCAGCATTAAGCTTAAAACAAGTTCTGACTGCAACCCTACTGAAAATATGTGGACTGTACTTAAAAGGCAGGTCCGTGCCAGGAAACACACAAACTTAATTGAATTCTACCAATAAGAGTGGTCAAATGTCCAACCAGAATTCTGCCAGAAGATTGTTGATGGGTACCAAAAGCATGAAGGTGAAACTTTACAACTTTAACTTTCTTTAACGAAATAATAGGAGTGCTGTAGGTAAATATTTGACTGTGCATGTATAATTTTGAACCTTTGTTGATTTCAGAATTAAAACTTACCAAATTCTTGTTTTATTTTGTATTTAAGATGCATGTTATGCAATTATTCTGCCACAGGAAAAGAACAATTCAAAGAAATCACTGAAAGCCCAATATTGCAATGACTTTCATGTCCCTGTATGTAAACATCTGACTGCAACTGTAGCCTTCAATAGCTTCCTTTCTCTTTGAAATATATACTAATGGCTGTAGAGCTCTCTTAGGTGTGGGTGGAGCACAGAGGATGGCAGGACAAAGCTTCAGGTAAGAATAGGCTTTTATTGCCAGACTTTTCAGTGTAACAACAGTTATATTCGGGTAAATACACACACACACGCTGTGTTCTTGTCCCGGGAAGAGCTCTCCTCTGCCTCCTTAAATAGGGTGTGGTACTGGGAAAACACACAAACACAGGTTAATTACCGTCAGGTGTAGTGATTCTGCCACTCACCTTCCCTGGCTCCGCCCTCCTGTCACAGACCGGCGCTTGACCACGTTCCCGCTGCCACATACCCCCACCGCCCGACTCAGGCCGGGCGCCCGTCCCAGGCCAGGCGCCCGTCCGGCTCGCAGCCGACTCCCCCCCCCCCCCCCTTGACGGGAGAGGAAGTCCGCCACGACCATCTGCGCCCCCAGCCTGTGGACCACCTTGAAATTGAAGGGCTGGAGTGCCAGATACCAATGGGTGATCTGCGCGTTGGCATCTTTCATGCGGTGGAGCCACTGGAGGGGCGCGTGGTCTGAACAGAGGGTGAAAGGGCGCCCCAGCAGGTAGTAACGGAGGGCGAGGACTGCCCACTTGATCGCCAGGCATTCCTTCTCAATAGTGCTGTAGCGCCCCTCACGCACCGACAGCTTCCTGCTGATGTACAGGATGGGGCGGTCCTCCCCCTCCACCTCCTGGGACAACACCACCCCCAGCCCTCTGTCCGACGCGTCGGTTTGCAAGACAAAAGGGAGAAAAAAGTCAGGGGAGTGTAATAGTGGCCCCCCACACAGTGCAGCCTTTACCTCAGAGAAAGCCCGCTGGCACTGCTCCGTCCACTGGACCGGATCTGGCGCCCCCTTTTTAGTGAGGTCAGTCAGCGGGCTGGTGACGTCCGAATAATTAGGTATAAACCTACGATAATAGCCAGCCAGCCCCAGGAACTGTCTCACCCCCTTTTTGGTCTTGGGCCTCGGGCAGGCTGCAATCGCTGCTGTCTTGTTAATTTGGGGACGCACATGCCCGTTGCCCAAGTGGAAGCCCAGATACCGTACTTCCACCCGCCCAATCGCACACTTCTTCGGGTTGGCAGTGAGACCCGCCCACCTCAGCGACCTAAGGACGACCCTCAGGTGTTGCAGGTGCTGCTGCCAGTCGTTACTATAGATGATAATATCATTAAGATATGCGGCCGCATAGGTGGCGTGGGGCCGGAGGACCCTGTCCATCAGCCGCTGAAACGTAGCGGGCACCCCAAACAGCCCAAAAGGAAGTGTGACAAATTGGTGTAAGCCGAAAGGTGTGGAAAAGGCCGTTTTCTCCCGGGATAATGGAGTCAAGGGGATCTGCCAATATCCCTTCGTCAAATCCAGTGTCGAGTAAAAGCGAGCCGTGCCTAGTCGATCGAGCAGCTCGTCAATACGAGGCATTGGGTACGCGTCGAATTTAGACACCGCGTTGACTTTTCTATAGTCCACACAGAACCGGACCGACCCGTCGGGTACCAAGACCACCGGGCTGCTCCAGTCACTGTGGGACTCCTCGACGATGCCCATTTCGAGCATGGCCTGAAGTTCTTCCCGAACCACCTTTTTTTTGTGTTCGGGTAGCCTGTAAGGGCGGCTACGCACTACCACCCCCGGGAGCGTCTCTATGTGGTGTTCTATGAGGTTAGTGCGACCGGGCAGGGGCGAGAACACATCCGAAAACTCGGCCTGCAACTGGGCGACCTCCGTGAGTTGGGTCGGGGAGAGGTGGTCTCCACAGGGGACCGGAGAGGTACGTGATGCCAATGTCCCTTTTTGAACCTCCGGCCCCAGCTCCGCCTTCTCCGGAACTACCGACACCAACGCCACGGGGACCTCCTTGTTCCAGAGTTTAAGCAGATTGAGGTGGTAGATCTGTAGCGCCCCCTCCCTGTCCGTTCGCCTTACCTCATAGTCGACATCCCCGACTCGCCGTGTGACCTCAAAGGGTCCTTGCCACTTGGCGATTAATTTGGAGCTCGACGTGGGCAACAGTACGAGTACCTTATCTCCCGGAGTGAACTCTCTAAGGCGCGTGCCCTTGTTGTACAGGCGGGCTTGCCGTTCCTGGGCCTGCCGCAAATTCTCCTGAGTTAGGTGGGTGAGCGTGTGGAGTTTTGCGCGCAGGTCCATAACGTACTGAATTTTATTTTTACTCTGTGAAGGTCCCTCCTCCCAATTTTCTCGCAGCACATCTAAAATGCCGCACGGCTTATGCCCGTATAACAATTCAAATGGGGAGAACTCCGTGGAGGCTTGGGGGACCTCTCGCACTGCAAACAACAAGGGTTCGAGCCATTTATCCCAGTTACGTGCGTCCTCACTTACGAATTTAATTATATTCTTGAGGGTGCGATTGAACCGTTCAACTAAACCGTCCGTCTGTGGGTGATAAACGCTGGTGCGGATCGGCTTAATACCTAATAGCCCATACAGTTCGCTCAGTGTTCGTGACATAAACGAGGTGCCTTGGTCAGTCAGAATCTCTTTCGGGATTCCAACCCAGGAGATGACGTGGAAGAGGGCCTCCGCAATACTGCGTGCTGAGATATTGTGAAGAGGCACCGCTTCCGGGTATCGCGTTGCATAGTCCACCAGAACCAATATAAAGCGGTACCCTCGTGTTGACCGATCTAATGGCCCGACAAGATCCATCCCAATTCTTTTGAACGGGGTCTCAATTAATGTTAGGGGGCGCAAAGGTGCTTTTGGAATGGCCGCTGGATTCACTAACTGGCATTCGCGGCACGCCGTACACCACTTACAGACATCGCCGCGAATCCCCGGCCAATAGAATTGGGCCATTATCCGGGCTAGTGTCTTATCCTGCCCTAGGTGTCCAACCATGGGATTACAGTGAGCCGCCTGAAATACCAGTTCCCGGCGGCTCTTTGGAATTAACAGCTGTGTGACTCGCTCTTTCGTCTGAGTGTCCTGCGTCACTTGGTATAATCTATCCTTCATAATAGAAAAATAGGGGAAGGACAGGATGGCGTTCGGCTGGAGCATTTGACCATCGATTACTCTCACTTGGTCAAACGCATGTCAGAGTCTCGTCTCGCAATTGTTCTAATGGGACATCCGCGAGGGATTCCCCAACAAAGAGGAGGAGCCAGCGGCTCCTCACTCTGTCGTGGAGATGACGTAGACGGCTCTGCGACAGCAGCTCCAGCCAAAGCGACACCGGGACCTCCCCCTGTCAAATGGCAGGACCCACTCTTTACTAGGCGCGTCATTAAATCCCGAAATCCCGGCCAATCAGACCCCAAAATTAAAGAGTGTGTAAGGCGAGGATTAACCGCCGCCTTCACTATAGATTTTTCCCCTCTGAAAAATATGTGGACTGACACCAAAGGGTAGCTGTGAACATCCCCGTGCACACACAACACCTTCACCCCCTGTGCTCCCCCCAATGCCTCGTCTTGCACCAGGCTTTGGCGGCTCGAGGTCTGATTGCAACCAGAATCCACCAACGCCTGATAAGTAGCCCCTTGGACACTCACCGGTATGCGATACGCTCCGGCCCGATCGAGGGCAGCTTCTGGCGCATCAGGGATCCGTACCACCGTGCCCACCTCCATTGCTGCGCACTGTTGTTGCAGGTGGCCCGGCTCCCCGCAGCACCAGCAAACCGGCCCGGGCTTTCCCTCTGCACTGGTGCTCTGGGGCTCACTCACCTGAGGGGGGGGGGGGGGAGAGACAGACACAAAAGGGAGAAACGAGAGGGCACCATGAGTGCGGCGGGCCGGCTGGGGTGGAGCCGGCCCCCGTCTCCGTGGTGGGGGAATGGGGCGAGGACGGGACACAGAAGGGAGGGGAGAAAGAGCGAGAGAAGAGGAGAGAAGACGTCGTCGGCTGTCCTGCCGCCGGAACAGCCACCAGATGATCCTCCGCCAGTCCTACTGCCTGATCCAGCGACGCCGGGCGGTGGCGCTGGACCCACTCCGCGGTTCCGGCTGGTAAGCGGGCGATGAACTGCTCCAGCACCACCTGATCGATGATTCCCTCGGCGTCGCGATTGTCGGCCCTCAGCCACCGCCAGCAGGCGTCCCGGAGCTGCTGGCCAAACGCGAACGGCCGGCCGACTTCCTCCAACCGCAGCGCGCGGAAGTGCTGGCGCTGTTGTTCTGGTGTGCACCCCACGCGCTGGAGGATGGCCTGGCGAAGGTCCGCATAGGCCAGCCGGTGGTCGGCGGGGAGCTGTAGCGCGGCCAGCTGCGCCTCTCCCGTCAGGAAGGGGAGGAGGCGCGCTGCGCGCTGCTCCATCGGCCACCCCGAGGCTTCGGCGACCTGTTCGAACAATGCGAGGAATGCCTCGGGGTCGTCCTGCGGGCCCATCTTGGTCACGGTGAGGGGAGACGGGCCCGCGGCCGGGGTGTTGGTGGACCCCGCCGACGCGAGGAGATGCCGGAACGCCTCACGATCTTCCTGCTGGGCCAGCACCAGGGCTTCAAAGCGCCGTTCTTGTTCCTTTCGGAGCGTGAGGAGTGCCTGGTGCTGGCTTTGCTGAGCCGTGGCGAGGGCGTGGACCAGGTCCGTGAACGAGGAGGATTCCATGGGGCTGCTGAGTTGGTGCTCCACCTTTTACTCCCGGGTTTCGGCACCACTGTAGAGCTCTGTTAGGTGTGGGTGGAGCACAGAGGATGGCAGGACAAAGCTTCAGGTAAGAATAGGCTTTTATTGCCAGACTTTTTAGTATAACAGTTATATTCGGGTAAATACACACACACACGCTGTGTTCTTGTCCCGGGAAGAGCTCTCCTCTGCTCTCCCTCTGCCTCCTTAAATAGGGCGTGGTACTGGGAAGACACACAAACAGGTTAATTACCGTCAGGTGTAGTGATTCTGCCACTCACCTTCCCTGGCTCCGCCCTCCTGTCACAGACCGGCACTTGACCACGCCCCTGCTGCCACAATGGCATTTCAGGCATACAGATCAATACCATTCACTTTGAGTTCAACTTTTCTTTTTAACAATTCACTCTCAAATACCAATAAATAATGATGGAGAGTAACACGTCATGCAAGTAGTTAAGTGATGGTCATCACCTTTCTCATAACGATACAGCCACATTTTTCAAATGGTTCCTTTAACTGATTTCATTCTAATAAGTGCCACAGTGGTAGGTTGCTTATTTTATTTTATCTACAACTGAGAACCAAAATTGCCTTTCAATTTCATAAAAGCAGTGAAATTTAGTTCCCTCTGAAATTTGGTCATTTTGACATGTTTATTTCTAATATCTCACAAAATAGCAGGCCATTCTGTGGCTGGGAAGTTATTTAATTTGAGGAGATTCCCTAGCAAATAATGTGCATGAAATCACCCACTTCACGCTGTAATGCGGCTATGACAAACCAGACGCTCGCGGATTAAGAATAAACTCAAGGTTTTAATAGACACAGTGAGAGAAGACAATGTACAATGACCAGGCCAGGTCAATACTGGGAAATCCATCAACATAATGAGGGCTAGATAAATCGAGGTCATGAAACGGGTAATAGTCCAAGAACCGGAAATCAGGACAACACAGGTAAGATAAACACAAGGGCTAGGCAAATTGGAGTCGAGAAACAGGCAGAGATTGAGAAACCGGGAAGCGAGCAGATAAACACAAGGACTAGGCAAACCAGGAAGAACCCGGAAGGCAAAAAGGGCCATACACGGAACCACAATCAGAAATACAAACGCCCAATAGGCTCACGGAAATGTGGAGGCAATACTGTGCAATGAACAAAACAAACAGAGGAATAAATACAGACATAAACAAAAAGGTACAGGTGATGACAATTAGAACTCAGGGGAGCCACTCCTAGGAAGTGGCTGCGGGTTGGCTGATGGAGTGCACGTGGTAGTGTCAGGTGTGTGAGTGGGATTGTGGGAAGTGGAGTCCACAGTGTTAGGTGAGCCCGGGATCGTGACACACGCAGTCAAGCAGACAGAGGAAGTCCGTGCGCACATGCACAGGTTTACCTTTGACCGTGCACTGACAGTTACGTCATTTTGTCGCTAAACAAACAGCTGATTACACTGAGGTGCTCGCTGACCGCTGATATTTATTAGTTTCGTCCTGCGTTTCCTTTCCTTCACAACATAACAGAGCATTTTTTAACATAGTTACTGGGAGACCAGTGGCCAGATTTGGTCTCCTAGTCAATGCCAAACCAGCTTCACTGGGAGACCAAATTTTAAACCAAGTTATGTCTTATCATTTGGTTCAATCAGTTGCAATTAATTAACCAAGTACCATGTAAGTATGCATTTAACAAGGAAAACTTGGCACTGCATTAACTATGTTGATATTATGCTGGCTGAAACGAGGACTCGTAATGCGGCAATTTGCATCACAGAATATGCTGCAGTGGTGCAGCCGCATGAACTCTGGGGCCTGTGATTGTATTGCCAAGACCAGTTGGTCTCCTAGTGGAAAATCCTTAAAAAATGCTCTGCAACATAACATCTTTAATTCTCGCTTTCCGTTACTGTAGTTGGTCTTCCACATTGCTTTTGCATATTCACGGCCTCCAGTTTTCTCTCCTGTTTCAAATTTGTATCCCACAATGCCTTGCATGAACGGGGAAAGCCCACCACATGATGTATCTTGAATTGTGTCAAGCTGAAGCAGGAAAAATAGCGGAGAAATTCATTAATTGTTCTCTTAGGGGGAAAAAAAACTAATAAAATTGGAAGCCTGTGATTTGAATTCAGTAGCTTTCTGTCCACTAAACAAAAATAATTGGGTGTCAGGGAAAATTATTTTTATGAACTACACTTGAAAAATCTGAAAGGCAGTCTACCTTTAAAGTGTCATTTAAAGATATTTAGGAATGACATCATGAAAGACATTTTATTCTCAATGTCATACTAAGAATTCATAGCAGTGACATAATGGTTAAAAGCAATTAAAATGATCCACTTCAAAGACAAATCACTGAATAAATGCCATTCAGACCACCAGCAAAATGCAAGTCTTCAACAATTACAATATCAGACAGATATGATCCATCAATAAAATATCATTCAAACCATGGCAAAAACCTGGGACCCAAATCATAAAACAAGGATTGCATATTTGGCTGGCTTGAATTGTTGACAATTTGGCATGACGTTGGATTTGTCTGCATTTGGAGCTTAAGACAAGTCATAAGCAAAAACCTGTTCAAAAGCATGTGTTCAGTATAAACAAGATTAGCTTGTTTAACAATCAGCCCCACCCCCACCTCCTATCCCCCCTCCCCCCCAACAAGGATTAACGCAATCACCAAGAAGACCCTGCACCATTTGTACTTCCTCCAAAAGAAATTTTCCAAAGCTAACGTAAAGCCAGTATCTCACTGGGCTGCGACAGCCTGCAACTAGTTGGAGACACAACAATTGCGATAAAATATGAGAATTAGCGACAATTTTCACTTGGAATCACACTGAATTGATATTCGCATATTTTATCGCAATTGTTGTGTCTCCATCTAGTTGCAGGCTGTTGCAGCCCAGTGAGATACTGGCTGAACTCGCACTTCCTGTCTCAAGGAAACTGACTTGAGAAGGGTTCGTAACAGCTTTGCGACACCAGCGACACATTTGCAGCTATTTTGAGAGAAATTTTGTTGCACAAATTTTTTGAACATGTTCAAAATTTCAGTGACGAAGGAGCGACACTTTGCGACTCATGCAAGGAAATTGAGAAGCCCCGCGAATGTTTCAAGACACTTTTGAAACTCTCTTGCGAATGACGTTCGCAATTTGTCACAAGCTGTCGCAGCCCAGTGAGATACTGGCTTAATTTGAGCTGCCAGAGAAATTGCGAGTGCTGTTGTACATAACCATCACTGAAACAATGAATCCTCATGTCTTCCATCTCCATCTGGTTCAGCTCTGTAACTGCACACACTCCAAATGTGCACACACGACATCACAGTATTACAAAAAGAAAGAAAAATAAAAGTGAAGAGAAAATCACTACCTGCCAGCTCTCCACCTCACAGACCTGTATTCATCTAGGGCAGAACTATTGCACAGGCTGTCCCGTTCAGTAACAGGCAGGATTTCAGTGGATCTACCAGACTGCTGCCAATTAATATAATAACAAATAAAATATCAAATTATGAAAATTCTGCATATGAATTTGTAGGTGCAATTAGTAATTAAGTGATCAATCTCATTAAGTCAGTCTCATTAAATCAGTCTCATTAAATAATACCTTTAGTTTTGATGCTTAATAATAAATTATCAAACAGCTAAATTATGGTATATTCCAAATTATTATGATCACTTACCATATTGCACAACCTATATGCACCTTGGAATCCTTTGAGATTGAGTAACTTCAAAAATATCGGAACAACAAATAAACACACAGTTTCAATAATTAATTGAATTTATTATAACAAAGATAAAATGAATAATGGCAGTTGAAATCTTCAAATAGTCAGCAGCAAACAGTGGGATGTGTGTGTCCATAGGAGTGTGTGTGTGTTTGATAAAAAAAATTAAATGTTAACAATTGAAATACATTCAAATGGTCATCCGTGATATATGTGGATTTGAATGTGGGCACGGGGGAATGCGCTATAAAGGTTGAATTGAATCAGGGCTTGGAATATTATCTAAAGTTGAGACAAAGGACCTCGTGATAAAGAACGGAGGGGGGAAGGGTCACCACATGTTTCTTTATAGAACAAAGAGAGTTAGTGTCAAGTTTTGCCTGCTTGTTGGTTTGGTTTATTTGTTTGGTTGATTTATTTGTTTGGTTAGTTGGTTTGTGCACTTTTCCCCAACTTGAAAAGGGTCTGAACTCTGGTGGAGATTTAAGGCACTGGACTTCACTCAAGGAGATGATGCAACAGTAGTTTCCATTTGAATTTTCCTTTTTTTTTTCTTTTTATTTAAAAGTTCATAATTCAAAGTTCAAACAATGCTTTAATGCAGGAAACAACTCATTTCCAGCGGACCGCCCTTAGGTGAAAAACCTAAGGGTAAACAAATGAAAAGATGGAAACAGCGGGTGTCAGTTAAATGTAGGGGAGAGCGGGGTAAGATGAGCCAGGGGGTAAGATGAGCCACCCCCTGTTTCTAAGAAACAGTAAACAAATGTGACCATGTGACCACATTCAAAGGGGGCCGGGACCATTTACTTACACTTGTGGAGAGGAGCACCACATGTCAAACTAGGTGAGGGACATATTTATAAAAATGTGTTTTTGTGCTTTCTAAGTCAATTCCATGTTTGTCCACAGTGAAGATGATTTAGAGAAGACAAAAGTAGAATAATATTTAGACACATTAGGGTTAAGTTAGTGGCTTTCTAAGCTATGATATGAATGCTAATAAAAATAATTTTGATTAGCCTAATCCCCTTTATTAGCATTTTTCTACAAAATGGTGGCCATGGGGTAAGATGAGCCATTAGATGTGGGGCAAGTTGAGCCACTGGCTCAACTTACCCCATTGGTGGCTGAGCTTACCCAATATGGATGACACTTAAGTTTTCACATTTACTGGTCATATATGACAACAACACATATTTTTTATATATATATATATATATATATATATATATATATATATATATATATATATATATGACATCAGATGAGGAAGACCAGTTGTTAGATGTGGGGGATTATGTTGTGGCAAAATACACGGGGAAGAAGAAAGTGCATTTCTTCATTGGCCAGATAATCAAATTGGATGTCTTCGAAATAGAGGCAAGATTTCTCAAAAGAAGCCGGTCATGCCATGGCTCTGCAAGAAAGCCAACCTTTGTCTTCAAAGAGAAAGATGAGGCTGTCCTGTCAAGACAGGATATTGTGAAAAAATTGCCCCGCCCCTTTACTGTTGGGGGGACAGCACGGAGGGAGAGGCAAATGGTGTTCCCTTGCCATTTGAACGCTTGGAACATTGAATAATGATGAAATGATTGAATGATTGATGGAATGATTGCTGCATGTTTTAGCAATGTTTTAACCTACTGAAAGAAATAAGATTTTTTTTGGCACTGTTCTACTGTTTTAGTAATTTCTATAATATAGTATATCTCTCATTCCCTCTCTAACCATCCCTCTTTCTATCTATCTATGCATATCTCTCTCACTATCCATCTATCTATCCCTCCCTATCTCTCGTTCTATCACCTCTCTCTTCATCTCCCCTTCTCTATGCAACGGCCCTATCCCCCACTTGATTGACTTGACTTGATTCATTGATTGCATTTCTAATAATAAAAGTTGTTTACTTTGTTAACCTAACATGTTTTGTGTTGGCTCAATTTACCCCACACAGTGGCTCATCTTACCCCATGCATGGGGTAAGTTGAGCCACTTGACTTTTTTTTCAAGAGGTAATATCACTAACCATAAGAGCTTATCAATTATGTTTTGATCAGATAGTAACAGTACACTTTGAAATTTGGTATGGTGTGTAGACTGGAAGCAAAAATGGCTTTAATATGTAGTTATGATGAAAAATGTAAAAAGTGGCTCATCTTACCCCACTCTCCCCTACAATAATTTTGTGCAAAAATGCAATCTCTTACTGTGCAAATATGTCCATGCAGAGACTGCAATATGCAAACATGACAATAAATATTTATCAAAAATAAACTATACAATTTGTTAAATTACAGACCAGAACCTATAAATTAATTCTAACTGCTATAGAAAAATAAACTATATGTATATAAAAATACACATTTAAAATTAACCAAAAGCTGTAGAATTACTACCATAAGCCACCCCACTACAAATACCAGACGCTCACATTTAATAAGTAACGCGAGCCTCCGCAATGACACCAATTACTCTAAATGCAACCATCCAACGGTCAGTTCAAGAAAATGCACCTCGTGCCCATGATATTAACATTACAGCAACAACAAATGCTAGACATTGCAGCCAACAAGAGTGCCGAAGCAGACATCAAATCCACTGGACGTGATTTGAGCACAAGTTACCAAGGAATACAATAAACAAACGCTTACCGGCTGCCTCTCCAATGTTCCAGAAAGCACAAGTTACCAAACCCGAGGAATACAATAAACAAGCGCTTACTGGCTGCCTCTCCAGTGTTCCAGAATTCAGTTAGCACAAGTTTCCAATTTTCAGAGCGAGCATGTTTCTGCATGTGTAACTCTCACCAACACTTCTCCAAACTGAATGCACCAAGGTAATTAAAACACCTACGCTCCCTTTTTCCGCCCACTCAACTAGGCCAAAGTGCGGCCAGCTGACGCTGATCAGCCGACTTGCCCCGCTCCAATTATCAACGCGCTGACTCGTGCTTTACACCACTCAAATGCCACCCATTTTTTCTATTTTTATTTATTTATTTTTTCCACGTACGTTTTCCTATGAGTAACCCCAACACCACATGAAGATTATGTTTGACTTTACAGTTAGCTTCGGTTTGCTAGCTAAGGTGTGTTGTGAGGCCTATGGCCTAACCAAAAGGGCTAGCGTGGGATGCTAACTGAGGTGTGTTTTGTGTGTGTGTGTGTGACCACGTGGTGAGGCCTTATAGTCCCTGGAGACAATACAATTAGCCCTGGATGCTAATGAGACAGAAGAATTAGCCGTAGCAGCTAACCCACTAGCTTTATAACATTACCAAATTCACTGAAATCTTGATGAGGTCAAAATATGTGCAAATAATGAAATTAAAGTGTTAAAAAGGAAAAGGGGGCATGCAAAACCTATCTATTAAACAATTAAGAGATCAAAATAGAACAATGATGGAAACACAAAATCAGTGTGCACACTTAAACAGTTCCTGAGTTTAAATTCACACTACGTAAATAAACTAATTCCTAAGACTAGTCTTTTTGCCCAAAATGGCAAATCTGCTCCAGTACCTTGCCTCTGTGTAGGAATACAGAGAAGCTACGAAGATGCTGAATTTTACAGGAGCTCGTGAAGACTTCTGTAGAAGGCAGAGAATTCTTGATCCGACGCTTTGTAGTTCGTGGGAAGAAAATCTCTGATTAAAATAATGTGCACGGCACTTTATTAGAAGGAGCCGGTCACTTCTAACATTAATTAACTGCTTGGGCTGCAGTCCGTACGTACTTATGATGAATAACTGAAAACTGGTTGTAACTCAATCTGAGTTTAAAGTCGCGCAATTCTAGAATCTACCATGGCCAAAGGTGAAAGAAAAGCGCGAAACTCTGATTCTTGAGGAAAAGAAAAGACGTCTTTATCTGCTTTGCTAGGCGGAGTGGATCTCTTTGTACGTGCAGACAGGAACAGTCCAGACGAGAGAGAGAAAGAGCGGAAACGTGTTCCGTTACTTATGGCTTCAAAGAGGATGTGAGGTAGGTGATCCCGCCCAGGCGTGACATAGGTCAATGCGGAAGCTGGTGATGGGAGTTGTAGTCCTAAAAGACAATACAGGCGGTACCTACATTTCCCCCTTTTGGTCTCAGGGGTATGATGGAGCCGTAGCACTGAGAGCACAGTACCATACAGTTCACGTGTCCATAGTCCTTGAGGTGGCTTTGCTCTGCACAGTCCATGGTGTCCTGTGAAAACTGTAAACTCATGAGTTCCAGTAAGACAGTTGGAGGCAGAGGCATTTTGGGCATATAATCAGGCTATAGGCATTTTGGGCATATAATCACTCTATCTAACTAGGTCAAAACCACATCTACAAAGAACATCACACACTACACTACATATATACTTCATTTCTTGCATAAAAAAAACAAGAAAAGAGAAGGAATGAGGGAAGGGAAAGAAGTGTTAGTGCTTGGATTAGTAAGCCTAATCTTCTGGAGAAGTAATAGCAGCGGGTAGTCTGGCCAGAAAGCGTGCACTACTGCGGCTAAAGCTGTCAGGGACGCAGACCATCTTATCCAGCTTGGCGTGTAGTGTTGTTATGTATTTGTATAGTATGTATGCGATGCCAGCAGTTAAGGCCCAACCACTGAGAAGAAGTCCCAAAGCAATCAGACTTATGGTAGATCCTAGGTCAGATGACTCTCTGACCCGGTATCGGGAGACCATAGTTGAAATTCTAGTCTGATCTAAACTAAATTTCACCGTTTTGGTCCCTTCAACCAGTAGTTGCTGTTGGAGGGTGTTATTGATCTCAAGATCATAACCTTGAAATGCGTTGTGGCAGCGGGGGCGTGGTCAAGCACCGGTCTGTGACAGGAGGGCGGAGTCAGGGAAGGTAAGTGGCAGAATCACTTCACCTGAGAGCAATTAACCTGTGTTTGTGTGTCTTCCCAGGGACCGCGCCCTATTTAGGGAGGGAGAGCGAGAGCAGAGGAGATCTCTCCCGAACCAGACACCTGATGTGTGTGTGTGCGCGTGTGTCTGTGTTAAAACAGATTGTGTTCCCTGAAAAGTGGAAGCAATAAAACTATTTGTTGAACCTGATCTCTGTCCTGCCGTCCTCTGTGCTCCACCCACACCTAGGGAAAGCTACAGTGGTGCCGAAACCCGGGAAATGGAGCACCAACCCAGCAGCCCCATGGAATCCTCCCCGTTCACCGACCTGGTCCACGCCCTCGCCACGGCTCAGCAAAGCCAGCACCAGGCGCTCGTCACACTCCGAAAGGAACAAGAGCGGCGCTTCGATGCCCTGGTGCTGGCCCAGCAAGAAGATCGCAAGGCGTTCCGGCGTCTCCTCGCGTCGGCGGGGCCCACCAGCGCTCCGGCCGCGGGCCCGTCTCCCCTCACCTTAACTAAGATGGGCCCGCAGGATGACCCCGAGGCTTTCTTCACGTTATTCGAGCAGGTCGCTGAAGCCTCGGGGTGGCCGATGGAGCAGCGCGCGGCGCGCCTCCTCCCCCTCCTGACGGGAGAGGCGCAGCTGGCTGCACTACAGCTCCCCGCCGATCGCCGGCTGGCCTACGCCGACCTTCGCCGGGCTGTCCTTCAGCGCGTGGGGCGCACGCCGGAGCAGCAGCGCCAGCGCTTCCGCGCGCTGCGGATGGAGGAAGTCGGCAGCCCGTTTGCATTCGGCCAGCAGCTCCGGGACGCCTGCTGGCGGTGGCTGAGGGCCGAAGATCGCGACGCCGAGGGAATCGTCGATCAGGTGGTACTGGAACAGTTCATCGCCCGCTTACCAGCAGGAGCCGCGGAGTGGGTCCAGTGCCACCGCCCGGCGTCGCTGGATCAGGCAGTCGAGCTGGCGGAGGATCATCTGGCGGCTGTCTCGGCGGCAGGACAGCAGATGTCGACATCTCTTCTCTCCTCTACTCTTTCTCTCTCTCTCTCCCCTCCTTCTGTGTCCCGTCCTCGCCCCATTCCCCCACCGCGGAGGTGGGGGCCGGCACCACCCCTGCCGGCCCGCCGCACCCACGGTGCCCTCCCGTTTCTCCCTTCTGTGTCTGTCTCTCCCCCACCTCAGGTGAGTGAGCCCCAGAGCACCGGTGCAGAGGGGAAGCCCGGGCCGGTTTGCTGGCGCTGCGGGGAACCGGACCACCTTCAACAGCAGTGCACAGCAATGGAAGTGGGCGCGGTGGTTCGGATCCCCGACGCGCCAGAGGCCGCCCTCGATCGGGCCGGAGCGTATCGCATACCAGTGAGTATCCAAGGGGCTACATATCAGGCATTGGTGGATTCTGGTTGTAATCAGACCTCAATTCGCCAAAGCCTGGTTCAAAACGAGGCATTGGGGGGAGCACAAGGGGTGAAGGTTTTGTGTGTGCACGGGGATGTTCACAGCTACCCTTTGGTGTCGGTCCATATTATTTTCAGAGGGGAAAAATTTATAGTGAAGGCGGCGGTTAATCCTCGCCTTACCCACTCGTTAATTTTGGGGACTGATTGGCCGGGATTTCGGGGTTTAATGACGCGCCTAGTAGAGAGTGGGTCCTGCCAGTTGACAGGGGGAGGTCCCGGTGTCGTTTTGGCGGGAGCAGCTGTTGCAGAGCCGTCTACGTCATCTCCGCGTCAGGGTGAGGAGCCACCGGCTCCTCCTCTCTCTATTGGGGAATCCCTCGCGGATTTCCCATTGGAGCAGTCGCGAGACGAGACTCTGCAGCATGCGTTTGACCAAGTGAGAGTAATCGATGGTCAAACGCTCCCGCCGAACGCCACCCCGTCCTTCCCCTACTTCGCGATTATGAAGGATAGGTTATACCGAGTGACGCAGGACACTCAAACTAAAGAGCGAGTCACGCAGCTTTTGATTCCAAAGAGCCGCCGGGAATTGGTATTCCAGGCGGCTCACTTTAATCCCATGGCTGGACACTTAGGGCAGGATAAAACACTAGCCCGAATAATGGCCCGATTCTATTGGCCGGGGATTCGCGGCGATGTCCGTAGGTGGTGTACGGCATGCCGCGAATGCCAGTTAGTAAATCCAGCGGCCATTCCAAAAGCGCCATTGCGCCCTCTACCGTTAATCGAGACCCCGTTTGAAAGAATTGGGATGGATCTCGTCGGGCCATTAGATCGGTCAGCACGAGGGTACCGCTTTATATTAGTTCTAGTGGACTATGCAACGCGATACCCGGAAGCAGTGCCTCTGCGCAATATCTCAGCACGCAGTATAGCAGAGGCACTCTTCCGCGTCATCTCCCAAGTTGGAATCCCGAAAGAGATTCTGACTGATCAAGGCACTACGTTTATGTCACGAACACTACGCGAACTGTATGGGTTATTGGGGATTAAGCCGATCCGCACCAGTGTGTATCACCCACAAACGGACGGTTTAGTAGAACGGTTCAACCGCACCCTCAAAAATATCAGTAAGAAATTCGTAAGTGAGGACGCACGTAATTGGGATAAGTGGCTCGAACCCTTGCTGTTCTCAGTGCGAGAGGTCCCTCAAGCCTCCACGGGGTTCTCCCCGTTCGAATTATTATATGGGCGTAAGCCGCGCGGCATCCTGGACGTGCTGCGGGAAAATTGGGAGGAGGGACCTTCACAAAGTAAGAATGAAATTCAGTACGTTATGGACCTGCGCGCAAAACTCCACACGCTCACCCACCTAACTCAGGAGAATTTGCGGCAGGCCCAGGAACGGCAAGCCCGCCTGTACAACAAGGGTACGCGCCTTAGAGAGTTCACACCGGGAGATAAAGTACTCGTACTCTTGCCCACGTCGAGCTCCAAATTAATCGCCAAGTGGCAAGGACCCTTTGAGGTCACACGGCGAGTCGGGGACATCGACTATGAGGTGAGGCGAACAGACAGGGGTGGGGCGCTACAGATTTACCACCTCAATCTGCTCAAACTCTGGAACGAGGAGGTCCCCGTGGCGTTGGTGTCGGTAGTTCCGGAGAAGGCGGAGCTGGGGCCGGAGGTTCAAAAAGGGAATTTGGCATCACGTACCTCTCCGGTCCCCTGTGGAGACCACCTCTCCCTGACCCAACTCACGGAGGTCGCCCAGTTGCAGGCCGAGTTTTCGGATGTGTTCTCGCCCCTGCCCGGTCGCACTAACCTCATAGAACACCACATAGAGACACCCCCGGGGGTGGTAGTGCGTAGCCGCCCTTATAGACTACCCGAACACAAAAAAAAGGTGGTTCGGGAAGAACTTCAGGCCATGCTCGAAATGGGCATCGTCGAGGAGTCCCACAGCGACTGGAGCAGCCCGGTGGTCTTGGTTCCCAAGGCCGACGGCTCGGTCCGGTTCTGTGTGGACTATAGAAAAGTCAACGCAGTGTCTAAATTCGACGCGTACCCAATGCCTCGTATTGATGAGCTGCTCGATCGACTAGGCACGGCTCGCTTTTACTCGACACTGGATTTAACGAAGGGATATTGGCAGATCCCCTTGACTCCATTATCCCGGGAGAAAACGGCCTTTTCCACACCGTTCGGCTTACACCAGTTCGTCACACTTCCGTTTGGGCTGTTTGGGGCGCCCGCTACGTTTCAGCGGCTGATGGACCGGGTCCTCCGGCCCCACGCCACCTATGCGGCCGCCTACCTGGACGACATTATCGTTTATAGTAATGACTGGCAGCGGCACCTGCAACACCTGAGGGCCGTCCTTAGGTCACTGAGACGGGCGGGACTCACAGCCAACCCAAAGAAGTGTGCGATTGGGCGGGTGGAAGTACGGTATCTGGGCTTCCACTTGGGCAACGGGCAGGTGCGTCCCCAAATTAATAAGACAGCAGCGATTGCGGCCTGCCCGAGGCCCAAGACCAAAAAGGGGGTGAGACAGTTCCTGGGGCTGGCTGGCTACTATCGTAGGTTTATACCTAATTATTCGGATGTCACCAGCCCGCTGACTGACCTCACTAAAAAGGGGGCGCCAGATCCGGTCCAGTGGACGGAGCAGTGCCAGCGGGCTTTCTCGGAGGTAAAGGCTGCACTGTGTGGGGGGCCACTTTTACACTCCCCTGACTTCTCTCTCCCTTTTATGTTACAGACGGATGCGTCGGACAGAGGGCTGGGGGCCGTTTTGTCCCAGCAGGTGGAGGGGGAGGATCGCCCGGTCCTATACATCAGCCGGAAGCTGTCAGTGCGTGAGGGGCGCTACAGCACGATTGAAAAGGAGTGCCTGGCGATCAAATGGGCAGTCCTCGCCCTCCGGTACTACCTGCTGGGGCACTCTTTCACCCTCTGTTCGGACCACGCGCCCCTCCAGTGGCTCCACCGCATGAAAGATGCCAACGCGCGGATCACCCGTTGGTATCTGGCGCTCCAACCCTTTAATTTCAAGGTGGTCCACAGGCCGGGGGCGCAGATGGTCGTGGCGGACTTCCTCTCCCGTCAAGGGGGGGGGGGGGGGAGTCGGCTGCGGGCCGGACGGCTGCCCGGCCTGAGTCGGGCGGTGGGGGTATGTGGCAGCGGGGGCGTGGTCAAGCACCGGTCTGTGACAGGAGGGCGGAGTCAGGGAAGGTAAGTGGCAGAATCACTTCACCTGAGAGCAATTAACCTGTGTTTGTGTGTCTTCCCAGGGACCGCGCCCTATTTAGGGAGGGAGAGCGAGAGCAGAGGAGATCTCTCCCGAACCAGACACCTGATGTGTGTGTGTGCGCGTGTGTCTGTGTTAAAACAGATTGTGTTCCCTGAAAAGTGGAAGCAATAAAACTATTTGTTGAACCTGATCTCTGTCCTGCCGTCCTCTGTGCTCCACCCACACCTAGGGAAAGCTACATGTGTCTATCATCTCAATCTCAGAATCGTACCTGTCAGTACTAAGATGGTGTAGGGTGATATCACCTACGTGAATGGTGGCTCCCTGTGGTACACTAAGGAACACCATTTGGTTTGGGATTTTCATTCTGGTGGCTGTGTCGTGCTGGTCGTATGACATCAAGACTTCAGTTTTTGGAGTGTTAACAACCCACTGATTACCAGCTCTCTCTACTCTAGTTTCCATGTCCTCGTCCTTTATGGACATTTGACCTACACACTTTTGTTCGGGCGCTTGTGCCCTCAAACCACACAGGCGATCTGTAGTGTCTCTAACGAATGGGTTGCTTGGGCAGACCCAGTGGATGTCTTTAGTGGAGGTGCACATCTCTAGGTTGGGAATAAAGTAGACAGAGGGGTTGTCATCATGGAATGCTACCATGGGTGGTGTCTGTATGTGTATACGGACATTGTTTTTCCAGAAACCCACGTTGAGGACAGACTTGAGTCTATATATGTTGGTTTTCTCAATGACGGGTAGGTTTAGCATGAAACCTATCTCTAAGTCTTGTGGATTCACAAAAATGGGGATAGCACTGCCAAGACTATAGGCCAGGTGTATTTGCGATGAATACACGTTAGTAGTAGTAGCAGATTTTAGTATTTTATCTACCATGTTAAGGGGTATCAGATACGGTGGGGTCTTACCACTACTCAGGGTACTGATTGAGTTGCTATTTTCTCTAAGCAGGTCTTGCATTAAATCCCTTACTACTTGGACGTATTTGATCTCGCTCTTGATTATTTCAGCCAATTTGTCTACAGCATGCATAGTGTTATGGATTAGAGCAGAATGCATGTTAACAGTTAGTATAGTTCCCTGCAGGATTTTGCCTAAGCCCTGCAGCTCCTCTTGTTGAGAAAGCAGTTTCTCTCAGATCTCTGGCATTTCCTCTTTCAGAATGCTAACTTCTCTTTTCACCGTACTCAGACTGACTGAGTTGGCTGCAGAGAGACCAACAGAGAACAAGGATCCAATGGCAGATGCAGCGGTAAGTAAACCCCTGAGGAACCTTTTCTGACGTGTTTTACCGCTCAGCTCTTCCTCGGGGACTAAGAATTTTTGTAACTGCTCTAGCATGTGGATAGTGGTGCGTTTAGCGTGTTCAACTGTATTCCAGATCTCGCCATTTGGTCCATTATCATTGATCGATTGTGGTAGTGATTTGAGGTGTTTACGGTATACATCCCATGGGTCTAGTCGGGCGTATACTCGTTAAGTGTGAATGCGACAGTTTGTAAGAAGGAGCCCAGGAGCCTCCTGCAGGATGATGCCAGCTGGGGGGCCAGGCTCCACCACCTCACTTGACTGACTCAGTTGTAGGGTGAGGAGGATGCACAGGATTCCGAGGGAGTCCATTCTGTAACATACAGAAGGGTTTTTATTTTATTGGGTTGGTAAATGTGACTGGCAGTGTTAGTGTACGCTTATGGGTGAGTGAGGCGTACAAGCTGGGTGGACTGGATGGGCCTAACTATCGTCCACCTCCTTTTGGAATGAGGACTGTTCAAAAGGTTTGATTTGATTGCTATGAACCCATCGGTAGGAGGGTGTTTGATTAGGCCTGGATGTCCTAATGCGATACGCGACGGGGGACAGTTTTCCCACGATCTCGAAAGGTCCCGACCAGTGTGGTAGGAACTTCTTTGAGAGTCCTACCGGCTTGGTAAAGTTGAAGTAGAGGACTTTGTCGCCTATTTGATATTCGTGATGGGAGGCTTTTCGGTCATAGTAGGCCTTTTGTCCTTTCACGCTCGTTTCGAGAGTCTTTTGGGCCCATGCAAAGGTGAATTGTAGGTGGCGTTGTAGGTCGACGACATATTGATGTGCAGTGTATGCAGTTGCGACGCTCATGTCCTCTGGTCTGTACAGGAGGTGCAGTGGAAGAACCATTTCCTGCCCAGTCATCATCTCAAAAGGTGTGACTCCAGTGGTGCGATGAGGGGTGGACCTAACGGCCATTAGCACCAAGGGAAGTTTCACATCCCAATTTTTACCATGGTGGGTGACATACTTTTGCAGCATGCTCACAAATGGTTTGATTGGCTCGTTCAACCTGACCAGAGGATTGAGGTTGGTACGCGATATGGAATTTCGCCTCAACACCTAACATGTTCCACAGCGCAGCCATTACACCAGCAGTGAAATGGGTGCCTTTGTCTGAGTCGATGGATAGAGGAAGGCCCCAACAGCTGAACACATGGTTCATGAGAAGGAGAGCAGTAGTCTCTGCAATATCATTAGGGGCTGGTAGACATTCTATCCATTTTGTGAAAGCGCATGTGACGGTAAGGAGGTATTTGTTACCCCGGGAAGATTTTGGGACTGGACCGATCCAGTCCATTTGGAGGTTGGACCAGGGAAAGGTAATTCCGCGACTTTGCAGGGGAGCTCTATTTAGCGGTTTGGATGGGCGAAATTGACAACAGACCAGGCATCCCTTGACATACTCGGTTATGTCTTTGATCATGAAAGGCCAATAGACTATTGGCTGAAGGGTCTTGTAGGTGGCCTTAGCGCTCCTATGGCCTCCACATGGGCTGTCATGAGCATATTGCAAGACAATCCCCCTGTGGTCCATGGGAACGACCCAGCGGGGTGGTCCTTGACCACGAGGCATGTACACCAGGAGCCCTTTCTCAAGCTTCAGGCAGTGCTGGAGGTTATGGAGATGTTTTAGGTCTTTTGACTGTTGTAGCGCCACTTCTGATATGGGGAATGCCCTTGGGTCTGTAACAAAGTTGCGAATCTGGCTGATAGTTGGGTCCTTATCCTGCATAGTTACCAGATCTGCGTCGCCTGGTTGTCTACCTAAATGGACGGTCAACGACTGGGGTTCAGGGTCTTCACGCCTTTCTCTAGCCTGTCGGCGAGTAACGGCGTTCATGACGTGACACGGTCTCTCAGGGAGCCACCCCTCCTGGAACTCCCAGGGGGGGCCGTCCATAGCTCCTGCTTTGGCGAGGCGATCAGCCTCATCGTTGCCAATTTTATCAGGTCCAGGGACTTGAGAGTGCCCTTTCACCTTTTTCCAGTACATGGTCATTCCCTGGCCTGCCACCAGTTTGTCACATGCCAGGAAAAGTTCAGAGTGTTTCACTACTTTTCCTCTAGCATTTTTCATGTCATTCATTTTCCATGTGGGGAAGTGAGAAATGAAGCTGTGACGGGCATAGTTGGAGTCAGAGCAGATAACTAGTTGCCCAATGCCCACTTCGCTAGCTTGTTGCAAAGCGATGAGCACTGCTGCTATCTCTGCATATTGGCTTGTCCTGGCTCCGATTTGGTACTGGTATTGTCCTTTCAGAGGGCCTACTGTCCAAACAATACCAACACCGGCTCGCAGTTCATTCTCATGGCGAGAGGAACAACCATCTATGTAGACCATGGGAAGGTCTTTACATGAGTTATCGTCATAGTAGTGGTGGTCTGATGGAAGGGAAGGTGTAGTTATGAGGACAGGATTCTCTCCTGTCTCCTGCCCACAATCACAGTGCTGGCAGTCAGCTAAGCCTTGGCCCAATGCCATTTTATGGTTCTGGGCATACTTCACCTCAATGTTGTAGCCCTGTAAGGCCATCATCCATGCCGCGATGCAGCTATTGGACACCCTCCCATCTCTTAGCCTCTGACTGTTTAAGAAAGAGACAGGTTGGTGAGATGTCTCTATCACCATTTTCTGACCACCAATGTAGCTGCGGAAATGTTCAACGGCCCAAACAGTGGTTAACAGGGCTTTCTCGCAGTTTGAGAATTTAAACTCCACACTACTAAGTGAATGGCTACCGTATGCGACGACTCGCCTGTCCTTATCATACTGCTGTGATAAGGCAGCACTTAAGCAGTGAGTGGAGAAGCTGGCTTCAAGGTAAAATGCTTTGTCCTTGTCTGGATAAGCGAGGCAGGGGGCAGAGCACAATTTCAGCTTCATTTCTCTGAAAGCATGTTCTTGAGGACTGTCCCACTGAAATTCCTTATCCTTTCGGAGAAGCTCTGTGAGTGGTCTCGCAATTTCTGCGCAGTCCTCAATAAACTGCCTGGAGTAATTGCAGATGCCTAGGAAGCTCCTAAGTTCTGACACATTAGTGGGGGCTTTAATGTCTTGGATGGCTTGGATTCTCCCTGACTGGGGTTCAATACCATCAGGCCCCACGAGCAGGCCAACGTATTCAACTTTTGTGTGACACCACTGGCCCTTAGTGATGGAGAGCTTGGCTCCAGCGTTAGCAAGCTGAGTAAGGACATGTCGAATTTCAATTAAATGAGCTTCGAACGTTTGTGATCTGATCAGGATGTCGTCAACATAAATCAAGTTCCCACGAGCAGCAGCATCACTCATAGCCTTGTGTAGGAATATGTTGAATTCTGCTGGTGAGTTGGAGTACCCAAAAGGGCATCGGTTCCAGGTAAACTGCCAATTTGTGAAGGAGAACGCTAGTTTATACTGGTCTTTAGGATCGACTTTCATCGTCCAGAATCCACTGGCCACGTCGGCGGTGGAGAAAAACTTAGCGTCTCTCACCTTGGCGAGCTCTTGGTCTAGATGGATCATTGGCCACCTTGACAAGGGGACTTGCTTATTCAGCTGCCTGTAGTCAATGGTGAGGCGCCATTTGCCGTTAGGCTTCAGCACGGGCCACAAGGGAGAATTGTATGTGGAATTACATTCTCGAATTATCTGCTTCTCCAGCAAAGTGTTTATGATCCCTTGGATAGAGTCATAAGTGGCTAAAGGGATTTTGTACTGGCGCACAAACGTTGGTTGTGCATCCAGGTCAGTGGGGATTCGTACGGTGTGAAGGTCTGTGACTCCGCAGTCATTAGAGTCCCGTGACCAAGTGTCCTTGAAATCATAAAACAATTGGCAGAGTTGTTGTCTTTGAGCGTCCAAGGTTAGGCTATCAGCCCTAGTAAGCTGTTGTTGGACCTCCAGTTCGAACCCAGGGTATGGTTCGCCTAATGAGGAATCTACAGCGTCTGATGCAGGGGTGTTTTCACCCGGCTGAGAGGAGAGGGCATATACCATCATGCCCTCTGCTGTGTCAACTTTGGCCATAAAAACTCTGTCATCACACAGCATGTCATGTGGCTCGATACGAATCATGTTATTGGGGACAGTAAAGAAAGCGTTTCTACTGTCTTTTAGTCTGACCAAAGAAAGAGGCAGTTCACCTATGACTGGAATTGTTAGTTCAAAGTCATGGAATGATCTGTCCATCAGCAGACCTAGGGGGCAGCGAGCAGGCACGGTGAGAGGGGTGTTTGTCAAGTTTTGCACCAGGAGGTAAGACGAACGATGGTTCAGTTCAAGCAGAGGAGTGCCACAAACTGTTAGGTTACATTCCAGAAATAGGGGCAGAGGTTGGAAGAAAGCCTCTGAAGTTGGAAGCTCTTGACCCCTCAGAACGACCAACTTAAGGGAAAAACCGGCCGTCCTAGCAGGAATAACAACGTCAAACTCACTAGCTACCTGGCATGCCTGAGGGATGGTCTGTCCCGAGTGCATGCGCTCAAGGTCAGCGAGGAGTGGGTGGTTGTTGATGTTGGCTTGAGTCCAGATTACCTGGTTTACCATGTCTATCTGGGCTCCTAGCCTAACCAGAATGTCTGCTCCGATGAAAAGTGGATTGGAGAGTTGAGGGACCATGCTCAAGAAATGGAGGAACTCTCTTGTTCCGATTGTCATGGTTACGGCACAGACGCCAACAGCCTTAACAGAGGTTTGGGGTTGTTCGGCAGAGAGAAGTCGGTGGCTCTTCTGCCCGAATACGGGGCAAGAATGGCTTTGACACAGCGTGTCAAACAAAGTCTGGCTGATGGCTGATTTCTCAGACAAAAGCGTCTTAGCTGCGTTGGGGACCGTGGTCCCATTGACTCGCACTTCACCTGATAGGGTAGGGCAGTACATAGCTGAGGTTGAGTTACTCAGGGAGCAAAGGAAAGAGGTGTGATTTTCCAAAGAATTGTGGCCACTAGGGGGATTCACGATGTTGGGTGTTTCGACACCAGACTCGGTATACAAAGACATGAACCGAAGTTCATCGGATATTTGGTCTCCCAGGCTTGGTTGGTCGGTGTCTGCACTAATCTCGTCGCAATGGGCTTGTTCATGTTTTGTGGGATCCAACGACTGTGGGGTCATGATTTGGGCCCACAGTTGACTGCGATGACAATCAATGAGTGGTGCCAACCTGTCGAGTAGGTCTTGGCCAATCAGTAGTTCTTCCATACCCACAGAGCAGATGTAAGTGGGATGTATGATTGACATGCCTTGGAATGTGAGTTTCAACCATGCCATTTTTGTTACTGGGGCTTTGTCTCGCGTGAAGCTGACCAAGTTTATGTTGCAGGGTTTGGTTGGGATAGGGTCACCCTGTGAGAGCCGTGTCTGAGAGATGGTGGCGAAGACTTTAGCACACATGAGCGTGATCTCCGATCCAGTATCCAGAAGGGCGTGGAGGGTGACTGTACCCTCGACCACCACGGGGGTGTAAATGCGCTTAGCGTTGCCCCTTCTAACTAGATCACCTAAGAACTGCATCAGAGGAGCGTTTTGTGGGTTTGCCTTCACCACCAGGGGGGGCTCTTCTTCCTGACCATCGCCTGTGGTTTCACAGAGATCTCCTCCCCATTTCACGAGATATACTCGCGGTTCCTGGCCTAGTCATGGCAGCGGGTGGTCTTCATCACCCTTCTTGGGCTCTTTTGTTTTATCTGTTGAGGGGTTTGACCTCTTCTGTAACAGTCCCTTAACCTCAGCCAACTGGGCTTTCAAAGAATCCAGCTCTGAGTGGAGCTCGCCAGGTTGGTCTGAGTTGCTGTGTCGGTCACTTCTACCCCTACGTTTGGAGCTACGGTCGGAGCGCTCCTGCCGTTTCTGGCCAGAGCAGGGATGGTGATCTTGCTGCCAACCGCCTTGTTCCTTATGACCCTTTTCATATGAGGGGCGGTTGCCATGGTCACTATGGCCTTGCCCTCGGTCCCTCCTGGCCTTACCTTGCCGATTCTTCTGCTTGCCCTGGTGATGGCCTGGCAAGGGGCGGTTCAGACCGGGATTCCTCCGGGTGGGTCCCCCTTTTGGAGCTTCACCTCCTTCTAGGGTTAGCGGTGGCCCGTCTGCACCCTGGAGACTAAGGACTCTGGGGTCATCATCGTTCCTGTCTGTGGGTTTGACGATGGTCTCCCAGGTCATTTGGGCTAGTTGCCTAATTTCCCTCATCGAATAGCAACCTTGTCGACACGTCAGTGTGACTTGAGTCCGCACACATGGATGGAGGTTGTGTAAGAAGAGGGATTTGAAGCCTCTGGCTTCTTCCAGGCCTGGTGCGTTACTACCCTGGAAATAGGCAGTACGTAGCCATCTATAATACTCATGAGGCGCCTCAGACCGTTTTTGTCTGATTTGTATAGCACACAATGTCGCGGAGATTTCATCCATGTACGGCGCATATTCTTCCCTCATGTAATTGCGAAGTTTTGAATAATTATCGCGAACGTTTGGGGGTAGTGTCTCTAAAAAGGCACGAACGCTGCTACTGGAGGTTTTCCAAATCAGCTTAAGTTTCTCTCGCGTTGTGGCTTTCAGCAGGTCCATCAGACATCGGTCTATTTCTCGTAAATAGAACATTTATGTTGGTTCTTTTATTGTCGGGATCGAATCGCTCAATATCTTTGGCAAGTAGGTCAATTTGCCGTATGCGGAGGGCTTGGTGCACGTCCTTGTGCAGCCTCCTTCGTTCTCCTGAGTACTCACTATCTGAGCTACTCTGGAATTGCTCCCGTTCTGCACGAGAGTCGTAGTCTGATTCATCCGAAGATGGATCAGGGATACTGTAGCGCACCGACCTGGGTGTGCTATGGTTCTGGGCTCGGGATGAGCACAGTACGGCTCCACCCTGGCTAAATGATGAAGGAGTCGTGTAGCGAGTTGATGGAGTTTGGCGGGATGTCTGGTTCTCGACCAGGTAATCCACGGTGTCCGGTTCGGATGCCTCTTCCCTCTCTGAGCTTCAGCGCATTGTTGGGGGTCTTTCAAGCCCCTCGCGCCCTTCTTGGGGGGTCTGCTCCTTGGCAGCCCTTTTAGCAGCCTATTCGGCTTTATCGAGCCTTTCGGCGCAATCATCAAGGGAGTTTTTCAAAAGCTCACGCTCCCTATATAAATCATTAACATCGGCTGTCAGCTCGGCGTTGCTGGTGGTCAGCCTTCTAACCTCTCCGCGGAGGCGTCTGATCTCTTGATCAGTATCCTGGAAGTGCAACAGGAATAGCTTACCTAGTGCCTCTTGGACACTAATAGTTGTTTTCTTTGGATCTCTCATATGTTTTATGGAGCTATCTATGTTAATCTGGCATTCACCCTGGCTCATGCTCCCAATGTTTGCTTTTTTGGAGGCAGAGCAGTGAATGAGGTCTGCGATGACGTCAAAGAGAGAAACGTCTTGAACATTGTCTTCAGCTTCTGAGACACGAGGGGATGCCATTTTACTTAGGTTGGATATCACATAACTAATTAATCAGTGAGTCAATTTATTCATTAATTAATTATTATTAATTAATATTAACTACGTAATTAATTAATCAGTTGATAAGGTTTGTTTTGTTTGACAATGCTATCTCTTATCCTAAGTTATGAATAGGTTATTAGTATTTGTGATATGGCTATCACGCTACTGTTAACCGTCTAACACACTTGGGGATATACCTTGGCAACTGCTGAATCAAATTGATAGTTTATCTGTTGTTGCAACAATATTCAAGAAGTCAACACCAATCTCCTCACACGGGGCACCAATTTAATGTAGGTGCAATTAGTAATTAAGTGATCAATCTCATTAAATCAGTCTCATTAAGTCATTAAATCAGTCTCATTAAATAATACCTTTAATTTTGATACTTAATAATAAATTATCAAACAGCTAAATTATGGTATATTCCAAATTATTATGATCACTTACCATATTACACAACCTATATGCACCTTGGAATCCTTTGAGATTGAGTAACTTCAAAAATATCAGAACAACAAATAAACACACACAGTTTCAATAATTAATTGAATTTATTATAAAGATAAAATGAATAATGGCAGTTGATATCTTCAAATAGTCAGCAACAAACAGTGAGATGTGTGTGTCCATAGAAGTGTGTGTGTGTGTGTGTGTGTGTGTGTGTGTGTGTGTGTGTGTGTGTGTGTGTGTGTGTGTGAGATAAAAAAATTAAATGTTAACAATTGAAATACATTCAACTGGTCATCCGTGATGTATGTGGATTTGAATGTGGGCATGGGGGAATGCACTATAAAGGTTGAATTGAATCAGGGCTTGGAATATTATCTAAAGTTGAGACAAAGGACCTCATGATAAAGAACAGAGGGGGGAAGGGTCACCACGTATTTCTTTATAGAACAAAGAGAGTTAGCTTCGGTTTGCTAGCTAAGGTGTGTTGTGAGGCCTATGGCCTAACCAAAAGGGCTAGCGTGGGATGCTAACTGAGGTGTGTTTTGTGTGTATGTGTGTGACCACGTGGTGAGGCCTTATAGTCCCTGGAGACAATACAATTAGCCCTGGATGCTAATGAGACAGAAGAATTAGCCGTAGCAGCTAACCCACTAGCTTTATAACATTACCAAATTCACAGAAATCTTGATGAGGTCAAAGTATGTGTAAATAATGAAATTAAAGTGCTAGAAAGGTAAAGGGGGCATGCAAAACCTATCTATTAAACAATTAAGAGATCAAAATAGAACAATTATGGAAACACAAAATCAGTGTGCACACTTAAACAGTTCCTGAGTTTAAATTCACACTACGTAAATAAACTAATTCCTAAGACTAGTCTTTTTGCCCAAAATGGCAAATCTGCTCCAGTACCTTGCCTCTGTGTAGGAATACAGAGAAGCTACGAAGATGCTGAATTTTACAGGAGCTCGTGAAGACTTCTGTAGAAGGCAGAGAATTCTTGATCCGATGCTTTGTAGTTCGTGGGAAGAAAATATCTGATTAAAATAATGTGCACAGCGCTTTATTAGAAGGAGCCGGTCGCTTCTAACATTAATTAACTGCTTGGGCTGCAGTCCGTACATACTTATGATGAATAACTGAAAACTGGTTGTAACTCAATCTGAGTTTAAAGTCACGTGATTCTAGAATCTACCATGGCCAAAGGTGAAAGAAAAGCGCGAAACTCTGATTCTTGAGGAAAAGAAAAGACGTCTTTATCTGGTTTGCTCGGCGGAGCGGATCTCTTTGTACGGTACGTGCAGACAGGAACAGTCCAGACAAGAGAGAGAAAGAGCGGAAACGTGTTCCATTACTTATGGCTTCAAAGAGGATGTGATGTAGGTGATCCCCCCCCAGGCGTGACATAGGTGAACGCGGAAGCTGGTGATGGGAGTTGTAGTCCTAAAAGACAATACAGGCGGTACCTACATTTCCCCCTTTTGGTCTCAGGGGTATGATGGAGCCGTAGCACTGAGAGCACAGTACCGTACAGTTCAACAGGGATTTTGTCAAAGGGATCCCCAGTGTACTGCACACAAGCAAAATTATTTCAGAGGTGGAAATAGACTAGCAAACACTGAATAACTGCAGTCTAACCAAGCAGTTATCGACGATGAATGAAATAATGAATCATTGCAAGTTACTGTGTGTTTATTGTCGCACACAGCCAATTAAAATAATACAGTGAAAATGCAGCATGTCATTTTAAATATTTTATTATTCAGTTTTATCCCAGGATGTGTAATAGATGTTGGTATTTTATTGCTGCACACCTGTTTAACAATTATTTGGTGTATTTAGTAAATGACATGGATTTATAAATGGTTTGTGCCAGTTTTAGTTGAAATGTGAAATGCAATTTTAATGACTGCTCCTTGGGCTCCTTAAGTAGGTTAGAGGAAAAGAAAAAGTTTGGCAATTTAAACTGTACACATCCAGTCAGGTGGCCAAAGTAAAAATCTGAAATAATATATGGAGACACATAGCATGTGTAGGTGCAACTTTACCAGTGCTGCATTTAAGTAATTAACATCCTACTGTGCCCTGTGGTATATATTTATAAAACACAATTTTGCAGTAATGGTGCATTTCATTTGTACTGGGAAGTTAGGATTTCCAAGTTCCCAGTCAGAAATATTGACTGAAATGCCTCCTGAAGTCAGATTGCTGACTCAGAAAGACAGAGGATCCTCACCAATCCTGACTTCAAAATCCAATATGGCAGCACCGCACATCAAGAGTAGTGAAAGCTGCAGTAATATACTGTTTATTTGCACTTCTGTCTTATTTGTGTCTCATTAAATCAGTCATACAGAAAGTACTGTCCAACTTCTATCTGTGGACATGTTTGTATGTGTAAAATACTGTATAATGCCTTATCAACTGGTATTGCTAACAATGGGTTAGCATGGGGCAGCCATGGCTTGAAGGTTGGCCTGAAGTGCCCTTGAGTGCCTCCCCAGGTGCTGTAGCATAGTTGTCCACTGCTCTGGGTATGTGTGTGTTCATTGCTCACCTGTGTGTGCATGTGTGTGTTCACTGCTTCAGATGGGTTAAATGCAGAGGAGACATTTTACTGTGCTTAAGTCTGAGCTTGAGTGTATGTGTGATAAATAAAAGGCTTCTTGTTCTCTTGTTCAATGACTAACATTAACTGGTATAGTTAAGAACTGGTATTGGTTTTCCAACTTCTTATACATCTTGGATGTGACATCATTCCCAGCTCCAACTTCCAACATCCAAGGTAAATGGAGCACAACATAAAATAACAAGAAATAAAATAAGTGACTGAAAATGGGTTCATTGCTGGGGCATGAATGGCTTCAGCAAATAGGCTAATGTTTCAACAGGAACAGGGACTGAAATGTGGGAAGCCATCCCTATTCGTTCCAGCTATGGAAAAGGCATCAGAAAATAGGGTTGGAAGCTGTTGTTGAAAGCACACATTCATTGACCATGATGTTTATGCATGATGGAATACAAAAGAGCAACTCTTCTTCAGGTGACTGAAAAAGTCAGTGGTGTTCATCCCTCCAGTACATTTCCAGAGACTTGTAGAATCTATGTCAAGGCGTACTGAAGCATTAAATTGTGTTCAATTGACTTGAAATCTTGAAACCGGATCTCAGACTTGTGGAACAGTATTAATATTAGAGATTGCGTTTTAAATGTAGTGAAATGTGGTGGGTAGGAGGAGGAAAGCAAAAATGACAAGAAGCTCTCTCATGTGTAGAGAGGAGCAGATCAACAGGTAACCAAATCTCATGCAAAATTCACAGGGTTTCGAACAAAAGAGATGGATTTCATTTGATTTAAAACAAATGAAGAAGCTCTAAAAGGTATGACTGCTAAACCCAGCACAGCAGTGAGGCAGAGGATTGCTGTCTCTGCTACTGTACTACGCTCCCACCCTGCAACCACATTACACGTTGCTATTCATTATTATTCAGTTGAGAGAGAGAGAGAGAGAGATGGAAATAATAGTAAAATCTAGTGCACAGGGAAAAAATTAATAGATGCCTTCGTCTTATGTTAACAGAGGTCTTATGTCCATCTATGGATGGAAGCATTTATTAAGGGCAAACTGACATTAAGTACTGAATGAACTGAATCAGCCAGTTGCAATTTCTCTCTCTCTCTCTCTCTCTCTCTTTCTCTCTCTCATCAGTAATTGGTGCTGTTGTACTCAAGATAGCACATTACATAGAGTTTTGTCTTAGAATATGAAGTATAAAGCAGATGAAACTTGCTTAACAGAATAATTTTCCCCACTACACAATACATATAGTCCATAAACTGTAATTCTCCACAAAACAGACCACCACTGGTCCTCCTCATCAGAATTGATTTAATGTGTCTATGGTTTTATTCTATAACCTCGTGGTTACAATTTATGGAACAATAACCTCAACTTTTTGTATCACTATGGGCTACTCACTCTGGAGTGGGACTCCATTTCAGCCAGGGAGCATGATGCCCATCAGCCCATCTGAAATTAATGGATGGAGTGGGGAATACATTTTTTATAAGCAATTGATCAATGAATAGCAACCCTTAATACAGCTGTCATGTCTCGAAACCAACAAAAGAAAGTGGCACAAAGTTGTAATACCCACTGAAAACATTCTTGCTTCTGAAGTTCTGAAGTACTAACACACACAGAAACTATCAGAGGAAGATAACCAACTAGGTTAACTCTTGCTAAACACTGGGCATGGCTATGTGTGGCAGCGGGGGCATGGCCAAGCATCGGTCTGTGACAGGAGAGCGGAGTCAGGGAAGGTAAGTGGCAGAATCACTACACCTGTCGTTAATTAATGTGTTTGTGTGTCTTCCCAGTGACCGCGCCCTATTTAAGGAGAGAGAGCGAGAAAAGAGGGAGCTCTCTCCCGAACCAGACGGTTGATGTGTGTGCATGTGTCTGAGTGTGTGAGAGTGTTTAGAAAAGAGAGTTTTGTGAACTCAGTTCTGGCCTGCCGTCCTTCTGTGCTCCACCCACCTACATGAACTGTCACAGTGGTGCTGAAACCCAGGAATGAGCACAGAAGAGAACAGCCCCATGGAGTCCTCCCCCTTCGCGGACCTGATCCACGCCCTCACCACGGCCCAAGAGAGCCAGCACCAGGCGCTGCTCCCCCTCCGAAAGGAGCAAGAACAACGGTTCGAGGCCCTGGTGCTGGCGCAACAGGAAGATCGTCGGGCGTTCCGGCACCTTCTCGTTTCGGCGGGGTCTACCAACGCTCCCACCGCGGGCCCGTCCCCTCCCACCCTAAAAAAGATGGGCCCGCAGGACGACCCCGAGGCATTCATCACACTCTTTGAGCAAGTTGCGGAGACCTCGGGGTGGCCGATGGATCAGCGCACGGCGCGCCTCCTCCCCCTGCTAACGGGAGAGGCGCAGCTGGCCGCGCTACAGCTCCCCGCCGACCGCCGGCTGGCCTACACGGACCTTCACCGGGCCGTCCTCCAGCATGTGGGGCGCACCCCCAAGCAGCAGCGTCAGCGCTTCCACACTTTGCGCTTGTAGGAAGTCGGCCGGCCGTTCGCGTTTGGCCAGCAACTCTGGGACGCCTGCTGGCAGTGGTTGAGGGCCGACAGCTGTGACGCCGAGGGACTCATCGACCAGGTCGTACTGGAACAGTTCATCTCACGTTTACCAGCAGGAACCGCAGAGTGGGTCCAGTGCCACCGCCCGGCGTCACTGGATCAGGCAATCAAGCTGGCGGAGGACCATTTGGCGGCTGTCCCGACGGCAGGACAGCAGACGACCTCTTCTCTTCTCTCCTCTCTCTCTCCTCCTCCTGTGTATCCTCCTCGCCCCATTCCCCCACCACGGAGGAGGGGGCCGGCCCCACCCCAGCCGGCCCGCCGCACCCACGGTGCCCTTCCGTTTCTCCCTTCTGTGTCTGTCTCTCCCCCCCTCAGGTGAGTGAGCCCCAGAGCACTAGTGCAGAGAGGAAGCCTGGGCCGGTTTGCTGGCGCTGCAGGGAGCCGGGCCACCTCCAACAGCAGTGCTCGGTAATGGAGGTGGTTCAGATCCACGACACGCCAGGAACCACCCTGATCGGGCCGGAGCGTATCGAATACCAGTGAGTATCCAAGGGGATACATATCAGGCGTTGGTGGATTCTGGCTGTAATCAGACCTCAATCCACTAAAGCCTGGTGCAAAACGAGGCATTGGGGGGGAGCATAATTGGTGAAGGTGTTGTGTGTGCACAGGGATGTTCACAACTACCCTTTAGTGTCGGTCCACATTCTTTTCCAAGGGGAAAAATTTATAGTGAGGGCGGCGGTTAATCCTTGCCTTACCCACTCTATAATTTTGGGGACTTATTGGCCAGGATTTCGGGATTTAATGACACACTTAGTGAAGAGTGGGTCCTGCTATTTAACAGGGGGAGGTCCCGGTGTCGCTTTAGTGCGAGCAGCAGTCACAAAGCCGTACGTCATCTCCGCGTCAGAGTGAGGAGCCCCCGGCCCCTCCTCTCTCTGTTGGGGAATCCCTCACGGATTTCCCATTAGAGCAATCGCGAGACGAGACTCTGCGGTATGCGTTTGACCAAGTGAGAGTAATTGATGGTCAAATGCTCCAGCCGAACGCCACCCCGTCCTTCCCCTACTTTGCGATTATGAAGGATAGATTATACCAAGTGACGCAGTTCACTCAAACTAAAGAGCGAGTCACGCAGCTTTTGATTCAGAAAAGCCGCCGGGAATTGGTATTCCAGGCGGCTCACTTTAATCCCATGGCTGGACACTTAGGGCAGGATAAAACACTAGCCCAAATAATGGCCCGATTCTATTGGCCGGGGATTTGCGGCGATGTCCGTAGGTGGTGTACGGCGTGCCGCAAATGCCAGTTAGTAAATCCAGCGGCCATTCCAAAAGCGCCTTTGCGCCCTCTACCGTTAATCGAGACCCCGTTCGAAAGAATTGGGATGGAGCTCGTCGGGCCATTAGATCGTTCAACATGAGAGTACCGCTTTATATTAGTTCTAGTGGACTATGCAACACGATACCCGGAAGCAGTGCCTCTTCGCAATATCTCAGCACGCAGTATTGCAGAGATTCTGACTGACCAAGGCACCTTGTTTATGTCACGTACACCGAACGAACTGTATAGGTTGTTGGGTATTAAGCCGATCCACACCAGCATGTATCACCCACAAACGGACGGTTTAGCTGAATGGTTCAACCACACCCTCAAGAACATAATTAAAAAATTCGTAAGCGAGGACGCATGTAATTGGGATAAATGGCTCAAACCCTTGCTCTTTGCAGTGCGAGAGGTCCCCCAAGCCTCCACGGGGTTCTCCCCATTTGAATTGTTATACAGGCGTAAGCCGCGTGGCATTCTAGATGTGCTGCGGGAAAATTGGGAGGAGGGACCTTCACCAAGTAAAAACGAAATCCAATACGTTATTGACCTGCGCGCAGAACTCCACACACTCACGCACCTAACTCAGGAGAAGTTGTGGCAGGCCCAATAATGACAGACCCACCTGTACGACAAGGGTACATGCCTTAGGGAGTTCGCACCGGGAGATAAAGTACTCGTACTGTTGCCCACATCGAGCTCCAAATTGGTCGCCAAGTGGCAAGGACCCTTTGAGGTCACACGGCGAGTCGGGGACGTTGACTATGAGGTGAGGCGAGCGGATAGGGGTGGGGCGCTACAGATTTACCACCTCAACCTGCTCAAACTCTGGAACGAGGAGTTCCCGGTGGCATTGGTGTCGATGGTTCCAGAGAAGGCAGAGCTGGGGCCGGAGGTTCAAAAGGGAACATTGGCATCGCGTACCCCTCCGGTCCCCTGTGGAGAACACCTCTCCCCGACCCAACTCACAGAGGTTGCCCAGTTGCAGACTGAGTTTTCGGACGTGTTCTCGCCCCTGCCCGGCCGCACCACCCTCATAGAGCACCACATTGAGACGCCCCCGGGGGTGGTAGTGCGTAGCCGCCCTTACAGGTTACCCGAGCACAAGAAAAAGGTGGTTCGGGAAGAACTCGAGGCCATGCTCGAAATGGGCATCGTCGAGGAGTCCCACAGTGACTGGAGCAGCCCAGTGGTCTTGGTACCCAAGGCCGACGGGTTGGTCCGGTTCTGTGTAGACTATAGAAAAGTCAATGCGGTATCTAAATTCGATGCGTACCCAATGCCTCGTATTGATGAGTTGCTCGATCGGCTAGGCACGGCTCGTTTTTACTCGACACTGGATTTAATAAAGGGTTATTGGCAGATCCCCTTGACTCCATTATCCCGGGAAAAAAACGGCCTTTTCCACACCGTTCAGCTTACACCAATTCGTCACACTTCCTTTTGGGCTGTTGGGGCGCCCGCTACGTTTCAGTGGCTGATGGATAGGGTCCTCCACCCCCACGCCACCTATGTGGCCGCCTACCTCGACGACATTATCATCTATAGTAATGACTGGCCGAGGCACCTCGAACATCTGAGGGCCGTCCTTAGGTCGCTGAGGCGAGCGGGTCTCACAGCCAACCCGAAGAAGTGTGCGATTGGGCGGGTGGAAGTACGGTATCTGGGCTTCCACTTGGGCAACGGGCAGGTGCGTCCCCAAATTAACAAGACAGCAGCAATTGCGGCCTGCCCGAGGCCCAAGACCAAAAAGGGGGTTAGACAGTTCCTGGGGCTGGCTGGCTATTATCATAGGTTTATACCTAATTATTCGGATGTCACCAGCCCGCTGACTGATCTGACTAAAAAGGGGGCACCAGATCCGGTCCAGTGGACATCAGTCGCAAGCTGTCAGTGCGTGAGGGGCGCTACAGCACCATTGAGAAAGAGTGCCTGGCGATCAAGTGGGTGGTCCTCGCCCTCCGTTTCTACCTGCTGGGACGCCCTTTCACCCTCTGTTCGGACCACGTGCCCCTCCAGTGGCTCCACCGCATGAAGGATGCCAACGCGCGGATCACCCGTTGGTATCTGGCACTCCAACCCTTTAACTTCAAGGTGATCCACAGGCCGGGGGCGCAGATGGTCGTGGCGGACTTCCTCTCCCGTCAAGGGGGGGGGGGGGGGGGAGTCGGCTGCAGGCTGGACGGGCGCCCGGCCTGAGTTGGGCGGTGGGGGTATGTGGCAGCGGGGGCGTGGCCAAGCATCGGTCTGTGACAGGAGGGCGGAGTCAGGGAAGGTAAGTGGCAGAATCACTACACCTGTCATTAATTAATGTGTTTGTGTGTCTTCCCGGTGACCGCGCCCTATTTAAGGAGAGAGAGCGAGAGAAGAGGGAGCTCTCTCCCGAACCAGACGGCTGATGTGTGTGCGTGTGTCTGAGTGTGTGAGTGTTTATAAAAGCTGAAAAGCTGAATAAAAGAGTTTTGTGAACTCAGTTCTGGCCTGCCGTCCTTCTGTGCTCCACCCACCTACATGAACTGTCACACTATGTTTTCTAAAATCTTGCACTTTTGTCCTCATCTCTTTCATTGCCAGCTTACCATAGTGCAGTACTCAAACTAGCCTGCTAGTGAAATAATAAAAACTGAGGAACCGGAATGTGACAGTCACGACACTTAACATGTTACTAATGCAAGCTAAGTTCCAAGTGCTCCATGTCAGCAGTGTTTCAAGGCCCCTTGTAGAACTGCACATTGTTGACCTATTCAGAATAGATCTGAATAGATCTATTCTATTCTATCTATTAGATAGATAATAGATCTATTATATTCTATCTATCTAGATCTATTCTAGATCTGAATAGGTGAACAATGTTCACCTATTCAGTTTGTTTTTGCATTTTGCTGCATCTCACTTGAGTACTGCTGATTCACTCTTTTAAACTTTGTAACAATATGAACTTTGTGGTGGTGTTTTCCGTTTGTGAGTACATTTGTGTGTTTATGTGCAGGAAAGAGGGTGAAATGTGGCAAGCTATTTTCAGCCATTTTCATAAATGCATTGTTGTGCAAGTGCACAGGATTTCCTTGGCCTTCCCAATTACCACTCCGACACTGAATTAATTACAACCCCGATTCCAAAAAAGTTGGGACAAAGTACAAATTATAAAAAATGGAATGCAATGATGTGGAAGTTTCAAAATTCCATATTTAATTCAGAATAGAACATAGATGACATATCAAATGTTTAAACTGTGAAACTGTATCATTTAAAGAGAAAAATTAGGTGATTTTAAATTTCATGAGAACAACACATCTCAATAAAGTTGGGATAAGGCCATGTTTACCGCGTGGGTTTCCTCCGGGTGCTCCGGTTTCCCCCACAGTCCAAAGACATGCAGGTTAGGTTAACTGGTGACTCTAAATTGACCGTAGGTGTGAATGTGAGTGTGAATGGTTGTCTGTGTCTATGTGTCAGCCCTGTGATGACCTGGCGACTTGTCCAGGGTGTACCCCGCCTTTCACCTGTAGTCAGCTGGGATAGGCTCCAGCTTGCCTGTGACCCTGTAGAAGGATAAAGCGGCTAGAGATAATGAGATGAGATGATAAGGCCATGTTTACCACTGTGAGACATCCCCTTTTCTCTTTACAACAGTCTGTAAACATCTGGGGACTGAGGAGACAAGTTGCTCAAGTTTAGGGACAGGAATGTTAACCCATTCTTGTCTAATATAGGATTCTAGTTGCTCAACTGTCTTAGGTCTTTTATGTCATATCTTCCGTTTTATGATGCGCCAAATGTTTTCTATGGGTGAAAGATCTGGACTGCAGGCTGGCCAGTTCAGTACCTGGACCCTTCTTCTACGCAGCCATGATGCTGTAATTGATGCAGTATGTGGTTTGGCATTGTCATGTTGGAAAATGCAAGGTCTTACCTGAAAGAGACGTCGTCTGGATGGGAGCATATGTTGCTCTAGAACCTGGATATACCTTTCAGCATTGATGGTGTCTTTCCAGATGTGTAAGCTGCCCATGCCACACGCACTAATGCAACCCCATACCATCAGAGATGCAGGCTTCTGAACTGAGCGCTGATAACAACTTGGGTCGTCCTTCTCCTCTTTAGTCTGAATGACATGGCGTCCCTGATTTCCATAAAGAACTTCAAATATTGATTCGTCTGACCACAGAACAGTTTTTCACTTTGCCACAGTCCATTTTAAATGAGCCTTGGCCCAGAGAAGACTTCTGCGCTTCTGGATCATGTTTAGATACGGCTTCTTCTTTGAACTATAGAGTTTTAGCTGGCAACGGCGGATGGCACGGTGAATTGTGTTCACAGATAATGTTCTCTGGAAATATTCCTGAGCCCATTTTGTGATTTCCAATACAGAAGCATGTCTGTATGTGATGCAGTGCCGTTTAAGGGCCCGAAGATCACGGGCACCCAGTATGGTTTTCCGGCCTTCACCCTTACGCACAGAGATTCTTCCAGATTATCTGAATCTTTTAATGATATTATGCACTGTAGATGATGATATGTTCAAACTCTTTGCAATTTTACACTGTCGAACTCTTTTCTGATATTGCTCCACTATTTGATCCTCTTCCCATCTTTACTTCTGAGAGCCGCTGCCACTCCAAGATGCTCTTTTTATACCCAGTCATGTTAATGACCTATTGCCAATTGACCTAATGAGTTGCAATTTGGTCCTCCAGCTGTTCCTTTTTTGTACCTTTATCTTTTCCAGCCTCTTATTGCCCCTGTCCCAACTTTTTTGAGATGTGTTGCTGTCATGAAATTTCAAATGAGCCAATATTTGGCATGAAATTTCAAAATGTCTCACTTTTGACATTTGATATGTTGTCTATGTTCTATTGTGAATACAATATCAGTTTTTGAGATTTGTAAATTATTGCATTCCGTTTTTATTTACAATTTGTACTTTGTCCCAACTTTTTTGGAATCGGGGTTGTACAATATGAAGAGTAAATTGATCTTATCACTGTGTGTGTGTGTGTGTGTGTGTGTGTGTGTGTGTGTGTGTGTGTGTGTGTGTAGTGCGATCCCCAATTAAAGGTATCCCTTTTAAAGACTAGTAAAAAGGGCTAGAAAAAAAATACACCTTTTGGTGCAGTAGTTTCATCTCACACTAAAAAAATTAGAAAAATATAACTTTTAATTGAAATAAATTCTTAATTTCCCTGAGGGAACCCTCCCAAAGGGATCAATAAAGTTTTATCTAATCTAATCTAATCTAATCTAATCTAATCTAATCTAATCTAATCTAATCTAAATGTATTCAGAGACTGGAAGTACTCACCCACCAACATGCTCTAACCCAGTTGAGTCTAAGTAACACAGGTAGGAGAAATAATCAGTGCAATCAGCTGAGTTTCTTACTGTGTTCAGTACTTTTTCCTGTAATTCCACTTTATTGCACATATACGTTTTTATGGATTGGAATATTATGATTTATTTTTCTGTGTTGAGTACTGATTTTGGGCAGCACGGTGGTGTAGTGGTTAGCACTGTCACCTCACAGCAAGAAGGTTATGGGTTTGAGCCCAGTGGCCGGTGAGGGCCTTTCTGTGTGGAGTTTGCATGTTCTCCCCGTGTCTGCATGGGTTTCCTCCGGGTGCTCCGGTTTCCCCCACAGTCCCAAGACATGTAGGTTAGGTTAATTGGTGGTTCTAAATTGACTGTAGGTGTGAATGTGAGTGTGAATGGTTGTTTGTCTCTGTGTCAGCCCTGCAGTAACCTGGTGACTTGTCCAGGGTGTACCCCACCTCTCGCCCATAGTCAGCTGGGATAGGCTCCAGCTTGCCTGTGACCCTGTAGAACAGGATAAGCGGCTACAGAGAATGGATGGATGGATGGATGGATGGATGGATGGATGGATGGATGGATGGATGGATGGATGGAGTACTCATCATCATTCATTATCTCTAGCCACTTTATCCTGTTCTACAGGGTCGCAGGCAAGCTGGAGCTTATCCCAGCTGACTACGGGCGAAAGGCGGGGTACACCCTGGACAAGTCGCCAGGTCATCACAGGGCTGACACATAGACACAGACAATCATTCACACGGATGGAGTACTCATTTCTGATTTAGTAGCCAATGCTGTTCAGAATTTGGGGTAAACCAACTGTTAATTTGCAAATGATGAAGATGGTAGAGAATGACTATTTGAAGTCACAGGCAAATCACCGTGCTAGCCTATTTATGCATCAGGTTAAAAATATGAATTCTTTTTTTACACCCAGTAATCTGTCCTCCCTGTTACTGTATAATCAGTTATATCTGATAATTGGTTTACGATTGTTGTCTTTATTCATTTCAATTGTTGGCTTTTTGCATCTATCCAAATCGCCTGATAGTTAAAATCCTATTACTCATCCTTTTAATGTTTGTGCCACAGAAAACTCCTTTACAAGTGTTTTGTGTGTGTGTGTGTGTGTGTGTGTGTGTGTGTGTGTGTGTGTGTGTGTGTGTGTGTGTAATTTGCAGTCTCTGCAGCCACAGAGACCATTCACAGTGTACTGACCAAAAGAAAAAGCTCAGTATAAACCAATCTAAAATCCCCCATAGTAACAAATCCTTAAACCCACTTTTTACTTCATTCCACTGAATCAGTTGATGCATGCTGCTTCTAACTGTCTAAACACTAATAAAAACTAACTGAAACTTGAGTAATAGTAGCTGTGTACCTTCTGTGCGAATGGTGAAAGGAGAGTCTCCAAGCCGTTTGGCCGAGAACTGCCCCCCCAGAGAGGTCATTAAGAAGCAGAGGCTGAAGAAGCCAAGCCCTACCACAAAAATCCTGCAGAGAATGAAAGAAAAAAGATGTTAGTGCAGCCATTATTGTGGCAAAAGCTCAAAAAGAGAAAAGGCAGTCAGAAAACTGAATAGTTTAATAATAATTTTTAGTCTTTTCATGGTTTGAATAATAGTGCTTTGTACAAAGCTACTGTATGCTTGCTCGGTATGTCTGTGCTTTGTATCAAGTTAAACAGATTTTCTGTCACCTGCACAAATTATTACGATAGGATATATGAACTTATGTGGATGCTGATTGTAGTTTGCAAACAGGCATTTATAATTAAAGCTGACTGGGATAATAAGTGCATCCTTTCTAGTTAAAGTTCTCTACTGTGAAACAGTATCATGTATCGTAGAGTCCACATTTGGCTGAAAGAAGACAAGTATTATTTAAAAGATAAGATTACTGCTGGGGGCGGCACGGTGGTGTAGTGGTTAGCGCTGTCGCCTCACAGCAAGAAGGTCCTGGGTTCGAGCCCCGGGGCCGGCGAGGGCCTTTCTGTGCAGAGTTTGCATGTTCTCCCCGTGTCCGCGTGGGTTTCCTCCGGGTGCTCCGGTTTCCCCCACAGTCCAAAGACATGCAGGTTAGGTTAACTGGTGACTCTAAATTGACCGTAGGTGTGAGTGTGAATGGTTGTCTGTGTCTATGTGTCAGCCCTGTGATGACCTGGCGACTTGTCCAGGGTGTACCCCGCCTTTCGCCCGTAGTCAGCTGGGATAGGCTCCAGCTTGCCTGCGACCCTATAGAAGGATAAAGCGGCTAGAGATAATGAGATGAGATGAGATGAGATTACTGCTGATATACAGTTGTATGCAGAAGTTTGGGCACCCCTGGCCAAATTACATGTTTTATTAATTTTTGAAGTGAAGTCAACACAACCTCTGGAGAAAACTATTTTAAAAATACTTAATTTCTGCAAATATTAATGCAGACTTTTCATGTCTTTATGCAAAGCATTAAAATAAAAATTAAAAAAAAATTATGGCATGTGCACAATTTTGGACACCTTACAAAGTCAGTACAGTAGCAATCCCTTTGGGTGGATATCACAGCCTGCAAAAGCTTTTTCTACCCAGCTAGGAGGGTTTTTTGTTTGTTTGTTTGTTTGTTTAATAAATGTTCACCGAATTCTTCTAGTTGTGAGATATTCTTGGGTCATCTGGCATGCACAACATGTTTAAGATCTACCCACATTTTCAATGATGTTTAGGTCAGAGGACTGTGAGAGCCGTTCCAAAAGCTTCAGCTTGCATTTCTTGAAGTAGTCTGTGGTGGTGAATTTTATCGTTTGCTTTGGATCACTGTTCTGTTGTAGAAGCCAGGCTCTTCTTCAGTTTCTTCACTGACTGTGTCACATTTGCTTCCAGAATGTACTAACATTTCCTGGAATCTATTCTTTCATCTACTTGTGCAGTGTTTCATGTGCCACTGGCTATCACACAACCAAGGCACACCTGAGCCACCTACATGCTTAATAGCTGGCAACGTGATCTTTTCATCAAATGTTTCACTTTTTTTCTCCAGACATACTTTTCTGTGTCAGCTAAACCTTCCTGCAAGTCCTTCCTGCCTTTCTGCCCAGTATACTGGCAGTTCTAGCGAAACATTTTCTTGGTCTTCCAGATCTTGCCTTCCAAATTTTACAACCCCGATTCCAAAAAAGTTGGGACAAAGTACAAATTGTAAATAAAAACGGAATGCAATGATGTGGAAGTTTCAAAATTCCATATTTTATTCAGAATAGAACATAGATGACATATCAAATGTTTAAACTGAGAAAATGTATCATTTAAAGAGAAAAATTAGGTGATTTTAAATTTCATGACAACAACACATCTCAAAAAAGTGGGGACAAGGCCACTGTGAGACATCCCCTTTTCTCTTTACAACAGTCTGTAAACGTCTGGGGACTGAGGAGACAAGTTGCTCAAGTTTAGGGATAGGAATGTTAACCCATTCTTGTCTAATGTAGGATTCTAGTTGCTCAACTGTCTTAGGTCTTTTTTGTCGTATCTTCTGTTTTATGATGCGCCAAATGTTTTCTATGGGTGAAAGATCTGGACTGCAGGCTGGCCAGTTCAGTACCCGGACCCTTCTTCTACGCAGCCATGATGCTGTAATTGATGCAGTATGTGGTTTGGCATTGTCATGTTGGAAAATGCAAGGTCTTACCTGAAAGAGACGTCGTCTGGATGGGAGCATATGTTGCTCTAGAACCTGGATATACCTTTCAGCATTGATGGTGTCTTTCCAGATGTGTAAGCTGCCCATGCCACACGCACTAATGCAACCCCATACCATCAGAGATGCAGGCTTCTGAACTGAGCGCTGATAACAACTTGGGTCGTCCTTCTCCTCTTTAGTCCGAATGACACGGCGTCCCTGATTTCCATAAAGAACTTCAAATTTTGATTCGTCTGACCACAGAACAGTTTTCTGCTTTGCCACAGTCCATTTTAAATGAGTCTTGGCCCAGAGAAGACTTCTGCACTTCTGGATCACGTTTAGATACGGCTTCTTCTTTGAACTATAGAGTTTTAGCTGGCAACGGCGGATGGCACGGTGAATTGTGTTCACAGATAATGTTCTCTGGAAATATTCCTGAGCCCATTTTGTGATTTCCAATACAGAAGCATGCCTGTATGTGATGCAGTGCCGTCTAAGGGCCCGAAGATCATGGGCACCCAGTATGGTTTTCCGGCCATCACCCTTACGCACAGAGATTCTTCCAGATTCTCTGAATCTTTTGATGATATTATGTACTGTAGATGATGATATGTTCAAACTCTTTGCAATTTTACACTGTCGAACCCCTTTCTTATATTGCTCCACTATTTGATCCTCTTCCCATCTTTACTTCTGAGAGCCGCTGCCACTCCAAGATGCTCTTTTTATACCCAGTCATGTTAATGACCTATTGCCAATTGACCTAATGAGTTGCAATTTGGTCCTCCAGCTGTTCCTTTTTTGTACCTTTAACTTTTCCAGCCTCTTATTGCCCCTGTCCCAACTTTTTTGAGATGTGTTGCTGTCAAGAAATTTCAAATGAGCCAATATTTGGTATGAAACTTCAAAATGTCTCACTTTCCACATTTGATATGTTGTCTATGTTCTATTGTGAATACAATATCAGTTTTTGAGATTTATAAATTATTGCATTCCGTTTTTATTTACAATTTGTACTTTGTCCCAACTTTTTTGGAATCGGGGTTGTACACAACTCCACTTAAAGGACCCATGGCATGGTGGTTTGTTGATGCTTTAAACGGGCTCGTGGAGGTTTCCGGATGTTATATCCGCAGCCTTTCTCGAAATGAACCCTCGGCACGTAGATATAGCCTCCTGGGAGAAAGCCCCATTTCAGCCCTTTTCCCAGTGCGTCATTTTGCTAATGAGAAGCATGGAGGCAGGGAAGGGTAGAGGATGGGGGCGGGCCATGGGGGGAGGGGCTTGACCAAGCTGTGGGCATGCTACCTGTGTGTGAACAGTAGCAATGGCAGGTCAAGCAACAGTCCAAGCTTTCGCTTTTGACCTGGAGTCCGACCCCGAAGCAGAAGCGCAAGCAGTTGAACAAACTGTAAATCACCGACTTCAGCAGGACGTATCAGAATGGTGAGTTTGAAATGTTATGTCTGGAAATGGGAATTATTGGGTTGGTTATGTTTCCCGTTATAAAGTTCGCGATCAAACCGAGTCTGTGTTTACACAAAGGTAGTGATTTAGGTTATATCCCGGTTTGCTTGACAAAATGTTCACATGCTGATATAAATAGCCACCATACTTCATCATATCCCTATCGTGCTGGATACAAAATGTATCTACACGAAGTCATTTGTAAAACTCAACTATTTTTGCACAGCGGTTAGCTGCACAGCTAATGTAGCCATTGCAAGGCTAATGCACCAATTTTAAAACACGGCAAAATGACTTAACAGTTATACACTTACTTGTTCGGTGTTTGTGGCTGATGCGGCAGGGATGCTTGGTACGGACCCAGGCTTCAGTGACAGTTGATGTGCAAAACCTGCCCTGTACTATCCCAAGTTGTGGAAACATTCATCAGGAAAATGCTTCCGACAAACATACACCGTCTTAGGTAAACTCGACGGCGTATTATTGGAGTAAATAAAATTAAGCCACTGCGTCTTCAGGGGCTCTCCCGTCGGCAGTAAAAACAGACTCCTTTCTGTGTTGTCACATCCATATACAGCGCAATTTCCATGTTTCACTCGCTTAGGTGGTGCCATGTTGTTGTGTCCTCTATGGTCTCCTCACTACAAAATTGAAGTGTCGTATCTATGGTGGCAACTTTTGAGCTGGGCGGGCAATCCATACAGTGGGTGGGAATCCAGAGGGGGGGCGTGGGGATCATCTCCCTTGCTGACGTAGTAAAGGGAAGAGCCTATCAACGCGCCATTTTGATGCGCCATTCTCAAATGTTGACAAAGGGTGGGCATAGTTGGTTTACACATTATGACATTTCTAGCCACTGGGGTGACTTAAGAAGGTCAGAGGAACTCATTTTAACGTTAAAAAAACTCAGAAAGTGAAAATTTCATGCCATGGGACCTTTAACTGATTTAATGATATTTCAGACAATGGAAATCGTGAGCTGAAAGCTCTTCAGTCATTTTTCTATAGCCTTCCCCTTCTTTGTAGGCATCAACTAGATTCAGCTTTTCAGATCCTCAGTCAGCAGCTGAGAGGAGCCCATGGAGGTTGAGTGCTCACACTAGGTTTAAAGAGTAAGAGAATGTATTACACTTGGGAATTGTTATATAACAATTCTTGACTTCAGTAACGAGTCCTAATGAGTTAATTAGGCCTTACAAGTTCATTTGCTAATGAAGCTTAACAACTGGGTGTCCAAATTTTTACACATGGCACAGTTATAGGTTTTTTTTTTTCCCATTTTCATAAGTTCATCAAATATAAAGTAACTGTCTATTAAAACATGCAGAAAAAATGTTGTGTTTTTTAAAAAGAGTCTGTTACAACAGTGGAAACCTTTCCTGAAAAGGTTTGTAACACAAAGTAGTTCTTTAACATCATCATAATTATGTACTTTAATTAACTAGTGCAACCCTTCTTAACTAGGGCGGCACAGTGGTGTAGTGGTTAGCACTGTCGCCTCACAGCAAGAAGGTCTGGGTTCGAGCCCTGTGGCCGGCGAGGGCCTTTCTGTGCGGAGTTTGCATGTTCTCCCCGTGTCCGCGTGGGTTTCCTCCGGGTGCTCCGGTTTCCCCCACAGTCCAAAGACATGCAGGTTAGGTTAACTGGTGACTCTAAATTGACCGTAGGTGTGAATGTGAGTGTGAATGGTTGTCTGTGTCTATGTGTCAGCCCTGTGATGACCTGGCGACTTGTGCAGGGTGTACCCCACCTTTCGCCCATAGTCAGCTGGGATAGGCTCCAGCTTGCCTGCAACCCTGTAGAACAGGATAAAGCAACTACAGATAATGAGATGAGATGAACCCTTCTTAACTAAAGTGGTAGACCTGTCTGCTACTTCAATTCATGATGATTTTTCCTCTGCTAAAACAATTTATGCAAACTGAACAGAAGCTCAATACAGCTGTGAAACTTGGCCATCTACAGGGTCGCGTATAAACAGCTAGTCCACAAAATCAAGTTGTACATCAAATGACAGGCGACGATAGCACCGAGTTTGGCTATAAGCCTTGTACAATGAGATTGAGTGGAATAACTGTTTTATTATATCCACATTCACTGGATTTTGAGAAAAAGAGCATTTTTATTTTTTTGCAAATTTGATAAATAAAAACTTTATACAAAATGTCCAACAAAATAATTTCCAGTTAGAACGTAAACAAACTGGTGAAATGACAGGAGCAATTTGTGAAAAATGCAAAAATAATAATTCTTCAAAAATAAAAAAAGATGTGTTCTGACCATGAAATACATTTATTCCATATTTCATTTTTTTGTTTTTTTGTATTTTGAGGGGTTTTGTTTTAGAGTATAGTTTTTATTTTATCCTCGGTTGGTTCAGCAAAACGCTCCACCATTTTGTTTTTCTCTACTCACGGGATATGAGCTGATAGTGTAGTAGTAGCATAGCCAATCAGAGCACATGACTGCTCATATTCAGTGAATGTGGATAGGGAAGAAAAAAATAGATAGATAGATAGATAGATAGATAGATAGATAGATAGATAGATAGATAGATAGATAGATAGATAGATAGATAGATAGATAGATAGTATTTTACTGGGAAATGCACCACTATTTTTTCATACAAACTACATCCAGGACATTGAGTAACAGCTCATCTCATTATCTCTAGCCGCTTTATCCTGTTCTACAGGGTCGCAGGCAAGCTGGAGCCTATCCCAGCTGACTACGGGCGAAAGGCGGGGCACACCCTGGACAAGTCGCCAGGTCAATTGAGTAACATATTTTTCAATATCGCATTTCGAGTGAAGAAATCAATGAATTCTTTTGATTAACTTGCATAATTTTTATTTGTGAATGTGTCTATATAATAAAAAGAAAATCACATATTGGCTTGAAGATATGAAGTTTATCTTCTCGTGTTAAAAAAGCACATTTTTTATATGAACTACATCACAGGTCTGAGTGACATATTTCCTGATATTTCACTCTGGTGAGTCACTTCCAGTGTTTTCCTGCTGATTAGATGTATGTTGTCAGAATGGCAAACTGTTATAACAATAAAATTCTTTTGATTAACTTGCATTTTTTTTGGATGTGTCCATTTAGTATAAAGAACATTACACAGTGGTGTGGACATATGAAGTTTATCTTCTCGTGTAAAACATTGTATCTTCTTCACGCCACCATGTAATACCCCCCCCCCCCCCCCCCCAAGGGCGTAGCTGGGATTTTTTCAAAGGGGGGGGGGGGGGGCACACACTGACTGGCAGCCTGAGTACATTCTGTAACAAAAAATAATTACCATTGCTAGTTTTAGGTAGCTTAGAAACCGGCTCTTCCACTATTGCTGTTTCTTCCACGTTTTCTTGATGATGTGTTCTAGAAACAGCACACTAAAACTTAGCTTCGAAGCCACAAAATGCAACTTTGATGGAAAAAAATATATAATAAATTGCTTACCTCTCTTCACGTTGAAAGAAGGAGGAAAGTTTCGCTTGTTTTAACATGGTGAATTATTAACACAAGGAAATACTTGTAATTCGCAACTAAAAAGACTGCAGCTACACTGGTAGCTTGACCATGCTTTCTAGTGCGATCGTGTTGCGCTTGCGCAGGACTGTGTCAGTCCTGCATGCCTTGGCTTGTGCACCTAAAGGCGCGCCTTGGGCTGCGCGCGCGCCTAACGAACTTCGGCACGCGCACCATTAACAAAGAACACATGTCTTTAATCAATGAACTATGTTTAGGCTATTTAAGAACTGCGCCCATGCAAGGACGATGTGAAGTATTACGCTGCGCAGAGCCTTGTTCCCTGTCCTTGTTGACCTCCTGGTTTTTCAACTCCTGTTTCTCGTCCCTTGATCTTGTGTAGTTTTGCCTCTGATATTCTGTCTGCGCCTTGATTGACCTCCTGCCTGTTTCCTCGGTTACGACTTTGCCTGCATTTCAAACACTTTATGCTCATATTGCACTGTGTATTATTTAACATATCTGCACTTACATCTGCCTCTCCCGCACACACTCTGACAAACTGGGTTTTTGCGCCCAAACCACAGGAAGTCGAGGTTATAGAAACCCTAATGAGGCTGAGGTGACAATCTAGTTAAAAAAATAAAAGTTAGAAAAATTACAGTTGGCCCTTTTCTAATATTCTTAAGCGGCTATTGAAAAAATGTATGGTCGGGGGGGGGGGGGGGGGGGGGGTCCACAGGCACCCCAGGACCCCCCAGCTACGCCCCTGCTCTCTCTTTCTCACACACACACACACACACACACACACACACACACACACACTATGATATTTCATGATATTATAAATATCAATGAAAGCAATATTTATTATTTATTTACTTTTTTTTTTACTTTGTTTCTAGAAGTTGTCATGAGCATCATTTTTGGGAGCTGTTCAGCACAAGGCAGCTGAAATAGGTACATGCTGCTTTACATATTCACTTATTCATCCTGAAAATATCTCTATATACCACGAGTTATTCTGCAGACTGCTCCATGCGTGCATCATTTTAGGTACTTCCAAATAACATTTAACACCAAAAAGTATCCTAAATTACTGCTAACCTGCCTTTAGCATCTGCACATAACTCAATAACTGCTTTCCAGAAACCTAGCTGTACTAAACGTGGAGAAAACTGAACAGCGCTCACCTGAAGGGCTTGAACGTCAGAAGGCATCTTCTAACCACAGTCATGCCGTCGCTGTTAAAAGGCATCATTTTTGAGCGGATAAGGAGAGGAATAAATCCATCAACTGCGTATTTTTGCGTCAAACAATAGTTTAATGTGTGTTATTTGTCGCTTTGGTACCGGAGACTTCTTGAACGTCTGAACTGCGGGAGCTGAACAAGAAAAAGCAATGCCGCTGAGTCCAAAGAGTGAGAGACAAATAGTATGTACAGAGTGTTTCGGATACGATGTTGATTGGTTAGCGAGGACAATCGACTGAAAATCTTGAAAAGGAAAAGCGCAAAGATCCATCTTATAAAAAGCTAAGGAGCCACGATTCTGCTTAAGGGAAGCAGCTCTCATGCGCCCGACTGCGCAAAGAGCGAGCGGCTCACTCAGGTAAACTAGAGAGAGAGCACAGCGCCATCACTCGCCTGAACACAACGCCTGGAAAACGCGCGCGCCTCTCTCTGAACTTGTCTCAGAAAGGATTTTTCAGCACTGTGACTGGACTGGACTGAATGAGGCATGACTCTCAGAAAAATACAGTGGTGTTTGAAAATTTGTGAACCCTTTAGAATTTTCTACATTTCTGCATAAATATGACCTAAAACATCATCAGATTTTTACACAAATCCTAAAAGTAGATAAAGAGAACCAAGTTAAACAAAGGAGACAAAATATTATACTTGGTCATTTATTTTTTGAGGAAAATGATCCAATATAACATATCTGTGAGTCAAGTCAAGTCAAGTTTATTTGTATAGCGCTTTTAACAACAAACATTGTTGCAAAGCAGCTTTACAGAATTTGAACGACTTAAAATATGAGCTAATTTTATCCCTAATCTATCCCCAACGAGCACGCCTGTGGCGACGGTGGCAATGAAAAATCCCATCAGACGACATGAGGAAGAAACCTTGAGAGGAACCAGAGTCAAAAGGGAACCCATCCCCATCCGGGCAACAAAAGACAACATGACTATAGCATTAACAGTCCTAACAAAGTCAGCTTCGTTGATGCTATAAACCCCCCACCGACGGAAACCCGAGCGCAAAACCGTTCACAACAACCGCAGTCCCAAAGTCAGCAAGTCAACTGCAGTCCTAAAGTCAGCAAGTCAACTGCAGTCGTAAAGTCAGCAAGTTAACTGCAGTCCCCAGCCACAAAAGCACCACTACAAGAGTCCAGAGCGTCCTCCAGGCGCGACTCCCAACTGTCCACAGGGACCGCCCTCCACAGGAGTGATGGGATGAGACTCCAACCAGACACAGGGCACCAGGATGGATCAGGCAGGTCCGAGGAGCAGAAGAGGTCAGCATCTCGATCCCAGGACCGACATGTAACTCAGAGGGACAGATTTGGGGGGGGGGGGGGGGGAGAAAACACAGGTTGTTAGGTATGCCCAATGTCACCTGAATAAGTAGGAACAGTATACATATTGCACTGAGTACAAGCAGGGACTCCGGCAACTAACCATGGGCGCAGATAGAGGGGGGGACGGGGGGGATTCGTCCCACCCAGATTTAAATTCACCTCGTTCGGTCTCCCCCACTTATAGGGAGGAAAAAAACGTCTATGCTGTCTTTCTTTGCATAAGGCAAACCTCACAGAAAAATCAAAAGACTAATTACCATTCGGTTTATTGAGGTGCACAGCAGTACAGACATAGTTGCAACTGCGCAGACTGCACAGGTTGCGAGCTCGAGCTTGGTTGCTATGGTTACCCACAAGTTTGACAGGCATATTGGGGACAGCTCCTCCTAGTTCAGGACCCCAACACGGCATGATGAAGGGTGCCAAAAGGCAGAAAACGATTGCATCGTTTAAAAAAAAAAATGACTGTAAGTAAACTGTGCCTTACTTTATCATATCACCTTGCAATTTTTTGATAGTCTGTTCAAAGTAATGTCGTAGTGAAAGTAAAATCGTACGGAGTAGAGATGCCTTTCTGGTAGCCTCCTTCTTTCGGTGGTAGCCTGTAGATACAGTGCTCAGAAGGCAGTTTTAATGTTTAATCTGGCGTTCCCTGACATAATTTCAGCGAGCACATTGTTTCATAAGGAAACTTTGCGAAGAGTTGTTGACTGACTGCCGCTGATGCAACACACAGGCATAGTTAGAAAGTCAGGATGCACTGGTTTACACTTTACACACACACACGTAGCCCAGCCTCTCGCTATGTTTAACAGTTGGAACTTAGCGGTTTTAAAACTAGTTTTGCAGTTTTGCAATTTCTGTGCGTGATGATAATGTGTAAACTTTGGATTTCCATAGGCTATGTTAAAATGTTATCATTGTCCTGGCCTGCAGGTAGTTCCTGGTGATGGCAGTGAGGAAGGTGAAATAACATGTATACACACTACAGTTCAAAAGTTTGGGGTCACCCAGACAATTTTGTGTTTTCCATGAAAAGTCACACTTTTATTTACCACCATAAGTTGTAAAATGAATAGAAAATATAGTCAAGACATTTTTCTGGCCATTTTGAGCATTTAATCGACCCCACAAATGTGATGCTCCAGAAACTCAATCTGCTCAAAGGAAGGTCAGTTTTATAGCTTCTCTAAAGAGCTAAACTGTTTTCAGCTGTGCTAACATGATTGTACAAGGGTTTTCTAATCATCCATTAGCCTTCTGAGGCAATGAGCAAACACATTGTACCATTAGAACGCTGGAGTGATAGTTGCTGGAAATGGGCCTCTATACACCTATGGAGATATTGCACCAAAAACCAGACATTTGCAGCTAGAATAGTCATTTACCACATTAGCAATGTATAGAGTGTATTTCTGATTAGTTTAAAGTGATCTTCATTGAAAAGAACAGTGCTTTTCTTTCAAAAATAAGGACATTTCAAAGTGACCCAAAACTTTTGAACGGTAGTGTGTATATATATATATATATATATATATATATATATATATATATATATATATATATATATATATACAAAATGGAATCATTTGCTGACAGCTCAGTCCCCCCAAGTTCAAAAATCCTATCTGCGCCCCTGTGAACTAACTATGACAGCATAACTAAAAGGGGAGAGCCAGAAGGTAACACAGGCATGAGGGAGCCCCAGGACATAAAGCAGCCAGCCACTACACCGTCAACAAACTCGAGTGAGCAAGCGAGTGGGGACTGACAGCATCCATACATCCCAGTTTACCAAAACACTCTATGTCTGAGGACCCTCCAGATCTACACATTTACCTCATAAACACCATTAACAAAAGGCTTGACTAGACAGATATGTTTTCAGCCTAGACTTAAACACTGAGACTATGTCTGATTCCTGGACACTACTTGGAAGGCTGTTCCATAACTGTGGGGCTTTGTAAGAAAACGCTCTGCCCCCTGATGTAGCCTTCACTATACGAGGTACCAGCAGATACCCTGCACCTTTTGATCTAAGTAGGCGTGGCAGGTCATAGAGGAGCAGAAGTTCACTCAGGTACTATGGTGCGAGACCATTCAGTGCTTTAAAGGTCAATAATAGTGCTTTATAATTAATACAAAATCTGATTGGGAGCCAATGAAGTGTGGATAAGACAGGGGTGATGTGGTCATATTTTCTAGTTCTCGTAAGGACTCTTGCTGCTGCATTTTGAACTAACTGGAGCTTGTTTGTGCACTTATTGGAACATCCAGACAGTAAGGCATTACAATAATCCAACCTGGAGGTAACGAAAGCATGAACTAGTTTTTCCGTGTCATGTAGTGACATTACATTTCTTATCTTAGCAACATTTCTGAGATGAAAGAAACCTATCTGGGTAATGTTATCAGTGTGAGTTTTGAATGAAAGACTGGGGTCAATAATCACTCCGAGGTCTTTTACTGCTGCATGTGAAGAAACAGAAAGGCCATCCAGAGTAACTGTGTAATAAGAAAACTTACTTCTAGCTGTATGTGGTCCTAGTACAAGTACTTCAGTCTTGTCAGAGTTAAGCAGAAGGAAATTAATAAGCATCCAGTGTCTAATGTCCTTTACACATTCCTCAATTCTCTTAAGTTGGTGTCTCTCATCAGGTTTTGCAGAAACATACAACTGTGTGTCATTAGCATAACAGTGGAAACTAATACAATGTTTACGAATAATATCACCCAGAGGTAACATATATAAAGAAAAAAGCAGTGAACCCAAGACAGAACCTTGTGGAACACCAAACCTCAGTATGTCTAGAAATATCACCAATTATATCAACATACTGAAAGCAATCAGTTAAATAAGAGCTGAGCCAGGAGAGGGCCATTCCCTTAACTCCCACAACATTTTCTAGCCTATCCAGAAGAATGGAATGATCAATGATATCAAATGCTGCACTAAGGTCAAGCAACACAAGCAGTGAGACACAGCCCTGATCAGATGCCAACAGTAGGTCGTTTATTACTTTAACCAAAGCTGTCTCTGTGCTATGATTAGGTCTAAATCCTGACTGATACACTTCATTGATGTTATTCCTATGTAAATATAGCATAACTGCTGTAACTCAGCTTTTTCAAGGATCTTGGAGATAAAGGGGAGGTTTGATATTGGCCGATAATTGGACAGCTGACAGGGATCAAGGTCAGGTTTTTTAATCAGGGGTTTGATAACTGCTAGTTTAAAGGTTTTGGGTACACAGCCAACCATAAGAAAATAATTTATTATTTTTAGAAACGGTTCAATTACTTCAGGTATTATCTGTTTGAATAGACATGTCGGTAAGGAATCTAGTACACAAGTTGAGGCTTTTGATGCCAAGATGAATGAAAGTTATTCAGTTTCTTTTCGGGGAGTAAAACATTCTAATTGATGATCTGATACAGTTATATTGTTAACTACAGAGTCATTTCCATTGTCTGACCTTAAATTAGTAGTTTGAATTTTTTGTCGGATATTCTCAATTTTGTTGTTAAAAAAATTCATGAAATCGTTGCTACTACAAACTACAGGTATGCATGTGTCTATAGTGGACTTATTCCTGGTTAATTTTGCTACAGTATTAAATAGGAATCTAGGATTATTTTTGTTATCTTCTATTAGGGAGGAGAGATATGTTGATCTAGCAGCACTAAGAGCTTTTCTATACTTCAGGAAGCTCTCCTTCCACGCTAATTTGAACACTACCAACTTTGTTTGACGCCATTTACGTTCCAATTTTCGAGTGGTCTGTTTTAATGTGTGAGTGTCATCATTATACCAGGGTGCTAATTTTTTGTCTCTGACCATTTTCCTTTTAAGAGGAGCTGCATTATCTAAGGTATGGCGGAATGCTGACTCTAAGCATTCAGTTGCCTGATCAAGTTCTGCAGGGGCTGACAGTGACCCAAAGGTGATAACTCTGGGAGATCATTAAAAAGCTCTGTGCAATAGTTGACGTGAATGTACGTTTAATACAGTAGCGTGGTGAGGTGCATATATTATTACTCAGACATAGTTTGAATGAGATGAGATAATGATCTGAGATAACTTCAGACTGTGGAAGTATGACTATATTTTCTACGTTTAACCTGAATGTTAGTATTAGGTCGAGGGTGTGACCACCATTATGGGTCGGTCCTATGACATTCTGATTAATCCCTGCTGAATCTAAAATGGACACAAATGCTGTTTTCAAAGGGTCTTCTGGGTTATCGAAGTGAATTAAAATCTCCGCCAACTAAAGCTTTGTCTAAGGAAATAACCAGATCTGAGATAAAACCTGCAAATTCAGAAAGAAACTCAGAATATGGCCCCGGGGGCCTGTAAATAATAAGTAATGGACTTAACTGGGTCAACTTATTTTTCGAGGCTACATACATTATATGAGTATGAAGAACTTCAAATGTATTAAATTTATAACCAGGTTTTGTGTTACACCTATATAATCATTATAAATAACCGCGACCCCTCCTCCTCTGCCAGTTAGACGAGGCTGGTGTATATAACTGCATCCAGGAGGACTCGCTTCATTTAATGCTGTATATTCATTTGGCTTAATCCATGTTTCAGTTAAACAAAGTACATTAAACTCCTGATCAGTAATGAGTTCATTAGCCATTAGCGCTTTAGATGTAAGAGATCTAATATTTAATAACCCCACCTTTAGATCAAAGGTGCTGGCAGCAGCTGTACAGTCAGTATGATCTAATTTTATATTGATTAGGTTACTGAAATAAACTCTCTGAATATTTCTACCTTTTTGTTTAGCTCGGGGAACAGACACAGTCTCGATGTAGTGGACCCTGAATGACGACTTTGTGCAGCTAGCAGACAGTCAGTTTACCCTGTTCGTCTGCTCCCTGGTCTTAGCTCTGGATTGTCAGAAATTAACTAGGCCTGTTCTGAGACTATGACCTATGCTGCAGGAAATGAGAGCAGCACCTTTCCAAGTGGGATGGATACTGTCCTGCCCTAACAGGCCAGCAGTGCCCTCAAAATTAGCCCAATTATCTATAAAGCCCACACTGTTTTCAGAGCACCACCTGGACAACCAGCAGTTCAGCGACCATAACCTGCTGTAAGCTATATCGCCACGCCACATTGGGATGGAGCCAGAGCATACTCAGCATACTACTACTTTTGCCACTTTTGTGAGTGGCAAAAGTATGTGAACCTTTGTATCTGGTGTGACCCCCTTGTGCAGCAATAACTTCAACTAAACTTTCCGGTAACTGTTGATCAGTCCTGCACCCAGGCTTGGAGGAATTTTAGCCCATTCCTCCATACAGAACAGCTTCAACTCTGGGATGTTGGTGGGTTGCCTCACATGAACCGCTTGCTTCAGGTCCTTCCACAATATTTCGATTGCATTAAGGTCAGGACTTTAACTTGGCCAATCAAAAACATTAACTTTATTCTTCTTTAACTATTCTTTGGTAGAACAACTTGTGTGCTTAGGGTCGTTGTCTTGCTGGATGACCCACCTTCTCTTGAGATTCAGTTCATGGACAGATGTCCTGACATTTTCCTTTAGAATTCGCTGGTATAATTCAGAATTCATTGTTCCATCAATTATGGCAAGCCGTCCTGGCCCAGATGCAGCAAAACAGGCCCAAACCATGATACTACCACCATCATGTTTCACAGATGGGATAAGGTTCTTATGCTGGAATGCAGTGTTTTCCTTTCTCCAAACATAACACCTCTCATTTAAACCAAAAAGTTCTATTTTGGTCTCATCCATCCACAAAACATTTTTCCAATAGACTTCTGGCTTGTCCACATAATCTTTAGCAAACTGCAGACGAGCAGCAATATTGTTTTTGGAGAGCAGTGGCTTTCTCCTTGCAACCCTGCCATGCACACCATTGTTGTTCAGGTTTCTCCTGATGGTGAACTCATGAACATTAGCCAGTGTGAGAGTGGCCTTCAGTTGCTTAGAAGTTACCCTGGGGTCCTTTGTGACCTTGCTGACTATTACACGCCTTGCTCTTGGACATGGCCGTAACTATCATTGAGGACACCGAGGTCATGTCCTCGGTATTTTTTTCAGAAATTTAAAATTGGTCTACACTGAATTCGAGCAGTGATCAATGTAAAACGCAGCGTCCACATCCACATGTCATCTGTATTTCCCCCCAATAAAATTCACATTTGTCTAATGTCATCTGAAATCTCTCAGCCTCTATCTCTATCGTTGCCGTGTCTAACGCAGCGTCACGCGCCGTAGCCTATACTAGTGTCGGCCGGGGAAGTTGGGTTTTGGATAAAACAGGCAGGGTGTAGTCTACGCTCTATCACATATGTCTACCTAACCTAACGTAGGCTAATAGTCACATCGCATTATAGAGCTTTACCCGAGCGCAAAATGAAAAAGTTGCAACAGACAGCCAACAGAAGAGCAGGGAAAGAAAAGGAGGGAAGGTGAGAAAATATTGTCAGTGCAGTGGCAGACCGTTCAGCGGTGTCATGTCAACTTTCCAAGGGGAAACGTTTCATTGTCATTGCCTATTACATTTTAGTTAGCATTTCAAGAAACATTCAAAACTACGTTGTCACAGGCAGCCCTGTGCAGGGCTGACTAAACGGGCTTGTTTGAGTAACTCTCTCTCTTTCTCTCATAACTCTCTCTTTCTCTCTCACTCACTCACACAGACACACACACACAAATAATACACTCTCACACACTCTCTCTAATACATAGTCTTCACACAGAACTAATAGCCCTACATTCTAATGTAATTTAAGATAATGAAATGTAAATAATGCCAATACTTCAGGTAGCTGAGCGGTCCGTGTATCATCCGATCATTCAAGTATTCCATTCAATCTGGAAAACGAAAAAACAACAAAACCACTCAATATTTCGTTTTCCTGTTTTTCTATATGACAAAAAAAATGAGAGATTGGTGTTTGTTTTCCTTTTTCCAACTCAAAACAGAACAAATATTAAACAGGGAAACCAAAACGAAATAATAACTCTAATTTACGATTATACGAGCAACTTAACTTTCATTTTAGATAAAACTAAATTCATTTGTATTCATGTCAGTCAGTCTCAAGAATTAGTTCTTATTCATACATTATAATTTTTTGCGCTCATTCAGGCTCCTTTTACTGGAAGCAAAACTCTAGGAAGATCATGGCTGTTCCCGAGTCTGACTTTCAAGCTGTCCAGCAAAAGAAGCGGAGAATCTCGTAAGTTGGAGTGCCAGTGACTTGTTACTCCTCCTCATGTTGGTCTGACACAATATATTGAAAGCGACAAAATGAATGCCATGTTGTTATTATCATTATTTATTACTATTATATTGAGATAATAATAATTAAGAGATCATCAGCTTAACATTAACAGCTTAATATATTAAATGAATAGGATGTATGAATAAATTACTTGACATGCACATGCAATTTTTCTGTTTCATAGACGCAGAGATGATGATGGACTGTCGCTGAGGATCATGGGAAGGCTGCGTGGGGAATAGAGAAAATCAATAATTGTAAATTAGAGTTATTTTTTCGTTTTGGTTTCCCTGTTTATTATTTGTTCTGTTTTGAGTTGAAAAAAGGAAAACAAACACCAATCCCTCATTTTTTGGTCATACAGAAAAACAGGAAAACGAAATATTGAGTGGTTTTTTTGTTTTTTCGTTTTCCAGATTGAATGGAATACTTGAATGATCGAATGATACACGGACCCTGAGCAATACACTCAGTTCAGTTCAGTTTTGACTTTTATGTCAGACAAAACTCCACAGTTATGATGGCACAGTTTTAGAATTGTTGAAGTAAATGTGTTATGAGCCAAACTTACATTACAGGCAATGGTGAGAACACTCTGTTTCAGAGAATGCATGCAAATGGATCTCAATTCAAGATAGCCAGATAGACTGATGCCTTTACATTACTGCTCAGAATGTCTCTACACATACAGACACCCACAAATAACACACAAACTCTCAGTCTCTCTCTCTCTCTCTCTCTCTCTCTCTCTCACACACACACACACACACACTATTATTATAAGGTGTAATACTAAAGCTTACAATTCAGCAGTTCACACCCTTTCTGTCATGTGTATGCTGCAATGTAAATAATGCTAATACTTTAGGTAACTGGTACTTTAGGTATGTATACTCAGTTCAAGAGTTCACTACCTTTCTACTTTTATGTCAGATAAAACACCACAGTTATGGAGCCACAGTTGTAGAATTGTTAAAATAAATGTGTCCACCACCAAATCTATCCTTGGTTTGTTATTTATTTATTTATTTAAGTTGTGCTTGGGGGGGGGGGGGGGGGGGGGGTGCTGTCAGCCATGCTTGACCTCGGTATTTGAAAAATCCTGGTTACGGCCCTGCTCTTGGAGTGATCTTTGTTGGTTGACCACTCCTGGGGAGGGTAACAATGATCTTGAATTTCCTCCATTTATACATAATCTGTTTGGCTGTGGATTGGTGGAGTCCAAACTCTTTAGAGATGGTTTTGTCACCTTTTCCAGCCTGATGAGCATCAACAACGCTTTTTCTGAGGTCCTCAGAAATCTCCTTTGTTCGTGCCATGATACACTTCCACAAACATGTGTTGTGAAGATCAGACTTTGATAGATCCCTGTTCTTTAAATAAAACAGGGTGTCCACTCACATCTGATTGTCACCCCATTGATTGAAAACACCTGACTCTAATTTCACCTTCAAATTAACTGATAATCCTAGAGGTTCACATACTTTTGCCACTCACAGATATGTGATATTGGCTCATTTTCCTCAACAAATAAATTACCAAGTATAATATTTTTGTCTCATTTGTTTAACTGGGTTCTCTTTATCTACTTTTAGGATTTGTGTGAAAATCTGATGATGTTTTAGGTAATATTTATGCAGAAATATAGAAAATTCTAAAGGGTTCACAAACTATCAAGCACCACTGTAAGCATTCAACTATATTTCCTTGTTGTATTTTATCTATCTTTAATATGTCTTTTCACCTAGAAACTTGGGTATAATGAACCTTTAAAGGTGCACTTGTTAGGGTTTTGCTGGGATTCGAACCTGGTTCGTTGGTGTGATAATCCAGCAAACCCCCACTAGGCCACCAGGGGGATGACTCAAATGCAGAGGCGTGAGGCGGAAGTAGAAAAAGAATCAAAAGGTTTATTTAAACTATATACACTATATACAGGGCAAAACAAAAGACAAAAAAAAACCAAAGAGTATAATCCAAAAGAAAAGCAAAGTGCAAAAATTCAAAAGCTAAGAAGATCAAAAAACACAGTATAAAGGAAACTGGAGATAAACATAACAGCACAAAGACTCCGTGACAAGAGGACTGAACTCAGGGGTATAAATACACAAACTAATTAAGGACACAGGTGAAGATAATTAGGACTAACACAAACACAAAACACAGGAACAGTGGCGGCCTCTAGAGGCCAAAATAAACACGACATGAAAAGGAAATAACAGCGGCCTCTAGAGGCCAAAACAGTCCTAGTCCTAACAGGACCCCCCCCTCTAGGAGCGTCTCCTGACGTTCCCAGGGCGATCCGGATGGGCCGAATGGAAGTCCCGACATAGTTCTTTATCAAGGACATCCCGAGCAGGAACCCAGCAGCGCTCCTCAGGACCATAGCCCTCCCAGTCCACCAGATATTGCAACCCGCCGCGGACCCGGCGGGAGTCAAGCAGGCGATTCACAGTGAACACAGTCTGCCCCTGGAAGATGCGGGGGGGTGGGGGGTTCCTAGGGGCAGGGGCATACGTAGACGTCAGTACGGGCCGTAACAGGGAAACATGGAAAGTGGGGTTGATCCTCAGAGTCCGGGGCAACTGGAGCCGGTAGGAGACAGGGTTCACCCTGCGCACCACCTTGAAGGGGCCAATGTAGCGAGGAGCAAGCTTGCGGTTCTCCACCCGCAGTGGAAGGTCCTTAGTGGACAGCCAAACACGCTGCCCAGGGCGGAAAGCGTGTGCAGGTCTTCTATGGCGGTTGGCCTGAGTCTGGTTGGTTCTGGAGGTCTGTATGAGGGTCTTCCTGACCTTGCTCCAGGTCTTGCGACACCGTCTCACATATTGGTTGACCGAGGGCACCCCCGCGTCCTCCTCCTGGTCCGGGAACAGAGGTGGCTGGAACCCGAATTGGCACTGGAATGGCGACAGCTTGGTGGCCGATGACTGCAGGGTGTTGTGGGCGTACTCCGCCCATGGCAGCCAGGTGCTCCACGATGTCGGGTTATCCATAGCCAGGCCTCGCAGGGTGGTTTCCAGGTCCTGGTTGAGCCTCTCCGTCTGACCATTGGACTGTGGGTGAAACCCAGAGGAGAGGCTGGCAGTGGCTCCGATGACCTTGCAGAACCCGTGCCACACTCGGGAGGAGAACTGGGGCCCTCGGTCTGAGACGATGTCCTGTGGAAGACCAAAGACTCGGAAGACATGATTAAACAAAAGTTTCGCAGTTTCAAGAGCAGAGGGGAGTTTGCACAGTGGTATGAAGCGGCAGGCCTTGGAGAATCTGTCAACTAAGACCAAAATGACCGTGTTACCTTGTGACTCAGGGAGACCCGTGATAAAGTCGACTGCCACGTGGGACCAGGGACGCCGGGGAATGGTCAGAGGATGCAGGAGACCCTGGGGACGCTGTCGTGGGTTCTTGGTTCTGGTGCAAACCTCACAGGACAGGACAAATGACCTTACTTCCTTCTCCATGTTAGGCCACCAGAAGCGTCTTTTCAGGAAGTCCAGGGTCCTCCGAGCTCCCGGGTGGGCGGTGAGAGGGGAAGAGTGACCCCACTGGAGAACCTTGGCCCGGGCTTGATGTGGGACGTACAAGAGGCCTGGTGGCCCCGTCCCAGGACCGGGGTCCTGGCGTTGGGCTCGTCGGACAGCCTCCTCAATACCCCAGCGGACAGGGGCCACAATCCGGGACACAGGGATAATAGGCCCGACTTCATTCTCCCTGTTAGTGGCAGAGAACAGTCTGGACAGTGCGTCAGGTTTGGTGTTCTTGGAGCCGGGGCGGTATGAGAGGGTGAAGTCAAACCGACTGAAAAACAGGGCCCACCTAGCCTGTCGAGGGTTCAGTCTCTTGGCTTGCTGGAGGTACTCCAGGTTCTTGTGGTCAGTCCAAACCAGGAATGGATGTTGTGCTCCCTCCAGCCAGTGCCTCCACTCCTCAAGGGCCAGTTTGACCGCTAGCAGTTCTCGATCCCCCACATCGTACCGGGACTCAGCAGGACTCAGGCGGTGGGAGAAGTAAGCGCAGGGGTGCAGCTTTCCTTCCGAACGTTGAGAGAGCACCGCGCCGACACCACTGTCCGAGGCGTCCACCTCCACGATGAATGGTTGGGAGGTGTCCGGGAGAACCAGAATGGGTGCCGTGCAGAAGCGGTCCTTGAGGTCTTTGAACGCCTTTTCTGCCTGAGGAGACCAGCCATAAGATCCACCTGTCCCTTTGGTGAGGTCTGACATGGGTGCTGCCACAGAACTGAAGTTCCTGATGAACTTGCGGTAGAAGTTAGCGAATCCTAAGAACCGCTGAACCTCCTTAACGGACTTGGGAGTAGGCCAATCCCGGACGGCCAGGGTCTTGGCAGGGTCCATTTGGAGTTGGCCTGTCCGTACAATAAATCCCAGAAAGGAGACCTCGGGAACATGAAATTCGCATTTCTGGGCCTTGGCGAACAGATTGTTCTGTAGCAGCCTCTGGAGAACCTGGCGGACATGGTGGCGGTGCTCCTGCACGGTCTTGGAAAAGATAAGGATGTCGTCGAGGTAGACAAAAACGTATAGGTTAATCATGTCCCTTAAGACGTCGTTGATTAGGGCCTGAAAAACAGCTGGTGCGTTGGTGAGTCCGAAGGGCATCACCTGGTATTCGTAGTGCCCAGACGGGGTGTTAAAGGCAGTCTTCCACTCGTCTCCCTGTCGGATACGGATGAGGTGGTATGCGTTCCGTAGGTCCAACTTGGTGAAGACGGTGGCGCCTTGGAGCAGGTCGAAAGCTGTGGACATCAGCGGAAGGGGATATCGGTTGCGCACAGTGATCTTATTCAGGCCCCTGTAATCAATACATGGTCGGAGCCCCCCATCCTTCTTGCCGACAAAGAAGAAGCCGGCTCCAGCAGGTGAAGTGGAGGGTCGAATAAACCCAGAGACCAGGGCATCTTTGAGGTATTCCTCCATGGCCTTGCGTTCTGGCTGAGAGAGTGAAAACAGTCTGCCACGAGGAGGGGTAGTCCCAGGGAGCAAGTCGATGGCACAGTCGTAGGCCCGGTGCGGAGGAAGAACGGCGGCCCTGCTCTTGCTGAATACCTCCTTGAGATCCCAGTACTCTGTGGGAACTTGAGATAACTCGGTGAGATCAGGGGGCTCGGCAGGAGACACAGGAGAGCTAGAGAGCAGACAAGAGGCATGGCATGCAGGGCCCCATTCCACAACCTGGCTTGTTACCCAGTCTATGCGAGGGTTGTGGCGAGTAAGCCAAGGAAGGCCTAGAATAACTGGGAACTCAGGTGAAGGAATCAGGTGCAGGGATATTTCTTCCTTGTGACCTTGAGACTGGAGGAAAACTGGAGAAGTAACTTGGGTGACTCTTCCATCACCTAACGCTTGGCCATCGAGGGCAGACACAGACAGTGGGACTTCAAGAGGTGCAGTCGGAATATTGATGCTTTGGGCGAAGTGAATATCCATAAAGTTCCCAGCCGCCCCTGAGTCTATCAAAGCTTGACAAGAGTGGACAGACTCACCCCAGGAGATGGAGACCGGGATGTAGATTCCTTGGCCAGGGAGTCCGGGAGAGAGGGTAGGCCCCGTCACAACCCTCCCTCGGCTGGACGGGGCGGTCCTTTTCCCAAGAGTTCGGGACATGATGCTCGGAAGTGACCAGGCTTGCCACAGTAGATGCAGCACTTGTCCCTCCTTCTGCGCTCCCTCTCAGATGCGGAGAGGCGAGTACGACCCACTTGCATGGGTTCTGGACAGTCACTGAAGGAGGTAGACGGTCTCCAGGTAGAGGTAGGGAGGCTGGGGGGGCTCAAGGCTTGGTGGCGTTCTCTCATCCTGTTGTCCAGACGAATAGCATGTGAGATGAGGGTTTCGAGGTCACTTGGGCATCCAATAGAGGCCAGACCGTCCTTGATGGGGTCAGACAGACCATGGTGGAAGGCTGACACCAGGGCAGTCTCGTTCCATCCACTTACTGCTGCGAGTGTTCGGAACGAGATGGCGTAATCTGCGACGCTTCCTCCTTGCCGGATGGACATGAGCTTTCGGGCTGCGTCGGTACTGATGTCTGCCTGATCGAAGACCCGAAGCATCTCTTCAGAAAACAGCTGGAAATCAAAGCACTCAGGTCCCTGTCTTTGCCAGATAGCAGTAGCCCAGGCTCGCGCCTTACCAGCTAATAAGGTGATCACAAAGGCAATCTTGCGGCGATCCGTAGTGTAGGTGGTAGGCTGAAGCTCAAAGGTGAGTTGACACTGGGTAAGGAACTCTCGGCACTCACTGTGCTTGCCGTCATACCTCTGTGGTGCAGGAAGGCTGGGTTCGCGAGGTGAAGAAGGCAGCATTGCAGGAGGCACTGGAGCAGGAGTGGGAGCTGGATCAGGAGCAGGAGATGCAGGCAGAGATGTCAGCTGTGCCAGGGTTTTCCCAATTTGCTGAAGCAGTTCCTCGTGGCGAGCGAGGGCCTCACGTTGGCTGGTGAGCGTACGTCCATGAGCGTCCATGGTCGCTCCGAAGCGTGTCAAAGCTGCCATAATTCCCTGAAGGTTGGCCGGGTAGACAGTTGAAGCAGCCTCTGCTGAGTCGGTCATGACGGAGTCTTTCTGTTAGGGTTTTGCTGGGATTCGAACCTGGTTCGTTGGTGTGATAATCCAGCAAACCCCCACTAGGCCACCAGGGGGATGACTCAAATGCAGAGGCGTGAGGCGGAAGTAGAAAAAGAATCAAAAGGTTTATTTAAACTATATACACTATATACAGGGCAAAACAAAAGACAAAAAAAAACCAAAGAGTATAATCCAAAAGAAAAGCAAAGTGCAAAAATTCAAAAGCTAAGAAGATCAAAAAACACAGTATAAAGGAAACTGGAGATAAACATAACAGCACAAAGACTCCGTGACAAGAGGACTGAACTCAGGGGTATAAATACACAAACTAATTAAGGACACAGGTGAAGATAATTAGGACTAACACAAACACAAAACACAGGAACAGTGGCGGCCTCTAGAGGCCAAAATAAACACGACATGAAAAGGAAATAACAGCGGCCTCTAGAGGCCAAAACAGTCCTAGTCCTAACAGCACTACGTGATGCAGTATGTATAGGGATCTATTAGCAAATATGAAATAGTATTCCTAATTATGCTTTCATTTGTGTATAATCATATGTAACTGTGAATCATTGTATATTTATAAGCTTAAATTGAGCCCTTCATATATACATAGGGAGCGGGTCCTGTTCCACAGAGGCGCCATGTCAGAGCTGTTACAGTAGCCCGGAGCAGACAAAACAACAAACACTGGCTCTAGAGAGCACGTTTCGTATTTTTACAAGTGGCAGCTTGAATCTGGCTCAAGAAGATGATGAAGAAGAAAGGAAGATGGTGTCACTATGCCCTCATAGTGACAGAAATATATGATCATTTGGAAATTCTGATGGGATTTAGCTGGTCCTCACAGTGGTGCTAACCACTGCACTGTGTGTGTGTACTTCCACGTGTGTGTGTGTGTGTGTGTGTGTGTGTGTGTGTGCACATGCATAATAATAATAATAATAATATGTATAACATAAAACAGTGATGAGAAACCAGTAAGTGATATCCTGCAAATCCAGCACAGTATCCACCATCCTAAAAAGCTCAAGCTTCAATGTGCGTTTATATGAACCTGTCTGTTGTTGCTGCACTGACATAAAACAGAGTGCTCACTTACCTGAGACTTCTATTATTCTCCTGTTAAATTTCCAGTGTGTGATGCAGACAGACAGTTTATTTGAGCTTATTCAGACATACTGGCCTTTTGTGTATGCGCTAAAGTAAACCACTTGTGGCTTACAACACACACACACACACACACACATATATATAATTTTCAGCCCAGTGATGACCTGGCGACTTGTCCAGGGTGTACCCCGCCTTTCGCCCGTAGTCAGCTGGGATAGGCTCCAGCTTGCCTGCGACCCTGTAGAACAGGATAAACAGGATATATATATATATATATATATTTGCAATCTGTTTATTGATGAAAACCAGAGTGATACAGAGGGTGAAGTAGACATTGTCTACTAAGACAAAGATAGTAAAAAGCAGTTTCCACCTTATTTCCTTTTATAAAACATAGAACAGCAATAAACAATACCATAAAGTAAATTTCAAGCCAAGAAGAGAATAAAAAATAAAACAATAATAATTGGGGGGGGAAGGATTAAAAAAATAAATAAAATAAAATAAAATAAAATATAATAATAATAATAATAATAATCTCATCTCATCTCATTATCTGTAGCCACTTTATCCTGTTCTACAGGGTCACAGGCAAGCTGGAGCCTATCCCAGCTGACTATGGGTGAAAGGCGGGGTACACCCTGGACAAGTCGCCAGGCCATCACAGGGCTGACACATAGACACAGACAACCATTCACACTCACACCTACGGTCAATTTAGAGTCACCAGTTAACCTAACCTGCATGTCTTTGGACTGTGGGGGAAACCGGAGCACCCGGAGGAAACCCACGCGGACACGGGGAGAACATGCAAACTCCGCACAGAAAGGCCCTCGCTGGCCACGGGGCTTGAACCCAGAACCCTTCTTGCTGTGAGGCGACAGTGCTAACCACTACACCACCGTGCCGCCTATAATAATAATAATAATAATAATTGAATAAGCCCAGGTGTTCAAGAGCAGCTTCATGTGTACTAGACCTACACACTCAAAAAGATCATGGGAATCAACCTCTAGTTCTTTTAATTTATCAAAATAAGTGATAAGGGGTTGCCATCTCAAGTAAAATTTTTTCATTGACCCTCTAAGAGTAAATTTAATCTTTTCTAATTTAAGAAAGAGCATAGTATCCTCCAGCCATCGGGCTAGTGAAGGGGGTGTAGAAGATTTCCATCCTAAGAGAATTCTTCGGCGGGCAAGCAGTGAGGTAAAAGCAATGACATCAGAATGAGTCTTTGAAACTGTGTCTGCCGGAACACCAAAAATTGCAGTTAAGGGGTTTGGTTCGATGGATATATTGAGTGCCTCAGACAAAGTCCCAAACACTACAGACCAGTATCTCTCAAGGGAAGGACAGGACCAAAAACTGTGCATAAGATTAGCTGGAGAAAAGGAACACCTATTACAGCTTGCATCCGCTCCTGGATATATTTCAGCCAATTTGGCTTTACTATAATGTACTCTATGTAAGACTTTGAACTGAATAAAAGCCAGGCGTGCACAGGATGATGATGAATTAACTTTTGTAAGTGCACAGTCCCAATAGTCTCCCAGCTCCATTCCTAACTCATCCTCCCACTTAGACTGAATTCTGGCTAAATTGTGGTCATCCAAAGACATTAGTTTCTGAAATATAACAGAAATTATACGGTACCTCTTTCTGGTTTTAAAAGAGTTAAGTCTTCCCAGGCTCCCAGTGTTGGTAGATTGAGGAAGAAGGGGAAACTAGTTTTGAGAAAATGTCGTATTTGGAGATACTGAAATAATAATGTCTGGGTAGATTATGTTCTTTCTGTAGATCTTCAAAACTGTCCATGGTCTTGGAGCTGTAAAGGCTCTGGAAACAGTAAATATCCCTCTTCCACCACTCCATGAATGACGAGTCCATGGTAGATAGAGGAAATAAGTGATTTTTGTGAATGGGGCCAAGGATAGAGGCAGAAAAAAAATTGTAATGTGAACGAAACTGGTTCCATTTTTAGTGTGGACAGAACTATAGGGTTAGAGGAGAAGCGAGAAGGCTTTAAAGGTAAGGATGAGTAAATTAAAGCCCTAAGGCATGAATGTCTGTATGATTGTTCTTCCAAAATACACCAGTCTGTGTTAACGGCGTGTAACCAATAAAGTATCTTCTGGACATTTGCAGCCCAGTAGTAATGGATAAAACTGGGTAAGGCTAATCCACCTACACTTCGCTGCCTTTGTAAAAGATTCACCTTAACTCTCGGTACTTGATTGCCCCAAATAAATGAGGTCACAGCTTGACCTAGCAGTTGAAAGAAAGACTTGGTAAGAAAGAGAGGTAAACACTGAAAGAGGTATAAAAACTTTGGGAGAACCGTCATCTTTACAGTATTTATGCGGCCTGCCAAAGTAAGAGGTAAAGCAGACCATCTTTTGAAGTCATCCTTCATTTGATTAACTAGTGCTGTAAAATTTGACGAAAGGGAAGTGAAGGACTTAGTAATCTTAACTCCTAGATATTTGAAACCTGAACCAGAAATGTGAAAAGGAAGGGAAGGTGTTTGTTCAAGTTCAAGTTCAGGTTTATTATAAAGCCCTTTAAAAACCACAACAGTTGACCAAAGTGCTGTACAGTCCATCTAAGATGAGAGTAATTAAATAAATAAATAAAAATAAGTAAGAATGAAGTGAATATACATAAAAATCATATATAAAACCTAAAAGCAGATAAAGGACAGAGACATAAAATCACACATAGACCCTAAAAGCAAATCATGGACAACAGACATGGATCTTCACTATACCAAGTCACATAACATCACACCACTCATAGAGAGTCAAACGCCAGGGAGAAAAAGTGTGTTTTCAGGCGGGACTTGAAGATGGGCACTGAGGGGGCAAGCCTTACATGCAGTGGGAGTTCATTCCATAGTTTGGGGCCTATAACTGCAAAAGCACAATCCCCCCTACTCTTTAGTCTAGAGGGTGGGACAGTTAGCAGTAGTTGGTCAGAGGACCTCAGTGATCTCAGGGGTGTATGATGATGAAGGAGGTCTGCTATGTAGGATGGGGCTAAATGTTTCAGAGACTTAAAAACAAACAACAGAATTTTAAAATGTATCCTAAAACACACAGGGAGCCAATGGAGAGCCTTCAGAACAGGTGTGATGTGCTCACGCTTGCGTGTTCTGGTCAGGAACCGTGCCGCAGCGTTCTGAACAAGTTGGAGCCTTGACAAGGAAGAGCAGCTAAGACCAGCATACAAAGCATTACAGTAATCAAGGCGGGACGTAATAAAAGCATGTATAGCAGTCTCCAGATTACTAGGAGATAAAAAAGGTTTGACCTTTGATAGGAGTCTTAAATGGAAGAAACTAGATTTGACAACAGTATTTATTTGTTTCTCCATTTTGAAGTCTGAGTCAAAAATTACACCTAGATTTCTTACTGAATCTTTGACAAAAAGACTCAGAGGGCCAAGGTGCAAGTTATTTTTGCAGGCCTTGCTGGGTTTGCAGAGTAAAACCTCAGTTTTGTTTTCATTTAAACTTAAAAAATTCAAGGACATCCAGGCTTTAATGTCCTCGAGACAATCAATGAGCTTAGAAACTGACTGGGAGTTAGTAGGCTTCAGTGGCATATAAATCTGGGTATCGTCAGCATAACAATGAAAGGAGATGTTATATTTCTTTAAAATGGAACCTAATGGCAAAAGGTAGCGGGAGAAGAGGATAGGGCCAAGAATTGACCCCTGGGGGACCCCATAGGGGAGGGGTGCAGAGGAAGAGGTGTGTTCTCCAATGCTGACAGAAAAACTTCTGTCAACAAGATATGACTTGAACCATTCCAAGGCTGTTCCCTTTAAGCCAACCCACTGTTCTAAGCGATCAATAAGGATGCTATGATCTACTGTGTCAAATGCAGCTGTAAGGTCAAGGAGTACCAGAATCACAAAATCACCACTATCAGTAATTTGCAGCAAATCATTAAAGACTTTAAGGAGTGCTGACTCTGTGCTATGCCGAGCTTTAAAACCAGATTGAAAAGGCTCTAAAAGATTATTTGCATCTAAATGAGATTGAAGCTGTTTGTCCAGATGGTGCTGGAGAGTCTAGTTGGAAACATTCACTTTTCTGCAAATTCAGTTTATATCCAGAAAATCTCCCAAACTCTTCTAATATGGAAATAATTTTAGCTACGCAGGTGGTTGGATGACTGACATATAGCAACAAATCATCGGCATACAATGAAACCCTGTGTTCCAACCCCCCTCTTACTATACCCTGAAATGCTGTTGTGGTTTGTAAGTGGTTCGATCACAATGGCAAACAAAAGTGGGGAGAGTGGGCAACCTTGTCTTGTGCCTCTACTCAAGGGAAAAAAAAAAACTGATCTCAAGTCATTGGTTTGCACGCTTGCTTGTGGATCCTTATATAAGAGCTTAATCCACGAAATGAAATTTTTACCAAAGCCAAATTTATTCAATGCTGCAAATAAATACTTCCACTCGACCCTGTCGAATGCTTTCTCTGCGTCTAAAGAAATAATTGCTTCAGGCAGACAGTCTGTGTTTTTTGTATATGCTATATTGATAAGGCGACGTACATTCGAAAAAGAATGCCAACTTCTAATAAAACCAGTTTGATCTTCAGAAATGATTGTTGGAAGAAAATTCTCCATCCGGCAGGCCAAAATTTTAGCTAGGATCTTTGTATCCACATTTAAAAGAGATATTTGGGATCCTTATCTTTCTTGAGAATAAGTGAGATAGATGCTTGAGAAAATGTGGGGGGTAAGGAACCTCTCTCCAGTGATTCAGTAAAAACTGCCATGAGGAGTGGGGCAAGCTGGTCTTTAAACTTTTTATAAAACTCGACAAGGTATTCGTCCATGCCTGGAGTTTTTCTGTTCTGTATGGCCATAATGGCATTGAGGACCTCCTCTATCTCTAAATTTCGTTCAAGGGTAGATGCATCAGAGTGACTAAGGGAAGGGGTTTTCATTTTATTCAGAAAAGTCATCATGGGGTGGTATCTGTAGGGAAATTAGAAGTGTAAAGTGAGATGAAATGAGAGACAAATATGTCATTTATGTGTTTAGGGTCTGAAATTAATGTATCATGTTCATCCGTTACTTGAGGGATAAGACGAGATGCAGCCTGGCGTTTTAATTGATGAGCAAGTAAATGACTGGATTTATCTCCATATTCATAGAAAGTCCCTCTGGTTTTAAGCAAAAGTTGTTCTGCATGTTTAGTGGTTAAAATGTTCAGTTTAGCTTGCAAATCTATCAGTTTCTTGTTCAATTCTGCATTAGGTGACTCAGAGAAGAGCTGGTCAAGCTTACTTATAGATTCAGTTAAGCCCGATATCTCCTTAGAACGCTCCTTATTTTTAAAAGTTGTATATGAGATAATTTGCTCCCTAAGGTAGGCCTTAAGTGAGTCCCAGAGCGTAGAGTATGAGATCTGATCAGTTTTATTTATGGCAATATAAACATCTATATTGGTTGCCAGGAATTTGCAAAAATCCTCCTCAGATAGCAAAAGAGGATCTAGTTTCCATAATGGACGTTGCTTTATATTCAGAGTGAAGGAGATATCCAGAACAACCGGGGCGTGGTTGGAAATGATGATAGCTAAGTAATCGGCTGTTTTTATTGAAGGAATGAATGAACTGTCAACAAAGAAATAATCTATATGTGAGAAGGAGTGGTACACTGGAGAAAAAAGGAGAACCGTTTCAAATTTGGGTTGAGAAATTGCCATGGATCTATACAACCACTTTGAGCCATGAAAGCAGAGAATGCCTTTGCCATGCCTGAAGGGGTTGATGTTTTGGAGCATGATCTGTCTAATACAGGATTGATTGCACAATTTAAATCACCTCCCAAAATAAGCTTATGAGTGTCTACATTTGGGAGCATTGATAACAGTTTATTCACAAAGTCTGTGTCATCCCAATTAGGGGCATAGAGGTTTACAAGAGTAACTCTGGTTTGAAAAAGATATCCACAGATTATGACAAAACGACCAAGAGTATCAGTGATGACCTCTGTCGGTGTAAACTGCACTTTTTTATTAATTAGGATGGCAACCCCTTTTGAACTACCATTGTGTCTGGAGTGATAGACTTGGCTAATCCAAGTTTTACGTAAACGAATGTGATCCTTTACTCGTAAATGTGTCTCCTGTAGAAACAGTATATCAGCATTGAGAGATTTAAGGTAGGAGAAAATTCTAGAGCGTTTAATTGGTCCATTTAGTCCCTTAACATTCCATGAAACAAAATGTACTACTGGGCTTCTATTCATTTTGTCAAGTTAGTAATGGATGAAAAATATAAAAGAAGTGATGACACATTTTGTTAAGGGGACCTAAAAGAGGTGTAGAGATGTCAGTAGAGTGAGGAAGGATATCACACATTACATAGGCTAAGTATGACTGTAATATAGGCTTGAGTCCTAGGCTTACTATTAGCATTGTAAGAACTAAAAAGAGGGGGAAGAAAACTAAAAATAATGTAAAAAATAATAAAAATAAAAGTAAAAACAGAAACAGCTCAAACAGCAAGAACACTTTCCTAGATCCACCTCTATTAAAGAACCTGAGGAGGATCGCAGGCTTAACTAATCTAAAGACTATCTGATTTGACATCGCCTAAGAAACAAAGTTAACACACACACACACACACACACACACACACACACACACACACACACACACACACAAAGAAAAAACACTTATTAAGTGGCTCCCAAGACTGTATGTAAAACAGAACCCCATATATGTTGAGTGTTTAATCATCTAAATGCCCCATTATAAGATGAGGAAAGAGTTAAGTAGAAAACAACCCAAGCTCCAAGAAAAAAAATAAAAATAAAGGTCTAGGTTTCAAAACGAAACTGTGCCAAGCCCAGCCAATGTTTCTCCCTCAAAGTAGGCTGATTAAGCTACAGTAGCATGCTAATAATCACAGAAGACCAAAATCATTCAACTTGGTATCGACTTTAGGAGGGAGAAGAACGATTTGTGCGTGGTCCATAATAGCAGAGTTCAATGCACTTTAAAACATCTTTCAAAACAAAATGCACCTCAGTCCTCTTTAAGTGGACCAAAACGTGGACCAACAGAAAAAGAACTCAGTTCTTTTTGTGTTCACACTGTGAATTTATTACAAAGAGGACTGGGTTCTCTTTCTGGTCCAGTTAAGCTTTGATGGGGCCTCAGTCCTCTTTCTGTTCACACCAGGTCCTCTAGAGCCCTCAGACCCCCAGTGCATGGAATTCTGGGTAATTTTCTCTTGAATCAAAATGTCTGCTGCCATGCTTGCCCTGCTGTATTCTTTGATCAAAATAGTGCGGATTAAGGAAAATAAATTATATAAAATCTCCTTCTCACCCCAGGCGGGGGGGTGGTATCCATGTCATCCTCAAGCTGGGGTCCTCTACCAGAGGCCTGGGAGTTTGAGGGTTCTGCGCAGTATCTTCGATGTTCCTAGGACTGCGCTCTTCTGGACTGAGGCTTCAGATGTTGTTCCTGGGATTTGCTGGAGCCACTCTCCCAGTTTGGGGGTTACTGCCCCAAGTGCCCCCACTACCACGGGGACCACGCAACCCTTGACCTTCCACATCCATTCCAGCTGCTCTTTCAACCCTTGATACTTCTCAAGTTTCTCATGTTCCTTCTTCCTGATGTTGGCGTCAGCTGGGATCGCCACATCTATCACCACCACCCTCTTCTGCTCTTTGTCCACCACCACTATGTCCGGTTGGTTAGCCAGGATCTGTTTGTCAGTCTGGAAGCTGAAGTCCCACAGAATCTTGGCCCTGTTGTTCTCAGCCACCTTCTGTGGTATGGCCCATTGGGACTTGGGTATTTCTATTCCATACTGGTTGCAGATGTTCCTGTATACTATCCCAGCCACTTGGTTGTGCCTCTCCATGTACGCTGATCCAGCTAGCATCTTACACCCTGCTACTATGTGCTGGACTGTTTCAGGGGCTTCTTTGCACAGTCTGCATCTTGGGTCTGATCTACTCTGGTAGATCCTGGCCTCTATGGCTCTTGTGCTTATGGCCTGTTCTTGTGCTGCCATGATTAGTGCCTCTGTGCTGTCTGTCAGTCCTGCATTATCCAGCCACTGGTAGGATTTCTTGATATCAGCCACTTCCTCTATCTGACGGTGGTACATGCCATGTAGGGGTTTGTCTCTCCAGGTTGTCTGTTCCGCCTCCTCCTCTGCACTCTCATCAGGGTTCTGCTGCCTGAGACATTCACTTAGCAGTTCATCCTTTGGGGCCATCTTTCTGATGTATTCTCGAATTTTCGATGTTTCATCCTGGACCGTGGTCTTGACGCTCACTAGCCCTCAGCCTCCCTCTTTCCGCTTAGTGTATAGTCTCAGGGTGCTGGACTTGGGGTGGAACCCTCCATGCATGGTGAGGAGCTTTCTAGTCTTGATATCTGTGGCTTCTATCTCCTCCTTTGGCCAGTTTATGATACCAGCGGGGTATCTGATGACTGGTAGTGTGTACATGTTGATGGCTCGGACCTTGTTTTTACCATTCAGCTGACTTTTCAGGACCTGCCTTACTCTCTGGAGGTATTTGGCTGTGGTTGACTTCCTTGTGGCCTCTTCATGGTTTCCATTAGCCTGTGGGATGCCAAGGTACTTGTAGCTGTCTTGGATATCACCTATGTTGCCCTCTGGTAGGTCAATCCCTTCAGTCCGGATCATCTTGCCTCTCTTTGAGACCATCCGGCCACACTTGTCCAATCCGAATGACATCCCTATGTCATCGCTGTAGATCCAGGTGGTGTGGATCAGCGAGTCTATTTCTCGCTCATTCCTGGCATACAGCTTGATGTCATCCATGTAGAGCAGGTGGCTGATTGTTGCCCCACTACGGAATCAGTACCCGTAGCCGCTCTTCGTGATGATCTGACTGAGGGGGTTCAGGCCTATGCAGAACAGCAGTGGTGATAGCGCATCTCCTTGGTATATGCCGCACTTGATGTTGACTTGGGCAATGGGTTTTGAGTTGGCCTCTAGGGTTGTCTTCCACATTTCCATTGAGTTCTGTATGAAGGTCCTTAGGTTCCTGTTGATCTTATACAGTTCCAGACATTCCAGTATCCATGTGTGTGGCATTGAGTCGTAGGCTTTCTTGTAGTCAATCCAGGCAGTGCACAGGTTGGTCTGTCTCTTCTTACAGTCTCGGGCGACTGTTCTATCGGCCAGTAGCTGGTGCTTGGCTCCTCTGGTGTTACTGCCAATTCCTTTCTGTGCCTCGCTCATGTATTGAGCCACATGCTTACTCATTTTTGCCGCAATGATGCCTGACAGGGCCTTCCATGTTGTGCAGAGACAGGTAATTGACCGGTAGTTGGATGGGATGGGTCCCTTCTGGGGGTCCTTCATGATTAGGACTGTCCTGCCTTGGGTTAGCCATTCTGGGTGGGTTCCATCCCTCAGCAGCTGGTTCATCTGTGCTGCTAGGCGTTCATGGAGTGCAGTTAGCTTCTTCAGCCAGTACGTATGGATCATATCGGGGCCTGGTGCTGTCCAGCTCTTCATCTTTGACACTCTTTCTTGGACATCTGCCATTGAGATGGTTACTGGTTCTTGTTCTGGGAGGTTGCTGTGGTCAACACCATTGGGCATCGGTGTTGTGTGATGCCTTTCTTTCCCATATGTCTTTCCAGTATTTTTCCACCTCAGCTCTTGGTGGGTCTGACCGGTTGTTGTTCCCCTGCCATTGAGAGTACACCTTGGCTGGTTCAGTGGAGAACAGCTTGTTTATTCTCCTGGCCTCTCCTTCCTTGGTGTATCTCCTCAACCGGGTGGCCAGAGCTGTTAGTCGCTGTTTGGCAGTTTCGAGTGCCTCTGGTATGGAGAGTGAGTTGTACTTCCTGGGCGCCCCTTTATTCACCATGTTCCCTTTCTGTAGTTCAGCTAGCTGGCTAACTTCTCTCCTTGCTGCCTTTATCTTGGCCTCTAATCGTCTCTTCCATGGTGGATACTGTTTGTTATGTCCTGAGCCCACCTTGTGTCCAAGCATCTCCATGATTACTGTTGCTGTACTGTGTATCAGCTTGTTGGTCTCAGTGATGGTTCTTGTGGAGATTGTCTTCAGAGCAGCATTCACATCTACTAGTAGATCTTCTGAAGGTACTTGGCAACTCAGCTTCGGTATTTGTCGGGGGCTCCAGGTTTCCAGTTGGGTCACGATCTTCCTTCTCAGGTCAGCAGCTCTTGTGTTGAGGCTGTTAGCTGTTGGGGCTTGGTACCCAATCTCTGGTTGTGGGGATGATGACATCTCCCCGCTGACCTGTCTTCCTGGCTCCCCCTTGCCGTAGCATCGTTGTTGTATTTCATTAATCTCTAGTTGTGATAGCAGATTTCGATTATGGATGTTGGAACACTGGGCTAATAGCTGTTTCTTTGTTAGCCTTGATTGTGGGTTTCGAAGTATCCAATGGTCCCACATTCTCTGCATGTATCCCCTCTCTCTGGGATTGCTTGTATAGTAGCATTCCAGCAAATCCGTATTTTCTGTCCTCGTCCATCGATGTCTTGTTCCAGTAGCCCATTTCTCATCAGTTTGCCCTGGTTCCCTAGCAACTGACGCAGACCTTGTTGACCCGGGCGACGTCTGAGCCGGTATGACTCTATCAGTTATGTTTTCACTCATTCCTGAGGTAGGCTGATATATCATGAGGGGTTTTGCCTAAGGACCCTTACTGGATGATGTTTTGCCCCGACCGGGATTCGAACCCCGATCTCCTGCGTCGTAGTCAGTGAGCATTACCACTGTACTATCCAGCTGATATCTATATATATAAAAAATCAAATCAAGTTTATTTGTATAGCGCTTTTAACAATAAACATTGTCGCAAAGCAGCTTTACAGAATTTGAACGACTTAAAACATGAGCTAATTTTATCCCTAATCTATCCCCAATGAGCAAGCCTGTGGCGACGGTGGCAAGGAAAAACTCCCTCAGACAACATGAGGAAGAAACCTCGAGAGGAACCAGACTCAAAAGGGAACCCATCCTCATTTGGGCAACAAGAGACAGCCTGACTATAATATTAACAGTTTTAACAGGTATAACCCTCAACTGTCCTCATGGGGCCGTCCTTCACAGGAGCGGTGCGATAAAACTCCGACCAGACACAGGGCACCAGAATGGATCAAGCAGGTCCGAGGGGCAGAAGAGGCCCGCATCTCAATCCCAGGATCAACATGTAACTCAGAGGGACAGAATGGGGGGGGGGGGGGGGGGGGGGAGAGAGAGAAAGAAAACACAGGTTGTTAGGTATGCCCTAAAAATGACAAGTATTAAATCTGTGTGGTAGGCTCGCAGAGATGAGAGTCTTTACATCAGGCATAACACACAACAATGGCATGTTAATATGGTAAAAAATATCATGACCTGCTCTGGCTGGATGCTTGATTGGGTGATGGGAGCACACTCCTCAGCAATGATGAGATGCAGATGGGAACCTTAGGGCTGGCCAAGACAATTCAGTTACATTTCACCGGGTCTGGGACATGCGACAGAATGTCTGACGGCCGATTCCCTGCAGGCTACGATAGCCAGTCGAGGTCTCCACCCTCTCCACCAAAAGATTTCCTGTTGACTCCATGTAACTCAGAGGGACAGATTTGGGGTGGGGGGGAGGGAAAGAAAACACAGGTGGTTAGGTATGCCCAATGTCACCTGAATAAGTAGGAGCAGTATACATATTGCACCGAGTACAAGCAGGGACTCCGGCAACTAACTATGACAGCATAACTAAAAGGAGAGAGCCAGAAGGTAACACAGGCATGAGGGAGCCCCGGGACATAAAGCAGCCAGCCACTACACCGTCAACAAACTCGAGTGAGCAAGCGAGTGGGGACTGACAGCATCCATACATCCCAGTTTACCAAAACACTCTATGTCTGAGGACCCTCCAGATCTACACATTTACCTCATAAACACCATTAACAAAAGGCTTGACTAAACAGATATGTTTTCAGCCTAGACTTAAATGCTGAGACTGTCTGATTCCCGAACATTACTTGGAAGGCTGTTCCATAACTGTGGGGCTTTGTAAGAAAAGGCTCTGCCCCCTGATGTAGCCTTCACTATACGAGGTACCAGCAGATAGCCTGCACCTTTTGATCTAAGTAGGCGTGGCGGGTCATAGAGGAGCAAAAGTTCACTCAGGTACTGTGGTGCGAGACCATTTAGTGCTTTAAAGGTCAATAGTAGTATTTTATAATCAATACGAAATTTGATTGGGAGCCAATGCAGTGTGGATAAGACAGGCGTGATGTGGTCATATTTTCTAGTTCTAGTAAGGACTCTTGCTGCTGCATTTTGAACTAACTGGAGCTTGTTTATGCACTTATTGGAACATCCAGACAGTAAGGCATTACAATAATCCAACCTGGAGGTAATGAAAGCATGGACTAGTTTTTCTGCATCATGCAATGACATTAAATTTCTTATCTTTGCAATATTTCTGAGATGAAAGAAAGCTATCCGGGTGATGTTATCAATGTGAGTTTCAAATGAAAGACTGGGGTCAATAATCACTCCGAGGTCTTTTACTGCTGCACGTGAAGAAACAGAAAGGCCATCCAGAGTCACTGTGTAATCAGAAAACTTACTTCTAGCTGTATGTGGTCCTAGCACAAGTACTTCAGTCTTGTCAGAGTTAAGCAGAAGGAAATTAATAAGCATCCAGTATCTAATGTCCTTAACACATTCCTCAATTTTATTAAGCTGGTGTCTCTCATCAGGTTTTGCAGAGACATACAACTGTGTGTCATCAGCATAACAGTGGAAACTAATACAATGTTTACGAATAATATCGCCCAGAGGTAACATATATAGAGAAAAAAGCAGTGGACCCAAGACAGAACCTTGTGGAACACCAAACTTTACCTCGGTACGTCTAGAAATATCACCATTTATATCAACATACTGATAACGATCAGTTAGATAAGACCTGAGCCAGGAGAGGGCCATTCCCTTAACTCCCACAACATTTTCTAGTCTATCCAGAACAATGGAATGATCAATGGTATTAAATGCTGCACTAAGGTCAAGCAACACAAGCAGCGAGACACAGCCCTGATCAGACGCCAACAGTAGGTCGTTTACTACTTTAACCAGTGCTGTCTCTGTGCTATTATGAGGTCTAAATCCTGACTGATACATTTCATGGATGTTATTCCTATGTAAATATGAGCATAACTGCTGTGCCACAGCTTTTTCAAGGATCTTGGAGATGAAGGGGAGGTTTGATATTGGCCGATAATTGGACAGCTGACAGGGATCAAGGTCAGGTTTTTTAATCAGGGGTTTGATAACTGCTAGTTTAAAGGATTTGGGTACATAGCCAATCATAAAAGAAGAATTTATTATTTTTAGAAGCGGTTCAATTACTCCAGGCATTATCTGTTTGAATAGATGTGTCGGTAAGGGATCTAGTACGCAAGTTGAGGCTTTTGATGTAGAGATTAATGAAAGTAATTCAGTTTCTTTTAGGGGAGTAAAACATTCTAACTGATGATCTGATACAGTTATATTGTTAACTACAAGGTCACTTTCATTGTCTAACCTTAAATTAGTAGTTTGAATTTTTTGTCGGATATTCTCAATTTTGTCATTAAAAAAAATTCATGGGGCGGCACGGTGGTGTAGTGGTTAGCGCTGTCGCCTCACAGTAAGAAGGTCCTGGGTTCGAGCCCCGGGGCCGGCGAGGGCCTTTCTGTGTGGAGTTTGCATGTTCTCCCCGTGTCCGCGTGGGTTTCCTCCGGGTGCTCCGGTTTCCCCCACACTCCAAAGACATGCAGGTTAGGTTAACTGGTGATTCTAAATTGACCGTAGGTGTGAATGGTTGTCTGTGTCTATGTGTCAGCCCTGTGATGACCTGGCGACTTGTCCAGGGTGTACCCCGCCTTTCGCCCGTAGTCAGCTGGGATAGGCTCCAGTTTGCCTGCGACCCTGTAGAATGATAAAGCGGCTAGAGATAATGAGATGAGATATATATATATATATATATATTAGTGCTGTCAAGCGATTAAAATATTTAATCGCGATTAATGTCGCGACTGTCATAGTTAACTCGCGATTAATCGCAATTTAATCGCACATTTTTGTCACATGAAAAACCATTGTAATTCTCTTATCAGCATAAAAATGTGAATGGGCTTGCTCACCGTTCGAACTACGGGGGTACTCGGGGGATCCGAGATCCCCTGAAACAGACATGAGATCCCTTGAAAACATGATTTGGGAAATGTTGGGGGGTCTCTAAAATATTGGCAAAATGATGTTTATTGACATAGCAATCGTGTGTAACGGGAAGCATTTGCATATCCGAAGTGAGCGCGCGATGGAGAGCCGCGCTCTGAGAAAAGCGCAAGCACCCCCCCAAGGGAAAAAAAGGGACCCCCCGAAAATATCGGCATAGTTCGAACACTGGTTGTACCAATGTTTTTTTTTTATTGCAGAGCATAACACGTCTTGTCACAGCCACTGCAAAGTGGGGCTGGAGCCGCCGATGGGAAAACGAAACCTAAGCCGAGCACCGTGGCTCTTCGGGGGAGGGCAGAGGACTCTGGCTGTGCGGGGCGTGGCATCATGTCACAGAGCGTTAATCTCGCGATAAAAAAATTATCGCCGTTAAAATTGAGTCAAGTTAACGCGTTAATAACGCGACATTTTTGACAGCACTAATATATATATATATATATATATATATATATATATATATATATATAAATATTAATATATTTATATATATTATATATTTATAATATAGTTATATTATTGTGGCCGACTCATCAGTCAGTAAGTTCAGAGAACTGTAAAGCGGCTGTGGTAAGTTCCAAAAGGAAGTTGAGTTTCCCTGCTACAGTCATGTGACCAACTATGGCAAACGAAGAAGGTTAAACTACAGTGAAAAAGGCGAAGTGAACCCGGTGCGCTTTTTGTTCACAATGCGCAGATTAGGCAAACCATACCGTTGATTTTTAGCGAACCGTACTGAGACCACCTCAGGAGGTGGTCTCAGTTCGGTTCGCTTTAAAGGGGTCTGGGTACGGTTGGAGTGTTCACATATGCGCAAAAAATGCTGAGTCATCGATCTGAGTTCGGTTAGATGGCTGAAAGGGACCAAGTGTGAAAACACCCTTAGTCTGGTTCCTTTAAAGGGAACCAGGTGTGAAAACACCCTCTGATGCACCAGAGGTGCTGGAACCCCAATGTACCTGATAAAAGTTTATCGCCTTTCCAGGAGTATCGAAACACAACTCCGTATTGTCAAACGACACTTGGAGGCGAGCTGGGTACACCATCCTGAACTTGACCTTCTTTGCATAGAGTAGAGCCTTCACCTCCTTAAAAGCTGCTTGCTTGTGTCCCAGTTCAGCGCTGACATCTTCATGAAGGAAAATCCTGTGGCCCTGAAAGGTCATCTCTCGCTGACGTCTGTGTGTAAAAATCCGTTGTTTATCTTGATAGTTGTGGAATGCAACGATGAAAACTCGTGGGCGTTGGTTACCGCTCGCTTCTGATGTGGCAAGTGGTCCGAGCCGATGGGCACGAGCGAGAACGAGGAGGGTCTGGAAAAAAATATTTCCCAAATAGTTCCTCGAAGAAATGTGTCATAAAAGCGACTGGGTTAGATCCCTCCACCCTCTCCGGAATTCCAACCAGTCTTAAGTTGAGGCTGCGAGAACGGTTTTCCAGATCGTCAACTTTATCCTTCAGACAGGTGTTTTCAGACTGAACAGCGGCAAGTTTAGCTTCGACAAGAGAAAGTCTCTGTTCGCTTTGGTCAAGAGTAGCCTCAATTCCATCAATCCGCTCCTCATGTGAGTCATATAACGATTTCACTTGGTTTAACGTAGAATTGAGAGGAGATAAAGCTGTATCAAGGTCCTGCTTTATGACCGTGTGAATAGATCGAGTAAGTTCTGAAAGAAGCGCAGAGCAGAGTTTTTCAAACTGCTTGGTTAGCTCCATACTTGAAGTTTGGCTAGTCTTGCTTGTCGTCAAATTAGCAGTCTCTTTATCATTCGGTTTTCTGTCGTGAAGAGGCTTTTTAGACATAATTAAAATGGTCGATTCTTTCAAGAATTGCTTTAACTTACTGTTGTAAACGATAATACTAGATATTAATGGGGTAAACAAGAAAATATAAAGTAAAGATTAGGGAGCCACTACAATGCCTTGCCACTCACGCCATATCCAACCCGGAAGTCCCTATATAAATTAAAAAAAATTTATTTATTTATTTATATATATATATATATATATAGCCCCGATTCCAAAAAAGTTGGGACAAAGTACAAATTGTAAATAAAAACGGAATGCAATGATGTGGAAGTTTCAAAATTCCATATTTTATTCAGAATAGAACATAGATGACATATCAAATGTTTAAACTGAGAAAATGTATCATTTAAAGAGAAAAATTCGGTGATTTTAAATTTCATGACAACAACACATCTCAAAAAAGTGGGGACAAGGCCACTGTGAGACATCCCCTTTTCTCTTTACAACAGTCTGTAAACGTCTGGGGACTGAGGAGACAAGTTGCTCAAGTTTAGGGATAGGAATGTTAACCCATTCTTGTCTAATGTAAGATTCTAGTTGCTCAACTGTCTTAGGTCTTTTTTGTCGTATCATCCGTTTTATGATGCGCCAAATGTTTTCTATGGGTGAAAGATCTGGACTGCAGGCTGGCCAGTTCAGTACCCGGACCCTCCTTCTACGCAGCCATGATGCTGTAATTGATGCATGTCATGTTGGAAAATGCAAGGTCTTCCCTGAAAGAGACGTCATCTGGATGGGAGCATATGTTGCTCTAGAACCTGGATATACCTTTCAGCATTGATGGTGTCTTTCCAGATGTGTAAGCTGCCCATGCCACACGCTCTAATGCAACCCCATACCATCAGAGATGCAGGCTTCTGAACTGAGCGCTCATAACAACTTGGGTCGTCCTTCTCCTCTTTAGTCCAAATGACACGGCGTCCCTGATTTCCATAAAGAACTTCAAATTTTGATTTGTCTGACCACAGAACAGTTTTCCACTTTGCCACAGTCCATTTTAAATGAGCCTTGGCCCAGAGAAGACTTCTGTGCTTCTGGATCATGTTTAGATACGGCTTCTTCTTTGAACTATAGAGTTTTAGCTGGCAACGGCGGATGGCACGGTGAATTGTGTTCACAGATAATGTTCTCTGGAAATATTCCTGAGCCCATTTTGTGATTTACAATATAGAAGCATGCCTGTATGTGATGCAGTGCCATCTAAGGGCCCGAAGATCACAGGCACCCAGTATGGTTTTCCGGCCTTGACCATTACGCACAGATATTCTTCCAGATCCTCTGAATCTTTTGATGATATTATGCACTGTAGATGATGATATGTTCAAACTCTTTGCAATTTTACACTGTCGAACTCCTTTCTGATATTGCTCCACTATTTGTCGGCGCAGAATTAGGGGGATTGGTGATCCTCTTTCCATCTTTACTTCTGAGAGCCGCTGCCACTCCAAGATGCTCTTTTTATACCCAGTCATGTTAATGACCTATTGCCAATTGACCTAATGAGTTGCAATTTGGTCCTCCAGCTGTTCCTTTTTTGTACCTTTAACTTTTCCAGCCTCTTATTGCCCCTGTCCCAACTTTTTTGAGATGTGTTGCTGTCATGAAATTTCAAATGAGCCAATATTTGGCATGAAATTTCAAAATGTCTCACTTTCGACATTTGATATGTTGTCTATGTTCTATTGTGAATACAATATCAGTTTTTGAGATTTGTGCATTCTGTCATTCTGTTTTTATTTACAATTTGTACTTTGTCCCAACTTTTTTGGAATTGGGGTTGTGTGTGTATATATATATATATATATATATATATATATATATATATATATATATATATATACAGTGGTGCTTGAAAGTTTGTGAACCCTTTAGAATTTTCTATATTTCTGCATAAATATGACCTAAAACATCATCAGATTTTCACACAAGTCCTAAAAGTAGATAAAGAGAACCCAATTAAACAAATGAGACAAAAATATTATACTTGGTCATTTATTTATTGAGGAAAATGATCCAATATTACATATCTGTGAGTGGCAAAAGTATGTGAACCTTTGCTTTCAGTATCTGGTGTGACCTCCTTGTGCAGCAATAACTGCAACTAAACGTTTGCGGTAACTGTTGATCAGTCCTGCACACCGGCTTGGAAGAATTTTAGCCCAATTCCTCCATACAGAACAGCTTCAACTCTGGGATGTTGGTGGGTTTCCTCACATGAACTGCTCGCTTCAGGTCCTTCCACAACATTTCCATTGGATTAAGGTCAGGACTTTGACTTGGCCATTCCAAAACATTAACTTTATTCTTCTTTAACCATTCTTTGGTAGAACGACTTGTGTGCTTAGGGTCGTTGTCTTGCTGCATGACCCACCTTCTCTTGAGATTCAGTTCATGGACAGATGTCCTGACATTTTCCTTTAGAATTCGCTGGTATAATTCAGAATTCATTGCTCCATCAATGATGGCAAGCCATCCTGGCCCAGATGCAGCAAAACAGGCCCAAACCATGATACTACCACCACCATGTTTCACAGATGGGATAAGGTTTTTATGCTGGAATGCAGTGTTTTTCCTTCTCCAAACATAACGCTTCTCATTTAAACCAAAAAGTTTTATGTTGGTCTCATCCGTCCACAAAACATTTTTCCAATAGCCTTCGGGCTTGTCCACGTGATCTTTAGCAAACTGCAGACGAGCAGCCATGTTCTTTTTGGAGAGCAGTGGCTTTCTCCTTGCAACCCTGCCATGCACACCATTGTTGTTCAGTGTTCTCCTGATGGTGGACTCATGAACATTAATGTTAGTCAATGTGAGAGAGGCCTTCAGTTGCTTAGAAGTTACCCTGGGGTCCTTTGTGACCTCGCAGACTATTACACACCTTGCTCTTGGCGTGATCTTTGTTGGTCAACCACTCCTGGGGAGGGTAACAATGGTCTTGAATTTCCTCCATTTGTACACAATCTGTCTGACTGTGGATTGGTGGAGTCCAAACTCTTTAGAGATGGTTTTGTCACCTTTTCCAGCCTGATGAGCATCAACAACGCTTTTTCTGAGGTCCTCAGAAATCTCCTTTGCTCATGCCATGATACACTTCCACAAACATGTGTTGTGAAGATCAGACTTTGATAGATCCCTGTTCTTTAAATAAAACAGGGTGCCCACTCACACCTGATTGTCATCCCATTGATTGAAAATACCTGACTCTAATTTCACCTTCAAATTAACTGCTAATCCTAAAGGTTCACATACTTTTGCCACTCACAGATATGTAATATTGGATCATTTTCCTCAATAAATAAATGACCAAGTATAATATTTTTGTCTCATTTGTTTAACTGGGTTCTCTTTATATACTTTTAGGACTTGTGTGAAAATCTGATGATGTTTTAGGTCATATTTATGCAGAAATATAGAAAATTCTAAAGGGTTCACAAACTTTCAAGCACCACTGTATATATATATATATATATATATATATATATATATATATATATATATATATGGGCGGCACGGTGGTGTAGTGGTTAGCGCTGTCGCCTCACAGCAAGAAGGTCCGGGTTCAAGCCCCGTGGCCAGCGAGGGCCTTTCTGTGCGGAGTTTGCATGTTCTCCCCGTGTCCGCGTGGGTTTCCTCCGGGTGCTCCGGTTTCCCCCACAGTCCAAAGACATGCAGGTTAGGTTAACTGGTGACTCTAAATTGACCGTAGGTGTGAATGTGAGTGTGAATGGTTGTCTGTGTCTATGTGTCAGCCCTGTGATGACCTGGCGACTTGTCCAGGGTGTACCCTGCATTTCGCCCGTAGTCAGCTGGGATAGGCTCCAGCTTGCCTGTGACCCTGTAGAAGGATAAAGCGGCTAGAGATAATGAGATGAGATTATATATATATATATTTGGTGATCAACAGAGCATGTACTGTACAACCCCAATTCCAAAAATGTTGGGACACTGTGTAAAACAAATAAAAACAAAATATGAAGATTTGCAAATCTTGGAAACCATATATTTCATTAAAAATAGTACAAAGACAACATATCAAATGTTGAAACAGAAATTTTATTGTTTTTTGAAAAATTCATTTTGAATTTGATGTCAGTAACACCTTTCAGAAAAGTTGGAACAAGTGCATGTTTACCACTGTGTTGCATCACCTCTACTTTTAACAACACTCCCTGTGTCTGTGTGGATTTCCTCTGGGTGCTCCAGTTTCCCCCACAGTCCAAAGGTATGCAGGTTAGGCTAATCGGTGGCTCTAAATTGGCCGTAGGTGTGAATGTGAGTGTGAATGGTTATTTGTCTCTCTGTGTCAGCCCTGTGATGACCTGGCAACTTGTCCAGGGTGTACCCCGTCTCTCGCCCATCGTCAGCTGGGATAGGATTTAACCTTGTCAAAAGTTAAAGCCCCATTATGCGAGAATTTTTTTTTTTGCTCTTGGGCTCCCCCTACAGTTGTGAAATGTAATTCACTTTTATGCCACTGTTGTAAGTATAAGTCACACTTTGAGCTCCCCTCATGGACAGCAGGAAATGTGTGTTTGTTTACAAGCTGATGATGGCCGCTGTCTGTCTTGACAGACAATAGCATAGCACCACCAAAAAGTTAAAATATTAAAATGTTGTGTGCAGTGTATGAAAAAAAAACCCTAGGCAGAAGAACCAGTTCTCGACCTGTGAGAATCTCTTCTGTGCTGCCAATGCTCAAGACGATGCTGTTCGCAAACCTTGGCTCCCAGACTTAAAGCCTTTCTCCATTTGCCATGATCTTCTGTGACTACTTCTCAAGATGTAGACAGGATTTGAAACTCTTTCAAGTCGCGCTTGCAGACGTCTTTGAACCTTAGTAGGGGTCTGCCTTTGCCCCTAGCACCAGTCAACAGCTCACCATACAAGAGATCTTTGGGTATCCTTCCATCTTCCATACGGTGAACGTGTCCTAGCCAATGGAGGCGATGATGTGCAAGGATGGAATGGAGTGTCTTGCTCTTTGTTCTCTCCAGGACCTCTTGGTTGGGCGTCTTATCCCTCCATGTCACTCCGAAAATTCGCCGCAAGCACCGCATATGTAATTAGTTGAACCTGTTTTCTTGCTCTGCACACATAGGTCAGCTCTCAGATCCGTACAGAAGGATACTGAGAACACAGGCATTGTGTACCTTCACTTTTGTGCTGGTTGTGAGCAGGCGGTTCTCCCAGACTCATTTTGAGAGGCGGGCCAGTGTTGTTGAAGCCTTTCCAATGCGTTTGGTTATTTCTCAGTCGAGGGACAGGTTATTGGAAATGGTAGAGCCCAGTTAAGTAAATTCGCTGACCACATCAAGGATAGTGCTGTCTATGGTGATACTCTGTTCTGCCTTGCATCTTGGGTTCTGCACCAATACTTGGGTCTTCATCAGACTGATGGTAAGGCCAAATTCTTTGCATGCTTTGGAGAAAAGGTCCACTAGCCTTTGTAAGCCTTCCTCAGATTGTGCTACGAGGGCGGCATCATCGGCAAACAGAAGCTATCTGATCAACACTCGCTGTACTTTGGTCTTGGCTCTCAACCGCGCAATATTGAAAAGGCTGCCGTCAGATCTGGTGTGGATGTAGACACCTTCAACGGTTGAAAGGAAAGCATGTTGTAGAAGGAGAGAGAAGAAGTCAAGTCAAGTTTATTTGTATAGCGCTTTTAACAATAAACATTGTCGCAAAGCAGCTTTACAGAATTTGAACGACTTAAAACATGAGCTAATTTTATCCCTAATCTATCCCCAATGAGCAAGCCTGTGGCAACGGTGGCAAGGAAAAACTCCCTCAGACGACATGAGGAAGAAACCTCGAGAGGAACCAGACTCAAAAGGGAACCCATCCTCATTTGGGCAGAAGATACCAAAGAGGGTTGGTGCAAGAACACAACCTTGCTTTACTCTGCTTTTGATGGGAAAGGGATCAGAAATGAATGAATGAATGAATGAATGAATTTATTTATTTTTGAACATGTATAAAAAAAATGTATGTAACTATTTGTACATACAAAAGAAAGAAAACGAGAAATTAAAAAAATAAAATAACATAAAGAGCTAAGACATTACAAAACACTGCACATTGTTCAAAAAAGGAGTGGGAAGAAGTACAATACTTTTTTAATTTCCCACCCCTTTTTAACTACCCCGAAATCCTAACTACATTAATACACCTATAGAAATATATAACATATATACACTTCATGAATATCTATATAAATATATAATCCCAAAAATAAAAATATACTACATACCATATATACACTTCATAAATATCTATATAAATATATAACTACAAAATATATATATACTATATACCATATATACACTTCATAAATATCTATATAAATATATAATTCCAAAAATAAATATATACTACATACATATCCCTATAAATATAAATTTAAAAACTATCCTCATAAATAAATATACCTGTAGCGCGAATAATGTGTGGGTGGAGCACAGAGGACGGCAGGACAACGTTTGGAGGTAGAGAAGGTTTATTTATTTTCCCCAACTTTTCAGTCTAGGCAACGTAAGCACAGGCACTCTCAGACACACACACTCTTCCTCCAATCCCGGGTCGCGCTCCCTCTGCTCTCTCTCAGCCTCCTTAAATAGGGAGCGGTTTACTCGGGAAAACACACACAAAACACAGGTTAATTACCGTCAGGTGTAACGATTCTGCCACTCACCTTCCCCGGCTCCACCCTCCTGTCACAGACCGGCGCTTGACCACGCCCCCGCTGCCACATACCCCCACCGCCCGACTCAGGCCGGGCGCCTGTCCGGCCCGCAGCCGACTCCCCCCCCCCCCCCCCCTTGACGGAAGAGGAAGTCCGCCACGACCATCTGCGCCCCCGGCCTGTGGACCACCTTGAAGTTGAAGGGTTGGAGTGCCAGATACCAATGGTTGATCCGCATGTTGGCATCCTTCATGCGGTGGAGCCACTGGAGGGGCGCGTGGTCCGAACAGAGGGTGAAAGAGCGCCCCAGCAGGTAGTAACGGAGGGCGAGGACCGCCCACTTGATCGCCAGGCACTCTTTCTCAATTGTGCTGTAGCGCCCCTCACGCACTGACAGCTTCCGGCTGATGTATAGGACTGGGCGATCCTCCCCCTCCACCTGCTGGGACAAAACGGCCCCCAGCCCTCTATCCGACGCATCCGTCTGTAACATAAAAGGGAGAGAGAAGTCAGGGGAGTGTAAAAGTGGCCCCCCACACAGTGCAGCCTTTACCTCAGAGAAAGCCCGCTGGCACTGCTCCGTCCACTGGACCGGATCTGGCGCCCCCTTTTTAGTGAGGTCAGTCAGCGGGCTGGTGACGTCCGAATAATTAGGTATAAACCTACGATAGTAGCCAGCCAGCCACAGGAACTGTCTCACCCCCTTTTTGGTCTTGGGCCTCGGGCAGGCCGCAATCGCTGCTGTCTTATTAATTTGGGGACGCACCTGCCCATTACCCAAGTGGAAGCCCAGATACCATACTTCCACCCGCCCAATCGCACACTTCTTCGGGTTGGCAGTGAGCCCCAGCCGCCTCAGCAACCTAAGGACGGCCCTCAGGTGTTGCAGGTGCCGCTGCCAGTCATTACTATAAATGATGATGTCGTCTAGGTAAGTGGCCGCATAGGTGGCGTGGGGCCGGAGGACCCGGTCCATCAACTGCTGAAACGTAGCGGGCGCCCCAAACAGCCCAAACGGAAGTGTGACGAACTGGTGTAAGCCGAATGGTGTGGAAAAGGCCGTTTTTTTCCCGGGATAATGGAGTCAAGGGGATCTGCCAATATCCCTTCGTCAAATCCAGTGTCGAGTAAAAGTGAGCCGTGCCTAGTCGATCGAGCAGCTCATCAATACGAGGCATTGGGTACGCGTCGAATTTAGACATCGCATTGACTTTTCTATAGTCCACACAGAACCAGACCGAGCCGTCGGCCTTGGGAACCAAGACCACCGGGCTGCTCCAGTCACTGTGGGACTCCTTGACGATGCCCATTTCGAGCATGGCCTGAAGTTCTTCCCGAACCACCTTTTTTTTGTGTTCGGGTAATCTATAAGGACGGCTACGCACAACCACCCCCGGGGGCGTCTCTATGTGGTGTTCTATGAGGTTAGGGCGACCGGGCAGGGGCGAGAACACATCCGAAAACTCGGCCTGCAACTGGGCGACCTCCGTGAGTTGGGTCGGGGAGAGGTGATCTCCACAGGGGACCGGAGAGGTACGTGATGCCAATGTCCCTTTTTGGACCTCCGGCCTCAGCTCCGCCTTCTCCGGAACTACCGACACCAACGCCATGGGGACTTCCTCGTTCCAGAGTTTCAGCAGATTGAGGTGGTAGATCTGTAGTGCCCCCTCCCTGTCCGTTCGCCTAACCTCATAGTCGACGTCCCCGACTCGCCGTGTGACCTCAAAGGGTCCTTGCCACTTGGTGATTAATTTGGAGCTCGACGTGGGCAACAGGACGAGTACCTTATCTCCCGGAGTGAACTCTCTAAGGCGCGTGCCCTTGTTGTACAGGCGGGTTTGCTGTTCCTGGGCCTGCCGCAAGTTCTCCTGAGTTAGGTGGGTGAGCGTGTGGAGTTTTGCGCGCAGATCCAGAACGTACTGAATTTCGTTTTTGCTCTGTGAAGGTCCCTCCTCCCAATTTTCCCGCAGTACATCTAAGATGCCGTGCGGCTTACGCCCATATAATAATTCAAATGGGCAGAACCCCGTGGAGGCTTGGGGGACCTCTCGCACTGCAAACAGCAAGGGTTCGAGCCACTTATCCCAGTTACGTGCGTCCTCACTTACGAATTTTTTGATAATATTCTTGAGGGTGCGATTGAACCGTTCAACTAAACTGTCTGTCTGTGGGTGATAAACGCTGGTGCGGATCGGCTTAATACCCAGTAGCCCATACAGTTCGCTCAGTGTTCGTGACATAAACAAGGTGCCTTGGTCAGTCAGAATCTCTTTCGGGATTCCAACCCGGGGAGATGACGTGGAAGAGGGCCTCTGCAATACTGCATGCTGAGATATTGCGAAGAGGCACCGCTTCCGGGTATCGCGTTGCATAGTCCACCAGAACTAATATAAAGCGGTACCCTCGTGTTGACCGATCTAATGGCCCGACGAGATCCATCCCAATTCTTTCGAACGGGGTCTCGATTAATGGTAGGGGGCGCAAGGGCGCTTTTGGAATGGCCACTGGATTAACTAACTGGCATTTGCGGCACGCCGTACACCACTTCCGGACATCGCCGCGAATCCCCGGCCAATAGAATCGGGCCATTATCCGGGCGAGTGTCTTTTCCTGCCCGAGGTGTCCAGCCATGGGATTAAAGTGAGCCGCCTGGAATACCAATTCCCGGCGGCTCTTTGGAATTAACAACTGGGTGACTCGCTCTTTCGTCTGAGTGTCCTGCGTCACTTGGTATAACCTATCCTTCAAAATGGAAAAATAGGGGAAGGACGGGGTGGCGTTCGGCTGGAGCGTTTGACCATCGATTACTCTCACTTGGTCAAACGCGTGTCGCAGAGTCTCATCTCGCGATTGTTCCAGTGGGAAATCCGCGAGGGATTCCCCAATAGAAAGAGGAGGGGCCGGCAGCTCCTCGCTCTGTCGCGGAGATGACGTAGACGGCTCTGCGACCGCAGCTCCAGCCAAAGCGACATCGGGACCTTCCCCTGTCAACCGGCAGGACCCACTCTTTACTAGGCGTACCATTAAATCCCGAAATCCCGGCCAACCAGTCCCCAAGATCAAAGAGTGGGTAAGGCGAGGATTAACCGCCGCCTTCACTATCGATTTTTCCCCTCTGAAATGTATGTGGACTGACACCAACGGGTAGCTCTGAATATCCCCGTGCACACACAACACCTTCACCCCTTGTGCTCCCCCCAATGCCTCGTCTTGCACCAGGCTTTGGCGGATCGAGGTCTGATTGCAACCTGAATCCACCAACGCCTGATATGTAGCCCCTTGTACACTTACCGGTATGCGATACGCTCCGGCCCGATCGAGGGCAGCTTCTGGCGCGTCGGGGATCCGCACCACCGCCCCCACCTCCATCGCTGCACACTGTTGCTGCAGGTGGCCCGGTTCCCCGCAGCGCCAGCAAACCGGCCCGGGCCTTCCCTCTGCAGCTGTGTTCGAGGGCTCACTCACCTGAGGGGGGGGAGAGACAGACACAGAAGGGAGAAACGGGAGGGCACCACGGGTGTGGTGGGCCGGCTGGGGTGGAGCCAGCCCCCGCCTCCGTGGTGGGGGAATGGGGCGAGGACGGGACACGGGAGGAGGGGGGGAGAAAGAGAGAGAGAAGAGGAGAGAGAAGACGATGTCGTCCGTTGTCCTGCCGCCGGAACAGCCGCCAGATGACCCTCCGCCAGTCCTACGGCCTGATCCAGTGACGCCGGGCGGTGGCACTGGACCCACTCCGCGGGTCTGGCTGGTAAGCGGGCGATGAACTGTTCCAGCGCCACCTGGTCGATGATTCCCTCGGTGTCGCGATCTTCGGCCCTCAGCCACCGCCAGCAGGTGTCCCGGAGCTGCTGGCCAAACGCGAACGGGCTGCCGACTTCCTCCATCCGCAGCGCGCGGAAGCGCTGATGCTGCTGCTCCGGCGTGCACCCCACACGCTGGAGGACGGCCCAGCGAAGGTCGGCGTAGGCCAGCCGGCGGTTGGCGGGGAGCTGTAGTGCGGCCAGCTGCGCCTCTCCCGTCAGGAGGGGGAGGAGGCGCGCCGCGCGCTGCTCCATCGGCCACCCCGAGGCTTCGGCGACCTGCTCGAACAAGGTGATGAAAGCCTCGGGGTCATCCTGCGGGCCCATCTTGGTCAAGGTGAGGGGAGACGGGCCCGCGGCCAGGGCGCTGGTGGACCCCGCCGATGCGAGGAGACGCCAGAACGCCTCTCGATCTTCCTGCTGGGCCAGCACCAGGGCTTCGAAGTGGCGCTCCTGCTCCTTTCGGAGTGTGACGAGTGCCTGGTGTTGGCTCTGCTGAGCCGTGGCGAGGGCGTGGACCAAGTCCGCGAACGGGGAGGATTCCATGGAGCTGCAGGACTGGTGCTCCACCTTTCCCGGGTTTCGGCACCACTGTAGCACGAATAATGTGTGGGTGGAGCACAGAGGACGGCAGGACAACGTTTGGAGATAGAGAAGGCTTATTTATTTTCCCCAACTTTTCAGTCTAGGCAATGTAAGCACACGCACTCTCAGACACACACACTCTTCCTCCAATCCCGGGTCACACTCCCTCTGCTCTCTCTCAGCCTCCTTAAATAGGGAGCGGTTTACTCGGGAAAACACACACAAAACACAGGTTAATTACCATCAGGTGTAGCGATTCTGCCACTCACCTTCCCTGGCTCCACCCTCCTGTCACAGACCGGCGCTTGACCACGCCCCCGCTGCCACAATACCATATTCCTGTGTCCCTGAAAAAAGCCGTTGTAAAGCCCCTACTTAAAGAGAATAATCTGGATGCTTCAGTATTAAACAACTACAGGCCAATATCAAATCTACCATTCATTGGGAAAATCCTTGAAAAAATTGTCTTCAATCAATTAACTGCCTTCTTGATATCAAACAGCTGTTTTGACAACTTTCAGTCAGGATTTCGTGCCAATCATAGCACTGAAACAGCGCTGATTAAAGTTATAAATGACATACGTCTTAATACGTATGTCATTTATAACTAACTAAGAGGACTTATGTCAAAAACATCGGTCCTGGTGCTACTGGCAAAACATCGGTCCTGGTGCTACTGGACCTCAGTGCAGCTTTTGATACTGTTGATCACAACATACTGCTATATCGACTTGAACACTGGGTTGGGTTGACTAGTAAAGTTATCAATTGGTTAAAATCATACTTAAAAGATAGAAGCTTCTTTGTTACCATGGGAAATTGTACCTCAACATCAATGTCCTTGACCTGTGGTGTCTGCCAGGGGTCGATCCTTGGACCATTACTATTCAACCTTTATATGCTCCCACTTGGACAAATTATCAAGAACAACTCAATTTTGTATCACTGCTATGCAGATGACACCCAAATTTATTTTGCTCTATCACCTAATGATTATGCCCCCCTTGAATGTCTCTACCAGTGTATCGACCAAATCAACAACTGGATGTCACAAAATTTTTCTTCAGCTGAACACAGATAAAACAGAAGTAATTCTATTTGGGAAAAAAGATGAAAGACTCAGGATTACCACTATTCTTGACACAAAGGGGATTAAAACAAAAGATATGGTTAAAAATCTTGGTGTTTTCATTGACAGCGAGCTAAACTTTGACAGTCACATGAAAGCAATCACTAAATCGGCATTTTATCACCTAAAAAACATTTCCAAACTAAGAGGACGTATGTCAAAAAATGATCTGGAAAAACTTATACATGCCTTCATCTCTAGTAGGGTTGATTACTGCAATGGCCTTTTCACAGGCCTCCCAAAAAAGACCATCAAACGACTTCAGGTGATTCAAAATGCAGCGGCTAGGGTTCTCACACGAACAAAAAGAACAGAGCACATTACTCCAATTCTAAGGTCCCTTCACTGGCTTCCAGTAAGCAACAGAATTGACTTTAAAGTATTGCTGCTGGTGTACAAATCTCTAAATGGTACAGGGCCCAATTACCTCTCTGATATGTTGCAGCGGCCTAACCCAATCAGATCTACCAGATCGCAGCAGCAAAATTTACTGGTAAAACCTGTTGTTAAAACAAAGTGTGGTGAAGCAGCTTTTAGCTACTATGCAGTACAGCTACGGAACCAACTCCCAGAGGACATCAAAAATGCTCCTGCTGTTGGCAGCTTCAAATCTAGACTAAAGACCAAGTTGTTCTCAGATGCTTTCTGCTAACTGATAAATATCATCATCTTTACATGTTTTAAACTTTACTTAACTTTTACAGTCTCTGCATGTTTTAAACTTTACTTAACTTTTATTCTATTTTATTCTGCTGTTTTTACTGAACTTTTACTTCATTTTATTATTTTATTTCTACTATTGTTTAATTCTTATTATTTTTTTCTCTCTTCTTCCCCATTTATTTTATGTAATTTTATTTTCTATTGTTTACTGTTTTGCTTTTACCTCTGTAAAGCACATTGAACTGCCACTGTGTATGAAATGCGCTATATAAATAAACTTGCCTTGCCTACCATATATACCATATACTAAGTTAGTTCTAATATAACAATCAACCCTATTCTATTTATAGATTTATCCCTCATCATCCTCCGTTAACATACTTCCTCTTCCATGTACTTGTTTAAAAAAATTTTTTGTACCTTTTTTTAAACAGATTTATATTTGCACTTTGTTTTATTTCTGTCTCCAGTCTGTTCCATAAAGTCACCCCACAGCTCGATACGCACATGCTTTTCATATTTGTTTGAACCTTTGGTTTTTTAAAATTTAGGTCTCCCCTTAGATTATATCCCCCCTCTCTTTCACTAAACATTCCTTGTATATTTTTTGGCAATAAATTATTTCTCGCTTTGTACATTATTTGTGCTGTTCTGGATTTGACCAGATCCATAAATTTCAACGTGTGATTTTATGAATAGTGGGTTTGTGTGATCTCTGTATCCTGTTTTGTTTATTGTCCTTATTGCTCTTTTCTGTATTGCAAATATCGGCTGCAGGGTGGTTTTGTAGGTGTTTCCCCAGATTTCGACACAGTAAGTCAGATATGGCAAAAATAACGAGTAATATAGAGTACGCAAAGATTTGCAATCAAGAATATGTTTTGTTTTCCACAGAATTGCCGAGCACTTTGCCAGTTTTGCTCGTATGTATCCTACATGAGGTTTCCAGCAGACTTTATGATCCAAAATCACACCAAGAAATTTAATTTCCTGTACCATTTCTATCTTAGTATTGTCTATTATCAATTCTACATTACAATCTATGTTGTGTCTCCCAAACAACATGATCTTTGTTTTACATAGATTTAATGATAATTTATTTTTGTCAAACCATAGTTTTAGCTTATTTATTTCAGTTGTGATTGTTTCCAAAGTCTGCTGCAAATTCTCACCGGAACAAAAAATATTGGTGTCATCTGCAAACAAAACAAATTTCAGTACTTGCGAAACTCTACATATGTCACTGATATACAATATGAATAATTTCGGACCTAATATTGACCCCTGTGGTATCCCGCATGTAATGTTCATGAAATCAGATTTATGGTCATCTATCTGCACAAACCATTGCCTGTTTCTTAGATAGCTCGACAGCCAGCTCCACCCAACTCCCCTAACACCACACTTTTCTAGTTTACTTAATAATATACTGTGATCAATGGTATCGAATGCTTTTTTTAGGTCCACAAATACTCCAATTGCTATTTTTTTATTGTCTATACAGTTTGTGATTTCCTCTATTAGTTCCATTAGTGGGCGGCACGGTGGTGTAGTGGTTAGCGCTGTCGCCTCACAGCAAGAAGGTCCGGGTTCGATCCCCGTGGCCGGCGAGGGCCTTTCTGTGGGGAGTTTGCATGTTCTCCCCGTGTCCGCGTGGGTTTCCTCTGGGTGCTCCGGTTTCCCCCACAGTCCAAAGACATGCAGGTTAGGTTAACTGGTGACTCTAAATTGACCGTAGGTGTGAATGTGAGTGTGAATGGTTGTCTGTGTCTATGTGTCAGCCCTGTGATGACCTGGCGACTTGTCCAGGGTGTACCCTGCCTTTCGCCCGTAGTCAGCTGGGATAGGCTCCAGCTTGCCTGTGACCCTGTAGAACAGGATAAAGCGGCTAGAGATAATGAGATGAGATGAGTTCCCTTAGTGCCATCAATGTTGATCTGTCCGTTCTGAATCCATATTGACTGTCTGCAAGGAGGTTGTGTTTTTTCAATGAATTTGTCCAGTCTATCTGAAAAAAGTTTTACGAGTATTTTGGAGAATTGGGGGAGTAAAGAAACAGGCCTGTAGTTTGTGAAATGGTGTCTATCTCTGGTTTTAAACAATGGTATCACTTTTGCAATTTTCATTTTGTCTGGAAATGTACCTGATTGAAAAGATAAATTGCAGATGTGGGTGAGTGGTTTCACAATTCCCTCAGTAACTGTCTTTACTGTCGACATGTCTATATCATTCCAGTCTGCAGAGGTTTTGTTTTTACATTTTCTTACAATTTGCATAATTTCTTCATCAGTTGCAGTTAGAAAAATTGTACCTGGATTTCTGTCCCCCATATCTTCTATGTCCCCACATTGTGTTGTCTCGGATTCCTTTATTTTTGCCGCTAAATCTGGTCCCACATTTACAAAGAATTGGTTAAAACCATTCACCACATCCTCCATATTATTTATGGTCTTGTCATTTTCAGTGTAGTACTCCGGGTAATTTGTAGTTTTGGATCCATTTCTTACAATGCCATTTAGTACAGTCCATATACCTTTAATATTGTTTTTATTTTTCTCCACTAATTTATTATAATAGTCTTTCTTACATATCCTCATAATATTAGTTAATTTATTTTTATATTTTTTATATTTTTCCTCTGCCTCTATAGTCCGATGCTTTAAGAATTGTCTGTATAATATGTTTTTCTTTTTGCAGGCATTTTGTAGCCCCTTGGTGACCCATGGACTATTTGTATATTTATGTATATTACTGTATTTCTTTATAGGACACTTTTTATTATATAGTTCATTGAATATTATTAAAAATTCCTCATATGCTTTATCAACATCTTTTTCTTTATAAACTACATTCCAGTCCTGTATCATTAAGTCATTTTTAGTGCAATCATGGTTTCTTCAGTTTTCACTCTTATATATTTATAATTTTTAGTATCCTTTGTCTTGCTATAATTACAGTAATATACATTAAAAATAGGTAGGTGGTCACTGATGTCTGTTAATAGTAGTCCACTCTCTGTATTATTTTCCAGGATATTAGTAAATATATTATCTATTAAAGTGGCGCTGTGAGAAGTGATCCTGCTTGGTCTGGTAATAGTTGGATACAGTCCCATACTGAACATTAAGTTAATGAACTCTTCTGTCATTTAATGTTTCTTATGATTTAAGAGGTCGATGTTAAAATCACCACAGATGTACATGACCTTCTGTGTTGATTTTATGAACATACTTTCCATCCAATCTATAAAAACTTCTATGCTTGATCCAGGAGATCTGTATATACAGCTCACCGTTATATTTTTCATTTTTCACAACATATTTTTGTGATCTTTTTTTTTTCGTTTCCGTTTCCGGTTGAGAGTATGTCGTGCGCGTTCTGGCTGCTGCTTCTCGCCCAGAGCTTTTTTTATTTTATTTTATTTATTTAATTTTTTTTTCTGTGTGTTTGTATAGTTTGATGTTTGTTTGAGTGTTTTGTCTGCCGGTTGTGGTGTAGCTCCGGACCCAGTTTTGGGCGTCGGTTCCCTCCAGGCTTTGGTTCGCTGTGGGTAATGCCTGCGCTCCCAGCTATGGACTGCAGTGAGCTCGTTGCTCATTTTACATCGTGGTTGTCCAGCGCTCTGCGCTTTAACGCTTGGCGTGATGTTCCGATTGATGTTGTTGGGTGGCGTCGCGGTGGCTGTGCAGGCGGTTTGGACATACCAGTGCTCTGCGTGGCGGTGCTTCTCTGCTCGCTTTGTGGATCCATGGCGTAGTGTTCAAGCGATGTTGCTGGCGGCGTCACGATGGCGGTGCTGGAGATGTGGGACTCGTTTTCATGCACCTTTTGGTGGGACTGTGGCTGCTACACCACGGGAATTACATCCTGACCCCTACTTGGTGGACTTTTTTATTTATTTATTTATTTTTTATTATATTATTTATTTATTTTTTCTTTCCTTGTCTATAATTGTAAAGCGTCCTTGGGTTTTTTGAAAGGCGCTATATAAATTTAACAACTTCTTCTTCTTCTTCCTCTTCTTCTTATTATTATTATTATTTCTACTGTAATACACTCCATCCAATCATCAACAGCTATCGTCATTTTTTTTTATTAATTTTATATTCCAAACTATTATCAACATATATTGCCACTCCCCCTCCGCTTTTGTTCTTTCTGTTGATATAATTAAGTTCATACCCGTTTAGCTCAAAATCTACTCCCATCTCATCATTGATCCAAGTTTCTGATATGGCTATTATATTGAATGGAGTATTGAACTGACTGAGATATTCCTGCATTTTATGGAAATTGGCATACAGACTTCTGGTATAAATGAATAATTGATATCTTATTTCCTTCTCTGATCGTTGCATTGTATTGATTTTCAGTGTAATACTGGCAGCTGATATTGATGTTGCTGAAAAGATTATTTTCCGGATCAATATTATTTTCCATATCTTGTCCCGTCCTTGTGTCATGATTGTAAGTTGTTTTTTTTTTTTTTTACCCTAGGTTTGATCATTTCCTTGCTTTGATTGGCTCCCTCAGAATTTGTCCAGTTCCCCAATATCTCGGATGACCAGGATCTTGGCCTCTTCTGGAGATCCCTTCAGCTTTATGAATATTTTGCAGTTTTGTGTCCAAGTGTTTTGGATTTTCCCCTGTTTCCTCAGGAGTCTCGCCTTTCTTGCAATGTCTGCATTTTTTTGGTTAAGTGCTCATTTAGAAAAATGTCTGAGCCTTTCAGTTTCCTCCCTTGCTTTAACAGTTGCATTTTATACTTTCTGTTGGCAAATCTTATTATTATAGCCGGTTTGTCTGTGTTGCTTCTCTGTGGGAGAGGGTGACATGCTTCGATGTTTGTACTTTTTACATCTATCCCTTTGGAGTGCAGGAATGCTATCACCTGTTGCTCCACAGAGTTAGCATCCTCCTCGTTCTGCTCCTCTCCGTCTCCTCTCGCCACTGCTCCAGCATAACTGGGGTTTAATCTGCAGTCCGGTCACAATGATGTTATTTATCCAGGTGTATTGCTCCAGATCCTCCACTCAGTTCTCGAGAAAGGCGATCCTCTTTGCCTCCTCTGTGTTCTGCAGCCGCAGAACTTTGACCTCTTCCACCAGGTCCAGGATCATCCTGACAGCATCCTGACAGCAGAGATTTCCTCACACAGAAAGTCGAGGGATTTTTTGATGTCCTCAATCTCCTCGACCGTAGGAGCTCTCTTCGGGGCATTGCGTTTGTTTGTTGTTATGCAGCCTGCAGGTAGCTCTCAGCCCGCTCTCGGCCCGCTCCCGCGCAGCCTCTCAGCCCGCTCTCACGCAGCCTCGCTCCCACGCAGCCTCTCAGCCCGCTCTCGCGCAGCCTCGCCCCCGCGCAGCCTCTCAGCCCCTCAGCCTCTCAGAAAGGGATCCATCATAGAAGATCCTTACCTTCATGTCATTGTAGAATGACTTGATGATCCCCAGTAGGGTTGGGGGACAGCCAATTCTTTCAAGGAGCACAAATAACCCTTCACAGCTTACAAGGTCAAAGGCCTTGGGCAGGTCAATGAATGCGAGGTAGAGTGGCATGTTCTGCTCCTGGCTCTTTTCTTGTAACTGTCTGAGGGAAAAGATCATGTCGACAGTGGAAAGGATTTGGAGGCGTTTCAGGGCTACTCTTGCAAACACTTTTCCAATGATTGACAACAGGGATATGCCTCTGTAATTGTTGCAGTCGGAACGCTCACCTTTGTTTTTGTACAGAGTGATGATTTTGGTGTCGTGTAGGTCTTGTGGGACGCGAGCTTCCTGCCAGCATTGGATTAGCAGTTGGTGGAGGTGTTTGATCAGTGATGAGTTTTTTCCAGCTCTGATGACTTCAGGTGGTATGCCATCACTGCCTGGGGCTTTACCCATGGAGAGAGAGTCAATGGCTTTGAGCAGCTCCCTCTCTGTTGGAACTTGGTCAAGCTCAGACATAGTTGGGAAGGATTCCAGAGATTCTATGGCTTCTCTTGTCACCTGATTCTTGGTGCTGTATAGTGCTTTGTAGTGCCGAACCCATTGCTCAAACTGCTTGGTCTTGTCTGTGATGAGCTCACCAGTAAGAGACTTCAGTAGAGCAGTCTTGTTGGCAGTTGGGCCGAATGCTGTCGATACATCATGGACAGCAGGAAATGTGTTTGTTTACAAGCTAAAGGATACAAAACAGGCAGAAGCAAAGGATACATGTTGACTGACAATGTCAAGTAATATTACACAAATTTTGCACATAATTTACACAAATATGACTGCATAGTTTTATTTCTTGTGACATCAGAGATTACAATAACACAACAAAAAGAATAAAGTTTAGTTTTGCTGAAATAACTTGTTTGCATTTTCAGACCATATATTACAGTACATTATTTGATAAGCATTTAAATGTGGAGAATGTGTGTAATCGACATGGCACATATTCCACATTGTGCAGTGTAATTTATTACAAGTTATCTGAGACATTTGCAAAGTTGCAAGTTTCAAGGCTTATTTGGTGTGAGACTGACAAAGACTGAGATGAATTTATTTATTTATATGCTAGTCCCTCTCAGGGACGCCCCACCAAAGTTACATAGTGCTATAACTGGCAAACTGGGCATGGACTCGGAATGGAAGACAAGCCATTCTCCCTATTACAAGTCAATGCACCATTAAAATGATTGTGAAGCTTATAGTTTGAGGTAAAATTCTGACTTAGTGTTGCTTTAATTAGAGGAATTTCTTGCCTTCTTAATGCGTTTGAGATCATCAAACACTAAATAGTAAATAATAATAATAATAATAATAATACAGTAAATAGCCCTATTCCACAACTGTAGTGATCCATATTATGTCAAGAACGGCTCAACTAAGTAGAGAAATGACAGCCATCATTACTTTAAGACATAAAGTGCCTTTTAAAGGATAAAATAAAGAAAAAGATTGAATTATAATGTGTCCAAACCACTGACTGGTACTGTATGGTGGTTTATGGTAACTACCTTTTGGATAGCTATGCTACAGATCTGTTGTGAATTCTAGGTAGTGTGAAAATATTGACTAGTAATGTACTACAGGCCATTTTGGTATTATTTTTTTCCAACTTCACACAGGCCAAATGAAATTATTTGGCACACGAGTCTTGTGTTCTAGTACATAGCTGAGAACAACATATGGGATTCTCATCCCCCTTTTCCACTGATGCAGGCATAGCACTGGCTAGTACTCTAGATCAGGGGTTTCTGTCCTCAGGTCACACTGGCCTGTTATCTTTTCCCTACTCTTGACACGCCTGATCCAATCAATCAGTTAATTATTAAGTCCTTAAGGAGTTTGCCATGTGTGTTGTGGATAGGAAATTCATTTGGACACATCCAATCCAATGTCCGGTCATCCTTTTCTCTTCTTATCAGAGAGCACATGGATGCTAAATCCACAGCCGCATCTGCGAGACCCTTTCAGGTTACTAGCTTTCAGTCAAATGACCTGCCAGCTGAGCCACCATGTTCATCTCAACAGTGTCTTGAGGATGATTTTGGCTTCGTTTCTGCCATCTCGCACCCACCACTGACAGACTCTAGCTCTGGCAGCCATTCAAAAGATGGCCTAAGTAATGTTAGGATAAATTTAACCCATAACACTAAATGCAACAATGCAAGAATTGATGACAGCAGCTGCAGCAGTGATCCCAAGTTAATGACAGCTATGGGCTTTTTAGATGTAGGCTGTCTGGTAAATGCCCTTGTTGTAGTGAAATTGTATTGATAACTAGCATTTTTGTGAGGCACCAACTCTGCAACAATTACTGTGTTACTGAAAAAGTATCATCAGTTTAAAAAAGCCTATTTGCTTTCAATAGTACAATTCATACTAGAAACTTTAGATTTGTCCAACAAATGTACCTTAGTACCAGTCCAGTCAAGGAAATTAATTTTATTAATTCTTTATAAAGAGTAACTTATCTCATCTCATTATCTCTATCCGCTTTATCCTGTTCTACAGGGTCGCAGGCAAGCTGGAGCCTATCCCAGCTGACTACGAGTGAAAGTCAGGGTACACCCTGGACAAGTCGCCAGGTCATCACAGGGCTGACACATAGACACAGACAACCATTCACACTCACATTCACACCTACGGTCAATTTAGAGTCACCAGTTAACCTAACCTGCATGTCTTTGGACTGTGGGGGAAACCGGAGCACCCGGAGGAAACTCACGCGGACATGGGGAGAACATGCAAACTCCACACAGAAAGGCCCTCGTCGGCCATGGGGCTCAAACCCAGACCTTCTTGCTGTGAAGCGACAGTGCTACAGAGTAACTTATAAGAGGTAGAATTTAATTTAAACTCTACAGCTTGCAAGTGCTACAAAACAAATTTTCCACTAACTAATCAGAGACGAGTTGGAAGTGCTCATGAAGCAGTCAATCAATCTTCAAGTGATGCAATCTTTCAAGGCAAAGAAGATTAATTCAATAAGATAAAGTTAGTGATACTTGGTAACTGACAAGCCTTTCAATTACATACAGGGCTACACCCTGTATTTCTGAATTGGGGCTTTTTCCATCGTGATACAGGGTAATTTGAGTTTTTCTGCACGCGCAAAGTGCTGTTTTCCCAGTGCTCTGTGTTTAAACCTGCTGCTTTTTTAGCTACAAAGTTATGAATAAATAAAGAAATCTATGAATGTTATTTTTAACCTTCATTGCAAAATGTCTACAGCATTAATCCCTCTTGATGTACATGACAAAAATAATTAGAATACAGTTAATATTTAAAAGATGTGTTGGGGCCTAAGGAGAGCCTGGAGGAAAGGAGCCTGTGAATGAAAAAGTAAGTTATGCACTGTTGCCATCAAAGAGACAAACCTGTAGCAGACCTGTGACACAAAAAGTTTTTCAGTCACATCACAAGAATTGGCAGTGCAATTCACAGTATGTAGTCAGGTAAAAGATCTTAGTTTAAATGAAAGGCCAGTGTCTAAGACTATCATGAACAAGAGAACCAAGCTCCAAGTCACTGAGTCCACCCACACTTACACAACTGTGTGTATTTAAGATGCAAGCTGTATCTTAAATACACATAGTTGTGTCCTGAATAGCTCTCGTAAATTCAGTCTTTTACCTGATTTAAATCATATGAAACTAGATATCAGAGAGATATTGCAGTTGAAGTCAGATACAGTGGGGCAAAAAAGTATTTAGTCAGCCACCAATTGTGCAAGTTCTCCCACTTAAAAAGATGAGAGAGGCCTGTAATTTTCATCATAGGTACACTTCAACTATGAGAGACAGAATGGGGGAAAGAATCCAGGAAATCACATTGTAGGATTTTTAATGAATTAATTGGTAAATTCCTTGGTAAAATAAGTATTTGGTCACCTACAAACAAGCAAGATTTCTGGCTCTCACAGACCTGTAACAACTTCTTTAAGAGGCTCCTCTGTTCTCCACTCGTTACCTGTATTAATGGCACCTGTTTGAACTCGTTATCAGTATAAAAGACACCTGTCCACAACCTCAAACAGTCACACTCCAAACTCCACTATGGCCAAGACCAAAGAGCTGTCAAAGGACACCAGAAACAAAATTGTAGACCTGCACCAGGCTGGGAAGACTGAATCTGCAATAGGTAAGCAGCTTGGTGTGAAGAAATCAACTGTGGGAGCAATTATTAGAAAATGGAAAACATACAAGACCACTGATAATCTCCCTCGATCTGGGGCTCCACGCAAGATCTCACCCCGTGGGGTCAAAATGATCACAAGAACGGTGAGCAAAAATCCCAGAACCACACGGGGGGACCTAGTGAATGACCTGCAGAGAGCTGGGACCAAAGTAACAAAGGCTACCATCAGTAACACACTACGCCGCCAGGGACTCAAATCCTGTAGTGCCAGACGTGTCCCCCTGCTTAAGCCAATACATGTCCAGGCCCGTCTGAAGTTTGCTAGAGAGCATTTGGATGATCCAGAAGAGGATTGGGAGAATATCATATGGTCAGATGAAACCAAATTAGAACTTTTTGGTAAAAACTCAACTTGTTGTGTTTGGAGGAGAAAGAATGCTGAGTTGCATCCAAAGAACACCATACCTACTGTGAAGCATGGGGGTGGAAACATCATGCTTTGGGGCTGTTTTTCTGCAAAGGGACCAGGACGACTGATCCGTGTAAAGGAAAGAATGAATGGGGCCACGTATCGTGAGATTTTGAGTGAAAACCTTCTTCCATCAGCAAGGGCATTGAAGATGAAACGTGGCTGGGTCTTTCAGCATGACAATGATCCCAAACCCACCGCCCGGGCAACGAAGGAGTGGCTTCGTAAGAAGCATTTCAAGGTCCTGGAGTGGCCTAGCCAGTCTCCAGATCTCAACCCCATAGAAAATCTTTGGAGGGAGTTGAAAGTCTGTGTTGCCCAGCAACAGCCCCAAAACATCACTGCTCTAGAGGAGATCTGCATGGAGGAATGGGCCAAAATACCAGCAACAGTGTGTGAAAACCTTGTGAAAACTTACAGAAAATGTTTGACCTCTGTCATTGCCAACAAAGGGTATATAACAAAGTATTGAGATCAACTTTTGTTATTGACCAAATACTTATTTTCCACCATAATTTGCAAATAAATTCTTTAAAAATCAGACAATGTGATTTTCTGGATTTTTTTTCTCATTTTGTCTCTCATAATTGAGGTATACCTATGATGAAAATTACAGGCCTCTCTCATCTTTTTAAGTGGGAGAACTTGCACAATTGGTGACTGACTAAATACTTTTTTGCCCCACTGTACTGTAGGATATAGGGCTAATTTTAGGTTTTTAAATGATACAGGAATTATTAGAATTTAGCACAATAGGGTAGTAAATGTTCTGGTTCACACTCCAGTCCAGAAGTTGGCGGTAATGCACCTAAAAGCTGTTTGCCAATCACCATAAAAGAAGAAGAAAGATGATTTACCTAATGGGGAAATCCTGCTCTGGTCATTGGTACGCGAGTCTCGCTCCTCCACGAAATCATGGCGTGCCGATTGCTGTTGATGGAGAATTCATGCTCTGCGTGAGGCTTACGGCTAGTTCGATGAACCCGGAACAACATGGAAATGGGGCGGATTTCGCGTCAATTACGAGAAATACATGATAATTCTTGCTAATTTCATTGTTTTTAAAGAAGAAAGTCAAGACATTGGGTTTTATGCAGCCAATTTTATTTAATAAACTTTCTTTTTTCTTTCTTTTTTTACTTTTGGTAGCATATTTTAGGCACTTGACCTTGATTTGGGCATTATCCGTCACAGGTTTCATGTAACTGAAAGGCCTGACTGAACTACAAGGGTCATTCTTCCAATCAGTAAAGAATGTCTCTTAGCCTTAGGGCTACCTCTCTATTAGGTGTCCATTTTTCAGAATTATTCTTAACTTCTATAGTTACTGTCCATGAAAAGGTTAAGCTGCTTTGATGGTTCTTTTACAACCTGTCAATGTACGTATAGATGATTTAATACAAAAGCTTTCTTAGATTGGTGTGGCTGTCACACAACAACAAAAACTACAGAACAGCTACAAATATAATTCAATATTTGAGGCAGATGTATGAATATATTTTGCACAAAAGGAAAATAACGCCAGATTTATTTTATGGGCTGATGCTACTGAGACATTATGGCAAAAAGGAAGCTGTGTTTGATGACTCCATCTTGTCTTCCCATGCTGAAGAGACAAGAAAATGTCAAATATTTGAAACAAATCACAGAAAACGAAAGATGCTCAAATGAAGGGAAAGAAAAAAATTGCTCATACTTTTTATGATAACATCTTTTTAAATGGGGAAAAAAGTGCAAACAAAACACCAAGAATCATTTCTCACATTTGCATACTTTTTATGCCTATTTGTGCCCATGGATCATATGCTTCTCTCATACTAATTTCTTGAGAGAAGTATATATTTAGTCTGGCATCTCTTTTGCTTGGCTAATACAAGGAGATAAATTACTCATAAAGATAAATAGCTAATGAAAGCATGCCCTAATTGTGTCCTCTGTGCAAACATACATAGGCCTTTTACAGGTCTTTTCCCACAATCACCCACACTCAGTCCTCTAAAAACATTCCCTCAGTAAAGTGCAATTGCATCAAATATATCCTTCTCACACTTCCACACACTCATTAGTATGATGTTCTCTTCCTTTTCTTCTCTGAGAGGGCTTACCATACCTTCGTGAGTCATTCTGTGAATGACTATTTTTTTCTCTCTTTTTTTCCCCATAACAATTAAATTAATGAACTGTATTACATGAGTCAGGCAAATCAGTTTTCAAGATGGGAAAAAAAAAACTGAAAGTGTGTTAGTCTATAAAATATTCCCATGCTTAAGGACACTTGATTCATCATACCAGTTCATTACAGGGTTTATTAGGTATGTTAGAGAGGGGAAATAATCAGCAAACTGTGCTGGACTCCATACTTCTAATACTATTGTGTCACACCAATCTACAGAGTAGAACAAACACATTTGTGAGCTAAGCACTATTTTGTACAATACTTTTTGGTGTTAGGCAATTGGATATCTTATTTCTTCAATGTCCTTCATTTGGTTTGTGCATATAAATTATATTTTCCAACTGTTAACAGGGACATAGGAACATTTTACCTTGTGGTTGCTGGAATTTTAAGCACCAGACATATGACATAATTTCAGTTTGATGAGGCTCTTGCTAAAAACTGATATTCTCTTTTGATGGTTGCAATTTGCTTCAGCAATTACCTGCCACTTGACTTCAATGCTGCATGATTGCCACATGACAAGCACAAATGGTAATGGTAAATGTGATAGGTTAATGTTGATTGGAAAATATGTGTATACATAAAACTTGTTTAAAATATTCTATCAACGACAAAAATTTGAAAATGACTCAAAACATTCCATAGATTTTGTTGATTCATTATTATTATTATTATTATTATTATTATTATTATTAATTATCTAATCCAGCCGACTGCCGATGAGCTTATACCATCATGTGTTGTCCATTGTCCGTCTGTTGTCCATTGTCTGCTGTCCATCATCCAACCGGCATTGTCCACATTTCATGAAAATTGCTTCTTCTCCCTCAATTCTTCACTGATTTTTATTCTTTTTGGCAGGAAGGTAGCAGGGCTTTACATTAGCACCCGCCCACCCGCCAAATGCGGGTAAAATTCGGCTTTGGCGGGTAATGACTTAAGTCTCACTAGCCACTTTGGTGGGTGGTTTATCTGTGGTATGACAATATATTTTAATTGTAGTTTTCTCTGAAGGCATCTGATATAATAAACGCATTGCAATGTAATATTACGCACCTACAACTCCAATGAGCACCTGCATAAACATTCTGACAACATGTTAGAATTGTTTAGAACGTTCGTTAACGGCTCAGATAAAATCAATGATACGGTAACCTGTGGTTAATGAACAAAGCAACAAAGTTTCTGACGACTGACAAGCACACTATGTGGCGGCATATAGCTGGAGTTTCAAACCCTGCTCCTCAGGAAAAAAAGGGCAGAGATGAGCAGGGCCAGAGCAGCATTTTAAAATCACCAAGGTCCGTGATGCGCAAAGCGCACGACGAAAAATGTTTGACATATTTAAATGAGAGGGGTGAATTACACGCCACACAAGAGATCTATTCCTGAAATTAATTTTAATGGTGATTGAACTGAATATCATCAGTTTTGAAAAAAAAAAATCATGTACTGTATGTGGCAAGAGTAAGAATAATTTAAGCTTGTTTAATGGCTTGATCTGGCCCAAGCAATGAGGACAAAAGATACCCTAACCACGTAGCCTATGGAACTAAGATACATTAACAATCTGGCATCCGTTACACTTACACAAAAAAAATTCTGGGAAAAAAATGAGTATACACCACCATGTTTTAGGCAAAGTTATCCAAGGCAAACATAAGTTGAAACTTTCCCCTCTATTGCTTTGGCTTATCGAATTATTTATTTTTAAAATCACAAACAAGGCAGGCTACAACTGCGCTGCTTCGAAAATGTAAATTTAACAGCTTGATGAAAGTGCACTGATGGTTACCATGAAAACCCTGTGTCTACTGCACTGTGTTCCTCCCCCGAGTCGTGCGCTCATTCGCTTTTGTGTTCTTGGTCTCAGAGCTGCACGCACCAAACACACACAGAAGACAGAATCAATGTTTAACATCATTAACAATGCACTTTTTACGGAGACATTTTAATGTTATTCTTTATTTTTTATCCAGTTGAATATTTAGCGTACAAATGTATTTTCAGCTCTTAAAAATGACTGAGGTCCAGACCGCGTGGGCCTCAGAGCTGGCTATGGCCATGGAGATGAATAAGATGCTAATAGGAAGATAAGACAGTTCAATGACAAATGGAAGTTTGGGCGAGATTGGCTAGTTCATAGCAAAACCGAAAATACCATGTACTGCGAAGACTGTAGAAAGTATGGCAAAGACAGACACCAGTAATTTTAAACTCGAAACTATAAAGGACCACGAAAAGTCAAATGCACACATCGGTACTATAACATCAAAACAGGTGAAGACGGCTGGTTCACTACAGGACAGCATTGCTTTCAAGTCCCTGGCTGTCATGAAGTCGGCTGAGCTGGAGAGGATGGAGCTGCTGTTTAGAAACATTCAGGCGATTGGAAAGAAGTTGATCTCGCCCCAGCTATCAACTTATGGCCTGCTGGAAGCCTCAGGTCACGAAGACCATTTTTAATGGACCATTCAGACTCATCTGATGATGAATGCAATGAGGACATTTAATGTCTCTCTTTACACATGTTTACACATGCATCACACACACACACACACACACACACACACACACACACACACTATTAATAGATTATACATAATAATATTTGATAATACACATAATACTTGCATATCAAAACATCAAATGTTTTTCAATGATAAATGCTTTGAATTGGACTTTTAATATTAGAATCAGTTCAGTTGTACTGAATGCTATTTTTCATATTATACGATATTTCATATTGTGAGGGGCTTGAATTTGAGTTCAATAAACAGAATACTCTGTTTATATTTTTGTCTGAATTGGTTGCATGTTTTCATATAGGGAGCTACCTTAACAGCACTGAATACTTGGGTGCTAGTGTAGAGATGCATTATACGCTGCCATTCATAATTAAATCTAGATCTTCCGAACTTTAATGTATCATGCTGAAGAAAAAACTGCGATTTCCTGGCAACAAAATTGTGGCTAGTGAAAAGGCTGAATGGCTAGTGACTCAGGAAAACCACGAGCCACAGTGGCCGGTGAGCAAAAAAGTTAATGTAAAGCCCTGGAAGGTAGGTCTGCCTGGGGTACATATAACTTCTACCCAATTTTGCATAATTGCAATTAATAATGAAGACATGGCGTAATTAAAACCTAACGAGCAGTATCCACATAAATCGCTTCTTTTCCCTCAATTCTTCACTGACTTTGATTTTTTCTGGCATTAAGGTAGGGGTACCTAGGGTGCATATAACTTCTATCCAGATTTGGGCCAGAGTGAGATATGCCGTCACTGACGGTCTCATTATTATTATTATTATTATTATTATTATTATTATTATTATATTACCTTAGCAGTTGTGGGTAAAGGAATTCTGAGAGCTGCTGAGGGTGCTGTGAATGACACTTTACAAATATGATTTAACTAAATTGAATATCATATCATGACCACATAAGTAAGAGAGAGGGTGACAATAAACTGTGGGTGGTAAAAGAGAGTAACTGGACTTGCTTGAAGATTCTTGAAGACGTTTCACCTCTCATCTGAAAGGCTTCTTCAGTTCTGTCTGACTGGTAGGGAGCATCAGGTTTTTATCCTCTCATGGATGAAAAGCTCATCTAAGGTGTCATTCACTATGTTTACATGCACATAGAGAGAATTGAATTTCTGCCATTGCTCGACTGAAATCGAAGTTCAAAATGCCATGTATACACCTTAATTCGGCTGAAATTGAACCGAACTTGATTTCTCGGAATCGAGCTACACGACCTAGTTTATGCGATTTCTGCCGAGCTACTTTGTGCATGTATACCCTATCGAGCTAGTTGTCGAGCTACTTCCGGAAGTGACGAGTGACGAGACCACAAGCGGGAAACACAACAGCCTCGGTCGGCATGACAACAGTAGTAGCGAGCAGCAGAAGAGGTCAGGAGGAACAAACGAAGAAGAGAAAATGTGGATGTAGAGCTCTCTGAAGTGTGGGTGGAGCACAGAGGACGGCAGGACAAAGCTTCTGGTACTAATAGGCTTTTTATTGTCAGACTTTTCAGTTTAACAGCCTACTTTTATTCTTGAGAGAAGCACGCACGCACACACGCACGCGCGCTGTGTTCTAGTCCCCGGATGAGCTCTCCCCTCTGCCTCCTTAAATAGGGCGCGGTTACTGGGAAGACACACAAACACAGGTTAATTACCGTCAGGTGTACCGTCGTTCTGCCACTCACCTTCCCTGGCTCCGCCCTCCTGTCACAGACCGGCACTTGACCACGCCCCCACTGCCACAGGCAAGCAGAAACGTGCACTTCTGGAGCAATGAGGAGAAAGAGTTCATGCTCATTCAGCTTAAGGAGTTGAATATATTAAAATTCATGGACGGGAGAAAAACGCACAATGGAGAACACGGAACTGATAACTTTGTTTACACTCTTGAATAGCTCTTCTTCATGATGACAACTGGAAGTGTACCAACACGATGGGGCGTGTAGCGCCACCTGTGGCTCGGGTGCACAATGCACCTCACACAATAGCCCGATTTCATTGTGTGCATGTAGGATTGGATTTCTCTGGCACCCTGCTGGGACCTTCAGCTCGATTACCGACAGCAGCTCGATTTGGATGTGCATGTAAACGTAGTCACTGAGTCATCCCGTTGGTGTGGGTCACTGGGGGCTGGTTGTGAACGGCCTTGAGAGTCGTTAGGATGATCAATGGATTGCCCGTTAGGGTGATCAATGGAATGCTGATTCTCTCTGTCCTCCTGTGAGTCACTGAAAACAGCTGGGTTTTGGTGTGCATTCAGTTGTCTGGGAAGTGTGCCAAGGACTGCATTGTAGGTGGCTGATAAATGATGTCTTAGACCCCCACCTCTGTTCAGTGATGGCCATTCCAGGTTGACAAAAATGGCTTCTTTAACTCCTCGCTCATACCAATGATCCTCTCTGGCTAAAATGCACACGTTGCAATCCTGAAATGAGTGTCCTTTGTTGTTAAGATGAAGGTAGACAGCAGAGTCCTGGCCTGAGGAACTGGCTCTCCTGTGTTGAGCCATGCACCTGTGAAGAGGTTGTTTTGTCTCCCCAATATACGAGTCCGTGCATTCCTCACTGCACTGAATGGCATACACTACATTGTCCTGTTTGTGTCTGGGTATTCTGTCCTTAGGGTAGACCAGTTTCTGCTTCAGAGTGTTACTGGGTCTGAAATGTACTGGAATGTTGTGTTTGTAGAAGATCCTCCTGAGTTTCTCAGATAGACCAGAAATATAGGGAATGACAATGTTCTTGTGTTTGTTCCTGTTATCCTCCTTGTCCATTCTGTTCCTTTTTCTGCTCTTGAGGAAAGACCAGTTGGGATACCCGCAGTTCTGAAGTGCTTTCTTGATGTGATTCTGCTCCTCCTCTTTTCCCTCTATCATTGTAGGGATATTCTGAGCCCTGTGTTGCAAGGTCCTAATGACCCCCAATTTGTGTTCCAGTGGGTGGTGAGAGTCAAAGAGTAGGTACTGGTCTGTGTGTGTGGGTTTCCGGTAGACCTCGATGCTCAGGATTCTGTCTTGTCTAATGTGTACATCACAATCCAAGAAGGCTAGATTATTCCCACTGACATCCTCCCGAGTGAAGTTGATGTTAATATCCACTGCATTGATGTGCTTAGAGATGGCTTCCACCTCTTGGGTTTTGATTTTAACCCAGGCCAGGACTCTGCTGTCTACCTTTATCTTAACAACAAAGGACACTCATTTCAGAATTGCAACGTACGCATTTTAGCCAGAGAGGATCGTTGGTATGAGCGAGGAGTTAAAGAAGCCATTTTTGTCAACCTGGAACGGCCATCACTGAACAGAGGTGGGGATCTAAGACATCATTTATCAGCCACCTACAATGCAGTCCTTGGCACACTTCCCAGACAACTGAATGCACACCAAAACCCAGCTGTTTTCAGTGACTCACAGGAGGACAGAGAGAATCAGCATTCCATTGATCACCCTAACGGACAATCCATTGATCATCCTAATGACTCTCAAGGCCGTTCACAGCCAGCCCCCAGTGACCCACACCAACAGGATGACTCAATGACACCTTAGATGAGCTTTTCATCCATGAGAGGATAAATACCTGATGCTCCCTACCAGTCAGACAGAACTGAAGAAGCCTTTCAGATGAGAGGTGAAATGTCTTCAAGAATCTTCAAGCAAGTCCAGTTGCTCTCTTTTACCACCCACAGTTTACCATGACCTGGATGACTGAGAATCTTCACAGACATGTTTCCACGCACTTTGGGATGAGAACCCTTCGACTGGTGCGGGAGTATGAGAGGACTTCCAGAAAACTGGCAGACTACAGAAACCACCTGTGTTTTAACCTGAGATGCCGACAATCCAACATTATCCCCACTAGCCTACGCCTGTTTTCAATGGTCAAAGGACACAGAGCTGAAATAATCCTCCAGAAAGCCCAGAAGCAGCTTCTCAACGAGAGAGTGAGACAAGTACATTTCACCATCGATGCTCTCCAGAACAAGACTGAACTGATGGTTGAAGAGTTGACAGTACTTCTTCCCAGTGAAGTTTTGGAATGAGTCTCTGAGTTCGCTGAGAAGGCACAGATTTCACAACATACCAAAGGCAAGGAACGACAGATGCGCAAATTTCAAACTTTGCTGTCTAAAACCACCTCCTCCAGCAAGACAGATGTGCTGACTTGGAGGAAGAAATCTGACCAGGCTACACAACCAGACATAGAAGAGATATGGGTGAAGAACTTATCCGACAGGGTACTCACCCAACCAGAGAAAGATGTTCTATCCAAGGGACTTAACTTTGCAGTTTCACCAGAGCGGATCCCAGTGGTTGACCTCATCACAGCCACAGAGTCAGCCATCAGAAACAACAATCTGACCAACACAGAGGCAGAACAACTTAGACTGAAGATACCAGCTGCTCTGTCCAGTGCGAAAGCACCCCCCTCCAACCTCACCATCCAAGAAAGGAGGGCTCTTACATTGCTTCAAAGAGACTGGAACATCACCATCCTTCCTGCTGACAAAGGAAGATGCACAGTGTTGCTAAACACAGCGGACTACCACTCCAGGATGACCAGTCTCCTCAGCGACACTACCACCTATGAAACCTTGAGGCGGGACCCCACAAGTTGTTACAAAAAGAAAGTTGTTAGCTGCCTGCAACAACTAGAAAAGGACCAAGCCATCAACCGATCTCTGTACTACAGATTGTACCCTGGGGAAGCCGTTCCTCTCATATACGGACTCCCCAAGATTCACAAGGATGGAGCTCCACTCAGACCTATCATCAGCAGTATAAACTCTGTTACTTACAACATTGCCAAACACCTAGCCACCATCCTGGCTCCTCTCATTGGGAATACGTCACATCACGTCAAAAACTCCCAAGATTTTGCTACTAAAGTTGCAGACCTCAAACTAGACTCAGATGAAAGCATGGTTTCCTATGATGTCACTTCTCTGTTCACCTGCATTCCCACCACAGAAGCAGTTGAATTTGTTAGAAAACGACTCCTTTGAGACAGCACCTTATTCGATAGAACGAACCTCACCAAGGACCAGATTTGCACCCTGCTTGACCTCTGCCTGACTACCACTTATTTCCAGTTTAATGAAAGTTTCTACAGACAGAAGTATGGATGCGTCATGGGCTCACCGGTATCCCCTATTGTGGCCAATCTTTACATGGAGGAAGTGGAACATAAAGCTTTGACCACTTTTTCAGGAGTTGCTCCCAGCCACTGGTTCAGATATGTGGATGACACCTGGGTTAAAATCAAAACCCAAGAGGTGGAAGCCTTCTCTAAGCACATCAATGCAGTGGATATTAACATCAACTTCACTCGGGAGGATGTCAGTGGGAATAATCTAGCCTTCTTGGATTGTGATGTACACATTAGACAAGACAGAATCCTGAGCATCAAGGTCTACCGGAAACCCACACACACAGACCAGTACCTACTCTTTGACTCTCACCACCCACTGGAACACAAATTGGGGGTCATTAGGACCTTGCAACACAGGGCTCAGAATATCCCTACAATGATAGAGGGAAAAGAGAAGGAGCAGAATCACATCAAGAAAGCACTTCAGAACTGCGGGTATCCCAACTGGTCTTTCCTCAAGAGCAGAAAAAGGAACAGAATGGACAAGGAGGATAACAGGAACAAATGCAAGAACATTGTCATTCTCTACATTTCTGGTCTATCTGAGAAACTCAGGAGGTGTTAGGACTGGGGACTGTCTTGGCCTCTAGAAGCCGCTGTCATTGCTTTATCTTGTCATGTTTGTTTTGGCCTCTAGAGGCCGCCACCACTTCTGTGTTTTGTGTTTGTTTTGATTGCCTGTTTCCATGTGCCTTTTACCCCCACCTGTTCTTTATTTCCTGCCCCGCCCAGTTTCTTAATTTCCCTGTGTATAAATACTTCCTCAGTTTGGTCCCTAGTCACGGAGTCTTTGTGCTGTTATGTTATCACTAGAGACCTCTGTTCCGTGTTCCTTGCTTTTGTCTTTGTGGTCTTTTGTACTTTGCTTTCTTGTGGACTTTTTGGACTTTGTATTTACCATTTTGGATCTTCTGAGCATTTGGATTTTTGCCTTTTCTTTTTTTTTTTTTTTGGCCTTTTGTTTTGACTTTGAACTTTTGGATTTTTTTATTTTTTCCCTTATATCTTCTGAGCGGGCGGCACGGTGGTGTAGTGGTTAGCGCTGTCGCCTCACAGCAAGAAGGTCCTGGGTTCGAGCCCCGGGGCCGGCGAGGGCCTTTCTGTGTGGAGTTTGCATGTTCTCCCCGTGTCCGCGTGGGTTTCCTCCGGGTGCTCCGGTTTCCCCCACAGTCCAAAGACATGCAGGTTAGGTTAACTGGTGACCCTAAATTGACCGTAGGTGTGAATGTGAGTGTGAATGGTTGTCTGTGTCTATGTGTCAGCCCTGTGATGACCTGGCGACTTGTCCAGGGTGTACCCTGCCTTTCGCCCATAGTCAGCTGGGATAGGCTCCAGCTTGCCTGCGACCCTGTAGAAGGATAAAGCGGCTAGAGATAATGAGATGAGATCTTCTGAGCGTTTGGATTATACTTTTGTTTTTTGCCTTGGATTTTTTAGCATTGTAAATAAACTGTTTTTTCTACTGTACTTTCGCCTCACTCCTCTGCACTTGAGTCATTCCCCTGGTGGCCTAGTGGGGGTTTGCTGGATTACTACACCAGTGACCCGGGTTCGATTCCCAGCAAAACCCTAACAGGAGGATCTTCTACAAACACAACATTCCAGTAAATTTCAGACCCAGTAACACTCTGAAGCAGAAACTGGTCCACCCTAAGGACAGAATACCCAGACACAAACAGGACAACATAGTGTAAGCCATTCAGTGCAGTGAGGAATGCACGGACTTCTATATTGGGGAGACAAAACAACCGCTTCACAGGCGCATGGCTCAACACAGGAGAGCCAGTTCCTCAGGCCAGGACTCTGCTGTCTACCTTCATCTTAACAACAAAGGACACTCATTTCAGGATTGCAACGTACGCATTTTAGCCAGAGAGGATCGTTGGTATGAGCGAGGAGTTAAAGAAGCCATTTTTGTCAACCTGGAATGGCCATCACTGAACAGAGGTGGGGGTCTAAGACATCATTTATCAGCCACCTACAATGCAGTCCTTGGCACACTTCCCAGACAACTGAATGCACACCAAAACCCAGCTGTTTTCAGTGACTCACAGGAGGACAGAGAGAATCAGCATTCCATTGATCACCCTAATGGGCAATCCATTGATCATCCTAATGACTCTCAAGGCCGTTCACAACCAGCCCCCAGTGACCCACACCAACAGGATGACTCAATGACACCTTAGATGAGCTTTTCATCCATGAGAGGATAAAAACCTGATGCTCCCTACCAGTCAGACAGAACTGAAGAAGCCTTTCAGATGAGAGGTGAAACGTCTTCAAGAATCTTCAAGCAAGTCCAGTTGCTCTCTTTTACCACCCACAGTTTACCATGACCTGGATGACTGAGAATCTTCACAGAGGGTGACAATAGTGTGACATAAGTTTCTCAAAAAGTCTCACAATGTGCATATTTAGCTAGTGTATCATATAAAGTAATAGCTATCTTGTGACTGTACCTGTTTTTACATGCATATGACCTCTGACAAATTTCAAGACTTAAAATGACCAGCTTTTTGACTCTGCTGTCAATATGTCTGTCTGATGGATAAAAATGAACAACTCCCCCACACAAAGCAATTTGTTGTTTGTTTATTCATTTCCATCCATTCATCCATACGTGCTTATCCTGTGCAGGGTGACAGGCAAGCTGGAGCCTATCCCAGCTGACTATCGGCGAGAAGCAGGGTACACCCTGGACAAGTTGCCAGATCATTGCAGAGCTGACACATAGAGACAAACAACCATTCGCACTCACTCCTATGGTCAATTTAGGGCTTCCAATTACCCTAACCTGCATGTCTTTGGACTGCGGGGGAAACTGGAGCACCCAGAGGACACCCACGCCGACATGGGGGGAACATGCAAACTCCACACAGAAAGGTCCCCATCAGCCACTGGGCTCGAAACCAGAACCTTCTTGCTGTGAGCCAACAGTGTTAACCACTACACCACCCTGATGATCAAACATTAATAATGTGTGCTTTCATCTTTTGTGTGGTTGTATGGGAATCAGCTTTGGTTGTGGTACTCAGTTACAGCCCAGCATGGTTTTGTAAAAATAGATACACACATAGACCATATGTGTGATCAAAAGACATTTATATACTGTATATTCTGATTTTATCCTACTCATAAATGCATCAGTCATTATTTCCATTGTGTTAAAGAGGCAAGAATACTATCAGGTTAACATACCACCACATAAGATATGGGCACACAGTTAATGGTGGTGTAAGGATACACAAAATTCCAATTTGACGATGATTTCAATATGATTGGGTCTCAGCACAGTGCAGTTTTGATCCAGAAAAGATCAGCATTATAAAAGTACAATAACTGAAACTCATTGACAGTGTTTGTGTAATTCATTCATTTCATTTAATCATCTGAACAGCATATATTGAAACAAAAGCTGTATATTACAATGGAACAAATTTAAACATGTTTAGCATTCACTGACTCACAAGGTGGCTTGTGTTCTTATTTGGCTGTTAGCTTGTTGTTTTGTCAGGGTCATGTTGCTTTCTGTAGCCAGAGGGGTGTTTTTGAATCTTGCGTGCTGCACTACCAAATAGGAATTTCCTCATCGACATGCTGAATTCTTTAGCTCAGATTGAATCAGCCAGAAAAGGCTGTCGGAATGCAGGAAAGAGTTTGCTGTGTGTGTGTCCGAGTGCCTGTAAATGTGAGTGTGTTGGCAGCTTAGTAGCTGAATGTATTACACACATACTGTATCTAGGAGATTTGGCACACTGTAATGTTTATGGAAGCTGAAATGCTCCCATACACCAGACCGTAGAGATTTGAGAACATTTTTCAGCTCCTGCTTTTTCAGAGGTGGGAGTTTGGGCATGATTAAGTTTAAGGGTTTACACTCAATGGCCACTTTAATAGGAACTTGTTCTTGCTGCTAAGATTCCTGTTCTTGGCTGGCATGAGTGGAACCCAGTGCAGAGACTCAGATTCTAAGATGCACTATTTCGAATAATGAATGCATTGTCAAGAGGGGCAGGGGCCAATATGGACGCGAGCATTTTATACCCTATTTGGAACGTTTCATGGCGTATTACTTGACTTCATGGTCTCAATTTCGAAAATCTTGCACAAATATGCAACTTCCAACATAATTATCTGGATATTCAACAGATTTCAGCATCGGATGAATTTGTTTTGACCGCTGTCATATTGAATATACGTCGGACCCGTTCGGACCCATTCGTGTATTTACGCCGCCCCGTTTGTAGCGTCTCAAGTGAGTAAAACCTGATCCAAGTCTTTCGCTAGGTGGCGTCTTACGGTCTATGTACGAATATTTGAAAGAGACAAGAAAACATGGATAAGAAAAAAAAAGAAAAAATACATCTATTTTGTGGGTGGCACGGTGGTGTAGTGGTTAGCGCTGTCGCCTCACAGCAAGAAGGTCCGGGTTTGAGCCCCGTGGCCGGCGAGGGCCTTTCTGTGCGGAGTTTGCATGTTCTCCCTGTGTCTGCGTGGGTTTCCTCCGGGTGCTCCAGTTTCCCCCACAGTCCAAAGACATGCAGGTTAGGTTAACTGGTGACTCTAAATTGACCGTAGGTGTGAATGTGAGTGTGAATGGTTGTCTGTGTCTATGTGTCAGCCCTGTGGTGACCTGGCGACTTGTCCAGGGTGTACCCCGCCTTTCGCCCGTAGTCAGCTGGGATAGGCTCCAGCTTGCCTGCGACCCTGTAGAACAGGATAAAGCGGCTAGAGATAATGAGATGAGATGAGATGACATCTATTTTGTCATTCTTCGGCAGAAAGAGAGTACATTCACCTGAAAAAACTGATACCCAAGGTAATTAGTCATACTAGATTTACAACAACAACTACTACTGCAACATCAACTACTACAACAGCAACCACTACTACTACTACCACTGCCACTACCACTGGTGACCACTACTACTACTACTATAGACCTACACCAAACTGAAAACAAGTTAATAAAATAAATTAATGAAATTAGAAGTAGAGATTATTAGAGACAAGCAGAATTAGACCGTCACAGCATGCAAAAAACAAACCCATTCTTGTGCTATAATTTACAAGGAGGAGATAATATAGATGTGATATATAGTGGCCTGTCGTTGAATTCCAAAATACTGCCACTGATTAAAGAATATCTCAATATATTTGGTTGAAGCATTGATTTTTGTCATCTACATTGCTTCATATGGCTTCTAATACCAAAAAAAAAAACCCAGAATTGAGAAGAAAAAAACAGCCCCTGGGCTGCCCCAGCTGTTCATTGGGCTCACTTCGCTCACTAGATTCGCTTCAACTGAAGGATAATCACTGGGCCCCCCATTGCAGAAATGGGCCCCTGTTTTTTCCCAGGAGGGGCCCTGTGGGCCCCTTGACCTGCAAAACAATCTGAGTCTCTGCCAATGTGGTCTTCTGCTGTTGCATGCTGAGATGCTGTTCTGCTCACCATGGTTGGAAAGAGTTGCTATGAGTTACTATATCCTTCCTGGCAGCTCAAACCAATCTGGCCATTTTCCTCTGACCTCCTTATCAACAAGGCATTTCCACCCACAGAACTGTTGCTCACTCAATGTTTTTTTTGTTTTTCACACCATTCTGTGTAAACTGTAGAAAATGTTGTGTGTGAAAACCCCCAGAGATCAGCAGTTTCTGAAATACTCCAAATAGTCTATCTGGCACCAACACCCATGCCATAGTGAAAGTCACAGAGATCACATTTTTTTTCCCATTCTGGTGTTTGAAGTGAAGATTAACTGAAGCTCTTGATTAGTATCTGCATGATTTTTATGCATTGTGCCTCTGTCAAGGGATTGGCTGATTGGGTAACTGAATAAAACAGCAGGTATATGGGTGTACGTAAAGTGGCCGGTGAGTGTATTTCACTTCATTTAATATAATCAGTATTTTATAAGGAATGGCCTACTTTTAATGTATTGTCCTATACAAAGACATATCAAACCAAGAGCTTCATATAGAATAGCATAAGGTGCTATGCCATTTCATTATGCTCCTAATAATTAATGAACTTTGATATGAATGAACTTTTCTATATAATTTACTCCATTCAGTTGCTTCGCCCCAAGAATCCCAGGCTCACCTCTGTATCTACAAGACCTAGACCATGATAAAGAGGTTACTGAAGATGAATGACTGAAAATATTATTTTCTGCCCTTTGTGCAATTAAGATGTTTTAACATCGAATGAAAAACTAATGTTCAAGTAACACTTAACTTTCTCTGGTGCAATATATGACTAACAAAATCAGACCAACAAACACTTAAAAATTGAGAATTGAAATGATAACAGTGATCAAAAGTTGTTTTGACTTTCACAGATCTAATGAAATATGAAAAGTGATTGAAAGGGAGGCGGCACGGTGGTGTAGTGGTTAGCGCTGTCACCTCACAGCAAGAAGGTCTGGGTTCGAGCCCCGTGGCCAGCGAGGGCCTTTCTGTGTGGAGTTTGCATGTTCTCCCTGTGTCCGCGTGGGTTTCCTCCGGGTGCTCCAGTTTCCCCCACAGTCCAAAGACATGCAGGTTTGGTTAACTGGTGACTCTAAATTGACCGTAGGTGTGAGTATGAATGGTTGTCTGTGTCTATGTGTCAGCCCTGTGATGACCTGGTGACTTGTCCAGGGTGTACCCTGCCTTTCACCTGTAGTCAGCTGGGATAGGCTCCAGCTTGCCTGCGACCCTGTAGAAGGATAAAGCGGCTAGAGATGATGAGATGAGATTGAAAGGGGACATTTAAGGAACTTCTAAGCAACTTCAAGTGTAAAAATTATCAACAAAAAGTGAGCCAAATATATATTTTTAAAAATATTAATTATCTTGCATATAACCTATAAAACGCTTCACTACCATTTTATGAAGACTTTCTATCACATTGCAATGCCTCCTGGTAAAATTTGCTCCTTGGGGCATCTGAAGGCTTTTGTAATGAACTTCAATTTAGATGATAATGTCTTAGGAAAAGGAAGTCAATGAGAATATGCTAAAATTGTATTGAGATGCAGCACGTGTCTGCTCTATAGTTACTGAAAGTCTGGCTCATCTGTAGTAAAGATTTTCACTTCCTAAAAAGTAAGCATCTTTTCCCTCACTTTCACTTCTATTTCTGTGTGTTCTACACTACCAATCTCCATGAAGAGTGAAACACAGGGATGATGCAGAGCAATCAACATTTATAAATGTTCGATAATCCAAATTGCTTCCAGTTATTAGATGCTTGCCTGCTGGGAGTGGACATTTTGCTATATTGGCTAGGCATGTACAACCCCTATTCCAAAAAAGTAGGGACAAAGTACAAATTATAAATAAAAATGGAATACAATGATGTGGAAGTTTCAAAATTCCATATTTTATTCAGAATAGAACATAGATGGCATACAGTATCAAATGTTTAAACTGAGAAAATGTATCATTTAAAGAGAAAAATTAGGTGATTTTAAATTTCATGACAACACATCTCAAAAAAGTTGGGACAAGGCCATGTTTACCACTGTGAGACATCCCCTTTTCTATTTACAACAGTCTGTAAACATCTGGGGACTGAGGAGACAAGTTGCTCAAGTTTAGGGATAGGAATATGTAGTAAAAATTCATTATGTCTGATAATTATAACTATTCTTTTAAGTTCGTTTCTTAAGACACGTATTTTTAAGTATGTTACCTCGCTTGTTTACAGTTTCGGCGAACACTTCCGCCTTCTTCAAAACAGTCACTGTTTTGAAGAAGGCGGAAGTGTTCGCTGAAACTGTAAACAAGCGAGGTAACATACTTAAAAATACGTGTCTTAAGAAACGAACTTAAAAGAATAGAAGAATTAGGGATAGGAATGTTAACCCATTCTTGTCTAATGTAGGATTCTAGTTGCTCAACTGTCTTAGGTCTTTTTTGTCATATCTTCCATTTTATGATGCGCCAAATGTTTTCTATGGGTGAAAGATCTGGACTGCAGCCTGGCCAGTTCAGTACCCGGACCCTTCTTCTACGCAGCCATGATGCTGTAATTGATGCAGTATGTGGTTTGGCATTGTCATGTTGGAAAATGCAAGGTCTTCCCTGAAAGAGACGTTGTCTGGATGGGAGCATATGTTGCTCTAGAACAGGGGTGGGCAAACTTTTTGGCTCAGGGGCCACATTGACTTTTGAAATTTGCCAGGCGGGCCGGGCCAACACCAAATTCATACATATCAAACATAAACCGGAAAAGCTTTAGTGTTATTGTAAGGCCTTCACTGACAGAGACCCAAATGCAGATCAGATTGACATTTATTTTAGTTCTCAGTCAACAAAGGCAGAGCAGAAAAATGCTTGCAGTTCAATAGATTGGCACTGGATCCATCCAGAAAAGTTACACACACACACACACACACACACACACACACACACACACACACACACACACACACACACGTGACAGTAAGAAAAGTAGCACACTTAATTCTTAAATTACATCTTTGAGCTGCCAGGATGAGTAGGATGCCAGTGTATTTGTATATTTGTATCATTTTATACATACAACTAAATTGCATATCATTAAATTGAACTAAATTACATATCAGTACATATCATTTTTGTACATTTCACTGAACTCATAGATTTACACCTGAGTGTTTTTTTTTTAACCATCCACTTCCAGCCTGCCAGTACAACCAACCACCATTAGTAGGAGAGGTACCACACCATTCCAAAATGTTTGCAATTCAACAGTTTGGGTACCACACCATGCCAACATGTTTGCAGTTCAGTGGTTTGGCACTGGATCCATCCAGCCCACAAAATCAAACAAAACAGCTCAAGAAAGCAAAAAACTCCAAACTGGTTTTCAGGTTCAAAGTCACTCACTGAAATATTTCCAGTCCTCAAAAAATCAAAACACAGGTTCCAAACAGGTTTTCATATTCCAAAAGGCCACTCATAGATCAGAATAACCTCCACAGGCAAAAGTCCAGGAACAGATATAAGCAGAAGCAAGGTCAGCTGCTCATAATACACCTATAATAGCAGACAGGGACATAAATGAGGGGCGGAGCAGACACCCAAAAGCACACGGTACTTAAAAACAAACACCAGCACTACAGCAGCCACCCACGACAACCAAAATTACTAAGAGTTATACTTTTTACATTATTATGCCTGTAAACATGTGACTACCATCTTATTACAGCGCCAACATAGTTTTAAAAAGAGAAAGTGTGAATACTCACATTCACTCTGCAACCGCTGAGCTCATCCGTGCTTGCGCTGACTGGTTGTTAGCATAATTAGCATGCTTGGAGGAAAAGTGCCGTTTGATGTTATATTCCTTTAAAACTGCAACGGTTTCTTTGCAAATAAGGCATACAGCCTTTGATCGGACTTCAGCAAAAAAATATTTAGTTGTCCATTCTTTATTGAACACTCTGCACTCACTGTCCACTTTTCTTTTTTTAGGACCACTCATTGTAAAGTTTTATCCTGTGTTCTCGAGATCACCAGTGGCACGGGTGCCAGAATGACTTCCATGGCGCTGCACCACTCTGCAAATGTAATCTCGCGTGAATACGACTGACTGGAAAGACGGATCTCTAGAACACCTGTCTACGTGATAACACTGACGCTTATAGTTTATAGATCTGCTCAATCGTGTTTATATGATTGTCTTCCGCGGGCCAGATTAAAAACGCCAACGGGCCGGATGTGGCCCGCGGGCCGTAGTTTGCCCACCTCTGCTCTAGAACCTGGATATACCTTTCAGCATTGATGGTGTCTTTCCAGATGTGTAAGCTGTCCATACCACATGCACTAATGCAACCCCATACCATCAGAGATGCAGGCTTCTGAACTGAGCGCTGATAACAACTCGGGTCGTCCTTCTCCTCTTTAGTCCGAATGACACGGCGTCCCTGATTTCCATAAAGAACTTCAAATTTTGAGTCGTCTGACCACAGAACAGTTTTCCACTTTGCCACAGTCCATTTTAAGTGAGCCTTGGCCCAGAGAAGACGTCTGCGCTTCTGGATCATGTTTAGATACGGCTTCTTCTTTGAACTATAGAGTTTTAGCTGGCAACGGCGGATGGCACGATGAATTGTGTTCACAGATAATGTTCTCTGGAAATATTCCTGAGCCCATTTTGTGATTTCCAATACAGAAGCATGCCTGTATGTGATGCAGTGCCGTCTAAGGGCCCGAAGATCACGGGCACCCAGTATGGTTTTCTGGCCTTGACCCTTACGCTAGAGGTCTGCGAGGGGCAGATTTTTCAGTCCCGCTCCCACCTGAACCCGCATTGTGCAGTCCCGCTCCCGCCCACGCCCGCAAAGAATTATGATTTTCAGTCCCGCTCCCGCTCGCGCCCACAAAAAAATTATGATTTTCAGTCCTGCTCCCGCCCGCGCCTGCCATATTTTGTCCCGCTCCCGCCCGCAAATCCCGCATGATGCAGACGTTCGCGTTATTTCTCAGGAAAGTTCTTGTCTTGACACAGCGTGATGGTGCCCAGCCCCCTACTTTGAGTGAATTTGAGCATAAATATCTACAGCTCACATTCACATTTGTTATTATTTACCTTGTTTCTGAATTCAGCATGTAGTGTCTCTAATAATAATAATAATAACTAGTGCTGTCAAGTGATTAAAATATTTAATCGCAAATCACACATTTTTATCACATGAGAAACCATTGTAATTTTCTGATTAGCATAAAAAGGTGAATGGGCTTGCTTTGTACTAATAGTGTTTTTTGTTTGTTTGTTTTTTATTGCAAAGCAGAGCTAGTAAGAGAAGTGAATTGATTTACTGCTTGAGTTAGTCTACAACTCTAATCAGAGAGACAGGTTACACAGTGACGGTAGGCTTGACCCAATGCTATCCCAGAAATCCTTCCTGTAGTATGCAAATTTGGCCGCCTCTGATTGGACAGTCAAATTTGCATACTACAGGAAGGATTTCTGGGATAGCATTGAGTCAAGCCTACCATCACTGTGTAACCTGTCTCTCTGATTAGAGTTGTAGACTAACGCAAGCAGTAAATCAATTCACTCATGGTTCTTTTGTTAGCTGGGTGTGAACTGCGAGTCATTAGAGTGATCAAAGGATTTCCCATTAGGGTGATCAATGGCAAATTTAAAATGCCATTCTTCACTCAATCTGGCAATCTGACTCTCTCTGCAAATTTAGGCATTTTAAAATGTTTTTATTAATGGCAAATAAAATATCCAGCCCAAATTATATATGATAGACATAAATTAATAATTTATAAATTTTATTTTAAACATGTTTTTAGTTAGTGGGACTGCAGCTTATCACCGCTCCCGTCCACGCGCGCATATGTGCACTTCCGGTCCCGCCCGCGCCCGCAATGAGCTTTCAAAATGTGTCCTGCGCCGCACTGCTTTGCGGCGGGTCCCGCGAGTTAGAGCCCTGCACTCCTGCGGGAGTCCTGCGGGACTCGCGGGACCCGCCGCAAAGCAGTGTGGCGCGGGACAAATTTTGAAAGCTCATTGCGGGCGCGGGCAGGACCGGAAGTGCACATATGCGCACGCGGGCAGGAGCGGGAGTGCACATATGCGGCGCGGGTGGGAGCGGTGATAAGCTGCAGTCACGCTAACTAAAAACGTGTTTGAAATAAAATTTATAAATTATTAATTTATGTCTATCATATATAATTTGTGCTGGATATTTTATTTGGCATTAATAAAAACATTTTAAGATGCCTAAATTTGCAGAGAGAGTCAGACTGCCAGATTGAGTGAGGAATGGCATCTTAAATTTGCCATTGATCACCCTAATGGGAAATCCTTTGATCACTCTAATGACTCGCAGTTCACACCCAGCCTCCAGTGACCCACACTAACATGATGCCTCAATGACACCTTAGATGAGCTGGTCATCAGAATTCTGATTCTGATTCTGATTCAGGAGAGGATAAATATCTCTCGTTCATTTCTCGATTCTTTTCCTCTTCCGTGTTTGAGATCTCCGATCATGGCAGAAGAGCAGAGCTCCTTTACTGAATCTCACAGTGCTTCAAAAGTAAGTGCTGCTTTAAAAAGAGGTACATTTACCATTAAAAAGTCAAGAGTCCTGAAATCGGACATTTGGAAGTCGTTCTCACTCGTGTACGACGCGGATGGAAATCAGCTGCCCTTTGCTTGCTGTGATAAGTAGGCTAGGACTGTGTTTTGTTATAACATTTATGTATGCTATGCTTATAGGGTATTCTGTAGGATATTCTAGTTAGAAATGCTTAACAAATGTAAACTGGGTTAGCCTAATGTTTTGTATGGCTGAACAATAAATATACCAAATTTCCACTTGGAATTACGTGCTCGCCTGTCTTTTATTATTATTATTATTATTATTATTATTAGTGCTGTAAAAAATGTCGCGTTATTATCGCATTAACTTGACTCAATTTTAATGGCGATAATTTTTTTTATCGCGAGATTAACGCTCTGTGACATGATGTAGGTTTTTCATTAGCTTTTGAAACTAGTAGAGATGGGATTTATGGCTCTTTGATGGGATCCGCATCTTTGTGATCCGTTCTTTGAAAAGAGCCGTTCAAAAGACTGGCTCATTTGGCTCTTTTTAAATATTTATTCAGTTTTAAGAAGACAGCGTCTGTAAACTCAATGCTATCCCAGAAGTCCTTCCTGTAATATGCAAATTTGGCCGCCTCTGATTGGACAGCGCGACGCATCAACAGGCAGAAAAAGTGTAAAAGTACGAAATGTGTTAAGTGAGATGAAACAGTAAAGATCAGACTCAATGCAATATTTATCAACGAACAACTTAAAGTTAATATAATAGTGTACTTTATATTATAATCAAGCATGTCAAGCCTACCGTCACTGTGTAACCTGTCTCTCTGATAGAGCTGTAGACTAACTCAAGTTGGAAATCACTTCACTGACTGAAGTGGAAGAAGAATGAAGTTCACTTCTCTTGTTAGCTCTGCTTTGCAATAAAAAAAACACAACACACTTGGTACAAAGCAAGCTCATTTACTTTTTTTTATGCCGAAAAGAGAATTGCGATGGTTTCTCATGTGATAAAAATGTGTGGTTCACGATTAAATATTTTAATTGCTTGACAGCACTAATTATTATTATTATTAGAGACACTACATGCTGAATTCAGAAACAAGGTAAATAATAACAAACGTGAACGTGAGCTGTAGATATTTATGCTCAAATCCATCTAAGTAGGGGGCGGGGCACCATCATGCTGTGTCAAGACAAGAACTTTCCTGAGAAATAACGCGAACGTCTGCATCATGCGGGATTTGCGGGCGGGAGCGGGACAAAATATGGCAGGCGCGGGCGGGAGCGGGACTGAAAATCATAATTTTTTTGTGGGCGCAGGCGGGAGTGGGACTGAAAATCATAATTCTTTGCAGGCGCGGGCGGGAACATGACTGCACAATGCGGGCGTGAGCGGGAGCGGGACTGAAAAATCCGACCCGCGCAGACCTCTACCGCGAGTCCCATGGGACTCCGGCGGGAGTGCAGGGCTCTACCTTATGCACAGAGATTCTTCCAGATTCTCTGAATCTTTTGATGATATTATGCACTGTAGATGATGATATGTTCAAACTCTTTGCAATTTTACACTGTCAAACTCATCTCATCTCATTATCTCTAGCCACTTTATCCTTCTACAGGGTCGCAGGCAAGCTGGAGCTTATCCCAGCTGACTACGGGTGAAAGGCGGGGTACACCCTGGACAAGTCGCCAGGTCATCACAGGGCTGACACATAGACACAGACAACCATTCACACTCACATTCACACCTACGGTCAATTTAGAGTCACCAGTTAACCTAACCTGCATGTCTTTGGACTGTGGGGGAAACCGGAGCACCCGGAGGAAACCCACGCGGACACGGGGAGAACATGCAAACTCTGCACAGAAAGGCCCTCGCTGGCCACGGGGCTTGAACCCGGACCTTCTTGCTGTGAGGCGACAGCGCTAACCACTACACCACCGTGCCGCCGACTGTCAAACTCCTTTCTGATATTGCTCCACTATTTGTCAGCACAGAATTAGGGGGATTGGTGATCCTCTTCCCATCTTTACTTCTGAGAGCTGCTGCCACTCCAAGATGCTCTTTTTATACCCAGTCATGTTAAGGACCTATTGCCAATTGACCTAATGAGTTGCAATTTGGTCCTCCAGCTGTTCCTTTTTTTACCTTTAACTTTTCCAGCCTCTTATTGCCCAGTCCCAACTTTTTTGAGATGTGTTGCTGTCATGAAATTTCAAATGAGCCAATATTTGGCATGAAATTTCAAAATGTCTCACTTTCGACATTTGATATGTTGTCTATGTTCTATTGTGAATACAATATCAGTTTTTGAGATTTGTAAATTATTGCATTCTGTTTTTATTTACAATTTGTACTTTGTCCCAACTTTTTTAGAATTAGGGTTGTATTTGACAGGCCTGGTCTATGTGCTTGTCAGTATACAGCTAGCATAAGAGAGAGAGAGAGAGAGAGTTGTCTTTTTCTGAAAAAGAATGGGCCACTCTATCAAGCTGTAGGGAGGTGCTTGGAAATGTCTGCTCTAGATTACTGAACATGACAATAGGGAAGTTGGCAGTAGGAAATTTTACACAGGTGAAATCAGGCTCTTGTTACAGTAAGGGTGTTTCTAGCTATTGAAAAGACCAGGGGCTAAGTGAAGTTTTCCTGGGGCTTGTATTTTTTAAGGGAGATTGACATAGACAGGTTGGTGAGGTTATATCTAACTTTACAAGATATATTATCACCCACACACATTCAATGGTTATGTCATCTTTGTTAGTGATTTTTGCACTGCTCTTTTTAAATTTATGAACTCCACTTCAGTTTCTGTCTCATGAAAGTTATCAACACCCATAATGTCTCAGGAAACTGAGGCACGTGTCAATTGACTATTAAATATCACTAGTAAAATTTATCATCAATTTAATAAAAATATATCGTTTTTCACTCACATATCTCTCCTTTAGGACCACAAAGACAATTTCTAAGCTACATTACAACTATCAACTATTTCTATTACAACATTCAAAATCCCAGGTGACATCTCATAAGACTATGATCATACGGTATATGTCTTCCAAGTTTCTCTCACGCATGCACACACACATAAATACCATTTTTTCTACTGCATACAGGCTGAGTTGACTGTAGCAGCTCATTTGTGGTGTCTGGCCAACACAAATTTATGCCGGCATTAATATTGCGTGGCAAAACATCCATCCATTATCTGTAACCACTTATCCTGTACAGGGTCGCGGGCAAGCTGGAGCCTATCTCAGCTGACTTTGGGCGAGAGGTGGGGTACACCCTGGACAAGTCGCCAGGTCATCGCAGGGCTGACACATAGAGACAAACAATCATTCACGCTCACATTTACACTAACGGTTAATTTAGAGCCACCAATTAGCCTAACCTGCATGTCGTTGGACTCTGGGGAAAACCGGAGCACCTGGAGGAAACCCACGCAGACACAGGGAGAACATACAAACTCCACACAGAAAGGCCCCCATTGGCTGCTGGGCTCAAACCCAGAACCTTCTTTCTGTGAGGTGACAGTGTTAACCACTACACCACCATGCCATGCCATCCCCATGGCAAAACAAGCAAACAAACAAAAAAAAACAACAACCTATTTTATCCCTATTTATTTACTAATATGCCAGAGGCTGGCTATGGTATGTGTAAAGGTTTCTTCTTCTCTGTCCATACTTATATGTAGTATGTTTTCTTCATTCATCCATAAGCATTAAACATCACTCGGATAACAACTATCTTTTTAGTATTCTTTATTAACGGGTTTTCCATCTCACAGCCCTGGCATTCCATCAGTACCTGTGGCATATGCAAAACGTTCTGATAACACAGGCCACAACAGAAGTTCCTATCCATTCAACAGGTGTCAAAATAAGAGTCCTATGTGTATATGTTACTTTAGCTCACAATATGACATACATACAATGAATTCTGCACATATAACCTGTAATAGGAGCATTACTCAGTCAAATAAGAATATATCCAGCAACACAAAATAATACAAATAATATCATTAATGAGAACATATCACTCAACACCCCCACTTGTTCTCATCATCTCAAGCCATGTACAAAGTGATCACACATATCTAATTCCCAAAAAGAAATCTTTTAAACTTAAGAATTCTAACTTTTGACACATATTGTCAATATGTCTGCAACCATGTCTTCTGTTGGGGAATACTCAATGTTTATTCTTCCTTCACTGAGTGTATCATGAATTAAGTGATATTTTACATCAATGTGCTTAGATCTAGATCTATTCACTGGATTTCTACTCAGTGCAATGGCCCCCTGATTGTCACCATAGATCTTGGTACAAGTGTAAATACCATTGTCCATACCATTTAGTAGTCGAGTTAGGTACTGTACATGCTTTCAGGAGTAGTGTTTGCTAAACCAATGTATTCAGCTTTGCAGGTTGACAGGGCCACTGTCGGTTGTTTCTTTGACTTCCAAGAAATAGTAGGGCCTTGTTTTGTCAGGCTGAAACAGTATCCTGTAGTGCTACATCTATCATCTACAGATGATGCCCAGTCAGAATCACTGAATGCTATCCCAACCTGACAAAATTCATTTCACGGAGGTCCCCCCCTTTGGGGAATTTTTTTTTTCTTTTGGGGGACAAATACATTGCTGGGAGGTATGGGGGTACTCCACCAGAAAATATTGTTGTGACAGTTCGTGTAGGTGGGTGGAGAACAGAAGGACGGCAGGCCAGAACTGAGTTCACAAAACTCTCTTTTATTCAGCTTTTCAGCTTCTATATACACTCTCACACACACGCATGCACATCAGTCGTCTGGTTGGGGAGAGAGCTCCCTCTGCTCTCGCTCTCTCTCCTTAAATAGGGCGCGGTCACTGGGGAAGAGACACAAACACATTAATTAACGTCAGGTGCAGTGATTCTGCCACTTACCTTCCCTGACTCCACCCTCCGGTCACAGACCGATGCTTGACCACACCCCCGCTGCCACATACCCCCACCACCCGAATCAGGCCGGGCTGCCATCCGGCCTGCAGCCGACTCCCCCCCCCCTTGACGGGAGAGGAAGTCCACCACGAACATCTGCACCCCCGGCCTGTGGATCACCTTGAAGTTAAAGGGTTGGAGTGCCAGATACCAATGGGTGATCCGCGCATTGGCATCCTTCATGCGGTGGAGCCACTGGAGGGGCGTGTGGTCCGAACAGAGGGTGAAAGGGCATCCCAGCAGGTAGTAATGGAGGGCGAGGACCGCCCACTTGATTGCCAGGCACTCTTTCTCAATGGTGCTGTAGCGCCCCTCACGCACTGACAGCTTCCGACTGATATACAGCATGGGGCGATCCTCCCCCTCCACCTCCTGGGACAAAACAGCCCCCAGCCCTCTGTCCGACGCATCCGTCTGTAACATAAAGGGGAGAGAAAAGTCAGGGGAGTGTAAAAGTTGCCCCCCACACAGTGCAGCCTTTACCTCAGAAAAAGCCCGCTGGCATTTCTCCATCCACTGGACTGGATCTGGTGCCCCCTTTTTAGTCAGATCAGTCAGCGGGCTGGTGACGTCCAAATAATTAGGTATAAACCTACGATAATAGCCAGCCAGCCCCAGGAACTGTCTCACCCCCTTTTTGGTCTTGGGCCTCGGGCAGGCCGCAATTGCTGCTGTCTTGTTAATTTGGGGACGCACCTGCCCATTGCCCAAGTGGAAGCCCAGATACCGTACTTCCACCCGCCCAATCGCACACGTCTTCGGGTTGGCTGTGAGACCCGCTTGCCTCAGCGACCTCAGGACGGCCCTTACATGTTCTAGGTGCCTCGGCCAGTCATTACTATAGATAATAATGTCGTCGAGGTAGGCGGCTGCATAGGTGGTGTGGGGGCAGAGGACCCTATCCATCAGCCACTAAAACGTAGCGGGCTCCCCAAACAGCCCAAAAGGAAGTGTGACGAATTGGTGAAAGCCGAATGGTGTGGAAAAGGCCGTTTTTTCTCGGGATAATGGAGTCAAGGGGATCTGCCAATAACCCTTTGTTAAATCCAGTGTCGAGTAAAAATGAGCCGTGCCTAGCCGATCGAGCAACTCATCAATATGAGGCATTGCGTACGTGTCAAATTTAGACACCGCGTTGACTTTTCTATAGTCCACACAGAACCGGACCGACCCGTCGGCCTTGGGTACCAAGACCACCAGGCTGCTCCAGTCACTGTGGGACTCCTCGATGATGCCCATTTCGAGCATGGCCTCGAGTTCTTCCCGAACCACTTTTTTCTTGTGCTCAGGTAACCTGTAAGGGTGGCTACTCACTACTACCCCCGGGGGCGTCTCAATGTGGTGTTCTATGAGGTTGGTGCAGCCAGGCAGGGGCGAGAACACGTCCGAAAACTCGGTCTGCAACTGTGCAACCTCCGCGAGTTGGGTCGGGGAGAGGTGGTCTCCACAGGGGACCGGAGAGGTACATGATGCCAATGTTCCCTTTTGAATCTCCGGCCCCAGCTCCACCTTCTCTGGAACCACCGACACCAACGCCACAGGGACCTCCTCGTTCCAGAGTTTGAGCAGGTTGAGGTGGTAAATCTGTAGTGCCCCACCCCTAGCCGTTCACCTCACCTCATAGTCAACATCCCAGACTCGCCGTGTGACCTCAAAGGGTCCTTGCCACTTGGCGATCAATTTGGAGCTCGATGTGGGCAACAGTACAAGTACTTTATCTCCCGGTGCGAACTCCCTAAGGCGCGTACCCTTGTTGTACAGGCGGGTTTGTCATTCTTGGGCCTGCCGCAAATTCTCCTGAGTTAGGTGCGTGAGTGTGTGGAGTTTTGTGCGCAGGTCAATAACGTTTTGGATTTCATTTTTACTTGGTGAAGGTCCCTCCTCCCAATTTTCCCATAGCACATCTAGAATGCCGCGCGGCTTATGCCCATATAACAATTCAAACGGGGAGAACCCCGTGGAGGCTTGGGGGACCTCTCGCACTGCAAATAGCAAGGGTTCGAGCCATTTATCCCAATTACGTGCGTCCTCACTTACGAATTTTTTAATTATATTCTTGAGGGTGTGATTGAACCATTCAACTAAACTGTCCATTTGTGGGTGATACACGCTGGTGTGGATCGGCTTAATACCCAACAACCCATACAGTTCGTTCAGTGTACGTGACATAAACGAGGTGCCTTGGTCAGTCAGAATCTCTTTCGGGATTCCAACTTGGGAGATAATGCAGAAGAGTGCCTCCGCAATACTGCGTGCTGAGATATTGTGAAGAGGCACGGCTTCCGGGTATCGTGTTGCATAGTCCACCAGAACTAATATAAAGCATTACCCTCGTGTTGACCGATCTAATGGCCTGACGAGATCCATCCCAATTCTTTCGAATAGGGTCTTGATTAATGGTAGAGGGTGCAAAAGCGCTTTTGGCCGCTGGATTTACTAACTGGCATTCACGGCATGCTGTACACCACCTACGGACATCGCCTCGAATTCCTGGCCAATAGAACTGGGCCATTATTCGGGCTAGTGTTTTATCCTGCCCTAAGTGACCAGCCATGGGATTAAAGTGAGCCGCCTGGAATACCAATTCCCAGCGGCTCTTCGGAATCAAAAGCTGCGTGACTCACTCTTTAGTTTGAGTGTCCTGCGTCACTCGGGATAATCTAGCCTTCATAATCGCGAAGTAGGGGAAGGATGGGGTGGCATTTGGCTGGAGCGTTTGACCATCGATTACTCTCACTTGGTCAAACGCATGCCACAGAGTTTCGTCTCACGACTGCTGTAATGGAAAATCCGCGAGGGATTCTCCAACAGAGGGAGGAGGAGCCGGCGGCTCCTCACTCTGACGTGGAGCTGACGTAGACGGCTCTGTGACAGCTGCTCCCGCCAATGCGACACCGGGACCTCCCCCTGTTAAACTATGGCAGGACCCACTCTTCACTAAGTGTGTCATTAAATCCCGAAATCCCGGCCAATCAGTCCCCAAAATTATCGAGTGGGTAAGGCAAGGATTAACTGCTGCCTTCACTATAAATTTCTCCCCTCGGAAAAGAATGTCAACTGACACTAAAGGGTAGTTGTGAACATCCCCATACACACACAACACCTTCACCAATTGTGCTCCCCCCAATGCCTCATCTTGCACCAGGCTTTGGTGGATTGAGGTCTGATTACAGCCAGAATCCACCAACGCCTGATATGTATCCCCTTGGATACTCACCAGTATGCGATACGCTCCGGCCCGATCAAGGGCAGCTCCTGGCGCATCGGGGATCCAAACCACCATGCTCACCTCCATTACCGAGCACTGCTGTTGGAGGTGGCCCGGCTTCCCGCAGCGCCAGCAAACCGGCCCGGGCTTCCTCTCTGCACTAGTGCTCTGGGGCTCACTCACCTGAGGGGGGGAGAGACAGACACAGAAGGGAGAAACGGGAGGGCACCACGGGTGCGGTGGGCTGGCTGGGGTGGCGCCGGCCCCCGCCTCCGCGGTGGGGGAATGGGGTGAGTAGGAGACACATGAGGAGGGGGGAGAGAGAGAGAGAGAGAGAGAGAGAGGAGAGAAGAGAAGAGGTCGTCTGCTGTCCTGCCGTCAGGACAGCCGCCAAATGGTCCTCCGCCAGCTTGATTGCCTGATCCAGCGACACTGTGCGGTGGCACTGGACCCACTCTGTGATTCCCGCTGGTAAACACGCGACAAACTGCTCCAGTACCACCTGGTTGATGAGGCCCTCGGCGTCGTGGTTGTCGGCCCTCAACCACTGCCAGCAGGCGTCCCGGAGTTGCTGGCCAAACTTGAATGGCCGGCCGACTTCCTCCAAGCGCAAAGCACGGAAGCGCTGACATTGTTGCTCAGGGGTGCGCCCCACCCGCTGGAGGACAGCCCGGCGAAGGTCCGCGTAGGCCAGCCGGCGGTCGGCCGGGAGCTGTAGCGCGGCCCGATGATCTTCCTGTTGCGCCAGCACCAGGGCCTCGAACCGTTGTTCTTGCTCCTTTCGGAGGGCGAGCAGCACCTGGTGGTGGCTCTGTTGGGCCGTGGTGAGGGCGTGGATCAGGTTGGCGAAGGGGGAGGACTCCATGGGGCTGTTCTCTTCTGTGCTCTCCCGTTAGCAGGGGGAGGAGGCGTGCCACGCACTGTTCCACTGGCCACCCCGAGGTCTCTGCTACCTGCTCAAAGAGCATGTGGAAGGCCTCGGGGTCATCCTGTGGGCCCATCTTCATGAGGGTGAGGGGGGAAGGGCCTGCGGTGGTGGAGATGGTGGACCCCGCCGACGCGAGGAGGTGCCAGAACGCCCGATGATCTTCCTGTTGCACCAGCACCAGGGCCTCGAACTGTTGTTCTTGCTCCTTTCGGAGGGCGAGCAGCACCTGGTGGTGGCTCTGTTGGGCCGTGGTGAGGGCGTGGATCAGGTTGGCGAAGGGGGAGGACTCCATGGGGCTGTTCTCTTCTGTGCTCGTCCTGGGTTTCGGCACCACTGTGACAGTTCGTGTAGGTGGGTGGAGCACAGAAGGACGGCAGGCCAGAACTGAGTTCACAAAACTCTTTTATTCAGCTTCTATATACACTCACACACACTCAGACACACACACATCAGTCGTCTGGTTGGGGAGAGAGCTCCCTCTGCTCTCGATCTCTCTCCTTAAATAGGGCGCGGTCAGTGGGGAATACACACAAACACATTAATTAACCTCAGGTGCAGTGATTCTGCCACTTACCTTCCCTGACTCCGCCCTCCTGTCACAGACCGATGCTTGACCTCGCCCCCGCTGCCACAATTGTTTTTGGTTGATGTGATTTCCTGCATTCTGGTGGATTTTGGGGTGGCCTTTTGGAGATGAACAATACCTGAATTCACTCAATTAACTCAGATTCATAACTGACACCCTGACTTGGGGACTGAGCTGCCCCCAACCCATAAACTATAAACTACAATGTGCCATATATTAAGCTCCTTACTGATTGGACACCCCACCCCCCATAAATAAGGAAGGATGACCAGGATAAACAGATATTTCACCACAGAACATTGCTTTACTTAGATACCAAAACAGAGATGAATATAACAGAACAATGAATGAATTGCATGAATGACAATGAATGCAATTGTACATGGAGGCCTAGGCCTAAAGGGCTCTTTCCTTTCCTATGTTCTATGCCTGTTCCTTTTGCAAGCTTTCATTGTATTTAGAGGCTGCTTGCTTTGCAGATTTGAGCAATTTTCCAGACACCTCCACCTCGTAGCACTCTGTGTCAATAAACTTGTTAATCTTGCAAGACATCAGATTCACAAGTGTTTGGTGAGACATATGACTCCTAAATTCTGTCTTGATGTGACACACCATGCTGAATGCCCTTTCCACATCACAGTTAGAATTTGGCAGCACCAATAGCAGCTTCCTCAGCTGACAGAGCTCCCTGAATCTCAACTGCCCTGAGCTCACAGATGTGACTTGGGACAGTTTCCCCCAGACCTCATCAACTGGTAAATTCTTATAATTTGGCACCAGTGCTTCCAGGTTAGATGAGACATAATCCAGGACTTCTAAATGGAGTTGTTCTCTGGCATCTGCCTTCATTACATTTGGAAATCTCTCTGCCAAAGTCAAGTCAAGTTTGTTTCAAAAGCACTTTTAACAATAGACATTGTCCCACAGCAGTTTTACAGAATCTGAATGACTTAAGACATGAGCTAATTTTATCCCTAATCTATCCCCAATTAGCAAACCTGTGGTGATGGTGGCTAAGTTAAAATCTGCTCTGGTTTCACATCATCATGGTTCTCAGGATTGACCACTGACAGATTTGTCAAGATTTGATCTCTCACTGGGAATTTTTCCTTTATTTTTTGAAAGTTTCTGACATAGAATGCTCTCGCATCTCTGTAGAATTGCTTTGTCTTGTGACTGGAGAGTGCTGATTTTCAGATCGGAAAATCACGTATTTGACGGAAGATGGATATGATGTGTATTAATTGAACAGCGTAAATTTTGCTCATGTTATGAGAGAATCTCTTTCAGATCCTATAAATACAGAAAAAAACGATGAGTTGAGAGAGTTAACAGCATGGCGTGTCCATTCATTTGATACTGAAATCATATTTTTAGACAGTGTGTGGGCAGCACGGTAGTGTAGTGGTTAGCACTGTCGCCTCACAGCAAGAAGGTTCTGGATTCGAGACCAGTGGCTGGCGGGGGCCTTTCTGTGTGGAGTTTGCATGTTCTCCCCGTGTCTGCATGGGTTTCCTCCGGGTACTCCAGTTTCCCCCACAGTCCAAAGACATGCAGTTAGGTTAATGTGGGGTGGCCTTGGGCTGAAGTGCCCTTGATCAAGGTACCAACCCCTGACTGCTCCCCGGGCGCTGTAGTGTGGCTGCCCACTGCTCTGGGTGCGTGTGCATGTGTTCACTGCTTCAGATGGGTTAAATGCAGAGGATAAATTCCAAGTAGTGTTTGGGACTCAGACACAGTCTCGGTGTTTAAGTCTAAGCTGAAAACATATCTGTTTAGTCAAGCCTTTTGTTAATGATGTTTATGAGGTAAAGGTGTAGATCTGGAGGATCCTCAGACATAGAGTGTTTTGGTAAACTGGCATGTATGGATGCTGTCAGTCTCCACTCGCTTGCTCACTCGAGTTTGTTGACTGTATAGTGGCTGGCTGCTTTATGTCCCAGGGCTCCCTCATGCCTGTGTTACCTTCTGGCTCTCCCCTTTTAGTTATGCTGTCATAGTTAGTTGTCGGAGTCCATGCTTGTACTCAGTGCAATACTTAGACTGTTCCTACTTATTAAGGTGACATTGGGCATACCTAACAACCTGTGTTTTCTCTCTCTTCCCCCCCTCCCCCAAATCTGTCCCTCTGAGTTACATGTTGGTCCTGGAATCGAGATGCTGACCTCTTCTGCTCCTCGGACCTGCCTGATCCATCCTGGTGCCCTGTGTCTGGTTGGAGTCTCATCCCATCGCTCCTGTGGAGGGCGGCCCCATGTGGACAGCTCGCTGTCAATGAAAACACCAAGATTTTTAACCATATCTTTTGTTTTAATCCCCTTTGTGTCAAGAATAGTGGTAATCCTGAGTCTTTCATCTTTTTTCCCAAATAGAATTACTTCTGTTTTATCTGTGTTGAGCTGAAGAAAATTTTGTGACATCCAGTTGTTGATTTGGTCGATACACTGGTAGAGACATTCAAGGGGGGCATAATCATTAGGTGATAGAGCAAAATAAATTTGGGTGTCATCTGCATAGCAGTGATACAAAATTGAGTTGTTCTTGATAATTTGTCCAAGTGGGAGCATATAAAGGTTGAATAGTAATGGTCCAAGAATCGACCCCTGGCAGACACCACAGGTCAAGGACATTGATGTAGAGGTACAATTTCCCATGGTAACAAAGAAGCTTCTATCTTTTAAGTATGATTTTAACCAACTGATAACTTTACTAGTCAACCCAACCCAGTGTTCAAGTTGATATAGCAGTATGTTGTGATCAACAGTATCAAAAGCTGCACTGAGGTCCAGTAGCACCAGGACCGATGTTTTGCCTGCATCAGTATTAAGACGTATGTCATTTATAACTTTAATCAGCGCTGTTTCAGTGCTATGATTGGCACGAAATCCTGACTGAAAGTTATCAAAACAGCTGTTTGATATCAAGAAGGCAGTTAATTGATTGAAGACAATTTTTTCAAGGATTTTCCCAATGAATGGTAGATTTGATATTGGCCTGTAGTTGTTCAATACTGAAGCATCCAGATTATTCTTTTTAAGTAGGGGCTTTACAACGGCTTTTTTCAGGGACACAGGAACAATGCCAGTCTCTAGGGATGTATTTATGATCTGAAGCACATCTGTAATTATAAGGTGTAGAACAGACTTAAAAAAGTTGGTGGGCAGAATGTCCAATTCAGATGTTGAGGAACTGAGATTTTGTACAGTTTTTTCAAGAGTCTCGTAATCAATCAAACAAAATTCTGACATTGTGTTGAAATTGTCTGTCTGTGTCACTGGTGATTGCAGCTTTTCAGTTATTTGCAACTGAGATATATTATGAGCAATATTCTGCTGTATTTTATCAATTTTACCTTTAAAGAAGGATGCAAACTCATTGCATTTATTAACTGAGAGAAGTTCAGGTGCTAATTGTGGTGGGGGATTAGTTAGCTTCTCTACTGTTGAAAACAGCACACGGGCATTGTTCATATTCCTGTTGATGATGTTGGAAAAGAAAGACTGTCTTGCTTTACCAATTTCATAATTATATTTACAAAGCATCTCTTTATGGATTTCATAATGGATGTGAAGTTTAGATTTGCGCCATTTTCTTTCAGTCTTCCTACATTCTCTCTTTAGCAATTTAACAGCTGGGTATTGCTTCCATGGTGCTTTCTGCTTGTCATTGACTCTTTTGATTTTGAATGGAGCAATATCATCCATAATTTGGGTCATATTTAAATTAAAAATTTCCAGTAAGTCGTCTACAGAGTCTGACATTTTAGTTGAGATCCACGAGAGAGCTTGCTCAAAGAGACCACATGTGTTGTCATTTATGACTCTCCTACCCATAGTTGTTGAGTTGTTCTGAATGTGAGGGGACATAGAAACATCAGAGAAAACACAGAAATTATCAGATAAGGCCAGGTCAACAACAGTAGTAGAAACAGTAAGACCCTTTGCGATAATGAGGTCAAGGGTATGACCACGAGAGTGGGTCGGCCCCTGTACATGTTGTACTAGGTTGAAGTTATCAATAAGTGCAAGTAGTTCTCTGGCATAAGTGTTTTCAGGATTATCTACATGCAAGTTAAAATCCCCAGATATAATAAGACAGTCAAACTCTAAGCAAATGACTGACAACAGTTCACCAAACTCATCTCATTATCTCTAGCTGCTTTATCCTTCTACAGGATCGCAGGCAAGCTGGAGCCTATCCCAACTGACTACGGGCGAAAGGCGGGGTACACCCTGGACAAGTCGCCAGGTCATCACAGGGCTGACACATACAACCATTCACACTCACATTCACACCTACGGTCAATTTAGAGTCACCAGTTAACCTAACCTGCATGTCTTTGGACTGTGGGGGAAACCGGAGCACCCGGAGGAAACCCACGTGGACAACATGCAAACTCCGTACAGAAAGGCCCTCACCATCCACGGGGCTCAAACCGAGGATCTTCTTGCTGTGAGGCGACAGTGCTAACCACTACACCACTGTGCCGCCCAGTTCACCAAACTCTTCCAGAAAAACTTTGGCTGAATGTCTCGGAGGCCTGTAAATAGTTAATAACAGTATGTTAAGAGAGTATGTAACGTGCACATAAGTGTTCAAAGGATGTAAAATCACCAAGTGAGGACTGTTTACATTGAAAAGAGGCTTTGAATTTGTGATCCCTCCACTTTTCCCATGTCGGGTAGCACTCATGAAATTAAAATTTGGGGGAGCTGCTTCAATAAGGGTGGTAGCACTCTTTGCTTGATCCAGCCATGTTTCAGTTAGAAGCAAAAAATCAAGATTGTGTTTGTAAATAAGATCATTAATTAAAAATGACTTGTTTGAAAGTGATCTAATGTTCAGAAGAGCTAGCTTTACAGAAAGTCTAGAAGTAATATCTGCTTGGGCACTCTGATGTTGTTTTGAAACAGGAAGGAGACTAGACTGGTTTACCCCCTGGGTTAAATATGCTCTATGTTTTCTATTTCATATCAACACAGGAATAGAGAATGGCATAGGCATACTGGGTCCCAGCTTGTTTTCAAAACTACACCCAATGCAGGGACCCACAGCACATCATAAAACACTCTCTGTATATTCCATGAGGTTGGGAGGGGGAAGGATTGGAGATATCATGTATTTTTTAGATGGTGAAAAAGATTGGTAGCCAGCTGAAAGTCCTGGGCAAACACAATTCACTCTGTTGGTTGATTTTCGATGAACTGGGTACACTGCTTGTCGTGACTGATTTGGGCTGGAAAAAGAGAGTGCAGCCATTGGCAGCAATCTCTGCATACTTTTAGGGAAATCCATGCAGAGGGGAGACGGAGATGGTACAACAAAGTCAGAAGAGTGAGACTGAGATTGAGACTTTGGTGAGGTCTTTGTGAGTGTCTCCATGACTATCTCTGTGGTGACTGTCTCCCTGACAGTCTCTGTGATACTTGCACGGGGTCGAGATGTGGATGATGCAGCCTTGGCATGATTGTGTTTTGGTCAGGTCCTCAATCTGGATGGGCGATGCAGATATCTGTGGCTGCCCATTGTTAACAACATGCTCACATTCTCCATGTGATTGTTGATGTCCTTGGCAGTCTGCCCCAGATGATTCTTGGCAGTCTGCCCCAGATGGCTGTGTGTCCTTGTTGAAGCATCTCTGCTGTGCTTGCATGGGTAGTTGTTTTGACTTTGCAGAGATATTGTTGATATCTATAACTGGGTCATTCTGTGAGCACTTATCAGCAGTTCTGCTCAGTGTTGGCTGAGAAAAGAATGCATGCTGCAGAGAGAGGCTGTAGTGATCAGCTAAAACTTTGGTCCCAATCTGGCTGAGTTCAGTGGTATTTGGCTTGAAGAGTTCTCTGCGGGCGGCACGGTGGTGTAGTGGTTAGCGCTGTCGCCTCACAGCAAGAAGGTCTGGGTTCAAGCCCCGTGGCCGGTGAGGGCCTTTCTGTGCGGAGTTTGCATGTTCTCCCTGTGTCCGCGTGGGTTTCCTCCGGGTGCTCCGGTTTCCCCCACAGTCCAAAGACATGCAGGTTAGGTTAACTGATGACTCTAAATTGACCGTAGGTGTGAATGTGAGTGTGAATGGTTGTCTGTGTCTATGTGTCAGCCCTGTGATGACCTGGCGACTTGTCCAGGGTGTACCCCGCCTTTCGCCCGTAGTCAGCTGGGATAGGCTCCAGCTTGCCTGCGACCCTGTAGAACAGGATAAAGAGGCTAGAGATAATGAGAGATGAGATGAGTTCTCTGTGATTCCAGAAAAGGTTAAAATTGTCTATGAAGTTCATACCAAATAAAAAACAAGTTTTTCCAAACCAGGTGTTAAGACTGAAGAGTCTAGTAAATGCAAAGCTTCCCCTTGCAGGGAGTGGGCCACTGATAAAAGATTGTATTCTAGTCTTATAGAGGTCAGAAAAAAGTTTTCTGACATCATCTTGGACAAACAGCTGTTCTCTGAAAACATCATTTGCTCCCACATGCACAACAATACGTTTGATAGTTTTATGCTCAGACATAAGTTTCAAAATGCTGTCTTTGGTGTCAGAGATGGATGCATTTGGAAGGCAGCAAATAATCATCCCATGTCCTTTTAAATGTCTTACAGTGGAATCACCAAGAACAAGGGTTGTGGGATCAGGTGGTGTTACGAGCTGCTTTTTGCCTCTTCCCACAGCTCTTCGGTTGTGGTGCGATCTCTTTCTATGATGTGCTTGTCCGCCTGAAAATTCCACTTCCACATCCCTGAGACATTCAAATTTGTTCTGAAGCCTTATGGGCTGTGGATTTTCCATAGGACTGTAAATCCTATTGTAGTTTGTAGACCTGGCTCTATTTCTCATAGCATGGCTGTGGATCATGGGTTGCATAATATCAGAATGAACTGGTGTTGAGGTAATTACTCTTCTGTTTTTATTTTTGGGCCTGCCAACCATCGTGTGCCCGTTTTCTGTACTCACATTTTGCTCTGTTAGATTGATGTGTTCATCCACTCGATCTGCAATGCCATCGGCCTGTCGGGGTGCAATCTCTGCATTCTCAGCCACTGTTTCTGTACTCCTTTTGTGAGATATCGCTCTTAGTTCGTCCATCTTTGGCAGGGCATCAATCTTTGATTCCAGGATAGAAATCCTCTGTTCTAGTTCTGTGCATTTTCTGCAGGATTTCCTGGATTTTTTGCCCCCTGGCATTTTGTTTTAAAAACTAACTTATCTTGTAAATGTGAAAAATAAAATGAAGAAATAGTGGAAATTAAGTGAAAAAGTAAAATAAAATAAAGATCAAGCAGGAGCAAAGCAGGAGCAAAGCAAAGAAGCGTCATACTCGCTTGAGTAGGCGGAGCCTGGAGGACGCTCTGGACTCTTGTAGTGGTGCTTTTGTGGCTGGGGACTGCAGTTGACTTGCTGACTTTACGACTGCAGTTGACTTGCTGACTTTGGGACTACGGTTGTCGTGAACGGTTTTGCGCTCGGGTTTCTGTCAGTGAGGGGTTTATAGCATCAATGAAGCTAACTTTGTTAGGACTGTTAATGTTCTAGTCATGTTGTCTGTTGTTGCCCGGATGGGGATGAGTTCCTTTTTGAGTCTAGTTTCTCTCGAGGTTTCTTCCTCATGTCGTCTGAGGGAGTTTTTCCTTGCCACCGTCACCACAGATGTGCTCATTGGGGATAGATTAGGGATAAAATTAGCTCATATTTTAAGTCGTTCAAATTCCGTAAAGCTGCTTCGCGACAATGTTTATTGTTAAAAGTGCTATACAAATAAACTTGACTTGACTGTGCATGTGACAAATAAAGGTTTCTTATTATTATTATCACACGTGTTTCAGTGGACAAGAAGGTAACGACAAGATTCAGAAATACACAGGGAAGTTTATCACAGAGTGATAAATTATAAATTAATCTTGCAATGGCCTTTTCCTTCGTGCCAATTCCGTGATTATTGTAGGGACTTTACCTTAAAATTTCAAACAAGTTTAATTCACCTTAAAATCAGCTCTCTGTAAAGCGACACCGCAAGAAGATTATAGGTTTTGCAATTTTGGAAAAAAATATTTTATGGTTGCTGAGATACAATGATTTTAGTAAAAAAAAATAAATAAATGTAAATGCGTGCTGACCCCCAACACACACACCTCTACTAATGATAGAGGTGATATATCATCTGATGATAAATTGTGATATAAATTTATGAAAATTTCGAATTAATGAAATATAAAGGGAATTCTGATTATTATCAGGCCATGTAATCTTAGTTTTTCTGAGTTGTAGTTGCATTGTTTAGACAGCACAGGGTGGAATAATGGAAAGTAGCTGGAATACACATGACTTCACCCTAGGTGGAAGTAATACAGCTATAATGTTGCGACAAATAGATTTAACAAGAAATCAGAGCTTTCTTTTTACAGACTGCCAAAAGCTAAAGAAAAGAGAAGAAAAGGAGGTAGTTGTTTTCTCTATATTTATGTTGTTTTCTCTATATTTTTTTTCCAAAATTCCAAAACCTACTACCTCCTTTTGAAGCTGTTCTGTATGGAGGAATGGGCTAAAATTCATCCAAGCCAGTGTGCAGGACTGATCAACAGTTACCAGAAACATTTAGTTGAGGTTATTGCTGCACAAGGGGGTCACACCAGATACTGAAAGCGAAGGTTTACATACTTTTGCTACTCACAGATATGCAATATTGGATCATGAGAAAACAACTGACTACAGTAGAGTTGTTTTCTGTAGCTGACTACAGTGGTCCTTGAAAGGTTGTGAACCCTTTAGAATTTTCTAGATTTCTGCATAAATATGACCTAAAACATGATCAGATTTTCACACAAGTCCTAAAAGTAGATAAAGACAACCCAGTTAAACAAATGAGACAAAAGTATTATACTTGGTCATGCAACAACTACCTGACTACAGTGGTCCTTGAAAGTTTGTGAACCCTTTAGAATTTTCTATATTTCTGCATAAATATGACCTAAAACATGATCAGATTTTCACACAATTCCTAAAAGTAGATAAAGAGAACCAAGTTAAACAAATGAGACAAAAGTATTATACTTGGTCATTTATTTATTGAGGAAAATGATCCAATATTGCATATCTGTGAGTAGCAAAAGTATGTAAACCTTCGCTTTCAGTATCTGGTGTGACCCCCTTGTGCAGCAATAACCTCAACTAAATGTTTCTGGTAACTGTTGATCAGTCCTGCACACTGGCTTGGAGGAATTTTAGCCCATTCCTCCGTACAGAACAGCTTCAACTCTGGGATGTTGGTGGGTTTCCTCACATGAACTGCTCACTTCAGGTCCTTCCACAACATTTCCACACTGAGAATGAGTGGTTGTTTTGTTTCCCCAATATGAGTCCATGCATTCCTCACTGCACTGAATTGCATACACTATGTGGTCCTGTTTGTGTCTGGCTATTCTGTCCTTAGGGTGAACCAGTTTCTGCTTCAGGGTGTTACTGGGTCTGAAATGTACCAGAATGTTGTGAAATGTACCGGAATGTTCAGTGCAGTGAGGTATGCACGGAATCATATATTGGGGGGACAAAACAACCGCTTCACAGGCACATGGCTCAACACAGGAGAGCCAGTTCCTCAGGCCAGGACTGTGCTGTCCATCTTCATTTTAACAACAAAGGACACTCATTTCAGGATTGCAACGTGCACATTTTAGCCAGAGAGGATTGTTGGTATGAGCGAGGAGTTAAAGAAGCCATCTTTGTCAACCTGGAATGGCCATCACTGAACAGAAGTGGTGGTCTTAGACATCATTTATCAGCCACCTACAATGCAGTCCTTGGCACACTTCTTAGACAACTGAATGCACACCAAAACCCAGCTGTTTTCAGTGACTCACAGGAGGACAGAGAAAATTGATCACCCCAATGACTCTCTAGGCCATTCACACCCAGCCCCCAGTGACCCACACCAACAGGATGACTCAACCATGGGCGATTGCTCTAAGACAATGAGGGAGGCTCAGCCTCCTCTAAAAATGACGAACATCGTGTAGGATGAATTGCGCTAGGCTTATGTTATAGCCGACCTTATAACATTGCTATTTCAGATTCAGAATCATAGAAATATATGTGCTCAACCCACTATAGTGCGAAATCATTCCCTTATAACTTTAATGTGTGCGTGAGTTTTTCCCCCTCGTGACAGCGCGATGCAGCGCAGCCTCAGTGGACTTCAATGGCATTTGGGAGCTCTGCGCTTTTCAATCTCAAAATGCAAGACGATTATTGGACAAATACTGCGAAAATGCCCACCTACGGACTCCCAGTCTCACATGGGAGGGACATGGCAGTTTCCGCGAGGATACTGGTGATTGGTGAAAGCGGCCGGATATTTTCTTTGATTGACAGCTCGTTTCAACTATAGACAGGCAGTGGTGAATTTCAGTTCAGTCCCATGCGGATTCGCAAGTGCTGTGGTGTATTGTAAGAGATCAGCTTACATTTCGATTTCATTCATTACATACGGTTTCTACCAGCTTTTTTAGTTTGTATATATTTTCATTGTAAATAAAGTGTAAATATAGTGTTGTCAAGTTTGCTATCTTAGTTCCAGAAATTTCTTTTATTTGAGTGACTGAACTTGAACTTGAGGGGGCTAGTCAGCTAGCAAGAAAGCTGCGCACGGATGCCAAGCATTGCTGATTTAATTTTGGCGAAGCCATTTGCCAGTCTTCCTTTCGAGGAAAAAATTAAAATTAAAGAGCAGGGTAGACCAACGCCTCAAATTGACTTGGTGAAAAAGGTTTGGAATAATACTCGTTCCTTTCAGCTCTCCTGGTACGAGAAAGTGAATTGGCTAACAGCAAGTGACCCACATCAACAACAGTAAATATGCTACTTTAGTAATATGTCATGGATGGACCAAAAATATAGAATCTATTTAAAATGTTTATGCTGAGTATATTATAATGATCTGGAAAAACTAATACATGCCTTCATCTCTAGTAGGGTTGATTACTGCAATGGCCTTTTCACAGGCCTGCCAAAAAAGACCATCAAACGACTTCAGCTGGTTCAAAATGCAGTGGCTAGGGTTCTCACACGAACAAAAAGAACAGAGCACATTACTCCAATTCTAAGGTCTCTTCACTGGCTTCCAGTAAGCTACAGAATTGACTTTAAAGTATTGCTGCTAGTATACAAATCTCTAAATGGTACAGGGCCCAATTACCTCTCTGATATGTTGCAGCGGCCTAACCCAATCAGATCTACCAGATCAAAACAGAAAAATTTACTATTAAAACCAGTTGTTAAAACAAAGTATGATGAAGTAGCTTTTAGCTACTATGCAGTACAGCTATGGAACCAACTGCCAGAGGACATTAAAAATGCTCCTGCTGTTGGCAGCTTCAAATCTAGGTTAAAGACCAAGCTGTTTTCAGATGCTTTCTGTTAAATAATTAATATTGTCTTCTTTACATTTTTTATAATCTTTACTTTCTCTGCATGTTTTAAATTTACTTTAGCTTTAACTTAATTCTATTTTATTCTTTATTCTATTCTGCTGGTTTCTTTTTTCTCCTCCTATTTGAACTACTACTTCATTTTATTATTTTATTTCTACTATTGTTTAATTCTTATTATTTTCTTTTAATTCTTTCAATTCTTTTAATTAATTGTTTTAGAATAAAAATAAAATTATTTTATGTAATTTTATTTCTCTGTTGTTTACTGTTTTTGTTTTTACTTCTGTAAAGCACATTGAACTGCCATTGTGTATGAAATGTGCTATATAAATAAACTTACCTTGCCTTGCCTATATTGGAATATATATTTTTCTGGATATGAATTAAACACAGCTACAATTTGGAAAACATTTTTAAACAAAAACACAGCTGAGAACATTTCACACTACAGACCTGGATTAACAGTGAAGGGTTATCAAAATTGTCAATAAAACATTTCTCAGTCAAAATAAGTAAAATATAGGGAAAGTGTCATTGAATGAAATGTGTGGCACCCAGCTCTACTGCTGAGGTTCCTGACAAAGAGCTGCTTTCAATAATGATCAATTTTTAAACAACATGCCACAATTTTAAAATATAAAATGTTAAAATATACCCCCCCCCCAACACCACCATCATGTATATTGGACAGTAGGCTAATGGGCCAAAAGAACCTGTTATTTCACAGTTTGTGACCCTGCCAACAATCAGCCAGATCAGAGGCAAGAGTATGGGCAAAATTGGTGTTTTTTCTTTTCAAATCTGGAAATATCGTAACCGACCAGCCTCCCCTGTTTGAAAGACTACCAGCCGCCACTGGACTCAATGACACCTTAGGATTGCTTTTCATCCATGAGAGGATAAATACCTGATACTCCCTATTAATCAGACAGAACTGAAGAAGCCTTTCGGATGAGAGGTGAAACGTCTTCAAGAATCTTCAAGCAAGTCCAGTTGCTCTCTTTTACCACCCACAATTTGGGAGGAGGTTCACCCATACATTGAGACAGTAAATGCCAAGTATAAGGAGTACACCAACAAGCATAGAAGTGACAACCCAGAGTTTGCTCCTGGAGACAGAGTATGGGTGTCCACGAGAGATGTCAAGGAACCCAACACAGGCAAGAAGCTTCAGGCATGCTACATCAACCCCTACAAGATACTCTGGTGCATCAGTGAAGTCTCATACCAACTAGAGCTCCCACCTTACTGCCGTATAGCCCCAACCTTCCATGTCTCATGTCTGAAACCAGCCATCCAATGTCTTCTTGCTGAGAATGCTCCTGCCCAAATTATCTTCCTCATAGCCTAGAAGTAGAACCCATCTACCAGGTGAACAGAATACTTGACTCTAGACACAGAAGAGGACAATTAGAATACCTGGTAGACTGGGAGGGCTATGGACCAGAGGAACGAAGCTGGGTAGGAGCCAAAGACATTCTAGATCCACTGCTCACACAGGAGTTTCACTCACAGCACCCCAACAAGCCTGCACCAAGGGAGAGAGGGTGCCCCAGGAAAAATGTAGCTCCCAGAGGGAGCGCCTTGGGGGGGGGGGGGGGGGGGGGGTGTCTGTCAGTAATGGCATTGAGAGCGATAGCTCTAACCAAACTACAAACATGGCTTCTCAGAACTACAACACCCAAGAAGCACAGTGCCCCCTGTCACCGGCTTATTGAAGTCAGCTGTCTCTCATTCAAGTCCAATCAGCCATGCTACTTAAACCCCTCTCTCATGCACTCTCACTGCAAAGTATCATTCTGACTTTACCCAGTCATACCAAACCTTATCTCTTCTGCCAGCGGTCCTGTTTCCTTGACTCTCGCTATTTGTTATTTCCCACTACATCTCTAGTCTGTTCTATATTGCTCTGTTTGCCGATCAACTGACCCTTGCCTGCCTTTGACTACTCTTCTAGTTTTGGGATTTGGCTACGTCTTCTAGTTTTGTGATTTGGCTACGTCTTTAGTTTGTTTCCCCGCTCTCCCCTGCATATACATCCATAAGTGCCTGCAACCTGACACTCGCTAGGCATGATCATGATGTGTAGATCACAGGAATGCTCATGGAGCTCTGATTTGAATCAGCCATAGAGCTTGAAATTGTGACGTCAATTCATGGTATATCCAGGATATACCATGACTGACTCACACCATATCCATTTTTTAAAAATTATTTCTGATGTTAAAGGATACATTGCTTAATCAGCGGTGGAACTATTTTTTGTCATGTGAGCCATCTTTGGCTAATCCCTGCACAACAATTTTTTTGATGAGGGATATAATACTGTATATTTGTGTGTACAGAGTTACGACAGGGTTTGCAACTCAGTTTGTGCTGGAGACACATCTGCATTTGTGTGAGCCTTACCAAGAAGTAAACATAAAATAATACACTTTTATTGCATTGTTATAAGTAAAACTAATGCCTAGTATGCTTATGGTTGTGATTTAGTTTACAATGTATTTTCATACCATATTTATTTTTTCATATTTCATAATGATGACAAGTATTGTGTTCTTTCATACCACACTTAAAAAAGAAAAGAAATCATGTAGGCCTGTTTTCACAAAGAAAATGTTCTCAAGCTTCCATATGCCTTGGGCCTTCATCCTCCATCGACTTATTTTCAACTTCTATTTATTTATTTATTTATTTTTGTAGGTCACTACGAAAAATTATCATCATATTGAAGGTCCATACACTGGGAGCATTGCTGAAGAATTTTAAATCTAGCCTTTTAATCAAAAAGAGCTCCATGAGACAGGAATAAAATGTGAGCTCATTATGTGTTTTATAATGATGTCATGATTGTGCATCCTGTACTTAAAAGATGTGTACATAAAATATACAACTGGCCCATCCTTCATGTTTCATATACAAATACAATGTGTATTAGAGAGGACTGAGGTGGAGCGAGAGCCACAAACACATTATCACTTCCTTGTTCAGCTTTTGGAAGGGGAAGGGGGACTGATCCCCCTGTATGCAGACCAGTACAACCCAGCAGTCCATTCAAGACAATAAGAAGTTTCGTTTGTGGTGTAAGGTGACACACCCACTTATGAGACCAGAACTGTTCCACTTTTCCTCCCATAGCGATGCATTTTGTTGCTAATTCTTCAGCAATGCTCCCAGTGTTAATGGACCTTTAATATTATGATAATTTTTTGTAGTGACCTACATAATTAAATAAATAAATAAATAAATAAATAAAAGTTGAAAAGAACTTGGTATAGTCCAAGATCTATCATTGTAGGTTTTGTTGTTAGTTTTCTTTATAATAAATAAACAAGCTGCAATCCATTCCTCTCTCTCTCCCCACACATACTCCATGTGGATTTCATTTTTTGTCTGATTTTGAAGCAAAATTATGAATGTTGCAGAGCTCAGTAATTTATAGCAGTACTGTACCTGGAATCTCATCTCATTATCTCTAGCCGCTTTATCCTGTTCTACAGGGTCGCAGGCAAGCTGGAGCCTATCCCAGCTGACTACAGGCGAGAGGCAGGGTACACCCTGGACAAGTCGCCAGGTCATCACAGGGCTGACACATAGACAAAGACAACCATTCACACTCACATTCACACCTACAGTCAATTTAAAGTCACCAGTTAACCTAACCTGCATGTCGTCTTTGGACTGTGGGGGAAACTGGAGCACCCGGAAGAAACCCACGCGGACACAGGGAGAACATGCAAACTCCACACAGAAAGGCCCTCGCCGGCCACGGGGCTCGAACCCGGACCTTCTTGCTATGAGGCAACAGTGCTAACCACTACACCACCATGCCACCTACCTGGAAACTACTGCACATATTATAGATCAAAGAAGAAGTTCAGCAAAATTTTGTAATGGCCACTAAAATACTTTAAACAGAATACATGCATTTAACAATTCAAGAGGTTATGGATTATTTGGCATGCCCACTGCATACACTCCCTTATATGAGGTATTTATGCAGGTATTAACAGCTGTATGAATAAAAGCTTACAAAATAAAATGTTTATATTTCCCTGTAGACAACCACACTTTTTACATATTGGCTTGGCAATGTTAAAGTTGTTAGAAACAACAAATAATACGAGTAAAGATGTTATCTATCTACCTCATACTTTTTTTACACCAAGTCTCAACAGTTAAAATGGTAAATATATAAATGATGCAAAATTGTGAATTAGAATGCATTAAAACTACAATAGGATATGATTATTTTAGCCTGCTCTCTTTACAGGATTTTGTATCATGCTCCTCTTATGCACCTTTCTTCTTCAAGACCTTGCCTCCCTGGAATAGATCTTCACAACACAACCCATTTTGCCTTATGGATGGTGTCTGGTGTTATGAACCAGACACCATCCTGCATGTTTCTGTATGGAGGTTCAGTGTATGTTCTCCCCATTTATGTCTGGGTGGAACAAGAGGGATTCAGGTGGAGGAGAAGTTTCAGTCTTCATATGCTGAAGGTTTAATGAATCACACAAATCCAAAACAGTATCTTGAAGCAGACTAGATGTTAAAGCACATAGAATGATGAGCTACTGTTACATCAAGAGTGATCAGTGGACACAGTTGTTTTGTGTCTTTTGTTATAGCAAGCTGAGAGCAAATGATAATCCCTGAGCTATTTTGTTGTATGTTTACACAGTAATGCTCAATAATGTTAGTCCCAAGTGCAGCCTTGTATAAAATGAATAAATTCCATGCTTGTTTTTAGTTCAAGCTAATTGTATTGTCTTACAGTCTCTTGGGTTGGTGTTATATTGTATAATGGATACTTTAATGAGTCCAATTAACTACAGTTAAATGTTTGAAGGTTTTACTGAAAACTGATACTCTGAATAAACACTTAACTCATACCATGCTGAGAGGCAAGTAAGTAGATTTCTTACCATTCTTGTAATGCTGAAAGTTCTTATAAAATGAGGATGCCATAAGGTGGAAAGTTATTGTTGTGAAAAGAATGTGATTTTGCTCCCCTAGGAGCGAATTGCTATGTTTCATTATCTCCGTTGTTATATTTAGCCATATTACCTCTATCTGAAATACAGTTGACTAAGATGTTTGGAAGAATTATTATGTAGGCAGGGAAATAAGGATTGCAGCACATAGCCTAGTAGGGGAAATTAACTTATCTTTTTAATGGCTTTTCTTGTGGGTGTTCTTGGGTCTTCGTTGCAAGGTAACCATTTTTATTTGTTCATTAAATAATTAGTGTTATGTCCCAACAGAAGGCTTAAAACAGGGGCAATAATATTGAGGGTTAGAGGGATATGTGTGCTGGTGGGTCAGGACACTGGCAGGAGTTTAGAAGTGGTTCAAGAATGTTTTACAATTGCAAAATACAACCCCGATTCCAAAAAAGTTGGGACAAAGTACAAATTGTAAATAAAAATGGAATGCAATAATTTACAAATCTCAAAGACTGATATTGTATTCACAATAGAACATAGACAACATATCAAATGTCGAAAGTGAGGCATTTTGAAATTTCATGCCAAATATTGGCTCATTTGAAATTTCATGACAGCAACACATCTCAAAAAAGTTGGGACGGGGCAATAAGAGGCTGGAAAAGTTAAAGGTACAAAAAAGGAACAGCTGGAGGACCAAATTGCAACTCATTAGGTCAACTGGCAATAGGTCATTAACATGACTGGGTATAAAAAGAGCATCTTGGAGTGGCAGTGGCTCTCAGAAGTAAACATGGGAAGAGGATCACCAATCCCCCTAATTCTGTGCCGACAAATAGTGGAGCAATATCAGAAAGGAGTTCGACAGTGTAAAATTACAAAGAGTTTGAACATATTTCTACATTCTACATTGCATCTACAGTGCATAATATCATCAAAAGATTCAGAGAATCTGGAAGACTCTCTGTGCATAAGGGTCAAGGCCGGAAAACCATACTGGGTGCCCATGATCTTCGGGCCCTTAGACGGCACTACATCACATACAGGCATGCTTCTGTATTGGAAATCACAAAATGGGCTCAGGAATATTTCCAGAGAACATTATTTGTGAACAGAATTCACCGTGCCATCCACTGTTGCCAGTTAAAACTCTATAGTTCAAAGAAGAAGCCATATCTAAACATAATCCAGAAGCGCAGACATCTTCTCTGGGCCAAGGCTCATTTAAAATGGACTGTGGCAAAGTGAAAAACTGTTCTGTGGCCAGACGAATCAAAATTTGAAGTTCTTTATGGAAATCAGGGACGCCATGTCATTCGGACTAAAGAGGAGAAGGATGACTCAAGTTGTTATCAGCGCTCAGTTCAGAAGCCTGCATCTCTGATGGTATGGGGTTGCATTAGTGCGTGTGGCATGGGCAGCTTACACATCTGGAAAGACACCATCAATGCTGAAAGGTATATTCAGCAAAGGTATAACTTCCTTGTCCCAACTTTTTTGAGATGTGTTGTTGTCATGAAATTTAAAATCACCTCATTTTTCTCTTTAAATTATAAATTTTCTCAGTTTAAACATTTGATATGTCATCTATGTTCTATTCTGAAAAAAAAATGGAATTTTGAAACTTCCACATTGCATTCCATTTTTATTTACAATTTGTACTTTGTCCCAAATTTTTTGGAATTGGGGTTGTATGACATTTGATTAGCATATCACGATGTATAGAGAGCGTGCACGTGACGTCACGAGGTCACGTGCTATTTGTTTATCTGCCATCTTGGACGGCAAGGCCGCGCATAGAACTTAGACGAACCCGTTCTAATTATTAAGTGTGTGGGAGTAGATCTTTCGAGAATGGTTATATCTTGTTCAGCATTTGGTTGTACCAATAGACAGGGCCAAAAGGAGGGCCTGTCATTTTATAGATTCCCCGCAGACGAGGAGAGACGCACAAAATGGGTGTCCGCTGTGCGAAGAGAAAACTGGTACCCCAGTTCTACCAGCCGAATTTGTAGTGAACACTTCATATCAGGTAGGTGTAATCTTCTAATTCAATACTCCTAGTACATCTGTTAAGTTGATTTTCGGATTGAATGATAACTGCATACTTAGAAACTAGACAGAACAGTGTTTGTGGCAGTCAGTCTGCTTGATCTCTAACGTTTAAAATGGCTATGCCTAGCCCTACCACCCTGGCCTAGTCTATGACAATGTTTTATCTTTTTGGCTCATATATGCTTTTGAAAGGCCAATCCATAGTAGGGATGGCAAAAACTAAAAAAAAAATCTTGACCGACCACCGAGGCTCATTAGCCGGTTAAAGTCGGTTAACCTATGAGTTTAAACAGGGATGCAAACGGTGGATGCCACCTTTTTCACGGCTGAATCGTGCAGATCTGATTTTTTTTAGGGGGGGCATTGGCACAGGTGCAGATAGAGGGGGGGACGGGGGGGATTCGTCCCACCCAGATTTAAATTCACCTCGTTCGGTCCCCCCCACTTATAGGGAGGAAAAAACATCTATGCTGTCTTTCTTTGCATAAGGCAAACCTCACGGAAAAATCAAAAGACTAATTACCATTCAGTTTATTGAGGTGCACAGCAGTACATACATAGTTGCAACTGCACAGACTGCACAGGTTGCGAGCTCGAGCTTGGTTGCTATGGTTACCCACAACAAGTTTGACAGGCATATCAGGGACAGCTCCTCCTAGTTCAGGACCCCAACATGGCATGATGAAGGGTGCCAAAAGGCAGAAAATGATTGCATCATTTTTTCAAAAAAAAAAAAAAACGACTGTAAGTAAACTGTGCCTTACTTTATCATATCACCTTGCAATTTTTTGATAGTCTGTTCAAAGTAATGTCGTAGTGAAAGTAAAATCGTACGGAGTGATGCCTTTTTGGTAGCCTCCTTCTTTCGGTGGTAGCCTGTAGATACAGTGCTCAGAAGGCAGTTTTAATGTTTAATCTGGCGTTCCCTGCCATGATTTCAGCGAGCATATTGTTTCATAAGGAAACTTTGCGAAGAGTTGTTGACTGACTGCCGCTGACGCAACACACAGGCATAGTTAGAAAGTCAGGATGCACTGGTTTACACTTTACACACACATAGCCCAGCCTGTCGCTATGTTTAACAGTTGGAATTTAGCGGTTTTAAAACTAGTTTTGCAATTTCTGTGCGTGATGATAATGTGTAAACTTTGGATTTCCATAGGCTATGTTAAAATGTTATCATTGTCCTGGCCTGCAGGTAGTTCCTGGTGATAGTGAGGGAGGTGAAATAACATGTATACACACTACCGTTCAAAAGTTTGGGGTCACCCAGACAATTTTGTGTTTTCCATGAAAAGTCACACTTTTATTTACCACCATAAGTTGTAAAATGAATAGAAAATATAGTCAAGACAATTTTCTGGCCATTTTGAGCATTTAATCGACCCCACAAATGTGATGCTTCAGAAACTCAATCTGCTCAAAGGAAGGTCAGATTTATAGCTTCTCTAAAGAGCTAAACTGTTTTCAGCTGTGCTAACATGATTGTACAAGGGTTTTCTAATCATCCATTAGCCTTCTGAGGCAATGAGCAAACACATTGTACCATTAGAACACTGGAGTGATAGTTGCTGGAAATGGGCCTCTATACACCTATGGAGATATTGCACCAAAAAACAGACATTTGCAGCTAGAATAGTCATTTACCACATTAGCAATGTATAGAGTGTATTTCTGATTAGTTTAAAGTGATCTTCATTGAAAAGAACAGTGTTTTTCTTTCAAAAACACGGACATTTCAAAGTGACCCCAGACTTTTGAACGGTAGTGTGTGTGTGTGTATATATATATATATATACACACACACACACACACACACACACACACATATATATATATATACCATACATATATACACAAAATGGAATCATTTGCTGACAGCTCAGTCCCCCCCCCCCAGTTCAAAAATCCTATCTGCGCCCCTGGGCGTTGGAGTGTCTGAATAATTTCATCAAAGTAAATTCTGTATTAAAATTACAAAATGAGCAAATGCCGTTACAGTTAATGAAACAGGAAGTATAAGTATGAGAAGAAAACAGTAAATCCATGCAATCATGCGCAGCTTTCTGATTTACTGTTTTTCAGACAAAAACATGCATATTTACAACCCTGTCATTATCTGGAACTGAGTTTATATTTCGAACATTCTTACGATAAAACATCCTGCATAGTCTCTTTATGATAAACATCTTAATGCCACTTACCCGTGAAGTTATCAAGTAGACTGTGACAATTCGTGTAAGTGGGTGGAGCACAGAAGGACGGCAGGACAGAACTGAATTCACAAAACTGTTTTATTTCCACTTTTCAGTGCAAATCATTCTCTCTCAGCTATGCACACACATTCCAGTTGTTTGGTTCAGGAGAGAGCTCCCTCTGCTCTCGCTCTCTCTCCTTAAATAGGGCGCGGTCACTGGGAAGACACACAAACACCTTAATTAACAACAGGTGTAGTGATTCTGCCACTTACCTTCCCTGACTCCGCCCTCCTGTCACAGACCAGCACTTGACCACGCCCCCGCTGCCACATACCCCCACCGCCCGACTCAGGCCGGGCAGCTGTCCGGCCTGCAGCCGACTCCCCCCCCCCCCCCTTGACGGGAGAGAAAGTCCGCCACAACCATCTGCACCCCTGGCCTGTGGATCACCTTGAAATTAAAGGGTTGGAGTGCCAGATACCAACAGGTGATCCGCACGTTGGCATCCTTCATGCGGTGGAGCCACTGGAGGGGCGTGTGGTCCGAACAGAGGGTGAAGGGGCACCCCAGCAGGTAGCAATGGAGGGCGAGGACCTCCCACTTGATCGCGAGGCACTCCTTTTCTATCGTGCTGTAGCGCCCCTCGCGTACCGACAGCTTTCTGCTGATGTACAGCATGGGACGATCCTCCCCCTCCACCTCCTGGGACAGCACGGCCCCCAGCCCTCTGTCCGACGCATCCGTCTGTAACATAAAAGGGAGAGAAAAGTCAGGGGAGTGTAATAGTGACCCCCCGCACAGTGCAGCCTTTACCTTAGAGAATGCCCGCTGGCATTGCTCTGTCCACTGGACCGGATCTGGTGCCCCCTTTTTAGTGAGATCAGTCAGTGGGCTGGTGACGTCCGAATAATTAGGTATAAACCTATGATAGTAGCCAGCCAGCCCCAGGAACTGTCTCACCCTCTTTTTGGTCTTGGGCCTCGGGCAGGCCGCAATTGCTGCTGTCTTGTTAATTTGGGGACACACCTGCCCGTTGCCCAAGTGGAAGCCCAGATACCGTACTTCCACCTGCCCAATCGCACACGTCTTCGGGTTGGCTGTGAGACCCGCTTGCCTCAGCGACTTAAGGACGGCCCTCAGGTGTTGTAAGTGCCGCTGCCAGTCATGACTATAAATAATGATATTGTCGAGGTATGCAGCCGCATAGGTGGCGTGGGGGCGGAGGACCCTGTCCATCAGCTGCTGAAACATAGCGGGCACCCCAAACAGCCCAAAAGGAAGTGTGACGAATTGGTGTAAGCCGAATGGTGTGGAAAAGACCGTTTTTTCCCGGGATAATGGAGTCAAGGGGATCTGCCAATAACCCTTTGTTAAATCCAGTGTCGAGTAAAAACGAGCTGTGCCTAGCCGATCGAGCAACTCATCAATACGAGGCATTGGGTACGCATCGAATTTAGACACCGCGTTGACTTTTCTATCGTCGACACAGAACCGGACCGACCCGTCGGCCTTGGGTACCAAGACCACTGGGCTGCTCCAGTCACTGTGGGACTCCTCGACGATGCCCATTTCGAGCATGGCCTTGAGTTCTTCCTGAACCACTTTTTTCTTGTGCTCGGATCACCTGTAAGGGCGGCTATGCACTACCACCCCCGGGGGCGTCTCAATGTGGTGCTCTATGAGGTTGTTGCGGCCAGGCAGGGGCGAGAACACGTCCGAAAACTCAGTCTGCAACTGGGCAACCTCCGCGAGTTGGGTCGGGGAGAGGTGGTCTCCACAGGGGACCGGAGAGGTACGCGATGCCAATGCTTCCTTTTGCACCTCCGGCCCCAGCTCCGCCTTCTCTGGAACCACCGACACCAACGCTATGGGGACCTCCTCATTCCAGAGTTTGAGCAGGTTGAGGTGGTAAATCTGTAGCGCCCCACCCCTATCCATTCGCCTCACCTCATAGTCAACGTCCCAGACTTGCCGTGTGACCTCAAAGGGTCCTTGCCACTTGGCGACTAATTTGGAGCTTGATGTGGGCAACAGTACGAGTACTTTCTCTCTCGGTGCAAACTCCCTAAGGCGCGTACCCTTGTCGTACAGGCGGGTCTGTCGTTCTTGGGCCTGCCGCAAATTCTCCTGGGTTAGGTGCGTGAGTGTGTGGAGTTTTGCGCACAGGTCAATAACGTATTGGATTTCATTTTTACTTGGTGAAGGTCCCTCCTCCCAATTTTCCCGCAGCACATCTAGGATGCCGCGTGGCTTACGCCCGTATAACAATTCAAATAGGGAGAACCCCATGGAGGCTTGGGGGACCTCTCGCACTGCAAAGACCAAGGGTTCGAGCCATCTATCCCAATTACGTGCATCCTCACTTACGAATTTTTTAATTATGTTCTTGAGGGTGCGATTGAACCGTTCAACTAAACCGTCCGTTTGTGGGTGGTACACGCTGGTGCGGATCGGCTTAATCCCCAACAACCCATACAGTTCGTTCAGTGTACGTGACATAAACGAGGTGCCTTGGTCAGTCAGAATCTCTTTCGGGATTCCAACTTGGGAGATAATGCGGAAGAGTGCCTCTGCAATACTGCATGCTGAGATATTGCGAAGAGGCACTGCTCCCGGGTATCGCGTTGCATAGTCCACTAGAACTAATATAAAGCGGTATCCTCATGTTGACCGATCTAATGGCCCGACGAGATCCATTCCAATTCTTTCGAACGGGGTCTCGATTAACGGTAGAGGGCGCAAAGGCGCTTTTGGAATGGCCGCTAGATTTACTAACTGGCATTCGCTGCATGCCGCACACCACCTACGGACATCGCCACAAATCCCTGGCCAATAGAACCGGGCCATTATTCGGGCTAGTGTTTTATCCTGCCCTAAGTGTCCAGCCATGGGATTAAAGTGAGCCGCCTGGAATACCAATTCCCGGCGGCTCTTTGGAATTAAAAGCTGCGTGACTCGCTCTTTAGTTTGAGTGTCCTCCGTCACTCGGTATAATCTATCCTTCATAATCGCGAAGTAGGGGAAGGACGGGGTGGCGTTCGGCGGGAGCATTTGACCATTGATTACTCTCACTTGGTCGAACGCATGCCGCAGAGTCTCGTCTCGTGACTGCTCTAATGGGAAATCCGTGAGGGATTCCCCATCACTCTGATGCGGAGATGACGTAGATGGCTCTGTGACAGCTGCTCCCACCAACGCGACACCGGGACCTCCCCCTGTTAAATGGCAGGACCCACTCTTCACTAAATGTGTCATTAAATCCCGAAATCCCAGCCAATCAGTCCCCAAAATTAGAGAGTGGGTAAGGCGAGGATTAACCGCCGCCTTCACTATAAATTTTTCCCCTCGAAAAAAATGTGGACCGACACTAAAGGGTAGTTGTGAACATTCCCGTGCACACACAACACCTTCACCAATTGTGCTCCCCCCAATGCCTCACCTTGAACCAGGCTTTGGTGAATTGAGGTCTGATTACAGCCAGAATCCACCAATGCCTGATATGTATCCCCTTGGATACTCACCGGTATGTGATACGCTCCAGCCCGATCGAGGGCTGCTCCTGGTGCGTCGGGGATCCAAACCACCGCGCCCACCTCCATTACCGAGCACTGCTGTTGGAGGTGGCCCGGCTCCCCGCAGCACCAGCGAACCGGCCCGGGCTTCCTCTCTGCACTAGTGCTCTGGGGCTCACTCACCTGAGGGGGGAGAGAGACAGACACAGAAGGGAGAGACGGGAGGGCACCGCCGGTGCAGTGGGCCGGCTCAGGTGGCGCTGGCCCCCGCCTCCACGGTGGGGAAATAGGGTGAGGAGGAGACACAGGAGGAGGGGAGAGAGAGAGAGGAGAGAAGAGAAGAGGTCGTCTGCTGTCCTGCTGTTGGAACAGCCACCAGATGGTCTTCCACCAGCTCGATTGCCTGATCCAGCGACGCCGGGCAGTGGCACTAGACCCACTCTGCGGTTCCTGCTGGTAAACGCACGACGAACTGCTCCAGTACCACCTAGTCGAGGAGTCCCTCGGCGTTGCAGCTGTCGGCCCTCAACCACCGCCAGCAGGCGTCCCGGAGTTGCTGGCCAAACGCGAACGGCTGGCCGACTTCCTCCAAGCGCAGAGCGCGGAAACGCTGACGCTGTTGCTCCGGGGTGCATCCCACCCGCTGGAGGACGGCCCGGCGAAGGTCCACATAGGCCAGCTGGCGGTCGGTGGGGAGCTGTAGCGCGGCCAGCTGCGCCTCTCCCATTAGCAGGGGGAGGAGGTGCGCCACATGCTGTTCCACCGGCCACCCCGAGGTCTCTGCTACCTGCTCAAAGAGCATGAGGAATGCCTTGGGGTCGTCCTGTGGGCCCATCTTTATGAGGGTGAGGGGGGAAGGACCCGCGGAGGTGGAGATGGTGGACCCCGCCGACGCAAGGAGGTGCCGGAACGCCCGATGATCTTCCTGTTGCACCAGCACCAGGGCCTCAAACCGTTGTTCTTGCTCCTTTCGGAGGGCGAGCAGCGCCTGGTGCTGGCTCTGTTGGGCCGTGGTGAGGGCATGGATCAGGTCAGCGAAGGTGGAGGACTCCATGGACCTGTTCTCTTCTGTGCTCATCCCGGGTTTCGGCACCACTGTGACAGTTCATGTAAGTGGGTGGAGCACAGAAGGACGGCAGGACAGAACTGAATTCACAAAACTCTTTTATTTCCACTTTTCAGTGCAAATCATTCTCTAAAAGCTATGCACACACATTCCAGTCGTCTGGTTGGGGAGAGAGCTTCCTCTGCTCTCGCTCTCACTCCTTAAATAGGGTGCGGTCACTGGGAAGACACACAAACACCTTAATTAATGACAAGTGTAGTGATTCTGCCACTTACCTTCCCTGACTCCACCCTCCTGTCACAGACCGGTGCTTGTCACAGACCGCTGCCACATAGACATTCTTCTTCGGAACCTTCCAGAGGTATAGTTGGGATACCCATCCCGCAACAAAATATTTATAAGCTTCCAGGCTCTTGTAAGCTTTGAGGGCTTTGCCAGTGTAACACGATTCACGATTAACAAGAAAATTGTAAATGTCGTGGTAGGCCAGATCGGGCAAATTGCCGGCACCGCAGCTCCGAATTTCCCTGAACAAGGATTGCGGCAAGTTGTACGGATCTGCAATCCCCAACCTGGAACACTTTTCCACGTAATGCTGCCTCACATCACCTTCAAGATGTTGAAGAAACTTAGACAAGTTATCGCGCGATGTAGATGGGGTATTTTCCAAATTTTCTTGGGGATTACTCCCTGGATCCATTATGCTCGTGCAAGGTAAACAATCCTGATGCCGTCCAATATGGTGGAGTACACATGTGCGGGTCACATGACTGCACATCCTCTATATACTCTACCTGGAGCACAAGCATTTGCAGCTCATGTGAAAGGCCCTTTACCATTTAAATGTACATGGTTAAGACAGATTTTTAAGAGCATGTGCTTATACTTAACTATGTCCCGTAACACTCATGGTTCACTTATATAGCCTTAGTAGTGCCAAATAATTTCAGTCAACAGACATGCAATTTTGAGTTTCAATGATACAGGGTCTTGATATACATTTAATCACATACTCTTTTTATTTATTGAATAAAAGTTCCTTCCTTGAAGAATAAAAAGAATGGATGTTATATACCAAAATGAAACTGAGGCAAATGTATAGTCCTGTCATGCTTTGCCCTGGATTTCCACTCCGGAGATTTATTATCTCCCAGTTCAGCCCTAATCCGGATCCGGGATGGGACTTCCATCTTGCCGGCATTCACTTACTGGTTTGCTCTGCTGTATATAAAAAGGCCTTTCTCAGAAGGGGATTTTGCCAGGAACAACTCCGGCGCTTCTTTTTCTTCTGCTTGGGAACAAAGGAATTTGTTGATCCAAATAACAAAGTGGCTTTACGACTTTTCACTTTCTCCTTAATTATTATTATTATTTTTTTTTACACACACACAATCAATAAGAAAGTTTGTAGGATTGATTTAGGCTACGCTGCTTGCAATATGCCAAGCTCGGCAGGAGATAGTGAGAGTGAAATGGAGGAGGAATCTCAGGGTCCAGGAGGTGGATATATAGGGGGAAGAAAGAGAAGGGGAAGTGGTAGTGGTGAAAGCCCAGTTAGTAAAGGTAAAAGAATTGAGGAAGGAGAATTAAAAGTTTTGGTGAAATTTAATGCGGATATCTCTAAACATGACATTTCCAACCCAATACGGCTAGCTAAGTTGATTAAAGAAACTCTTGGAGAGGTGGCATCAGCGAGGTGTATTAGCAACAACAAGGTCATAGTGTTTTGTAAGTCCAGCGAACAAAAACAGAAGGCATTACGATTGTGTAAGCTGGGGAAAGAGGATGTGGAATGTATGGAGGTAGGGGTGAGAAATGGAGTGAGAGGAGTCATTACTGGTGTCCCCACGAATATTTCAGAAGAGGTACTGAAAACCTGTATGAAGGGAGGGACACTAGTGAAGGCTACTCGGTTCTACACTAACGGGGGGGGGGGAAGGCTCCAAGTATGACCATCTTGCTGCATTTCAGTGAACTGCAGCTTCCTAAATGAGTAATGATTGGATATGTTTGCTACCCAGTCAGGCCATATGTGCCAGCACCTTTGAGGTGCTTTAAGTGCCAGAGGCTGGGGCATGTTGCGGCAGTCTGTACAAGGAGATGTTGTAGATGTGGAGGGGATCATGACTATGGGCAGTGTGAGAAGGGAGTGCAGCCCAGATGTTGCAATTGTGGTGGGGCACATTGCGCAGCATATCAAGGTTGTGTAAAACAGCAGGAGGAAAAGGAGGTGCAAAGATATAGAGCAGTTAACCTGGTGTCATATGCAGAGGCTGTTAAACAGGTCAAAGCAAGAGGGCCTGCAACTAATCAGAGGGTAAATCAGAAAGAGGCATCAATGCAGGGTGATGGACAAGGCAGGGATGACTCCCTAGTGAGAGGAGATAGGCCTACAATGCAGGTGGGCAAGATACTGGTAGATTTTCTAGCTTTTATAATTAAGGTTATTAACTGCTCTGCCCAAGCAACCATGCATACAGATTGCATTAAGATAATACTGCAAGCTGCAAAGGCACATTTGGACATGGCTAGTGTGCCTGTGGAAGAGGTGATGAAAAAGCTATCAGAAGGACAGAGTGAACCATCACAGTCTGAAGGATGACAGGAATCCCATTAACCATATTGCAGTGGAATGCTAGAAGCCTAGTGGCGAATGGGCAGGAATTTAAGAAATTTGTGTATGAGCTCCCAATTTTACCTGACATTTTATGTATACAGGAGACATGGTTAGTTCCTCACTTGCAGTTTGTAGTCCCTGGATACACTTCAGTACGAAAAGATAGGAGGGAAGGGCAAGGGGGTGGATGTTGCATGTTTGTGAAAGATGGTCTATCATACAGGGAATTAAAAGTGAGTGAGGATAGTGAGTGTGTGGATGTGGAAATGTGGTGGACAAGAGGAGATAGCATCATAATAGTTAATTTTTATAATCCCTGTAATGATTTAACAGTGGAGTATTTGGAAAGAGTGGTACAGAGAGAGGGTAAAAGGGTGGTGTGGTGTGGGGATTTTAACGCACATAATTCTCTGTGGGGTAGCGATATCACTAATAGGAATGGGGAAGTTGTAGAGGAGTTCATGGATATTGAATCACTTATATGCCTAAATGATGGGCGAGGCACCAGAGTGAATGTTAGAACTGGAGCATTATCAGCACTTGATGTTACATGTGTATCCAGTACATTAGCTGGGTTAAGTGAGTGGGATATATGGGAGCATTCCACTATAGGAAGTGATCATTTCCCTTTAATTTGTAAAATAGCTATAGATGTAAGCAGAGAGGTGGATTGGTCTCCGGGAAGGTGGCATTGGAAAGAGGCAAACTGGGAGTTGTTTAATGAAGTTTGTGAAACCAGAGTAAACCAGGTACAGATCACAGGAGAGGTCAATGACATGGTAAGGAGCCTGGTTGATATGTTCCTAGCTGCAACTGCAGCTGCAGTCCCCAGATCCCAAGGGAGAGGGAGGAGAAAGATAGTGCCATGGTGGACTAAGGATTGCACTGAGGCAATCCAAACACGTAACAAGGCATTTAGGGTGCTGCGAATGACACTCACCCCTGAGAAAGTGGTGCAATATCAGAGTGCAAGGGCAAAGGCAAGAAAGGTTATTAAAGATGCAAAAAAGAAATGTTGGAGGGAGTATTGTAGTCAACTTGGAACGTATGTCCAGATAGAACAGGTGTGGGGTATGGTCAAGAAGATGATGGGGGTATTTAGAGGAAGAACTATTCCTGTTTGGGTTGAGGGAAATAGTGTGGCAAGCAAAGGATAAAGCAGAGCTGTTGAAGACTGCATTTGCCAAAGCTCATAGCTCAAGTAACTTGGGTGAACAGTGGGTGGAGCGGAGACAAACAACCCTGAGAGAGTGGGGCAATGTGTGTGAAAAGCAAACAGACTGCAGCAGTGCTATGGATAGTGATATTACACTATTTGAGCTTAAAAGTGCCCTCATTAACACCTCCAATACTGCACCAGGTCAGGATGAAGTGCGCTACATAATGTTGAAGCATGTATCTGACGTAGTGCTTAATAAGATAGTGGAAGCATTTAATAGAATATGGTCAGAAGGAAAGGTGCCAGCTGTGTGGAAGCATTCTCTAGTCATTCCAATAGCCAAGCCAGGGAAAGATCCTTCAAAAGTAACTAGCTACAGGCCTATTGCACTTATGTCTAATTTGTGTAAACTGATGGAGAGAATACTGGTTAACATATTTTATGGAAAGCAAGGGGCTGTCTGCAGGATACCAGAGTGGGTTTAGGAAGGGAAGGTCTACTCTGGATGTCATGATTAGACTTGAGACTGACATTAGGAAAGCCTTAGCCATGAAAGAGGTTCTTGTGGCTGTCTTTTTTGACATAGAGAAGGCTTATGACATGCTGTGGAAGGAGGGCCTCATGATGCAGCTGAAAAAGCTTGGGGTGGGAGGGAAACTTTTTAACTGGATATTGAGTTTCCTATTTGGGCGTACAATCCAGGTGAGGGTGGGGGCAGACATATCTACTGTGAGCGAGGTGGAAAATGGCACACCCCAGGGCAGTGTTATCAGCCCTGTGTTATTCAACATCATGATAAATTATGTATATAAGAATGTAAGCCCAGACATAGAGGTTTCATTATATGCAGATGATCGGGCCTTGTGGAGGAGGGGAAGGAACATTAACTTTGTGGTCAGTAAGATCCAGCAAGCAATTGAGGCAGTTGTAGGATGGGCTGGTGACTGGGGATTTAGATTCTCAGTAGCAAATACATATTGTGAATTCTTTACAAATATGACAGTCACTGATAATGTTAAACTATACCTGTATGGGGAACCACTGGAAAGGGTGGAGGTTGCCAGGTATCTAGGGCTTTGGTTTGACAGAAGGCTCACATGCAAAGCTCATATTGATAAATTGGAGACAAAGTGCAAGAGAGTATTAAACGTGATGAGATGTCTGGCAGGGATGGAATGGGGGTCAAGCCGATCCTCATTAATGACACTATATTATGCTCTCTTGCGTTCAGCAATGGATTATGGTAGCTTTGTCTATGGATCTGCATCTGATTCTCAACTCATGAAGCTGGAGAGAATGCAGTCATGAGTACTGAGGCTTTGTTGTGGAGCGCTTAAGTCTTCCCCAATAGGGAGTCTATGTATGGAGTTGGGAGAGATGCCTTTAGCATTAAGGAGGAAGAAGTTGTCCTTAGCTTACTGGTCAAACCTGGAAGGCCACAACCAAGGGAATCCTGCTAAAAAAGTGATAGAGCCATGCTGGGAGTATGAGGTCATAAAGGGCAAGGGATTTGGGTGGAGGGTGAGGGAATGGGTACAGGAAGCAGGATTGAAAGAGGGAATGGTTAGCCCAACAATAGCTATATCACCGGTGCCACCTTGGTTATTCCCTCTACCTTTAGTGGATATGAAAATATTGGAGTATGCAAAGGAAGAACAAGAGAAGCAGTATGTGGCTGGTTTTGCATTAGACCATATTTTGGGTGCATATGCAAGTCATGTCCAGGTTTATACAGATGGATCAAAGGATCCTGCATCTGGGAAAACTGCAGCTGCTATGGTTGTGAAGGGGATGGGTGTTAGTGCCTCCAAGGAGGCTGACAGATGAGGTGTCTGTGTACACCACTGAGATCATTGCCATCATTAAAGCACTAGAGTGGGTTGAAGAGACTGGGCAAGTGAAGGTGTTAATATGCTCTGACTCTGCAGCAGTGTTGGGTAGCATACAGTCACATAGGTCCTGTAGACTGGATTTATTATATGAAGTGTATTCATGCCTGTATAGACCCTTTTCAGTCACGTGACCTTCGTAAATGCGACCGCCATTTTGGACATGTAGTGGACTTCGGCTCAAATCAGTTTGAATGCGAGGAAGGCGACAAACGGAAAACATAAAAGAAAAAGGAGCGAGATGCAGAAAACACCTTCACTATCCAGTGACGTAGGGCATTTACAGGGTGAGCAGAGGGAGAGGTATTTGCAAAAATTGAGGTTAGCAGGCTTAGAGAACGACGTTTACCTGCTTCCACCAGGATTGTTCACTGACGTACGGAAGCACATGAAGCCCTTGTCTTTACCTGACTTCGGCCCACATGATCTGTATACCTATGTCGTTAAAAACCCATCACCATACACATACACGCCAACATCCGAGGTTCCGGAGCGCGCTCCGGCTTGCTCCAAGAGTGCTCCGTCCGAGGTTCTGGAGTGCACTCCGGCTTGGTCCAGGAGTGCTCCAGCCAAGGTTCCAGAGCGCGCTCCGGCTTGCTCCCCCTCAAATTAAGCAGCGCGCTCTGGCTTGCTCCCCCTCAAATTAAGCAGCACGCTCCAGCTTGCTCCGGAGCAAGCCGGAGTGGGCTGCTTAATTTGAGGGGGAGCAAGCCGGAGCGCGCTCCGGAACCTCGGCCGGAGCACTCTGGGAGCAAGCCGGAGTGCGCTGCTTAATTTGAGGGGGAGCAAGCCGGAGTGCGCTCCGGAACCTCGGCCGGAGCACTCCGGGAGCAAGCCGGAGCACGCTGCTTAATTTGAGGGGGAGCAAGCCGGAGTGCGCTCCGGAACCTCAGACGTTGGCTCCGGCAGCTATTTACACTGGATCCGGTGTAAATAGCTGCCGGATCATAATTACAGTAAACTAGTAAATACAGTAAAGGAAAAACTTGAGACTGAAAGGTTTTAACAGTCATCCAAATGACTGAACGTAAACATTGCTACAGTAACATACTAGCTATGATGTTGACATTAGCTAGTCAACAATAGCTACTACAGAAGAACAAAGAGGTTACAATGGGTTATTTTAACCTATTTGGTTACACACTCGCCGCCACAGAATGTTAACAGCAATGTAATGCCTTTTCTGGCTAATTTTATTCATCTTACCTCCAACAAAGTGGTCACTACACAAGCGTTGGTATGCCGAGGGCTGCCAATCTGTTAATGGCCGCTATCCATCTTCTCCGTCGGGATCTGATAAAATAATAAACCTTGCCTTGTGTGTTGATGGTTACTACATCCAGGTGCACAACAATATAGTGGCATGATAGAAGTCTTGCTGAAAGTAAAAACTTTCTTTGCTGCCGTTCCTCAATGTTGGCTGTGGTAAACTACTGGTAGTACATGTCCAAAATGGCGGCCGTGTTTGTCGTGACGTCACGTGAAAAGGGTCCATAGGCTGAAGCAGAGAGGTGCCTCTGTATGTTTCTTATGGATCCCAGCTCATGTGGGGAAAATGGGCAATGAAAAAGCAGATGGACTTGCAAAAAAAGCCCTAGAGAGACCAGATCCACAGGTCGATATTAAGCTTGGGAGGAGGGAGGTAAAAGTTTTTATTAGGAGGGCCCTGACAAGGCAATGGCAGACCCAGTGGAACACAAGTCCCTAAGGCAGGCACCTGTACAATATCCACAGAGAGGTTGGGAGAGAAGCCACAGTAGGAGGGTGCAGGAGGGATGAAGTTGTCATTGCCAGGCTTAGAATTGGTCATACACTGCTGAACAGCACCCAGTGCAGGATTGGTAGGGCAGAGACAAGAAATTGCATGTGGTGCCCAGATCAAGAGGAAACCCTGCAACATGTATTGCTTTTATATCCTAGGTACCAGTGGCACAGGGAGCAGTGGAAAGATAAATTGCAAAGAGCTGGATGCTCAGACTTTAGTCTAACTTCAGTTCTGGGATATGGAATAAGGCCAGGGGAACTGATCAGGTTCCTCAAGAGTGCAGGGCTATACGAGAGAATTTAAATGCATTTAAATGTAGGGAACTGTAGGGGGCGGTATGCGCCTGAAGGTGTAACCCACCATTAACCAAAAGAAGAAGAAGGGGATTTTGCCAAAACATCCCATTGTTTTTTCATGTCGTTTCTGTGCTATTATTGCGGCTTGGCTTTTGTGCTCTGTTTTTGCCTGTTTCTTGTCACAGTTTTTTGTACTATGGTTTTGTCTTTTTTCCATGTTTGTTGTGCTATGTTTTTGTCTTAAGTTTTTTGTCTGGGCTTTTTTTTATGCTAGTGTTTTTTGTCCTTGCCTGCCTTGCGTTTTTTTTTTTTTTTGTCCCTAGCTTTTTCTGGTTTACTTTTTACCTCATTAAATCTTTTTATTATTGGATTTACTGTTCTGCTCTTGGATCCTACTCACCACCCATAAGTCCTGTTTGTAAACCAAAATACAATATGATGGCTTATGCAAGGCTCCAGCTTGCCCATGACCCTGCACAGGAAAAGCAGTTACAGATAATGGATGGCATGTGCAGTACATTTTTCTCAAGTTTCTCCAGTGATAAAGGGCTTATACAGTAAATATGTGCACATGTCAGTACCCCAGGAGAGAAGTTTTGATAGTGGGACCGTTGAGACTAATTGCATCTTACATCTGGCATATGATAAGCTGCTTCCTGATGATTTATGGGGTAGAGTTCCTTGTTGTGCACTCCTGGTGTCTAAAGAGGTACAGGTGTTTTGATTAAGGCAGTGAGGTGTATGTGTAGCATGGTAAACAAGTAACTCTGGCACAAAGAAAGGTAGCCTTCCAGTTGGTCAAGCACCTGTGGAATGGTACCTTTGACTATGATAACTATGACAACGGGTGGCACGGTGGTGTAGTGATTAGCACTCTTGCCTCACAGCAAGAAGGTTCTGGGTTTGAGCCCAGTGGCTGACGTAAGCCTTTCTGTGTGGAGTTTGCATGTCTGTGTGGGTTTCCTCCACAGTCCAAAGACATGCAGGTTAGGCTAATTTGGTGACTCTAAATTGACTATAGGTGTGAATGTGAGTGTAAATTGTTGTTTCTCTGTTTGTCTGTTTCTCAGTCCTGCTATGATCTGGCAACTTGTCCAGAGTGTACCCCACCTTTTGGCCATAGTCAGCTGGGATAGGCTCCAGCTTGCCTGTGACCCTGCACAGGATAAATGGTTACAGATGGATATAATAATAATAATGGATGGCTGGAACTATGACCTCAACCCACTTGACCCAAGAGGATGCAATTCACTCATACCCAGAAAAGGCCAAAGCCATCCAGACTGGATGATATTTGGGAGACTGACAGAATGCAACGAGACATCTTTGTTCAGAGAAGTTTCTGGACTGAAGATAGACCATTGTCTGCCACTTTCCTGGATGTTACCTCACCTTACCTCACATAACCCTGTTCTACTATACCCTCCTTACCTCTTCAGCCAACCTACAGCCAAGTTGCAAATGTAAGTAAACCTCTGGGCTAAGAACTTGTCCAGAAGTGAACACTAGAATATAAAAACACTTTTTTAATATACATAAACTACAACACACATGTGCTAAACATTAAAAGACACAAAAATGCTTATACTGGAGGGAAAAAAAAGCACAGGTTTTGCAAAAGCACAATGAATCAAAACAGATCAATGTCATAATATGCAATGCTTTATGGGATTGATAGTTTTAAATTTAAAGTCCTCAGTTATCTCCTAGTTGGTTAGATCAGTTCAGTGGCTTAAAATATTTCATCAGTTCCTGAAATACCTTCTAAGGGGTAATTAACTAGACAGATCCTTCCTGATTCAAGCACGTTAGAAACGTAGGCATAGGGTCACTGATCATACAGCTTTCTAGGAAAGTGTATCCTATCACATACTCTACAACCAATCAGTAAGCAATCAAGCAGTGCCTCACTGTCTTGGCAAAAATACCTGCAACAGCATACTGTATATTTTAGTCTGACTGCAGAATTATTCAGATGTACACATCTGCCATAGGAGACTGGGCTGCAGGCCTATCAAAAATGTTTTAGAAATAACACAATAGAGCATTTGCTGGTATTATGTTTTTAAAAGTAATTTAAAAATGCATACTAAATTTTAAAAATATTAAATAACTGTGGCAGCGGGGGCGTGGTCAAGCGCCGGTCTGTGACAGGAGGGCGGAGTCGGGGAAGGTAAGTGGCAGAATCACTTCACCTGAGGGTAATTAACCTGTGTTTGTGTGTGTTTTCCCCAGTAAACCGCCCTCTACTTAAGGAGGGAGAGCGGAAGGGAGCGCGCTCCCCAGCCAGACGACTTGTGTGTGTGCGCGTGGCTGAGAGAGTGGTGTATGCGTCTGAAAAGAGCAAATAAAAAAGTCATTGAATTTTACTCTGTCCTGCCGTCCTCTGTGCTCCACCCACACGCGATTCTCGCTACAGTGGTGCCGAAACCCGGGATAAGGTGGAGCATCAGTCCTACAGCCCCATGGAATCCTCCCCGTTCGCGGACTTGATCCACGCCCTCGCCACGGCTCAGCAGAGCCAGCACCAGGCACTCGTCACGCTCTGGAAGGAGCAGGAGCGCCGCTTCAAAGCCCTGGTGCTGGCTCAGAAGGAAGATCGAGAGGCGTTCCGGCGTCTCCTCGCGTCGGCGGGGTCCACCAGCGCCCCGGCCGCGGGCCCGTCTCCCCTCATCTTAACCAAGATGGGCCCGCAGGACGACCCCGAGGCTTTCATCACGTTGTTCGAGCAGGTCGCCGAAGCCTCGGGGTGGCCGATGGAGCAGCGCGCGGCGCGCCTCCTCCCCCTCCTGACGGGAGAGGCGCAGCTAGCCGCACTACAGCTCCCCGCCGATCGCCGGCTGGCCTACGCCGACCTTCGCCGGGCCGTCCTCCAGCGCGTGGGGCGCACGCCGGAGCAGCAGCGCCAGCGCTTCCGCGCGCTGCGGATGGAGGAAGTCAGCAGCCCGTTCGCGTTTGGCCAGCAGCTCCGGGACGCCTGCTGGTGGTGGCTGAGGGCCGAAGATCGCGACGCTGAGGGAATCATCGACCAGGTGGCGCTGGAACAGTTCATCGCCCGCTTGCTAGCCGGAACCGCGGAGTGGGTCCAGTGCCACCGCCCGGCGTCGCTGGATCAGGCCGTAGGACTGGCGGAGGATCATCTGGCGGCTGTTCCGGCGGCAGGACAACCAACGACATCGTCTTCTCTCTCCTCTTCTCTCTCTCTTTCTCCCCCCCCTCCTCCCGTGTCCCGTCCTTGCCCCATTCCCCCACCATGGAGGCGGGAGCCGGCTCCACCCCAGCTGGCCCGCCGCACCCGTGGTGCCCTCCCGTTTCTCCCTTCTGTGTCTGTCTCTCCCCCCCCTCAGGTGAGTGAGCCTCAAAACACAGCTGCAGAGGGAAGGCCCGGGCCGGTTTGCTGGCGCTGCGGGGAACCGGGCCACCTGCAGCAACAGTGTGCAGCGATGGAGGTGGGGGCGGTGGTGCGGATCCCCGACGCGCCAGAGGCTGCCCTCGATTGGGCCGGAGCGTATCGCATACCGGTAAGTGTACAAGGGGCTACATATCTGGCGTTGGTGGATTCAGGCTGCAATCAGACCTCGATCCGCCAAAGCCTGGTGCAAGACGAGGCATTGGGGGGAGCACAAGGGGTGAAGGTGTTGTGTGTGCACGGGGATATTCACAGCTACCCATTGGTGTCGGTCCACATACATTTCAGAGGGGAAAAATCAATAGTGAAGGCAGCGGTTAATCCTCGCCTTACCCACTCTTTGATCTTGGGGACTGGTTGGCCGGGATTTCGGGGTTTGATGGCGCGCCTAGTAAAGAGTGGGTCCTACCGGTTGATAGGGGAGGGTCCCGGTGTCACTTTGGCTGGAGCTGCGGTCGCAGAGCCATCTACGTCATCTCCGCGACAGAGTGAGGAGCCCCCGGCCCCTCCTCTTTCTATTGGGGAATCCCTCGCGGATTTCCCACTGGAACAATCGCGAGACGAGACTCTGCGACACGCGTTTGACCAAGTGAGAGTAATCGACGGTCAAACGCTCCAGCCGAACGCCACCCCGTCCTTCCCCTATTTTTCCATTTTGAAGGATAGGTTATACCGAGTGACGCAGGACACTCAGACGAAAGAGCGAGTCACCCAGTTGTTAATTCCAAAGAGCCGCCGGGAATTGGTATTCCAGGCGGCTCACTTTAATCCCATGGCTGGACACTTAGGGCAGGATAAGACACTAGCCCGGATAATGGCCCGATTCTATTGGCCGGGGATTCGCGGCGACGTCCATAAGTGGTGTACGGCGTGCCGCGAATGCCAGTTAGTAAATCCAGCGGCCATTCCAAAAGCGCCCTTGCGCCCCCTAACATTAATCGAGACCCCGTTCGAAAGAATTGGGATGGATCTCGTCGGGCCATTAGATCGGTCAACACGAGGGTACCGCTTTATATTGGTTCTGGTGGACTATGCAACGCGATACCCGGAAGTGGTGCCTCTTCGCAATATCTCAGCACGCAGTATTGCAGAGGCCCTCTTCCACGTCATCTTCCGGGTTGGAATCCCGAAAGAGATTCTGACTGACCAAGGCACCTCGTTTATGTCACGAACACTGAGCGAACTGTATGGGCTACTGGGTATTAAGCCGATCCGCACCAGCGTTTATCACCCCCAGACGGACGGTTTAGTTGAACGGTTCAATCGCACCCTCAAGAATATTATCAAAAAATTTGTAAGTGAGAATGCACGTAACTGGGATAAGTGGCTCGAACCCTTGCTGTTTGCAGTGCAAGAGGTCCCCCAAGCCTCCACGGGGTTCTCCCCGTTTGAATTATTATATGGGCGTAAGCCGCGCGGCATCTTAGATGTACTGCAGGAAAATTGGGAGGAGGGACCTTCACAGAGCAAAAACGAGATTCAGTACGTTATGGATCTGCGTGCAAAACTCCACACGCTCACCCACCTAACTCAGGAGAATTTGCGGCAGGCCCAGGAATGGCAAACCCGCCTGTACAACAAGGGCACGCGCCTTAGAGAGTTCACTCCGGGAGATAAGGTACTCGTCCTGTTGCCCACGTCAAGCTCCAAATTAATCGCCAAGTGGCAAGGACCCTTTGAGGTCACACGGCGAGTCGGGGACGTCGACTATGAGGTTAGGCGAACGGACAGGGAGGGGGCGCTACAGATCTACCACCTCAATCTGCTAAAACTCTGGAACGAGGAGGTCCCCGTGGCGTTGGTGTCGGTAGTTCCGGAGAAGGCGGAGCTGGGGCCGGAGGTCCAAAAAGGGACATTGGCATCTCGTACCTCTCCGGTCCCCTGTGGAGACCACCTCTCCCCGACCCAACTCACGGAGGTCGCCCAGTTGCAGGCCGAGTTTTCGGATGTGTTCTCGCCCCTGCCCGGTCGCACTAACCTCATAGAACACCACATAGAGACGCCCCCGGGGGTGGTAGTGCGTAGCCGTCCTTATAGATTACCCGAACACAAAAAAAAGGTGGTTCGGGAAGAACTTCAGGCCATGCTCGAAATGGGCATCGTCGAGGAGTCCCACAGTGACTGGAGCAGCCCGGTGGTCTTGGTTCCTAAGGCCGATGGCTCGGTCCGGTTCTGTGTGGACTATAGAAAAGTCAACGCGGTGTCTAAATTCGATGCGTACCCAATGCCTCGTATTGATGAGCTGCTCGATCGACTAGGCACGGCTCGCTTTTACTCGACACTGGATTTGACGAAGGGATATTGGCCGATCCCCTTGACTCCATTATCCCGGGAAAAAACGGCCTTTTCCACACCGTTCGGTTTACACCAGTTCGTCACACTTCCGTTTGGGCTGTTTGGGGCGCCCGCTACGTTTCAGCGGCTGATGGACCGGGTCCTCCGGCCCCACTCCACCTACGCGGCCACTTACCTTGACGACATCATTATTTATAGTAATGACTGGCAGCGGCACCTGCAACACCTGAGGGCCGTCCTTAGGTCGCTGAGACGGGCGGGGCTCACTGCCAACCCGAAGAAGTGTGCGATTGGGTGGGTGGAAGTACGGTATCTGGGCTTCCACTTGGGTAACGGGCAGGTGCGTCCCCAAATTAATAAGACAGCAGCGATTGCGGCCTGCCCGAGGCCCAAGACCAAAAAGGGGGTGAGACAGTTCCTGGGGCTGGCTGGCTACTATCGTAGGTTTATACCTAATTATTCGGATGTCACCAGCCCGCTGACTGACCTCACTAAAAAGGGGGCGCCAGATCCGGTCCAGTGGACGGAGCAGTGCCAGCGGGCTTTCTCTGAGGTAAAGGCTGCACTGTGTGGGGGGCCACTTTTACACTCCCCTGACTTCTCTCTCCCTTTTATGTTGCAGACGGATGCGTCGGACAGAGGGCTGGGGGCCGTTTTGTCCCAGCAGGTGGAGGGGGAGGATCGCCCCATCCTGTACATTAGTCGGAAGCTGTCAGTGCGTGAGGGGCGCTACAGCACCATAGAGAAGGAGTGCCTGGCGATCAAGTGGGCGGTCCTCACCCTCTGTTACTACCTGCTGGGGCGCTCTTTCACCCTCTGTTTGGACCACGCGCCCCTCCAGTGGCTCCACCGCATGAAGGATGCCAACGCGCGGATCACCCGTTGGTATCTGGCACTCCAACCCTTCAACTTCAAGGTGGTCCACAGGCCGGGGGCGCAGATGGTCATGGCGGACTTCCTCTCCCGTCAAGGGGGGGGGAGTCGGCTGCGGGCCGGACGGGCGCCCGGCCTGAGTCGGGCGGTGGGGGTATGTGGCAGCGGGGGCGTGGTCAAGCGCCGGTCTGTGACAGGAGGGCGGAGTCGGGGAAGGTAAGTGGCAGAATCGCTTCACCTGAGGGTAATTAACCTGTGTTTGTGTGTGTTTTCCCCAGTAAACCGCCCTCTACTTAAGGAGGGAGAGGGAGAGCGGAAGGGAGCGCGCTCCCCAGCCAGACGACTTGTGTCTGTGTGTGCATGGCTGAGAGAGTGGTGTATGCGTCTGAAAAGAGCAAATAAAAAAGTCATTGAATTTTACTCTGTCCTGCCGTCCTCTGTGCTCCACCCACACGCGATTCTCGCTACAATAACAAATTAATAATAAATACTAAGATGTAAATTTAAGTACTACTGTCACACTTTCACATGCTTGAGCCTGGTTGTCATGCTCCCGGGCTCACCTAACATTCTGGACTCCACTTCCCACAATCCCACTCACACACCTGACACTACCACGTGCACGCTCTCAGCCAACCTGGAGCCACTTCCTAGGAGTGGCTCCCCTCAGTTCTAATTGTCATCACCTGTACCTTTTTGTTTGTCTGTATTTATACCCCTCTATTTTTGTTCATTGCACAGTATTGCTGCCACATTTCCATGAGCGTTTATTTCTGATCATGTTACCGTGTATGACTCTCTTTGCCTTCCGTTTTCTTCTCGTTTTGCCTAGCCCCTGTGTCTATCTGCTTGTTTCTCTTGCTTGCTGGTTTCTCGATCTTCGCCTGTTTCTCAACTCCGATTTGCCTAGCCCTTTTGTTTATTCTGCCTGTGTTTTCCTGACTCCCTGTTCTTGGACTATTGCCTGTTTCATGACCATGATTTGTCTAGCCCTCATTACTTTGTTGGATTTCCCGGTATTGACCTGGCCTAGTTATTGTACATGGTCTTCTCTCACTGTGTCTATTAAAACCTTGAGTTTATTCTTAATCTGCGAGCGTCTGGTTTGTCACAGCTGCGTTACACTAGTACAGCTTGATCAGCTGCTGTTTTGTCACTCTGACTTTGCATCATGTTTTTGTATATAGCACACCTGTAAATAAATACTTTCCTGCACTTGCATCCTTCTGCAACCCCACCTCTCTGATAGAATGCCTCAACCATGGATGTAGTCAGAAGAAACGGGCATGCTGTGCAGTCCTGCACTAATGTCATGGTGCTTAAGCCAGGATCTGTAATTTTTCTTCCAATGGATAGGGTTGGACATTCTAGCATCATATGATGGGGAGAAGCAGCTGCCCAATGTATTTTTGTTGCGGTGCTGCTTCTTCTATGAGGACTTGTTGGAGCCTAAACCTCCTGACAGCTGCTGAGTTGGCTGCATAATTTATTGGCTCGCTGGACCAGCAGGCTGGTGGGCCAAAGGCCTAGTCAGAGTGCAATACCCATGCCTCTGGAGTTCCAAGTCATTCAGCGAGGAGCTCAAGGTTTCAGGATTCCAGGAAGGAGGACCCCCATAAATGTTTTTATTTATTTATTTATTTTTAGTTTAATTTTTTTTTTGGGGGGGTGGGCTGCTGAGACTCAGGAGGCTGACAGGGTGGCCTCCGTACCACTGCTCATTCCAGAGGCCAAGAAGGCAGCCTCCACTCCAGATTTCAGCCAAGATGAGATCGTTGCTCTGCTGCGTGGCTTCAGCAGGGACGAGCTCTTTGCTCCTCCACCTGACTTGAGAGGTTGTTCCACCACCTGGCTTCAGGGGGGATGAGGTCATCACTTTGCCACCTGGCTTCAGCAGGGACGCGGTTGTCACTCCTCCACCTGGCTTCAGTGCGGATGCCCTCACTCAAACCAAGCCCATGTCAAGATCAAAGCCCAAGTCCATGCCAGTGCTAAAGCCAGAGCCCATGCCAAGATCTAAATCCATGTCCAAGCCAAGGTCAGATTCTAAGCCAGAGAGCACACTTGAGTCCATGCCCATGCTCAAACCCAGATTCATGCCTGAATCCATGCGCATGTTTGTTTCTGTATATAGCATGCCTATATACACCTTCCTGCACTTGCATCCATCTGCAGCCTCACCTCTCTGACAATAACATCCATCCATTATCTGTAACTGCTTATTTGTGCAGGGTTGCAGGCAAGCTGGAGCCTTTCCCAGCTGACCTATGGGCAAGAGATGGGGTCCACCCTGGACAACTCACCAGATCATCGCATGGCTGACACAAACAACCATTCATATTCACACCTACAGTCAATTTAGAACCACCAATTAGCCTAACCTGCAGGTCTTTGGACTGTGGGGGGGAAACTGGAGCACCTGGAGGAAACCCACACAGACACGGGAAGAACATACAAACTCTACACAGAAAGGCCCCCATTGGCCACTGGGCTCAAACCCATAACCTTCTTGCTGTGAGGCGACAGTGTTAACCACTATGTCACCATGCCGCCTTACAACTATGTTGTACTACATCTTTTAGAAATAAAAGATGTAAATCTTAAAGAAAATTACCTTTAAGTAAATAGGTGCATTTTGTTCGTGAGATGATATTGATCCTGATTTTTATTTTATTTTTATTAAGTTAAATTTATATAGCACCTTTCTCAATACCCAAGGTCGCTTTACAATTATAAGGGGGGAGTCCACCAAATAAAGGTCAGGATGTCATTCCAATGGTGTAGCAGCCACAGTCTCACCAAAAGGTGCATGAAAAGTCTCACACCGCCTGAACAGCCACTACAACACCAGGCAGCACTGCCTGGAACACCACACCATGGATCCACAAAGCGAGCACAGAAGCACTGCCACACAGAGCACTGGTATGTCCCAAACTGCCTGCACAGCCACTGCGATGCCACCGAACATCGGTCAGAACACTGCACAAAAGCACTGCTGCACAGAGCACTGGACAATGTTAAAATGAGCAACGAGTTCACTGCAGTCCATAGCGAGCAGCACAAGCATCACCCATGGTGAAGCAGGGCACATGCGTATTCTGTGCTACACACTTCCTGGTTCCTGAGTTGTTTGTGACGAGTCTTTTTTTTTTTCCCCGTGAGTGTTGGCATTAATTACTATTTTTTTTTCTACAAATAATTTTCCAGTATCATTTTTATTGTACTGTCTCCTTTTTGTACCTTCCACTTTTTTCCTTTTTCCCCCCCCTCCTCCTGCGTAAAGACCACAAGTGGAGGCCATCCACATCGGATCTGCTTTAATATCAACAGATCTTTGATTAAGGGTACATGAATCTTTTCATCATGGCACACCTTCAGCCTGTTCAGTGTGCTGAGTGCAGGATGTTTAGTCATTCTTCCTCCATCGCTCATGATAGCTTTATTTGTGATAAGTGCAGATTAGTTAGCTCTCTGACAGAAATTATAGTGCTAGAAGTGCATGTCCAGGCTTTAGAGAAGGCCAGTGAGCATGAGAACAGTGTAGTTTCTGTAGAGGAAAGTCTGGATGCCCGAGGTGGAGTTAGTAATCCCCCAACTCCACTATTAGAGCCCTTAGAGTGGGGTGAATGGGTGACAGCTTGGCGGCATAAGTGTAGAGCCAAAGCTACCACTGAGGCTCGCCCACGGGAGCACCACTCCTCTCCACGTCACGTGTCGAACAGGTTTGCTCTCCTTAGTGATGCACCCGCTGAGAAACCTGAAAGAGCTTTAGTTATAGGGGACTCTATCATATGGCACATGAAATTAGTTCAGCCTTTAGGGGCACCAGCAGCTTTAGTCAGGTGTATACAGGGAGCCAGGGTGCCAGACATAGCAGGTAATCTTGGGGTTCTAGGCAAGCACAGGTTCTCAAAGATAGTTATCCATGCAGGAGCTAATGATGGTAACCTCAGACTGATGGTGTATAAGAGTAACTTTGTAGAGGTGTTTAAATTGGTTTAAATTGGCGATGTCTGATGCTGTAGTATGCTCTGGCCCCATCCCAATGTGGCATGATATAGCTTACAGCAGGCTATGGTTGCTGAACTGCTGGCTGTCCAGGTGGTGCTCTGAAAACACTGTGAGCTTGATAGATAATTGGGCTAATTTTGAGGGCACTGCTGGCCTGTTAGGGCAGGATGGTATCCATCCCAGTCAGGAAGGTGCTGCTCTCATTTCCTGCAGCATAGGTCATAGTCTGAGAACAGGCCTAGTTAATTTCTGACAATCCAGAGCCAAGGCCAGGGAGCAGATGAACAGGCTAAACTGACTGTCTGCTAGCTGCACAGAGTCGTCACTCAGGGTCCACTACATCGAGACTGTGTCTGTTCCCTGAGCTCAACAAAAAGGTAGAAATTTTCAGAGTTTGCTCCAGTAACCTAATCAGTATAAAATTAGATCATACTGACTGTACAGCTGCTGCCAGCACCTTTGATCTAAAGGTGGGGCTATTAAATATTAGATCTCTTGCATCTAAAGCGCTAATGGTTAATGAACTCATTACTGATCAGGAGTTTAATGTACTTTGTTTAACTGAAACATTGATTAAGCCAAATGAATATATAGCATTAAATGAAGTGAGTCCTCCTGGATACAGTTGTATACACCAGCCTCGTCTAACTGGCAGAGGAGGAGGTGTTGCGGTTATTTATAATGATTATCTAGGTGTAACACACAAACCTGGTTATAAATTTAATACATTTGAAGTTCTTCATACTCAATGTATGTAGCCTTGGAAAATAAGTCTACCCAGTTAATTCCATTACTTATTTACAGGCCCCCTCCCAGAGGAAAATTCTCATTTGTATCCCTTCTGTTGCTCAGGAGACAAAATGGTGATTCTCTTTTAAGGATCATTTAAGTATTACTTTTGTCACAGTTCTTTCTCCTAATTTTGCCTTAGGAGAAATAAAAGAAGCAAAAGATGAGACAGCAATGGGACAAGTAGGAGTCACAAAAGAGATATTAGTTTGAGAAGCAGGAGAAATAGGGGAGGTCTCTTGTGTGTTTGAGTGTAGTCTCATTTACAACTTGTTTCTCCTTAGGAGAAATAATACAGCAAATGAGGAGACATTGCAATGAGAAACTGTTGAGAAGGAGGAGTTACACTTGAGATCAGGTTGAGGATCAGAAAAATAGGGCACTCCATAGCATTTCATTTCAAACTTTTATTTTATAAAACAAAGCAAACCAGTTGCACTTAAAACATGGACTTTAAGCAATGGGAGCTTGCACAGTTGCACTTTAAAATGGACTTCAAGCAATGGGACTCAGTGCCATGTTAATGCCTTGATAGGCTTTGTCATTGTAAAAAGAACCTATCTATAAATCAAACAACATGGACAAGTAAACTAATAACCAATAATATAAACAAACTGAACTTGTGCCAAAGTGCACCATACTGTGCACAGTGGTGGATGAAAGCATGGGCTGGTCAATCTACGTCTACTATCCTGGTCGTGGAACCAGCCACAGGGAGGAGGGAGAGAAGACAGAAAAAAAGAACACTGTTAGTTTATGAGCCACTCAAAAATGCAAAGTAAGACATTTGTCTGACAGTCAGCTTCATCCAGTAGTGTAAGAGAGGAAATAGAGAAGCATGTCTAATTTCTGGAAGTAGTGAAGTTGTGCAAGTGAAGAATGGGGGATGTGATAGCTACCACTCACGTTTGCTAAATGTTGCCCCATTACAAAACAGATTTTATTGATACACTTGTCAAGCTTAAACAAGTTTGTTAAATTCCCTCACCTCATCTAGTGAGTAAACTGTATTGTCAGGCTAGGATTAACCCCTGTCCAGTTTAACACTAGGCAAAACCTTGTTTTGGTTGGACTAAGCCTATTCAGTGTAAAAAAAAAAAAAAGGCATCTGAAAATAATTTAGTTCTGAGTCCTGATTTCAAAAAAGTAATTTGGGCATTTTTTTTTATGTCATCTAGGAGCTGGCTCCAGAGTCAGAATGTATAACAACTAAATGCAGCTTCACTTTTAGTTCTAAGGTGGTGTTTACATTAGACCGTATCCGTCTCATTTTCGTTGCGGATGCACTGTCCATGCACATTAAAATGCCGGGAAACGACTCCACAGGCGGAACAACTTGAATCCGCCAGGGCCCACGTATTCAACCCAGTTCGTATCTGATCCGGTGCTGTGTAAACATTAAGGAACGAGGAAACGCAGTGCTGAGCTCTAGCTGACGTCATTGGACAACGTCACTGTGACATCCACCTTCCTGATTCGGTGGCGTTGGGATCACACACACACAGCGGCTCAGTCCCGAATCACTGCTCGTGCGCTTCACTCGCGCGCTCTGTGAGCTGCGCAGGGCCAGAGTGCGCACCCTCCAGAGGGCACTCGATGTTCAGGGCGGAGTGATTTGGAGCGCAGGAGGAAGCGCTGAGCCGCACTGAGGTTTATTTACACATTTCAACTTATTTACCTCCTTCAGGCGCTTAAACTCAGTGAGAACATGAACATCACAGCCAGGTGTGTTTATCTGCTGGAGAAGGTGTTCACTTGCCATCCTTCCACTTGCAAGTGGTGAGTGACTTGCGCATGCCCGATATGCACTGGGATCATGTGACGTGCCGTCTAATTAGTCATGTGATTAGCGTATCCGTGTATTGGCGTTGCTGTGTGCACACGAATCGTTTTAAAAACGTTAATCTGATGATCCGCTGATACGGTCTAATGTAAACACCACCTAATAGTGGCTTCAATAGGAATATTTCTCCTGTGATCTGTGAGGCTTAAGTTATGAGTATTGCTGGACCATGTCACACAGTCCCATTGAAGGGCAAATCTGGCGTAAACTGATCCATAGCCTTGTTTGAGCTCACCAGGCGCTGTCCAAAGGAAAAAGAACAATAAAATTTGGCATAACCTAGACTGAGTTATGGACAGGGAAATAAAGCTGACCCAATAGGGCAAAGAGCCTTCAGTTTCTTTGCCCCATTAGGTCAGCTATAACAGAGCTATACCAGAGCCATATAGAATAATTTCTATATGTCTCTGAGCTATACTTCACTGTCCATAACTCAGACTTGGCTGTGCCACATTTTCTTGTTCTTTTTCCTATAGACAGCACACAGTGATGGGTCAATTTACACCGGATTTGTCCTTTCAGTGATTTGTAATATTTTTAGCCTAGAAATCTAGACGCCCCCAGCGGCAGCAAATGTAATTTGCAGCCAGGGACAGTCTAGCAACTCTTCATTGGGGCTGCGAACTGAAACCCCAAAACTGTGTGGGCCAATCACATTGTGAAGAGCTGAATTGAAGGGCGGGCATAACAACAGAAATGCGACGGTTCCGTGTTAGAGATAAACAGTAGAAGAATTCTCTGCTACTTGAAAACAAAGATGTTGCGAATTGTGGTGGATGAGGTTCATCTCGCGTACAAATGGTTAGTATGTTTTAGCAATAAAGTAGATAGGCTATTCAACAAGTAATCTGAACTGAATGATGTTGGGGGTAGCCTACGCTACAATCAAAGCTACAACAAACTACTCTGATGTTAGTTTATGGGGTCTGGGGTTAGGCTACATTACAGCAGTGACATCGCTCTGACCCCTACCAGTTTGCATATCGCACAAACAGATCCACAGAGGACGCCATTGCCGTAGCTCTCCACTCTGCACTAAGTCACCTGGAGCAGCAGCAGAGCTACGTCCGCATACTCTTTGTGGATTACAGTTCAGCTTTTAATACAATAATCCCGGACATCCTTATTAGAAAACTGGACACTCTCGGCGTCTCCCCTCTCACATGTGCCTGGTTAAAGGACTTTCTTACTAACCGACCCCAGACTGTGAGACTTGGCCCCCACTTCTCCTCCACCCACACGTTGAGCACCGGCTCTCCACAGGGCTGTGTGCTGAGCCCCCTCCTGTACTGCCTCTACACCCACGGCTGTAGTCCGACCCACAACAACAACCTTATTGTCAAGTTTGCTGACGACACCACAGTAGTTGGACTCATCTCAAAGGGAGATGAGGCGGCCTACAGAGAGGAGGTCCTGAAGTTGGCAGCCTGGTGTTCAGAAAATAACTTCGCTCTGAACACCAAGAAAACCAAAGAGCTCATTGTCAACTTCAGGAAGCACAGCACCGACCTAGCCCCCCTCTACATCAACAACGTGTATGGAGAGGGTCCACACCTTCCAGTTTCTCGGTGTCCTCATCTCCACCGACATCTCCTGGTCAGCAAACATTACAACAGTCATTAAGAAGGCTCAGCAGTGGCTACACTTCCTGAGAGTCCTCAGGAAGTACAACTTAAGCTCCAACCTGCTGCTGACCTTCTACCGCTCATCCATCGAGAGTACACTGACGTACTGTATTACAGTATGGTACGGCAGCTGCACTGCTGTAGACAGGGAGAGGCTCCAGAGGGTAGTTAAATCAGCACAGAAGATCATTGGCTGCCCTCTCCCCTCCCTGATGGACATTTACACCTCCCGCTGCCTTAGCAGAGCTAAGAACATTATCAAGGACAGCTCCCACCCTGGCTTTGATCTGTTCGACCTGTTGCCCTCAGGGAGGCGCTACAGGTGCATCAGGACAAAGACAAATAGATTAAAAAACAGCTTCTTTCCAAAAGCCATAACCGCCCTGAACTCGGATATGCTCTGACTTTATAGTCTATTTTATTTTACTATTTTACTAATTTATAAATGTGCAGTACTTTTATAAGGTGACTCTCTATGCAATACTTTCATAATGTGCAATACCACACTCCCATAATGTGAAACGCAACACATGCACCTCAAGACTGTGCACCTTACACACAACACATACACCTCAGGACTGTGCACCTTACACACAACACATACACCTCAGGACTGTGCACCTTATACACAGCACATATATCTCAAGTCTGTGCACCTTACCTTACCTTGCAATAATTCATGATGTGTAATATTTTATCTTATGTGAATCTCTTGTGTGATAATTTAAAATGTGACTGTCTCTGTGCAATACTTCTTATATATGTGCAATACCTCACTCCATAATGTGTAACACAACACATACACCTCAGACTGTGCACCTTACCCCCCCTTACACCCCCCCTTCCCCCCTTCCCCTCTCTCTCCCTCTCTACATGCTGTTTGCACTGTTATTGGAGATGCTTTAATCTCATTGTACATGTGTATAGTGACAATAAAGGCATTCTATTCTATTAAGTCACCTTCTTCGTTGCTCTGATTGGTTGTAGTGCTATCCTATTGCGTGTAGAGGGATTTGAAAGACAACTGTTTATCCTGCCCCTCCTGCCAATGGTGCGTCCCCAGACCCAACATCTTGATGTGGGTTTGTGCGATGCCAGGCTAACACATTTTGACACTGTATAAAGGTTGAATAATTTTAGTGCAATAGAGGCTTACCCTTAAAAGAGCCCACCAATAAAGCCTACCACAATTGGAAATAATTCAAAATAAGAGAGAAAATTACCCCAGCTTCATGGATTTTTTTTTTTTGGAACCTCCAGCCCTCGTTCGACATTTATTAATAAAAGCCTTCTTGACTTTTGAAGATTCCACAGCTGTCCATCCGCTGAGCATTCTGCAGTGCATAATGTAGGCTGCAGATAAAAGGCAAAATCAATCTATCAGTCTGGTAATAATAGCTCTGAAACTGACAGTTCCGGTCATTGATTTTGACTGGCTGAAATGTGTTCCTTTCTGTTGTAATTCCCGGCTAACCTTACACAAGGTTACACATCCTTGCGTACACATCCCTACACAAGGAATTGTAAAAAAAAAAAAATGAAGTCATTACAAGCTGTGGCCAACGTTCCACTTACTATTGTGTGACAATCTGTGTTATTGGTGTAGGGAATGGTTATTTTTAAATAAATCACTTTCATTTTAACTTGATGTGTCTTTATTGAATAAAACAATCAACGTATGTTCCAGAAAAGCAAAAAGCCACCTGAGGCCATGGGCTATACTGTATTTACAGTGGCTAATAGGGTCTAACTTCACTCTGCTGCACATCGTACCAAACTACACCCCTTAGCTAGCTTGACAAACCAGACTATAACATCAAAACGTATGGTCTGGCTATGACCGATAGACCGAGCTCAATCCAAGGTGTGGAATCAGTGGTTGTCTTTCAAACTGCCTCTGCACGCAATAGTAGCCTGATAAGCTACCATTAGGGTATGTCCAGGTGACTCTCTAGAAGGATAGAGCGATATGATTGGCCGGACCAAACTTGGGAGAACAGCTACTGAGGCCCTATGGTTTGTTTCTAGATGTACCTGCATGGCAAATCCATTTGCTACCACTAGGGTATGTCTAGATTTCTAGGCTACCCCTTAGCCATTGTAAATACAGTATAAATCATCACCCCTTGTGGCTAATTGCTTAAATACATGATTAAAGAATATTATAGAAATTAATAGAACAATTTACTTACTAAGTATTCCACTGACTTTTTCACGGTCCAAGACTTTTTTTCCCATCTGGAACTTTTCCATGCTTCCCAAAAGCAACAGCATTGGCACACTCCTCTGGTGAGAAGAACTCATCAAACAGAAGGTGAAAAAGATGAAGGCAGTCCTTCTTTGCATCTTGGTGGATGGCTGCAAGTCTAACAGAAGACAAGAAAAGGCAACTCTTTGGGAAGAGCTCCTGTTGGCTAACTCTGGACTTTGGGATGTCCCTGTTGGATCCACTCTTAAGTTCCTTAACACTCTCGATGAAGACCTGTAGCACTTCAACATCTGTACACGGAAAGACGTCCGTTTTAATGCTTTTAACACTTTAGTTTAGAGATGGTGTAGGGATCTATTTATGAATTACAATTAATTACTTATTTATTCACTTTTTTATTTATTAGAAAGTTTTAATGCTTGTAAAATTGTAAACTAGTTTAGAAATATATTAATTACACTTTATTTATTTATTTATTTATTTATTAACTACACCCCACATGGCAACAAATACAATTAACTTACCAAAACTGAACAACACATCTTTCATTCTCTTCATCTCCTCCTTCAGTTTGGACACTTCTGTCTTGCATGCACCACATGGTTCCCAAGGGCCATTCTCTCCTTGTTTGCTGAGAGGAGACCTTAGAATCAGAATCATTTAATGCCAATGTAGGTAAAACCGACTAGGAATTTGTTCCATCAAGGTTGCAGACATACACAGGACAATCTAAACAAAGTACCTGTCTATATTGACTGTGTCTGCAGGCAAACTTGAGCCCATATCTTCATCATCCATGTTCAATGGATGCTTCAGAGACGGAGTGATGGAGCAGCATATTGAGAAAGGACTCCTTGGCACTGGGAGTTGGGTTAGATGGTTTGTTTACACTGTGTGTCCAAAACCAAGAGAGCAGGCTGGTTCTGCTCTAAAGACATGAGTTGCGGGGAAGGAGGCTGGTGATGTGGCGATGCAAACAGAGGTGACTGACTAGATATGGCTTGTGAAGATGGAGGCTGGTGAAACTGTGGCTCATCCTCTGGAAGTACTGGAGAGTTGTAGAATCTTTGTCCAGCCACATGAAGCATGGCTGTGCTCTTACTTGTGTCATTTTTCTTGTGATCTAGGGTCACATACTGCACTGTGGCCATGTAGAACTTCTTGTGGCACCATCTAGCACGTACTTCTTCTCCTGGACTCAGGTCTTTGAAGCTGTCAATTGGTTCCCCTTCCCCTGTCATTACATCACAGGTCTTGTGAATCTTAGCTGTGTAGGCGTCGTGAAATGCCACAAAGACATGTAGGGCTAAAGGAGAACAACAGAGTATTTAAATGTAAAATTCAAATGTAGAGTAAAACAGTGTACACTTATTAGTAAAGTTATCCCTCTGCAAATATGTAACAGTTCATATGCCATCAAGGGCTGAGACTTTGCAAGATTAAACTATGCACATCAGCTGGTTTCTCACTGTAGATCTTTGCATTCTCAATTTTCCAAGTTTGCTACTGAAGTCTGACTGTTCAAATTCAGGCAAACCCTCCAGTGCACATGTGTGGTATGAAATTCTGATACCTTTCCAGCGCAATTCCAAAAAGCAATGCATGTCTGGCTCAGGGCTACACTGGACAGGGCATTATGTATACGGTAAAGCTGGGCATATGGCCACCCTTGTTGACACAAACCGCAGATGATAAACGTGATGGTAATTCCACAGTGAATAAATGCCAGACAACCGATTTCCTAATGTCTAGCCCTCAAATTACTGATAAAGGTAGAAGTATAGTCATATTAGTTCATTTAAATTTAGATTGCTGATGTTATTATTGAGCTAGCTAGGCCATTCACAAGGCGTGTGCAGCAGCTAACTATTCCGCCCGACTTTTTGTGCTACAAATTCAATTAATTGCAAAAGAAATGTTAACTGGTAAGTTATTCATGACTGCAGATGCCGACTTGCCTATTTCTCAATCCCTCGACCGCATCAAGGTGAGCTACTTCCTAGTTTACCTGGGTTGAAAGAGTGCCCTTTCACTCCTGTTACAATATGCTGCAAGTTAACAGTTAAACAAAAGTGAGAACATATTGTGGGAAATAATATACTTACCATTTTGGTCCGCCGCTGTTTGTTCAGCAATTTGGTCTGATAGTCTACGGTAGTCTTCCAATTTTTTAGGAGGTTGCCGGCTTCTTTTTGGTTGCATTGAGCTGTAAACCAGTGGCAATAATGTTAGCTTCGTGTTAGGTTTATATAAGTATTATTCTTGACCAAGAAGGCAGTAATATATTTGTGACAAAATTAAGGATTAATTTCTGTCAGTTAAAATGACCTTACATCTCGGCTGGACATTGTTTGGGAACATTTTGTTTATTTTGATATGAAATGTGTATTTTTGATATGAGATGTGTCTGAATGGCGGCAGGGTCTGCGATGATATCACACACACTCACAATGGCCTTTGATATCACACACAACCATAGCCAACGTGTATTGGGAATTAAAAGTTAGATCTAAGATGCATTCAATGATTTAAGTCAGTTTTATAGTTTTAAGTTAGTTTTATAATTACAGAATATACAGTGGTGCTTGAAAGTTTGTGAACCCTTTAGAATTGTCTATATTTCTGCATAAATATGACCTAAAACATCATCAGATTTTCACACAAATCCTAAAAGTAGATAAAGAGAACCCAGTTAAACAAATGGGATAAAAATATTATACTTGGTCATTTATTTATTGAGAAAAACGATCCAATATTACATATCTGTGAGCGGCAAAAGTATGTGAACCTCTAGGATTAGCAGTTAATTTGAAGGTGAAATTAGAGTCAGGTGTTTTCAATCAATGGGATGACAATCAGGTGTGAGTGGGCACCCTGTTTTATTTAAAGAACAGGGATCTATCAAAGTCTGATCTTCACAACACATGTTCGTGGAAGTGTATCATGGTACGAACAAAGGAGATTTCTGAGGACCCCAGAAAAAGCGTTGTTGATGCTCACCAGGCTGGAAAAGGTTACAAAATCATCTCTAAAGAGTTTGGACTCCACCAATCCACAGTCAGACAGATTGTGTACAAATGGAAGAAATTCAAGACCATTGTTCCCCTCCCCAGGAGTGGTCGACCAACAAAGATCACTCCAAGAGCAAGGCATGTAATAGTCAGCGAGGTCACAAAGGACCCCAGGGTAACTTGTAAGCAACTGAAGGCCTCTCTCACATTGGCTAATGTTAATGTTCATGAGTCCACCATCAGGAGAACACTGAACAACAATGGTGTGCATGGCAAGGTTGCAAGGAGAAAGCCACTGCTCTCCAAAAACAACATTGCTGCTTGTCTGCAGTTTGCTAAAGATCACGTGGACAAGCCAGAAGGCTATTGGAAAAATGTTTTGCAGACGGATGAGACCAAAATAGAACTTTTGGTTTAAATGAGAAGCATTATGTTTGGAGAAAGGAAAACACTGCATTCCAGCATAAGAACCTTATCACATCTGTGAAACATGGTGGTGGTAGTATCATGGTTTGGGCCTGTTCTGCTGCATCTGGGCCAGGACGGCTTGCCATCATTGATGGAACAATGAATTCTGAATTATACCATCGAATTCTAAAGGAAAATGTCAGGACATGTGTCCATGAACTGAATCTCAAGAGTAGGTGGGTCATGCAGCAAGACAACAACCCTAAGTACACAAGTCGTTCTAACAAAGAATGGTTAAAGAAGAATAAAGTTAATGTTTTGGAATGGCCAAGTCAAAGTCCTGACCTTAATCCAATCAAAATGTTGTGGAAGGACCTGAAGTGAGCAGTTCATGTGAGGAAACCCACCAACATCCCAGAGTTGAAGCTGTTTTGTTTGGAGGAATGGGCTAAAATTCCTCCAAGCCGGTGTGCAGGACTGATCAACAGTTACTGGAAACGTTTAGTTGCAGTTATTGCTGCACAAGGGGGTCACACCAGATACTGAAAGCAAATGTTCACATACTTTTGCCATTCACAGGTATGCAATATTGGATCATTTTCCTCAATAAATAAATGACCAAGTATAATATTTTTGTCTCATTTGTTTAACTTGGTTCTCTTTATCTACTTTTAGGACTTGTGTGAAAATCTGATGATGTTTTAGGTCATATTTATGCAGAAATATAGAAAATTCTAAAGGGTTCACAAACTTTCAAGCACCACTGTAATTTAGGGTTGTTAAGACCTTATGATTCTAATGTTAAGACTTCATGAGTTTAATCCTAAATGATGTCACTCACTCACACCCTCCCATAGACACACACACACACACACACACACACACCCCTCTCTGAGGTCACATACAAACACACACACATACATTCGACAGACAATAGCCGTTTAGAGAGATCATAATTTGTTATAAAAGGTGTTTGTAATCTTTCATCTTTGGCGAGAATACTGCGATTAAACAGCAGTGAAACCGATCTCTGGTTCTCTGTTTTTTTGCGGTGTTCCGTCCCAGACGTCTGGGTGGTACGAGGGCGGGGGTCCCGAGAAGTAAGTTGACCGATTGACTGTTTCTGACTGGGTGAACCCTAACAATTTGGTGGCCTGTACGGGGATTACTCCCAATCAGGTGAGTAAATTATTTTAATTGATTAATTTGATTGGTTAGACTTCCGCCTGGTTGGTAGTAATAGAAAAAGAAAAACCCAGTTGTTTATTATTCTGGTTATGTTATTGGTAATCCTCGTGTAGAGGCACGGGACGTTTTTATTTTGGGGATCCTCGTAGACTGGAAGAGCCACGGGAAGATTGATTAAACCTCGTGTAAAAGCACGGGAAGGCTATCCTCGTAATTTGTTTACGGGAAGGTGACCCTCGTGAAGTGAAGGAGCTGTCACGGGAAGAGCGCGCTTTTTATGTTAAACCCATAATAATTACCCTAATTAATCTCAGGACTGATTCTTTCGTGCCATCATGGGGGGAAAATTGTATTGTATTAAGGTACCCGGACCCCGAGAAAAAACCCACGGGATTGGATGAATTGCTGTGGTAGCACTCTACACAAATTCTAGACAATTTGGCCGGCTCAGTTTTGATTTATCCTCATTCAGGTATTTGCAATCTCTAGGAGCTGTGTAATGTATCTTTAATTGTTATAGCATTTATATAAGGCATTACTGGATATGCACAAAATAATGAAACAACAAATCAGTACTCTGGACCTGAACAGTCAGAACTGTGTTGCTGGTGTGCATAAATGTCAAACCTTTGGTCAATCAAACCTGTATAACCAACTTCCAAAATCCTTACTTCCTTTATAAAATCCTTATAAGATGCAAATTAAAATGATTTACCTAAAATTTGAATGATAATTAACAATGATATGCCCCAGTTACTTTTTATTCAATATTAATAATAATAAACTTTAAGAATGAATACAAAGCTTCAATGTTTGACCAAAAAAAAAAAACCACAGTGTAAATGTTATGTGCTCTTTTATCATCGTGGGAATTGATTATAGCTCTAAATAAATATTGAAGGGGGTTTTTTTTTGTTAAAAAAAAAATCCGTATAACTTTATTTGTACGCCCGTATACTATGTTTATTGAATCAAATCCGTATAAAATACGGACATTATGATCTCAACGAAAGCTTCACTGAATCGATTCTTTAGAACAAACTCGCATGCGTGTGAATCAATTTACTTGATTCACTCTTGATTCTTGACTCAGAAACTACGGAAACCTTATTTGTATTCCTGTTTTCAAATTGTAAACAATAATCACACTCTCATGCTGCATGAAATTAAAGTATGAACTTTCCTCAAACCATTACGTGTGCATGAACTCAACAAATGCAGTCCATGCGTCTGTATCGATTCGCTTGATCGAGTCATTTATGTTTCGTCCCGAAAAAGATCCGAATCGTTTGTGAATCTCATCACTGTTAGAAATCCAAGAGAAGAGATCCTCTTCCCTTAACACAGAATGGAATCATCAGAGGAAAAATCTGCTTCTTAATCAATTAGTTTCAGCGTTTGGTGAGTAGATCATCTGTATTTTATTTTATATTCATTGTGTGTTGATAGTCCGAAACTTGTAACTGGAAAGTTATCAGGAAAGTCACGAGTGGTCTGCGAGGTGATCTCTGAACAGGTCCGCGAGCACTCTACAAGACTATTAATGTGTTTTAATAATTAATAGTGCAGCTATTAATGCAGTTTTAAGTCTAGAGCTTATAAATGATGAATACGAAGTTTTCAAAATTGTGATGAACTCCAGTTCCCATGATGCTTGTGAACTGGGCATGCGCACTGGATAAAAGAAAAAGCAGCTCTTTAGGGCAAAACTCTCGTCTCATCAGATTTGGGCAGTAATTCTATGCGTTCAGACCTTAAATAATGAAATAACTGTACAAGCAAATACAACACAAAAACCATTTTTAAAACATTCACTTAAATTAAACAGACATGGTAAAAACAGAAGAAATATATTTAAGGCTTAGAGTTTGATTAATTCAGCCAAATCAAATATCACTTTCAGATTTGAAGATATTTATCAGGAATCATTTTTAAAATATTGAGTATTATACCACTTCCTGTTTAAAGGCATAATAAAAGGCATCAAATATATTTACCCTACGTGTGAATGGAAATGCCGAAAAGTTTAATGTTTAACCTAATGTTTAATGTTGATCTAAAACATTTTAAAACTGATCGTGTAGTGGTATTTTTATTAATCATATGTAATTCTAACCTTTAAATATCCTATATACTCCTGTTTCTAACGCGTTTTAGCGAGACGCGGACTTGTTTAGTTAGTTGAATTCGATCAACAGCGAGCTAACCCGCTCTTTACTTCATTTTTTGACATTTTTTGAATAATTGTCGTCCTATTATAAATAATATTTTGAATAATTGTTCCGTCTCTATAGTCTCTCTGTCTCTTTCTGGGAGATAAGGGCTCCCAGACTGTTACAGATAGCTATAATATAAATAAACAACTCATGCAAGCATAGCAGGCAAGGACAGCCACAGAAATCTGCAATGGGCAGAGAAAATCATTATTTTTGGCACTTTCTCACAATAATAAATTTAATAAGTAATCTCTTTATATTACTAGGTAAATTCCATATACATAAAGTCAAAATGTCCAAGACAACCAATTCTCATTAATACTGTTAATTGAATTAAAAATGTATTTTGAGTCTCTGTCACATATTGAATCCAACAAAAAGTGCTTATCAGCTATTCAATTTTATTCAAATTACATTCAGTGAAATTGTCATTTCAATTTGCTCTGTTTTTTTATCTCCTTTTCTTTCTTTAAACTTATTGCTACTTATGAGGCTAAGCTTAACCATGTTCCTCCTAATTTCGAACTATTGATATGAAATGCTCTGATTAACTGTTTGCTGAGTTTTAAACCTCCATACTTTTGCCTTTAAAAACCACATTGTCCTTAAACCTTTCCGCATTTTGTTGCACTGCAACCTGGAACTTAAATTGACATGAAACTAAACAAAATATGATTCAATATTCATGTGCATTCTGTTTATGTTAAGCAGTACCTCTCTCTCTGGATGTCATCCTACAGTCTCTTCTCGAGCAAGGCGTGGTGAGATCGTGCACCAGCTTGTACAATACATCTGTCAATCCAGTACCTAAACCCGATGGTACCTGGCGTTTTACACAAGATTTACGTAAGATTAATGAATTGATTGTTTCTTCTGTAATGTCACAGGTTCCTGCTCATCATTGCTGTTTTTCCATTAATGATCTCTGTTCTGCCTTTTTTTCCACGCACATGAGGAGATAGCGTTTGGACTCAAGGTTTCATTTGACTCTCCTGCTGTTTTTTTCAGCTGCAATTCATAACACACTCTGTGACCTTCTCCCTCCCTCAGGACTCTGTGGTCTGTGTGTTCTGGTATCTGCTGAGTCACCAGAAATCTGCCAAGACACTGACACTTGTGCCTGCTCCAACATCTGGCGCATAAGGGCTTTAAGGTTTCCAGAACCAAGCTGCAATATTGCATGGACACTTAAGTATTTGAACTTTTGAAGTTTTGAACTTTCTCAAGGTTGTCATTCTAGACACAAAACGCCCTGCAACTAAACATGCACTGATGTCTTTTCTGGGTCAGAAAATGGATCCCTGACTGCTCTTTATATAACAAGCTTCTCCGTTCTGCAATCTCTCATCACGATCCACTGCAACATCCTTTGACCTGGACTGACGCTATGGTGGTCGCTTATCACTCCCTCAGAAGCACCCTTTGTTCCGCCCCTGGGTTACCTGCTCACTTCAAGCCCTTCCACCTCTATGCCTGTGAACACCAAGGCACAGCCTCTGGGGAGCATGAGGGGGGGGGAATGCATCATTGTGCGTTTTTATCCAAAACATTAGACATTGTTGCTCAAGGCTTACCTGCGTGTCTAAGGGCTGTCTCCGCATGTGCTTTGATGGTTTTAGATGCGGAAAAATTGGTTTTGTCTCACCCATTGATCTTGCACTCGTCACATCAAGTTAAACAGGTGTTGCAAAATTTACAGACCCATTAAATTAATTTAATCAGTAATTTAATAGATAATTAAATTAACATATGACTATTTATTCTCTGTTCTACTAACAATCTCGAAATTCGTGTCACATCCTCTTTTGATAATGTAGGTCGCGCTCTTGCACGCCTCCTTAATTCTCGGGATGATACTTGGGATGACATTGATATTGTCTGTCTAAAAATCGTACATACTACTAGTATCAGGTCTGATCTCTCCTCCAGCCCTCTAGGGATGGGGGAAGTACTCTTTGTTGATGGTTCTTGTTCTAAATGGTTCTTGTTTTATAATTTATGATATTTATCATACCTCTGTGGTTATTCTGTGTGTTCAATCAATATCAGCCTGATATTCTGCATGAGACACACGCTCTTCCTTTCTCATTTGATTTTTGTCATCTTGATTGTGGACAAATTTTCTAAATGGGTAGAAGTTTTTTCCTGTTTTCGAGAGAACATGAAGGTAGTTCACTCGTACTCTGGCAAAAGAAATAATACCTAGTTATAATAATAATAATGATACATTTTATTTATAAGTGCCTTTCAAGGTACCCAAGGACACTGGACAGTAAAAAAGAAAAAACAAACAATAAAAGCAGAACAATAAAATAACAACAATAAAATAATAAGAAATCAATAATAATAATAATTGTTATAGTTATGGGGTTTCAAATGCCATAGACTTAGACAAAGGTACCCGTTTTACCTCAAAAGTCACACAAAACCTTTGTAAGTATCTCTAAACTGAACTGGTGTTTTCACATTCCTCAATCCTCTGGTATCGTAGAATGTACTAATCGAACATTGAAAGCCAAATTAATTAAGGTCATACAGGCCACAGGTTTAGTTCTGTAATCCATAATTCATTCTGGCTGAAATTCGTGTGAGACCAAGAAATTATTTTTGGAAGACCTGTCCCTCTCCCCTGGAAGAAGGGAACTCCGGCTCCGGGTACCTCTGATTTGAAAATGCATATGGATGAGTATTCTGCAGCCCTTATAGATAAGTTGCATAAAATTTGTACCAAGGTCAATAATACAATATTATCTCCACCACACACCCCTTTCAAGTTGGAGACAAAGTGCTGGTGTGACTTTTTAAAGTAATGATTTGGACAATTGGGAAAACCTAGATATAGTGGGCCTGCAGACATAGTCGCCATTACTTTTACTGCTGTTTTAACTGATCTTTTTCCACAGTGGATCCATGCCACGCGATTGAAGAAGGCTCCATAACAAAGTTGTGTTACAATGACAAGTTTGCTACTAACGTTTTCTCTGTGTCCCAAGAATCTCTGTTCTCTCTCTCTGTCTCTCTATTTCTGAGCTCTACACAGATTCGACTGAGAATCCTCAAGACGTTGTGAACAAAGAGGGGAAGAGATCTTGCGCCCCGTTTGGAGCCAATCATCCTCACTACAACCATGACAGTCCTCATCACAGGTTTCATGACTTCATTGTTGCTCGGGGCAGGGCTACCCGCCCGAGACTTCGTGACTGCTTCATCTTTGCTCGGGGCAGGGTTACCCGCCCGAGCCTTCTGGACCACTTCATTGCTCGGAGCAGGGTTACCCGCTCGAGCTGGACTTCGAGACTACATCTTCTGGCAATTCGCTAACTGGATTGCACAAGCGCACACCACACGAATGTGTTATGTCTGTCATCTGATGCCGTTTTCTACTATTATTACACATCTCTATGCTCTGAAACTCTGTATTCGTACAGGACTCTGTTCTCACTATAGGTCGATATGCCTTCTAATTTCATTTTCCCTCACTGTTTTAGAACAAATTACTCTGAAGGAAGTAGCGTGTATTTGGGACGAATTAAGAGGTTTTGAGTTTCTCTAAGCTCCGGTGAGGTGGGCCGAGGGCTGATCGGGCATGCCCACCCTCTGAGCACCAATATATGTCAAGAAGGGCAAAGATTAACTCAAGATTAATTCTCAATGTAATCACATATATGATCATGAGGTGATAATGATCAAATATGATCCTAGGATTTGATAATAGTGATACTATTATCAAAGGGGGGGATTGTTAGGTTTATATAAGTATTATTCTTGACCAAGAAGGCAGTAATATATTTGTGACAAAATTAAGGATTAATTTCTGTCAGTTAAAATGACCTTATGTCTCGGCTGGACATTGTTTGGGAACATTTTGTTTATTTTGATATGAAATGTGTATTTTTGATATGAGATGTGTCTGAATGGCGACAGGGTCTGCGATGATATCACACACACTCACAATGGCCTTTGATATCACACACAACCATAGCCAACGTGTATTGGGAATTAAAAGTTAGATCTAAGATCCATTCAATGATTTAAGTTAGTTTTATAGTTTTAAGTTAGTTTTATAATTACAGAATATAATTTAGGGTTGTTAAGACCTTATGATTCTAATGTTAAGACTTCATGAGTTTAATCCTGAATCCTGTTTGACCTTTCTCTGGTGAAGTAGCATTTCTTTGTTTTGCCAGACATATTCTTTGTTTATGTTTCGTATGACTGTCTTTGTTTAGGTTTGTTCTTATTTACTTATAACATATCTTTGTTGAAAAATTCCGTATGTACGTAAGCAATGACCTTTAAAATCTGTTTGACCTGCCCCAAGATCAAGCTGCTCACTTGCTCGCAAGTCAACCACACACACATACATCCAGGGATGAGAATTTTCCGCCGATCGGTGGATTTCCGACTTTTTCAGACCAAAATGATCGTTTTTGAGACCGATGTAAATCCGTTGAGAATTTTCGGGGGGGGTATGATTAACGATCTGTGGTCACCTTATAACGCAGACATCCCAAGTCTCCCAGAACTTCCGGGAGTCTCCTGCATATTGATAGAAGCGAGCAAGAGCGTGCGCGCGCAACATTAAGGTCTGCATCACGCATCTTAGAATGTGCGCGCGCGAGGGAGACTGTGTGCAGTGTTGCCAGATATTGCTGATGTTTTCCATCCCAAAATATGTTCAAAACCCGCCAAAATGCACTTAAAACTACCCAATGTGGCAACACTGCCTGTGTGCCTGTTCATGTAGCGCATGCCAGACAAAGAGCATCCTGATTGGGTTACTCAGCAAAATAAGCCAATCAGCTTTCAGTGTGGGCGGGCTTTTATCCCTTTTCTCGAGGACCGACTGGCATAGCAGAGAGAGAGCGTGCACCCCAAAAAACGAAAGTACAAAACCCACTTCAGCTCAGATTACACAAAAGAATCTCCCTGTCTAATAAGGGTAGAAAATAATGACAGTTTTGCGCGATGTACTGTTTGCAGCAGTGGTTTCAGCATTGCCCATGGTGGCTTAAATGATTGTAAAGGACATGTTGAGGTGAGGCACTCCTCATTTCATGTGCATTATATTTAGGTCTACAACAGGCTGGCATGAAAAGACCAAACTTAATGAAGATTTCCGTAAAGTAACAATGTATGAATATACATCATATATATCAAATACACGTCATATGTGTGTATCTTTTTATAAATGAGGTTAGCTTGTCTAATGTAGCATGTTGGGGAGAATCATAGTATCATATCTATATTTCTGATAAAATTTTAGGTATGATACCGTGTATAACTCTCCTACTTATTGCTCATTTCATGGGAGGGAATTGCTGGGATGTGCCGCGCGGGAGCATCTGCCCACATTTTTTTAGGCCGAGATGAACTTATAGTTTTTGATTTAAAAAAAAATTTCCAATTTGTAATGCCCATTGTACATGCCTGTTCTTTAACTCAAAATCACCATCTCGATCTTCAAATTGACCGTATGGTATATGCATTGCATTACACAACATCCTGTCCAGATAAAACCTAGTTAGTACACACAACAGTTAAAAGGAAAGTGATGAGTGATGTTGAATGTTGCCTGCTTAATATGCAAGACCTCCTGCTACCATGATAACATCAGAAGAAAGCTTAAGAGAATTATATGATAGAACTTTTTTCTGGTTTGCACTTCATTGTAAAGGATTAGAGTATTCAAAGACATGAATAGCAAAAATGCAGAAATATAATACTGTAGAGCTCGTTTATATTAAAAGGTGCATTGATTTTTTGAAATCATCAAATGTGAATTGATTAAAAACAAGTCTCTTGTACCATATTAATCATTTTCACCTGGTAGTCCACCAAGAAGGGGAATTTATTTCCAAATACATTGCAACTTTTTGCTGATAAAATTAATGGTTTTGGGGTTAAAAAAGTAAATAAAAAATAGCCAAAAATCATTAGCCCCTGGAACCCCTGGGCCCCGCCCCCCGGGCCATGGGTCCCGCCCCCTTGGGCTATGGGCTCCGCCCCCCTGGGCCATGGGCCCCGCCCTGGTTTTTTCAGACTTTTTAAATATTTTTCATTCTCATCCCTGTACATCTGAACATTCCATCAGAACAGTGATGTGACACAGACACAGATATCAAAATGATGTCACTCACTCACACCCTCCCATAGAGACACACACACACCCCTCTCTGAGGTCACATACAAACACACACACACACACACACATTCGACAGACACAATAGCCGTTTAGAGAGATTATAATTTGTTATAAAAGGTGTTTGTAATCTTTAATCTTCGGTGAGAATACTGCGATTAAACAGCAGTGAAACCGATCTCTGGTTCTCTGTTTTTTTGCAGTGTTCCGTCCTAGACGTCTGGGTGGTACGAGGGCGGGGGTCCCGAGAAGTAAGTTGACCGATTGACCGTTTCCAACTGGGTGAACCCTAACAATTCGTCATCTTGACTGACATAATACCAAAGTCATTTTGAAATTCTGTGCATTTTGGCTACAGCATGGCTTAACACCAATGGCATTCAAAACATACAGACCAAAGCTGTATCTAGGGCTTTGACAGAGACTAATATAAGCTAGCAATGTTAAATTGTCTAGCTTTAGACAAGCTGCACAGCCAGTGATGTGCAAGTGGCTAACATTAAACCAGCTAGCTAACGTTATGTGCTGCTTCGTCAGGTTGTTCAATGTCACCTATACACGACGGATTCGACATTGAGTCTAAAAATATGAAAGAACTTTAGCAAATTACCAAAATGTTACTGTACCTTCTGAGTTTTCGTGGTGGCAAGTTCTGAACAATCCTTCATGCCCACGCCGTTTCACTGGGCGCCAAACCTTGACTGGAGCTAAATTCTTCTTCTCGTGAGTTTGCCACGTCCGACCATTAGGGGTCATGTGTGGGTCATGCCGCAAGTGATCTAATGTCATGATGTCATCATCTGTGCATCTTTACCAGAGAGAACTGTGCTCATCCCCTGCTCGTCGTCTACAGAAGTATGTGAAAGTAAGTTGAAGAATGTTTGTTTTAATAATCTATGCTGCTGATGGAAGTAGTTGCCTGTATTTGGTTAGCTAGCGAGTTGCATTTTGGCACTAAGGCACTATTACAGTTTGGCTAGATACCAGTATGGACATTTTTAATGCTGTAACGTTAGCTTGCTAGCTTTCAATCCGAGTTCCTATGTTCTGGCTAATGTTAGCTAGCTAACTATCTGATGATAATGTATGACCAAACATTATTGCAAGATAGCTAAAGTTAGCTAGCAAGATGGCAGCAATCTAGAATTCAGTAGAGTTTTGCTCCAAATTCACAGATGACAGACCATCTCGCTGGCGGAGATTAAAAGAGAAGCGCCAACCCTACAAAAGATATAGAAGACAAACTGTATTGGTGAGAGTTTATTCTGTCTGATTTCCAAGACTTTTGGTTTGAGCATGTAATAAGTGAATGTGGCACAACAAGCATAGTTCTAGTTTTAGTAGCTTAGTTTGAGTTATTAATTTTCTCTTTTCAGAATGAGCAACCTGGAGAGAACACAGAAGCCAGGAGAACTTTAGCTCAGCAAAACTCTGGTTGGTTTAAATGGTGGGGGGGGGTGTCAAAGTGAGAAATGGGATCTAAAGTGCATGGAATTATATAGCATATACAGTACCAGTCAAAAGTTTGGAAACCCTTTCAAATTTGATGTTATTTTTTTTTCCTACATTGTAAATTAATACTGAAGTCATCCCTGCCAACACACCCATGTGGGTCCCACATGGGTTGAATGTGGGCTGCCCAGCTAGGCTCCAGTCTTGGCCAAGGGTTATGCGGTGGCCCCATGTGGGCAAGCCCAGTTGGGCTAAAAGTGGGTTTCATATGGGCCCTAGCTAAAACCTACTTGGGCAACCCAGGTTTCTCCCATCTGGGTCCCACACAGAGTTGTCCCATGTGGGCTCATTATGGGTCCCTTATTTTACCCTTTCAGGTATTGTGTGGGCCTATTACAGTCAGCCCATAGTACAGTTCTTTACACAAACAGCAATAACAAATACTTTTACTTCAACTGCTAACAACTCTAAATACATGTTTTGCGTGCCAATATCTTAAAAGCTGAAACATAACACTGACTCTTGAGAATGTGGTTAACACAGGCTTTAATTTTAATTTTAAAAAAAGAAAGAAAAGTACAGTCGGAGGAAAAAGTTTGTACACCCTTTCAAATTTCTGGTATGGACCATCAGACCTGGTATGGACCTCAGGAGGGAGTGCAGTCTGTGCAGTATCTGTGGTGTGTGTGTGTGTGTGCAAGTGTGTCTTCTCACGTACTGTATGTGTGTGTATCAGTGTGTGTGTGCCTGTGTGCATGTACAGTCAGCCATGATGTGCCTGTGAGGAGCTGTTAATGCAGACTCCCACTCCTGGCTCCCTGCCAAAAAGGTGGGCCGATAAAAGGTGTGTGTGTGTGTGTGTGTGTGTGCGTGCGTGCGTGTATCTGTATGTCTGCATGTGTGTCTGAATTTATGTGTGTGTGTGTGTGTGTGTGTGTGTGCACGCATGTATGCGTGAAAGAAAAAAAAAAATACATTTCTGGAGGAGCTGCTACTCTGGCCTGATGGGCCTGTCTATTCCTCCCCCTGTCCCTAGCCCCAATGAGCCATTTGGAGACTGCCTTCTCCGCATCCTTCCTTGTGATGGTATGAGTCATCGTGTTCTTCTTCAAGGCTCCTGCAAGACACAAATATAGCAGTGACTTACATCATGTGACAACTCTCAGCCAAATATCGCGTTTCATGTCTGCATATTAAATGGTAGGGGGGGTGTCATTCAGTTAAATAAAAATAAAACAAGAACCGTCGACTTCTTAACTACCCCAGACATGACCTATGCCCACCCTTACACACCTGTAGTTGCATGATTGGTATTCTCTATATTTGTAATACTGTATTGTCCACCTACCATAAACGACTTCAAACAGCTTGAGGGGCTTGAAGCCCCTCTTGCCATTTCTTCCCAAGAAGTTGAACTCTCTTGAAAACTTGTGTTCAAGGAGGAAGGCCATCATATGGCGGGTGGCCCCGTCAACAGTGGCCCCTCCAATGTCAGCCACAGCTGCAATCTGAGGGGTAACAAACACAATACAAGGCACAAGGCAGGTTAATCTATATTGCTCACTGGAGTAAACCTCTCAATATGGAAGCACTGCCAGATACATGGATATGAGCACACTTTAGAAGTTTCATATAAAATTCACTGTTAGTGAGTTGCGTTTCATTAAGCTAGACCTGGGGTCACCAATTCAAAGCAGTCTGTATTGATACTCAGAAAACTTAATATTTACAATGCGAAGAGCCCCCACAAAGCGATTTTTTGATGCAAGTTATAATCATGCCGCCAGCCAGCAAAGCCACCACGAGCAACCGAATCGTTGTTCAAGTTACAACATCCAGTCATGAATTTTAACTCTTGACTAACATGATCTTGATGAATGGAAAGCTCCACAAACATGTTCAAACATTGTATTGTTCAAAAGTTGTATTGAAACCAGTCCATACAATTTCGTATCTTCATCTAATTTATTTCATTTCATCAAGGCCAGGGCTATTCAATTAGAATTTCATTCGGGCCATATTTTGAAACCAAGAACTTAAGTTGGGCTGCACATGTTCAGCGGTCACTAACAACTGGCAATAGCAATTTTCAACCAGTAAAAACTATCTAAATATTATCTTAACATTGAATGTTCAATGTAGCCTTAAAAGACAAGCCAGAGAATCACAACACAAGATCATTTGTTGTCCTGCAATATCAAAACTGTTGCTACATTACTGCAGTAAACTGCAGGGGAAAAAACTATCATACATTGTGCAATGCAATTCATGCATTGTTCTTTATTGCAATATTTTGGACAGAGTACATCCCAGTATTGCAAGTTCAATAACTTTACTGTTATCTGACCCCACAAATTTACCAAACAGAAATTATCTGTCCTCTTAAGTGAATATGTGGTTGTGATAAAACACCACCAGGGGAAAAATCGCGGGAGGAAGATGTGTACAGCAGGCTACAGAGGATTTTTGCAGTAGCATAGGCCTACATAACTGCAAGTGATCTTGAAATAATTAATTGATTAGTGACCGGGCGCATCGGAACTTGATATGGAATGTTAACGTTACGTGCATTCTGAGTGACCAACTGTAACCTTTAGCCATATGAACACTACTGCAGACACACCCCATCCTTTTTGAAGGACCTTTGAAGTGAGTTGTCAAGTCTGCGAAGCTGCGTTCACGAATATTTTTTTTTACCGGACTCTAGCTTACTACAAGCATGGATGTGCCCATTGTCTCGTCAACGCGATCACAAAGCCAGGCTGGTCTCGTAACTGTATTTCCCTCCCAACTTGACGCTCAAACTTCTTTCGTTCACGTGTATGATACGGACATTCCACAAACACATCTCAAATGCTCACGCTTATTGTGCAATGGTCATCATTGACATGTCGTTTTGATCGACTTTGGGGGTTTAATTTCTTTACCCATAAAGTAGTCCTACGAAACTGCTAGATGCCGCCTCCGTGTTTAATCTTTGAAGTCGGTTGTCAAATCTGTGTATCTCCGTTGTCCGACGCCCCATAAATAATTTTCCAGTGGACTCTTCCACAGCAACCATGGACATGGTGCTAGCTCAGTCTCATTATTGAAGATGGGAGATTGTTTGCCTAGTCAACATTTGTTTATGGACTGATTTCAGACACATCGCAAACGCACGCACCTTGTACTACAGTGCTGCTTTGGCATGACGCGAGACGCTTGTTACTGCACATCGCAACGCCCGACACTCTTCCAATGACATTGAAAAGATTTGTTTAAGAATGCAAATAAGCATATTAAGAATGTAAAACGGATTGGAAATTAGAGAGGGAGGCAAACTAACTAGTGTAAGCGAGAGTTTAAAATGTATGTTTGTTCTGGAGACTCGCGAATGCTGTTAAATTTTTGAAGTGGGCCGCCAATTGAATAGGCCTGATCTAGGCCAAAGTGTAATATGTTAACACTTTTTTTACATCACCATAAGTAAACTTTCCTCGAAGAAAAAATAAAAAATATAAAAAGTATTTAACCTCAGTTTTCCAGGTTTGCGCTGCGCATATAGTGCCTGATTCGTCCCCCCCTGAACCCCTCCCCTCGCGCTTGTGTGAATCTCACAAACCCAGTTGCTCCACCACCACCAGCAGTAGCCACAGCCACTTTACATATGTCCTGCTACTTCCTTAAAAGTTTTCTGCAGTCGCTACGTGGTTATTATGGACAGGGAAAGCCGTGTGGATAAAGTTAATGTCATACGAATGTAAGCTGCAGTATGCTATTGGTGTAGCCATTTTTAAAACAATTGGGCTTTTGCATGTTAAATAACAGCCGTTCATAGGCTACAGGAAGCAACAGATAGATTCAGTTCACATACAGTACATTTAAAATACATACCAGTTCTGCCATGAAGGTGGGGTCTTGCAGTTTCTCCTCCATGGACATTAGATCAGTAATTGTCTTTAGGGGGAAACCTTCAGGAGTGGTGCGAATTAGGTCAGGCATGTTTTGACGATTTTGCACGAGGGCCTGGAGAATTCTCCCATGTTCCACTTGAGTGTCTTTCAGGTCCTCCAGTAGTCTCAAAATACGCCGAAACATGCCATCCCGAATATTTTGTCTTGGGATGAAAGACTCGGCAGCTGCAGGCGTCTCTGCAGGCGTTTGCAGAGCCCCGGGTGCACGCTGAAGAGGCAGAGGCGTTTGAAGAGCCCCAGGTGGAGGAGGAAGAGGTGGAGGCGTTCGCAGAGCCCCAGGTGCACGCTGAAGAGGTGGAGGTGTTTGAAGAGCCCCAGGTGGAGGAGGAAGAGGTGGAGGCATTCGCAGAGCCCCGGGTGGAGGAGGAAGAGGCGGAGGCATTTGAAGAGCCCCAGGTGGAGGAGGAAGAGGTGGAGGCGTTCGCAGAGCCCCGGGTGGAGGAGGAAGTGGTGGAGGCGTTCGCAGAGCCCCAGGTGGAGGAGGAAGAGGTGGAGGCGTTCACAGAGCCCCGGGTGGAGGAGGAAGAGGATGGATGTCATCATTCTCCTCATCCTCATCTTCGCTGGACATGACAACTGGCCTAAACATATATTATAATCAAGCACAATCAATAAGTTAGAGCATTTCAGTTAAACTGTAACTACTTCAACTAAAGCATTAGCTTATATTTATAAAGGAATTCACTAAGTCAGGCATCCGGGCATATCTCATGTTTGCACCAAAATCAGGCGCCCACCATACTCATTTGGGGGAAACCACAGGAGAATCGTAGGTTAGGTGTCTTATTTGAAAGCAATTTGAATAGTGTTATGTGAAGTGGTAATGAATGAACATGAAGGTAAGTTGTTGGGACATGGTAAGAAGTGATATCTACAAAAATTAGGACTTGATTGGCATTGAAAAATCACTGCATGTGCCGTTTATGTCCCCATTGGCGGGAGGCAGCAATACTACATACTACTCATGTTTTGGGAGGCAGCAATATTACAATTTGCGAACTGTTTGATGATATTAAGCTAAATTACTCATCATGTTCCTCCCATTGGCATTGAAAAATCACTGCATGTGCCGTTTATGTTGAAACGGCATTTATTGTTGGGCCAGAAAAGTGGAGCTGACTAAGAATTGGGCTTGAAACAGACGTTGCCTTTTGGATTGCCAAATTCTGCTTCTCATGGATCCGCTTCACAAACTGTTTGACAGGGTCTTGAGGTCTATGGACAAGCTTTTTTAGTTTACCTAAATAGGTCTCAAATGGGAAAGCTGACACATTGTCTAATGGGCCGAATTTCTTTGCATCGTCCGCTAGGTGTATCAGGGAGTGCATATTATAACTGACAAATTCAGTGCCATAAATGGAAGCTAACTCTCTGTTACAAAAAGTTTCAAAATCTCCTCAGCATAGTCACAATTTTCTGGACAACATAAAGTCAGACTCAGGAGAATTCTCATAGAGACAGATAGAAGCAAAAAGTGTCTGTACATTCTATTGGGTATGTTATTCAGAAGTACAACTCAGGAGAATTCTCATAGAGACAGATAGAAGCATAAAGTATAAAGTAAAAATTGTCTAAGCTCTGTCGCTTTCCATGTTGCAAACTCTAATAAGGATCGTGGTTTCCTTGCGAAGCTGGTGGGTAAGCAGTGTCTGATGGAGACCATATATGCTGACATGGCGACAAAGAATTTCATTGACTGCCTGCATGTCAATGGCCCCTTAATCCAAAGGAATATCAATTTGCGCATTGCCCCCAAACACACAAGGTGCATGTAATCCAATACAAAACTGGTAACTAAACCAATACCCAAGTAATTTAGGGGGGAGACTGAAAGTTGATGCTGTTCATAGCCTTGCCTACCAAATTTCTCATCGGTCCTGAGCTCTGCTGATATTTCAGGATAAACCACCTTCCCGTTCATATGCTGGCCTTTCTGAATGCACCTCTCACACCCATAATAACCTGTGTGACCTTTTGTACATTTAACAAAAGCCTGAGCTGGTGCATCACAAATAAAAGCATCAGGCATTGCATTGCTGAAATGGAGGTCATTGTGCACTATACCAGTTTGACAGATGGCTTTCATATCAGTGATAAATTCCTGCAAATATTCCTGTACATTCACTGGTTTAGACAGGCCCGAGTAAACTCCAATTACAAAAACTTTGCACTCTGGAATTTCCTTTATTCTACCTAGAATAGGCCACAGACTCATATTTGAGCTACGGAATAACGGCAATCCATCAATGTTGATTCTTAATGTGAGTGTAGTCACATCTGGCACATGTCCTAAATTTTTAAGTTCAGCAACGACAGCATTTCTGATCCCAAAATGGTAGTAGGACCCCCCGGCCACATTGCTGACATTACAAGATCGATCAGTGGACATAAGCGTTCTGGCATCCCGTGGGACGTCTAGGCCCTTCCTCCTCAGGATTTTAAACAGTGCAGATAGTGCTGTTTGTGGGATGTTGTATTCTGCCGCCCACTCAGCAATCCCACAGTCGTCATCATCATTTTCAGAAGAACCTTCATCTTCATCCAGATCACTGTCACAATCTGGTCTGTCACACTCATAAAAAAAAGAGTTTTCACCCAAGTCAAAATTGTCGTCACAAGCATCATAGAAAATGTCAGTGGAATCTTCGCTTTCGGATTGCTCTGACACGTCATCCAGTGACTCCTCAACAAGATGCAAATGTTCCTCCAATTTAGCCAATATTTTATGCCTTTTTGTTCTTTCCGAACACTCCATTGTTTCTAAAAAAAAAAAAATTAATAATAATAAAAACCTCCGCAGAACAGCTAGCTGAGCCACTGCACTGCAATGTTAATTTCGTCATCCATTTTTCAATTTACTCTTATATTAAAAATTTATTCTTAGTCTTAGTCACTTAGTCATTTGCAAATCATTTTTGATAAAGTCACATTTCAGTCACCTTGTGACTCTCACATGGTCCCTCTCATGGTATTTTGGCTTGCCAAATTCTGCTTCTCGTGGATCCACCTGACAAGCTGTTGGACAGGGTCTTGAGGTCTATGGACAAGCTTTTTCAGTTTACCTAAAATCGTCTCCCACAGAAATTCGGCCCAAAAGATAATGTCAAGCTTTCCTGTTCATATTCAGCTAGGTGTATCGAGGGATGCATGTTGTAGCTGACAAATTCAGTGCCATAAATGTAAGCTAACTTACACACACAGACAGCGAATTGGAGAACATAAAAAGTGATCTTCAAACTTATGTCAGTATCACATGGCGGAGTGGGGTCAAAGCCCAGAGGAACCAACACATGTAAAGCGAGTACACACCACTACAAAGTCATATATGCTACGGCCAAAACATGGCAGGCTATTCACATTGCAAGCTACAAGGCAACTGAATACAAATGCTGGCACACATCATCAAAGCCAAGATAACACGCACACCCAATACGTTTTCCCCCAAGGGCAGTGCACATTCATGAACACGCCAAATCACCCATTTTGGCTAACATGCCGTTTTAGGCTACATCCACACGACAACGGCAACGAGATGTTATTTAAAAATATATCGCGTCCAAATGGGCAACAATCAGTAAAATATCAGGTCCATATGGCAATGCAACGCTTGCTGAAAACGATGCAATACACATGCCACACCTCTAGGGGCGCTGTAAGACGGTCCCTTCGGAGACACCAGAACAATAGAAGAAGTAAGGACGCATGCGCATAAACTATTATGCGCGAGACTTCATATTAGCCACAAAGTCAGGAAAATCTGTTTGTAAAATTACATTATAATGACCAAATACAATGAAAAGTATTTTTCCAGTCTCACCTGTGAAAGGTAATCCCATGTGATCTCGTTTGGACAGCAAACCTGTTGGTACAGTTAAACGCAGCTAATCTTTATTCTCCACTTTGACCTATCCAAAATGGCGGCGAGGATGACGTATGATTCTACGCGGAAGGCGGCGTCTTTAATGGTCCGGAATAAATTGAATGATACACGTTGATGGATTAATTTGCTCTTCTACGCCCTTTTTGAGGAATGTATTGTAGGACTTAAACCCACATCTGAAGAGGTGAGATCGCTCCTTTTTTTCCCTATTTTTGCTGGCGGGATTGACTCTGCCCTAAGGGCAGAGTCTCTCTCTCGCTCACTTTGCACCATTACACAATAAATATTCACAGTGAAAATATTTTGTAAGCGCGTTTCATGAACCAAGTTATAGGATTTGTTGACAACTCGCATCGAGTTCGTTATACTTCTACCCGGCGTGAAGCACTCACAGTCATGTGGTTGTGACGTCATCGTAAACAAATCCATTCTACTCATCCAGACGACTTCACAACGGCAACGTTGCCAGATCTTTCCACTCTGGAACCCGTTCTCAAAAAGATTGCGTTTTGGGCACCCAAAACGCCGGTGCCGTGTGGACGCCAGGCCTAAATGATAAGCAATTGTATCGGAGTCACCTGAATCCGTTGCCGTGTGGACAGGGCCTTAGTCCCTCATGGCCCTCCAGTGGGGGAGTGGAATACACACATTTGTGAGGTGTGTGTGTGTGTGCCCGCCCGCTCTTTTACATATTATATGGAATTAATTGTCTGATGGAAACCATATATGCTGACATTGCAACAAAGAACTTCATAGATTGCCTGCATGTCAATGGCCCCTTCATCCAAAGAAATATCAATTTGCGCATTGCTCCCAAACACATAAGGTCATTATGCACAATACCAGTCTGACAGAGGGATTTCAGATCAGTGATAAATACCTGTAAATACTCTTGTACGTTCGCTGGTTCCGACAGGCCAGAGTAAACTCAAATGACAAAAACATTGCACTCTGGAATTTCCTTTATTCTACCCAGAACAGGCCACAGGTCAATGTTAATTCTTAATGTGAGTGTAGTCACATCAGGCACATCTCCTAAAGTCTTAAGTTCGACAACGACAGCATTTCTGATCCCAAAATGGTAGTAGGACCCCCCCGGCCACATTGCTGACATTACAAGATCAATCAGTGGACATAAGCGTTCTGGCACAATGACACAAGTGACACAACTGGGGTGGGGGTGGAATGCACGCATTTGTGAGGTGTGCGTGCTTGAGTAGGAAACCCTATGGAGTAGAACGAATGAGGTCGGCCATATTGTAAAAGTGGAGAATCAGTACAAGCATTGCTAATGGGAGCCCCGATCATCTAGCCTTGAAAATATCGCTGACCTTCACGAATTTCACAGCTTATCTTCCTTACTGAAGATAGTAACCACGAAAATAGCTTGATACTGACTTAAAGATCGGAATCAATATCCAAAGTTTCACCAGGCTTGATTACCAAAGTTAGCTAACGACAGCACCTCATTCATTTACATTAACTTAAAGCCAGTTAGTTCCTGTCCTTTTGGTTAACATGATGCAGTGAAAACATAGTTGCAGAAATAGCATAGTTATTGCCAAAATACACTCGTATCATGCAGAAAGATTTTACCAACCTTTTGTTAAGTGATCCAACTCGTGCGTGCACTCTTCTCTTCACAGGCAGCAGAGACAAAAGCCAGTCAGTCAGCAAGCAGCAGAAAGTGCGTGAAATGTATCCATTTCACAGGGGGTGGAGATTTCCCACACAGTTTGCATTGCTTCTTGCTTTTGTTATCCTGCAGGAGTTGCACTGGAATATGCCTGCTTTCTTTTCAGTTATTGCAAACTTTGTTGTGCTCTAAATCTGGTTACGTGGAATATGTGTGCTTTAGGTTGTAGCAAACTTTATCTTTTATGCTGTAAAATTGAGAAATTTTATTTTCAATTGTAATTAACGTTGTATTGTTTATATAGGCCGTAAGGTGAACCCCGAAAAGTCTTTCAGAAACAAGATTCCGCTCCGACGTCTCCGAACTACATAATATCCAATTCTTAAAAATGGACATATTATGAAATGATGTCATCAAAAAGTTCTCACCTTGTAATGCTGTCAATTTTTCGCACGAAGGCTTGAAAAAGCGAACTAATGTCATCAGCGCGGAATGATATTTTGGCACCGCGGAATAAGATTTCGCTACAGAACAGGTTCCACGGTTGCTGAAGTATCCCATAAACACCCGCGACGTAGCCCATTTCGTAAACAAGAGACCAACATGGCAGCCGCCACAGCCTCATCTAGCAGCAGTGGAGGAGAGGAAAGTTTGGAAATAACGGCAAAATGGAGAAAACTTCTTGCACGTAAGCAGTGCTATATGCATATAGCTTCTGTGAAGCACGGAGTGACCCAGGAATTTACCTTCAAAAGGTGGAATACATACCGGGACAGTATCCGACAGTGGCTGCAGTTGAGCGGTGAGAACAGGAGAGTAGCCGAAAACTACAAACACTGTTTAGATTTAGAGTTTGACAAGATACCCGAGGATGCTGCCTTCCACCCTGCATGTTACCGCAGGTTTACGGACAAACTTGCTATTGAACGAGCGGGAAAGCGTATGGTGCGCGAGAAAGAAGGGGGAGATGAAACTCAAGACGCCGCAAGACCCCCCGAAGCTGCCCCCTCCCCCCGAAGCTGCCCCCTCAACATCGGGCAGCACTAAGAGTCTTAGATCCAGGTCAGCACTGCCTATGTCCAGCTCAGGTCCCGTCCTTCCTGCCCTGTGCATTATATGTAAAAAAAAAACCCTCAAATTTGTCTTAAAGGGAGGCAAACGACAAAGGGAAGCTCTTTCAAAAGCTGAGACCTTAACAGCAGGTAAGCAAACCCACACACACCCACACACACACACACACACAAAGGGTCACTATCACTGATCAAACCCCCCCCCCCCACACACACACACACAAAGGGTCACTATCACTGATCAAACCCCCCCCCCCACACACACACACACACAAAGGGTCACTATCACTGATCAAACCCCCCCCCCCCCCACACACACACACACACAGGGTCACTATCACTGATGACTATCTACAGTGCTATCTCCCTCTGCAAGTGTGTTTGCATGCATGGATGTTATGTTTCAATGTTTGTATGCATGTAACATGTGTGCCTTTATGTGAATATGCTACTGGCAAACTTAAATTCCTATGTGGTAATAAGCATGTCTTTCTGTCTGGCAAGGCAAGTTGCAGACTGCTGCTGAGACTAAAGATGACCACAGTATTCTGGTACACATTAAGGACAAAGACTGTGTGGCTCTGGAGGTGCAGTACCACAAGAGCTGCTACCAGCAGTACACCAGATTTCTGAATGAGCCTGCTAGACAAGAGAAGGACAAGTAAGCCATGTACTAACTTCTCATACATGACCATAGAATCCTACTTGCTACTGTTCAATGTGAAGACAATTAGTCACAGCACTGTGTGTGTGTGTGTGTGTCCCCCTTTCTCTGTCACTGACACCTAGGTCATTGCCTGGATGCTGACCCCTGCCTTTTTGCACCATGCCACAGGACTTTTATATATTTTTATATATATTTTTTTTTTATTTTTGTGTATATATAAATTTGCATTTGTAATGTGTATATATCACTTTTGTTTACATTTTCTATTAAAGTTTGCAATTTGCCACATAGTTCTGTTGTATGATGACTCAGTCTTGCATCTTCTTTGTTGCCGCTGCTGCAGGTGCATAGTGCTGCCTAGTGCGTTTACCTACCTCTACTGTGCCGCTGCATAGGTAGTGAATACTTGAATCCCTGCCATTGTGCCTCTGAACTGAGCAATAGAACTGCAATATTATATATAGGTTGTATTATTATTATTTATTATTATTATTATTCCTATGGACTCTTCTCCTTCCTGCACAATTTCTTAAATCTTGATCTGAAATCACACGCATTGCCTATATATTATATATGCCATTTTATGGCTAATCCATGGTGTATACAGCCCACAATGACGAGTCAATACTCTATTCCATTACTGCCTGTGTAACATTTGTAGGTCTGTTTTTCAAGCAAATTGTTTTATGGTTGATCAGTACTTTATAGTTAATAACCTAAGAGAATGAATACATGAATGGTCCTAGTCATTAGACCATTACACCATATTTTGTACTATAATAATGGTGATAATAAAAATTATTTTTATTCTAATAATAATAATATAAACACTTCAATATACCACATATATGCAGTATTGTCTTAGTGATGTATTTAAAGCACTATTTAGGACTTAGAAGACATTTCACCCACTTTGGAGGGTATTTTGGAGACTTTCTACTAATGTGACTGTAATTACGCAAGCTGTCAGCTGATCTGTGGTCAAAAATCGGCAACGCGATTGGTCCAGACCGGTCACGTGATGTCCCGACACGTCATTTTTAGAGGAAAATAGTTCGCCACGCGATCGCTCGGTGCGAGGAATTGACAGGATTATAAGGTGAGAACTTTTTTCGCCACACTTTCTAGTACTCATTCTTAATTTTAAAATAAATATTTCGTAGTTCGGAGACGTCGGAGCGAGATGAAACGAAAACGGGGTTCACCTTACGGCCTAATATTATGTTATGGCATCTTAACTAGTAGGTGTGGGAGTAAAATTCTTGTGTTTTTGAATTGAATTGAAATGGAGCCTTGCTGGAGCCCACTTACTGCCCATGCTTAATTTAGCCCATTTAATGCCCACCCATTGCCCATATGGGCTCCAACAACAAAGCCCACTTATTGCCCATGCTAAATAGCCCATTTAATGCCCACCAACTGCCCATGTGGGGCCCAACAACAAAGCCCACCTATTGCCCATGTTAATTTAGCCCATTCAATGCCCACCCATTGCCCATGTGGGGCCCAGCAACAAAGCCCACTCGAAGCCCATGCCCACCCGAAGCCCACCTAGCCCAGATGAGACCCATGTGGGCCCCAACTGTACATGTTTGCAGGGATCCAGACTATGCAGCAACACATAAGGAATCATTTAGTAAACTTTAAAATGTTAATCAAACCAAAATATGTTTTAGATTTTAGATTCTTCAAAGTAGGCACCTTTTGCTTTGATTACAGCTTTGCACACTTCTGACATTCTCTCAATCAACTTCATGAGGTAATCACTCGAAATGGTTTTCCAACAGTCTTGAAGGAGTTCCCAGAGGTGCTGAGCACTCGTTGGCTGCTTTGCCTTCACTCTGCGGTCCAACTCATCCCAAACTTCTTCGGACTGACTGACTGACCTTCATTTCTTATAGTAATGATGATCTGTCATTTTTCTTTACTTAGTTGAGTAGTTCTTGGCATAATATGGATTAGAACAGTACTCAAATAGGGCCATTCACTGTATACCAACTCTACCTCTTCACAACACAACTGATGGTCTCAAACACATTAAGAGTTCAAGAAATTAGCTCTTGACAAGCCACAGCTGTAAACTGAAAGCCATTCCAGGTGACTACCTCATAAAGCTGACAGAGAAAATGCCAAGATGTGCAAAACTGTCATCTAAGCAAAAGGTGCCTACTGTACTTTGAAGAATCTAAAATATAAAACATTCTGGTTTGATTAACACTTTTTGTTTACCAAATAATTCCATATATATATATATATATATATATATATATATATATATATATATATATAAATTTTTTTTCTTCATAATGTCGATGACTTTAGTATTAATCTACAATTCAGAAAATTTTAAAATAATGAAAAACCACTGAATTAGAGGCGTTTCCAAACTTTTGACTATGATTTTCTTCTGGCAGAGAATGCACACCCTTACAAATCAAACAAAATATTTTCAACAACTTTCCTGTGCTTTTCCCACCTCACAGAATCTAAACCCACAAAATCAATGCATCTTAATTTACTGTTTATGCTCAAATTTGACTCCATTTCAGCCATTTAATTTCAAATAAATGAATTAAGTCTTTCTTAGGTAATTTATTTTGTACATAGTCCTGTGGATTGTAGAGTTCATAAGTAAATCTTGCAATTTTGAGCATTTGTTTGATTATATTTTGTAGAAGAACTGAACTTGTTGAATTTCTTTTATGTTAGGACCAGCCGACCAGAGGCCATCCCATGCATCCTGCTCTTCCTGTCCAGAACACCACCCTGATGCATCCTGTCCTTCCAGTCCAGAAGGACCTCATCATCCTGAAGGACCCTCATTAATGGATGATGTAGACCTGAATATTGAGCCCACAGACTCATTTGATCACACCCTTTTTGAGTTGGTTGAGGATTGGGGGTTTAATGACAGACTTGTGTTTTGAAGACAGTTCAGATGGGGGAAACGGGGTGAAAAACTCTGAAAACAATGGGGATTGTCCACTCTATAAAAATGCACCTATTTCAGTTTAGCCCAAGAGCATTAGCTCAAAATTGAGTCCAACCCAGAACAAATTAGTAACAAGCTGAATTTTTCAGAATATGTTCAGAATACCCTTAGGAATAACATACTAAAAGTCCCCGGGAATCCACCTTGTGCTCTCTGAGAAATTCAAGATGGTGTCCAAAATGGCCGCTGATTGGAGATTTTTCAATATCTCAAGGATAAAACATAATATAAATGCAATTAAAATGTTAAATTATATGTTCTCTCATACAAGCAATGCAAATCCACCATTGTCATACTGTTAAAATTAAAATTAACCAAGATTACAAGGTCATTAATGTGGAAATTACATGGAATTTGATGGTTGACATGATTGACAGATTAGCTTAATAGGCTACCTACATACATGAACATAATGTAAGACAACAATTAGACATCAATTTCCTTAATATTTAGTGCATCTTTAAGCTTTGATAAAATATTAAAGGGAAATTAAATTTGAGAACTCTATCTTCTAAAACTACAATGGCAAGCTGTTTCAGTACACTTCTTCAACATTCCGGCGACTTTCATGACAAAAAGGTCTGCCTCAATAAAAGCTCTTGCTTATAAACAATGAGTAGACTTAAACACTTCTCAGTGCCTTAGTTGTAATGCTTGGACCTTTGTTGTACCATCAATGAAGTAGGGAATTTATTCAAGCTTGTTTAAGGGTGGAAAAAATTAATCTTTGAGTTTCTAGCACCAGTCCTTACTACTAGCAATGCCAGTGTGTTCGGACAAAAAATGACTAAACTCAGCATGACCTTTTAAAAATGACTGAACTCAGCATGACCTTTTAACATGCCATTTTTCATTTTACACCACCAATTTACTTTAATTAATATTAATGAAAATAAGTGCTCCAACCCCTAGTAATTGTGTTTGTTGTTTTGTTAACAGAATAAGATGATACGGAGTGAACGAGTAACCAATGGATCCACACTCTATAATCGGTAGTGTACATTAAATAGCACATGTATAGATTTACAATTATAAGTCTGTAATTATTAGTCCTAAACATTAAGAACTGAAGCCATTTCAAAAACATATGAGATATCTTCATGATACCATGACGATTATTTTGTCAAAACAGTCATTGTTATTTCTTCTTGGATGTGAATTTATGGGCCAGGGCGTTTCAAGATTGATACTTGATTCAAGGATCGGACTGGATGAAACCTACACACATTCATAGTACTGTGCACATTCATAAATGTGAACTGGTGAAGTGCCAAAAATATGACAATCTAACCAGACATGGCAAGCGAACACATTATACGCAAATATACTGTTATAATAATGTGTACATTGTTATTATATAATGTTATTACACAATGTAATTAATACACACATGTTGGAATTTACTCTCCTACCCTACAAAACATATATTCTGACCTTTTAATTGCATTAATATTTTGTTTTGGGCCTGAGATATGGGCAGATCTCCATTTGGCGGCCATTTTGGACGCCATCTTGAATTTCTCAGAGAGCACAAGGGGGATTTCTGGGGACTTTTAGTATGTTATTCCTAAAGGTATTCTGAACATATTCTGAAATTTTCAGCTTGTTACTAATTTGTTCTGGGTATAACCCTATTACTCCTGGGCTAGTTGCTGAGAGTCTTCTCCTTATAATGACATGCAACTAGACACAGAATTACAGGTAAGGCGCAAAGTGATTTATTGACATTGGTCACCCTACACTGCCCTGCTGAACTGCAGACTGAGTGTCTTTGGAATCTTAAGAAATTTAAAGAATTTTTTGATAATTCAAATTCTGATTTTCTTATGCACAAGTATTGCAACAGTTGCTTTATGTCTGTACAGAGTGATGACACCCAGTGTCAAGCTTGTGAAGCAAGTGTGTTAACAGAGGGGTCCACTTCATATTTGATTGAGGTTCCTATTGAAACACAAGTCAAGTCACTGTTTGCAAAAATAGGTTTTGAGGAAAAGCTAAAATTCAGGTTCACTCAACAACAAAAAAAAGGTTGTGACACAATTGAAGACATATATGATGAAGTGTACTGGAGTTTCACAGCTTGTGATGGGCCACTAATGGCCCTTTTCCACTACCCTTTTTCAGCTCACTTCAGCTCGCTTCAGCCCGACACGGCTCGCGTTTCGACTACCAAAAACCAGCACGACTCAGCTCGTTTCAGCCCTGCTTAGCCCCTAAAACTCGCACCGTTTTGGAGTGGGGCTGAAGCGAGCCAAACCGTGCCGAGTGAGGCTGGGGGCGTGAGCAGACACTCCCCTGTGCACTGATTGGTGAGGAGGAGTGTCCTCACATGCCCACACACGCCCCGCGAGCACGCTGGGATCTGTAAACACCGCAAACCCGGAAGAAGAAGAATTACGAATTACGAGAATTTCTGAAGCCTTATGCGCCTCGCCTCATCTATACGCTCTTGCCAGTATCTGTTGGCGTTGTCGGTGACAACAAGCCACAGCACCAAGACCAGCAACGCTAACGACTCCATGTCCTCCATGTTTATTGTTTACTCTCCGGGTCGTGAGACTACCGCTTAAAAGGTCACTGAATCAGTGACATACAGAGCATCGTGGACGAGTTCGCGGAGCGCAAGGCTCGTCGTATGCCCTTCAAATAATGCGCGCAGTAGGCTATTGATGTTTTATTATGAGCCATGTACAGTATGTCACCTAATGTTTTTTTGTTTCTGAGTTACATGTTCGTTTGAAGGACTTAATGTACAAAATAACATAGTTGCACCCCGTAGTGTTGAAATTGGTAAACACAGTGCATTCAGTGAGGTTTGCACCGCCCTCCTTTTATTTCTGACTCTTCCTGTCACCGTTGCAACCTCTGAGCGCTCATTCGTATGCCCTTCAAATAATGTGCGCAGTATAGGCTATTGATGTTTTATTATGAGCCATGTACAGTATCCTAATGTTTTTTGTTTCTGAGTTACATGTTCGTTTGAAGGACTTGATGTACTAAATAACATAGTTGCACCCGGTAGTGTTGAAATTGGTAAACACCGCAGTTGCGGACATTTTGTAGCCTAAAATGATGTTATGATCAGCTTTAATAAAGGGCCCCGTCCCCGGCCCGGCTCTGACTTGTTCCGCCACTGTCACTGATGTCACTGTTTGCGCTGCTTAACGACATCACCTGACGTCCACCCACTTTCGCTAACTCCACCCAATGTGTCCACCCACTTCCAGCCAGCACGGTTCAGCGCGGTTGTAGTCGAAATGCAACTCCAACAGCCCCGCTCAGCTCGACTCAGCTCGACTCAGCACGGCACGGCTCAGCCGCGTTTGTAGTGGAAAAGCGGCATAAGTGATTCAAGAAACATCTCTTTGATATGGAACACAGATGGAATACCCATATTCAAGTCATCCAAATTCTCTGTTTGGCCCTTTTATTGCGTCATAAATGAGCTTAGTTTTGCTGAACGTACTAAACGTGAAAACATGATATTTGCACGTGTATGGTTTGGGGATTCAAATCCATCTATGCTAACATTACTTAAACCACTGTGCGACACTCTTAACAAAATTGAAAAAGATGGCATTCTTGTACAGTTTGCTGGAGCCCCTGAGCCTTTCATATGCAAAGTCCTAACCATTGCAGGAACATGTGATCTACCAGCTAAAGCATTAGTGCTCAACTCTGTTCAATTCAATGGATGCTTTGGCTGTGTGAAATGTAAACTGCCAGGTCAGACAGTAAAGACTGGAGAAAGGGGGCATGTGCATGCCTTTCCCTTTCAAGCAGCAGATCCAAAAGGTCCTCCTTGTACCCATAAGGGGTTTATTGATGATGCCAAGGCAGCGTATTACACCAAAAGCACTGTCCATGGAGTTAAAGGCCCTACTTGGCTCAGTAGACTAGCCAGTTATGACTTGATCGCTGGCACCGGCATTGATTACATGCACGCTGTACTACTGGGAGTTATGCGTGTTAATGTTTCTATGGTTTTCCTTAGAATTCTCTCGCGCTCCCTTTAGTATGGCCAAATCAGTACATGAAATTGAGAGACGCATGAATGAAATTCAGCCGCCCTCTATGACACGATATCCTCGCTCTGTGTCTTCTCACAGAATGTACTTTAAAGCTTCAGAGTATCGGTCTATTTTGTTGTTTTTTGGGCCTATTGTGTTCCGTGGGATTCTTGGAGGTCTGTAAGACGGTCCCTTCGGAGACACCAGAACAATAGAAGAAGTAAGGACGCATGCGCATAAACTATTATGCGCAAGACTTCATATTAGCCACAAAATCTGGAAAATCTGTTTGTAAAATTACATTATAATGACCAAATACAATGAAAAGTATTTTTCCAGTCTCACCTGTGAAAGGTAATCCCATGTGATCTCGTTTGGACGGCAAACCTGTTGGTACAGTTAAACACAGCTAATCTTTATTCTCCGCTTTGACCTTTCCAAAATGGCAGCGAGGATGACATGATTCTACGCGGAAGGCGGCGTCTTTAATGGTCCGGAATAAATTGAATGATACACGTTGATGGATTAATTTGTTGTTTCTCACCTGTGAAAGGCAATCCCATATGATCTCGTTTGGACAGTAAACCTGTTGGTACAGTTAAACGCAGCACATGAATCTTTATTCTCCGCTTTGACCTATCCAATATGGCGACGAGGATGACGTATGATTCTACGCGGAAGGCGGCGTCTTTAATGGTCCGGAATAAATTGAATGATACACGTTGATGGATTAATTTCTTCTATGCCCTTTTTGAGGAATGTATTATAGGACTTAAACCCACATCTGAAGAGGTAAGATCGCTCCTTTTTTTTTCCCTATATTTGCTGGCGGGATTGACTCTGCCCTAAGGGCAGAGTCTCTCTCTCTCTCTCACTTTGCACCATTACACAATAAATATTCACAGTGAAAATATTTTGTAAGTGCATTTCATGAACCAAGTTATAGGATTTGTTGACAACTCGCATCGAGTTCGTTACACTTCTACCCGGTGTGAAGCACTCACAGTCATGTGGTTGTGACATCATCGTAAACAAATCCGTTCTACTCATCCAGACGACTTCACAATGGCAACATTGCCAGATCTTTCCACTCTGGAACCCGTTCTCAGAAAGATTGCGTTTTGGGCACCCAAAACGCCGGTGCCGTGTGGACGCCAGGCCTAAACGATAAGCAATTGTATCGGAGTCACCTGAATCCGTTGCCGTGTGGACAGGGCCTTACTTGTGCACTTGGCAGACAGTGTCAGATCTCTGGGACATTTGTGGACTCACTCTTGCTTTCAGTTTGAAGACAAAAATGGACATTTACTTCGTCTCATTCACGGCATGCAAAATATACAGGGGCAGATGGTTAATGCTGTCAAGCTTATACAGTCTCTCCCAAGTATTGCTCAAACCATAAGGCTAGATAATGCAGCTGGTGAATTATTTGTCAAAATGAAAAGGTCTGGTTTGTGTCTAGTTGGTAGCATGGTAAACAAAGTGACACTGTTTGGTGCATCCTATAATCTTAATTTAGAACCAAACAATTTGTCTGCCTTAGAAAAGTTACTTGGCCACAATCCACAGAGTAATGTGGTTACTACATTTAGTAGAGCTCAAATAGGTAGATCTATGTACACCTCAAAGCAGTATGTGAAGGCAAAAAGAAGGAACAATTACAGTATCACATTTTGTGATGGGAGGCAGATTAAGTATGGTCAGATTGAATTCTTTTGTCTCCACAAAGAAACTCATGAGTCCCCAAATAAGATGAAACTTGCCTTTGTGAATGAATTATCATGTGCAGGAGTAACACTTCTGCGTGATGCTGTAACAGGTGGTACATGTTTCCACATTGTTAGTTTGCTAGAAACCCCGGTCAAAAAGACAGCTGTAGCACTTGAGAATATTTTGGGGAAGGTAGTGTTCTTAGATTTGTCTTTCATGCCTGGTGTTGTGTTTGCTGCACATTTCCCCAACACACTTGAGAGGGATTAGAAAAGTGGACAGTGTCATTTACTAAACGTGTATGATTTACGTGCTTTTGAATTATAATAAAGAGATGGTAACTTGAAGTGAAAGGCTTGGTTCTTTTGGTTTTATTGGTAAAACATGATTATTGAAGTGTGCAAATGTGAACTTGAAAAATGTGCAATTAAAACAAATAAACCAATGAAAATTGTTTGAAAATTGCTGTACCACAGCTAGAGACCTCTTATTAATTGATATTAAAATAATAAATATACATTAATTTATACCATAAAACAAATAGGTCTGGAATATGAGATGCATAAATTGAGGAAATCTGAGTATTGTTTAAGCCTTTGTTGAGATCTCTCTTGTAAATCAAAAAAGGACTAAACTGAGATGACTAGAATGAGAATGGTTCAAGATTGTGTAGAGACCTCTTTTACAGAACTGACGGAGCCTAATCTGAGACTCACCAAATAGATCTGAAATAAAAATTGTATGAGTTTACAGAGAGAGCTCTCTGGTGGATCAGCCTGAGTAAAGTATGAGATGTATAAATTGGTCAACACTGAGCATTATTTAAAACATTGAGAACTCATTTGTAGATTAAAGGGAGTCTACAATGAGAACTTAACTCTTTTGCTCCAGAGATGAATCTGAGAATCAGGAGACAAAAGCAATAATCTCATTTTAATATCACTATGATCTCATTATTGTCTAGGAGAAACAATTGAGAAAGAGAAGAGATCTCATTTTAAAATTTCCTTTCCTCTGGGCTGGGCCATATTCTGAGTTTCTTTCTGAATTTGCACATTTTCTCAGATCTGGTTATTTCCTTAGACAAAGCTTTAGTTGTCAGATTTTAATATTCACTTCGATAACCCAGAAGACCCTTTAAAAACAGTATTTGTGTCCATTTTAGATTCAGTAGGGATTAATCAGAATGTCATAGGACTGACCCATAGTGGTGGTCACACCCTCGATCTAATACTAACATTTAGGTTAAACATAGACAATATAGTCATACTTCCACAGTCTGAAGTTATCTCAGATCATTATCTCATCTCATTCAAAATATGTCTGAGTAATATATGCACCTCACCACACTACTGTATTAAACGTACATTCACGTCAACTACTGCACAGAGCTTTATAAATGATCTCCTAGAGTTATCAACTTTGATTGGGTCACTGTCAGCCCCTGCAGAACTTGATCAGGCAACTGAATGCTTAGTCAGTGTTCCGCCATACTTTAGATAATGTAGGTCCTCTTAAAAGGAAAATGGTCAGACAAAAAATTAGCACCCTGGTATAATGATGACACTCGCACATTAAAACAGACCACTCAAAAATTGGAACATAAATGGTGTCAAACAAAATTGGTAGTGTCCAAATTAGCGTGGAAGGAGAGCTTCCTGAAGTATAGAAAAGATCTTTGATCAACATATCTCTCCTCCCTAATAGAAGATAACAAAAATAATCCTAGATTCCTATTTAATACTGTAGCAAATTTAACCAGGAATAAGTCCACTATAGACATATGCATACCTGTAGTATGTAGGAGCAACGATTTCATGAATATTTTTTTTTAATGACTGAGAATATCTGACAAATTCAAACTACTAATTTAAGGTCAGACAATGTAAAGCCTAGGTCACAACCGGACGTACAATTTTTTGGCCATGCGATTTTTGGTGTTTCCCAAATCGCTGCGTTTTTTTTTTTGTTCATGGAGAAAGACCCACGTTGACCGTAAGTTTGTCTTGCAACCTGAAAAAAACGTAAGCGCCCGTAGAGTTTGTTTGACATAACAAAGAACCTTTGCGGCCGGTCTGCGGCCAGTCTACGGCTCAAAAATCAGCACGTCACACGCACACCCTCCGTGCGTTTCACGTGCGCCCTCCGTGCGTTTCTTGCGTTTTTTGCACGTAGACCGGCCGTAGGAGCACGTACGGCCGGTTGTGACCGAGGCTTAAGGGACCCTGTAGATAACAATATAACTATCAGATCATCAATTAGAATGTTTTACTTCCCTAAAAGAAACTGAATTACTTTCATTAATCTTGGCATCAAAAGCCTCAACTTGCATACTAGATACCTTACCTACACGTCTATTCAAACAGAGAATACCTGAAGTAATTGAATCGCTTCTAAAAATAATTAATTCTTCTCTTATGATTGGCTATGTACCCAAATCCTTTAAATTAGCAGTTATCAAACCCCTGATTAGAAAACCTGACCTTGATCCCTGTCAGCTGTCCAATTATTGGCCAATATCAAATCTCCCCTTTATCTCCAAGATCCTTGAAAAAGCTGTGGCACAGCAGTTATGCTCATATTTACATAAGGTTAAAGTAGTAAATGGCCTACTGTTGGCATCTGATCAGGGCTGTGTCTTGCTGCTTGTGTTGCTTGACCTTAGTGCAGCATTTGATACCATTGATCATTCCATTCTTCTGGATAGACAAGAAAATGTTGTTGGAGTTAAGGGAACGGCCCTCTCCTGGCTCAGCTCTTATTTAACTGATTGCTATCAGTATGTTGATATAAATGGTGATACTTCCAGATGTACTGAGGTAAAGTTTGGTGTTCCACAAGGTTCTGTCTTGGGTCCACTTTTTTTTTAAAATGTTACCTCTGGGTGATGTTATTTGTAAACATTGTATTAGTTTCCACTGTTATGCTGATGACACACTTGTGTTTCTGCAAAACCTGATGAGAGACACCAGCTTAATAGAACTGAGGAATGTGTAAAGGACGTTAGACACTGGATGCTTAACTTTCTTCTGCTCAGCTCTGACAAGACTGAAGTACTAGGACCACATGCAGCTAGAAGTAAGTTTTCTGATTACTCAGTAACTCTGGATGGCCTTTCTGTTTCTTCACGTGCAGCAGTAAAAGACCTCAGTGATTATTGACCCCAGTCTTTCATTCGAAACACACATTGATAACATTACCTGGATAGCTTTCATCTCAGAAATATTGCTCAGATAAGAAATTTAATGTCACTACATGATGCAGAAAAACTAGTTCATGCTTTTGTTACCTCCAGGTTGGATTGTAATGCCTTACTGTCTGGATGTTCCAATAAGTGCATAAACAATCTCCAGTTAGTTCAAAATGCAGCAGCAAGGGTCCTTACTAGAACTAGAAAATATGACCACATCACCCGTCTTATCCACACTTCATTGGCTCCCAGTGAAATTTCATATTGATTATAAAGTACTACTATTGACCTTTAAAGCATTGAATGGTCTCACACCACAGTACCTGAGTAAACTTCTGCTCCTCTATGACCCGCCACGCCTACTTGGATCAAAAGGTGCAGGCTATCTGCTGGTACTTCATATAGTGAAGGCTACATCAGGGGGCAGAGCCTTTTCTTACAAAGCCCCACAGTTATGGAACAGCCTTCCAAGTAGTGTTCGGGAATCAGACACAGTCTCAGTGTTTAAGTCTAGGCTGAAAACATATCTGTTTAGTCAAGCCTTTTGTTAATGGTGTTTATGAGGTAAAGGTGTAGATCTGGAGGGTCCTCAGACATGGTGTTTTGATAAACTGGGATGTATGGATGCTGTCAGTCCCCACTCGAGTTTGTTGACTGTGTAGTGGCTGGCTGCTTTATGTCCTGGGGCTCCCTCATGCCTGTGTTACTTTCTGGCTCTCCCCTTTTAGTTATGCTGCATAGTTAGTTGCCGGAGTCCCTGCTTGTACTCAGTGCAATATGTATACTGTTCCTACTTATTCAGGCGACATTGGGCATACCTAACAACCTATGTTTTCTCTCTTTCTCCCCCTCCCCCCAAATCTGTCCCACTGTTACATGTTGGTCCTGGATCAAGATGCTGACCTCTTCTGCTCCTTGGACCTGTTTGATCCATCTTGGTGCCCTGTCTGGTTGAAGTCTCATCGCATCACTCCTGTGGAGGATGGCCCCATGAGGACAGTTGAAAGTCACACCTGGAGGATGCTCTGGACTCTTACAGTAATGCTTTTATGGCTGAGGACTACAGTTGACTTGCTAACTTTAGGACTGCAGTTGTCATGAACAGTTTTGTACTCAAGTTTCCATCAATGAAGAGTTTATAATATCAACAAAACTGACTTCATGTTAAAACTGTTTTATTATAGTCATGCTGTCTGTTGTTGCCCAAATGAGGATGGGTTCCCTTTTGAGTCTGGTTCCTCTCGAGGTTTCTTCATGTTGTCAGAGTTTTTCCTTGCCACCGTCGCCACAGGCTTGCTCACTGGGGATAGATTAGGGATAAAATTAGCTCATGTTTTAAGTCATTCAAATTCTGTAAAGCTGTTTTGCAACCATGTTTATTGTTAAAAGCGCTATACAAATAAACTTGACTTGACTGGAGGGAACCGACGCCTAAACCTGGGTCTGGAGCTATACCACAGAAAAAACACTCGAACAAAAAACAAACATTAAACTACACAAAGAAAAGCAAAAGAGAAAATAAAAAGCTCCAGTGAGAAGCAGCAGCAAGAATATGCATGGCATACTCTCAACTGGAAATGGGGGAAAAAAATTTACTTACCTGTTACCTGTATAGTTACTGATTGATTTTTGTCTATTTATACCTTTGTGTGTCTAAGTTTTCAGTGAGAAGTCTCATTGTTAAATGTATGTTTCCTTGTGGTTTCCAGTTTCTTGACTTATTCCTTTTTGTTTACAATTTTAGATTTGCCCTTTCTGATGCTGCCTGACTGTGCTCTGACTAATGTTATGGATTATGGCAACGATTTTTGGAAAGCCCCTAATAAATACAGTACTATGCTGAATTAAAGTATTAAAATAAATGCATTTTGGTTTTTGCAATACATTTCAAAAGAAAAATGTCTTTGTAATTGCATTACCACTTTGTAATATAATTTCTTCTTGCAACACTTAGATGTTTAAGGACACCATCTTCCTGCAAAGAGGTCTGAAGGTGTGCAACGGTACAGGGTCATTGTCATTATTCATTTCAAAATTCACCACCCATTCCATAATGGGGACAGAGGGGATAGGCACCCTCTTCTTCCACAGCCATGCCTTTGCAATGTGTGCAGAATGTGGTTTTGCATTGTCTTGTTCAAATATCTCTGGAAAAGATGTCATCTTGAAGGCAGAATGCATATTTCCAAAATCTCAATCTATTTTTCTTCATTAATGCTGCCATCACAGAAGTTACCATTGCCAAGGGCACTAACACGACCCCATTCCATGATAGACCCTGGAGTTTGGACTTCTTGTTTGGAACAGTCTGGCTGGTCCTGTTCATCTTTGGTTTGGTACATGGGGTCTATTTCTTCCAAAAAAGACCTTGAATACTGAGTCATCTGACCACAATACATGACTCGAGTGTGTGATAGTCCATGCCAGATGCATCTGAGCCCAGAGAAGTCAATGGCTCTTCTGGACACAATTAACATAAGGCTTCCTTTCTGCACAGTGAAGTTTTAACTGCCATTTGTGGACGTAATTCTGTAGGCAAACAGAGGTTTGCCAAAGTAACCCCGAGTTTAAATCAGTATTGATTTTGCCACGCGTGGATGAGATTATGTTGGCTGAAATTATACATTCCGTCATTATTCAACTCCAGGTTCATAATTGCATTCACTGTGGAATGTAACCACTTATTTGGAGAAGTGAAATACTTTATCCAGTTTACAGTGATCCTGGAGCACTACAATATAATCAAAGACTTTCTGGTAAGGAGATGATTCTATAGTTGGTGAAAAGTTTGACTGTCCATGACGGACAGACATTTTATGGGACAGAAAGAGTAAAAACTTTGTGGCAAACAGTTTAACCCTTACATACTGTTTGGGTCAAATTTGACCCATTTTAACATTTGACAGCAATAAAAATACCCTAAATGTCATTTTTTTGGCCTGATATCATATGACTTTTCCTAAAGTGATCCAAAATACACAAAACTGAAAATATTTTAAACTGGTATAATTTTACAGGGGGGTTACAATTTATTGTACACTTAGGCTGTTCTGGGGCAAATTTGACCCATATTCATTTGAATGTCTTTTAAACTTCCCAGAGTGTGTTAAATCATGGTAAAGGGTGGGAGGGGAGGGACAGTACATGCCATGTTCTTGTATATCACTTATGGGACAGTTATGACAGTGTTCAAGGGGGGACTTGAACCTGTCTCGGGAACTTTACATGTTCCCACCATATTTTCTCACAGAAAATATGGTTTCCATAGGAACATGTACCTGTTAGTTTTTGAAGAGTCATGGGGAATCTCGAAACAGTGAAAAAAACAGTTGCACAGTGATCATACATAGTAAACATAAGGAACAGAGGTCATATGAGGTCAGAGGGTGCCTTGAAACAGGCGTGAGATCTGCACCTGCACCAGAAATGTAACAAAATCTATAGACCTATATAAAGAGGAGTTGAGTGGTCATCAGATCATACAGCACTGATATTTACAGAGAATATGGTGGAGAGACATACTGTACAAGAAGTACTTGATCTAATCTTCCAAGATGAAGACAGTGATTTGGACGAGGATGTGTCAGAGCAAGAAGACCAATTAGAGGAAAACTCTGATTACAGTCACTCTGATGATGACGACGACGATGATGATGATGATGATGCCAATGATGATGCCAATGATGAAGAAAATGAGCAGGCAGTGGGGGAGACAGTCATGTCGAAAAACAATGCCATCATTTGGTCCTCACTTCCTCATACAGTTGCAGGGAGGATGGCAGGGGAAAATGTCATTCGAATGACTCCAGGACCCACAAGACTGGCTATTTCCCAAGCATTTGGCATTCTGTCAATGTTCCAGCTCTTCCTTCCTGTAGCCATTGAAAGAATTGTCATTGAAATGACAAACAGAGAAGGGATCAAACGGTATGGTCAAGCGTGGAAGACCATAGATGTGACTCAGCTGCATGCCTACATAGGGCTTCTAATACTGGCTGGCGTTTACAGGTCAAAGGGTGAGGCTGCTTCCAGTCTCTGGAATGCTGACACAGGAAGACCAATATTTCATGCCACCATGTCCCTAGAGATGTTCCGTAACATATCAGCAGTCATCAGATTTGATAATCGAGAGACAAGACCTGTGCGACGTGTCACTGACAAACTGGCAGCAATCAGGGATGTCTGGGACAAGTGGGTAGAATGGCTACCTCTAATGTACAACCCTGGTCCTGAGGTGATAGTGGATGAAAGATTGGTTCCATTCAGAGGTAGGATTTGCATTTTACTATAGGCTAAATAAATTATAGTTTCTGTATATACATGCCGTTGGTTGTGAAATGAAATGGCTAGAGTCACACATACATACAATTCCATTCATAAACATGACATTTTGAAAGTAAATTGTTTCCCTCCTTTTCATGTTTTTCCAGGTCGCTGTCCTTTTCGGCAGTACATGCCTAGCAAGCCAGGGAAATATGGCATAAAGCTATGGGCAGCTTGTGATGCACGTTCCAGTTATGCTTGGAATATGCAAATATATACTGGGAAGCCAGCTGGGGGAACCCCAGAGAGAAAACAGGGCAAGCGTGTTGTGCTAGAGATGACAGAAGGGCTAAGAGGACACAATGTGACAACTTTTTCACCTCTTATGAGCTTGGTCAGGAGCTCCTAAAGAAGAAGATGACAATGGTTGGCACAGTGAGACGGAACAAACCTGAGCTACCCCCCACTCTGGTGACAACAAGAGGGAGAGAGGTATTTTCATCGAAGTTTGCTTTCACCCATGACACCACAGTTGTTTCATACATGCCAAAGAAGAACAAGAATGTCATCCTAATGAGCACATTGCACAAGGCCACAGAGATCAGTACTCGGGAGGACAGAAAACCCACCATGATACTTGAATATAATGCCAACAAAGGTGGAGTGGACAATCTTGATAAAGTGACAGGCACATACAGCTGCAAGAGGAGGACCGCCCGCTGGCCTCTTGCTATATTTCACAATATCATTGACATATCCACCTACAACTCGTTTGTGATCTGGAAAGAGCTAAACCCTACCTGGAGGGCAAGCGTGAGGAACTGGAGGAGGCACTTTTTGGAGGAACTTGGAAAGGCTCTCGTGACTCCATGCATGCAAAAGCGGCAACACCTTCCTCGCACAGCAGCTTCTGCCGCACTGGTAAGAGCAGTACAGCCACCTCAGCCTGGCACTGGCACTGATGTCCCACATGAAGACAACAGAAGGGGACAGAAAAGAAAGAGGTGCAACTTCTGCCCACCAAAAAAACACTGCAAGACCGGGACAACCTGCTGCAAATGTAGGAAACACATATGCAAGGCCCACACACACAAGGTGTCACACTACTGCTTTGAATGCACACAGTAATATTGTTGTGGATGATGTGATTTATGTTCTAACTGCTGATGCTGAATTCATACTGAATTTATATAATTAATGAATGTGTTATTGCATTGGTAGTTATGGAGAGTTTTTTGGTGTTAAGACAATGGGGACGGTGTTCAACGTTCCAATGGTTGTACTGGGTTATTATAAACTAAATCCTCTTCTTCTTAAATGTTCTTAAATGTTTTTGCAAACTGTACTTTCAATAAAATATATTAACATCATTATGACTATTATGTTTTCATGTCTTAGGTAAAAAAGAATGTGTGAAAGATGTTTCTATCCAAAATCGGGTAGTGTAAATATATAAAAAATACACTCTCTCTGCTTTCTGAAACATTGATTAAGGATTAATCAACCATTTATTAATGTCAGATTGGTGATTTATATGTTTTAAAAAGATATGGAGCTCAAAATTGGGTGTGGACTCTTATTAGTAGGGTATTCTTTGCCTGGGTCAAAATTGACCCAGACCATACCATGAAGGCATGGAATATGAACAGTATGTAAGGGTTAATCAGATTTTGCTAATGATACTATTTATACAAGTAGACAAGGCTTTACATTAACACCCGCCAAATGCAGGTAAAATTCGGCTTTGGCGGGTGGTTTATTCTGGGGTATGACAATATTTTAATTGTAGTTTTCTCTGAAGGCATCTGATATAATAAATGCATTGCAATGTAATATTACATGCCTACAGCTCCTATGAGCACCTGCATAAACATTCTGACGTTAGAATTGTTTAGAACATGCGTTAATGTCTCAGATAAAATCAAAGATACAGTTTTAAAATGCTACCTCCGGCCCTGATCATCTCTGCCCCTTTTTCCCTGAGCAGCAGAGATGATCAGGGCTGGAGGCAGCATTTTAAAATCACCGAGGTCTGTGATGCGCAAAGCGCACGCCGAAAAATGTTCAACATATTTAAATGAGAGGGGTGAATTACATGCCACACAAGAGCTCTATTCCTGAAATTACTTTTAATGGTGTTTGAACCGAATATCATCAGTTTTGAAAAAACAAAAACCTTGTATGTGGCAAGAATAAGCATAATTTAAGCTTGTTTAATGGTTTGATCTGGCCCAAGCAATGAGGACAAAAGATACCCTAACCATGTAGCCTATGGAACTAAGATACATTAACAATCTGGCATCCGTTACACCTACACACACACACAAAAAAAAAATTCTGGGAAAAAAAATCAGTATACACCATGTTTTAGGCAAAGTTATCCAAGGCAAACATAAGTTGAAACTTTCCCCTCTATTGCTTTGGCTTATCGAATGATTTATTTTTAAAATCACAAACAAGGCAGGCTACAACTGCTCTGCTTTGAAAATGTTAATTTAACAGCTTCATGAAAGTGCACTGATGGTTACCATGAAAAAAACGTGTCTACTGCACTGCATTCCTCCCCCAAGTCGTGTGCTCATTCGCTTTTGTGTTCTTGGTCTCAGAGCCACATGAAACAGACACAGAAGACAGAATCAACATTTAACATAATTAACAATGCACTTTTTACGGAGATGTTTTAATGTTCTTTATTTTTTTTATCCAGTTGAATATTTAGCATACAAATGTATTTTCAGCTCTTAAAAATGACCGAGGTCCGGACCTCGGGGGCCTCATAGCTGGCTACGGCAATGGAGATGAACAAGACGCTAATAGGAAGATAAGACAGTTCAATGACAAATGGAAGTTAGGGCGAGAGTGGCTAGTTCATAGCAAAACCGAAAATACCATGTACTGCAAAGACTGTAGAAAGTATAGCAAAGACAGGCACCAGTAATTTTAAACTTGAAACTATAAAGGACCACAAAAAGTCAAATGCACACATCGGTACTATAACATCAAAACAGGCGAAGATGGCTAGTTCACTACAGGACAGCATTGCTTTCAAGTCCCTGGCTGTCATGAAGTCGGCTGAGCTGGAGAGGATGGAGCTGCTGTTTAGAAATGTTTACATGATTGGAAAGAAGTTGATCTCGCCCCAGCTATCAACTTATGGCCATCTAGATCTTCCAAACTTTAACGTATTATGGTGAAGAAAAAACTGCTATTTCCTGGCAACAAAATTGTGGCTAGTGAAAAGGCTGAATGGCTAGTGACTCAGGAAAACCACTAGCCACTGTTAGGGTTTTGCTGGGATTCAAACCTGGGTTGGTGGTGTGATAATCCAACAAACCCCCACTAGGCCACCAGGGGGATGACTCAAGTACAGAGGCGTGAGGCGAAAGTAGAGTATCAAAAAAAAAAGTTTATTTACACTATTTACAATCCAAGGGAAAAAACAAAAAGAAAATCCAAAAGCTCAGAAGATAAACCAAAATAAAAATATCCAAAGGTAAAATGTCCAAAAACAAAAGGAAAGGCAAAATGCTGAACGCTCAGAAGATCAAAAAGGTACAAAGTCCAAAGAAAGCAAAAATATCAAAAACACAAGGGCACAGGCAAGATACATGGGACAGAGGAAACTAGCACTAGACAGCATAGCATAAAGACTCAGTGACAAGGGAACAAACAGAGGGGTATTTATACACAAACTAATTAAGGAACAGGGCAGGGCAGGAAACAGGCAATCAAGACAAACACAAAACACAGTGGCGGCCTCTAGAGGCCAAAACAAACATGACAATATAAACATAATAGCGGCCTCTAGAGGCCAAAACAGTCCCAGTCCTAACAGGACCCCCCCCCCAGGAGTGTCTCCTGACGTTCCCAGGGCGATCCGGATGGGCTGAATGGAAGTCCCAACAAAGTCCTTTATCTAAAATGTCCTGGGCGGGGACCCAACAGCATTCCTCGGGGCCATAGCCCTCCCAGTCTACCAGATATTGAAGCCCACCGTGGACCCAGTGGGAGTCAAGCAGGCGATGCACAGTGAACACAGTCTGGCCCTGGAAGATGTGGGGGGGTGGGGGGGATTCCTAGAGGCAGGGGCAGGGGCATATGTGGACATCAGTATGGGCTGCAACAGGGAAACATGGAATGTGGGGTTGATCCTCAGAGTCCGGGGCAACTGGAGCCGGTAGGCAACAGGGTTCACCCTGCGCACCACCTTGAAGGGGCCAGTGTAGCAAAGAGCAAGCTTGTGGTTCTCCACCCGCAGCAGAAGGTCCTTGGTGGACAGCCAAACCCGCTGCCCAGGGCAGAAAGTGTGGGCAGGTCTTCTATGGCAGTTGGCCTGAGTCTGGTTGGTTCTGGAGGTCTGGATGAGGATCCTCCTGACCTTGCTCCAGGTCTTGCGACACCGTCTCACATATTGGTTGACCGAGGGCACCCCTGTGTCCTCCTCCTGGTCTGGGAACAGAGGTGGCTGGAACCCGAATTGGCACTGGAATGGTGACAGCTTGGTGGCTGATGACTGCAGGGTGTTGTGGGCGTACTCTGCCCATGGCAGCCAGGTGCTCCACAATGTCGGGTTATCCATGGCCAGGCCTCGCAGGGTGGTTTCCAGGTCCTGGTTGAGCCTCTCCATCTGGCCATTGGACTGGGGGTGGAACCCAGAGGAGAGGCTGGCAGTGGCTCTGATGAGCTTGCAAAACCCGTGCCACACTCGGGAGGAGAACTGGGGCCCCCGGTCAGAGACGATATCCTGTGGGAGACCAAAGACTCGGAAGATGTGATTGAACATTAGTTTAGCTGTTTCAAGGGCAGAAGGGAGCTTGCACAGTGGTATAAAGCGGCAGGCCTTGGAGAATCGGTCAACTATGACCAAAATGACAGTGTTACCTTGTGACTCAGGGAGACCCGTGATGAAGTCGACTGCCACGTGGGACCAGGGACGCCGGGGAATGGTCAGAGGATGCAGGAGGCCCTGGGGATGCTGTCGTGGGTTCTTGCTTTTGGTGCACACCTTGCAGGAAAGGACGAATGACCTTACTTCCTTCTCCATGCTTGGCCACCAGAAGCATCTTCTCAAAAAGTCCAGGGTCCTTCGAGCTCCCGGGTGGGCGGCGAGAGGGGACGAGTGACCCCACTGGAGAACCTTGGCCCAGGCTTGATGTGGGACGTACAAGAGGCCCGGTGGCCCCGTCCCAGGACCGGGGTCTTGGCGTTGGGCTCATCGGATGGCCTCCTCAATACCCCAGCAGACAGGGGCCACAATCCGGGACACAGGGATAATAGGCCCAACTTCGCTCTCCTTGTTGGTGGGAGCGAACAGCCTGGAAAGCGCATCAGGTTTGGTGTTTTTGGAGCCGGGGCGGTATGATAGGGTAAACTCGAACCGACTGAAAAACAAGGCCCACCTAGCCTGTTGTGGATTGAGTCTCTTTGCTTGCTGGAGGTACTCCAGGTTCTTGTGGTCCGTCCAGACCAAAAATGGATGTTGCGCTCCCTCCAGCCAGTGCCTCTACTCCTCAAGGGCCAGTTTAACTGCTAGCAGTTCTCGATCCCCCACGTCATACCGGGACTCTGCAGAACTCAGGTGGTGGGAGAAGTATGCGCAGGGGTGCAACCTTCCTTCTAAGCGTTGAGAGAGGACTGCGCCGATGCTGCTGTCCGAGGCGTCTACCTCGACGATGAAGGGTTGCGAAGGGTCCGGGAGGACCAGAATGGGTGCCGTGCAGAAGCGGTGCTTGAGGTCTTTGAACGCCTTTTCCACCTGAGGAGACCAGACATAATCCACCTGTCCCTTTGGTGAGGTTCGATATGGGTGCTGCTACAGAACTAAAGTTCCTGATAAACTTGCGGTAGAAGTTCGCAAATCCTAAGAACCGCTGAACCTCTTTGACGGACTTGGGGGTGGGCCAGTCCCGGACGGCCAGGGTCTTGGCTGGATCCATCTGGAGTTGGCCTGTCCGTACAATAAAACCCAGAAAGGAGACCTCGGGAACATGAAATTCGCATTTCTGGGCCTTAGTGAACAGATTGTTCTGTAGCAGCCTCTGGAGAACCTGGCGGACATGGTGGCGGTGCTCCTGCACGGTCTTGGAAAAGATTAGGATGTCGTCGAGGTATACAAAAACGTACTGGTTAATCATGTCCCTCAAGACGTCGTTGATTAGGGCCTGAAAAACAGCTGGTGCGTTGGTGAGTCCGAAGGGCATCACCTGGTACTCGTAGTGCCCAGACGGGGTGTTAAAGGCAGTCTTCCACAAGTCTCCCTGTCAGATACGGATGAGGTGGTATGCGTTCCGTAAGTCCAATTTGGTGAAGACAGTGGCGCCTTGGAGCAGATCGAACGCTGTGGACATCAGCGGAAAGGGATAGCGGTTGTGTACAGTGATCTTGTTCAGACCCCTGTAATCAATACATGGCCGGAGCCCCCCATCCTTCTTGCCGACAAAGAAGAAGCCGGCACCAGCGGGTGAGGTGGAGGGTCGAATGAACCCAGAGGCCAAGGTGTCCTTGATGTACTCCTCCATGGCCTTGTGTTCTGGCTGAGAGAGGGAAAACAGTCTGCCACGAGGAGGGGTAGTCCCAGGGAGCAAGTCGATGGCACAGTCGTAGGCACAGTGCGGAGGAAGAACGGCGGCCCTGCTCTTGCTGAAAACTTCCTCGAGATCCCAGTACTCTGTGGGAACTTGAGATAACTCGGTGAGATCAGGAGGCTCGGCAGGAGACACAGGAGAGCTAGAGAGCAGACAAGAGGCATAGCAAGCAGGACTCCACTCCACAACCTGGCTAGTGACCCAGTCTATACGAGGGTTGTGGTGGGTGAGCCAAGGAAGACCTAGAATAACTGGGAACTCTGGTGAAGGAATCAGGTGCAGGGATATTTCTTCCTTGTGACCGGAGGAAGACTGGAGAAGTTACTTAGGTGACTCTTCCATCACCTAAGGCTTGGCCATCCAGGGCAGACACAGACAGTGGGACTTCAAGAGGAGCAGTCGGGACATTGATACTTTGGGCGAAGTGAACATCCATAAAGTTTCCAGCCACCCCGGAGTCTAACAAGGCTTGACAAGAGTGGATGGACTCACCCCAGGAGATGGAGACCGGGATGTAGACTCCTTGGCCAAGGAGTTCAGGAGAGAGGGTAGGCCCCGTCACAACCCTCCCTCAGCTGGATGGGGCGGTCCTTTTCCCGAGAGCTCGGGACATGATGCTCGGAAATGGCCAGGCTTGCCACAGTAGATGCAGCACTTGTCCCTCCTTCTGCGCTCCCTCTCAGCTGCGGAGAGACGAGTACGGCCAACTTGCATGGGCTCTGGACAGTCACTGGAAGAGGTAGACGGGCTCCAGGTTGAGGCAGTGAGGCCGGGGAAGCTCAGGGCTCGGCGACGCTCTCTAATCCTGTTGTCAAGATGAGTAGAATGTGAGATCATAGTTTCGAGGTCACTTGGGCATCCGATAGAGGCCAGGCTGTCTTTGATGGGGTCAGACAAACCATGGTGAAAGGCTGAAACCAGGGCTGCTTCGTTCCATCCTCTGACTGCTGCGAGCGTCCAGAACGCGATGGCGTAGTCCACGACACTTCCTTCTTGCCGGATGGACATGAGCTTCCTGGCTGCGTCTTTACTGGTGTCTGCCTGATCGAAGCATCTCCTCCATAAACAACTTGAAATCAGAGCACTTGGGTCCCTGTCTCTGCCAAATGGCCGTTGCCCAAGCTCGTGCCTTACCAGCTAACAAGGTTATCACAAAGGCAATCTTGCGGCGATCCGTGGTAGGCTGAAGCTCAAAGGTGAGTTGGCACTGGGTTCGCGAGGTGAAGGAGACAGCGTGGCAGGAGGCACTGGAGCGGGAGCCAGATCAGGATGAGGAGATGCAGGCAGAGGAGTCAGCTGTGCCAGGGTTTTCCCAATTTGCTGAAGCAGTACCTCGTGGCGAGCAAGTGTTCGTCCATGGTAGCTCCGAAGTATGTTAAAGAAGCCATAATTCCCTGAAGGTTAGCCGGGTAGACCGTTGAAGATGCCTCTGCTGAGTCGGTCATGACAAAGTCTTTCTGTTAGGGTTTTGCTGGGATTCGAACCCGGGTCGTTGGTGTGATAATCCAGCAAACCCCCACTAGGCCACCAGGGGGATGACTCAAGTGCAGAGGTGTGAGGCGAAAGTACAGTATCAAAAAAAAGTTTATTTACACTATTTACAATCCAATGGAAAAAACAAAAAGAAAATCCAAAAGCTCAGAAGATAAAACAAAATAAAAATATCCAAAGGTAAAATGTCCAAAAACAAAAGGAAAGGCAAAATGCTGAATGCTCAGAAGATCAAAAAGGTACAAAGTCCAAAGAAAGCAAAAATATCAAAAACACAAGGGCACAGGCAAGATACATGGGACAGAGGAAACTAGCATTAGACAGCATAGCATAAAAAACTCCGTGACAAGGGAACAAACAGAGGGGTATTTATACACAAACTAATTAAGGAACAGGGTGGGGCAGGAAACAGGCAATCAAGACAAACACAAAACACAGTGGCGGCCTCTAGAGGCCAAAACAAACATGACAAGATAAACATAACAGCGGCCTCTAGAGGCCAAAACAGTCCCAGTCCTAACAGCCACAGTGGCCCATGAGCAAAAATGTTAATGTAAAGCCCTACAAGTAGATTATCATTCGCTCTTTCAATCGTCAAGTCAGCATTACAGCTGCATACACTCGTGAGGAGCTGCGTGCCATGTTACTGACAGACACTGTGGGACAGAAAAAAATATTACCAATATTGAAAGACTTGTTAAGAATGGTGCACAGATTACATACAAATGTACGTTTTTGTGTCTATGTGCCTGTGGGTCAAACTGCTTCTAGTTCTTAAATTTTAACACAAGTATGAAATCATTAATCATGAAATAATTACAAAGTATAAGTATTTCTGAATCACCCAGGAGATATAAATGGACCATGAAACCAGTATATATCTAATCAGTATAGAGTTTGTCTGTGAGATAAAATAATGTATTCCCTAAAAAGTTATATCTGTTTGTTAAAACAGAAATAATTTTAATAACAATAAATTTTGCAACTGATGGCTCCAACATACTCTAGTGCTAGATTTGTTTTCTCAGACTACTGGTGTCACTTGTCAAACAATCAGATGCATATCCAAAAAAAAAAAAAAAAACATTTAATTATTATTTGAAGCTTAAAATATGATAATTGTGCTTTGATGCCGAGCATTGTGAACACGCTGTAATTGATTCATTCGTATCCAGTAACAGCTTTATCCTGGTCAGGGTCTTGTTGGATCTGGAGCCTACCCTGGGAACACTCATGAGGCTGTACCACTGTACCACCCATATGACAATCCTCCTCTGTTTTCTTGTCCAGTATATCTCAGTGTGATATTAGTGTAAGATTCAGTAACATCAGAATAAAATTGAGATCACAGTCATCTTATTTATGTCAACTGCATCACTGTTTCATTAAATTGCATACTCAGGTGCTTAACTGAATTGAAAAAGCAGAGGTGGACAGCAACGAAGTACATTTACTTGAATACTGTACTTAAGCACAGTTTTTGAGTATCTGTACTTTACTTGAGTATTTTTTTAAACTTATGACTTTAACTTTGCTCCATTTGAAAGACAAATATTGTACTTTTCACTCCACTACATTTCTAACAAGGTCTTTGTTATTCGTGACTATGAAGTAGCTTTGAAAGTGGATGGTTTTTTTTCTTTTCGAAAATGTGATTGTTTTTTTCACAGGTGACACTGAGACAGCCGATCAGTAATCACTAGGGTCACGTCATGTCCATAGACTGTATAAAATCAAGTTCAATGATTTCTCAGCAGCATTATTTGAACATGATCAGTTGATGACAGAATGGAAGGAGGTGGTTCTTCTGGGGAATGCACGCACCCATGTTTCAGTTTTCTGTTTGAATTAAAGATTCGTTTCGTTTTAATTGTTTGCTTCGTTTGCCTAAAACGAACCCTCATGGCCTACAAAAACTCACCGTCCAACCTGCAGTAGCATATTGAGGTATGTAAATGTTTTATTCCAAGAGAAAGCTTGCAATGAAGTTGTCTGTGCTTTTAGAGCTAGCGATAATGTTACAATAGCTATGCAGTCTGATTAGTCAAATGACTTTCTATGGATTTGCCCGCCAAGTTGCCATAGCCTTGTCCACGGCTAACATTAACACATAGCTAGTTAACTTGGACACTGTTAGTTAGCATGTAAAAACGGAGTTATGCTAACATGAACAACATTAACTTATCTGATGTCCTTTCAGGCGGCACGGTGGTATAGTGGTTAGCACTGTCGCCTCACAGCAAGGTCCTGGGTTTGAGCCCAGTGGCCGGCGAGGGCCTTTCTGTGTGGAGTTTGCATGTTCTCCCATGTCTGCGTGGGTTTCCTCCAGGTGCTCCAATTTCCCCCGCAGTCCAAAGACATGCAGGTTAAGTTAATTGGTGGCTCTAAATTGACTGTAGGTGTGAATGTGAGTGTGAATGGTTGTTTGTCTCTTTGTCAGCCCTGCATAACCTGGCGACTTGTCCAGGGTGTACCCCACCTCTTGCCCATAGTCAGCTGGGATAGGCTCCAGCTTGCCTGTGATCCTGTAGAACAGAATAAGAGGCTACAGATAATGGATGGATGGATGTCCTTTCAGAAATATGTATTAGCATAATCTTGCCAAATAAACAGAATGTAGAAATCTTTCTTAACGTTAGCTACCCAATATGATTCCAAGTTTGAAAAGAGTTTGCTAGCATGTCAGGTGGAGGTTCAGCACTACAGGTTCTACAAACTAGTCAGTAAATCCAGTAGGTTGCTTCAAAGGCGTTACGTATTGTAAGTGTTGCGGCAATAATACACCAATGTGTTGACACAAAATGTACTTTTAATGCTTAAGTATGTTTAAAAGCAAGTACTTTACTTAAGTACTTTTAACTTAAGTAAAAATTTGACTGTACAACTTTCACTTGTGTCGGAGTAACATTTAACCAGTGGGATCTGTACTTTGACTTAAGTAATGAAGTTGGGTACTTTTTCCACCTCTGTGAAAAAGAGGATCATAATAAACTCAAGCGCTAATGTGTGAACAGGTGATCACTGTATTCCACACTCAACAAGTCATTATTCCATAACCAAACACCACAAACACTGATACATGCTCACACCTTTGTGTGTATATATGCATATGCACAACCTACTCTTCATGATCTTACTTACAGTTGTGTTAAAATAAATAGCAGTGCGTTAAAAAAAGTGAATAAAGTGAAATATTTTTAATAGCTTTTATTTCCATATTTCAAATGTTGTGGAAACATTACACATTCAATTTCAAATCAAAGCACTAACAAATTTTTATCAAGTCTGTGTTATTTTTTACAGGAAGCAAAGAAAAGGAGTATTAATCTGTTAAAAAAAGCAGTGTCTTTAAATTCAAACTGAACTAATATTGAGTTGTATAACCATTGTTTTTGATAATTGCTGCACATCTGCACTGCATCGAGTCAACCAATTTCTGGCACCTATTAGCAGGTATTTCAGCCCAGGATGACCAAACTGCATTACACAGTTCCTGTGAATTTTTGGGTTTTGCTTCAGAAACTGCATTTTTAATCTCACCCCACAACTATTTAGTGGGGTTAGGAGTCAGGGGATTGAGCTGGCCACTCCATTACCTCAATCGTTTTTGTCTGGAACCAAGATGCTTACTTATATGTTTAGGGTCACTGTCTTGTTGAAACAGACATTTCAGGGGTATTTCCTCTTTGGAATACGGCAACATAATCTCTTCAAGTATTTTGATGTGTTCAAACTGATCCATGATCCCTGGTATACGATAAATAGGCTCAATACCCTAGTATAAAAAAAAAAAATCCCCATACCATGATTTTTGCTCCACCATGCTTCACGGTCTTCATAGTATACTGTGACTTGAATTCAGCACCCGGGGGTTATATGACATACTGTTGATGACCACTAGACCTAAAAAGAGCAATTTTACTCTCATCAGTCCACACAATGTTACACCATTTTTCTTTGGGCCAGTTGATGTGTTCCTTGGCAAATTTTAACCGATTCTGCTGTTTTTTTCAACAATGGTGCTTTACAGGGGCTCCTTGCTGATAGCTTAGCTTCGATCAAATGCCTTCTGACTGTAACAGTACTTACAGGAAATTTTAGATCATCTTTGATCATTCTGGAGGTGATGATTGGCTGAATCTTTGCCATTCTGACTATTCTTTGATCTGTTTTAACAGTAGTTGCTCATTTTCTTCCATGTGTCTTGGGATTTTGTTGCCATTTTAAAACATTTGAGATCATTTTAGCTGAGCCTTCTATAATTTGCTGCACTTCTTTATATGTTTCCCCCTCTCCAATCAACTTTAATCAAATTGCTTTGTTCCTCCAAACAATGTTTGGAATGGCCCATTTTACTTAGCAATTCAGAAGGAAGCTTATTTTATAACAATGTGTGAAACATTTGCTTCCCTTCTTCCTTAATAAAGGACAATTAATGACACCTGTTTTTTCACAGAATTAATTAATTCTCTAATTATACTCCACACTGCTATTATTTTGAACACTTTCAATGAATGAGTCAATTACTCAGAACAAGCAGCGTGCATGACAGTTGGGTCTGTTGTTTTTCTATTATGTCCCGGTCCCACAATACCGATAACTATAACTAGAATTATAACGATAACTATAAATAAATCGGTCCCCTGCAGTTTATGTGGTTGGTGGTCACACCAGACCAATAACAATACCTATAGCCCAGGCCTGGGTTTATTGGTATCGGTGATGTTGCTTCTGGGGCAATTTTTCCAGGCCTGGACCTGATCCAATAAAACATCTGACCAATCAGGTAATTGTTTACATGTGATGTTTTCTGAGCATGTGCTATTTTCCCCAGGCGTCTCTGTATATTCTTGTTGCATCATGAGTCACGGAATACAGATTCATGGAAAAAAAAATATATAATACAAAGCACAGATGTTTTATTCACAGATATGTGATTTTCCATGAAATATCAATAGTAAATTAATAAAATGTGTCTATGGGTCTGTCTCAGAAACTGGGTACTGTGGGGGTACCCCACTAAATATACTCAGAGTCAATAAACTACACGGTTTTGAATGGTGATGTTGGTTTTAATTTGAAATAAAATGATGAAATAAATAATACAGATAAAACTAAATCTTTGATGTGAATATTCAGAATTTGGCAAAAAATTCTGCAAATTTGTGGAAAAATGGCGGCTTGATCTGGGACATGATAAGTGGTTGACTACGTTGCATTCCCTTAAAAAGCTTGTAGTCCACTGAAAAGTCTACAGTTATCACTAATTGTATTTTACGTTGTAATTTTATACACCTAAGGATTGGTGCACTCACAGAATAATCATAACCGTAATAACACATCATGCAAAATATTTGATCACCATTGTAACTCCATTTTCCGCATACCAAAACCAGTACGATCGTGTGTTTTGATCTAAACGGAAAGCCTCAGGGTCAAGGTCACTACCTCACCAAAAATAGTAACTTAAAATCACTATGCCATATAAAAATTTAGTTATAAATCTGCGATTTTGGTTTTTTTTAAATGAAAGCTGAAAGTTAGGTATAGAATATGTTTCTTACAGAATATGTTACAATGGTAGCTGGTCTTGTATGAATTTTTGAGCTATAAAACGAGTTGTATATTGTATAATGAGTAGTTGTATAATGAGTAGATTTTTTTTTTTTTACCGTAGTGTGTTATTTGTGTGCGGGGAAGGACACACATTAACAATTTGCATGTGTAGAATGGAATTTTCCACTCCAACAGTTAGAAGTTGATCGTGCTTCCATTTGTGGTCTTTCTGTTACACGAGTGATCTTTTCGGACGTTATCACTGAAAAGGTGAGTTTTGACAGGTTTATTTTGTTTTAGTCTTGCAGTATAAGGCAATAGAATGTTTCTTTTTCATCTTACTTTCATATTTCGTAGTGTTTGCATATTTTTGCCCAATATTTTGCAACCATGGTCAATTTAGATCGAACTTTTGATAGAATCTACTGCCAGTCATTTTGCCCCGCCCCCGCCTCACGCTCCGTCTGGTGCAGTAGTGATGTCCCGTTGTTCGCGCGCTGCAGCAGAGACCCGCGCAACCTTCAGCCGGCACAGTCGCTGTTCTTTTACCACCGCCGTTATTCTTATCTTTTCGGCATGTTCTTGATTTTTCCATTGTGTTCTATTGTCCTATTTCGCCATATCAAATACCCAAAATGTATCATTTTATTCATATTTAAGTGAATAACCAATTCAGTCATCATAACTTGGCATTTTTAACCCAAGCAATCAAAAAGAGGAAATTTATTCAGTATTTTCACTCATTGTAAATCAATTTTACAAAAGCATTTGAATTGTAATCAAAAAAATTTTCCACAGTGGAGGCCAGATAAAGCAAGATACTATGAATTCATTTTTTTAAATTGTAGTCAAAAAAACATTTCCACAGTGGAGACCAGATAAAGCAAGATACTATCTTTATTCTTATTAAACATGACAAAAGAAACACTGAGTGTTAGGTAAATGCAAAAAAAAAAGGTAAAATTAGAAAATTTATTTTTTGACCATAATGTCCCAAATGAGAGACCAGTTTCTGAGACGGACCCATATACTGTATATGCAGGTAAGATATTGTAATTATGAACTTTGGCAGTGCAAACATTTAATTGTTTTAGACTTCTTAATTTTTATCCATGATGCATCATCTGTATGAAATCGGGAACCAATCTGTAATATACTGAAACGTCCATGACCAATCCGTAAATTATTAACATCCGTATGAAAATTCATAACCACTCCGTATTTTATATCCTTATTTTAAATTATATTTCCATAGTCTGTGACCTATCCGGATTATATCAACCACTGGAGTATGTACATGGGATGTTTTGAAGTCCATGTTGTACAGTATGACCCAGAATAATGTGCTACTACTTGGAAAAAACTTCCATGACTATTCCTAAGCTGCATGTATTTATTTACCTGAGTGGCAGGACCAACCGATATTATAGTCAGGATTATACAGTGGTGCTTGAAAGTTTGTGAACCCTATAGAATTTTCTATGTTTCTGCATAAATATGACCTAAAACATCATCAGATTTTCACACAAGTCCTAAAAGTAGATAAAGAGAACCCAGTTAAACAAATGAGACAAAAATATTATACTTGGTCATTTATTTATTGAGGAAAATGATCCAATATTACATATCTGTGAGTGGCTAAAGTATGTGAACCTTTGCTTTCAGTATCTGGTGTGAGCCCCTTGTGCAGCAATAACTGCAACTAAACGTTTCCGGAAACTGTTGATCAGTCCTGCACACCGGTTTGGAGGAATTTTAGCCCATTCCTCCGTATAGAGATCTTGCATGTGACGTCACAGCCGATCCAGATTGTAACAGATGCCATCTTGTTGGTCAAACGCCATATTTCCACCTTCTACTTCTGGTTCTACTTCTGCTTCTACCTTTTCTTCTGGAAAACCCTACTATATACAATTCTACTACAACGGCTGCGGCTACAAACTCTCCCTACCTGTGCACGTTTTTTATGTTTTTTGTGTGTATTTTTGCGTGTTGTTCATCTGTACCGGACTTCAATATCCACTACAACCGTATGGACTTACTGGACATTGGTTTCCAGCAGAAAATGACGGTTTGTAGCGATTTCCATCGCATGCACAACATTCCGGACGAGATAGCAAGACCAGCGGGGTCTCCGTGGATTGTTATTGGGTCTGGCAGGCGAAGGAGGCGGCGTCAGGAGAGGAAGCAAAAGCAAGGATGCAGAGCCGGCCTGTTGACTAAGCTCAGAAAACAGCCACTCAAATCTCCACTGCCAAGCCTCTACCTCTCCAACGCCAGATCCATGGTAAACAAGACAGACGATTTGGAATTACAGCTGGAATTACCTTATTCTATTCTATTCTATAATCGGCTGGTCAGTGCTATACTAGATACTACTGATATATCTAGTATTGGTACTCAATACTTAAGTGACTTACCTGTCCAATGAGGATTGTTATTTTCTTGTTTACAAGATGCCACATCTGAGAGGGGCTGACAAATCCTGAATTTCTGTAAAGAAAACTGTCCAGAGATTTATAAGCACGCAGTGCTTCACCACTGAACAGCGAGGGAAAGTTAATGAGGTAATTATACACGTCTGGGTATTCCACCTCTGGCAGTTCAATATCCACTGACACGGTCGTGAAAACTACGTCCGGTAAGCCATAAGGGTCATTAATCTGTAGGTCGTTTATTTTAGACATATATCTAATTATCTGTTCGTTAGAAAAATGAGGCATGTAGTCCGTCGGTTGAAATTGATCCATTTTGTATATGAGTGCAGCAGTATTCAGCTGTGTTGTTAACCGACAAGATGGCGGCTGTCTACATTCCATTCCGGTCACATGACTGCAAGATCTCTATAGAACAGCTTCAAGTCTGGGATGTTGGTGGGTTTCCTCACATGAACTGCTTGCTTCACGTCCTTCCACAACATTTCAATTGGATTATGGTCAGGACTTTGACTTGGCCATTCCAAAGCATTAACTTTATTTTAATTTAACCATTCTTTGGTAGAATGACTTATGTGCTTAGGGCCGTTGTCTTGCTACGTAACCCACCTTCTCTTGAGATTCAGTTCATGGCCAGATGTCCTGATATTTTCCTTTGGAATTCACTGGTATAATTCAGAATTCATTGTTCCATCAATGATGGCAAGCTGTCCTGGCCCAGATGCAGCAAAACAGGCCCAAACCATGATACTACCACCACCATGTTTCACAGATGGGTGTGGCAGCAGGGGTGTGGCCAAGCAGCAGTCTGTGAATGGAGGGCGCTGCTGCTGTTCCTTCCAGAGGGTGATCAGCCCTCGCTACCGCCCAGCAGAACCAGCATCAAGCGCTGATCACCCTCTGGAAGGAACAGCAGCAGTGCTTTGAAGCCTTAATGCTGGCCCAGCAGGAAGATCACCAGGTGTTCCGGCACCTGCTCACGTCAGCAGGGCCGTCGGCCACTGCTGCCACCATCCTCATGAAGATGGGCCTGCAGGACGATCTGGAAGTGTTCCTCGCTCCCTTTGAGCAAGCAGCCGAGGTGTGGGGGTGGCTGCAGGAGCAGCGTGACTGACTGCTCCTGACTGGCGAGGTGCAGCTCGCAGTGCAGCAGCTCCCTGCTGACAGCCAACTGGTCTATGCTAACCTAAAGAAAGCCATTCTGCAGCAGCTCGGCCGCTCCCCGGAGCAACATCATCAGCGCTTCCGGACGCTGGCACGGGAGGAGGTCAGCCAGCCGTTTGCATGTGGTCAGCAACTCCAGGACACCTGTCGGCAGTGGCTGAGGGCAGAAGACCACGACGCCGATGAGATCATTGATCTAGTGGCACTGGAGCAGTTTATCTCTCAACTTCCAGAAGGAATGGCGGAATGGGTCCAGTGTTACCGCCCGGCGTCACTGGAACGAGCCATTGAGCTGGTGGAGGACCTTTCAGAGGCAGCTCCGATGGCAGGCAGACGAGGCATCTCCCCTCGCTTCTCTTTTCCCTCTCTCTCTTCTGCCTCTTGTCCCCCTCTCCACCCTGTTCCCCTGCCACGAAGGCAGCGGCTGGCTCCTCCCCAGCCGGCCCGTCACACCCGTGGTGTCCTCCCATATCCCTCTTCTGTGTCCGTGTTGTCTCCCCCTCAGGTGAGTGACACCCATAACACCAGTGCAGAGGGAAAGCCTGGGCCAGTGTGCTGGCGCGGAGGGGAATCGGAGCATCTCCAGAGTCAGAGCTCCGCAAGGGAGGTGGGTGCTGTCATCCGGATCCCAGACACGCGAGAAACTGCCCCCGATTGGGCCGGAATGTATCGCATACCGGTGAGTATTCAAGGGGATACATATCACGCTTTGGTGGATTCCGGTTGTAATCAGACCTCAATTCACCAACGCCTGGTGCAAGGTGAGGCATTGGGGGGAGCACAAGCAGTGAAGGTGTTGTGTGTGCATGGGTATGTTCACCATTACCCGCTAGTGTCTGTCCATATTCTATTCCGGGGCCAAACGCATAGAATAAAGGCGGCGGTTAATTCTTGTCTTACCCACTCGTTGATTTTGGGTACTGATGGGCCGGGATTTAAAGAACTAATGGAGTATTTAACACGTAGTGGGTCCTGCCCTAGTAGGTCACGGGAAGATCCCAGTGTGGCATTGGCTGGAGAAGCTGTCACAGAGCCATCTACATCAACACCGCGTCAGAGTGAGGAGCAGCCCACTCCTCCTCCCTCTCTTGGGGATTCCCTTTGGGATTTCCTGTTAGAGCAGTCATGAGACGAGACTGCGGCATGCGTTTGACCAAGTGAGAGTAATCAATGGTCAAACTCTTCAGCCAAGCGCGGCACCAACGTTCCCCTATTTTGCCATTATTAAAGAGAGATTGTACCGAGTGAAGCAGGACACTCAAACTAAGGAACAAGTAACCCAGTTGTTAATCCCAAAGAGCCATAGGGAACTTGTGTTCCATGCGGCTCACTTTAATCCCATGGCTGGACACTTGGGGCAAGACAAAACACTAGCCCGAATAATGGCCCCGTTCTATTGGCCAGGGATTCACGGGGATGTCTATCGGTGGTGTGCGGCGTGCCGTGAATGCCAATTAGTAAATCCTGTGGCCACTCCAAAAGCACTGTTGCGCCCTCTTCCTCTAATCGAGACCCTGTTTGAGCGAATTGGGATGGATCTCGTCGGGCCATTAGATCCGTCAGCATGGGGATATCGCTTTATTTTAGTTCTAATGGACTATGCAACGCGATATCCGGAAGCAGTGCCTCTCCGCAATATCTCAGCACACAGTATTGTGGAAGCGCTCTTCCGCTTTATCTCCCGGATCGGGATTCCGAAAGAAATCCTGACAGACCAAAGCACCTCATTTATGTCACGCACACTGCACGAGCTGTATGGGTTACTGGGGATTAATTCTATCCACACCAGTGTCTATCACCCACAAACAGATGGATTAGTAGAGCAATTTAACCAGACACTCAAAAACATAATCCTGAAATTCGTTAGTGAAGATGCGCGTAATTGGGATAAGTGGCTCGAACCCCCGTTATTCACAGTACAAGAGGTCCCGCAAGCCTCCACAGGGTTTTCTCCCTTTGAATTATTATATGGGCGTAAGCCGCGTGACATTCTGGATGTGCTGCGGGAAAATTGGGAGGAGGGACCTTCACCAAGTAAAAATGAAATCCAGTACATTCTTGACCTGCGCGCAAAACTAACCCAGGAGAATTTGCGGCAGGCACAAGAACGTCAAAGCTGGCTGTATGACAGGGGCACGCGCCTTAGAGAGTTCACGCCAGGAGACAAAGTACCCATATTATTGCCCACGTCGAGTTCTAAATTAGTTGCCAAGTGGCAAGGGCCCTTTGAGGTCACACGGCGAGTCGGGGACGTCGACTATGAGGTGAAGCGAACGGATAGGGGTGGGGCACTGCAAGTCTACCACCTCACCTTTTAAAATGCTGGAATGAAGGGGTCCCCGTGGCATTGGTGTCGGTAGTCCCAGAGAAGGCGGAGCTGGGGCCTGAGGTAAAAAAGATAACATCTCAGACCACTCCGGTCCCTTGTGGAGACCACCTCTCGCTGACCCAACTCATGGAGGTAGCCAAGTTGCAGAAGGAATTTTCCGGCGTGTTCTCCCCCCTTCCGGGTCGTACCCACCTCATAGAACACCACCTCGAAATGCCCCCAGGGGTGGTAGTGCATAGCCACCCTTACCACTTGCCCAAACACAAGAAAGAGGTGGTTCGGGACGAACTCAAGGTCATGCTCAAAATGGGCATAATCGAGGAGTCCCACAGTGACTGGAGCAGCCCAGTGGTCCTGGTTCCCAAGACTGATGGGTCGGTCCGATTCTGTGTGGACTATAGAAAGGTCAATGCGGTGTCTAAATTTGACACGTACCCAATGCCTCGTATTGGTGAGTTGCTTGATCGGTTAGGCACTGCTCGCTTTTATTCGACACTGGATCGAACAAAGGGATATTGGCAAATCCCCTTGACTCCTCTATCCCAAGAGAAAATGGCCTTTTCCACACTGTTTGGTTTACACCAATTTGTCACGCTCCCTTTTGGGTTGTTTGGGGTGCCCGCTACGTTCCAGCAGCTTATGAACAGGGTCCTCCACCGTCATGCTGCCTACATGGATGCCTATCTAGATGACATAATAATCTACAGTCATGATTGGCTGCAGCACTTGGAACACCTGAGGGCCATTCTAAAGTCGCTCAGGTGGGTAGGCCTGACAGCTAACCCGAAAAAGTGTGCGATTGGGCGGGTGGAAGTATGGTATCTGGGGTTCCACTTGGGTCATGGGGAGGTGCATCCCCAAATTAACAAGACTGCAGCGATTGCGGCCTGCCCGAGGCCCAAGACCAAAAAGGAGGTGAGGTGGTTCTTTGGGCTGGCTGGCTATTATCGTAGGTTTCTACCTAACTATTCAGACGTCACCAGCCCGCTAACCGACCTCACTAAAAAGGGGGCTCCAGATCCGGTCCAGTGGACGGAGCAGTGCCAACAGGCCTTCTCTGAGGTAAAAGCTGCACTGTGTGGGGGGCCACTTTTACACTCCCCTGACTTCTCTTTCCCCTTTATTTTGCAGACTGATGCATCAGACAGGGGGCTGGGGGCCGTTTTGTCCCAGGAGGTGGAGGGCAAGGAGCGCCCGGTGCTGTACATCAGCCGAAAGCTGTCGATGCACGAAAGCAAGTACAGCACAATTGAAAAGGAGTGTCTTGCCATCAAGTGGGCAGTCCTCGCCCTCCGATACTACCTGCTGGGGCGCCCTTTCACTCTCTGTTCGGACCACATGCCCCTCCAGTGGCTCCACCGCATGAAGGATGCCAATGCGCGGATCACCCGTTGGTATCTCGCTCTCCAGCCATTTAAGTTCGAGGTGATCCACAGGCCGGGGGCACAGATGATGGTGGCGGACTTCCTGTCCGGTCGGGGGGGGGAGTCTGCTTCAGGCTGGATGGATCCCTGGCCTGAGTCGGGTGGTGGGGGTATATGGCAGCAGGGGCGTGGCCAATCAGCAATCTGTGAATGGAGGGCAGGGTTGGGGAAGGTAAGTGGCTAAGTCATTACACCTGGTGTCAATTAATGTGTGTGTGTGTTTGTTTGTTGCAGGGATGGAGTATAAAAGGAGGGGGAGAGCAGAGAAGAGTCTCCCCCGACCAGAACACATGTGTGTTGCATGTGTGACTGTGTGAGTGAGAGAAGCTGAAAAGCTAATGAAAATAAGTTAATGAACACCAACTCTCGCCTGCCATACTTCTGTGCTCCACCCACATCAGGGATTACTACAATGGGATAAGGTTCTTATGCTGGAATGTAGTGTTTTTCCTTTCTCCAAACATAATGCTTCTCATTTAAACCAAAGAGTTCTATTTTGGTCTCATCCGTCCACAAAACATTTTTCCAATAGCCTTCTGGCTTGTCCATGTGATCTTTAGCAAACTGCAGATGAGCAGCAATGTTCTTTTTGGAGAGCAGTGGCATTCTCCTTGCAACCCTGCCATGCACACCATTGTTGTTCAGTGTTCTCCTGATGGTGAACTCATGAACATTAACATTAGCCAATGTGAGAGAGCCCTTCAATTGCTTAGAAGTTCCCCTGAGGTTTTTTGTGACCTCGCCGACTATTACACACCTTGCTCTTGGAGTGATCTTTGTTGGTCGACCACTCCTGGGGAGGGTAACAGTGGTCTTGAATTTCCTCCATTTGTACACAATCTGTCTGACTGTGGATTGGTCGAGTCCAAACTCTTTAGAGATGGTTTTGTAACCTTTTTCAGCCTGATGAGCATCAACAATGCCTTTTCTGAGGTCCTCAGAAATCTCCTTTGTTCGTGCCATGATACACTTCCACAAACGTGTTGTGAAGATCAGACTTTGATAGATCCCTGTTTTTTAAATAAAGCAGGGTGCCCACTCACACCTGATTGTCATCCCATTGATTGAAAACACCTGACTCTAATTTCACCTTCAAATTAACTGCTAATTAAATCCTAGAGGTTCACATACTTTTGCCACTCACAGATATGTAATATTGGATCATTTTCCTCAATAAATAAATGGCCATGTATAATATTTTTGTCTCATTTGTTTTACTGGATTCTCTTTATCTCTTTTTAGGACTTGTGTGAAAATCTGATGATGTTTTTGGTCATATTTATGCAGAAATATAGAAAATTCTAAAGGGTTCACAAACTTTCAAGCACCACTGCGGTTGTGGTGTGACTGCTCCAGACTGGAACTAAATTCAGGCATATTTATAGACGTAGTTATAGGTCTAGTTATCGGTGTTGTCCCAGGAGGTGGACAACTACAACTTTACTACAACTTTACTACAACTACAACTAAATTATTTGCTATACAGAAATATCACTACTACTAATAATAGTGGTTTATCAGTTTACTGATATTATACTGCTATTTTTTAACACAACTGTATATTACCCTCTTGGAAACCTGTGAGCTGGATTGATGTGTTCAGAGCTAATGCTTAACAGCAAACTTGCACACATCAGTAACCTGGTGAACCACTGTTATTAGTAGTAGTGATATTTCTGCATGGCAAATAATTTACTTGTACAGGTAGCAATGTAATAGAAAAACAACAGACACAACTATCATGACGTGCATGCTGCTTGTTCTTGAACAAGTGCTTGAACACTTTTTAATCACGGTTGCCCTATTTATTTTATTTTTTTCCCCTATTCTATTTTTATATTTATTTTAAATTTTAATTCTTCTATTTATATGCTGGCCCTGAGGCACAAATTTCATTTACATGTGAAACATGCAAATGACAATAAAGAACTTTGACCTTGTTAAAATTAAAAGTAATCACTGTATAACAACCTTTCCCTCTTATGAAAACAAAAATACAAATTTCATTGTCCAATGGTCAAGTGTTTATGAGATACTTTGCCTTGCACTTACAATTGGGTTCCCTGTGGTGGTCCACGTTCAGCATTTGTACATATGTACATACGGACGTCATACGTTCAGAAAAGCCATCAAAACTCAAGGTTGATGCATTACAATATTCTCTTTAGTATGGAGCTTTGCTGTGCTATAAATCCACAGGCTGAGGGATCCATTTACACAAGCATAATTTGCTGGTGAACACCAGTCTGTTGCTATGTCAGTTGTGTGCAAGCCAATTAACCCCCCCCCCCCCCAGTTTACATACTGTTGCTATTTCTAGGGTTATAAATGAATTCAGATGGTGTGACATTTAAAATCTGTTGGCACAATGGGATTTTTGAACCAATCCACCATATGTATGCATAACAGTCTCTCAACCTCTGAAAAAAAAGTCTTGTCCCATTTTCACTGTACAATTCTGGAAAAGCAATGAGTTGCAGTATACTCCCACTATCCAGTGTTATCCAGAAGAAGGTGGGTCATATCAGTCTGATTCCTCCAATAGTTCCTTCTTCATGTTGTCTCTGGGAGTTTTTCCTTTCTATTGTCACCTCTGGCTTGATCATTAAGGATGTAAATATGTTGCTTTGCTCAACTTATAAGTGGTAAGTGGTAATTCACAGATTGGAATAATATACATTTTTTTAACATTGTTGTATTCAACATACAAAATGGAAAAAAGATATGGATGTTTTCATTAGCAACAAGCTAGCCAGCTAACTATGATGAGTGATATATTTTCTTCCTCAAACAGTGAGGACAGTGTTATAGACTGTGTAGTGAGTGTTATACACTTAACATGTAAATATGTCTCTGTTGATTGATATAAAGCTATTACTTGAATATACAGTGTAAATCATTCAAAGGTAAGAAATGCTACTTTGTTTACTTCTGATGCTGTGTGCAGCCATGTTGAGTTGTTGTCACTCTATAACCTGAAAGGAAATTATAGCTGTGATGTTCAGAGTATCTTTGAATGTTTGGCAGTCAAACTACGCCACCTGTTGGTAGTGCGAGTAAACAGCAAGGAAGTTACGCTGGTTGTTGAGTGCGGATAAAAAGCGGGGACAATAAACAAAGTTTCTGTTCAACATGTCGTTGTTCTCCTGGTTCATAGATACGCAACAGAAACATTACAATGGCAACGAGGAGTAAAGGAAAATACACTCAAAGAAGCAACAAGGACACTGCTGGGTTTTCTGAGGAGAAAAGAGGGTGAAAGATGAACAAGTGGACAAGCAGAAACAAGCTAAGTGGGCTAAGTTAACTCAAGAAACATGGTTGTGTCAGCGCATCTTGGCAAGCATGGCAGTGAACACCGCTTCTCTCCCACCTTTTGATACTGAAACTGATCTTGGCACTGTTGGACTTCGCTGGAACAAATGGCTGCAAAGGTTTGAAAATTACACCACTGCAATGAACATTACTGAAGATGCTAGACTTAAAGCATTATTGTTGCACTTAGCAGGAGAACTGAGTGCATGATATTTACGACACACTGTCAGCTGAAGATGACAAATATGCAGACACTAAACAGAAGCTATCTGGATATTTCTCTCCCAAGAAAAATGTGCAATATCAAGTGTACATCTTCAGAAAGGCTGTGCAGGAACCAGGAGAAAATGTGGACAGTTATCACACCGGGCTAAGGATGTTAGCCAAGAACTGTGAGTTTGCAGATACTGAAGCAGAGATCAAAACTCAAATAATACAAAGCTGTGCATCATCCAGGTGTAGAAGTCAGAGCGGGTGGGTGGAGCACAGAAGGACGGCAGGCCAGAACTGAGTTCCAAAAAAACTCTTTATTTGCACTTTTCAGTACTCACATACACTCTCCCAGCCACACACATACACACACACAAGTCATCTGGTGTGGGAAAGAGCTCTCCTCTACTCTCGCTCTCTCCTTAAATAGGGCATGGTCACTGGGGAAGACACACAAACACACGTTAATTAACCTCAGGTGCAGTGATTCTGCCACTTACCTTCCCTGACTCCGCCCTCCGGTCACAGACCGACGCTTGACCATGCCCCCGCTGCCACATACCCCCACCGCCTGACTCAGGCCAGGCGGCCGTCCGGCCTGCAGCCGACTCCCCACCCCCTTGACAGGAGAGGAAGTCTGCCACGACCATCTGCACCCCCGGCCTGTGGATCACCTTGTAGTTAAAGGGTTGGAGTGCCAGATACCAATGGGTGATCTGCGTGTTGGAATCCTTCATGTGGTGGAGCCACTGGAGGGGCGCGTGGTCTGAACAGAGGGTGAAAGGGCGTCCCAGCAAGTAGTAACGGAGGGCGAGGACAGCCCACTTGATTGCCAGGCACTCCTTCTCAATAGTGCTGTAGCGCCCCTCATGCACTGATAGCTTCCTACTGATATACAGGACCGGGTGGTCCTCCCCCTCCACTTCCTGGGACAAAACAGCCCCCAGCCCTCTGTCCGACGCATCCGTCTGTAATATAAAGGGGAGAAAAAAGTCAGGGGAGTGTAACAGTGGCCCCCCACACAGTGCAGCCTTTACCTCAGAAAAAGCCCACTGGCATTGCTCCGTCCACTGGACTGGATCTGATCCCCCCTTTTTAGTCAGATCAGTCAGCGGGCTGGTGACATCTGAATAATTAGGTATAAACCTACGATAATAGCCAGCCAGCCCCAGGAACTGTGTCACCCCCTTTTTGGTCTTGGGCCTTGGGCAGGCCGCAATTGCTGCTGTCTTGTTAATTTGGGGACGCATCTGCCTGTTGCCCAAGTGGAAGTCCAGATACTGTACTTCCACCCGCCCAACTGCACACTTCTTCGGGTTGGCTGTGAGACCCGCTAGCCTCAGCGACCTAAGGACGGCCCTCAGGTGTTGTAGGTGCCGCGGCCAGTCATTACTATAAATAATGATGTTGTCGAGGTATGCTGCTGCATAGGTGGTGTGGGGGCGGAGGACCCTATCCATCAGCTGCTGAAACGTAGAGGGCGCCCCAAACAGCCCAAAAGGAAGTGTGACAAACTGGTGTAAGCTGAACAGTGTGGAAAAGGCCGTTTTTTCTCGGGATAATGGAGTCAAGGGGATCTGCCAATAAAAGCGAGTAAAAGCGAGCCGTGCCTAGTCGATCGAGCAACTCATCAATATGAGGCATTGGGTATGCGTCGAATTTAGACACCGCGTTGACTTTTCTATAGTCTACACAGAACCAGACCGACCCGTCGGCCTTGGGTACCAAAACCACCGGGCTGCTCCAGTTACTGTGGGACTCCTCGACGATACCCATTTCGGGCATGGCTTGAAGTTCTTCCCGAACCACTTTTTTCTTGTGTTCAGGTAGCCTGTAAGGGCGGCTATGCACTACCACCCCCGGGGGCGTCTCAATGTGGTGCTCTATGAGGTTGGTGCAGCCGGGCAGGGGCGAGAACACGTCCGAAAACTCGGTCTGCAACTGGGCAACCTCCGCGAGTTGGGTTGGGGAGAGGTGGTCTCCACAGGGGACCAGAGAGGTACATGATGCCAGTGCTCCCTTTTGAACCTTCGGCCCCAGCTCCACCTTCTCCGGAACCAACGACACCAATGCCACGGGGACCTCCTCGTTCCAGAGTTTGAGCAGCTTGAGGTGGTAAATCTGAGGCACAGAAAAAGGTGGTCAGAAAGACAGTCTCTACTGCCAGCAAGCTTCTTGGGATCACTCTGCCAAGTATGGAAAGTATTTATAGAGACAGACTTGTTAAAAAGGCTGATAACATTATTGAACAATACACACACCCGCTGTCCTCTTCATTTCAACTCCTGCCATCTGGACGTCGGTTTTGTCCCCCCCTGCTGTCCAAAAACAGGTCAAGGTTTTCTTTTGTACCCCAAGCGATAAAAGCCCTAAACGAGGGCAAGTGGTAATTCAGTCAACCAATGTAGTATTAGTGTGTGAATAGCAATTTTCTGTGTATGTGTTTTTTCTGTTGTTTTGTATGCCTGTCTGTGTCTCATGTCTTGTGCCAGCGACTGTACAGCAAATACAATTGCCCCATGGGGATAAATAAAGTTCTAACTAACTAACTAACTAATCTGTAGTGCCCCACCCCTGTCCGTTTGCCTCAACTCATAGTCAACGTCCCCGAATCACCGTGTGACCTCAAAGGGTCCTTGCCACTTAGCGATCAATTTGGAGCTCGATGTGGGCAACAGTACGAGTACTTTATCTCCCGGTGCAAACTCCCTAAGGTTTGTACCCTTGTCGTAAGGGCGGGTTTGTCGTTCTTGGGCCTGCCGCAAATTCTCCTGGGTTAGGTGTGTGAGTGTGTGGAGTTTTGCGCGCAGGTCAATAACGTATTGAATTTCATTTTTACACTGGTGAAGGTCCCTCCTCCCAATTTTCTCACAGCACATCTAGAATGCCGCGCGGCTTACGCCCATATAACAATTTAAATGGGGAGAACTTGGCTTGGGGGACCTTTTGCACTGCAAATAACAAGGGTTCAAGCCATTTATCCCAATTACGTGCATCCTCACTTACGAATTTTTTAATTATATTCTTGAGGGTGCGATTGAACTGTTCAACTAAACCGTCCGTTTCTGGGTGATACACGCTGGTGCGGATCGGCTTAATACCCAACAACCCATACAGTTTGTTCAGTGTACGTGACATAAACGAAGTGCTTTGGTCAGTCAGAATCTCTTTCGGGATTCCAACTCGGGAGATGACGCGGAAGAGCGCTTCCGCAATACTGCGTGCTGAGATATTGTGAAGAGGCACCGCTTCCGGGTATCGCGTTGCATAGTCCACCAGAACTAAAATAAAGCGGTACCCTCGTGTTGACCGATCTAATGGCCCGACGAGATCCATCCCAATTCTTTCGAACGGGGTCTCGATTAATGGGAGAGGGCGCAAAGGCACTTTTGGAATGTCCGCTGGATTTACTAACTGGCATTCGCGACACGCCGTACACCACCTACGGACATCGCCGCAAATCCCTGGCCAATAGAACCGGGCCATTATTCGGGCTAGTGTCTTATCCTGCCCTAAGTGTCCAGCCATGGGATTAAAGTGAGCTGCCTGGAATACCAATTCCTGGCGGCTCTTCGAAATCAAAAGCTGCGTGACTTGCTCTTTAGTCTGAGTGTCCTGCGTCACTCGGTATAATCTATCCTTCATAATTGCGAAGTAGGGGAAGGATGGGGTGGCATTTGGCTGGAGCGTTTGACCATCGATTCTTGGTCAAACGCTCAAGTGATTCTCTCACTTGGTCAAACGCATGCCGCAGAGTCTCATCTCGCGACTGCTCTAACGGGAAATCTGCGAGAGATTCCCCAAGAGAGGGAGGAGGAGCTGGCGGCTCCTCACTCTGATGCGGAGATGACGTAGATGGCTCTGTGACAGCTGCTCCCGCCAATGCGACACCGAGACCTCCCCTTGCTGAAATACGGCAGGACCCACTGTTTACTAAATGACTCATTAACTCCCCGAATCCTGGCCAATCAGTCCCCAAAATTATCGAGTGGGTGAGGCAAGGATTAACCGCCACCTTTACTCTAAATTTTTCCCCTCTGAAAAAAATGTGGACCGACACTAAAGGGTAGCTGTGAACATCCCCGTGCACACACAACACCTTCACCCCCTGTGCTCCCCCCAATGCCTCGTCTTGCACCAGGCTTTGGTGGATTGAGGTCTGATTACAGCCAGAGTCCACCAAAGCCTGATATTTATCCCCTTGGATACTCACCGGTATGCGATACACTCTGGCCCGATCGAGGGTGGCTCCTGGTGCATCAGGGATCTGGACCACTGCGCCCACCTCCTTTGCCAATATTGATGCTGGAGATGCCCCGGCTCTCCGCAGCGCAAGCAAACCAGCCCGGGCTTTCTCTCTGCACCAGTACTCTGGGGCTCACTCACCTGAGGGGGGGAGAGGCAGACACGGAAGTGGGAAACAGGAGGACACTGCGGGTGCTGCGGACCGGCTGTGCGGTAGCTGGCCCCCGCCTCCGCGGTGGGGGAACGGGGCGAGGACGAGACACAGAAGGGGAGGGGGAGAGAGAGAGAGAGGAGAGAAGTGAAGAGGGGATCTGTGATCCTGCCGCGGGAACAGCCACCAAATGATCCTCCGCCAACTCGATGGCCTGATCCAGTGACGCCGGGCAATGGCACTGGACCCACTCCGCCGTTCCTTTGGGAAGTTGCGCGATGAACTGCTCCAGTGCCACCAGGTCAACAACTCCCTTGGCATCGCGGTTGTCAGCCCTCAGCCACCACCTGCAGGCGTCCCAGAGTTGCTGGCCAAACGCGAACGGGCAGCCGACCTCCTCTAGGTGCAGAGCGCGGAAGCGCTGACGATGTTGTTCGGGGGTGCACCCCACACGCTGGAGGACGGCCCGGCGCAGGTCCGCGTAGACCACCCGGCTGTCGACGGGGAGCTATAGCGCGGCCAGCTATGCCTTGCCCGTTAGCAGGGGAGGAGGCGCGCTGCGCACTGTTCCACCGATCACCCCTAGGCCTCTGTTGCTTGTTCAAATAGCGTGAGGAAAGCCTCGGGGTTGTCATGCGGGCCCATCTTCATTGGGGTGAGGTGGAGTGGGCCCGCAGTGGTGGAGATGGTGGACCCCGCCGACGCAAGGAGGTGCAGGAACGCCTGACGATCTTCCTGTTGCACCAGCACCAGGGCCTCAAACCGTTGTTCTTGCTCCTTTCGGAGGGCGAGCAGCGCCTGGTGCTGGCTCTGCTGGGCCGTAGTGAGGGCGTGGATCGGGTCTGCGAAGGGGGAGGACTCCATGGGGCTGTTCTCTTCTGTGCTTGGTCCCGGGTTTCGGCACCACTGTAGAAGTCAGAGCGGGTGGGTGGAGTACAGAAGGATGGCAGGCCAGAACTGAGTTCCAAAAAACTCTTTTTATTTGCACTTTTCAGTACTCACATACACTCTCCCAGTCACACACATACACACAAGTCATCTGGTGTGGGAGAGAGCTCTCCTCTACTCATGCTCTCTCCTTAAATAGGGCGCAGTCACTGGGGAAGACACACAAACACACGTTAATTAACCTCAGGTGCAGTGATTCTGTCACTTACTTTCCCTGACTCCGCCCTCTGGTCACAGACTGACGCTTGACCATGCCCCCGCTGCCACACCAGGCTACGCAGAAAAGCACTGAGGGAGCCCGAGATAACCTTAGATGACATTCTTGACCATGGGCGAACCTTCAAACTGTCTGAAATGCAAGCATCTGGCATAGAAAAGGGCACATCTGCTTCAGTCAACATGCTGGATTGAAAGACTGTGGAGAAAAACTCAAGTAACAGCAGATGGTCAGATAAGCAATGTTCAGAGAACCACTGCAGGAACTGTGGAGGTAAATACCCTCATGATGGACAGTGTCCTGCCAAAAATAAACAATGCATAGCTTGTGGCAAACTGAATCACTTTGCAAGACAGTGCCACTCAAAACCCAGAGACATTAACACAAAGCAACCACAAAACAAAGTTAACCAGTATCCTAAGAAGGTCCATCAAATAACAAAGACTGCACCAGGTGAGAACACAGAGCACAATTCTTCCAGCAGTGACGATGCATACAATATGTGTTTGTAATTGATCCTGACAAGATCTCAGAGTTACCACAGACAAACTTCAAGCTAAACAGCAGCAGCATGCTAGTTTTAATCGATTCGGGGGCCTCAGCAAATTGTGTCATTGAAGCAAGTTTTGAGAAACTGATGCCACGTCCACGACTCAGCTCCACCAAGACCAAAATATACCCTTTCCGCTCCAATGTTCCTTTGCCTGTCAGTGGTGCTTTCAGGTGCAGTGTGGAAAAGGGACAGAAGAGGACAATGTGCACATTCTCTGTAATTAAAGGTGATGGATTCAATGTTTTCAGCTACAAAATGTCCAAAGCACTAGGACTGATTAAGGTGGTCACTGCAGTATCATCCACACCAGTAGCAGATGAGCTAGTGGAAAGTAATCCCCAGCTGTTCCAAGGAATTGGAAAGCTGAAAGACTTTCAGGTAAAACTTCACATGAATCCTGATGTCAAGTCTACATGCCAACCACATCGATGTGTACCATTCCACATCCGCCAGAAGGTCGAGGATGAGCTTCGAAAGCTGGAGGCAGATGACATCATTGAAGAGGTCACAGGCCCGACACCATGGGTTTCACCTATCGTTACACCTCCCAAACCTAAAGACCCTAATAAAGTCAGAATCTGCGTCGACATGCGCCAAGCTAACACAGCCATTGAAAGGGAACGCCACATAACTCCCACCATGGATGATGTCATACACGAGCTAAATGGAGCAACAGTGTTTTCCAAACTGGATCTGAGAGCTGGATATCACCAACTGGAACTTTGCCCAGACAGCAGGTACATCACAACATTCACCACTCACCTTGGACTGAGGTGGTACAAGAGACTAAAGGCCAATTTATGCTGACAACCCAGTCCTCGCAGACGGTGTCGCAGATAGTGTCTGCGTAGCCCCCCCACCTTCGCAGACGCTCTGCGCGCACCTCCCAAAAATTGTGACCACCGCAGAAGCCTCGCAGACAGTGCCGCAGACAAGAGGGCTCTGATTGGTCCACTCTACATCCGCTGTACACGCACTTCCGCTTCCCTACTTTCCCGGTTTGTTTTGTTTTCACGACCGGCATTTTTAAAAACACGAGCGAAGCTGGAGCAGCACGAAGAGCGGTTGATTGAGGAAGTACGTACATCTATACGACTCCAGTTCTAGTCATTATAAAAAAAAGTTCTAGTCATTATAAGTAACCGGAGGATAAACACTCCACTAACCACACCCACCAACTACTCCTAGTGACTTTGTGCCCCCTTGCGTTGTGCCAGTGAATAACATCGCGCACGCCTATTTCTCCCCGCTCAACAATAAATTACAACTGTCTGCGAAAAGCTATCTGCGAGAGCCTTGTCGCAAGAGTATGCAGAGGCCTTAAGTTTTGGTATATCTTCTGCCGCTGAGGTGTTTCAAAATGCCATATGCCAAACACTGCAAGGTCTCTTGGGTGTGAAGAACCTTAGTGATGACATTATTGTCTATGGTGCCTTTCAGACTGAACATGACAACAACCTCCGAGCACTGTTCCAGAGACTAAAAGAGAGCAGTCTCACATTCAATCGAGAAAAATGTGAATTTAACAAATCCAGGCTTGAATTCTTTGGTTTCATCTTTTCTGCACAGGGTGTCTCAGCAGATCCCAAGAAAGTTGCTGTGGTTCGGCACGCTACAGATCCACAAACTCCAGGTGAAATCAAGAGTCTGCTGGGCATGGCCAATTACTGCTCAAGATTTATCAAAGACTTCTCCTCCATCTCTGAACCACTGTGCAAGCTCACCAGACAGGGTATGCCCTGGGAGTGGGGACCAGAACAGCAAGCTGCATTGCAGACACTGAAAGACAGTCTGACCAGTGACACAACAATGTCATATTTTTACCCAGGCAGAGAGACTGAACTGATCGTGGATGCTAGCCCAGTCAGACTGGGTGCAATCCTCTGCCAAAAAGATGAAAAAGGGGTGAAACGCATAGTCGCGTATGCTAGTCGGTCTCTCAGCGACGTGGAGAAACGGTACTCACAGACAGAAAAGGAAGCACTGGCTATTGTGTGGAGCTGTGAGCACTTCCACCTCTACATCTATGGCCATTCTTTAACTCTAGTGACTGATCACAAAGCACTAGAAATCATATGAAACAATCCTAGATCAAAACCACCTGCCAGGATTGAAAGATGGGGACTAAGACTTCAGCCCTATGACTTCAAAGTGGAATATAGAAAGGGAGCTGAAAATCCAGCTGACTACATGTCTCATCACCCCATCCCTGCTCAGATAAGTGACAGCACACATGCAGCAAAAGTAGCAGAGGAATATGTGAACTTCATTGCTAGTCATGCAACACCCAAAGCCATGACGCTCATGAAAATCAAAGCAGAGACACTTAAAGACCCACTCCTACAAGAGGTCAGTACTAACATAAGACACAACACTTGGCACAAAACTGACAAATCACAGCACGCAGACATATTGAAACAGTTCAGACAGGTTAGCAGCGAACTAACAACATCAGATGCATCAGACATCATACTGCGTGGCACTAGAATAGTGATTCCCTCTGTTCTACAAGACAGAGTGCTCCAGCTAGCTCACGAGGGACACCAGGGCATTGTCAAAACTAAAGCCCTGCTCAGGACCAAAGTCTGGGTTCCAGATATCGATCGCAAAGCAGAAGCAGCAGTATGCAACTGTATAGCATGCCAGGCAAACACACCAGTTGCACATACTGAACCACTGAAAATGTCCGTTCTACCCGAAGCTCCCAGGCATAGTGTCAGTGTAGATTTTTATGGACCACTTTCAACTGGAGAGTATCTGTTTGTCATAGTGGATGATTATACGCATTACCCAGTTGTTGAGAGTGTAAAGTCAACCTCAGCAAACACAGTCATTCCAGTGATGGACAAGGTTTTCTCCATGTTTGGGATTCCCAGAGTGGTAAAAACTGATAATGGTCCACCATTCAACAGTGATCAATTCTCTCAGTTCGCGGACTATCTAGGATTCCACCACCACCGGATAACACCCTTTTGGCCACAGGCTAATGCTACAGCTGAAAGATTCATGCGTACACTGGGCAAAGCTATACGTGTAGCCGAAACACAAGGAATTCCCTGGAAACAACAACTGAACATTTTCTTGAACACCGATCTACACCTCACAGCACAACAGAAAGCTCCCCTGCTGAACTATTGTTCCAGCGCAAGATGTACATGAAGATTCCCTCATTTGCTCACTCAGCAAGGAACAATTCAGACTCTGAAGTGAGAGCAAAGGACAACAAGGCTAAAACCAAGATGAAGTCACATGCAGACTCCCATCGTCATGTTGTACCACATGCTCTCATTCCAGGTGACACTGTGCTTCATTGTCAGCCCAAGCACAGCAAGCTCACCACACCATACGATGCCAAGCCATACTCTGTGACCAAAGTCAAAGGCTCGATGGTTACAGCAGCCAGAAATGGACACTTCATCATCAGGAATGCCTCTTTCTTCAAAAAGATAGCCCTGGAGCTGTTGGACATCACGCAAGATCCTGGTGACAATACTGTTTGTGATAACATTGATGCCTCTACTGTCACATCACCACAAAGGTACCCTCTGAGGCAGAACAGACGTCCTCCCGCCTACCTCCAAGACTACATGGAGCTTAGGGACTGTTATGAACTTATAAGAGACTGGTTTGGCCAAGATTAAAAGACATGTAACTTTCATTTAACAAGAGAAAGCGTTTGCAAAGCATCTTTTAATATGTATTTCATTTGTGAGTCCCCTCCTAGAACTGCCACCTTATTGTGGTGGAGGGGGTTGTGTGCTTGAATGATCCTAGGAGCTATGTTGTCGGGGGCATTATGCCCCTGTCAGGGTTTCCCAAGGCAGACAGGTCCTAGGTGACAGGCCAGACCAAGAGCAGTTCACCAAAACCCTTATGGAGAAACCATCAAGGACCGTTACGTCGCCCGGTATGGCGCAGCCGGGGCCCCACCCTGGAGCCAGGCCTGGGGTTGGGGCTCGTATGCAAGTGCTTGGTGGCTGGGCCTTTGCCCATGGGGCCCGGCCGGGCTCAGCCCGAAGAGGTGACGTGGGCCTGACCTCCTGTGGGTTCACCACCCACAGAGGTAGCAGTAGGGGACTGGTGCAGTGTGGATTGGGTGGCAGTCGAAGGCAGGGGCCTCGATGACCTGATCCCTGGACACAGCAGCTAGCTGTTGGGACATGGAATGTCACTTCATTGTGGGGGAAAGAGCCTGAGCTTGTGTGGGAGGTACCAGCTAGAGATAGTCGGGCTCATCTCCATGCACAGCTTGGGCTCTGGAACCCAGCTCCTCGAGAGGGGCTGGACTCTCCACTTCTCTGGAGTCGCCCATGGTGAGCGGCGGCGGGCTGGTGTGGGCTTGCTTATAGCTCCCCAGCTCAGCCGCCATGTGTTGGAGTTTACCCCAGTGAACGAGAGGGTCGCCTCTCTGCGCCTTCGGATTGGGGAGAGGGCACTTGCTGTTGTTTGTCCCTACGGGCCGAATAACAGTATAGAGTATCTGGCCTTCTTGGAGTCCCTGGGAGAGGTACTGAGGGGTGCTCAGACTGGGGACTCCATTGTGTTACTGGGGGACTTCAATGCCCACGTGGGCAACGACAGTGACACCTGGAGGGGCGTGGTTGGGAGGAACGGCCTCCCCGATCTGAACCTGAGTGGTGTTTTGTTATTGGACTTCTGTGCTAGTCACGGTTTGTCCATAACGAACACCATGTTCAAGCATAGGAGTGTCCATAAGTGCATGTGGCACCAGGACACCTTAGGTCAGAGGTCGATGATAGACTTTGTTGTCGTTTCATCTGATCTCCGGCCCTATGTCTTGGACACTCGGGTGAAGAGAGGGGCTGAGCTGTCAACTGATCACCACCTGGTGGTGAGTTGGATCCGCTGGCGGAGAAGGAAGCTGGACAGACCTAGCAGGCCCAAACGTATGGTGAGGGTCTGCTGGGAACGTCTGGCCGAGCACTCTGTTTGGGAGGTCTTTAACTCCCACCTCCGGGAGAGCTTTTCCCAGCTTCCGAGGGAGGCGGGGGACATTGAGTCTGAATGGACCATGTTCTCTACCTCCATTGTGGATGCAGCTGTTCGGAGCTGTGGCCGCAAGGTCTCCGGTGCCTGTCGTGGCGGCAATCCCTGAACCCGGTGGTGGACACCGGAAGTAAGGGATGCCGTCAAGCTGAAGAAGGAGTCCTTTCGGGCCAAGTTGACCTCCGGGACCCCTGAGGCAGCTGATGGGTATCGGCAGGCCAGGCGTGCTGCAGCTCGGGCAGTTGCGGAGGCAAAAACTCGGAACTGGGAGGAGTTCGGGGAGGCCATGGAGAAGGACTATCGGTCGGCCTCGAAGAAATTCTGGCAAACTGTCTGGTGCCTCAGGAGGGGGAAGCAGTACTCTGCCAACACTGTTTACAGTGCGGGTGGGGAGCTGTTGACCTCGACTGGGGACATTGTTAGGCGGTGGAAGGAATACTTTGAGGATCTCCTCAATCCCACCATCATGTCTTCCATTGAGAAGACTGAGGCTGATGACTCAGAGGTGGACTCATCCATTACCCAAGCCGAAGTCACTAAGGTGGTTTGCAAGCTCCTCGGTGGCAAGGCACCGGGGGTGGATGAGATCCGCCCTGAGTATCTCAAGTCTCTGGATGTTGTAGGGCTGTCTTGGTTGACACACCTCTGCAACATCGCATGGCGGTCGGGGACAGTGCCTCTGGTGTGGCAGACTGGGGTGGTGGTCCCTCTTTTTAAGAAAGGGGACCGGAGAGTGTGCTCCAATTATAGGGGAATCACACTTCTCAGCCTCCCGGGGAAAGTTTACTCTAGGGTACTGGAGAGGAGAATTCGACCAATAGTCGAACCTCGGATCCAGGAGGAACAATGCGGTTTTCATCCTGGTCGCGGAACACTGGACCAGCTCTATACCCTTCATAGGGTGCTCGAGGGTTCATGGGAGTTTGCCCAACCAGTCCACATGTGCTTTGTGGATCTGGAGAAGGCATTCGACCGTGTCCCCCTTGGTATTCTGTAGGGGGTGCTTCGGGAGTATGGGGTTCGGGGCTCTTTGCTAAGGGCTGTCCGGTCCCTGTATGAATGGAGCAGGAGTCTGGTTCGCATTGCCGGCAGTAAGTCAGACCTGTTCCCAGTGCATGTTGGACTCTGGCAGGGCTGCCCTTTGTCACCGGTTCTGTTCATAATTTTTATGGACAGAATTTCTTGGCGCAGCCAGGGGCCAGAAGGAATCCTGTTTGAGAACCACAGGATTTCATCTCTGCTTTTTGTGGGTGATGTTGTCCTGTTGGCTTCTTCAAACCAGGACCTCCAGCATGCACTGGGGCGGTTTGCAGTCGAGTGTGAAGCGGCTGGGATGAGAATCAGCACCTCCAAGTCTGAGGCCATGGTTCTCGACCGGAAAAGGGTGGCTTGCCCTCTCCAGGTTGGTGGAGAAGTCCTGCTTCAAGTGGAAGAGTTTAAGTATCTCGGGATCTTGTTCACGAGTGAGGGAAGGATGGAGCGTGAGATTGACAGGCGGATCGGTGCAGCCTCCACAGTGATGCGGTCGCTTTACCGGTCCGTCGTGGTGAAGAAGGAGCTGAGCCAAAAGGCGAAGCTCTCAATTTACCGGTCGATCTATGTTCTGACTCTCACCTATGGTCATGAGCTTTGGGTAATGACCAAAAGAACAAGATCGTGGATACAAGCGGCCGAAATGAGTTTCCTTCGCAGGGTGGCTGGGCACTCCCTTAGAGATAGGGTGAGAAGCACAGTCACTCGGGAGGAGCTCGGAGTAGAGCCGCTGCTCCTCCACATCGAGAGGAACCAGCTGAGGTGGCTCGGGCATCTTTTTCGGATGCCTCCTGGATGCCTCCCTGGGGAGGTGTTCCAGGCATGTCCCCCCAGGAGGAGGCCCCGGGGAAGACCCAGGACACGCTGGAGGGACTATGTCTCTCGGCTGGCCTGGGAACGCCTCGGTGTTCTTCCTGAGGAGCTGACCGAGGTGTCTGGGGAGAGCGAAGTTTGGGCTTCCATGCTTAGACTGCTGCCTCCATGACCCGGTCCCGGATAAAGTGGAAGAAGACGAGACGAGACGAGTTTCAGTAATATGTGTTGGCTAAAAGTGAAAGGATAAAGTGTTTAATACTACACATTAGCTATATGTCTGAATAAGTACAATGTTCAGTACAGTCAGAATGTTTTGAAATTACTGCAGAATGTTGGTTTAAAATTCAGCAGTTAGCATTGTGTCAAAATGCGAAAACATAGTGTTGGCATTTGCTAAAAAAAAGGGGCAATGTGATGTTCAGAGTATATTTGAATGTTTGGCAGTCAAACTATGCCACCTGTTGGTAGTGCGAGTAAACAGCAAGAAAGTTATGCTGGTTGTTGAGTGCGGATAAAAAGCGGGGACAATAAACAAAGTTTCTGTTCAACATGTCATTGTTCTCCTGGTTCATAAATACACAACAGAAACATTACAATAGCTGAAAAGATTGCCTCAAGTTGGCGAGCAGGAATTTTAAGTTGTGAGCTCCAGTCGAATGCTCTCATGTTTGCACACAGCAAGAGTATTTCCACAAAAAAAGTAAATCACACATACAATACCAATACGTATTAAAGTTGACCAAATATGGAACAATTTTGGATTTTCCAGATTTTCTAAGAGCTAGTTAACTAACATGCACTAAAGCACTAATTATATTACACTGCCCAGCCCCCCAAAAAAAGACATCATTTGGATTTAAATAAGCAAATACATAAGTAGCTTTAATTGGATAATTACCACAGTGTGTTTCAGCTGGCAACATTTTTTTTAACCCTGACTGATGCAATGAGTTCTCATTTCTTAAACAAACATTTTGGAAGATGGATCCTCTGGTCACGGAAAAGATGTTACTGTGTTTCAGGAGGGTCAAATTATTGACCTGCATCAAGTGAAGAAAAGAACTCAGGAGATTGCTGATTATTGGAATTGGGTTAAAGTCGGTCTAATGCATTATTAAAACCAGTAAGGATAGTGGTGAACCATCAACTTCGTGAAAAAAAAAAATGTGGTTGGCAAAAGGTCCTGACTGACTATGATCAGAGATTACTTAAATGCTTGGTGATGTTGAATCGTTAAAAAAATTAAAAATAAAAAAAATCAACAGTAGAACTCATAGCTATGTTCAATAGTGAAATTAAGAGCATTTCCACACTCACAATGTGATGAGGACTTGCAGGATTGGTACTAAACAGCTGTGTGGCCATAAAACCACTAGTGAGGCTAACCAGGAGAAAAGGCTTCAATTTGCTAGGGAGCATAAAGATTGTACTCTGGAGCAATGGAAAAAGGTAATGAGGTGTGATAAATCCAGATTTACCCTATTCCAAAGCAATGGGTATGTCAAGATAAGAAGGGAAGCACATGAAACAATACATCCATCATGCATAGTGGCCACTGTACAAGCCTCTGAAGGCAGTGTTATGATCTGTGATTGCTTCAATTAATCATGTTGAGGCTCAGCAATGTGATGGGACAATAAAATGAAGTCAGCTGATGATCTGAATGTACTGAAAGACCAGTTTATCACATCAGTGGATTTTTTTTCTTCCCTGGTGGCATGGCCATAAAATTAGGGCTCAGGAAGCATGAGGAATCATTTTCACACATGAATTGGCCACCACAGTCCTGACCTTAACCCCAGTGAGAATCTTGCAATGTGCTGGAAAAGACTTTACGCAGTGGTTTGATTCTCCCATCCTCAACACAAGACCTCGGTGAAAAATTCAGACACTCTGGACTGAAATAAATGTTGTGACATTGCATAAGGTTAACAAAACAATGCCATAGCAAATGCATGCTGTAATCAAATCTAAAGGCAGTCCAACCAAATATTAGTGTGTGCAAAGTTTTTTTTTGCAGGGCAGTGTATTTTAAGTCAAACACTACCTGTCACAGAGAAATGTATATTAGTGCTTTAATTTTGATATTTGGTGTCATTCCAATGCCAGAGTTCATTCTGGACTCCATTTCCCAGAATGCAGTGCAGCTTACAAGGGTATGTTGGCCGCCCATGAACTACAACACCCCTGCATCACGTTCACTGTCACATTCACAGTAATTGGACTGATAATGCTCACCTGTTCCACACTGTACACAATTACAGTCACACTATTTAATGACTTTCAACTCACATTGCAATGTATATGCCCAGTGTACACTTACCTGACCCTGCTAAGCCTTTATATGTATTGTTATTCTGGTTTTGACCTTGCATTTATCTTTTTTGTGATTTTAGATCTTTCCCTGTTTATATGAAACTCTCTAATTGCATTTTCATCTGCCTCCAACCTTACCTGACATTTGGAAAATTTCACATTCCCCACAAAACACAATTTTCAATTTGATTGATATTTATGTATTTTCAATATTTCAAATGTCTTGGGGGGGGGACTTTCATTTCTACTAAAACTCTAAGTTATTGCATTTCCTGAATAATTGTGCTTATGAGCATCAAAATCAAGTAAATAATGCATTCTCTTTCTGCAAGAAATAACATGAATGTACCAAAAAAAATTTTTTGCTTGTTTAAAAAAAAAAAAAAACTCAAAGCATCACTTACTGCTGTGACCACATCTGTCATGCTCCACCCTGGACATCCACTCCAGAGATCACGGATCTCTCACGCCAGCACCGATCCGGATCCGGGACAGGAATTCCTTCTCCCCTGAACTTACTTCCTGGTTTTCACTGCTGCTTATTTAAAGGCCATTCTCAGACACTGTTTTTGCCAGAATGTCTTGTTTGCTTCTCTAGCTGTTTCTGTGCCTCTCTTACTCCTCATGGTTTTTCTCTCTAGCTATTTTCTCTTGTCCATGGTTTTTGCACTAGCGTTTTTCTGATTCTTGGTTTTTTGCACGAAGGGTTATTTCTGGTTCATGGTTTCTTGCATATGGTTTTTTTGTGCTAGCGTTTGTCTTTGCCTGTCTTATGTTTTTGTCAAGTTGTTTGTTCTCATTTTGCCCTGACTATTTTTGCTATTTGTTTTTCATCCTGTTTGTTTATCTTTTGCCACACCCTTTCTTCCCTGTATTAAATCATGTTATTTATTGGATTACTGTCTGTGTTCTGTTTTTGGATCCTAACTTCACCATACCTCCACCAGCCCTAACAGTACGTTCTGGCCAACATGGATCCAACGGAACTCACCCATCTGAGAACGGCCATCCAGCAGCAAGGGACTCTCCTCGGGACCCACCAACAAGACCTACAACAAATTACCCAGAACCTCGCCACCCTGTCCAACGCACTCTAATATCACACCACGCAGATGCAGCGCTGTCAAGCCATGCCTACCCCTGCTCAGACATCTCCTACTTCAGCTCCTGCCACCGCCTTTCTCCATGAACTGAGACTTCCAGCACCTCAGCCCTACAATGGAGAACTAGGTACTTGCAGATCATTTTTGTCTCAATGTTCGTTGATTAGAATCAACGAACACTGAGATAAAAACGAGAACTGCAACCTCTGGCCTTCCCCACAGAACGCTCCCGGGTAGCATATACAATAATGCTCCTCACCGGCAAGGCCAGAGAGTGGGGAACTGCGATCTGGGATGCCAATGCACCCTTTTGTTTCAGTTTCAAGGATTTCTCTGAGGAGATGAGACAAACTTTTGACTGCTCTCTGTCCAGCTGGGAGGCGGCCAGAGAGCTCATGGAGCTGCGGCAGGGGTCCCGGTCTACCTCGGATTACACCATCGAGTTCCGGACATTGGCGGCTTCATGCAGTTGGAATAAGAACACCCAGATCGATGCGTTCCTGCACGGCTTGTCCGACGCCATCAAGGATGAGTTGGTATCGCGTGAACTGCCGTCAGACCTCTCTAGCTGCATGGACCTCACCAACCACATCAACGCTCGGATCCAGCAATGGAGGAGAGAGAAGAACCACCCCAGATTCACCTCCTCTCTACCTCCCGCCGCGTCCATTGAACCCATGCAGGTAGACCGGGTTCAGGTGTCAGCGGAGGAACGACATCACCAGCGGAGCACAGGGGCCTGCTTCTACTGTGGTCAGCTGGGACACATCTGCCGAGCCTGCCTGCTAAAAGGACGAGCCCATCAGTGAATCAAGGGGCCCTGGTGGGCAATGCTCGGAACCAGTCCCCCGCTAATTGTCTGTTACTTCCTGTCATCATTATCCGTGACAACCAGCATCACCACTTCCAGGCCCTCGTCGACTCAGGGGCAGACAGGAATCTGATCTGCTCCGCCACTGCCAAGCATCTGGGAATCCCGCTACTTGCTCTTGATGTCCCTCTCACTGTCCTGACACTCAGTGGCACTGGCTTGACCAGCATCACCCACCTTACCGCCCCACTCACCCTAAGGATTTTCGGTAACCACTCAGAAACCATCCAGCTTCACGTCATGAACAACCCCCACGTCCTAGGATTACCATGGTTAATGCAGCACAACCCCCACCTTGACTGGAGCCAGTCCTGCCTAGCTTCCTGTCTGAACTCCGCTCTGCCTCCCACCAAACCACCACAGCCTTCAGCCAGCGAGTTCCCCAACCTCTCTCACGTGCCTTTGGAATATCTGGATCTCAAACTTGTTTTCAGCAAGACCCGAGCAGTGTCCCTCCCTCCTCACAGACCCTATGACTGTGGTATCAACCTCCTACCTGGGACAGCGCCACCCAAAGAACGACTCTACTCTCTCTCTCCTGCCGAAAGGCAAGCCATGGAGAAGTACATCTCTGAGTCTTTGGCAGCTGGGATAATCCATCTTTCCTCTTCCCCAGCAGGGGCAGGATTCTTCTTCGTGGAAAAGAATGACAAGTCACTCCACCCCTGCATTGACTATCGGGGTCTCAATGCCATCATGGTCAGGAAACGCTACCCACTACCACTCAGGACCACAGCCTTTGAACTACTCCAGGGAGCCAAGGTATTCACCAAGCTAGACCTACGCAATGCATAACATCTTGTCAGGATCAGGGAGGGGGATGAGTGGAAGACGGTCTTTAACACCACCACTGGTCACTCCGAGTACCTTGTGGTCCCTTCCGGCCTGACCAATGTGCCCGCAGTCTTCCAGGTGCTCGTTAATGATGTCTTAAGGGACTTCCTAAACATCTTTGTTTTCATGTCCCTGGATGACATCCTGATCTTCTCCCACTCCCTGGACGAACATCGGAGTCACGTCCAGCAGGTCCTCCAGCGCCTGCTAGAGAACAAGTTGTTCATCAAGGTGGAAAATAATGAATTTCACCAGAGCTCTGTCTTGTTTCTGGGATTCATCATCTCCCCAGAAAGGATCCAGATAGACCCCTTCAAGCTCGAGGCAGTTGCCGATTGGCCCACCCCATCTTTGAGATGAGAGCTCCAGCGCTTCTTAGGATTTGCAAACTTCTACAGGCACTTCATTCGCAACTTCAGTATGGTGGCCGGACCTCTTTCAGCCCTGACCTCGACCAAGACCCAATTCAAGTGGGGGGAGGAAGCAGAGAAAGCCTTTTCCAGTCTCAAGCGTAGGTTTACCACAGCACCCATTCTCACCATACCCGATCCTACCATGCAGTTTATTGTCAAGGTCGACACTTCCGAGTCAGGGGTCAGAGCTATACTATCCCAGAGGGCCAGTGACAAGGTCCACGCATGCTCCTTCTCCTGCCAGCTATCCCCAACCGAACGGAATTATGACATCGGCGACCAAGAATTACTGGCTGTTAAACTAGCCTTGGAGGAGTGGAGGCACTGGCTCAAGGAGTCAGAGCTCCCTTTCTTAGTCTGGACTGACCATAAGAATTTGGAATACCTCAAGTCCACCAAACGCCTGAATTCCCGTCAAGCCTGTTGGTCACTCTTCTTCTCCCAGTTCAACTTCACACTCTCCTACCACCCAGGCTCCAAGAATGGCAAACCCGACGCCCTGTCCAGTATGTTCTCTTCCCACCAAGAGGAATCCAAGCCACCTGAGACCATCCTTCCTCCACGCTGCCTGGTGGGAGCTGCCATTCTAGAGGTTGAGACGCTCATGCAGAAAGCCCTGGAGCAGGACCCCGGTGAAGGTAACCCCAATAACACCCCTCCTAACCATCTATTTGTTCCCTGTCCTGTGCGAACCCAGGTGCTGCAGTGGGGTCATGGCTCCAAGCTGGCCTGTCATCCAGGAGCCACCCAAACCATGGCACTCATCCAGCAGCGCTTTTGGTGGCCATCCATCAAGGAGGACGTCCAGGAGTTCATGGCAGCCTGTGACACATGCTCCCGGAACAAGACAGCCAATCGACCCCCCTGCTGGCTTGCTAAGACCGCTTCCAACTCCTCACCGACCCTGGTCTCACATCGCCCTGGACTTCATCACAGGACTCCCCGACTCAGGTGGCAACACATGCATCCTCACTGTCTTTGACTGTTTGTCCAAGACCGTCCATTTCATTCCTCTGCCCAAGCTCCCTTCAGCCAAAGAAACTGCAGAATTACTCATCCACCACGTCTTCTGCCTACATGGACTACCCACCGACATCATTTCTGACTAGGGCCCTCAGTTCACTGCACAGTTCTGGAGGGCCTTCTGCAAACTCATCGGCACCACCTGTAGTCTCTCCTCAGGCTTCCACCCACAGACCAATGGCCAGGCAGAACAGGCCAACCAGTCTTTGGAGGTTGCACTCAGGTGCATGGCGTCCAGGGATGCCAGTTCTTGGAGTAAGTACCGACCCTGGATCGAGAACGCTCATAACACTCTTCCTTCATCTGCCACAGGTCTCTCACCCTTCCAGTGCTCCCTAGATTACCAACCACCACTCTTCCCCAACCAAGAGGAGGAGGTCGCTGGACCCTCAGCCCAGACCTTCATACGCCGCTGCAGGAGGACATGGGCATTGGCCCAGAGAAAACTCATTCGCTCCGCCCTAGCATCCAAGAGACAGGCCAACAAACGCTGCTCTAAGGCACCCACTTACCGGGTGGGGCAACGAGTCAAGCTCTTGACACGCCATCTAACACTGAGAACCGTCTCCTGCAAGCTGGCTACCAGGTACCTCATCAAAAAGGTAATCAACCCATGTTCCGTCAGAATGGCACTACCACTCACCATGCAACGCATCCACCCCACGTTCCACGTGTCACAGCTTAAACCTGTCATGCTCCGCCCCAGACATCCACTCCGGAGAATACGGATCTCTCACGCCAGCACCGATCTGGATCCGGGACAGGAATTCCTTCTCCCCTGAACTTACTTCCTGGTTTTCACTGCTGCTTATTTAAAGGCCATTCTCAGACTCTCTTTTTGCAAGAACATCTCGTTTGCTTCTCTAGCCATTTCTGTCCCTCTCTTGCTCATCATGGTTTTTCTCTCTTGCTATTTTGTCTTGTCCATGGTTTTTGCACTAGCGTTTTTCTGATTCTTGTTTTTTTGCACTAAGGGTTATTTCTGGTTCATGGTTTTTGCGCTAAGGGTTATTTCTGGCTCATGGTTTCTTGCACGAAGGGTCTTTTTCTTGTTTATGTTTTTTTGTGCTAGCATTTTTGTCTTTGCCTGCCTCATGGTTTTGTCAAGTTGTTTGTTCTTGCCACTCTGCCTACCTAGGTAGCCTCTGGTATCTAATAAATCTTCTAATAATCAGGTCGACTTGCCTTATCCTAAGGTTCGTACAGGAGGACTGCGGTAGTGAATACTAATTAATGTATTGTAGGTGTAATTAATGATTTTGTGTATTTAGGATTGGATAAGTGATCAATCTTTAATAATTACATGAAATCAGTCTCATTAAATTTGAAGGTTAATAATTAAAATGAATCAATCCTATTGAATCATTTAATTTGACTCATTTGAATTGAATCATACCATAGAATCAGTCTCATTTGAATTGTTCAAAGTGAATTGAATCAGTGAATCATTTAGTGAATCATACCATTAATCCTGGTACTTAACCATAAATTACCAAACAGCTAAAATGGTATCTTCCAAATAATTATTGATCACTTACCATATTACATACAACCCCGATTCCAAAAAAGTTGGGACAAAGTACAAATTGTAAATAAAAACGGAATGCAATAATGTGGAAGTTTCAAAATTCCATATTTTATTCAGAATAGAACATAGATGACATATCAAATGATTAAACTGAGAAAATGTATCATTTAAAGAGAAAAATTAGGTGATTTTAAATTTCATGACAACAACACATCTCAAAAAAGTTGGGACAAGGCCATGCTTCCCACTGTGAGACATCCCCTTTTCTCTTTACAACAGTCTGTAAATGTCTGGGGACTGAGGAGACAAGTTGCTCAAGTTTAAGGATAGGAATGTTAACCCATTCTTGTCTAATGTAGGATTCTAGTTGCTCAACTGTCTTAGGTCTTTTTTGTCGTATCTTCCGTTTTATGATGCGCCAAATGTTTTCTATGGGTGAAAGATCTGGACTGCAGGCTGGCCAGTTCAGTACCCGGACCCTTCTTCTACGCAGCCATGATGCTGTAATTGATGCAGTATGTGGTTTGGCATTGTCATGTTGGAAAATGCAAGGTCTTCCCTGAAAGAGACGTCATCTGGATGGGAGCATATGTTGCTCTAGAACCTGGATATACCTTTCAGCATTGATGGTGTCTTTCCAGATGTGTAAGCTGCCCATGCCACACGCACTAATGCAACCCCATACCATCAGAGATGCAGGCTTCTGAACTGAGCGCTGATAACAACTTGGGTCGTCCTTCTCCTCTTTAGTCCAAATGACACGGCGTCCCTGATTTCCATAAAGAACTTCAAATTTTGATTCGTCTGACCACAGAACAGTTTTCCACTTTGCCACAGTCCATTTTAAATGAGCCTTGGCCCAGAGAAGACGTCTGCGCTTCTGGATCATGTTTAGATACGGCTTCTTCTTTGAACTATAGAGTTTTAGCTGGCAACGGCGGATGGCACGGTGAATTGTGTTCACAGATAATGTTCTCTGGAAATATTCCTGAGCCCATTTTGTGATTTCCAATACAGAAGCATGCCTGTATGTGATGCAGTGCCGTCTCAGGGCCCGAAGATCACGGGCACCCAGTATGGTTTTCCGGCCTTGACCCTTATGCACAGAGATTCTTCCAGATTCTCTGAATCTTTTGATGATATTATGCACTGTAGATGATGATGATATGTTCAAACTCTTTGCAATTTTACACTGTCGAACTCCTTTCTGATATTGCTCCACTATTTGACAGCGCAGAATTAGGGGGATTGGTGATCCTCTTCCCATCTTTACTTCTGAGAGCCACTGCCACTCCAAGATGCTCTTTTTATACCCAGTCATGTTAATGACCTATTGCCAATTGACCTAATGAGTTGCAATTTGGTCCTCCAGCTGTTCCTTTTTTGTACCTTTAACTTTTCCAGCCTCTTATTGCCCCTGTCCCAACTTTTTTGAGATGTGTTGCTGTCATGAAATTTCAAATGAGCCAATATTTGGCCTGAAATTTCAAAATGTCTCACTTTTGACATTTGATATGTTGTCTATGTTCTATTGTGAATACAATATCAGTTTTTGAGATTTGTAAATTATTGCATTCTGTTTTTATTTACAATTTGTACTTTGTCCCAACTTTTTTGGAATCGGGGTTGTAAATTGTCTACACCTTTCCTTGAATTCTTTGTGATTGGGCAACTTCAAAATATCAAAACAGCAGATGAATACACACAGCTTTGATAATAAATGAATTTATTATACAAAGATCAAAAATGGACAATCAGTTGGAATATATATACAGTGAGGTGTGTGTATATGAATGTGTGTGTGTGTGTGTGTGTGTGTGTGAGAAAGAGAGGGAGAGAGACAGAGAGAGAGAGAGACACCTTGGGTCTCTCTTGAGAGGGTTGGCTCTTGTGGCTAACTCCACGTGTTTGTGGGGGAGGAGTTAAGGCCCAAGGACCACCTCGTGGAGTTAAACAAAGAAAGGTGTGTTAGGTCTAGCTTGTTGCTATGTGAGACACAGGAATTTTGTTATCTGATGTGTTGGTATGTGTGTGCGTGGGGGAAGGCCCTATGGCCGAGCTAAAGTGTGTTTGTTATCTGCAACCTTAGGGGAGGTGAATCCTCATGGTTTAGTGAGCACGTGTTTTCTAAGTAACAAAGGAATTCCACACTCATAACATTATCAAACTCACTGAAATCTTAATAAGGTCAAAATGTATAATAAGAATGAAATTGAGGATTTTAGTAAGGAATAAGAGAGAGACATGCACAAACTTATGGATTAACCAATTTTAAATCAACAAACAAATGATAGAGAACCAAAATTCAGTGTATACACTTCTTTTAACTTCAGATAACTTCACATTAAGTGAATAACTAATTCCTAAGACTTAAACTTCTGCCCAATGCCTGTTCTTACTGCAAAAGTCTCGTCTTCTGTAGGAAGGAGAGTCTGTCTCTGTAGAGTAGAGTCTGTGTAGAAATGGCAGGCTGGAGAGTGGAAGCGCTTCGGTGGGAGAGAGAGAGAGAGAGAGAGAGAGAGAGAGAGCGGTTGCTCTGAAGTTTTCTTTGAAGATCTTCATAGCTCGTGAGAAGAAAGTTCTGATCAGACAGGGTTAGGACAGTCCAGCCGCTCCCAACACCAATAAAACTGCCTATTTGGTTGCAGTCTAGTACGCACTGAAAGAATAACTGAAAAAACTGGTTTATAACTCACTTGAGTTAAAGCGCGCGTGTTTCCGGAGTCCACTGTGATCAAGGGTGGACAGAAGGAGGAAAACGCTCTAAAACGTGTTTCTTGCACGAAAGAGTCGTAGTTTTGGACGGTCCGATGGTGAGCGTCCCTCTATGGTCTGTTCTCCGCTGAGTTCAGACACCAGAGACACAGAAAATGGAGTTTCCAAGTCTCTTATGTGAAACCTGAAGAATGTGATGTACGTGATCCCGCCCAGGCGTGACGTAGGTCAACGCAGAAGTTGGCTGGGAGTTGTAGTTCTTAGACACAAGATGGCGCATGGTACCTACATTCCCCCTTTTGGTCTCAGGGGTATGATGGAGTCATAGCACTGAGAGCACCGTATTATACCATCGCCGTGTCCATAGTCCTTGAGGTAGACTTGTTCTGCACAGTTCATGGTGTCCTGTGAAGACTGTGTAAACTTGTGAGTTCCAGTGAGACAGTTGGAGGTAGAGGCATTTGAGCATACAATCACCATAGGCACTTGGGCATATAATCACTATCTAACTAGATTAGGGTTACCTCAAAATTTAAACAGTGAATGCTACATATATATTTCATTTCAGTGAACACTACATACATACTTCATTTCCTACTCAAAGAAAATAATAAAACCAAAAAAAAGAAGAGAGGAAGTGGAGTAGAGGAAAGAAGTGTTAGTGTTTAGGGTGTTAAACCTAATCTTCTGACAAGGCAAGCAGGTGGTATGGCCAGAAAACGTGCGCTACTATGGCCGAAACTGTCAGGGACGCAGACCCCTTTATCCAGCTTGGCCTATAGTGTCGCTATTCGTTTGTGTAGCATGCATGCGATGCCAGCGGAAAAGACCCAGCCACTGAGAATAAGTCCCAAAACAATCAGACGTATGGTAAATTCTAGGTCAGGTGACTCTCTGACCCGGTTTTGGGAGACTATGGTCGAAACTCCATTCTGACCTAAACTAAATTTCACCGTTTTGGTCCCTTCAACCAGCAGTTGCTGTTGGAGGGTGTTACTGATCTCAAGATCATAACCTTCGAAGGCATCTATCATCCCAATCTCCGAATCGTACCGGTCAGTACTACGATGGTGTAGGGTGATATCACCTAGGTGAATGGTGGCTCCCTGTGGTACACTAAGGAACACCGTTTGGTTTGGGATTTTCATTCTTGTGGCTGTGTGGTGCTGGTTGTATGACATCAAGATTTCAGTTTTTGGAGTGTTAACAACCCACCGACTACCAGCTCTCTCTACTCTAGTTTCCATATCCTCATCCTTTGCAGACATTTGGCCTACACACGTTTGTTCGGGCGCTTTCGCTCTCAGACCGCACACAACAGCCTTGAGTTCATACAAGTAGTGTTGGGCTAGTCGCTTTCCTACCTCCTCTTCGTACATGTTTCTTACAGTCCTGACATGCCATGTCATGTTGGGGTCATTTGGGCTTGGCATCTTGCCTAAGACTACGGGGTCAATCTTAGTGATGGACTTATCTGTTGAATATTCTATTAGAACTTGACCCTGCGGCTCATTCTCTTCATCTGGGATTCTGACAATCTGAGAAATGTCTCCATTGGCTGAAAATACAGTACCTGCTCTATTTCCTTATCGGTGTAAATGTCTTCAATGCCAGTGACAAAGAGGGTGTTTTGTCCATTTACACTAAAGTGGTCACAGAGATCCATTACTTCAGTAGTTGTGGTAAAGATAAAAAGGTAAATTTCAGCGTATTGTGGGTAGGTGGGGTAAAACTACCTATAGCAATCCTCCTGGCTGGCTCGCCACTGCTTATGTCACTCTGCCTACCTAGGTAGGCTCTGGTATCTAATAAATCTTCTAATAGTCAGGTCTACTTGCCTTATCCTAAGGTTCGTACAGGACGACTGCGGTAGTGAATACTAATTAATGTATTATGCCGTTCCAACCCACAATAACACATGCACACCAATCAGGTTATATAGAAAAAAGGGTTCTGTATTATAAATGTAAAATGCAGGTCACTATATCTCAGTTCAGTGTGTATAAAACAAAAGTGGGTGTTGTGTAATGTAAAACTGTTAACGAAACTGAAATCATGTGGTTTGAACTGTCAGTATGTATTGTGTACCTTCAATAAATCCCTGTAAACAGGTACTGTATAATATGAAACATCAATGCAGATCTTTAAAGTTCACTTGAACCATATAGAACGGTGTAGTATCTGACCAGGTGGGTGGAGCACAGACGCACGGCAGGCCAGAACTGAGTTCTCAAAACTCTTTTTGTTTTAAGCTTTTCAGCTTTTCCCAATCTCCCAGCCACACACGCACACACACAAGTCTTCTGGTTGGGGAGAGAGAGCTCCCTTTCTCTGCTCTCTCTCTCCTTTTAAAGGGCGCGGTCACTGGGGAAGACACACAAACACAGGTTAATTTCCATCAGGTACAATGATTCCACCACTTACTTTCTCTGACTCCGCCCTCCATTCACAGACCAACGCTTGGCCACGCCCCTGCTACCACATACCCCCACCGCCCAACTCAGGCCGGGGAGCCATCCGGCCTGTAGCCAACCCCCCCCGATGGGAGGGGAAGTCCGTCACGACCATCTGCGCCCCCGGCCTGTGGACCACCTCAAACTTAAACGGCTGGCGTGCCAGATACCAATGGGTGATCCATGCATTGGCATCCTTCATGCAGTGGAGCCACTGCAGGGGCACGTGGTTCGAACAGAGGGTGAAGGGGTGCCCCAGCAGGTAGTAGTGGAGGTCGAGGACCGCCCACTTGATGGCAAAGCACTCCTTTTCGATTGTACTGTACCTGCCCTCACGCACCGACAGCTTCCGGCTGATGTACAGCACTGGACGGTCCTCCCCCCCCCCACCTCCTGGGACAGAACAGCCCCCAGCCCTCTGTCTGACGCGTCCATCTGCAAAATAAAGGGGAGAGAAAAGTCAGGGGAGTGTAACAGTGGCACCCCACACAGTGCAGCCTTTACCTCAGAGAAAGCCCGCTGGCATTGCTCCGTCCACTGGACCGGATCTGGTGCTCCCTTTTTAGTGAGATCAGTCAGCGGGCTGGTGACATCCGAATAATTAGGTATAAACCTACGATAGTAGCCAGCCAGCCCAGGAACTGTCTCACCCCCTTTTGGTCTTGGGCCTTGGGCAGGCCGCAATCGCTGCTGTCTTATTAATTTGAGGATGCACCTGCCCATTGCCCAAGTGGAAACCCAGATACCATACTTCCACCTGCCCAATTGCACACTTCTTCGGGTTGGCTGTGAGACCCGCTCGCCTCAGTGACCTAAGGATGGCCCTTAGGTGTTCCAAGTGCTGCGGCCAGTCATTACTGTAAATAATAATCGTCCAAGTAGGCGGCCGCGTAGGTGGCGTGGGGGTGGAGGACCCTATCCATAAGCTGCTGGAACATAGCGGGTGCCCCAAACAGCCCAAAAGGAAGTGTGATGAACTGGTGTAAGCCAAATGGTGTGGAAAAGGCCATTTTCTCTCGGGATAGCGGAGTCAAGGGGATCTGCCAATATCCCTTTGTCAAATCCAGTGTCGAATAAAAATGAGCCGTGCCTAGTCGATCGAGGAACTCGTCAATACGAGTCATTGGGTATGTGTCAAATTTAGACACCGCGTTGACTTTTCTATAGTCCACACAGAACCGGACCAACCCATTGGTCTTGGGAACCAAGACCACCAGGCTGCTCCAGTCGCTCTGGACTCCTCAACAATCCCCATTTCGAGCATGGCCTCGAGTTCTTCCCGAAACACCTTTTTTTTGTGTCTGCAGTCTGTAAGGGTGGCTGCGCACTACTACCCCCGGGGGTGTCTCAATGTGGTGTTCTATGAGGTGGGTGCGGCCAGGCAGTGGCGAGAACACGTCAGAAAATTCTGTTTGCAACTGGGCGACCTCCATGAGCTGCGTTGGGGAGAGGTGGTCTCCACAGGGGACCGGAGTGGTGGGCGATGTCAATTTTCTTTTTTGCACCTCCAGCCCCAGCTCTGCCTTCCTTGGAACCACCAACACCAATGCCACGGGGACCTCCTCGTTCCAAAGTTTTAGGAGATTGAGGTGGTAAATCTGTAACACCCCACCCCATCTGTTCGACTCACCTCATAGTCGACGTCCCCAACTCGCCGTGTGACCTCAAAGGGTCCTTGCCACCTGGCGATCAATTTGGAGCTCAACGTGGGCAACAACACAAGTACTTTATCTCCCGATGTGAATTCCCTAAGGCGCGTGCCCCTGTCGTACAGACGGACTTGACATTCTTGGGCCTGCTACAAATTTTCCAGGGTTAGGTGCATGAGTGTGTGGAGTTTGGCGCGCAGGTCGATAACGTATTGAATTTCGTTTGTACTGGTTCAAGGTCCCTCCTCCCAATTTTCCTGTAGCACATCCGGAATGCCACGCGGCTTACGCCCGTATAATAATTCGAACGGAGAGAACCCCGTGGAGGCTCGAGCCATTTATCCCAGTTGCGTGCGTCTTCACTTACAAATTTTCTAATTGTTTTTGAGGGTGCGATTAAACCATTTGACTAAGCCATCCGTTTGTGGGTGATAAACGCTGATGCGGATAGGCTTAATTCCCAGTAACCCATACAGTTCGCGCAGTGTGTGTGACATAAACGTAGTGCCTTGATCAGTCAGAATCTCTTTGGGGATTCCGACCCGGGAGATGATGCGGAAGAGTGCTTCTGCAATACTACATGCTGAGATATTGCGAAGAGGCACTGCTTCCTGATATCGCATTGCATAGTCCACCAGAACTAAAATAAAGTGATGTCCTCGTGTTGACCGATCGAATGGCCTGATGAGATCCATCCAAATTATTTCGAATGGGGTCTCGATTAATGGCAGAGGGCGCAAAGGCGCCTTTGGAATGGCTGCGGGATTTACTAACTGGCATTCGCAGCATGCCATACACCACCTACGGACATTGCCGCGAATCCCTGGCCAATAGAACCTGGCCATTATTCGGGCTAGTGTCTTATCCTGCCCCAAGTGTCTGGCCATGGGATTAAAGTGAGCCGCCTGGAATATAAATTCCCGGTGGCTCTTTGGGATTAAAAGCTGCCGTTGCTGTTCCGGGGTGCGACCAACGCATTGGAGGACGGCCCTGCGGAGGTCCATGTAGACCAGCCATCTGTCGGTGGGGAGCTGTAGCGCGGCCAGCTGCGCCTCGCCCGTTAGCAGGGGAAGGAGGCACGCCACACGCTGTTCCACCAGCCAACCCCACGCCTCTGCTGCCTGCTCAAAAAGAGCGAGGAAGGCTTCGGGGTCATCATGCAGACCCATCTTCGTTAGGGTGAGGCGGGGAGGGTCCACGGCGGTGCTGATTGGGGCCCCCGCCGACGCAAGCAGGTGCCAGAATGCCTGGTGATCTTCCTGTTGCGCCAGCACCAGGGCTTCGAACCTTTGTTCCTGCTCCTTCTGGAGAGCGATCAGCGCCTGGTGCTGGCTCTTTTGGGCCATGGTGAGGGCATGGAAGGGGGAGGACTCCATGTGGCCGTTCCCTTCTGCACTTCTTCCCAGGTTTCGACACCACTGTAGTATCTGACCAGGTGGGTGGAGCACAGAAGCACGGCAGGCCAGAACTGAGTTCTCAGAACTTTTTTTATTTTAAGCTTTTCAGCTTTTCCCAATCTTCCAGGCACACACGCGCACACACACAAGTCTTCTGGTTGGAGACAGCTCCTTTTCTCTGCTCTCTCTCTCCTTTTAAAGGGCGTGGTCACTGGGGAAGACACACAAACACAGGTTAATTCCCATCAGGTGCAATGATTCCACCACTTACCTTCCCTGACTCCGCCCTCCATTCACAGACCGCCGTTTGGCCATGCCCCCGCTGCCACAAACGGGTTCAATGTAATATGAAATATCAATACAGATCATGAAACGCACCGTTCGAACTACGGGGGTACTCGGGGGATCCGAGATCCCCTGAAACAGACATGAGATCCCTTGAAAACATGATTTGGGAAATGTTGGGGGGTCTCTAAAATATTGGCAAAATGATGTTTAGTGACCTAGCAATCGTGTGTAACAGGAAGCATTTGCATATCCGAAGTGAGCGCGCGATGGAGATCCGCGCTCTGAGACAAGCGCAAGCACCCCCCCCCCACCAAGGGAAAAAAAGGGACCCCCCCCCCCGAAAATATCGGCATAGTTCGAACACTGATGAAACGTCTGCACAACCAGGGGTTAAATTGGGCCGGGGCTGTCCGGGGCTGAGCCCCGGCACATAAGCTCGGAGCGGATGGCATATGATCACGCACACATCAAAAGCAACAAACCCTTTTCACGATTTTCAGTTCTGAATAATTAAATATCGTTTTATTAATCAATAAACCCATGACTTTTATGAGATAGATCATAGTTTTCCTGATAACAAGACGACCTGTCAAAGCTATTTAGAACAGAACTTGCGATCAGAGATTCTGGTTTCTGGAACACTGCGTGGGTTGCCAATTCCGCTTTTTATAAGCGACTTTGGGGTTTCTTTTTTTGTGAGCTCGCTTTAAAAAAAAATCAGAAGTCGTGGTTTGCGGGTTTTTGGGCTTGTGTTTCAGCGTTGTGACTTGTTTATAATTTTCTCCGTACACCGTCTCCCCTTTTACCTGCATACGAACATAATCATTATCATATTTTTTATTATTAAAAACAAAATATCAAATAATACCGAAGAGGGGAAAAAATACTGATCTAAATATGTTGTGTTTTTATTTTTAGACAGTATGTGTTTAGCAAAACACATACTGTCTAAAAATAAAAACACAACATATTTAGATCAGTATTATTTTTTCCCCTCTTCGGTATTATTTGATATTTTGTTTTTAATAATAAAAAATATGATAATGATTATGTTCACTGTATTGTTAATATTATTAGTGTTTTATTATTTATTGTTAATATTTAATTTAATGTTAATTTATTATTATTTATTGTTAATATTATTAGTGTATTATTAGTGTAATTATTATTGTTATTATTATGTATTAAATTATTTATTTGGCATGTGGTGCTTTTTGTATTGTCTAGAACATATATAAGATGAGCATATTATAGCAGCAAAATAGAAGCACAATCATTTGAATGCAGCAAAAGTTTTGTTAAATATGCCAAAACACTGTCAGTCAAATATATTCATGCAGTGAATGCAACCAAATACAAACAACACTATAACATTGGAAGCATTTATTATTATTGTTATTATTATGTATTCAATTATTTATTTGGCATGTGGTGCTTTTTGTATTGTCTAGAACTTCTAGACAATACAAAAAGCACCACATGCCAAATAAATAATTGAATACATAATAATAACAATAACAATAAATGCTTCCAATGTTATAGTGTTGTTTGTATTTGGTTGCATTCACTGCATGAATATATTTGATTGACAATTTGACTGACAGTGTTTTGGCATATTTAACATTTATCCTCCAAAATAAATCAACTGTTTTGGTTTAAGATTGTGCAAGCCTTCAAATTTTCTCACTGAACATTTCTCCTTCACATTTTTCACCTGTAGGCATGTGACAAGATTTAACATGATATTGCTCAACCTACCTCTGTAAAGTCAGCTAACAACTTATTAAAATGCACCAGAATTCAGCAAATAACATGTATGATAATAAAAAACTTCTGGGGGAGGACCCCCAGACCCCCCACTAATCATTTCCTTCAAACCAATGTACAACAACCTGTACAATCTGTTACATTGGCCAACCAATCTACATTCAAACTGCCATAATGTGTAGGGGGGCACTACAAGACACACATAGGCCTACAACACACAGATAAGGTGTATATCTCTGTGCAATATGATATGGTTATCAAATTAGAGGGTTATTTTCCAAAAAGTATATTGGGGCAGGGCGGCGGGGGCAGGGGCGGGTATGAGGCAGAGCCCCCCCACATAACCAATCCCAATTTAACCCCTGTGCACAACCATGTAAAACAGACACAGTATAATATGAAATATCAATGTAGATCATTAAACCAATAAGCCTATGTTGGATCCAACAACCCAAAAAGGAAAGAAAAATGTCAAAGTCCTTAACATTTGAAATCTCAAAAAAATGTGTGAAAAGAGTTGAGTCAAAAAAAAAGGTGTGTGTGTGTGCGCATGTGTGGAGAAAAAAATTGTTCCTTGTTCTGATTCAAAGACACAGTCCACAATGGTCCAATCCTACCACTCCCTTGACGGGAACCTATCAGTCCATGGAAGATGGAGGATCACGTGGTAGCGATGACAGTGGAATCCACAACGATGCACAGCACTCAAAGGGGGGGTGAAAAAAAACCAGCCTGCACACAAGTGTGCAAAGCGATTAGCAAGACTAGATTATAAAACTTTGCACTTCATTGGTACTTACGGCTAAATATCATATTTTCCATATCATTACTTCTTAACATGAACATATAACAACTGTGTGTACTGAAAAGACATTTACGTTGAATATTTTTATCGAATATGTCGTCAGCTGGGATAGGCTCCAGCTTGCCTGCGACCCTGTCGAACAGGATAAAGCAGCTAGAGATGATGAGATGAGATGTCTGCTAGCTTATCCAGCCAGAAAACCTAGCCATGCGGCTAATATAGCTAACCCAGTATCTCACAGTCATGCACATTACATCGTAATTACATGAGGCTTTCGACTTCATGTCAAAGTACGCATACCAAAACAAAAACATACCCTGACTGGCTAATTTCCCATTTCCTATGCAATCTGAACAAGATAGTTACGTGTTCACATGTAAGTACAGTTAATTAGCTTACAACTCATCAAGATATCTTCAAATAAAAAACAAACTCTTCAAAATAAATCACACCTTCTCAGGAGCAAAAACTTCGTTGTGTCAGTGTACAGGGTCGTGTAGTGGTATTCTGTGTATAATCTAAAATTAACCTGACACCTTATCGTCTTATCTCCTCATCTCCGTGTCGGGGTGGATGGAGTGTGGGGGGGAGTATCGTTCTCCTGATGGGAGGTCTTTAGGGAGTATCTGCCAATATCCCACTAACATGAAGGGATTATTCACTTTGGGCAAATGAAAGAAAGTAGTGTGTGTGAGTGTGGTGCAGTAATTTATAAGGGTTACATTCTCATTTTGCCCTGACTATTTTTGCTATTTGTTTTTCATCCTGTTTGTTTATCTTTTGCCACACCCTTTCTTCCCTGTATTAAATCATGTTATTTATTGGATTACTGTCTGTGTTCTGTTTTTGGATCCTAACTTCACCATACCTCCACCAGCCCTAACAACATCTGGTTTTTTTTTTTGTTTGTTTTTTTAAGAAGGAAATAAAAACCCTTAGACTCAAATTTAGATAATTCTGAAATAAATATCGTGTTTGCTTTTAGTTGACTCATTAAATAATTAATTCATTTTAATTGTAACACATTCTTAAAAAGCACATTTTAAAAAGTCCAAAAATTACTTCCTGATCCCAGAAAAAATAATGGAATTTTATGTTAAGGGCATTGCTAATGACATATCAAGTCATATGACATGGCTCAGCTGACCTATATCTGGACTGCCAACTCTCACGCAATGAGCGTGAGACACATGCATTTGATTGTCTTCACACGCTCACATGCCATACTTCCGATTTCTCACTCTAGAAAAAAATCTAGTTTATCTATCTGATCTAAGCTACCCATTGCGTCGCACCAACCACTTGCGATCGATCAATTACAGTACGCTTTACGCACGGCTAAACAAACAGAGAGGTGTTCCCTTCTGTACACACTCCCCTATGGTAGGTGGCACATCTAATGATGCTGCACTCGCCAGAAGTTGGATAATTGCCTACCGTCAATTTAGAGGAAGAGGAGAGAGAAGAAGGTATCTGAGTTGAAGATGGGTGTCTCAGACAGGTTTGTACATATGCACGCCAATGTGTGGTGTTACTGGCGTAATTATGAACTTATATAAAGTTTCTTAATCGTTTTAGCCTATAAGTTTTGTAAGAATATTTAATGCCATATCGAGAGCTGTGTACTAGGCATGCTAAATCATTATAGGCCTACTGCCATGCCACAGCCTCTATCTTCCCCAACAAGCAGCATGGGAGAGCACCTCCTTAGCACACGTTTATTAAGGCACATTTCTAGTTTGTTTACTGTATGTTATCATACTTTATGACTTTATTTGAAGCCATACTGGAAATGTTGTAAAATAAAGCAAATAAGAGATAATATTACAAATGCAAGAAGAGCCATTAGCCACCATACCTATTGTTTATTTACAGGGTATTTATTTTTAATTATTTATGATGTATGTAATTGCTCAGTTAAAGGACCCATGGCATGGTGGTTTGTTGATGCTTTAAACGGGCTCGTGGAGGTTTTCGGATGTTATATCCGCAACCTTTCTCAAAATGAACCCTTGGCATGTAGATATAGCCTCCTGGGAGAAAGCCCCATTTCAGCCCTTTTCCCAATGCGTCGTTTTGCTAATGAGAAGCATGGAGGCGGGGAAGGGTAGAGGGTGGGGGCGGGCCATGGGGGGAGGGGGAGGGGCTTGACCAAGCTGCGGGCATGCTACCTGTGTGTGAACAGTAGCAATGGCAGGTCAAGCAACAGTCCAAGCTTCGTAAACTCAACGTGACACAGAGAACAGAGAGTGAGAGTGTTCGGAGTGGTAGTTTACGAACGTATAATACCCTAGGCTTGAACACGCACTCCATAACCAAAGAGGATAGAAGCAGCAACTACAGCAACATATCGCTTATTCAACAGAAGACATGCATTGCGGAGCAATAGTCAAACATAAGCTCATAAGTTACAGTCAATTTCCAGACTAAACTCAGTTTAACAGAGCATGCTGCATGCTTTTTGGTTTTGTAGCGCAGAGTACCTGGCTAACTGCAGGAAGCGGTTAGCTGCACAGCTAATGTAGCCATTGCAAGGCTAACGCACCAATTTTAAAACACAGCAAAACGACTTAACAGTTAAACATTTACTTGTTCGGTGTTTGTGGCTGATGTGGCAGGGATGCTTGGTACGGACCCAGGCTTCAGTGACAGTTGATGTGCAAAACCTGCCCTGTACTGTCCCAAGTTGTGGAAACATTCATCAGAAAAATGCTTCCGACAAACATACACAGTCTTAAGTAGACTCGACGGCGTATTATTGGAGTAAATAAAATTAAGCTACTGCGTCTTCAGGGGCTCTCCCGTCGGCAGTAAAAACAGACTCCTTTCTGTGTTGTCACATCCATGTACAGCGCAATTTCCATGTTTCGCTCGCTTAGGTGGTGCCATGTTGTTGTGTCCTCTATGGTCTCCTCACTACAAAATTGAAGTGACGTATCTATGGTGGCAACTTTTGAGCTGGGCGGGCAATCCATACAGTGGGTGGGAATCCAGAGGGGGGGCGTGGGGATCATCTCCCTTGCTGACATAGTAAAGGGAAGAGCCTATCAACGCGCCATTTTGACGCGCCATTCTCAAATGTTGACAAAGGGTGGGCATAGTTTGGTTTACACATTATGACATTTCTAGCCACTGGGGTGACTTAAGAAGGTCAGAGGAACTCATTTTAATGTTAAAAAACCTCAGAAAGTGAAAATTTCATGCCATGGGAACTTTAAAGTAAATAAAGCATGGTCACCTGGAATATCAAAGAACTTGAACTTGTGAATAATTAAAAAAAAAGACAGAGAACAATATACTGAGGAGACAGGGTTTCAAAGAGGGCAAGACAAGTAGAGAATATTTGTCAGATAACAGGCCCTGATGAATGCTCTATTACTAATAAGAAACATAGATAAGAAATAAATTAATAAGAAATATATTAATATAGCTTATTTAAGTATGACCAAAATTTTTAAGCCGAACTTTGTGTGCACATTCCTACCTATGGCCAAGGTTCAGCTTTTTGTTTTTCAATACTGTTCAAACTTAATCATTTTAATGTTTCTTGTACAACCCCAATTCCAACAAAGTTGGGACAAAGTACAAATTGTAAATAAAAACAGAATGCAATAATTTACAAATCTCAAAAACTGATATTGTATTCACAATAGAACATAGACAACATATCAAATGTCGAAAGTGAGACATTTTGAAATTTCATGCCAAATATTGGCTCATTTGAAATTTCATGACAGCAACACATCTCAAAAAAGTTGGGACAGGGGCAATAAGAGGCTGGAAAAGTTAAAGGTACAAAAAAGGAACAGCTGGAGGACCAAATTGCAACTCATTAGGTCAATTGGCAATAGGTCATTAACATGACTGGGTATAAAAAGAGCATCTTGGAGTGGCAGCGGCTCTCAGAAGTAAAGATGGGAAGAGGATCACCAATCCCCCTAATTCTGCACCGACAAATAGTGGAGCAATATCAGAAAGGAGTTCGACAGTGTAAAATTGCAAAGAGTTTGAACATATCATCATCTACAGTGCATAATATCATCAAAAGATTCAGAGAATATGGAAGAATCTCTGTGCATAAGGGTCAAGGCCGGAAAACCATACTGGGTGCCCGTGATCTTCGGGCCCTTAGACGGCACTGCATCACATACAGGCATGCTTCTGTATTGGAAATCACAAAATGGGCTCAGGAATATTTCCAAAGAACATTATCTGTGAACACAATTCACCGTGCCATCCGCCGTTGCCAGCTAAAACTCTATAGTTCAAAGAAGAAGCCATATCTAAACATGATCCAGAAGCGCAAACGTCTTCTCTGGGCCAAGGCTCATTTAAAATGGACTGTGGCAAAGTGGAAAACTGTTCTGTGGTCAGACGACTCAAAATTTGAAGTTCTTTATGGAAATCAGGGACGCCGTGTCATTCGGACTAAAGAGGAGAAGGACGACCCAAGTTGTTATCAGCGCTCAGTTCAGAAGCCTGCATCTCTGATGGTATGGGGTTGCATTAGTGTGTGTGGCATGGGCAGCTTACACATCTGGAAAGACACCATCAATGCTGAAAGGTATATCCAGGTTCTAGAGCAACATATGCTCCCATCCAGACGACGTCTCTTTCAGGGAAGACCTTGCATTTTCCAACATGACAATGCCAAACTACATACTGCATCAATTACAGCATCATGGCTGCGTAGAAGAAGGGTCTGGGTACTGAACTGGCCAGCCTGCAGTCCAGATCTTTCACCCATAGAAAACATTTGGCGCATCATAAAACGGAAGATACGACAAAAAAGACCTAAGACAGTTGAGCAACTAGAATCCTACATTAGACAAGAATGGGTTAACATTCCTATCCCTAAACTTGAGCAACTTGTCTCCTCAGTCCCCAGACGTTTACAGACTGTTGTAAAGAGAAAAGGGGATGTCTCACAGTGGGAAACATGGCCTTGTCCCAACTTTTTTGAGATGTGTTGTTGTCATGAAATTTAAAATCACCTAATTCTTCTCTTCAAATGATACATTTTCTCAGTTTAAACATTTGATATGTCATCTATGTTCTATTCTGAATAAAATATGGAATTTTGAAACTTCCACATCATTGCATTCCGTTTTTATTTACAATTTGTACTTTGTCCCAACTTTTTTGGAATCGGGGTTGTACCCGTGCTGTTATACTAAATATCAGTACTCTTGGAACACCGCTTATCCAATCAAACGAGTGGACCAGAAGAAACTTTTATATATTTAAAAAAAACATTTAGCATTCCTCGTTTTTTGAACCCGTTACTGCAGCTGGTGCTCACAGTCTCTCCATCATTATAGTGCTACTATGCTACAATGTGCATCCCAAACTGATCTGTGATCACAAGTTGGGTCTCTGAGCAGTAAAGTCATAGTGACAGCCTGCTACATTGTGTGTGTGTGTGTGTGTGTGTGTGTGTGTGTGTGTGTGTGTGTGTGTGTGTGTGTGTGTTTCACTGGTACTTTGTCCCAACTTTTTTGGAATCGGGGTTGTAGCACATGCACATTTTGCTTACTGTTTAAGCATTTTAGTTGTTCTTTTGCTGTTGATATTTTTCCCCATGCCAATCTTCTGCTGAACCCAGTGGTGGGGAAAGCCCTTAAATGCATAATGAATAGTCAGTGAGGGACAATCTTATTTTTGCAACAGTTATTAAAACTTAACATTTAGTTTCAATTCAGAAGGTGTTTAGGCTTAGCTGATTAAATATTTTCAAACATGAACTTGCCTTTAAATCTGAAACACAGGTCTATAGGGCTACAGGAACACTGGCAGTCATCTGTAGTTTTCTAGTGTGGGGGCTTTTACCAAAACTTGGTGCTTTTGTTGGCCACAAGCTGAAGGCCTGGCAAGTCAGGGTGTGTAAGAATGTAGGTATGGCACAGCAGGCCACTCCAAAAATCCACCAGAATGCAGGAACATCTACTAAATCCAAAATCTCAAACTGCCCCCCCCCCCCCCCCCCCCAATTGGCCATCTCCAGCTGGACGACCCACAAACAAAACACCACAATGCAGGGGGACAAGTGAATATCAAACTGAATACAAAATTCCCAATGGTGTGCGGAAAAATTTTGCTGTCAACCCCTCCCCCCCCCCCCCCCAAAAAAAAAAAAAAATCTCATTCCAAGGAATTTTGAAAAGTTGGCGGCCCTGCCTATATAACACCTGGCGATCGGCTAAGAAGACTATATTCCTGACTGTAATCATACCCTTAGTACTTCAGGAGAGTTCACCAGTGGAGAAGCTGCAGCCATGGTGCAGAAATATCAGTCACCAGTGCGGGTCTACAAATACCCCTTTGAATGTATAATGGCGGTACGTGTGGATTTTATATCTAAAATACAGTAGTCTATCAGGTTTAAGGTAGCAGTGGAATGGGTTATTACAGCTACTAATTTAATGTACTGTTGTTGTTTTTTATAATCCATGTCGCTCTTTTAAGGTTTTCATTTGACATGCTCTTTTATAATAAGTTCACTGTTACTGTTTGTAAAATTCTTATGAAAAAGGAACTAATATAGAGCCTGTACCATCTTCTTCATTCTCTAAATATAATCTCACTTTATGGTGCTTATTTCTATGACTTTTTATGCTCTCCTATTGGCTGAATAACTGGATCAGTTCCAATCTGAGTGAATATTTAACCCCAGCACCTCTAACACCTGTCATGTGAGAAGTGGTTGAACTCTGCTCTGGCTTCAGCAGACAGTCTGGTAAAATGCAAATTGAACAAATATATACTTTTACTCAACAAATATAGACCATTTAAAATGTAAATTACTGGCAGACTCCTTGGCAGGCATTGATAAATGGAATGACTTGGCATGTGCTTATGATGTGATGTGTTGAAATATTCCACATACATGACAAATATTACACAATTGCGACTACAGTGGTTATGGTTTACTTTATACAGTCTCTATCTGTTTCCATAAAACAATTCAAAGATGTATTGTGTATACACATGAACTTGAGCAGACTCTGCAAAGCTTTTGCTTTGCTCGAAATATCCAGGGAATAAAATGGAATAAAATTACATTAATAAATTATATATATATATATATATATATATATATATATATATATATATATATATATATATATAATTTAAAAAGTGCTGGGGAATAAAATTATTTTGATTTGTAGCAAGATAATGCTTCCTTGATAAGCTTAGGCCATTCAAATTCAATAACAAACCTTTGTTTTATTTCCCTGTCTAATTTACACTGAAATAGCCAATATATATAGCCTGTAATGCTTTCTTGATAAGCTTAGGCCATTCAAATTCAATAAACAAACCTTTGTTTTATTTCCCTGTCTAATTTACACTGAAATAGCCAGTAGATATAGCTTGATCGTGCACAATGCATGGTTAACATAGAGCGAGCATTTAACAGCTATTGAGGCTGCAGATTGTTGACATCAAAGTCATTTCAATATGTTACTGAGGCCAAGTTTACATTAGACCGTATCTGTCTCATTTTCTTCGTGGATGCACTGTCCATTCACATTAAAACGCCGGGAAACGCCGGGAAACGGGAATCCGCCAGAGCCCACGTATTCAATCCAGTTCGTGTCTGGTCCGGTGCTGTGTAAACATTGAGGATACGCGGATATGCTGTGCTGAGCTCTAGCTGACGTCGTCATTGGACAACGTCACTGTGACATCCACCTTCCTGATTCGCTGGCGTTGGGATCACACACACAGCGGCTCAGTCCCGAATCACTGCTCGTGCGCTTCACTCGCGCGCTCTGTGAGCTGCGCAGGGCCGGAGTGCGCACCCTCCAGAGGGCACTCGCTGTTCAGGGCGGAGTGATTTGGAGTGCAGGAGGAAGCGCTGAGCTGCACTGAGGTTTATTTACACATTTCAACCTCCTTCAGGCGCTTAAACTCAGTGAGAACATGAACATCACAGCCAGGTGTGTTTATTTGCTGGAGAAGGTGTTCGCTTGCCATCCTTCCACTTGCAAGTGGTGAGTGACTTGCGCATGCCCGATATGCACTGGGATCATGTGACGTGCCGTCTAATTAGTCATGTGATTAGCGTATCCGTGTATTGGCGTTGCTGTGTGCACGCGAATCGTTTTAAAAACGTTAATCTGATGATCCGCTGATTCGAAATAATGTAAACAGGGCCTGAGAAACCTGAAAAACTACATCTCCTGGCCTTAAACAAGTTAAAGACTTTACTTCTTGGTTTTACATACTTATTTACATAATAGGCTTTACTACAGTACTTATTTTACATAGTAATTAACTTTTGGTTTATTCAGACCTCATTTAAAAAATGTTAAGGGCTTGCACTAACTGTGATGGGCTATGCCAGGAGTGTCAAACTTGAGTTAATGGGCCAAATTACACTTAGTTCAATGTGAAGGGGTCCAGATCAAATCAGTTTGTAGACCAATAACACATCAGCCTCACCTCACTTCACCTCGCTTCTTCATGCTCTGTTGCGCATAAGGTCATCACACATTTCCACCACCTAACTCTATCCTTGGCCCCAACTCTAGCCAGTTTCTATGATCTCCAGCCCAGCTCATCCCTCTCTTTCGCCGCCATTTTGCGCCACATTGTTTTTGGGCAGCCTGCTCTATGTCTTCCTTCGGGAGTTCATGTAAGGCAGGGGTCATCAAACTACGGCCCGCGGGCCGACTCCGGCCCGCCACCCCTCTTTGACTGGCCCCCCAGCCCCTCTGCCCCCCACCACTTGAACCAGCCCTATGAGGCAATCCCCAAAAGTGGTTATGGCCTATTTTTTTAAATTGCTTTCTGGCAAATAATAACATCTGCATCTTGTATTTTGTTGATTTTATCAATTAAAATTTATATTTAGTTATAAAATGAATTATTCATATTTTCCGAATTTTTATCATATGCTTGCGATCAAGCAGTGACAGGCAGCGCAGAGAACTGTCAGTGTTCAGGACAGCAAAATGGCTAGCGGTCAGCAAAAAGCTGATAGTGCAGAGTTTTTAAAGAACAGTGGACCACCGATTATTTTTTCGTTCAGTGTAAGGACCGTGCAATTTGTCTTGTATGTAAAGAAAGTGTGTCGGTTTTCAAAGAATATAATCTGCGTCGTCACTACGAAACCCGCCACAAAGAGTATGCTAATTTGCGAGGGCAAACAAGAGAAGACAGGATTCGGAGGATGAAATGCGGACTGGCTGCACAACAGAATGTATTCCTTCGCCAAACCCAGATCAACCAGGCTGCTGTCCGAGCTAGCTATAAGCTATAATTTTCCACTCACTGGCAAAGGTGAGTGGAAAATTATAAATTGTAGGTAGGCCTGTTGATAGTATTATTAATAATATTAATAATAATTGTGTGCAGCACTTAATAAAGGTCAAATAAATAGGCCTATAAAATAAATACATTAAAAAAAAACAGTGAAATTATAATATGAGCAATAGATCAATAGATCACAGCAGTTGTGCTGTGTCCTGCACGTCATTGCTCTCATCCATGGCCAAAGCAAAAAACTCGAATTCTGACGCTTTCTCATTCAGCTGGTCATACACATTGTCCCCCAAATCTTCGGTTCGCCTGGTCATAGTACAATCCCGATTCCAAAAAAGTTGGGACAAAGTACAAATTGTAAATGAAAATGGAATGCAATGATGTGGAAGTTTCAAAATTCCATATTTTATTCAGAATAGAACATAGATGACATATCAAATGTTTAAACTGAGAAAATGTATCATTTAAAGAGAAAAATGAGGTGATTTTAAATTTCATGACAACAACACATCTCAAAAAAGTTGGGACAAGGCCATGTTTACCACTGTGAGACATCCCCTTTTCTCTTTACAACAGTCTGTAAATGTCTGGGGACTGAGGAGACAAGTTGCTCAAGTTTAGGGATAGGAATGTTAACCAATTCTTGTCTAATGTAGGATTCTAGTTGCTCAACTGTCTTAGGTCTTTTTTGTTGTATCTTCCGTTTTATGATGCGCCAAATGTTTTCTATGGGTGAAAGATCTGGACTGCAGGCTGGCCAGTTCAGTACCCGGACCCTTCTTCTACGCAGCCATGATGCTGTAATTGATGCAGTATGTGGTTTGGCATTGTCATGTTGGAAAATGCAAGGTGAAAAAGACACCTGAAAGAGACGTCATCTGGATGGGAGCATATGTTGCTCTAGAACCTGGATATACCTTTCAGCATTGATGGTGTCTTTCCAGATGTGTAAACTGCCCATGCCACACTCACTAATGCAACCCCATACCATCAGAGATGCAGACTTCTGAACTGAGTGCTGGTAACGACTTGGGTCGTCCTTGTCCTCTTTAGTCCAAATGACACGGCATCCCTGATTTCCATAAAGAACTTCAAATTTTGATTCGTCTGACCACAGAACAGTTTTCCACTTTGCCACAGTCCATTTTAAATGAGCCTTGGCCCAGAGAAGACGTCTGCGCTTCTGGATCATGTTTAGATATGGCTTCTTCTTTGAACTATAGAGTTTTAGCTGGCAACGGCGGATGGCACGATGAATTGTGTTCACAGATAATGTTCTCTGGAAATATTCCTGAGCCCATTTTGTGATTTCCAATACAGAAGCATGCCTGTATGTGATGCAGTGCCGTCTAAGGGCCCGAAGATCACGGGCACCCAGTATGGTTTTCCGGCCTTGACCCTTATGCACAGAGATTCTTCCAGATTCTCTGAATCTTTTGATGATATTATGCACTGTAGATGATGATATGTTCAAACTCTTTGCAATTTTACACTGTTAAACTCCTTTCTGATATTGTTCCACTATTTGTCGGCGCAGAATTAGGGGGATTGGTGATCCTCTTCCCATCTTTACTTCTGAGAGCCGCTGCCACTCCAAGATGCTCTTTTTATACCCAGTCATGTTAATGAACTATTGCCAATTGACCTACTGTAATGAGTTGCAATTTGGGCGGCACGGTGGTGTAGTGGTTAGCGCTGTCGCCTCACAGCAAGAAGGTCCGGGTTCGAGCCCCGTGGCCGGCGAGGGCCTTTCTGTGTGGAGTTTGCATGTTCTCCCCGTGTCCGCGTGGGTTTCCTCCGGGTGCTCCGGTTTCCCCCACAGTCCAAAGACATGCAGGTTAGGTTAACTGGTGACTCTAAATTGACCGTAGGTGTGAATGTGAGTGTGAATGGTTGTCTGTGTCTATGTGTCAGCCCTGTGATGACCTGGCGACTTGTCCAGGGTGTACCCCGCCTTTCGCCAATAGTCAGCTGGGATAGGGTCCAGCTTGCCTGCGACCCTGTAGAACAGGATAAAACGGCTAGAGATAATGAGATGATATGATTTGCAATTTGGTCCTCCAGCTGTTCCTTTTTTGTACCTTTAACTTTTCCAGCCTCTTATTGCCCCTGTTCCAACTTTTTTGAGATGTGTTGCTGTCATGAAATTTCAAATGAGCCAATATTTGGCATGAAATTTCAAAATGTCTCACTTTCGACATTTGATATGTTGCCTATGTTCTATTGTGAATACAATATCAGTTTTTGAGATTTGTAAATTATTGCATTCCGTTTTTATTTACAATTTGTACTTTGTCCCAACTTTTTTTGTAATCGGGGTTGTATTTGACAGGCCTGGTCTATGTGCTTGTCAGTATACAGCTAGCATAAGAGAGAGAGAGAGAGAGAGAGAGAGAGTGTTGTCTTTTTCTGAAAAAGAATGGGCCACTCTATCAAGCTGTAGGGAGGTGCTTGGAAATGTCTGCTCTCGATTACCGAACATGACAATAGGGAAGTTGGCAGTAGGAAATTTTACACAGGTGAAATCAGACTCTTGTTACAGCAAGGGTGTTTCTAGCTATTGAAAAGACCAGGGGCTAAGTGAAGTTTTCCTGGGGCTTGTATTTTTTAAGGGAGATTGACATAGATAGGTTGGTGAGTAGACCCCGAAGCCGCCGCCAGGCGCCACTAAAACCGCCATTTAGAATTTGAGCCGCCGCCAGCCAATAATTTTGTAAGCCAATTTGAGCCGCTATCTAATAAAATTTGGCTGAGCCACTAAGAATTGTGTACATCAAATAATGGGTTTATCCACATCATGAGCTACAAGGAAAGTGACACAAACATGATCAACTGTACACACTAGTAGTAACACAATAGAGACGTATAGGCATACACTGTAGAGATTTAGAACTGATATCACAGCACAGAGAGCCACCACAAGCTTGCCGTTGTGACTACCTGTCTGGCTTCCCGCCCCTCACACCGTTACCACGATACACTGGGGAACCCGGGAACCCACCCAGAGCATCAATCGACTCCGATATCGACGAGATGGCTGCATTCTTTGCCGCTGCTGAGGGAAAGTGTAAAGGTTTTTTTTTGTTTGTTTGTTTGTTTGACATACTTCGAGATTGATAAAAAAAAAGTACTACACCACTCTACTTTCATCGTAGTAAGATAGCTGCCAGTCCTTCACTGGTCATTGCTAGTGAGAGTAGATAGCTAGATGCCTTCCTCGGACAATCCAGATTAGCTTATTATTAGCATTGAACTACAATCTTGCTAGATTTATATTTACAATGAAGTAAGAGACCAGGGGACCTGTGGTAAATATGATTTCATGTTAAATGACCCGTGTGTGTGTATATGTGTGTGTGTGTGTGTGTGTGAGAGAGAGAGAGAGAGAGAGAGAGAGAGAGATAATAATAATACATCTAAGTACTTATAATAAATAAATGTAATAAATAAATAACTTATAATCAATAAATGCTATCATAAATACACCATTTGTTGTAGTACAATCAGTTTTTTAACCAAACTGTGTTGTGGAAATAGCCTATGTATCTGTGTAACCAGTACACTGCATCTTATAATCAATTGAACGTAGACCATAGGCGTGAAGAAACAGTATCAGCCATTTGTAGCCATAAACATTTTGGTGGCTGCAGCAGCCATTAAGGTTTTGGCTGAGTCAGCTAGCCAGCCAATAATTTCATCAGCCAGCCATTATCCTGAAAACAAACGGCTTCGGGGTCTATTGGTGAGGTTATATCTAACTTTATAAGATATATTATCACTAGGGTGACCAGATTTCCCTAGTCTGAAACCGGGACACTTTTGTGCGCGACCACACCTTTTTTTTACGTAAACGTGACACTCAGAGAGGTGCTCTTATCATTTTGTTGAAGCTCACATTTATCAACATCTCACATGAAATAAAACAGGCATTTTGTTATCTAGTAGCATAGTGGTATACAGATCAGTTAAATTATGGTCAGACAACAGATTTTGTAATGGCTGAGAATAGGCCAGGCTATGTCCATAGGCCAAATTTAAACTGATTTATTTCACCTGTTTGTGAGAACACCAAGAAGAATGCATATGCACATGTAGGCTATATCTCTAAAATTGTATGCACTATAGCATGAACTTAAAGTAGATATGTGACCTCAACATAGCCTAGGTCAGAATCAACCTTACTAACCATTCCCCACAACTGAATGAATAAAGCAAGAAGATGTGTACAAAAGTGAACACTTTAATGGAAGGTGCAACAAGCTGTTCAACACAGGAATATGGCCAAACTGTTAGAATGGTATGTTAAACAGAAACAAAAAAGAGACAAGTGATTTGAGAATATACACTCAAGCAAAACAGCAATAAAGGAGGAGAGGGGTGACAGCCCGAGGAAAGCCCCCACAGGAGCGCACATCATTTGCAACATAGGCTACCCAACTTAGTACAAGAACAAAGCACAGGAACAAAGCTAAGGTGACTGTCAATCCACCCACCCTAAATAAAATGCATTAGCCTACGTATATTTACAAGAAGAGTGAATCTTTTCCAGTTTTAATGTGATCCTGTATATCGGCGTTACCACCGTGGGCTACGGAGAAGGAACACTTACAGTGTGTGCAGTAGGCTTCATGCGCATTGTTCTGCACCTCTCGGAGGAAGGGGTAGGTGCCCTGTAAATCTTTGGAAAAGGTAAATTTTCTTTTCGGCATAATTGCTGCGGCATTACTGCTGCTAGCTGCTAGACAAAGAACAGTCGCACCAGTTAATGTTTATTTTATTGTTGCATGGCAACACGTTCTGTTGTCTGGAATAATGTGGCTAAATAAACACCCATGCCACAGGGCCAGGGGGCAGTAACCAGGAAAGTTTGCGATTCCTGTCAATTCATCAAAATAGTAAATGCAGACATTTCTCCGCTAATGATTCCAACGCTGCTCAGTCACAAACGTCGCGAGTGGCGAAAACCGGGAAATATCCATGTCCCGACAGACTTTTGTCGGGACTCGAGACACACAACCCCAAATCGGGACTGTCCCAATAAAACCGGGACGTCTAGTCACCCTAATTATCACCCACACACATTCAATGGTTATGTTATCTTTGTTAGTGATTTTTGCACTGCTCTTTTTAAATTTATGAACTCCATTTCAGTTTCTGTCTCATGATTATTAAGTTATCAACACCCATAATGTCTCAGGAAACTGAGGCACGTGTCAATTGACTATTAAATCTCATTATTCATTATCTCTAGCCACTTTATCCTTCTACAGGGTCGCAGGCAAGCTGGAGCCTTTCCCAGCTGACTACGGGCGAAAGGCGGGGTACACCCTGGACAAGTCGCCAGGTCATCACAGGGCTGACACATAGACACAGACAACCATTCACACTCACATTCACTTTAGAGTCACCAGTTAACCTAACCTGCATGTCTTTGGACTGTGGGGGAAACCGGAGCACCCGGAGGAAACCCACGCGGACACGGGGAGAACATGCAAACTCCACACAGAAAGGCCCTCGCCGGCCCCGGGGCTCGAACCCAGGACCTTCTTGCTGTGAGACGACAGCGCTAACCACTACACCACCGTGCCGCCTGACTATTAAATATCACTAGTAAAATTTATCATCAATTTAATAAAAATATATCATTTTTCACTCACATATCTCTCCTTTAGGACCACAAAGACAATTTCTAAGCTACATTACAACTATCAACTATTTCTATTACAACATTCAAAATCCCAGGTGACATCCCATCTCATAAGACTATGATCATACGTCTTCCAAGTTTCTCTCACGCATGCGCACACACATAAATACCATTTTTTCTACTGCATACAGGCTGAGTTGACTGTAGCAGCTCATTTGTGGTGTCTGGCCAACACAAATTTATGCTGGCATTAATATTTCGTGGCAAAACATCCATCCATTATCTGTAACCACTTATCCTGTACAGGGTCGCGGGCAAGCTGGAGCCTATCTCAGCTGACTTTGGGCGAGAGGCGGGGTACACCCTGGACAAGTCGCCAGGTCATCGCAGGGCTGACACATAGAGACAAACAATCATTCACGCTCACATTCACACCAACGGTTAATTTAGAGCCACCAATTAGCCTAACCTGCATGTCTTTGGACTGTGGGGGAAACGGAGCACCTGGAGGAAACCCACGCAGACACAGGGAGAACATACAAACTCCACACAGAAAGGCCCCCATTGGCTGCTGAGCTCAAACCCAGAACCTTCTTTCTGTGAGATGACAGTGTTAACCACTACACCACCATGCCATCCCCATGGCAAAACAATTAAAAAAACACACAACCTATTTTATCCCTATATGTGACTAATATGTCAGAGGCTGGCTATGGTATGTGTAAAGATTTCTTCTTCTCTGTCCATATTTATATGTAGTATGTTTTCTTCATTCATCCATAAGCATTAAACATCACTCGGATAACAACTGTATCTTTTTAGTATTCTTTATTAACGAGTTTTCCATCTCACAGCCTCGGCATTCCACCAGTACCTGCGGCATATCCAAAACGTTCTGATAACACAGGCCACAACAGAAGTTCCTATCCATTCAATAGGCGTCAAAATAAGAGTCCCATGAGTATATGTTACTTTAGCTCACAATATGACATGCGCACAATGAATTCTGCACATATAACCTGTAATAGGAGCATTACTCAGTCAAATAAGAATATATCCAGCAACACAAAATAATACAAATAATATCATTAATGAGAACATATCACTCAACACCCCCACTTGTTCTCATCATCTCAAGCCATGTACAAAGTGATCACACATATCTAATTCCCAAAAAGAAATCTTTTAAACTTAAGAATTCTAACTTTTGACACATATTGCCAATATGTCTGCAACCATGTCTTCTGTTGGGCAGTACTCAATGTTTATTCTTCCTTCACTGAGTGTATCACAAATGAAGTGATATTTTACATCAATGTGCTTAGATCTAGATCTATTCACTGGATTTCTACTCAGTGCAATGGCCCCCTGATTGTCACCATAGATCTTGGTACAAGTGTAAATACCATTGTCCATACCATTTAGTAGTTGAGTTAGGTACATGCTTTCAGGAGTAGTGTTTGTTAAACCAATGTATTCAGCTTTGCAGGTTGACAGGGCCACTGTCGGTTGTTTCTTTGACTTCCAAGAAATAGAAGGACCTTGTTTTGTCAGGCTGAAACAGTATCCTGTAGTGCTACATCTATCCTCTACAGATGATGCCCAGTCAGAATCACTGAATGCTATCCCAACCTGACAAAATTCATTTCAGGGAGGTCCCCCCCTTTGGGGAATTTTTTTTTTCTTTTGGGGGACAAATACATTGCTGGGGGGTATGGAGGTACTCCCCCAGAAAATTTTGGATTTGGTTGATGTGATTTCCTGCATTCTGGTGGATTTTGGGGTGGCCTTTTGGAGATGAACAATACCTGAATTCACTCAATTAACTCAGATTCATAACTGACACCCTGACTTGGGGACTTAGCTGCCCCCAACCCATAAACTACAAACTACAATGTGCCATATATTAAGCTCCTTACTGATTGAATGAATGAATGAATTAATTTATTTATTTATTTCGAACATGTATAAAAAAATGTATGTAACTATTTGAACATACAAAAGAAAGAACACGAGAAAGTGACAAAAAAAATAATAAATAAAATACATAAAGAGCTCAGACATTACAATACACCGCACATTGTTCGAAAAAGGAGTGGGAAGAAGTACAATACTTTTTTTAATTTCCCACCCCTTTTTAACTACCCCGAAATCCAAACTTCATTAATACACCTAAAAAAAAAATATACCATATATACACTTCATGAATATCTATATAATTACAAAAATAGATATATACTACACACCATATATATACACACTTCCTAAACATCTATATAAATATTTAATTACAAAATAAATATATACTACATTCCATATATACACTTCACAAATATCTATATAAATATATAATTACAAAAAATATATATACTATATACCATATATACACTTCATAAATATCTATATAAATATATAATTACAAAAATAAATATCTACTACATACCTATCCCTGTAAATATGAATATATAAACTATCCCCATAAATAAATACATACCATATACTAAATTAGTTCTAATATAACAATCAACTCTATTCTATTTATCCCTCATCATCCTCTATTGACATACTTCCTCTTCTATATACTTGTTTAAAAATATTTTTTGTACCTTCTTTTAAACAGATTTATATTTACACTTTGTTTTATTTCTGTCTCCAGTCTGTTCCATAAAGTCACCCCACAGCTCGATATGCACATGTTTTTCATATTTGTTCGAACCTTTGTTTTTTTAAAATTTAGGTCTCCCCTTAGATTATATCCCCCCTCTCTCTCACTAAACATTCCTTGTATATTTTTTGGCAATAGATTATTTCTCGCTTTATACATTATTTGTGCTGTTCTGAATTTGACCAGATCCATAAATTTCAACATGTGTGATTTTATGAATAGTGGGTTTGTGTGATCTCTGTATCCTGTTTTGTTTATTATCCTTATTGCTCTTTTCTGTATTGCACATATCGGCTGCAGAGTGGTTTTGTAGGTGTTTCCCCAGACTTCGACACAGTAAGTCAGATATGGCAAAAATAATGAGTAATATAGAGTATACAAAGATTTGCAATCAAGAATATGTTTTGTTTTCCACAGAATTGCCGAGCACTTTGCCAGTTTTGCTCGTACGTATCCTACATGAGGTTTCCAGCAGACTTTATGATCCAAAATCACACCAAGAAATTTAATTTCCTGTACCATTTCTATCTTAGTATTGTCTATTATCAATTCTACATTACAATCTATTTTGTGTCTCCCAAATAACATGATCTTTGTTTTGCTTAGATTTAATGATAATTTATTTTTGTCAAACCATAGTTTTAGTTTATTTATTTCAGTTGTGATTGTCTCTAAAGTCCGCTGCAAATTCTCACCGGAACAAAAAATATTGGTGTCATCTGCAAACAAAACAAATTTCAGTACTCGCGAAATTCTACATATGTCATTCATATATAAAATGAATAATTTCAGACCTAATATTGACCCCTGTGGTACCCCGCATGTAATGTTCATGAAATGAGATTTATGGTCACCTATCTGCACAAACTGTTGCCTGTTTCTTAGATAGCTCAACAGCCAGCTCCACCTAACTCCCCTAACACCATACTTTTCTAGTTTACTTAATAATATACTATGATCAATGGTATCAAATGCTTTTTTTAGGTCCACAAATACTCCAATTGCTATTTTTTTATTGTCTATACATTTTGTGAATGTCCAGATACATTTTGAATCTGGACACCCTGCCCCCCAGGATGGATGGATGACCAGAATAAACAGATATTTCACCACAGAACATTGCTTTACTTAGATACCAAAACACAGATGAATATAACAGAACAATGAATGAATGGCATGAATGACAATGAATGCAATTGTACATGTAGGCCTAGGCCTAAAGGGCTCTTTCCTTTCCTATGTTCTATGCCTATTCCTTTTGCAAGCTTTCATTGTATTTAGAGGCTGCTTGCTTTGCAGATTTGAGCAATTTTCCAGACACCTCCACCTTGTAGCACTCTGTATCAATAAACTTGTTAATCTTGCAAGACATCAGATTCACAAGTGTTTGGTGAGACATATGACTCCTAAATTCTGTCTTGATGTGACGCACCATGCTGAATGCCCTTTCCACATCACAGTTAGAATTTGGCAGCACCAATAGCAGCTTCCTCAGCTGACAGAGCTCCCTGAATCTCAACTGCCCTAAGCTCACAGATGTGACTTGGGACAGCTTCCCCGAGAACTCATCAACTGGTAAATTCTTATAATTTGGCACCAGTGCTTCCAGGTTAGATGAGACATAATCCAGAACTTCTAAATGGAGTTGTTCTCTGGCATCTGCCTTCATTACATTTGGAAATCTCTCTGCCAAAAGTCAAGTCAAGTTTGTTTCTATAGCACTTTTAACAATAGACATTGTCCCACAGCAGTTTTACAGAATTTGAATGACTTAAGACATGAGCTAATTTTATCCCTAATCTATCCCCAATTAGCAAATCTGTGGTGACAGTGGCTAAGTCAAAATCTGCTCTGGTTTCACATCATCATGGTTCTCAGGATTGACCACTGCCAGATTCGTCAAGATTTGATCTTTCACTGGGAATTTTTCCTTTATTTTTTGAAAGTTTCTGACGTAGAATGCTCTCGCATCTCTGTAGAATTGCTTTGTCTTGTGACTGGAGAGTGCTGATTTTCACATCGGAAAATCACGTATTTGACGGAAGATGGATATGATGTGTATTAATTGAACAGCATAAATTTTGCTCATGTTGTGAGAGAATCTCTTTCAGATCCTATAAATATAGAAAAAACGATGAGTTGAGAGAGATAACAGGATGGTGTGTCCATTCATTTGATACTGAAATCATATTTTTAGACGGTGTGTGGGCAGCACGGTGGTGTAGTGGTTAGCACTGTTGCCTCACAGCAAGAAGGTTCTGGGTTCAAGCCCAGTGGCCGGCAGGGGCCTTTCTGTGTGGAGTTTGCATGTTCTCCCTGTGTCTGTGTGGGTTTCCTCCTGGTGCTCCAGTTTCCCCCAAAGACATGCAGTTAGGTTAATCAAGTTTATTCAAGTTTCAAGTTTATTTGTACAGCGCTTTTAACAATAAACATTGTCGCAAAGCAGCTTTACAGAATTTGAATGACTTAAAACATGAGCTAATTTTATCCCTAATCTATCCCCAATGAGCAAGCCTGTGGCGACGGTGGCAAGGAAAAACTCCCTCAGACGACATGAGGAAGAAACCTCGAGAGGAACCAGACTCAAAAGGGAACCCATCCTCATTTGGGCAACAACAGACAGCCTGACTATAATATTAACAGTTTTAACAGGTATAACCCTCAACTGTCCTCATGGGGCCGTCCTTCACAGGAGTGGGGCGATAAAACTCCGACCAGACACAGGGCACCAGGATGGATCAAGCAGGTCCGAGGGGCAGAAGAGGCCAGCATCTCAATCCCAGGATCAACATGTAACTCAGAGGGACAGATGGGGGGGGAGAGAGAGAGAAAGAAAACACGTTGTTAGGTATGCCCTAAAAATGACAAGTATTAAATCTGTGTGGTAGGCTCGCAGAGACGAGAGTCTTTACATCAGGCATAACACACAATGGCATGTTAATATGGTAAAATATATCATGACCTGCTCTGGTTGGATGCTTGATTGGGTGATGGGAGCACACTCCTCAGCAATGATGAGATGCAGATGGGACCCTTAGGGCTGGCCAAGACAATTCAGTTACATTTCACCAAACATAATTAATGTTACATAATGTTACATAAACCTATGTAAACATAGGTTAATGTGGGGTGGCCTTGGGCCGAAGTGCCCTTGATCAAGGTACCAACCCCTGACTGCTCCCTGGGCGCTGTAGTGTGGCTGCCCACTGCTCTGGGTGTGTGTGCATGTGTTCACTGCGTCAGATGGGTTAAATGCAGAGGATGAATTCTAAGTAGTGTTCGGGACTCAGACACAGTCTCAGTGTTTAAAGTGCCATTCCACCATTGGATGTATTCTTTGGCATAAAATACAATATATTTTGACAACATATATAAATGGTATCACTAGATAGAGAAATCTTTTAGCTTCAAAATGATATATCAAACATAATTTTTTGACAACGACAAGTATATTAATTTTGTGACCAAAGTCACCTACCCTTTTAATTTCCACGCGTGATGTCATCGGCAGGTTCCCCTTCTTGTGTACCATGTGACGTGTGACGTGGCACATATTATCAGCAATGGCGGATAGAATGAGATAAAAATAATACCAATAAATCTAGCTAATACCAATAAATCTAGCTAACTGAAAGATTAACTCAAAATTTTTCGCAATTATTTTGGCCCCCATATACGAGGAGAAATGACTCTCTCACTTTGGGGGTTTCCTGGTCTAAAAATAGACCGACACGTGGTACACAAGAAGGGGAACCTGCCGATGACATCACGTTTCACTACCGCGCGGAAATTAAAAGGGTAGGTGACTTTGGTCGCAAAATTAATATACTTGTCGTTGTCAAAAAATTATGTTTGATATATCATTTTGAAGCTAAAAGATTTCTCTGTCTAGTCATGTTGTCATAAAATATATTGTATTTTATGCCAAAGAATACATCCAATGGTGGAATGCCACTTTAAGTCTAGGCTGAAAACATATCTGTTTAGTCAAGCCTTTTGTTAACGGTGTTTATGAGGTAAAGGTGTAGATCTGGAGGGTCCTCAGACATGGAGTGTTTTGGTAAACTGGGATGTATGGATGCTGTCATTCCCCACTCGTTTGCTCACTCAAGTTTGTTGACTGTATAGTGGCTGGCTGCTTTATGTCCCGGGGCTCCCTCATGCCTGTGTTACCTTCTGACTCTCCCCTTTTAGTTATGCTGTCATAGTTAGTTGCCGGAGTCCCTGCTTGTACTCAGTGCAATACGTATACTGTTCCTACTTATTCAGGTGACATTGGGTATACCTAACAACCTGTGTTTTCTCTCTCTTCTCCCCCCCCCCCCCCCAAATCTGTCCCTCTGAGTTACATGTTGGTCCTGGAATCAAGATGCTGACCTCTTCTGCTCCTCAGACCTGCCCGATCCATCCTGGTGCCCTGTGTCTGGTTGGAGTCTCATCCCATCGCTCCTGTGGAGGGTGGCCCCATGTGGACAGTTGGGGCTCACACCTGGAGGACGCTCTGGACTCTTGCAGTGGTGCTTTTGTGGCTGGGGACTGCAGTTGACTTGCTGACTTTGGGACTACGGTTGTCGTGAATGGTTTTGCGCTCGGGTTTCCTTCAGTGAGGGGTTTATAGCATCAACGAAGCTGACTTTGTTAGGACTGTTAATGTTATAGTCATTTTGTCTGTTGTTGCCCGGATGGGGATGAGTTCCCTTTTGAGTCTAGTTTCTCTCGAGGTTTCTTCCTCATGTCGTCTGAGGGAGTTTTTCCTTGCCACCGTCACCACAGGTGTGCTCATTGGGGATAGATTAAGGATAAAATTAGCTCATATTTTAAGTCATTCAAATTCCGTAAAGCTTCTTCGCGACAATGTTTATTGTTAAAAGTGCTATACAAATAAACTTGACTTGACTTGACTGTGCATGTGACAAATAAAGGTTTCTTATTCTTATTATCACACGTGTTTCAGTCGACAAAAAGGTAACGACAAGATTCAGAAATACACAGGCAAGGCAAGGCAAGGCAAGTTTATTTATATAGCACATTTCATACACAATGGCAGTTCAATGTGCTTTACAGAAGCAAAAACAAAAACAGTAAACAATAGAGAAATAAAATTACATAAAATAATTTTATTTTTAATCTAAAACAATTAATTAAAAGAATTAAAAGAATTAAAAGAAAATAATAAGAATTAAACAATAGTAGAAATAAAATAATAAAATGCCAAAAAGAAAAAAGGAGAAAAAGAAAAAAGAAACCAGTGGAATAAAATAGAATAAAATTAAAGTAAATTTAAAAGATACAGAGAAAGTAAAGATTATAAAAAATGTAAAAAAAATATGAATTATTTAACAGAAAGCATCTGAGAACAGCTTGGTCTTTAACCTAGATTTGAAGCTGCCAACAGCAGGAGCATTTTTAATGTCCTCTGGCAGTTGGTTCCATAGATGTACTGCATAGTAGCTAAAAGCTGCTTCACCACACTTTGTTTTAACAACTGGTTTTAATAGTAAATTTTTCTGTTGCGATCTGGTAGATCTGATTGGGTTAGGCCGCTGCAACATATCAGAGAGGTAACTGGGCCCTGTACCATTTAGAGATTTATACACGAGCAGCAATGCTTTAAAGTCAATTCTGTAGCTTACTGGAAGCCAGTGAAGGGACCTTAGAATTGGAGTAATGTGCTCTGTTCTTTTTGTTCGTGTGAGAACCCTCGCCGCTGCATTTTGAACCAGCTGAAGTCGTTTGATGGTCTTTTTTGGCAAGCCTGTGAAAAGGCCATTGCAGTAATCAACCCTACTAGAGATGAAGGCATGTATTAGTTTTTCCAGATCATTTTTTGACATAAGTCCTCTTAGTTTGGAAATGTTTTTTAGGTGATAAAATGCCGTTTTAGTGATTGCTTTCATGTGACTGTCAAAGTTTAGCTCGCTGTCAATGAAAACACCAAGATTTTTAACCATTTCTTTAGTTTTAATCCCTTTTGTGTCAAGAATAGTGGTAATCCTGAGTCTTTCATCTTTTTTTCCAAATAGAATTACTTCTGTTTTATCTGTGTTCAACTGGAGAAAATTTTGTGACATCCAGCTATTGATTTGATCGATGCACTGGTAGAGACATTCAAGGGGGGCATAGTCATTTGGTGATAGAGCAAAATAAATTTGGGTATCATCTGCATAGCAGTGATACAAAATTGAATTTTTATTGATAATTTGCCCAAGTGGGAGCATATAAAGGTCGAAAAGTAATGGTCCAAGAATCGACCCCTGGGGGACACCACAGGTAAGGGCATTGACGTTGAGGAACAATTTCCCAGGGTAACAAAGAAGCTTCTATCTTTTAAGTATGATTTTAACCAATTGATAACTTTACCAGTCAATCCAACCCAGTGTTCAAGTCGATATAGCAGTATGTTGTGATCAACAGTATCAAAAGCTGCACTGAGGTCCAGTAATACCAGGACCGATGTTCTGCCTGCATCAGTATTAAGACGTATGTCATTTATAACTTTAATCAGCGCTGTTTCAGTGCTATGATTGGCATGAAATCCTGACTGAAAATTATCAAAACGGCTGTTTGATATCAAGAAGGCAGTTAATTGATTGAAGACAATTTTTTCCAGGATTTTCCTGATGAATGGTAGATTTGATATTGGCCTGTAGTTATTTAACACTGAAGGATCCAGATTATTTTTTTTTAAGAAGGGGCTTTACAACGGCTTTTTTTAGGGACACAGGAACAACGCCAGTCTCCAAGGATGTATTTATAATTTGAAGCACATCTGTAATTATAAGATGAAGAACAGACTTAAAAAAGTTGGTGGGCAGAATGTCCAATTCAGATGTTGAAGAACTGAGATTTTGTACAGTTTTTTCAAGAGTCTCATAATCAATTAAACAAAATTCTGACATTGTGTTAAAGTGATCTATCTGTGTCATTGGTGATTGCAGTTTTTCAATTTTTTGCAACTGAGATATATTATGAGAAATATTCTGCCTTATTTTATCAATTTTACCTTTGAAAAAAGATGCAAACTCATTGCATTTATTAACTGATAGAAGTTCAGGTGCTAATTGTGGTGGGGCATTAGTTAGCTTCTCTACTGTTGAAAATAGCACACGGGCATTGTTCATATTCCTGCTGATGATGTTGGAGAAAAAAGACTGTCTTGCTTTATGAATTTCATAATTATAATTACAAAGCATCTCTTTATGGATTTGATAATGGATGTGAAGTTTAGATTTGCGCCATTTTCTTTCAGTCTTTCTACATTCTCTCTTTAGCAGTTTAACAGCTGGGTATTGCTTCCATGGTGCTTTCTGCTTATCATTGACTCTTTTTATTTTGAATGGAGCAATATTATCCATAATTTGGGTCATATTTAAATTAAAAAATTCCAGTAAATCATCTACAGAGTCTGACATTTTGGTTGAGTTCTGTGAGAGAGCTTGCTCAAAAAGAACACGTGTTGTCGTTTATGACTCTCCTACCTATAGTCGTTGAGCTATTCTGAATGTGAGGAGACATAGAAACTTCAAAGAAAACACAGAAATGATCAGATAATGCCAGGTCAACAACAGTATAAGAAACAGTAAGACCCTTTATGATGACGAGGTCAAGAGTATGACCACGAGAGTGGGTCGGTCCCTGTACATGTTGTACCAGGTTAAAGTTATCAATAATTGCAAATAGTTCTTTGGCATAAATGTTATCAATATTATCTACATGCAAGTTAAAATCCCCAGATATAATAAGACAATCAAACTCTAAGCAAATGACTGATAACAGTTCACCAAACTCTTCAAGAAAGACTTTGGCTGAATGTCTCGGAGGCCTATAAATAGTTAATAATAATATGTTAGGAGAGCATGTAACAAGTGCACATAAGTGTTCAAAGGACGTAAAATCACCAAGTGAGGATTGTTTACATTGAAAAGAGACTTTGAATATATTTGCGATCCCTCCACCTTTCCCTTGTCGGGTAACATCCAAAAAATTAAAATTTGGGGGAGCTGCTTCGATAAGGGTGGTAGCACTATTTGCTTGATCCAGCCAGGTTTCAGTTAGAAGCAAAAAAATCAAGATTGTGTTTACAAATAAGATCATTAATTAAAAATTACTTGTTTAAAAGTGATCTAATGTTCAGAAGTGCTAGCTTTACAGAAATTCTAGAAGCAATATTTGGTTGTGCACTCTGATGCTGTTTTAAAACAGGAAGGAGAATAGATTGGTTCACCCCCAGGGTTAAATGTGCTCTATGTTTTCTGTTTCTTATCAACACAGGAATAGTGTCAACATCGGGTCCCAACTTTTTTCAACACTACATCCATTTGCAGGGACCCAGACTACATCAAACAAGACTTTCTAAATGTTCCATTTGGTTTGAGGGTGAAAGGACTGGAGATGACCTGTATCTTTTGGATGGTGAAAAAGATTTGTAGCCAGCTGAAAGTCCTGGATGAACACAATTTTGATGTACTGGATACACTGCTTGTCGTGACAGATTTGGGCTGGAAAAGGAAAGTGTAGCCATTGGGAGCAGTTTTTTCATGCTATTTGGGAAATCCATCCGAGGAGAAGTGGAGTCGTCTGTCCTTGAATGTTGGGAGGCCTGCAAGTCAGATGTTTGTGTGTCCTTGATGACGACTTGCAAAGATAATTGTTTAGGCTTTGTAACTATGTCAGTCTGCGACATCTTATCAACTGTTTTCCTCGGTGCTGGCTGAGAAAAGATTGCAAGTTTGTAGTGGTCTGCTAAGACTTTGGCTCCAATCCAGCTGAGTTCAGTGCTATTTGGCTTGTAAAATTCTTTGCGATTCCAAAAAAGATTAAAATTGTCTATGAAATTCATACCAAATGAAGAACAAGTTTTTCCAAGCCAGGTGTTAAGACTGAAGAGTCGAGAAAAAGCAAAACTTCCTCTCGCTGGGAGTGGGCCACTGATAAAAGATTGAATTCCAGTCTTATAGAGCTCAGAAAAAAGTTTTCTGAAATCATCTTGGACAAACAGCTGTTCTCTGAAAACATCATTCGCTCCCACATGTACAACGATACGTTTTATAGTTTTATGCTCGGACATGAGTTTCAAAATGCTGTCTTTGGTGTCAGAGATGGATGCATTTGGAAGACAACAAATAATCATCTCATAATCTTTTAATTGTCTTACAGTGGAATCACCAAGAACAAGGGTTGTGGGATCAGGTGGTGTTACGAGCTGCTTTTTGTCTCTTCTCACAGCTCTTCGATCTTGGTGTGATCTCTTTTTACTATGTGTTTGTCCGCTTGACAAATCCTCTTCCACATCCCTGAGGCATTCAAATTTGTTCTGAAGCCTTATAGGCTGTGGATTTTCCATAGGATTGTAGATCCTATTGTAATTTGTAGAACGAGCTGGTGTTGAAGTAATTACTCTTCTGTTTTTGTTTTTTGGCTTAGCACCCATCATTTGCCAGTTTTCAGTACTTACAGGTTGAGTTATGAATTCTTCCACTTGGTCTGCAATGTCCTCAGTCTGTCGGAGCGTAATCTCTGCATTCTCAGCCACTGTTTCAGTACTCCTTTCCTGAGATATCGCTTTTAATTCATCCGTCTTTGGCAGAGCATTAATCTTTGATTCCAGAATAGAAATCCTCTGTTCTAATTCCATGCATTTTCTGCAGGATTTTTTGCTTCCTGGCATTTAAAAAAAAAAGGTGGAAATTAAATTAAAATTAAATTAAAAGCTTATAAAGATAAAAAAAGAGAATAAAATAGTGGAAAGTCAATGAGAAAGTAAAGTATAGAAATAAAGATTAAGAAAGCAGGAGCAAAGCAAAGAAGCGTCCTACTCGCTTGAGTAGGAGGAGTCTTGTAGAAGTTTATCACAGAGTGATAAATTATAAATTAATCTTGCAATGGCCTTTTCCTTCGTGCCAATTCCGTGATTATTGTAGGGACTTTACCTTAAAATTTCAAACAAGTTCAATTCACCTTAAAATCAGCTCTCTGTAAAGCGACACCACAAGAAGATTATAGGTTTTGGAATTTTGGAAAAAAATCTTTTATGGTTGCTGAGATACGATGATTTTAGTAAAAAAATAAATAAATGTAATTGCGTGCTGACCCCCAACACACACACCTCTACTTACATCTATAAGAGAGTTTTCACATGACGTCACAGAGTCGGGGATTCCCTGGTGGCGGCCATCTTGGAGGGCTAGCATACCGTACGGGTCACTGAGCACACATTGTAGCATGCGAGTTACATTCATTTATATATTATTTACATTTATAGTTACATTACTACTATTTAAAGCTAGCAATGGTGCGAACTTGTTGTATTCACGGCTGTCGTAATAGGTCAGATGATGAAGTCAAGCGGAGCTTTTATGGAATTCCCACTGTACGGGAGCACGAAGGCAAGCAAACAAACTCAGCATACAAAGGAGAAATCTATGGCTTGCGAGAATCAACCACAAGGATTATCAGCCTTCCAAACACAGCAAAGTCTGCTCCAATCATTTTATAAGTGGTAAGTTGTTTAAATAAACAATCAATTGTGTTTAAGTTTGTTTTTGGAAACCAAAACATCATGTGAACAATCTCTGGAGAATGCCTAACTGGAACCGCTGAGTGTACGTTTACATTGTAATGTACACTTAACATCGCTCGTTTGTCACGTTTCTATTTGAAACTTGTCACTTCACTCACGCAAGGGTAATTTTTGAAAAACATTTTAGGTCTATTCTGTATGATTTGATTTGTGTTTGGGATGCAAACAGAGCACCTTTTGGTGGATGCCGCCTGAATCGCGCAGATCCGATTTTTTTTTTTTAGGGGGGGCGTTGGAGTGTCTGATTATAATCTCAAAGTAAATTCTGTATTAAAATTACTAAATAAGCAAATCCGTTACAGTCCATGAAACAGGAAGTATAAGGATGAGAAAAAAACAGTTTAAATCGGGAAGCTGCGCACATTTGTGCAGCCTGAGTGGTGTGCAGGACTGCGCAAATGTGCGCAGCTTCCCGATTTAAACTGCGCCAGGGATGTTGTGGGATGTTATTGGGGAATTTACCTGTTAAGACGTAGTTGTCCAGCCGGATATACAGTGGAGCAAAAAAGTATTTAGTCAGCCACCAATTGTGCAAGTTCTCTGATTTAAACAGATGAGAGAGGCCTGTAATTTTCATCATAGGTACACTTCAACTATGAGAGACAGAATGGGGGGAAAGAATCCAGGAAATCACATTGTAGGATTTTTAATGAATTAATTGGTAAATTCCTCGGTAAAATAAGTATTTGGTCACCTACAAACAAGCAAGATTTCTGGCTCTCACAGACCTGTAACAACTTCTTTAAGAGGCTCCTCTGTCCTCCACTCGTTACCTGTATTAATGGCACCTGTTTGAACTTGTTATCAGTATAAAAGACACCTGTCCACAACCTCAAACAGTCACACTCCAAACTCCACTATGGCCAAGACCAAAGAGCTGTCAAAGGACACCAGAAACAAAATTGTAGACCTGCACCAGGCTGGGAAGACTGAATCTGCAATAGGTAAGCAGCTTGGTGTGAAGAAATCAACTGTGGGAGCAATTATTAGAAAATGGAAGACATACAAGACCACTGATAATCTCCCTCGATCTGGGGCTCCATGCAAGATCTCACCCCATGGGGTCAAAATGATCACAAGAACGGTGAGCAAAAATCCCAGAACCACATGGGGGGACCTAGTGAATGACCTGCAGAGAGCTGGGACCAAAGTAACAAAGGCTACCATCAGTAACACACTACGCCACCAGGGACTCAAATCCTGCAGTGCCAGATGTGTACCCCTGCTTAAGCCAGTACATGTCCAGGCCCATCTGAAGTTTGCTAAAGAGCATTTGGATGATCCAGAAGAGGATTGGGAGAATGTCATATGGTCAGATGAAACCAAAATAACTTTTGGTAAAAACTCAACTTGTCATGTTTGGAGGAGAAAGAATGCTGAGTTGCATCCAAAGAACACCATACCTACTGTGAAGCATGGGGGTGGAAACATCATGCTTTGGGGCTGTTTTTCTGCAAAGGGACCAGGACGACTGATCCGTGTAAAGGAAAGAATGAATGGGGCCATGTATCGTGAGATTTTGAGTGAAAACCTCCTTCCATCAGCAAGGGCATTGAAGATGAAACGGGGCTGGGTCTTTCAGCATGACAATGATCCCAAACACACCGCCCGGGCAATGAAGGCGTGGCTTCATAAGAAGCATTTCAAGATCCTGGAGTGGCCTAGCCAGTCTCCAGATCTCAACCCCATAGAAAATCTTTGGAGGGAGTTGAAAGTCCGTGTTGCCCAGCGACAGCCCCAAAACATCACTGCTCTAGAGGAGATCTGCATGGAGGAATGGGCCAAAATACCAGCAACAGTGTGTGAAAACCTTGTGAAGACTTACAGAAAACGTTTGACCTCTGTCATTGCCAACAAAGGGTATATAACAAAGTATTGAGATGAACTTTTGTTATTGACCAAATACTTATTTTCCACCATAATTTACAAATAAATTCTTTAAAAATCAGACAATGGGATTTCCTGGATTCTTTCCCCCCATTCTGTCTCTCATAGTTGAGGTATATCTATGATGAAAATTACAGGCCTCTCTCATCTTTTTAAGTGGGAGAACTTGCACAATTGGTGACTGACTAAATACTTTTTTGCCCCACTGTAGACCGGGTGGTGTTGTGTGCTGTTGGGTTCCCGACTGTTTCTCAGTAAAGTCTCTTGCTAAATTGACACCTTGCGTTGTGATCCCTCATCCCTTCCGTAAACTGGCATGGTGGCAGTGCTTTTCGGACTCACGTTCTGAAGTAAAAAGATGGAGTAAACTCCGTGTGGGCTCCGTTATCCGGTCGAGGGGATCACAGGTGGATAATAAACGCCATCTCCAAGTCGCGGGGTGAAAGTAGGTCAACATGGCTGCTTTGCACAGAGCACCGAAGCAGTGGTGCCTAACGAAGATAGAAATGGTCAACTCGTTCGAGAATTGGCATCAGAATCTCTTGTACACGCTGTCCCTGGACAATGAGTTTGCTCCTTTCCTGGTCAGTGGTGTGCAGTGGGAGAGGAAGTCCCAAGCGTCGCCATTCAGAGGATTTGTGGATGATCCAGAGTCTGTTCCTGCCGCCCAGCGCTGTACTAAGGAGCGCAAAGTAAGCATGCTTGAATTAATGCTCGGACAAATAGCGAATTATTGTCCTGTGATCTCATGTCACTCAATTGTGAAAAACTCTACTTCTGTTGACTAAATATGGCAGACAATCCATCAGCATTATGGCTTTCAGTGTACTGGGGCTCATTTCATTGACTTTGTTGCTATTAAGTTAGAGCCCAATGAGAGACCTGAGGACTTATATCAATGTTTAATGGCGTTTATGGAGGACAATTTGCTGCATAAAGACTCTGGCATTAGCCATATGGGGGTTGCTGTGACAGAAGATGAGGAACTTTCCCCCTCTCTGGAAAATTTTGTTGTTCTCACATGGCTTCGCCTGATACACACTGACTTGCCTAAGCTAGTGAAACAGCGGTATGGCACTGAACTGAGGTCGCGCACACTAGCGTCCATAAAGCCAGAGATTTCACAAGCCCTGGACTCATTGCTGGATGAGGTGCAGGCCTCTGAGGATGCTAGAGCGATGCGTGCTGCTGTGTCTGAGCTTCCCAAGAGGAGGAGCTTCTCTGCCCGGCCAAAGAAATCATGCCCCCTGTGCAAAGAGGCCAGGAGGCCTGACAGCCATTTCCTCAGCAAGTGCCCCTTTCTCCCTCCTCATGATAAGTCGTACATGGCAAAGACCCGCCAGGTACTAGGTGAACAGAGTGATGTGTCAGATGGCTCTGAGGATGACGAGGCAGCAGCGCCCTCTCTTGTGCAGCAGGTGCTAATAAAACAGTCCCCTTACATTGACGCCTTCCACAACCATCTGTCTGTGTGGCTTACCATTGATAGTGGAGCAACAGGCAACATGATGAGGGCCTCCTGTGCAATGAGACTGGGCATCACCGTCACAAGTAGTACACAATCTGCACACCAGGCAGACGGCTCATCCCCCTTGAGGGTCATGGGAGAGATACGAACTTACTTTCAGAGAGATAACCAGAAGCTTTACTTTGAAGTACTTGTTGTGGAGAATCTTGACTCGGACATTTTAGCTGGCATCCCCTTTATGATAAGGAATGATGTCTCTGTCAGACCTGCCAAGCACCAGGTTTGTTTAGGGTAGAGCACCTACAGTTACGGAGCACAGCCAGTGGCCACAGACAGACACGCCGTGCGGCGCGCTCATGTGATATGTGCCTGGGCCAGAGCTACAGTGTGGCCTGGAGAGTACATTGAGTTCGAGCTACCCCCTGACCTGCGTGATTTGGACAAAGAGCTGGCAATCGAGCCTCACATTGGCTCCTCATATGAATTGGCAGATGTACACCAGTGGCCTGCCCCCGCCATGGTTCGTAGTGTGTCTGGGAAAATCCGCATCTCCAACTTGACTGGTCAGCCACTAGTGGTACACAAAAATGCCCATGTCTGCCAAGTACGTTCCACATATGTGCCCCCGACTAGCAATGCAACTGCCTCACCACCCCATAAAGCTACGTCACCTAGCACGCCGCTCCGCCACTCTGTTTTGCATTCTAGCCTCGTGCACCTGGACCCAGATAATATAATGCCCTCAGACATCAGAGACAACTTTTGTGCACTGCACAAGGAGTTTGACGAGGTGTTTGACCCACATTTTAAGGTGTATAACGGCGCTGTTGGCCCTTTCCAAGCCAGAGTGCATATGGGGCCAGTCCAACCCCCACAGCGCAAAGGCAGGGTGCCACAGTACTCCAGGGGCCAGCTTCAGGAGCTTCAGGCTCAGTTCGATATGCTGGAAGGTATGGGGGTCTTTAGAAAGCTGGAAGACATTGACATTAATGTGGAGTACGTCAATCCGTTCCTTGTCAAGAAGTCGGATGGGGGCTTTCGCCTCGTTACGGTGTTCACAGAAGTTGGCCGGTACAGTAAGCCTCAGCCCTCATTAATGCCAGATGTCAACTCCACTCTTCGCCTGATAGCCCAGTGGAAGTACATAATTGCGACAGACCTCACAAAAGCCTTCTACCAGATTCCACTGTCCAGAGACTCATGGAAGTACTGTGCCGTCGTCACCCCATTTAAAGGCGTATGTGTATATGTGCGGAGTGCCATGGGCATGCCGAGGTCAGAGACGGCGCTGGAGGAGCTGACATGTAGGGTGTTCGGTGAACTACTCGAACAAGGACAGGTTGCCAAGGTAGCTGATGACTTGTACTGTGGAGCAGACACTCTTGAGGCCCTGGTAGCAGTATGGAGAAGAGTGCTGTCTGCTTTGTGCCAATGTAGACTGCACCTGTCGGCCACCAAGACCACTATTGCACCAGTTCAGACCACCATTCTGGGCTGGGTGTGGTGCCAGGGGACCATCCAAGCCAGTCCACACCGTGTGTCTACACTTGCCTCATGTCCTGCGCCAAAGAACACGACTGGGCTGCGCTCATTCATCGGGGCATACAAGGTGCTGTCCCGTGTGCTCAAAGACTGCGCAAACATACTTGCCCCTCTGGATGATGCTGTTGCTGGGCGCAATTCTAAGGACGCTATTCACTGGACAGATGAGTTGCTGAGTGCCTTTAGCCGGGCTCAGAGCATGCTGTCTACACACCATGCCATTACTCTGCCCTGGCCTGAGGATCAGTTATGGATTGTCACAGATGGCGCCGTCAGGGAGCCTGGCCTGGGCGCAACACTCTACGTTACTCACAAGGATACAGTGAAAGTTGTTGGATACTTTAGTGCCAAGTTGCGGAAGAATCAGATATCCTGGCTGCTTTGCGAGGTGGAGGCCTTGTCCATAGCAACTGCTGTGAAGCACTTTGCACCGTACATAATCCAGTCCTCCCAGAAAATGTGTGTGTTAACTGATAGTAAACCATGCGTTCAAGCCTTTGAAAAGCTGTGCAGAGGAGAGTTCTCGGCGAGCCCACGGGTTACAACGTTCCTGTCCCCTGCCAGCCATTTTCAGGTTCTAGTATGGCATGTAGCAGGCGCAGCCATTCTGCCATCCGACTTTGCCAGTCGCAATGCACCTGAATGCACCAGTCCCGTATGCCAGATATGCTCCTTTGTCCGCTCCACTGCTGAGACTGTCGTGTGCCAAGTGACTGTGGATGACATAATGGGAGGGTCTCAGAAGCTGCCCTTCACCAGCAGGTCGGCGTGGCTGGCTATACAATCTGAGTGTTTGGACCTCAGGAGAGTGTGTGCCCATCTCCAGCAGGGGACGCGGCCGTCAAAGAAACTCACCAATGTTCGTGATGTGAAGCGTTATTTGCATGTCGCTACATTATCCAAAGACGGCTTGTTGGTTGTTCGCCAGCACACTCCCCTTGCCGCCTCTACAGACTGCATTATTGTACCCAGGCCCATCCTAGATGGTTTACTCACTGCTCTTCACATCTCTCTGGGACACCCAGTGTACACCCAGATGAAGACAGTTGTACAGCGCTACTTTTATGCGTTGGACATGGACTCTGCTGTACAACGCGCAACGAATGGCTGCCATCAGTGTGCGGCCTTGAGGAAAGCTCCGGTGTTCATGCGTGATCAGATGACCGGTGACCCTCCTGAGGTTGTGGGCTCTTCCTTCGCAGCAGATGTTTTCAGGCGTGAGCGGCAGTGCATCCTCGTTATCCGTGAGTGCGTGACATCATTCACCGTGGCCTGCCTCATCGAAGATGAGCACCGTGAGACTCTCAGAGAGGCCTTACTCCATTTATGCATGGGGTTGTGCCCTCTCGATGGCCCTTCGGCAGTGATCAGAACTGACACGGCACCTGGCTTCGCCGCACTGGCCGGAGATAAGACTTTGATCAAGCACAGGCTGGCTATCGAAGTGGGGAGTGCCAAGAACGTCAACAAAAACCCAGTTACTGAGAGAGCCATACAGGAACTTCAGGGGGAGATTCTATGTATCGAGCCTAATTGCAGAGCTATCACTCCCCTGTTGCTGTCCCTTGCCGTCGCGTGCTTGAACAGTAGGGTGAGGTCCCGCGGGCTGTCCGCCCGTGAGATGTTGTTCCAGAGGGACCAGTTTTCTCACAGACAGTTGCCTGTCGATGACCAGGTTCTCATCATGTCACAGCACTCAGCGCATTTCCAACCACCCACATAGCATGAGGTCTAAGATGCCCTCTGGTCGTATGCCTGCGCCCGTCCCTGTGCACGTAGGTGACCTTGTATACCTCTACGAGGATCGTAACAAGTCCAAGGCCCGGGACAGGTACCTGGTTGTTGCAGTGGACGGAGCATGGTGCAATATTCAAAAGTTTACTGGCTCCCAGTTACGCTGCACCTCCTATAGAGTCAAGCTGAGCGACTGCTACAGGGTGGAGGAATTGACTGCTACCTGGGATTCGCCAGCCACTGGTGGCCCAGCATCAGAGGACGAATCTGATGGGGGGCCTGAGGACCCTCCGCCACAGGGCCCTGATATACCCCCAGCTATCGCGGAGCCTCCTCCTGTCCCTCGCCTGCCGTATGATTATGAGAATCAAGAGGATTCAGTGGCGCCGTGCGAAGATACTCACACGCTGGCACCCCCTGAGGACATGCAGGATATCGTGCCGCCACCAGAGAACGCGCCCAGGCGCTCTGGGAGACAGCGGCACAAGCTTGACAGACTGGCTGGTTATGTGCTTTATTGATGACTGTTGGTAATGTCTTCTTCAGTTAATATTGATGGGTGTGAGGGGGTAGTTTAACACTGTTTGGGTAGTGGTATGTCATGGGCGGGGGGAGGTTATGTTGTAAAGGAAAAGAGGGTAGCGCCAGGGATGTTGTGGGATGTTATTGGGGAGTTTACCTGTTATGACGTAGTTGTCCAGCCAGATATAGACCGGGTGGTGTTGTGTGCTGTTGGGTTCCCGACTGTTTCTCAGTAAAGTCTCTTGCTAAACTGACACCTTGCATTGTGATCCCTCATCCCTTCCGTAAACTGGCGCTGTTTTTTTCTCATCCTTATACTTCCTGTTTCATGGACTGTAACGGATTTGCTTATTTAGTAATTTTAATACAGAATTTACTTTGAAATTATAATCAGACACTCCAACGCCCCCCCTAAAAAAAAAAATCGGATCTGCGCGATTCAGGCGGCATCCGCCAAAAGGCGCGCTGTGAATATCCTGCCACTCCAGCACTGTAAAGTGAAAGTAATTTATTGCCATTATTTAGCCTTGTGCCTAGCAAGTGAGCTTACAAAGATGACAATTACAAAGAGACACTGCTTTATCATAACTGTGAAAGTTGAACCCCAAATCAGTTTAAAAAACAAACAAAAAAACCCACCGATGATTTGTACCATGTATTAATTTCCTGGGTTCCAGAAAATGGCTGGAGCAGCTGCTGCTCTTCATGCTCTATGCACTGACTGACTGGTTGATAGGTTTGGGATGATGTTTGCTCGCTTGCTCTAGATTCCGTGTGATTGTATGTAATTTGCTGGCATCAGGGGGCTGCTATCAATATGCGGGAGACTTGGGATGTCTGTAAACTCAAAGCTTCATCTGTTTTCTTGAAACATAACTCATAATCAGCAGTACCTTTCAGGTATCTTTGAACATGTTTAGCAGCCACTAAGTCATGTGTTTTAGGCTTTGCTAGAGTTTGACAGTTTACTAACAATCCAGCTAATATCTGGTCTTGTACAAGTCATTGCATAGATCAGGCTCCCAACAATTTTGCAGTGTTCTTTGGGGTTCTCAATGTCATTGTTGTTTTCATCCTCATTTCTGTTACACTCCACTTTTAACTCACTTGGGGTAGCTCTTGGTTTACAGTTTGGCATTCCAAACTTTTCAAGCATTTTGAGGATGTACCTTTTCTGATTCATTAAAGTGAATGCCCAAAAAGTATATTTTCCCAAGATCCTTCATGTTAAATTGGGACTTCATTATTTCTTTAAACCTGTTAAGCTGATCCTCACTACTTGCTGCAATGATTAAGCCATCTACCCAGATGATCACTATGATTGTCTCATTTTCAATTTGCTTTCTATACACACAGTAATCCTGTCAACATGAAGTATGGCGTATTTTGAATCTTGTCACTATAGCATCTGTTTCAAATGTGAGCTGCAGTTTGGACAGCATAAGGCCACAGAATCTTAGGTAATTCCTTCTCTATTAGCAGGCACCTTCCATTTCAAAGATGGTTCACCATTGTCTCTCAGCTGTACCATTTTGATGAGGGGAGTAAGGAGATGTCTTATGTCTTTTTCTCGTAAAAGTGACTGAAATGCATTGCCTGTGTATTCTGTGCCATTTGACTCTACTGTATGGTGCACTGTCTGCAAGGAACGTTTCTGTCGCTGGAGTTGTGTTACTCTGGTTCTTAAGAAAGTAAACAGGTACTGCCCCTGAAAAGTCATTTGTCAATGAGATTGCATACTTATATGCTTCTTGAGAAGTTGGTTCAATGGGGCCTGCTAAGTCAGTGTGTACTAACTCTAGGGCCTCACCAGCTTTTGTATCAGTTGTTTCTGCTGTTGATGAACTTTCCGTCAGTACAAACATTAGTCTAGTTTAGTATTTCCAGTGATTTCCATACCCTCTACCATTTTAGGTAATTCCAACACATCATCAACACTACAGTGTCCCATGAGATCATGTCATGTTTTAACATCACAAGTTAGGCTTACTTTGTCTCAGCTCATCATATCATTAACTGATGTATCAACAAATTATTTGTGGTTATTTACCGTTTTTAGGTAGTACAGTCTCTTGTGCTCTTCTATGTGGAACACACTTCCATCCTTGTGTATCAGTTCATTCTGTCCCTCTTGGAAGATCACCCTCGCTCTGTCAGTTGTGGTAACTTTTATGGAGATGATGCTTTGTGGGTATGATAGTATGAACAAGGCCTTCTTTAGCATGACCCTGACACATTTCCCCTTCACGTCCAGCAGTAACACCTCTGCATTGCCTCACTTTAATGCTACGTTGTTCATCCTGGTTCCATCTGCCAGCTCCATGTAGTGTGACTTTGGATTGAAACTCTCATCAAATTTTGTGAAATTGCTTCTCTCTGTGATGATGTGGGATGTTGCTCTACAATCCATCATTAGCCCATTTCTTTTAATATTGTCTGGGAGAAGCATTTGTCTGACCTTGAACACAATTTTTTGTTCTTTATCATGTTCTTCTTGCCTTTCTGCAGTTTGTTTTGCTTCATCTTTGTGCTTGTCCTTTCTCCGGCATGTCTTGTCACTGTGTGTTGAACTCCTATGGTAGCTGCACCATTGAGGTACCCCTTTTTGGTGGCAGTCATGCACAAAATGACCGTCAAGTCAAGTCAAGTCAAGTTTATTTGTATAGCGCTTTTAACAATAAACATTGACGCAAAGCAGCTTTACAGAATTTGTTCTGGCCCTACCAGCAGTTCTTATGTTAAAGTATGCAGAGACTTTTATTTTGCCTATTGTTTACACCCCACACTGTAGCTGCAGGAAATCTGTAGAGAGGAGAAGAAGAAAAAGTTAGACAGCATGGTTATAAGCAGCATGGAAGTTTGTTGTTGTGCTCCCCCTTCTGTGTAGTTGTTCAAAGGCATTCTCTGTAAGTAAATCATAGTAAAGATGAGATGAAGTTGTGATGTTTGTGCCTGTGAAATTAGATTAAGATTATCTTTGAGCATTATGATTTCCAGCCAGAGTTAGCTATACCAGTGTATTTACCCTGTTAGCTTCTGTTAGCTCTTGTATCGATTGCACCTGAGCCAAACCTTTTATTTGGAAGATTCATATTTCTTTTATTGACTGGTGCATGTATCTGTGTTTCAGTTTCACAATTTTCCATATAAAGAGTCAACTTCACCCTCGGTGTCCCGGACTTATTGTGTGGAGTTGTTTAGCTTGCTGGATAGCTGAATTAGGACATTCTGTGAAGCCAGTACAGTGAAAAGAGAGACTTGTGAAGAGCTACTGATGACCAAACTGCAGTATTGTGCTGGCAGCCCGAACCAGTACGACAACTGCAATGTCACTAGGAAGGATTGAGGTAAAACACATCCATAGTAGCCATGGACAGAGCAAATGCATCAGTCAGATCATCAGATTCCCATATGAGTAGTGCTTCATGTAAAGTTGCATTGGCAGCAGCCACAGCACGTGCCAGAGCCCAAGCTGCGCATGCAAGAGCTGCTTATTCACGTAAAGAGATTGAATTAAAGATGGAAAAAGCCCGTCTTGATGCAACACTCATCGCCTTAGAAAGGGAGAAAGAGGCAGAAGCTGCCATGGCTGAAGCAGCAGTAATGGAGGCTGCAGCCATAGACTTTGAAGATGAGTGCCGCAGTCGTGGACCAGAGTTACCGCCCAGGCAAAGTGCAGAACGGCGTACTGAGGAATATGTAGAAAGACACAGCCATCTCAGTGGCAGCTCACATTCACTCGAAGATTTACACTCATGTGAGGAGCAAATACCCCTCAATCCCAGTGCTTATGTATCTGTATGTGGAGATAAGGAAGGTGAACTCCCAACTCCTGATCACCATCAGCAATGTGACCATTTCGCAGATGGTAACCCCCATGTGGGCGATGTTCGTGTGAATACACAAATGTGTATTGAGCCGATGAGTACCCAGCCGCATGCAGGCTTACCTGCTCACACACCCCGGCGTGCTGAACAAAGCGCGCTCAGGTCAGGCTTACCTGCTCACACACCCCGGTGTGCTGAACAAAGCGTGCTCAGGTCAGGCTTACCTGCTCACACATCCAGGCACGCTGACCACAGCGCACTCAGGTCAGGCTTACCTGCTCACACATCCAGGAACGCTGACCACGGTCCACTCAGGTCAGGCTTACCTGCTCACACGTCCGGGCATGCTCACCACAGCCCACTCAGGTCGGGCTTACCTGCTCACACATCCAGACACGCTGACTACAGCCATTTCAGGCCAGGCATACCAGTTTACACACACAGGCACAACGACCACAGCCCCACCACATCCAGGGCTGCACACTGCCCCAGCGACACAGCCACATCTGACTTAGCGAGGTACCTAGCACGAAGTCAGCTAGTGTCATCAGGACTAACCAGGTTTGATGATAAGCCAGGAAATTACTTATCCTGGAAGAGCTCATTCCTGAACACCATTGACAGCCTAGATCTTACAGCAGGAGAAGAGATGGATTTATTAATAAGATGGCTAGGCCCAGAATCTGCAGTACATGCAAGGCGTATTAGATCAGTGAATGTGAGAGATTAAGCAGCAGGCTTATGGCTTGTGTGGGAGAGACTAGAGGAGATGTATGGCTCACCTGAAGCTATAGAGGGCGCTCTCTTCACTAAACTCGATCAATTCCCCAAAATATCAAACAAGGAGCATCATAAACTTAGGGAACTGTCTGATTTGCTGTTAGAGATTCATTCTGCAAAACGTGAAGGATACTTACCTGGCCTATCCTATCTCGACACAGCAAGGGGCATAAACCCAATAGTGGAGAAACTGCCATACACGCTCCAGGACAAGTGGGTAATGGAAGGCTCCCGATACAAACAAGAATTCAGGGTCCCTTATTCTCCATTTGAATTCTTTTTACAGTTTGTACACAGGCAAGCAAAGGCACGCAACGACCCAAGCTTTAGTCTTCCTCTCTTAAGTACAGCAGTCAGGAAAGATAAGTTCAGTGAAAGCAGCCGAAGGACAGTTTCTGTGCATAAAACTGACGTTGCACACTCCGACTCCGCATCCACTGCCGAAGACCCAGAGAAGCAATGCCCTATGCATCAAAAACCACACTCCCTGCAAGTGTGCCGCGGCTTCAGGGAAAAGCTAATGGATGAACGAAAGAGAATACTAAAGGAGAATAACATATGTTTTAAATGCTGCGCATCAAATAAGCATGTAGCCCGAGACTGTGAGGCAGCCATCAAATGAGCTGAGTGTGACAGCCATAGACACCCAACAGCGCTGCACCCAGGCCCAGCTCCGTGGGTCTCCAAGACCTCTCCACCCCCATCAGAGAATGGCGGGGAGAGCGATGAAGCATCAGAAACTGCTGTGGTTTCCAAATGCACGGAGGTATGTGGGGAAGGCTTCAATGGCAAATCATGCTCCAAGATATGTCTTGTGACGGTCTACCCGGCAGACTGCCACAACCAGGGCAAAAGGATGTACGCCATGCTGGATGACCAAAGCAATAGGTCGCTGGCACGCTCAGAGTTTTTTGATATCTTCCATGTAGGCGGGCCCACATACTCTTACACTCTAAAAACCTGCTCTGGTGTTGGTGACACGTCCGGCCGCGGAGCTACAGGCTTCGTCATCGAACCTGCAGATGGTGACATCAGCCTAACTCTGCCCACACTCCTGGAGTGTAACATGATTCCCAACAACAGAGACGAAATCCCCACTCAAGCCGCCGCGCACAGCCACCCTCACCTCAGAGCTATAGCCAATGAAATACCAGAAGTGGACATGAATGCTGAGATCCTGCTGCTTCTGGGCAGGGACATGCTGAGAGCGCACAAGGTGCGTAAACAGATCAACGGACCACATGATGCACCCTATGCACAGAGGCTGGACTTAGGATGGGTCATAGTTGGCGATGTGTGCCTGGGCAGCACACATCGGTCTCCCGAAGTCACCAGCATGAAAACATACATCCTTGAAAATGGCAGGCCAAGCCACTTTCCCCCATGTGAGAACCACTTGAAGGTAAAGGAGAAAATCTGTTCCCCTAATCAGCCCCAGCCTGTCAGCCATGTGACATACAGTGACAACCTGGGCCTATCGGTTTTCCAGCAAACCAAGGATGATCACAAGCTTGCGCCATCAATGGAAGATCTCCTATTCCTTGAAACAATGGAAAATGAATTCTTCCAGGATTCGGCTAACAGTTGGGTGGCCCCGCTACCGTTCCGCCAGCCCAGGATGTGTCTGCCTAATAACCGCCAATATGCCATGGGTCGGCTGAAGTCTCTGCACCGAACACTCAACAAAAATCCAGAGATGAAATCTCATTTTATGGACTTTATGCAAAAAATGCTGGACAGCCACCACGCAGAGCTTGCTCCTCCAATGCAAGACGGGAAGGAGTATTGGTACCTGCCCTTTTTTGGTGTCTACCACCCACAAAATCCCTCACAGATCCGTGTGGTGTTTGATTCGAGTGCACAGTTTGAAGGCAAGTCACTCAACAACGTGCTGCTCTCTGGGCCGAACATGAACAATAGCCTGCTAGGGGTTCCTATAAGGTTCAGGAAGAACTCAGTTGCATTCACAGCTGACATACAACAAATGTTTCATTGTTTTCTCGTCCGAGAAGACTGCAGGGATGTTCTACGCTTTCTCTGGCACAGAGATAATGACCTGAGTAAAGAGGTGGTGGACTACAGAATGAGGGTGCATGTCTTCGGAAACAGTCCCTCTCCTGCTGTGGCCATCTATGGATTACGAAGAGCTGCCCGCCAGGGAGAAGAACTGCATGGCAGTGATGTGCGGCACCTCACTGATCAAGATTTCTATGTGGATGATGTCCTCAAGTCCGTCTCCACCGTGGAGCAAGCAGTCGATCTACTCAAAAGAACACAGAAGATGCTGGCAGCCTCCAACCTCCGGCTCCACAAGGTAGCCTCCAACAAAGCCGATGTGATGGATGCATTTCCAGTCAAAGATCGCGCCAAAGACATCCAGGATCTTGACCTGTTTGTAGATGACTTACCAGATCAGCGAAGCCTTGGGGTGAAATGGAGCCTCATGTCAGACCACCTTACCTTTCATGTTCCTCAGGACGAAAGCCCTTACACACGCAGGGGCGTACTTTCAATGGTGAACAGCCTCTTCGACCCATTGGGGTTCTTGGCACCAGTGACTATCCAGGGCCAGCTATTGTTAAGAGAGCTGTCAGCACAGGCCTCGGACTGGGACTCACCCCTCCCTGAGGAAATGCATGAGAAATGGACAGAGTGGCGAAGCTCACTGAGCCATCTCAGCAGCATTCATGTGCCCCGCACATACTTTTCCATTCCCCCCTCTGAGATACAAAGCATTGAACTACGCGTCTTTTCTGATGCATCTGTCAAAGCCATATCTGCCGTTGCCTACCTGAGAGTCACCAGCACCAAAGGGACAGTAGAACTGGGTTTCGTCATGGGTAAAGCGCGGCTCGCCCCTCAGCCCAAACTCACAATCCCCAGGCTTGAACTGTGCGCAGCGGTCATGGCTGTTGAAATTGCAGAGGTAATAAGTGAAGAAATAGACCTCCCACTCAACTCCGTCATCTTTTACACAGACAGCAAGGTTGTCCTGGGCTACATATTCAACCAGTCAAGGCGCTTCTACGTATACGTAAACAACAGAGTTCAGCGTATAAGACAATCTACCATGCCTGAACAATGGCATTATGTGCCAACGGATCGGAATCCTGCAGACCATGGCTCACGCTCTGTTCCAGCCTCAAGACTCGGTAACACCTCATGGCTCACAGGCCCTTCGTTTCTCCTCAACTCTAAGCTTCCACCTGAGCAGCACACAGAGTTTGACCTTATCAACCCCGATAAGGACGCAGAAATCCGCCCTGAAGTCAAAACCCTATCCACACACGTCACTGAGAGCTTCCTTGACTCCAAACGCTGGGAGCGCTTCTCCACATGGAGATCACTGATCCATGCTGTGGCCAAACTCAGACACATAGCCCTGTGTTTTGCTCACTCACAGAACAATGGAGACTGTGCTGGGTGGCACATCTGTAAGAAGGCCATCTCCAGTGGTACTCTCAAAGAGGCAGAGAACCTTGTCATCTGGAGTGTGCAGCATGAAGTCTATGGAGAGGAGTTCCGTTGCATCACTGCGAAATGTGACCTCTCCAAGCAAAGCCCACTCATCAAGTTGAATCCCACCATCGACAGCAGTGGCCTACTGAGAGTAGGTGGTCGTATCAGTCAGTCAGGCCTTGAAGTAAAGGAAACAAACCCCATCATCTTACCTGGCAGTCATCACATCACCACTCTTATTGTACGACACCATCATGAGAGAGTGCAGCACCAGGGCAGGCACTTTACAGAGGGCGCTGTCAGAGACAGCGGCCTGTGGATAATGGGAGCAAAGAGGTGTATTGGGAAGATATTAAACAAATGTGTGATTTGCAGATGACTCAGAGGCAAGATTGAGGTGCAGCAAATGAGTGAACTACCTGCAGATCGTCTTCAGCCAGGCCCCCCTTTCTCACATGTGGGCATGGACATGTTCGGGCCATGGGAAGTGTCCACAAGGAGAACACGCGGGGGTCAGGCTAATAGTAAGAGATGGGCAATCCTGTTCACCTGTTTATGCACAAGGGCTGTCCACATCGAAGTGGTTGAAGAGATGAGCGCTTCTAGTTTCATCAATGCTCTGAGACGTTTCTTTGCGCTGTGCGGCCCAGCCAAACAGTTGCGCTCAGACTGTGGGACCAACTTTGTTGGTGCATGCCGAGAAATGGGCATCAGCATTGCAGAGCAGAGTGAAGTCCAGAATTATCTGCAAGAAGAAAAATGTTCTTGGATCTTTAACCCACCCCATTCATCCCACATGGGTGGAGTGTGGGAATGCATGATCGGCGTTGCACGACGCATACTGGACAGTGTGCTGCTGCGTGCTGGACAAGCACATCTTACGCATGAATCACTCACCACCTTCCTTGCCGAGGTCACAGCCATAATTAACGCTCGTCCTTTGATACCAGTCTCATCTGACCCTGAGCATCCCCACATTCTGTCACCCTCCATCCTGTTGACTCAGAAATCAGGTGCATCAGTTCCACCTTTGGGAAGCTGCAGTCCAAGGGAGATCTTAAAGAATCAGTGGAAACGTGTACAGCTGCTGGCTGACGAGTTCTGGAATAGGTGGCGCAAGGAGTATCTTGGCACTCTGCAGTCGTGGCACAAGTGGCAACACAAGAGACCAGATCTCAAGCCAGGAGACGTTGTTCTTCTCAAGGAGAAACAGGCCAGGAGGAATGAGTGGCCTATGGGGGTTGTCGTTAAGACAGTCCCAAGCCAGGATGGACTAATAAGGAAGGCTGAAGTCAAGATTGTTCAGCAAGGAACAACAAAGAACTATTACAGACCTATTTCAGAACTAGTGTTCCTTCTATCCCCAGAGTAAGGTATCATTCTAATGTGTTATGGTATCTCTAAGATACCAGACGGGGAGTGTTCTGGCCCTACCAGCAGTTCTTATGTTAAAGTATGCAGAGACTTTTATTTTGCCTATTGTTTACACCCCACACTGTAGCTGCAGGAAATCTGTAGAGAGGAGAAGAAGAAAAAGTTAGACAGCATGGTTATAAGCAGCATGGAAGTTTGTTGTTGTGCTCCCCCTTCTGTGTAGTTGTTCAAAGGCATTCTCTGTAAGTAAATCATAGTAAAGATGAGATGAAGTTGTGATGTTTGTGCCTGTGAAATTAGATTAAGATTATCTTTGAGCATTATGATTTCCAGCCAGAGTTAGCTATACCAGTGTATTTACGCTGTTAGCTTCTGTTAGCTCTTGTATTGATTGCACCTGAGCCAAACCTTTTATTTGGAAGATTCATATTTCTTTTATTGACTGGTGCATGTATCTGTGTTTCAGTTTCACAATTTTCCATATAAAGAGTCAACTTCGCCCTCGGTGTCCCGGACTTATTGTGTGGAGTTGTTTAGCTTGCTGGATAGCTGAATTAGGACATTCTGTGAAGCCAGTACAGAATTTGAACAACTTAAAACATGAGCTAATTTTATCCCTAATCTATCCCCGATGAGCAAGCCTGTGGTGACGGTGGCAAGGAAAAACTCCCTCAGACGACATGAGGAAGAAACCTCGAGAGGAACCAGACTCAAAAGGGAACCCATCCTCATTTGGGTAACAACAGACAGCCTGACTATAATATTAACAGTTTTAACGATGTTATAACTCTTCATTGATGGAAACTTGAGTGCAAAACTGATTCATGATAACTGCAGTCCTAAAGTTAGCAAGACAACTGTAGTCCTCAGCCATAAAAGCATTACTGTAAGAGTCAAGAGCATCCTCCAGGTATAACCCTCAACTATCCTCATGGGGCCGTCCTTCACAGGAGCGATGCGATAAAACTCCGACCAGACACAGGGCACCATGATGGATCAAGCAGGTCCGAGGGGGTTTTTAAGCAGACAGTTTGGGGGGGGGGGGTATCCTGCAGTTCCTAAAAGCACTGAGATACCTAATCATGGCTGTGCTGCTCTGATGGGAAGTGAAGAAAAAAAATGTACACTAGTGGGGGGGGGGGGGGGGGGTTATGGGGAATATCTATGGAACATAAGCAAATAAATCTATTGAAAAGCAGACGTTAATAGCCAAACACAAACTTGAACAATGAAGCTTTCAGTAATTCTGGCACTGTACTATTTTTAATATCAAGTCAAGTCAACTTTATTGTCAAATATGCTATACATGCTCGACATACAGCACAGATGAAATTTCAGTCCTCTCTGACCCACGGTGCAAACAGGCAATGCAATAAATAAAAATAGAATAATTGAAAAAACAAACAGTATAAACACTCTAGATAAGAACTAGACATAGACTAAACACTCATAAACAGACAATATAAACAGTATAAACACTCTAGATAAGAACTAGACAGACTAAACACTCAAACAATATAAACAGTATAAACACTAGATAAGAACTAGACATAGACTAAACACACACACACACACACACACACACACATAAATTGGTGCAAATAAACAGTCAAGGGCACTTGAGGTATAGTAGGTAAACATGAAATAAGCAGTATAAACAATAAACTAATGGCTGTTAAGGTGAGGTAGTGCGGAATAGTGCAAATGAGCAAGATAAAGTGAAATGTGCAGTCCCTGAGTTCAGTGTGTTAATGAACGTTGAGAGTATGTATGTGTGTGTGTGTGTGTGTTGGGGGAGAATTGTGAGGGTGACATGTCAGATGCTGAAGGGGGGGCAGGGGGGAGTGCGAGCAGAATCTGTGGCAGGGGGCAGAGGGGGGAGGAGAGGCAGAACAGGAAGGGAGTTGAGCCTCCTGACCACCTGGTGAAAGAAACTGTTCTTGAGCCTGCTGGTTTTGGCCTGGAGACTCCGCAGTCTCCTCCCCGATGGCAGCAGACTGAAGAGGCTGTGAGATGGGTGGGTGGGGTCACCTGCAATCCTGATGGCTTTGCGGGTAAGGCGGGAGTTATAAATATCCTTTAGAGAAGGGAGAGAGACACCAATGATCCTCTCAGCTGCTCTCACGATGTGCTGCAGAGTCTTGCAGCAGGACACGGTGCAGGTGACGTACCACACGGTGATGCAGCTGGTCAGGATGTTCTCGATGGTGCCTCTGTAGAATGTGTGCATGATGGGGGCCGGGACTCTTGCTCTCCTCAGTTTGCGGAGGAAGTACAGATGCTGTTGGGCTTTTTTGGCCAGTGATGCAGTGTTGTTGCTCCAGGACAGGTCTTCAGAGATGTGCACACCCAGAAACTTGGTGCTGCTCACCCTCTCCACTGCAGCACCATCGATAGATAGTGGAGCATGCTTGGTGTGCGCTCTCCTGAAGTCCAAAACAATCTCCTTCATCTTCTCCATGTTCAGGCAGAGATTGTTGTCCTTGCACCACATGGCCAAGCAGCTCACCTCACTCCTGTAGATTGTCTCATCGCCATTGTTGAGGAAACCCACCGCAATCGTGTCATCCGCAAACTTAATGAAGAGATTAGAGTGGGATGTTGGTGTGCAGTTGTAGGTCAGCAGAGTGAAGAGGAGGGGGCTCAGCACACATCCTTGGGGGAGCCCCCGTGTTCAATGTGATGGTGCTGAAGGAGTTGCTGCCGACCTGTCCAGTCTGTGGTCTCCCCGTCAGGAAGTCCAGCAGCCAGTTGCACAGGGAGGTGTTGAGTCCCAGCTGGTCTAGTTTATGAATGAGCTGCTGAGGAATGATTGTGTTGAATGCTGAGCTAAAGTCTATGAACAGCATTCTGACATACAAGTCTTTTGTCTCCAGGTGGGTGAGGGCTGAGTGGAGGGCAGTGGAGATGGCGTCATCGGTCAAATGGTTGGACTGATATGTAAACTGGAAAGGGTCCAGGGCGGGGGGAGGGCAGACTTGATATGCTGCATGACTAGCTGCTCGAAGCACTTCATGAGGATGGCAATGTTATAAAGTGGTAAACATATTACTGTCCCAACTTTTTTTTAATATGTTGCAAGAAACAAAAATTTAATGTACAGCGGTGCTTGAAAGTTTGTGAACCCTTTATAATTTTCTATATTTCTGCATAAATATGACCAAAAACATCATCAGATTTTCACACAAGTCCTAAAAGTAGATAAAGAGAACCCAGTTAAAGAAATGAGACAAAAATATTTTACTTGGTCATTTATTTATTGAGGAAAATGATTCAATATTACATATCTGTAAGTGGCAAAAGCATGTGAACCTTTGCTTTCAGTATCTGGTGTGACACCCCCCCTGTGCAGCAATAACTGCAACTAAACATTTCTGGTAACTGTTGATCAGTCCTGCACACTGACTTGGAGGAATTTTAGCCCATTCCTCTGTACAGAACAGCTTCAACTCTGGGATGTTGGCGGGTTTCCTCCCATGAACTGTTCACTTCAGGTCCTTCCACAACATCAATTGGATTAAGGTCAGGACTTTGACTTGGCTATGCCAGAACATTAACTTTATTCTTCTTTAAATATTCTGTGGTAGAACGACTTGTGTGCTTAGGGTCATTGTCTTGCTGCATGACCCACCTTCTCTTGAGCTTCAGTTCATGGACAGATGTCCCGACATTTTCCTTTAGAATTTGCAGGTATCATTCAGAATTTATTGTTCCATCAATGATGGCAAGCCTTCCTGGCCCAGATGCAGCAAAACAAGCCCAAACCATGATATTACCACCACCATGTTTCACAGATGGGATAAAGTTCTTATGCTGGAATGCAGTGTTTTCCTTTCTCCAAACATAACGCTTCTCATTTAAAGCAAAAAGTTCTCTTTTGGTCTCATCTGTGCACAAAACATTTTTTCCAATAGCCTTCTGGCTTATCCATCTGATCTTTAGCAAATCGCAGATGAGCAGCAATGTTCTTTTTGGAGAGCAGTGGGTTTCTCCTTGTAACCCTGCCATGCACACCATTCTCCTGGTGTTTGCCTGATGGTGGACTCATGAACATTAGCCAATGTGAGAGAGGCCTTCAGTTGCTTAGAAGTTACCCTGGGGTCCTTTGTGACCTCGCCAACTATTACACGCCTTGCTCTTGGAGTGATCTTTGTTGGTCAACTACTCCTGGGAGGGTAATAATGGTCTTGAATTTCCTCAATTTGTACACAGTCTGTCTGACTGTGGATTGGTGGAGTCCAACCTCTTTAGAGATGGTTTTGTAACCTTTTCCAGCCTGATGAGCATCAACAATGTTTTTTCTGAGGTCATCAGAAATCTCCTTTGTTCATGCCATGATACACTTCCACAAATGTGTTGTGAAGATCAGACTTTGGTAGATCCCTGTTCTTTAAATAAAACAGGGTGCCCACTCACACCTGATTGTCATCCCATTGATTTAAAACACCTGACTCTAATTTCACCTTCAAATTAACTGCTAATCCTCGAGGTTCACATACTTTTGCCACTCACAGATATGTAATATTGGATCATTTTCCTAAATAAATAAATGACCAAGTATAATATTTTTGTCTCATTTGTTGAACTGGGTTCTCTTCATCTACTTTTAGGACTTGTATGAAAATCTGATGTTGTTTTAGGTCATATTTATGCAGAAATATAGAAAATTCTAAAGGGTTCACAAACTTTCAAGCACCACTGTATTCAGTAAAAAACAGACAAATAAACAAAACAAAATTCATGAGGCAAAACATTGTGGTATTGTTTTGAGTGCAATACAGGTCAAATATTATTCATTGTTTTCAGTTTTAATTTCAACATACCATCCCAACTTTTTCTGATTTGTATTCATATGTCAATGTTCCTTCTCACAACACTTAAAAGATGTTTCAAGATGGATGATACCAAGTGAAGAAATGTTTCAGGTGGTATTTTGTCCCATTCTTCTTGCAAACAGATCTTAAGGTATGTAACAGTGTGGGGTTTATTAGCGTTTTGCTGGGAATCGAACCCGGGTCGCTGGTGTAGTAATCCAGCAAACCCCCACAAGGCCACCAGGTGAATGACTCAAGTACAGAGGAGTGAGGCGAAAGTAGAGTAGAAAAAACAGTTTATTTACAATGCAAAAAACAAAAGTATAATCCAAAAGCTCAGAAGATATACGGGAAAAAATAAAAAATCCAAAAGTTCAAAGTCAAAACAAAAGGCCAAAAATAAGAAAAGGCAAAAATCCAAATGCTCAGAAGATCCAAAATGGTAAATACAAAGTCCAAAAAGTCCACAAGAAAGCAAAGTACAAAAGACCACAAAGACAAAGGCAAGGAACACGGAACAGAGATCTCTAGTGATAACATAACAGCACAAAGACTCTGTGACTAGGGACCAAACTGAGGAAGTATATATACACAGGGAAATTAAGAACCTGGGCGGGGCAGGAAATAAAGAACAGGTGGGGGTAAAAGGCACATGGAAACAGGCAATCAAAACAAACACAAAACACCAAAGCAGTGGCAGCCTCTAGAGGCCAAAACAAACATGACAGGATAAAGCAATAACAGCAGCCTCTAGAGGCCAAGACAGTCCCCAGTCCTAACAGGACCCCCCCCCCCAAGGAGTGTCTCCTGACGTTCCCAGGGCAATCCGGATGGGCCGAATGGAAGTCCTGACACAGTTCCTTCTCTAACACGTCCCAAGCGGGAACCCAGCAGCGCTCCTCAGGGCCATAGCCCTCCCAGTCCACTAGATATTGGAGCCCACCGCAGACCCGGCAGGAGTCAAGCAGGTGGCGCACAGTGAACACAGTCTGACCCTGGAAGATGCTGGGGGGCTTGGGATTCCTAGGGGCAGGGGCATACGTGGATGACAGTATGGGCCGCAAGAGGGAAACATGGAATGTGGGGTTGATCCTTAGAGTCCGGGGCAACTGGAGCTGGTAGGCGACAGGGTTCACCCTGCGCACAACCTTGAAGAGGCCAATGTAGCAAGGAGCAAGCTTGCGGTTCTCCACCCACAGCGGAAGGTCCTTGGCAGACAGCCAAACCCGCTGCCCAGGCAGGAAAATGTGGGCAGGCCTTCTATGGCGGTTGGCCTGAGTCTGGTTGGCCCTGGAAGTCTGGATGAGGGTCCTCCTGACCTTGTTCCAGGTCTTGCGACACCGTCTCACATACTGGTTGACTGAGGGCACCCTAGCGTCCTCCTCCTGGTCTGGAAACAGAGGTGGCTGGAACCCGAATTGGCACTGGAATGGTGACAACCTGGTGGCCGATGACTGCAGGGTGTTGTGGGCGTACTCCACCCATGGCAGCCAGGTGCTGCATGATGTCGGGTTATCCATCACCAGGCCTCGCAGGGTGGTTTCCAGGTCCTGGTTGAGCCTCTCCATCTGGCCATTGGACTGGGGGTGGAACCCAGAGGAGAGGCTGGCAGTGGCCCCGATGAGCTTGCAGAACCCGCGCCACACTCGGGAGGAGAACTGGGTCCCCCGGTCTGAGACAATGTACTGTGGGAGACCAAAGACTCGGAAGACATGAGTAAATATAAGTTTAGCTGTTTCAAGGGCAGAAGGGAGCTTGCACAGTGGTATGAAGCGGTAGGCCTTAGGGAATCTGTCGACTATGACCAAAATGACAGTGTTACCTTGAGAGTCTGGAAGGCCTGTGATGAAGTCGACCACCACATGGGACCAGGGACACCGGGGAATAGGCAGAGGATGCAGGAGGCCCTGGGGATGCTGTCGTGGGTTCTTGGTTCTGGTGCACACATCACAGGACAGGACGAATGACCTCACTTCCTTCTCCATGCTTGGCCACCAGAAGCGTCTTTTCAAGAAGTCCAGGGTCCTCTGAGCTCCCAGGTGGGCGGTGAGAGGGGACGAGTGACCCCACTGGAGAACCTTGGCCCGGGCTTGACGAGGGACGTACAAGAGGCCCGGTGGCCCTGTCCCAGGACCGGGGTCCTGGCGTTGAGCTCGTCGGATGACCTCTGACACCCCAGCAGACAGGGGCCACAATCCGGGACACAGGGATAATAGGCCCAGCTTCACTCTCCCTGTTGGTGGCAGAGAACAGCCTGGAAAGCGTGTCAGGTTTGGTGTTCTTAGAGCCGGGGCGGTACAATAGGGTGAAGTTGAATCGACTGAAAAACAAGGCCCACCTAGCCTGTCATGGGTTCAGTCTCTTGGCTTGCTGGAGGTACTCCAGGTTCTTGTGGTCCGTCCAAACCAGGAATGGATGTTGCGCTCCCTCCAGCTAGTGCCTCCAATCCTCAAGGGCCAGTTTAACTGCTGGCAGTTCTCGATCCCCCACATCGTACCGGGACTCCGCAGGGCTCAGGCGGTGGGAGAAATATGCACAGGGGTGCAACTTTCCTTCCGAGCGTTGAGAGAGAACTGTGCTGACACCACTGTCTGAGGCGTCCACCTCCACGATGAACGGTTGGGAAGTGTCCGGGAGGACCAGAATGGGTGCTGTGCAAAAACGATGCTTGAGGTCCTTGAACGCCTTTTCCGCCTGAGGAGACCAGACATAAGATCCACCAGTCTTTTTGGTGAGATCCGATATGGGTGCTGCTACGGAAATGAAGTTCCTGACAAACTTGCGGAAGAAGTTAGCGAATCCTAAGAACCGCTGAGCTTCTTTAACGGACTTGGGAGTAGGCCAGTCCCGGACGGCCAGGGTCTTGGCTGGGTCCATTTGGAGTTGTCCCATCCATACAATAAAACCCAGGAAGGAGACCTCGGGGACATGAAACTCGCATTTCTGGGCCTTAGCAAACAGATTGTTCTGTAGTAGCCTCTGGAGGACTTGGCGGACATGGTGGCAGTGCTCCTGTAAGGTCTTGGAAAATATCAAGATGTTGTCGAGGTAGATGAAAACGTACTGGTTAATCATGTCCCTCAAGACGTCGTTGATAAGGGCCTGAAAAACTGCTGGTGCGTTGGTGATTCCGAAGGGCATAACTTGATACTCATAGTGCCCTGACAGGGTGTTAAAGGCAGTCTTCCACTCGTCTCTCTGTCGGATACGGATGAGGTGGTATGCGTTCCGTAAGTCCAACTTGGTGAAGACAGTGGCGCCTTGGAGCAGGTCGAACGCTGTGGACATCAGCGGAAGGGGATAGCGGTTGCGCACAGTGATCTTGTTAAGGCCCCTGTAGTCAATACATGGTCGGAACCCTCCATCCTTTTTGCCGACAAAGAAGAAGCCGGCGCCAGCAGGTGAGGTGGAGGGTTGAATGAACCCAGAGACCAGGGCATCCTTAATGTATTCCTCCATGGCCTTGCGTTCTGGCTGAGAGAGGGAGAACAGTCTGCCCCGAGGAGGGGTAGTCCCAGGGAGCAAATCGATGGCACAGTCTTAGGCATGGTGCGGAGGAAGAACAGCGGCCCTACTCTTGCTGAACACTTCTTTCAAATCCCAGTACTCTGTGGGAACTTGAGATAACTCTGTGAGATCAGGAGGCTCGGCAGGAGACACAGGAGAGCTAGAGAGCAGAAAAGAGGCATGGCATGCAGGACCCCATTCCACAACCTGGCTTGTTACCCAGTCTATGCACGGGTTGTGGCGGGTAAGCCAAGGAAGGCCTAGAATAACTGGGAACTCTGGCGAATGAATAAGGTGCAGGGAAATTTCTTCTTTGTGACCTTGAGACTGGAGAAAGACTGGAGAAGTAACTTGGGTGACTCTTCTGTCACCTAAAGCTTGGCCATCGAGGGCAGACACAGACAGCGGGACTTCAAGAGGTGCAGTAGGGACATTGATTCTTTAGGCGAAGTGTATATCCATAAAGTTTCCCGCCGCCCCGGAGTCTAACAAGGCCTGGCAAGAGTGGACGGACTCAGCCCAGGAGATGGAGACTGGGATGTAGACTCCTTGGCCAGGGAGTTCGGGAGAGAGGGTAGGCCCCGTCACAACGGGGCGGTCCTTTTCCCGAGAGCTCGGGACATGATGCTCGGAAATGGCCAGGCTTGCCACAGTAGATGCAGCACTTGTCCCTCCTTCTGCGCTCCCTCTCAGATGTGGCGAGACGAGTACGGCCCACTTGCATGGGCTCCAGACAGTCACTGGAGGAAGTAGATGGGCTCCATGTTGAGGCTGTGATGCAGGCATAGGAGTCAACTGTGCCAGGGCTTTCCCAATTTGCTGAAGCAGTACCTCGTGGTGAGCAAGGGCCTCATGTTGGCTTGTGAGTGTTCATCCATGAGTGTCCATGGTCGCTCCGAAGCGTGTCAAAGCTGCCATAATTCCCTGAAGGTTGGCTGGGTAGACAGTTGAAGCAGCCTCTGCTGAGTCGGTCATGATGGAGTCTTTCTGTTCGGGTTTTGCTGGGAATTGAACCCGGGTCGCTGGTGTAGTAATCCAGCAAACCTCCACAAGGCCACCAGGGGAATGACTCAAGTGCAGAGGAGTGAGGCGAAAGTAGAGTAGAAAAAACAGTTTATTTACAATGCAAAAAATCCAAGGCAAAAAACAAAAGTATAATCCAAATGCTCAGAAGATATATGGGAAAAAATAAAAAATCCAGAAGTTCAAAGTCAAAACAAAAGGCCAAAAATAATAAAAGAAAAGGCAAAAATCCAAACGCTCAGAAGATCCAAAATGGTAAATACAAAGTCCAAAAAGTCCACAAGAAAGCAAAGTACAAAAGACCACAAAGACAAAGGCGAGGAACACGGAACAGAGATCTCTAGTGATAACATAACAGCACAAAGACTCCATGACTAGGGACCAAACTGAGGAATTATATATACACAGGGAAATTAAGAACCTGGGCGGGGCAGGAAATAAAGAACAGGCGGGGGTAAAAGGCACATGGAAACAGGCAATCAAAACAAACACAAAACACAGAAGCAGTGGCGGCCTCTAGAGGCCAAAACAAACATGACAGGATAAAGCAATAACAGCGGCCTCTAGAGGCCAAGACAGTCCCCAGTCCTAACAGGGTTGTCATTGTCATATTTTTCTTTTCAAAATTCTCCACACATTCTTTATTACCTGAAACTGTTTTTTTTTGTGGAATATGGGAGTCAAGGGGATGTTCCCAGATTCCTTTGTCAAGTAAAAATGAGGCATGTCAAGCCATTCAAGCAGTTCAACAGTGTGAGACATTGGGTACACGTCAAATTTCGACACTGCATTGATTTTCCTAAAACATACACAGAAGCTGATAGACCCATTGGTCTTGGGCTGCTCAACTCACTGCATGACTCCTCATTACTCCCATGTTGAGCATAGCCTTGAGTTCATCCTAAATCACATTTTTCTTGTGTTTGGGCAGACGAAAAGAGCCGCTGTGCACTGCCATTCTTGGCAGAGTTTCAGTGTGGTGTTCTATGAGGTAAGTGCAATCAGGCAGAGGTTAGAATATGTCTGAAAAGTTTGCCTGCAACCTTATTCATTTAAGCTGTTAAGTCAGTTACAGAAAGTAACACTTAAAAGGTAGAATGCCAGTGGTTTATTGAGGTTTCATGCTGTTGTTACATTTGACATATTAATACAAATACAAATCAGAAAAAGTTGGGATAGTATGTTGAAAATAAAACTGAAAACTATGAATAGTCTTTGACTTGTATTGCATTCAAAACCATAAAACAGTTTTGCCTCATGAATTTTATTGTTTGTTTGTTTTTAATGAACACATAAAATTTGTTTCTTGCAACACATTAAAAAAAAAAGTTGGGACAGTAAAGTGTTTACCACTTTATAATATTGCCATTCCTTCTCACAACATTTAAAAGATGTTTAGTGATGGACAGTACCAACTGAAGAAATGTTTCAGGTGGTATTTTGTTCCATTCTTCCTGCAAACAGGTCTTAAGGTATGCAACAGTATGGGGTTGTCATTGTCATATTTTTCTTTTCAAAATTCTCCACACATTATTAGAGACAGAGGGGACAGACACTCTCTTCTTCCACAGCTATGCCTTTGTAATGTGTGAAGAATGTGATTTTGCATTGTCTTGTTGAAATATCCATCGAAAAGATGTCATCTTAATGGTAGCATATGTAGTATAAAGCTCTATATTTTTCTGCATTAATGCTGCACAGAAGTTACCTTTTCCAAGGGCACTGACACAACTCCTTACCATGACAGACCCAGGCTTTTGGACTTGTTGCTGGTAATGGTCTAGATGGTCCTTTTCATCTCTGGCCAAGAGCATTTCTTACAAAAAAGACCTGGAATGCTGATTCATCTGACCACAATACACATTTCCACTGCGTGATGATCCATCCCAGATGCCTCAGAGCCCAGAGAAGTTGATGGTGCTTTTTGACCCAGTTAATATAAGGATTCCTTCTTTGCACAGTAAAGTTTTAACTGGCATTTCTGGACATAACTCTGTATTGTGGTGCTTGACAAAGGTTTGCCAAAGTAATCCCAAGCCAATCTGGTTATATTAGCTATAAATAAATGATGGTTCTTGATGCAGTGCCATCCGAGGGATCAAAGATCACAAGTGGCTTAGGCTTGTACCCTTGCCCTTTACATACCAAAATTCCTCCAGATTCCTTGAATCATTTAATGACATTATGCACTGTAGAGGGTGAAATGAAGGGGGGGGGCATAGCCTTTGCAAGGATTTGTTGTTGACTGTGGTGATGAGGGTGTGCAGTCCTCATCTGCACTGCTTCGCTCCCCGCCAGGGATCCAGGTGGCAAGCAAGGGAGGTGGATGACCAGGGCTGACGGGGAGCTGCACCTCCAATGATAGTTCCCAAGAGGATGGGAGCATGTGCCTGTGTTGGTCACAACTAATAACTTAATGACTTCAAAACAAAAACCTAAACCCAAATCCCTCATTTTCACTTCCTGGAACATTCAATCCCTAATGGACACAACCAGCACCAACAGACCCCTTCGGAGAACAGCTCTTTTAGCCTCGGAGCTCCAGGGTTACAGAGAGGACATCTACACCCTTGGCAAAACTTGTCTCACCAACAAAAGATCCATCACCGAAGCCACAGCTGGATACACCTTCTTTTGGAAGGGTTTATCTCAAGCAGAAGAGTGGCTCCATGGTGTTGGACTTTCAGTCCGGAATGAACTGCTCCCCAAGATTCCCGAATCTCCCATCAGGATTAGCTCACATCTGATGACCCTAGGCATTCCACTGGCCAAGAATTCATACATGACAATCAGTGCATATGCACCCACCCTGGACTCTGAGGAGGAGAAGAATGAAGACTTCTATATTTCCCTTGATACAGTTCCCTGTGTCATCAAATCTCCCTGCTCGGAGACTTCAATGCCCGAGTTGAGAGAAATTCATCTGTATGGGATGGAGTCAGTCATCGGTCAACATGGTACAGGGAATATGAATGCTACTGTCCTTTTGTGCAGAACATGAACTGTGCATCAACACAATGTTTCAACTCCCAGACAAGTTGAAAACAACCTGGATGCACCCATGGTCCAAGAACTGGGACCTTTTGGACTACAGTATTGTTCGCCGTTGTGACATCTGAGATATCATGATCACACGGGCCATGCATGGGGCTGAGTGTTGGACTGATCACAGGCTTGTCTGGACTGTCCTTTGAGTAGTACTCCAGCCACCTGCAAGAAAGCAACCACCCAAATCTTGACTCAATGTTGAGAGCATTAACACCAGACAAGCTCTATGCAATGACCTTCACAAAAGGCATGATGATCTTTCCTCTATTGCAGACATGGACTTGGAAACCAACCTTTACATGGAGAAACTGTGGAATTCAATCCTTGAAGCTCTTCAAAGCTTATCCAAGGAAGTCCTTGGGTACTCCAAGAGGAAGAACCCAGATTGGTTTGACAAAGCTACAGATGAAATCTGTCCCTTGCTGGAAATCAAGAATGCTGTACACCAAGCTTCCTTGGTGAACCCAGTGTCAAAGGTCCTCCTGCAAGAATGGAAGGTGAAGTCAACTACACAACACTGGCTTCATGAGATCCAGAAAAGATGGTGGATTGACAAAGCCTGAGAAAAACAATGTTTCAAAAACAACAACAACACCTATGGATTCTACAATGCCATGAAAAGGCATCTATGGCCCCACAGTGGCTCCTGTCCAATCCACAGCTGGCACCATTCTCCTTAAGGATAAACAGGACATTCTAGACTGATGGGCGGAGCATTTTCAGGATCTGTTGAACAGTCAACCCATCGGACCCTACAGCTCTCGCAGAACCCCCAACACTCCCTCCTCAAGTTCCTGAGCTGGATGAATGCCCCACTCTCGATGAAGTCCGGTATGCTGTCCATTCCTTGAAAAACAAGAAAGCTCCGGGTGGGGACACAATTCTCGGTGAAGTGTACAAGTGCGGTGGACTGTACCTTCTTGTGAAACTCATTGACTTTTTCCTCACTTTGCTGGAAGCAGGGCACCATCCCTGATACATGGAAACACTCCACCATTGTTACCATCTACAAGAAGGGGGACTGCTTCAACTGTGGCAATAGTCGAGGCATCTCCCTGTTGGATGTTGCTGGAAAGATACTCAACTGAGTTATGCTCCACCATCTCATCCATCATGTTGCCGGAATAGTATTTCTGGAGTTGCAGACTGGATTCCACTCTGAGTTCAGCAGCATCGATATAATCTTCAACGCCCGTCTGCTTTTGGAAAAGGCAAGGGAACATCAAAAGGATATCCCATTTGCCTTCATTGACCTGTGCAAAGCATTCAATACTGTGAACCGTGAGATGCTCTGGAACCTTCTATGCAAGTTTAGTTGCCCTCAAATTCCTCACTATTTTCCATCAGTTTCATGATGCAAAGGTCCTTGTTGGTGGGGAAATGTCCTCTGCATTTGAAGTCACAATTGGTGTAAAACAAAGCTGTGTTATTGCTCCAGTAGTCTTCCATATCTACCTTGTCAGCATCACCCTCCTCTCCAGGAATACAGTCGATGTGCATGACTGTGTGTGAATCCATTACCGCTCGGATAGTAACCTCTTCAACCTTTGACATCTCTCAGCCCACACCAAGACCTCTACCATGACCACTACTTCCTTTGGCTGCTCCCGATTAGGGGTCACCACAATGGATCTTTCATCTCCATTGCTCCCTGTCTTCCGCATCCGTCTCTACCACACCTGCCACTTTCATGTCCTCTCTCACCACATCCATGCATCTCCTCTTTGGCATTCCTCATTTTCGTGTGCCTGGCAGCTCCATCCTCAACATTTTCTGCATCGCTTTTCAGGATGTGCCCATACCATCTCAGTCTCATCTCTCTTAGCTTAATTCCCAAGCTCTCCACATGTGCTGTCCCTCTGATGTGCTTATTCCATATCCTGTCCAACCTTGTCACTCCCATCGCAAACCTTAACATCCTCAACTCTGCCACCTCCAACTTTGCCTCCTATCTCCAAACCATACATCATAGCTGGTCTCACTACTGTCTTATACAGCTTACCTTTCACTTTTGCTGGAACTTTCCTATCACCAATGACTCCCAAAATCCTTCTCCAACTGCTCCACCCTGCCTGCACTCTCTCTCTCACCTCACTATTGCAGCCCCCATTTTCCTGCACAGTTGACCCCAGGTACTTGAATTCACCAACTTTCTTTATGTCTACTCCTTGCATCTTCACTACACTCTTATCCCCATTCTCATTGATGCACATTTATTCTGTTTTGCTACTGCTCACCTTCATTCCTCTTCGTTCCAATGCATACCTCCATCTCTCCAAACCCAGCTCACCCTCCTTTCTAGTTTCACGACATATCACAATATCATCCGCAAACATGTTCCATGGTGACTCTTGCTTCACTTCATCCATCAAGCTATCCATCACTATGGCAACCAAGAAAGGACTCAAAGCAGATCCTTGATGAAGTCCCACCTTCACCTTGAACCATTTAGTCATTCCAACTAACCATCAATGTCTCAAAGACTCTGACTCTGCAGTTCCAACTCTGCTGTTTCAATGTTCTCATACATGTCTTGCACCACTCTGATACACTTCTCATTCACTCCACAGTTTCTCATACAATACCATAACTCATACCTCTTGGCACTCTATCGTACGCCTTCTCCAGGTCTACAGACATACAATGTAGCTTTCTCTGGCCTTCCCTGTACTTCTCCATTAACATTCTTAAAGCAGAAATTGCATCCAACATGCTCTTCCTGGGCATAAACCTGCACTGCTGTTCACAGATTGCTACCTCTCTTCTCAGTCTCACCTCCAATACCCTTTCCCATAACTTCTTGGTGTGGCTCATCAATTTTATCCCTCTGTAATTACTGCAGCTCTGTACATCTCCCTTATTCTTGTATATTGGGACTAGCACACTTTCTCCATTCTCATCTCATCTCATTATCTCTAGCCGCTTTATCCTTCTACAGGGTCGCAGGCAAGCTGGAGCCTATCCCAGCTGACTATGGGCGAAAGGCGGGGTACACCCTGGACAAGTTGCCAGGTCATCACAGGGCTGACACAGACACCCATTCACACTCACATTCACACCTGCGGTCAATTTAGAGTCACCAGTTAACCTAACCTGCATGTCTTTGGACTGTGGGGGAAACCAGAGCACCCGGAGGAAACCCACACGGACACGGGGAGAACATGCAAACTCCGCACAGAAAGGCCCTCGCCGGCCCCGGGGCTCGAACCCAGGACCTTCTTGCTGTGAGGCGACAGCGCTAACCACTACACCACCGTGCCGCCCACTTTCTCCATTCATTTGGCATTTTCTCATTCTCTAGGATCTTATTAAACAAGACCTCTACCATGAGAATCGTCGAAATCCAATATGCTGCTGGTGTATCTCTCCATCTTGTGGGCCTTCAATGACTGTTATGTCCCTTCATATGGCCTATACATGGATGGGACTAACCATCAATGTCTCAAAGATTCTGACTCTGCAGTCTTCACTATTACACAATGAGCCCCCAATGGCCATCACAATTGACAATACAGTACTGGCAAATACAAGCTCTTTCATGTACCTTGGTAGCATTCTCTCTGATGATGTCTCACTGAAAGAAGAGATTACCTCCCATATCAGGCATGCTTCTTCAGCACTTGGCTGCCTCTGTAAGTGCATCTTTACAAACCATAACCTTTGCATCCACACAAAGATCTATTATGCAGTCTGGATCTTGATTCTTCTCTACAGATGTGAAGCCTGGACATTGTACAGGAAGCAAAATCAAGTCCCTTGAAGCCTTCCATATGCATTGCCTCTAACACATCCTTGGAGTGACTTGGGAGGACAGGATCCCCCACCTGCTGATCCTCAGTCAGACTAACTTCACAAGCATGGAGTCCATGATCCTCCATTGTGTCCTCTGATGGACTGGACACATCATCCGAATGGCCCCCAACTGAATGCCCTGGATGGTCCTCTATGGAGAACTCACAGAAGGGACCCGCTCCTGTGGAAGACCCAAGAAGCATTGAAAGGACTTCTTGAAGCGGTTCCTGCAGTCCTACAACATCCCTCCTACTGACCTTGAGATCCTTGCCACGGACCACATGAATTGGAGGTGGATTGTGTCCCAGGGAGTCTGTCACTTCAAGGAAGAACAGACCAGGCTGAGGGAGGAGAAATGGGCACAACACCACCTTTGGAAATTCCTTCCCTCTGCTCCCGTGCCTGGTCCCTTCACCTGTTGTCATTGTCCTAGGATCTGCCAGTCCACTCTTATGAGTGGGTGCATGAGAGATGGCGACAACCCCAACAGCAAGACCTGGGAAGGCAAAGAAGACAACGAAGAGGAGGACCGAGTCATCATTGAATTTTCAATGGACAGCCATAAGAAGAGGGTGAAATATCCAAATCCCTTCCTATCTTTCTTTGAGGATCACTGTTTTTAAACATTTCAATGATGTTCTCATGCATTTGATTATAAACTGGAGATCCTCAACCTCTTTTTGCTCCTTTCCTGGATCCTGATTTTGTACCAAGTCATGATTACAATTACCTAGTGATATCACCTGTTTCAAATCACATCATTATTTAATTATTTTACCTCATTACTAGCAAAAAATGAATTTAGAAAATACAAGTCATAATAAAAAAAAAAAAATACTTTCTTTTTTATTGCATTTTCCATCCCATATACTTCTGTTTTGAAGTTGTACTTTAAAGTGAACTGATCTCAAAAGAAGACCAGGTCCTGGCACAGGAGGGGCATTGACTGACCACCATCTGGAGAAGCATGCCACAATACAGATGCAAGTAGGGAGTCAAACTCTGTTACCAGAGGACCAGCACCCAATTCTAACCCTAGCTATTTATTAGACAAAAGGCTGAGGGCTATAGAAATGGAGATTGGTGCCACCTGATGTGCCTTAAGTCCTTGGATGGGAGACTGCCTGGGTGCTGGCACACTTTTTTTAGAAATTGTGTCTCTGAATTTATGATAAATTCATGAAGAAATGAATGTATTTACATCTTTTAAGTGCATCTGACAGCCCTGTGATGACCTGGTGACTTGTCCAGGGTGTACCCCGCCTTTCACCCGTAGTCAGCTGGGATAGGCTCCAACTTGCCTGTGACCCTGTAGAACAGGATAAAGTGGCTAGAGATGATGAGATGAGAAGCGCATCTGAAATTAAGCCAGATTATGAGCAATATTTCAGTATCTGTATGTCTTGTGTTTACATGCCCTTTCACAGGCCTATGAGAGAAGATTCCCAGCGTGCCCCCTCATCCCCATTTTTGTGAACAGTGACATCCTCAATGAGAGCCAGAGCGAGGATGGAGTGATTCATGTAATCGACCGCAGGTGTACTCTTGATGTGGAGGCCCCTCGATTGTTGAAAAGGGTAATTCTGTTCCAAAAATTTCAGCGCTCACAAATTACAACACAACACAAGATAACTATATATGCAACCAAGGTAGCCAGTTTAACTGGGGCAGACATTTATGCTACATTTTCCATTATAACATGCTATAACTAACTACTACCATGAGCAGTCTTCATTTCACTGATTAAAAAATGAAATCACATTTTTTTATACTATATATTTTTAAACAATTATGAAACATGCACTACATGAAACAAATAAACACATACATAACTAAAGGCTAAGGTAGGGGTTCTCATTAGTACAGATTTTTCATGAACATTTTTTAAATGTATACAATAACATTGTCTATTTGAGCCACATAGCATGCTGTTCATGAATCTCCCTGCTACATTAGATCTAAGGTGACATCATTTAAAGGCTGAATTGTTTCAGTTTGGTGATTGAATTACACCCATTTTATTCAAGTGACCAGTCAAAAGGGCTAATAACTATAAAAACAAAAATATCATACCTTTACTAATGGTGTGTGTGAATTCTACCACTGTCAATAAATACAGTGGTGCTTGAAAGATTGTGAACCCTTTAGAATTTTCTATATTTCTGCATAAATATGACCTAAAACATCAGATTTTCACACAAGTCCTAAAAGTAGATGAAGAGAACCCAGTTAAACAAGTGAGATGAAAATATACTTGGTCATTTATTTCTTGAGGAAAATGATCCAATATTACATATCTGAGTGGCAAAAGTATGTGAACCTCTAGGATTAGCAGTTAATTTGAAGGTGAAATTAGAGTCAGGTGTTTTCAATCAATGGGATGACAATCAGGTGTGAGTGGGCACCCTGTTTTATTTAAAGAACAGGGATCTATCAAAGTCTGATCTTACACTTCCACAAACATGTTGTGATCATGGCACGAACAAAGGAGATTTCTGAGGACCTCAGAAAAAGCATTGTTGATGCTCATCAGGCTGGAAAAGGTTACAAAACCATCTCTAAAAAGTTTGGACTCCACCAATCCACAGTCAGACAGATTGTGTACAAATGGAGGAAATTCAAGACCATTGTTAGCTTTCCCAGGAGTGGTCGACCAACAAAGATCACTCCAAGAGCAAGGTGTGTAATAGTCGGCGAGGTCACAAAGGGCCCCAGGGTAATTAAGCAACTGAAGGCCTCTCACATTGGCTTGGACTCCTCTTGGTGGGAGGAGAACATCCTGGACAGGGCGTCAGGTTTGCCATTCTTGGAGCCTGGGGGGTAGGAAAGTGTGAAGTTGAACCGGGAGAAGAAGAGACCAATGGGCTTGACGGAATTAAGGCATTTGGCAGACTTGAGGTTCTCCAGATTCTTATGGTCAGTTCAGACTAGGAAGGGAAACTCAGACCCCTCAAGCCAGTGCCTCCACTCTTCCAAGGCTAGTTTAACAGTCAGTAGTTCTTGGTCTCTGATGTTGTAATTCCGTTCGACTGGGGATAGCTGGTGGGAGGAGCATGGGTGGGCCTTGTCATCACTGGCCTTCTGGGAAAGTATAGCTCTGACCCCTGACTCGGAAGCATCAACCTCAATAATAAACTGCTTGGTTGGATCGGGTATGGTGAGAATGGGTGTTGTGGTAAACCTGTGCTTGAGTGTGGAAAAGGCTTTCTCTGCTTCCTCCCCCCACTTGAATTGGGTCTTGGTCGAGGTCAGGGCTGAGAGAGGTCCAGCCACTGTGCTGAAGTTGCAAATGAAGCACCTTTAGAAGTTGGTGAATCCTAGGAAGCACTGGAGCTCTCGTCTTGAAGATGGGGTGGGCCAATCAGCAACTGCCTCAAGCTTGAGGGGGTCCATTTGGATCCTTGCCAGGGAAATGATGAATCCCAGAAACAAGACAGAGCGCTGGTGAAATTTGCTCTTTTCTGCCTTGACGAACAACTTGTTCTTCGCGCTGGAGGACCTGCTGGATGTGACCCCAATTTCCCTCCAGGGAGCAGGAGAAGATCAGGATGTCATCCAGGTACATGAAAATGAAGATGTTTAGGAAGTCCCTTAAGACGTTGTTAACGAGTGCCTGGAAGACTGTGGGCATGTTTCGTCAGGCTGAAAGGGACCATGAGGTACCCATAGTGACCAGTGGTGGTGTTAAAGGCTGTCTTCCACTCGTCGCCTTCCCTGATCCTAACGAGATTGTATGCATTGCATAGATCTAGCTTGGTGAATACCTTGACTCCCTGGAGTAGTTCAAAGGTCGTGGTCATGAGCGGTAGTGGGTAGCGGTTCTTGACGGTGATTGCATTGAGACCCCGATAGTCAATGCAGGGGTGGAGTGACTTGTCCTTTTTGACAAAGAACCTCAACCCTGCTGGGGAGGAGGAAGAGCAGATTATCCCAGCTGCCAGCGACTCGGTGATGTACTTGGCTTGTCATTTGGTGGGAGAAAGAGTAGAGGCATCCCTTGGGTGGCGTGGTCCCGGGCAGGAAGTCGATACCACAGTCGTAGGGTCTGTGAGGAGGGAGGGACACTGCTCGGGTCTTAGTGAACTAGCTTAAGGTCCAGATATTCCGGAGGCACATGAGAGGTCAGGAAACTCGCTGGCTGAGGTGGTTTGGCGGGAGGCAGAGCGGAGTTCAGACAGGAGGCCAGGCAGGAAGGACTCCAGCCTAGGCTGGTGTTATTAGTTCAGTTAAGGTGGGGATTGCGCTGCATTAACCATGGTAATCCTAGGCCGATGGGTACGTGGGGGTTGTTCATGATGTGAAGCTGGATGGTTTCTGAGTGGTTACCGGAAATCCTTAGGGTGAGTGGTGTGGTAAGGTGAGTGATGCTGGTCAAGCTGGTGCCATTGAGTGTCAGGACAGTGAGAGGGACATCAAGAGCAAGTAGTGGGATTCCCAGACACTTGTCAGTGGCAGAGCAAATCAGGTTCCTGTCTGCCTCTGAGTCGATGAGAGCCTGGAGGTGGTGATGCTGGTAGTCACGGATAATGATGACAGGAAGTAACAGATGATTAGCGGGGGACTGGTTCCAAGCGTTGCCCACCAGGGCCCCTTGATTCACTGGTAGGCTCGTCCTTTTAGCAGGCAGGCTCAGCAGATGTGTCCCAGCTGACTGCAGTAGAAGCAGGCCCCATGCTCTGCCGGGTGCTGACGCCCGAACTCGGTCTACCTGCATGGGTTCGACGGACGCGGCGGGAGATGTGCTGAGTCTGGGGCGGTTCTTCTCTCTCCTCCATTGCTGGATCCGATCGTCGATGCGGTTGGAGAGGTCCATAAAGCTGGAGAGGTCTGAGCAGTTCCTGCAATACCAATTAGTCCTTGACAGTGTCAGACAAGCCGTGCAGGAACATGTCGATCTGGGCATTCTCGTTCCAACCGTACGAAGCTGCCAATGTCTGGAACTCAATGGCGTAATCCGAGGTAGACCAGGACCCCTGCCGCAGCTCCATGAGCTCTCTGGCCGCCTCCCGGGAACAGAGAACAGTCGAAAGTTTGTCTCATCTCCTGGGAGAAATCCTTGAAACTAGAACAAAAGGGTGCAGTGGCATCTCAGACCACTGTTCCCCACTCTCTGGCCTTGCCAGTGAGGAGTGTTATTGTATAAGCTACCTGGGAACATTCTGTAGGGAAGGCCAGAGGTTGCAGCTCTAGGATCAACAGACATTGAGACAAAAACAATCTGCAATTACCTGGTTCTCCATAGTAGGGCTGAGGCGCTGGAAGTCTCAGTTTGTGGAGAAAGGTGGTGGCAGGAGCTGAAGTAGGAGACAGCTGAGCAGGGGTAGGCGTGGCTTGACAGTGCTGCATCTGCATGGTGAGAAGGTTGAGTGCATTGGACAGGGTGGTGAGGTTCTGGGTAATTTGTTGTAGGTCTTGGTGGTGAGGTTCTGGGTAATTTGTTGGAAGTCTTGTTGTTGGGTACTGAGGAGAGTCCCTTGCTGCTGGATGGCCATTCTCAAATGGGCGAGTTCCACTGGATCCATGTTGGCCAGAACATACTGGTAAGTTGGGTGGAGGTATGGTGAAGTTAGGATCCACGAGCAGAACACAGACAGTAATCCAATAAATATGATTTAATTCAGGGAAGAAAGGGTGTGGCAAAAAGATAAACAGGACAAAAAACTGTGGCAGTTCAGTATGCGTGGGTGGAGCACAGAGGACAGCAGGACAGAGATCAGGTTCAAAAATAGGCTTTATTGCCACAATTTTCAGTGAACAATCTGCACCAAACAGACACACACACACAACCGGCGTCTAGTTCGGGGATGAGCTCCTCTGCTCTTACTCTCCCTACCTAAATAGGGCGCGGTCACTGGGAAGACACACACAAACACAGGTTAATTGACGTCAGGTGTAGTGATTCTGCCACTTACCTTCCCTGACTCTGCCCTCCTGTCACAGACCGGTGCTTGACCATGCCCCCACTGCCACATACCCCCACCGCCCAACTCAGGCCGGGCGGCCATCCGGCCTGCAGCCGACTCACCCCCCCTTGATGGGAGAGGAAGTCCGCCACGACCATCTGCGCCCCCAGCATGTGGACCACCTTAAAATTGAAGGGTTGGAGTGCCGGATACCAACGGGTGATCCGCACGTTGGCATCTTTCATGCGGTGGAGCCACTGGAGGGGCGCGTGGTCCGAACAGAGGGTGAAAGGGCGCCCAAGCAGGTAGTAATGGAGGGAAAGGACCGCCCACTTGATTGCCAGACACTCTTTTTCTATGGTGCTGTAGCGCCCATCATGCACCGACAGCTTCCTACTGATGTACAGGATGGGGCGGTCCTCCCCCTCCACCTCCTGGGACAAAACCGCCCCCAGCCCTCTGTCCAACGCATCGGTCTGCAACACAAGGGGAGAGAAAAGTCAGGGGAGTGTAAAAGTGGCCCCCCACACAGTGCAGCCTTTACCTCAGAAAAAGCCCGCTGGCATTGCTCCGTCCACTGGACCGGATCTGGTGCCCCCTTTTTAGTGAGATCAGTCAGCGGGCTGGTGACGTCTGAATAATTAGGTATAAACCTACGGTAATAGCCAGCCAGCCCCAGGAACTGTCTCACCCCCTTTTTGGTCTTGGGCCTCGGGCAGGCCGCAATTGCTGCGGTCTTGTTAATTTGGGGACGCACCTGCCCGTTGCCCAAGTGGAAGCCCAGATACCGTACTTCCACCTGCCCAATCGCACACTTCTTTGGGTTGGCTGTGAGACCTGCTCGCCTCAGCGACCTAAGGACAGCCCTCAGATGTTCGAGGTGCCTCGGCCAGTCATTACTATAGATAATAATGTCGTCGAGGTAGGTGGCCGCATAGGTGGCGTGGGGCCGGAGGACCCTGTCCATCAGCCGCTGAAACGTAGCAGGCGCCCCAAACAGCCTAAAAGGAAGTGTGACGAATTGGTGTAAACCAAATGGTGTGGAAAAGGCCGTTTTTTCTCGGGATAGTGGAGTCAAGGGGATCTGCCAATATCCCTTCGTCAAATCCAGTGTCGAATAAAAGCGAGCAGTGCCGAGTTGATCAAGCAACTCATCAATACGAGGCATTGGGTACGCATCAAATTTAGACACTGCGTTGACTTTTCTATAGTCGACACAGAACCGGACTGACCCGTCGGCCTTGGGTACCAAGACCACCGGGCTGCTCCAGTCACTGTGGGACTCCTCGACGATGCCCATTTCGAGCATGGCCTCGAGTTCTTCCCGAACCACCTTTTTTTTGTGCTCGGGTAGCCTGTAAGGGCGGCTACGCACTACCACCCCTGGGGGCATCTCTATGTGGTGCCCTATGAGGTTAGTGCGACCGGGCAGGGGCGAGAACACATCCAAAAACTCGGTCTGCAACTGGGCCACCTCAGCGAGTTGAGTCGGGGAAAGGTGGTCTCGACAGGGGACTGGAGGGATACCTGACACCAATGCCCCTTTTTGAACCTCCGGCCCCAGCTCCGCCTTCTCCAGAACCACCGACACCAATGCCACGGGGACCTCCTCATTCCAGAGTTTAAGCAGGTTGAGGTGGTAAATCTGTAGCGCCCCACCCTTGTCTGTTCGCCTCACCTCGTAGTCGATGTCCCCGACTCGCCGTGTGACCTCAAAGGGTCCTTGCCACTTGGCGAGCAATTTGGAGCTCGATGTGGGCAATAGTACGAGGACCTTATCTCCCGGTGTGAACTCCCTAAGGCACGTACCCTTGTTGTACAGGCGGGCTTGCCGTTCTTGGGCCTGCCGCAAATTCTCCTGGGTTAGGTGGGTGAGCGTGTGGAGTTTTGCGTGCAGGTCCATAACGTATTGAATCTCGTTTTTACTTTGTGAAGGTTCCTCCTTCCAATTTTCCTGCAGCACGTCTAGAATGCCACGCGGCTTACGCCCATATAATAGTTCGAATGGGGAGAACCCCGTGGAGGCTTGGGGGACCTCTCGCACTGAAAACAACAAGGGCTCGAGCCACTTATCCCAATTACGTGCGTCCTCACTTATGAATTTTTTAATGATATTTTTGAGGGTGCGATTGAACCGTTCCACTAAACCGTCTGTTTGTGGGTGATACACGCTGGTGCAGATTGGCTTAATCCCCAGTAACCCATACAGTTCATGTAGTGTCCGTGACATAAACGTGGTGCCTTGATCAGTCAGAATCTCTTTCGGGATTCCAACTCGGGAGATAATGCGGAAGAGCGCCTCCGCAATACTGCGTGCTGAGATATTGAGCAGGGGCACTGCTTCTGGGTATCGCATTGCATAGTCCACCAGAACTAATATAAAGCGGTACCCTGGTGCTGACTGATCTAATGGCCCGACGAGATCCATCCCAATTCTTTCGAACGGGGTCTCGATTAATGGTAGAGGGCGCAATGGCGCTTTTGGAATGGCCGCTGGATTTACTAACTGGCATTCGCGGCAGGCCACACACCACCTACAAACATCGCTGCGAATCCCCAGCCAATAGAATTGGGCCATTATTTGGGCTAGTGTCTTATCCTGCCCCAAGTGTCCAGCCATGGGATTAAAGTGAGCCGCCTGGAATACCAATTTCCGGTGGCTCTTCAGAATTAAAAGTTGCGTGACTCGCTCTTTAGTTTGAGTGTCCTGCGTCACTCGGTATAATCTATCCTTCATAATCGCGAAGTAGGGGAAGGACGGGGTGGCGTTCGGCTGGAGTGTTTGACCATCGATTACTCTCACTTGGTCAAACGCATGCCTCAGAGTCTCATCTCGCGACTGCTATAATGGGAAATCTGTGAGGGATTCCCCAACAGAGAGAGGAGGGGCCGGCGGCTTCTCACTCTGACGCGGAGATGATGTAGACGGCTTTGTGACAGCTGCTCCCGCCAAAGCAACACCGGGACCTCCCCCTGTTAAATGGCAGGACCCACTCTTTACTAAGTGGGTCGTTAAATCCCGAAATCCCGGCCAATCAGTCCCCAAAATTAAAGAGTGGGTAAGGCAAGGATTAACCGCCGCCTTCACTATAAATTTTTCCCCTCGGAAAAAAATGTGGACCGACACCAAAGGGTAGCTGTGAACGTCCCCGTGCACACACAACACCTTCACCCCCTGTGCTCCCCCATGCCTCGTTTTGCACCAGGCTTTGGTGAATTGAGGTCTGATTACAACCAGAATCCACCAACACCTGATATGTATCCCCTTGGATACTCACCAGTATGCGATACTCTCTGGCCCAATCGAGGGCGGCTCCTGGTGTGTCGGGGATCCGAACCACCACGCCCACCTCCATTGCCGTGCACTGCTGTTGGAGGTGGCCCGGTTCCCCGCAGCGCCAGCAAACCGGCCCGGGCTTCCTCTCTGCACTGGTGTTCTGGGGCTCACTCACCTGAGGGGGGGGAGAGACAGACACAGAAGGGAGAAATGGGAGGGCACCGCAGGTGTGGCGGGCCGGCTAGGGTGGCGCCGGCCCCCGCAGTGGGGGAATGGGGCAAGGACAGGACACAGGAGGAGGGGGAGAGAGAGAGAGAGAGAAGAGAAGAGGCTGTCTGCTGTCCTGCCGCCAGAACAGCCGCCAAATGGTCCTCCACCAGCTTGATGGCCCGATCCAGCGACGCTGGGCGGTGGCACTGGACCCACTCCGTGGTACCTGTTGGCAGGCGCTCAATGAACTGCTCCAGCACTGGTTGATGATTCCCTCGGTGTCGCAGTTGTCGGCCCTCAGCCACTGCCAGCAGGCGTCCCAGAGTTGCTGGCCAAACGCGAACGGCCGGCCGACTTCCTTCAAGTGCAAAGCGTGGAAGCGCTGGCGCTGCTGCTCCGGGGTGTGCCCCACCCGCTGGAGGATGGCCTGGCAGAGGTCCGCGTAGGCCAGCCGGTGGTCGGCGGGGAGCTGTAGTGTGGCCAGCTGTGCCTCTCCCATTAGCAGGGGGAGGAGGCGCGCTGCACTACCTGAAGGAGGTGGCTGACCTAGCACTGTGGTGCCAGTCCAACAGCTTGGCCCTGAATGTCAGCAAGACAAAGCAAATGGTGGTGGACTTCAGGAAGGTGCAGACCAGGACATATACACCACTCACCATTAGCAGGGAGCCTGTGGAGAGGGTCCCCAGCTTCAAGTACCTGGGCGTACATCTGACTGAGAACCTCTCCTGGTCACTACAAACACAACACCTCACAGCGAAATCCAGGCAGCAGCTATACTTTCTCTGTTGACTGAGGAAGTTTAAGGTCTCCCCTTCCATCTTGACCACATTTTACTCCTCAGCGGTGGAGACTGTCCTAACAGGCTGTATTACGGCCTGGTTTGGGAACGGTACAGCACGTGACCAGAAAGCACTGCAGAGAGTGGTGCGCTCTGCGGAACGGACGATCAGAGCCCCCCCTACCGAGTCTGATGGACATATGCACAAAGAGAGTGGGAGCTAGGGCCAGGAAAATCATGCAGGATGCCTCACACCCAAACTCTAACCTCTTTACCCTGCTGAATTCGGGCAGACGACTACGAAGTCTCCATACACGAACAGAGAGACTGAGGAAGAGTTTTTATCCACAGGCAGTTAGACTGCTAAACTCAGTACATTTTAAATAATCCCTTTTACTACAGTTTTTATATCAGTGTTAGAGGACTCATTTTCCTCTTTTTAACTGTGCACATTTCATTTTAATCTTGTTGTTATCCCCAGGCTATTTTAACTTACTCATTAGTATTTTAGACTTATTTTTTACATGTCATGCTTCAGGAGTCATCTTTTACTTTTCTAGTGCGGTTACATATTTGCATATGTTGTTTTTATTCTTATTTATTTATTTATTTATTTAGATGCTGAGCTGATGACCCCTTTAACATTTCACTACATGTAAAATGTGTATGTGACAAATAAAAGCACTTGACTTGCTCCATCGGCCACCCCGAGGCCTCTGGTACTTGCTCGAAGAGCATGATAAATGCCTTGGGGTCGTTCTGCGGACCCATCTTGGTTAGGGTGAGGGGGGATGGGCCCGCGGTGGGAGCGCTGGTGGACCCCGCCGACACGAAGAGGTGCCAGAACGCCTCCCGATCTTCTTGCTGGGCCAGCACCAGGGCCTCGAAGCGCTGTTCTTGTTCCTTTCAGAGGGTGACTAGCGCCTGGTGCTGGCTTTGCTGGGCCGTGGCGAGGGCGTGGATCAGGTCGGTGAACTGGGAGGACTCCATGGGGCTGATCGGTTGCTGCACTCTGATTCTCCTGGGTTTCGGCACCACTGTGGCAGTTCAGTATGCGTGGGTGGAGCACAGAGGACAGCAGGACAGAGATCAGGTTCAAAAATAGGCTTTATTGCCACACTTTTCAGTGAACAATCTGCACCAAGCAGACACACACACACAACCGGCGTCTAGTTCGGGGATGAGCTCCTCTGCTCTCCCTCTCCCTACCTAAATAGGGCGCGGTCACTGGGAAGATACACACAAACACAGGTTAATTGCCATCAGGTGTAGTGATTCTGCCACTTACCTTCCCTGACTCCACCCTCCTGTCACAGACTGGTGCTTGACCACGCCCCCGCTGCCACAAAAACAAATGGCAAAAATAGTCAGGACAAAATGAGACAAACAACTTGACAAACATGAGACAGGCAAAGACAAAAACACTGGTGCAAAAAAAAATGAACAAGAAAACACCCTTAGTGCAAGAAACCATGAATCAGAAATAACCCTTAGTGCAAAACACACCATGAATCAGAAGAATGCTAGTGCAAAAATCATGAACAAGAAAAAGTCTCTAGAGAGAATAACCATGAACAGCAAGAGAGGCACAGAAAGAGCTAAAGAAGCAAACGAGGCATTCTGGCAAAGTCTGAGTACGGGTTATTTATACACAGCATTGAAAACCAGGAAGTGAATACGGGTGAGAAGGGATTCCTGTCCCGGACCAGCGCTGGCATGAGAGATCTGTAATCTCCAGAGTGGATGTCCAGGGCAGAGCATGACACCTGTGTAGAAACAGAAATTGTAAGAAGGGGAACTTCTCAGACCACCATTTCTTTCTTTGCCTAAAGGGAGATTTCAGAAGAGGTAAGGCAGAAAAGGAGGAAAATATAGGATGAAAGGGCACAAGCTGACAAAGGAACAAGAGAAGTTTGTGTCTCTCACCAGACATGGCAGAAAAGTTTAAGAAAGCTTTCACCAACACCAACATTACTGCAAAAGCAAACTGTGTTGAGGAGAATGAGTCTAGAGTGATGGGATCAAGTGGACTGAAAGAGCTACCAGTTATATTGAGGCTGTTGGAGGTAACCACAAAGACAGGACAGAAAATTGGGACACTAATTGACTTAGCATCAGACACCAACTACATCACCCATAGACCTGCCAAAAGTTTGAATCTGCGGAGTGAAAAGATTACCTTAGTTGTCCACGGAGTTGGGGGGATGGCTATGAAGGTCAAAACTAGAAGATATTTTCTCAAAGTGTGAGTGAAGACACCCAGAGGGACAGAAAGAGCACACAAACTGGTCTGTTATGGCTTAAAAGAAATGGCCAAAGTAAACAAAGCCATTAAACCTGAGCAACTCCAGAAATTCTTTCCTAAAGCTGAACTGGAAGAGCTAAGAAGACCAGAAAGCATTGAACTGCTTATCAGTCACAGAGAAGGAAGACTTGCTCCACAAAGAGTAAAAGTTGTTGGAGATCTTGTCTTGTGGGAGAGCCCTCTTGGAAAGACTGTTGGTGGAGCACATCCAGATCTCTTTGAGGAAGTCGACATGGCAGCATATACAGTTAGGTCCTATATTTGGACACTGACAAATTTTGTTTTTTTACCTGTTTACTGAAACATATTCAAGTTATAGTTATATAATGGACATAAAGTCCAGACTTTCAGCTTTCATGTGAGGGTATCCACATTAAAATGGGATGAAGGGTTTAGGAGTTTCAGCTCCTTAACATGTGCCACCCTGTTTTTAAAGGAACCAAAAGTAATTGGACAATTGACTCAAAGGCTATTTCATGGGCAGGTGCGGGCAATTCCTTCATTATGTCATTCTCAATTAAGCAGATAAAAGGCCTGGAGTTGATTTGAGGTGTGGTGCTTGCATTTGGAAGATTTTGCTGTGAAGAAAACATGTGGTCAAAGGAGCTCTCCATGCAGGTGAAACAAGCCATCCTTAAGCTGCGAAAACAGAAAAAACCCATCCGAGAAATTGCTACAATATTAGGAGTGGCAAAATCTACAGTTTGGTACATCCTGAGAAAGAAAGAAAGCACTGGTGAACTCATCAATGCAAAAAGACCTGGACACTCACAGAAGACAACAGTAGTGGATGATCGCAGAATAATTTCCATGGTGAAGAGAAACCCCTTCACAACAGCCAACCAAGTGAACAACACTCTCCAGGAGGTAGGCGTATCAATATCCAACTCTACCATAAAGAGAAGACTGCATGAAAGTAAATACAGAGGGTTCACTGCACGGTGCAAGCCACTCATAAGCCTCAAGAATAAAAAGGCAAGATTGGACTTTGCTAAAAAAAAATCTAAAAAAGCCAGCACAGTTCTGGAAGAACATTCTTTGGACAGATGAAACCAAGATCAACCTCTACCAGAATGATGGAAAGAAAAAAAGTATGGCAAAGGCATGGTATACAGCTCATGATCCAAAGCATACCACATCATCTGTAAAACACGGCGGAGGCAGTGTGATGGCTTGGGCATGCATGGCTGCCAGTGGCACTGGGTCACTAGTGTTTATTGATGTGACACAGGACAGAAGCAGCCGGATGAATTCTAAGGTATTCAGAGACATACTGTGTGCTCAAATCCAGCCAAACTTATTGGTCGGCGTTTCATAATACAGATGGACAATGACCCAAAACATAAAGCCAAAGCAACCCAGGAGTTTATTAAAGCAAAGAAGTGGAATATTCTTGAATGGCCAAGTCAGTCACCTGATCTCAACCCAATTGAGCATGCATTTCACTTGTTAAAGACTAAACTACAGGCAAAAAGGCCCACAAACAAACAGCAACTGAAAACCTCTGAAGTAAAGGCCTGGCAGAGCATTAAAAAGGAGGAAACACAGCGTCTGGCGATGTCCATGAGTTCAAGACTTCAGGCAGTCATTGCCAACAAAGGGTTTTCAACCAAGTATTAGAAATGAACATTTTATTTACAATTATTTAATTTGTCCAATTACTTTTGAGCCCCTGAAATGAAGGGATTGTGTTTAAAAAATGCTTTAGTTCCTCACATTTTTATGCAATCATTTTGTTCAACCCACTGAATTAAAGCTGAAAGTCTGAACTTCAACTGCATCTGAATTGTTTTGTTCACAATTCATTGTGGTAATGTACAGAACCAAAATTAGAAAAAATGTTGCCTCTGTCCAAATATTTATGGACCTAACTGCAGGTCTTAGACACACTTTGCCAGATCCATGAGAGCCAGCGTGATAAAATATGAAGAGGTAACTGAATTCCAGGAGGCCAGAGCTAAAACTGGAAGGGCGGGTGCCGGCAAAGAGTTCCTTGACTGGTGGAAATGGGACAGTATCAGAGCAGCTTGTGAACCAAAGTGTGGGGGATGCCAGTGTGGAAATTGTCAGCTGGGAGGCAAGGAGATGTCACTGAGTGAAGAAAAGGAGCTTGAAGTAATAAAGAAAGGTCTGACCTACATAAAGGCAGATGCCCACAGTGATTAGCCACACTGGGACACAAAATACCCATGGATTGAAGATCCGTCTTCTCTACCCAATAACAGGAGTGGGGTTGAGGCCACCTTTTTGAGGACGGAAAAGCAACTCAGAAAGGAACATGAATGGCAGGCAGCATACACAGCTCTAGTTCATGAGATGGTGGAAAGGACAGCAGCCATGAAACTCAGCAAGGAGATTGTCAGTAACTGGAAAGGACCTGTATGTATGTAAGCTACCTGGTGGCGCCAAACCCACACTCTGTCAGAACTCTTGTACATCTTGTATGGAACAGCAGCCAGAAGTTTAAAGGTCATAGGCAATGGTCGGAGGTGAAACATAAAATATCAACTTTATTGTCTAGAAGAACGACCCAAAAAGTGAATTCAATCTTCTTAGTGTCTAATTTGTACCCTAAAATTGAATAAAACGGTTAAAATATACTGTTTTGCCCAATTTCTAAAGGTTTGTTTACATCTCACTTATGCTCACTTTGACCGCCAGGGGACAGTTGCCGTGATGTCATTTAAGCCAAACAGACTGGGAACAGCTCTGTGTTTACCTGTGAACTGAGCATGCGTGTACAGACTTTGGTCGTGAGAGGTTGTGTAAAATGTCTGAAAGAGATAGTGACTGAAGTAGGAACTCGTCTCGTTTCGTCTCGTCTTCTTCCGCTTTATCCGGGACCGGGTCGCGGAGGCAGCAGTCTAAGCATGGAAGCCCAAATTTCCTTTCCCCAGACACCTCGGCCAGCTCCTCGGGAAGAACACCGAGGCGTTCCCAGGCCAGCCAAGAGACATAGTCCCTCCAGCATGTCCTGGGTCTTCCTCGGGGCCTCCTCCCGGGGGGACATGCCTGGAACACCACAGGGAGGCGTCCAGGAGGCATCCAAAAAAGATGCCCGAGCCACCTCAGCTGATTCCTCTCGATGTGGAGGAGCAGCGGCTCTACTCCGAGCTCCTCCCGAGTGACTGTGCTTCTCGCCCTATCTCTTAGGGAGCGCCCAGCCACCCTGCAAAGGAAACTCATTTCAGCTGCTTGTATCCGTGATCTTGTTCTTTCAGTCATTACCCAAAGCTCATGACCATAGGTGAGAGTCGGAACGTAGATCGACCGGTAAATTGAGAGCTTCGCCTTTTGGCTCAGCTCCTTCTTCACCACGACGGACCGGTAAAGTGACCGCATCACTGCGGAGGCTGCACCGATCCGCCTGTCAATCTCACGCTCCATCCTTCCCTCACTCGTGAACAAGATCCCGAGATACTTAAACTCCTCCACTTGAGGCAGGACTTCTCCACTAACCTGGAGAGGGCAAGCCACCCTTTTCCGGTCGAGAACCATGGCCTCGGACTTGGAGGTGCCGATTCTCATCCCAGCTGCTTCACACTCGACTGCAAACCACCCCAGTGCATGCTGAAGGTCCTGGTTTGAAGAAGCCAACAGGACAACATCATCCGCAAAAAGCAGAGATGAAATCCTGTGGTTCCCAAACAGGATTCCTTCTGGGCCCTGGCTGCACCTAGAAAATCTGTCCATAAAAATTATGAACAGAACGGGTGACAAAGGGCAGCCCTGCCGGAGTCCAACATGCACTGGGAACAGGTCTGACTTACTGCTGGCAATGCGAACCAGACTCCTGCTCCATTCGTACAGGGACCGGACAGCCCTTAGCAAAGAGCCCTGAACCCCATACTCCCGAAGCACCCCCCACAGAATACCACGGGGGACACGGTCGAATGCCTTCTCCAGATCCACAAAGCACATGTGGACTGGTTGGGCAAACTCCCATGAACCCTCGAGCACCCTATGAAGGGTATAGAGCTGGTCCAGTGTTCCGCGACCAGGACAAAAAACGCATTGTTCCTCCTGTATCCTGGAGTAAACTTTCCCTGGGATGCTGAGAAGTGTGATTCCCCTATAATTGGAGCACCCTCTCCGGTCCCCTTTCTTAAAAAGAGGGACCACCACCCCAGTCTGCCATTCCAGAGGCACTGTCCCCGACTGCCATGCAATGTTGCAGAGGCGTGTCAACCAAGACAGCCCCACAACATCCAGAGACTTGAGATACTCAGGGCGGATCTCATCCACTCCTGGTGCCTTGCCACCGAGGAGCTTGCAAACCACCTCAGTGAATTCAGCTTGGGTAGTGGACGAGTCCACCTCTGAGTCATCAGCCTCAGTCTCCTCAATGGAAGACATGATGGTGGGATTGAGGGGATCCTCAAAGTATTCCTTCCACCGCCCAACAATGTCCCCAGTTGAGGTCAACAGCTCCTCACCTGCACTGTAAACAGTGTTGGCAGAGTACTGCTTCCCCCTCCTGAGGTGCCGGATGGTTTGCCAGAATTTCTTCAAGGCCGACCGATAGTCCTTCTCCATGGCCTCCCCGAACTCCTCCCAGTTCCGAGTTTTTGCCTCCGCAACTGCCCGAGCTGCAGCACGCCTGGCCTGCAGATACCCGTCAGCTGCCTCAGGAGTCCCGGAGGTCAACATGGCCTGATAGGACTCCTTCTTCAGCTTGACGGTATCCCTTACTTCTGGTTTCCACCACCGGGTTCGGGGATTGCCGCCACGACAGACCTTGCGGCCACAGCTCCAAACAGTTGCGTCCACAATGGAGGTAGAGAACATGGTCCACTCAGACTCAATGTCCCCCGCCTCCCTCGGAAGCTGGAAAAAGCTCTCCCGGAGGTGGGAGTTAAAGACCTCCCAAACAGAGTGCTCGGCCAGACGTTCCCAGCAGACCCTCACCATACATTTGGGCCTGCCAGGTCTGTCCAGCTTCCTCCTCCGCCAGCGGATCCAACTCACCACCAGGTGGTGATCAGTTGACAGCTCAGCCCCTCTCTTCACTTGAGTGTCCAAGACATAGGGCCGGAGATCAGATGAAACGACAACAAAGTCTATCATCGACCTAAGGTGTCCTGGTGCCACATGCACTTATGGACACCCCTATGCTCGAACATGGTGTTCGTTATGGACAAACCGTGACTAGCACAGAAGTCCAATAACAAAACACCACTCGGGTTCAGATCGGGGAGGCCGTTCCTCCCAACCACGCCCTTCCAGGTGTCACTGTCGTTGTCCACGTGAGCATTGAAGTCCCCCAGTAGCACAATGGAGTCCCCAGACTGAGCACCCCTCAGTACCTCTCCCAGTGACTCCAAGAAGGCCGGATACCCTATACTGCTATTTGGCCCGTAGGCACAAACAACAGCAAGAGCCCTCTCCCCAATCCGAAGGCGCAGAGAGGAGACCCTCTCGTTCACTGGGGTAAACTCCGACACATGACAGCTGATCTGGGGAGCTATAAGCAAGCCTACACCAGCCCGCCGCCGCTCACCATGGGCGACTCCAGAGAAGTGGAGAGTCCAGCCCCTCTCGAGGAGCTGGGTTCCAGAGCCCAAGCTGTGCGTGGAGGTGAGCCCGACTATCTCTAGCTGGTACCTCTCAACCTCCCGCACAAGCTCAGGCTCTTTCCCCCCCAGCGAAGTGACATTCCATGTCCCAACAGCTAGCCGCTGTGTCCGGGGATCAGGTCGTTGAAGCCCCTGCCTTCGACTGCCACCCAATCCACACTGCGCCAGTCCCCTACTGCTACCTCTGTGGGTGGTGAACCCACAGGAGGTCGGGCCCACGTCACCTCTTTGGGCTGAGCCCGGCCAGGCCCCATGGGCAAAGGCCCGGCCACCAAGCGCTCGCATACGAGCCCCAACCCCGGACCTGACTCCAGGGTGGGGCCCCGGCCGCACCATACCAGGTGACATCACGGTCTTCGATTTTTTTCTCCATAAGGGTTTTGGTGAACTGCTCTTGGTCTGGCCTGTCACCTAGGACCTGTTTGCTTTGGGAAATCCTGACAGGGGCATAATGCCCCCGACAACATAGCTCCTAGGATCATTCAAGCACACAAACCCCTCCACCACAATAAGGGGGCAGTTCTAGGAGGGGAAGTAGGAACTCTCCAAATTGAATATCGAGAGGTGAAATCATATATGTCTGAACCTATGGCCGTTGCAAAGCAATTGGTGAATGTGGCTCACTGGTTTGACTGTGCAGCCTCGGAATCGGACAGCAACTCGGCCGACTCTGATCGTGGTGACCCCAGACCTCAACAAGACTCACCCCCAAACAATTTATCCTGGTAGTTATGATAAATTCTTACTTTCATCGTAATACTAAATAAGAGCCCTTTTGAAGAATAATTAAACCGCCTTCCCTGGTGGATATAGGTAATGATTACTTGACAGTGCGCCGGTAGGCCACATTAGCCTGCCATCTGCGGCATTATACTATTTATAGCCTAGTCTAAGCGAGGAAATATCCCTTTGTCTCATTTCCACAGGATCACTCAGGATTCTTGACTTGTCAATTGCAAGCAAAAGTAAAAATGTTTCCCTCTTATTCCATTGCATGTGGGAATGCCCTCTGATACTATCTTTTTGGGTTATCTTAATGAAACTTTGTGGCTTCATGCCCCACCGCTCCACAAAGGCCCACAAAAAATTTGGAACAAATTGGCCACTAAGGGGCACTATAACTAGGAAAATGACTTTTGGCTCATATCTCATGACTCGTTTTGGGTAGAAACAAAATTCCACTATCTCTGGAATCCTTGGGTCAAGACGAATCCATCGCACCCTATGACGTCATATTCTGCCTTGAGGATTTTCCGCCATTTTGAATTTTGTTAAAATCAATGAAATTCTATGGCAACCCATAGAACCGTCTGATGAGAGGTTGTGAAATTTGCCACATTGATTCTAGGCTGCCTCAAGGTTCTTGTCAGCAAATTTCAACTCACCATCTCAAACTCTCTAGCGCCACCAACAGGTCAAATTTGGAAGTACATTTCTGCTTGTTACTTTTGAACCCTACATCTGATTGTCAAAATCTTAGTATTGCTGGAATCCTTCGGTCAAAATGAATCCAACAAGCCCTATGGCGTCATATTCCACCTGGTAGATTTTCCGCCATTTTGAATTTTGTGAAAATCAATTAAAATGCTTCTCCTCCCTCAATTTTTGACCAATTTCTCCCAAACTTGGTACATAGCAACTTTGGACTAAGCTGCACAAGGGCATTACCCGGTGTTTTGAATTTCTTAAGTGTTTGGCCGTGGCAGCCAATCAAAATTGGCTGCACAGACGCGAAACAGGAAGTGTGCTCATATCTCGGCCGCCCTTCGGTGTATCTTAACGAAACTTGGTGGCATTATGCCCCACCCCTCCAAAAAGGCCCACAAAACATTTGGAACAAATTGGCCGCTAGGGGGCGCTATAACTAGGAAAAAAATCGTCCAAAATTTCCCATTCATTTTCTATGGAATTAATTTTAAAAAAGGCACTTTTTCAAACCTCCACTGCTATGGCATGCTTTGACCTAGAGACATGATTCAAACTTCAAAACATAGGAAAACTTCTCCTCTGTGGATCTGCTGTTCAACTTTTTTGCTAGGGTCTCTACTTTTGGATCAGTCCCAGCTCAAAGTCTATGTGGGTGCCTGGACATAAATCAGGCTTTATAATGGGTGTCTATTGCGTTACACACCAGTGGAGCTCAGGAATTTAGAGTGTAGGCAGCCTGAAAAAAAAGCTCAAACTTTCTCTTTTAAACTGTGATTTCAGCCATATTTCTCACTCTACACACATAATTTTCTCAAAAGTAGTAGCCACACTTGTCCTGATGCACACAATGTGTCTACCTACATGATAGGACTTACAGTTTTTGAATGAGAAGCCTGAAAGCAAGGAGAGGACAGGCGCGCTTCCCCATAGACTCCCATTATAAATGTGGCAGAAAAGTCACTCATTTTTAACTCGCTCTAGTGTCCTCATTATTTTATACTACAGACAAAAAATTTACATCAATGTGTTCAGGAGACCCTTGTGGCACTCAATGTGAAAGAATTTTGTGACTATCTCCTTCTGTTTTCGTGTAAATCCCCATTGTTTGGGGGGTCCCCCTGAGGAAAAACTGCCCTTTTTGTGTGCTTCTCTGTCTCTCTGCTCGCAGCGCGTGGGTGGGGGAGGGGATGCTCACTCTCTCACACACACACACATAGGAGGGAGGGGCTGCTCCCTCTCAGAGAGACACAGGCTTGTAGCTTCATGGCAAGTCACACATTCAAAGAGTACAGCTCAGCTCCAGCAACTGTGACTGCTACGCACACTGCATCACTCCTACAATTTCCCCTGGGGGAATTGTCTCTAGTTGGGGGCCAAGCAGCGAAGCTGCGGAGGCACCCATAGTGTTTCTATTGTTTCTTATTGGGGGCCAAGCAGCAAAGCTGCGCAGGCATCCATAGTGATTCTATTGTTTCTTATTGGGGGCCAAGCAGCGAAGCTGCGAAGGCACCCATAGTGTTTCTATTGTTTCTTATTGGGGGCCAAGCAGTGAAGCTGCGAAGGCACCCATAGTGTTTCTATTGTTTCTTATTATTGGGGGCCAAGCAGCGAAGCTGCGAAGGCACCCATAGTGTTTCTATTGTTTCTTATTATTGGGGGCCAAGCAGCGAAGCTGCGAAGGCACCCATAGTGTTTCTATTGTTTCTTATTGGGGGCCAAGCAGCAAAGCTGCGCAGGCACCCATAGGGATTCTACTGTTTCTTATTATTCTTCAACATTCTTCCGCCTCTGCGTGTCTATGGCAACCCCTAGAACCATCTGGCGAAAAGTTGTGAAATTTTGCACACTGATTCTTGACAAACTCAAGGTTCTTCTCAGCAAGTTTCAAGTCACCATCTTAAACTCTCTAGCGCCACCAACAGCTCAAAGTCGCAGGTACATTTCTGCTTGTAACTTTTGAACCGTTGGTCCGATTTCCAAAAACTTGGTATCCCTGGAATCCTTGGGCCAAGACGAATCCAACACACCCTATGACGTCATTTTCCGCCAGGATAATTTTCCCGCCATTTTGAATTTTGTGAAAATCAATTAAAATGCTACTCCTCCCTCAATTTTTGACCAATTTCTCCCAAACTTAGTACATAGCAACTTTGGACTAAGCTGCACGAGGGCATTACCCGACGTATTGAATTTCTTAAGTGTTTGGCCGTGGCAGCCAATCAAAATTGGCTGCACAGACGTGAAACAGGAAGTGTGCTCATATCTCGGCCGGCCTTTGGTGTATCTTAACGAAACTTGGTGGCATTATGCCCCACCCCTCCAAAAAGGCCCACAAAACATTTGGAACAAATTGGCCACTAGGGGGCGCTATAACTAGGAAAAATGACTTTTGGCTCATATCTCATGATGCGTTTTGGGTAGAAACAAAATTCCACTATCTCTGGAATCCTTGGGTCAAGACGAATCCATCGCACCCTATGACGTCATATTCTGCCTTGAGGATTTTCCGCCATTTTGAATTTTGTTAAAATCAATGAAATTCTATGGCAACCCATAGAACCGTCTGACGAGAGGTAGTGAAATTTGGTACACTGATTCTAGGCTGCCTCAAGGTTCTTGTCAGCTAATTTCAACTCACCACCTCAAACTCTCTAGCGCCACCAACAGGTCAAAGTTGGAAGTACATTTCTGCTTGTTACTTTTAAACCGTACGTCTGATCATCAAAATCTTAGTATAGCTGTAATCCTTCGGTCAAAAACGAATCCAACGCACCCTATGGCGTCATAATCTGCTTGGCCCCCACATTGCTGCTTGCAGCTATATTTATTATTGTTATTGTTGTTTTCTTGTATGTGCCTTCTTGTTCTATGTTGTTCACTGTTTGTAAATCAGAAACGTGCAATAAATATGTTTAAAAAAAAGTTTACCTCCAATCTTTTTTTTGTTTGAGCATTGCTGGTCCGTTTCTTCTTTGACTGCTTGATTTTGTTTCACGCGCACAATCCACTCTCTCTGCCTCTTCTCCTCTTTCGGAAAAAGCCAACCCTTTGGCTTCACATGCACAATCCACTCTCCACCTCGTCTCCTCTTCCGGAAAAAAAACCCCAACCCTCTGGCTTCATGCTCACAATCCACTCTCTCTGCCTCGTCTCCTCTTCTGGAAAAAAAACAACCCTCTGGCTTCACATGCACAATCCACTCTCTCTGCCTTGTCTCCTCTTTCGGAAAAAGCCAACCCACTCGCTCTGCTTCTTCTCCTTTTTCGGAAAAAGCCAACCCTCTCGCTCTGCCTCTTCTCCTCTTCTGGAAAAAGCCAATCCACTCTCTCTGCCTCTCCTCCTCTCTTGGTAAAAGGTAAAAACTTCTTCCTGAACCAGTCCCATTGTTACAGTTCACTGCACAACAATAAGGCATGGTTTTTCTTTGGAAATTCCTGAATGCATGTCTGCACTCAAGCCAAACAGCAATGCAAGTAAACGGAAGTGGACTCAACTCAAGCGGTTTGTCTTAAATGACATCACGCACCGAGTGGTCACGAAAATAGCCGAACAGAAATTCGCCACAATCCGCACTAACTTATTTTAATTAGTACTTATTAACAATACTTCTTGGGACCAGCAGAAAATTACAGAGGGTTTTTTAACATATAAAGTTCAAATGTGCATAATATTAAAACTGTTACCTATGACCTTTAAGGGCCTCAGCAGGAATGACATCCTGCTCAAGGGGCCTGATGTACTTAATCCAATCTGTGCAGTAATGCTTAGATTCCAGAAAGGTGTGCATGCAGCCCTAGGTAACATTAAGAAAATGTACAATTGTGTGGTTAGAAGACCTGGAGATGCACCTCCACAGATTTCTCTGGAGAGATTCTCAGGACATGGAAATCGAGGAGTATGCTATCACCAGAGTCAACACTGGTGATTGACTAGCAGGATGCATCACACAGCTGGCCATGAGGGAGATGGCAAAGCTGCCAGTGTTCACACACCTGGAGGAGGAGCGTAGAATCTTAGAAGAGGATACCTATGTAGATGAAATCTTAACCTCACACAATGACCTAAAAAGGCTAGATGAGATCATTAGCGGAGTTGGGGAGATCCTAAAAGCTGGTGGTTTCTTCCTCAAACCATGGGTCTGGCCAGGCCAAAGTGGGAGGCAGGAGGATGTGATGGGTGAAACAGGAGTGTTGACAGAGAGAGTCCTCATTCTTCCTAATCAAATGAAGGAAGGTGACAGTAAGGCCCTGGGAGTTGTTTACTTGGTTGAAGAGGACAAACTCTATCCAATGACTTCAGTCAATTTCTCAAAAAGGAAAAAAGAAAATGAGAATGGGCCAAAACCTGTTTGAAGGAGAGGTGGAAGAAAAAAACTCCTAACCCCCTGACTAGAAGAGAGTTACTGAGCCAAGTAGCTAGCCTTTATGACCCAACAGGTCTTGTCACACCTGCTAAACAAAAGGGCACCATACTGGTCAGAAAAGCATTTCAGGAGACTGAGGACAGAAGCCTGACACAAGAAACTTGGGATAAACCCCTCTTTGACAGACTCAGGAAGGAAGCCATCCAATTGTTTCAAGAGTATATTCGCCTTAGCCAGCTCATCTTCCATAGAAGCCTCACACCATTCGACTGGATTGGAAAACCTATGGGAATAACATTTTCTGATGGAAGTGACAAGAGCTATGGAGCTGTGGTGTACCTCAGGTGGGAGACAGAGCAGGGTGTTCAAGTCAGACTAGTTGAGTCCAAGGCAAAACTAACACTACTGGATCAGAAAGGAGAACCAGTCAAAGCTGAAATCTGTGGTGCAGTCTTTGCGGTACAGCTGAGAAGATACATTGAAAAACACAGTCAGAGATTGAACATTGGCTCCACCTACTGGACAGCCAAACTGTATTAGGAGCTATCCAGCAGGACAGCTATAGACACCAGACCTTCTTTGCAAACAGAGTTAGTGAAATCCAGAGGGTTGGATCTGTTGAGGACTGGTTGCAGATACCAGGGCACCTGAACGTTGCAGACATCATAAAAAGAGAAGCAACTCCAGAGGACCTGAATGAAAATTCTATGTGACAGAATGGACCAGACTTTTTGAAGCAACCTGTGGAAGAGTGGCCAACAAAGTCAGCCAAAGAAGTTGCTGCAAACGCCAAAGAGGGTGTAGATAAAATTCAGAGAAAATCTCTCAGTGATACTGACCTGAGCTCAGGTGAGAAGAGGCCTATGTGATGTCCCACAAAATAACCCTTGCAATAAAGAATCCATGATTCCAGTCAAAAGGCGACCAGTAGGTTCCACAGTTGGAAAGCTGATTGACCAGAGGAAGTTCAGCAGTTTAACCAAGCTAGTAAGAGTAACTGCCTGGGTATGGAGAGCAATTACAAAGTGGAAAATGCTGGTGGCAAAGACCTCAAACAAACCAAAGTGGGAAGAGATTTCTTCAATAGAAAACAAAGTCCAAAGCAGAGAGAGCTGTTCTCACTGCTGGAGAATGTGAGGATGCACTCAGAGATTTCTTCCTTGCTGCTCAAGATGGCATAACCTTTCCAGACACTACTGTCAGCAGACTTGCTGTTTATAGGGAAGGGGAAATGGACTACTGGTATGTGGAGGAAGAATCCAAATTTTTGAGGAGGAAAACACTGCAGTACCCATCCTACCATATGATGCATGGATAACCACCCTCCTTGCTCTAGAAGCCCACAATGCAAATCATGAGGAAATTGCAGGTACACTCCTATGGATGAGAAAGAAAGCCTGGGTGGTAAAGGGACGGAAACTGGCTAAAAAGGTTGTTGACAGCTGTATAACATGCAGAAAGGCCAGAGCAATAAGGTGTCAGCAAATAACAGGTGATCTTCCACCAGAGCAGACAAATCCAGCCAGACCATTCCAGTTCACAACAGTGGATCTATTTGGACCATATGAGGTAAAGGATGACGTACAGAAGAAAGTAAAGCTCAAAGTGTGGGGAATTGTCTTCTGCTGTATGGCATCCAGAGCTGTTCACACAGACATTGTTAGTGACCAGTCATCTGAAGGAGTCCTACTGGCTTACAAAAGATTCACAGCATTGAGAGGACATCCAACAAAGCTATGGTCAGATGCTGGGAAGAACTTTGTGGGAGCCAGACCTGCCCTCAAGGAGCTCTACCTTTTCTTGGACCAACTGGAGAAGTCAGGTCTTGAGAATGAGGCAGCCAAACAAGGGACTGAATGGACCTGGAAAATGCATCCAGCAGACTCACCTCACAGGAATGGAGCTGCTGAAGCAGCTGTACAAACAGTGAAAAGATCCTTGCATAACCTAGGAGAAGATGGAGGTTTTACATGGGGAGAATTTCAAACCTTCCTGTACATGGCCACTAATCTTGCCAATGAAAGGCCCATAGATGCCTGGACTCAGAGCTGAGAGGACTGCATTGATTACATCAGCCCAAATTCTCTGCTGCTGGGAAGGACTGGCCCTAAAAAAAATACCCTTACAAAAGGTTGAGAGCAATTCAAACAGAAGTCAACAGATTCTGGAGGAAATGGAGTCAGCTAGCTGGACCTAATCTCTTTGTAAGGAGTAAATGGCACACAAAACAGCGAAATGTAGCTGTTGGAGATGTTGTGTGGGTGGCAGACCAAAATGCCTTAAGAAGTCAGTATAGACTTGCCAGAGTTGTTGGTGTCAACATGATTAGACAAGAAAGGCATTGTGAGAGATGTGGAAGTGAGGACTTTCCCAAGCTACCCTGTCTCATCAGTACAACCTGTTCAAAAGGATAAGACAAAGAGGTCCCAAACAAAAATCCCTGCCACAATCCTACCTAGAGATGTTAGACACCTGGCTGTTTTGTTGCCTGTGGAGGAGCAAGTCAACAGTAAAACAGCTGGAAATCAAGCAGAACAACCAGAGGCAAATCCAAATCTGCCTAACCAACCACAAACAGAAGACTGAGGTGACCTCCTTGGGTTAACAACCAGGAGCTCAAGTGGGAGATGTTGCATCAAAGCAAGAATAACATGAGACTCAAAAAAAAAAAAAAAAAAGGCAGAACCAAAATAGCAGAACTAAAATTTTGCTAGTTCATTTCTACTCGAACTGCTTATGACGACACACCACGGCCAAGACGAAGTGATAAAAGTTTTGACTACCAAGCAGATCACTCTCTTGGCATGCTGGCAGATGAACATCAGCACGATCCACTCTGAAGATGCAACTGGTATGAATCGCATATGGACGGACACTTAATTAACGATTTGTTTTTTTAATGAACATTAATATTCACATTTATATATTTTAAACAAAGTTTAATTTATGCATATGATCTGAATTCCATTCTGAAAAGTCTGTTTAATTGATTAAAATTTACTATCTAAGTTGAATGCATGTGAAATAATATTATGAAGTCTATATTGTGTTTAGGTTATTGACCTATTAAGCTGAAGTGATCAATCATCTTGTTTCAAAATAAAGAAAGATAAATGAGAACTGGAGGTGGAGAGTTGTTCCTTTGCACCATCATGGGTGGATAAGGCAGTTTTCAAGTTTGGGCAGAAGCTGATGATTAAAACAAAACTCAGAAGAACTTGACAACCATCAGGAGAACACTGACCAAGAATGGTGTGCATGGCAGGATTGCAAGGAGAAAGCCACTGCTCTCCAAAAAGAACATTGCTGCTCATCTGCAGTTTGCTAAAGATCACGTGGACAAGCCAGAAGGCTATTGGAAAAATGTTTAGTGGATAGATGAGACCAAAATAGAACTTTTTGGTTTAAATGAGAAGCGTTATGTTTGGAGAAAGGAAACCACTGCAATCCTGCCCCTGCTGGGGAGGAAGAAGGGCGGATGATCCCAGCTGCCAGAGACTCAGTGATGTATTTCTCCATGGCTTGTCTCTCGGTGGGGGAAAGAGAGTAGAGACGTCCCTGGAGTGGCGCTGTCCCTGGCAGGAGGTCGATACCACAGTCATAGGGCCTATGAGGGGGAAGGGACACTGCTTGGTTCTTACTGAAGACAGGCTTGAGGTCCAGATATTCCGAAGGCACATGAGAGAGGTTGGGAAACTTCCTGGCTGAGGGCTGAGGTGGTTTGGTGGGAGGCAGAGTGGAGTTCAGGCAGGAAGGACTCCAGCCTAAGATGGTGTGGTCAGTCCAGTTTAAGTGGGGGTTGTGCTGCATCAACCAGGGTAATCCAAGAATAATGGGAAAGTGAGGGTTGGCATGACATACAGTGGTGCTTGAAAGTTTGTGAACCCTTTAGAATTTTCTATATTTCTGCATAAATATGACCTAAAACATCATCAGATTTTCACACAAGTCCTAAAGTATATAAAGAGAACCCAGTTAAACAAATGAGACACAAATATTATACTTGGTCATTTATTTATTGAGGAAAATGATCCAATATTACATATCTGTGAGTGGCAAAAGTATGTGAACCTTTAGGATTAGCAGTTAATTTGAAGGTGAAATTAGAGTCAGGTATTTTCAATCAATGGGATGACAATCAGGTGTGAGTGGGCACCCTGTTTTATTTAAAGAACAGGGATCTATCAAAGTCTGATCTTCACAACACATGTTTGTGGAAGTGTATCATGGCATGAGCAAAGGAGATTTCTGAGGACCTCAGAAAAAGCGTTGTTGATGCTCATCAGGCTGGAAAAGGTGACAAAACCATCTCTAAAGAGTTTGGACTCCACCAATCCACAGTCAGACAGATTGTGTACAAATGGAGGAAATTCAAGACCATTGTTACCCTCCCCAGGAGTGGTTGACCAAGAAAGGTCACGCCAAGAGCAAGGTGTGTAATAGTCTGCGAGGTCACAAAGGACCCCAGGGTAACTTCTAAGCAACTGAAGGCCTCTCTCACATTGACTAACATTAATGTTCATGAGTCCACCATCAGGAGAACACTGAACAACAATGGTGTGCATGGCAGGGTTGCAAGGAGAAAGCCACTGCTCTCCAAAAAGAACATGGCTGCTCGTCTGCAGTTTGCTAAAGATCACGTGGACAAGCCCGAAGGCTATTGGAAAAATGTTTTGTGGACGGATGAGACCAACATAAAACTTTTTGGTTTAAATGAGAAGCGTTATGTTTGGAGAAAGGAAAAACACTGCATTCCAGCATAAAAACCTTATCCCATCTGTGAAACATGGTGGTGGTAGTATCATGGTTTGGGCCTGTTTTGCTGCATCTGGGCCAGGATGGCTTGCCATCATTGATGGAGCAATGAATTCTGAATTATACCAGCGAATTCTAAAGGAAAATGTCAGGACATCTGTCCATGAACTGAATCTCAAGAGAAGGTGGGTCATGCAGCAAGACAACGACCCTAAGCACACAAGTCGTTCTACCAAAGAATGGTTAAAGAAGAATAAAGTTAATGTTTTGGAATGGCCAAGTCAAAGTCCTGACCTTAATCCAATGGAAATGTTGTGGAAGGACCTGAAGCGAGCAGTTCATGTGAGGAAACCCACCAACATCCCAGAGTTGAAGCTGTTCTGTATGGAGGAATTGGGCTAAAATTCTTCCAAGCCGGTGTGCAGGACTGATCAACAGTTACCGCAAACGTTTAGTTGCAGTTATTGCTGCACAAGGAGGTCACACCAGATACTGAAAGCAAAGGTTCACATACTTTTGCCACTCACAGATATGTAATATTGGATCATTTTCCTCAATAAATAAATGACCAAGTATAATATTTTTGTCTCATTTGTTTAATTGGGTTCTCTTTATCTACTTTTAGGACTTGTGTGAAAATCTGATGATGTTTTAGGTCATATTTATGCAGAAATATAGAAAATTCTAAAGGGTTCACAAACTTTCAAGCACCACTGTATATGACGTTCCTGAGGGTTGTTCATGATGTTGTATAGTTTCGGAGTGATTGCCTGAAATTCTTAGGGTGAGCGGGGTGGTGAGGTGAGTGATGGTGGTCAAGCCAGTGCCATTGAGTATCAGGACAGTGAAAGGGACCTCGAGGGCAAGTAACAGGATTCCGAGATCCTTGGCGGTGGTGGAGCAGATCAGGTTCCTGTCCACCTCAGAGTCGATGAGCACCTGAAGATGGTGATGCTGGTTGTTGAGAGTGATGATAACGGGGAGCAACAGTCAGTCAGCAGGGGACTGGTTCCGAGCATTGCCCACCAGGGCCCCTCGATTCACTGGTGGGCTTGTCCTTTTAGCGGGCAGGCTCGGCAGATGTGTCCATGCTGATCACAGTAGAAGCAAGTCCCCGTGCTCCGTCAGCGCAGTTGTTCCTCCGCTGACACCCACACCCAATCTACCTGCATGGGTTCGACGGACAAGGCGGGTGGTGGAAAGGGGTTGAAGTTGAGGTGGCTCCTCTCTCTCCTCCATTGTTGAACCTACACATCAATGCGATTGGCAAGGTCCATCAGGCTGGAGAGGTCCGATGGCAGTTCCCGTGAGACGAGTTCATCCTTGATCGCGTCGGATAAGCCATGTAGGAATGTGTAGACCAGGGCACTCTTGTTCCAACTGCATGATGCTGCCAATGTCCGGAACTCGATGGCATAATCCGAGGTAGATCGGGACCCCTGCCACAGATCCATGAGCTCTCTTGCCACCTCCCGGCCGGACAGAGAGCGGTTGAATGTTCGCCTCATTTCCTCAGAGAATTCCTTGAAGCTGGAACAACAGGGCGCATTGACATCCCAGATTGCCATCCCCCATTCCCTGGTCTTGCCGGTGAGGAGCGTGATGGTATAGGCTACCCAGGAGCATTCTGTGGGGAAAGCCAGAGGTTGAAGCTCCAAGATCAGCAAACACTGTGACAAAAAAGATCTGCAGGTACCTGGTTCTCCATTGTAGGGTTGAGGCAAAGGGAGTCTTGATTCATGGAGAGCGGTGGTGGTGGGAGGTGAAGAAAGAGACGGCTGGGTAGGGGTAGGCACGGCTTGGGAGTGCTGGAGTTGTGTGGATAGGAGGTTGAGTGAGTCAGACAGGGTGGCCAGGTTCTAGGTGATCTGTCTGAGTTCCTGTTGGTGGGTCCCAAGGAGGGCTCCTTGCTGCAGCATAGCTGTTCTCAGATGGTCAAGTTCTGCTGGATCCATGTTGGCCAGAACGTACTGTTATGAATGACGAGATGTGGTGAGTTAGAATCCAAAAGCAGAAATGCAAACCAGAAAATCCAGTGAATGAAAAAAGATTTGAAGTCCAAAAAAGTAAATGAACAAAATTAGCAAAATAGTCCAGACAAAAACAAGGTAGGCAAAGACAAAACGCTGGTATGGAAAAACATGAAAAATAGTCCTGACAAAAACTGGAGACAAAAAATGTCACAAAAAACATGAAGAAAAGACAAAACATGAGTGCAAAAAAACTGTGGCAAAGACTAGGCAAAACAGAAAGCAAAAATCCAGGAAGTCATAATGGCACAGAGCTGATGTGAAAAACAGACAAGACATTCTGGCAAAGTCCCCTTCTGAGAACGGCCTATTTATACACAGCAGAGCAGACCAGGAAGTGAATGCCGGCAAGATGGAAGTCCCGTCCCAGATCCGGATTTCCCTGAGCTGGGAGATAATAAATCTCTGGAGTGGAAGTCCGGGGCGGATAATGACACAGATGATCTATTTTGTTCTCCAGGGAGCGAACGTTAGAGAGGAAGATGGATGGAAGCAGTATTTTATAGGGGTTAGCTTTTAGCAGTAACCCACCTCCCCCCCCCCCCACCGACAGCCACGTTTCTGCCTTCGGTCACACTGCCTCCACTTGCTCCTCCATCAGCTTATACTGCTAGGGGAGTCTGCTGCACCATAGGCCTCTGGGTCTTGCCAGCGTAGCACTCCGAGGCTATGCAAACACTCCTGAGTAGTCGTGTCATTGAAGCCGAAGTCATTGGATGATCATAATTCCAGCAAATGCTGGTGACCATATACTAACTTACTGAGAGTATTGACTATTACTGACATCCTAAGCAGCGTATTTTGATTGGAAAATCTGTAACTGTCACGAGCCCATGCAGCCAAACAGGGCACTGCCATCTTGGTAATAAGGCAAGGCAAGGCAAGTTTATTTATATAGCACATTTCATACACAGTGGCAGTTCAATGTGCTTTACAGAAGTAAAAGCAAAACAGTAAACAATAGAAAATAAATTTACATAAAATAAATGGGGAAGAAAAATAATAAGAATTAAACAATGGTAGAAATAAAATAATAATAAAATGAAGTAAAAATTCAGTTTAAAAAAAACAGCAGAATAAAATAGAATAAAAGTTAAGTAAAGTTTAAAACATGCAGAGACTGTAAAAGTTAAGAAAGTTTAAAACATGTAAAGATGACAATAATAATTAGTTAGCAGAAAGCATCTGAAAACAGCTTGGTCTTTAGTCTAGATTTGAAGCTGCCAACAGCAGGAGCATTTTTAATGTCCTCAGGGAGTTGGTTCCTGTAGCGCTTACGGAGTGTGGGTGGAGCACAGAGGACGGCAGGACAACGCTTTAGATACAGAGAAGGCTTTTATTTCTCAACTTTTCAATTAAATCGCCAGTTTCTAGTATGCGGCGTAACACACACACACACACACACACACACACACTCTGTGTTCAGGTCCCGGGTTGCGCTCCCTCTGCTCTCCCTCTGCCTCCTTAAATAGGGAGCAGTTACTGGGAAAACACACAAAACACAGGTTAATTACCGTCAGGTGTAGCAATTCTGCCACTCACCTTCCCTGGCTCCGCCCTCCTGTCACAGACCGGCGCTTGACCACGCCCCCGCTGCCACATACCCCCACCGCCCGACTCAGGCTGGGCGCCCATCCGGCCCGCAGCCGACTCCCCCCCTTGACTGGAGAGGAAGTCCGCCATGACCATCTGCGCTCCCGGCCTGTGGACCACCTTGAAGTTGAAGGGTTGGAGTGCCAGATACCAACGGGTGATCCGCGCGTTGGCATCCTTCATGCGGTGGAGCCACTGGAGGGGCGCGTGGTCCGAACAGAGGGTGAAAGGGCGCCCCAGCAGGTAGTAACGGAGGGCAAGGACCGCCCACTTGATCGCCAGACATTCCTTCTCAATCATGCTGTAGCGCCCCTCACGCACCGACAGCTTCCGACTGATGTACAGGACGGGGCGATCCTCCCCCTCCACCTGCTGGGACAAAACGGCCTCCAGCCCTCTGTCCGACGCATCTGTCTGCAACATAAAAGGGAGAGAGAAGTCAGGGGAGTGTAAAAGTGGCCCCCCCCACACAGTGCAGCCTTTACCTCAGAGAAAGCCCGCTGGCACTGCTCCGTCCACTGGACCGGATCTGGCGCCCCCTTTTTAGTGAGGTCAGTCAGTGGGCTGGTGACGTCCGAATAATTAGGTATAAACCTATGATAGTAGCCAGCCAGCCCCAGGAACTGTCTCACCCCCTTTTTGGTCTTGGGCCTCGGGCAGGCCGCAATTGCTGCTGTCTTATTAATTTGGGGACACACCTGCCCATTGTCCAAGTGGAAGCCTAGATACCGTACTTCCACCCACCCAATCGCACACTTCTTCGGGTTGGCAGTGAGACCCGCCTGCCTCAGCGAACTAAGGATGGCCCTCAGGTGTTGCAGGTGCTGCTGCCAGTCATTACTATAAATGATAATATCATCGAGATAAGCGGCCACATAGGTGGCATGGGGCCGGAGGACCCTGTCCATCAGCTGCTGAAACATAGCGGGTGCCCCAAACAGCCCAAACGGAAGTGTGACGAACTGGTGTAAGCCGAACGGTGTGGAAAAGGCCGTTTTCTCCCGGGATAATGGAGTCAAGGGGATCTGCCAATATCCCTTCGTCAAATCCAGTGTCGAGTAAAAGCGAGCCGTGCCTAGTCGATCGAGCAGCTCATCAATACGAGGCATTGGGTACGCGTCGAATTTAGACACCGCGTTGACTTTTCTATAGTCCACACAGAACCGGACCGAGCCGTCAGCCTTGGGAACCAAGACCACCATGTTGTTCCAGTCACTGTGGGACTCAACGATGATGCCCATTTCGAGCATGGCCTGAAGTTCTTCCCGAACCACCTTTTTTTTGTGTTCGGGTAGCCTATAAGGGCGGCTATGCACTACCACCCCCGGGGGCGTCTCTATGTGGTGTTCTATGAGGTTAGTGCGACCGGGCAGGGGCGAGAACACATCCGAAAACTCGGCCTGCAACTGGGCGACCTCCGTGAGTTGGGCTGGGGAGAGGTGGTCTCCACAGGGGACCGGAGAGGTACGTGATGCCAATGTCCCTTTTTGAACCTCCGGCCCCAGCGCCGCCTTCTCTGGAACTACCGACACCAACGCCACAGGGACCTCCTCGTTCCAGAGTTTAAGCAGATTGAGGTGGTAGGTCTGTAGTGCCCCCTCCCCGTCTGTTCGCCTTACCTCATTGTTGACATCCCCGACTCGCCGTGTGACTTCAAAGGGCCCTTGCCACTTGGCGATTAATTTGGAGCTCAACGTGGGCAACAGGACGAGTACCTTATCTCCCGGAGTGAACTCTCTAAGGTGCGTGCCCTTGTTGTACAGGCGGGCTTGCCGTTCCTGGGCCTGCCGCAAATTCTCCTGAGTTAGGTGGGTGAGCGTGTGGAGTTTTGCGCGCAGGTCCATAACGTACTGAATTTCGTTTTTACTCTGTGAAGGTCCCTCCTCCCAATTTTCCCGCAGTACATCTAAGATGCCGCGCGGCTTACGCCCATATAGTAATTCAAATGGGGAAAACCCCGTGGAGGCTTGGGGGACCTCTCGCACTGCAAATAACAAGGGTTCGAGCCACTTATCCCAGTTACGTGCGTCCTCACTTATGAATTTTTTTATTATATTTTTGAGGGTGCGATTGAACCGTTCAACTAAACTGTCCATTTGTGGGTGATAAACGCTGGTGCGGATCGGCTTAATACCCAGTAACCCATACAGTTCGCCCAGTGTTCGTGACATAAACGAGGTGCCTTGGTCAGTCAGAATCTATTTCGGGATTCCAACCCGGGAGATGACGTGGAAGAGGGCCTCTGCAATACTGCATGCTGAGATATTGTGAAGAGGCACCGCTTCCAGGTATCGCGTTGCATAGTCCACCAGAACCAATATAAAGCGGTACCCTCGTGTTGACCGATCTAATGGCCCGACGAGATCCATCCCAATTCTTTCAAACGGGGTCTCGATTAATGGTAGGGGGCGCAAGGGCGCTTTTGGAATGGCCGCTGGATTTACTAACTGGCATTCGCGGCACTCCATACACCACTTACGGATGTCGCCGCGAATCCCCGGCCAATAAAATCGGGCCATTATCCGGGCTAGTGTCTTATCCTGCCCTAGGTGTCCAGCCATGGGATTAAAGTGAGCCGCCTGGAATACCAAATCCCGGCGGCTCTTTGGAATTAATAACTGTGTGACTCGCTCTTTTGTCTGAGTGTCCTGCGTCACTCGGTATAATTTATCCTTCAAAATGGAAAAATAGGGGAAGGACGGGGTGGCGTTCGGCTGGAGCGTTTGACCATCGATTACTCTCACTTGGTCAAACGCGTGTCGCAGAGTCTCGTCTCGCGATTGTTCTAGTGGGTAATCCGGAAGGACTCCTCAGAGCTCCTCGCTCTGTCGCGGAGATGATGTAGACGGCTCTGCGACAGCAGCTCCAGCCAAAGCGACACCGGGACCTCCCCTTGTCAAACAGCAGGACCCACTCTTTACTAGGCACGTCATCAAACCCTGAAATCCCGGCCAATCAGTCCCCAAAATTAAAGAGTGGGTAAAGCGAGGATTAACCGCTGCCTTCACTATAGATTTTTCCCCTCTGAAATATATGTGGACCGACACCAAAGGGTATCTGTGAACATCCCCGTGCACACGCAACACCTTCACCCCCTGTGCTCCCCCCAATGCCTCGTCTTGCACCAGGCTTTGGCGGATCGAGGTCTGATTGCAACCCAAATCCACCAACACCTGATATGTAGCCCCTTGTACACTCACTGGTATGCGATATGCTCCGGCCCGATCGAGGGCAGCCTCTGGCGTGTCAGGGATCCGCTCCACTGTGCCCACCTCCATTGCTGCGCACTGTTGCTGCAGGCGGCCCGGTTCCCCGCAGCACCAGCAAACTGGCCCTGGCCTTCCCTCTGCAGCTGTGCTCTGGGGCTCACTCACCTGAGGGGGAGAAGAGACAGACACAGAAGGGAGAAATGGGAGGGCACCACGGGTGCGGCGGGCCGGCTGGGGTGGAGCCGGGCCCCGCCTCCGTGGTGGGGGAATGGGGCGAGGACGGGACACAGAAGGGGGGGAGGAAGAGAGAGAAAAGAGGAGAGAAGAGACGACGTCGTCGGCTGTCCTGCCACCGGAACAGCCGCCAAATGATCCTCCGCCAGTCCTATGGCCTGATCCAGCGACGCCGGGCGGTGGCACTGGACCCACTCTGTGGTTCCGGCTGGTAAGCGGGCGATGAATTGCTCCAGCACCACCTGATCGATGATTCCCTCGGCGTCGCGATCGTCTGCCCTCAGCCACCGCTAGCAGGCGTCCCGGAGCTGCTGGCTGAACGCGAACGGCTGGCCGACTTCCTCCATCCGCAGTGCGCGGAAGCGCTGGTGCTGTTGTTCGGGCGTGTGCCCCACGCGCTGGAGGACGGCCCGGCGAAGGTCCGCGTAGGCCAGACGGCAGTCGGCGGGGAGCTGTAGTGCGGCCAGCTGCACCTCTCCCGTCAGGAGGGGGAGGAGGCGCGCCGCGTGCTGCTCCATCGGCCACCCCGAGGCTTCAGTGACCTGCTTGAACAAGGTGATAAACGCCTCGGGGTCGTCCTGCGGGCCCATCTTGGTCATGGTGAGGGGAGACAGGCCCGCGGCCGGGGCGCTGGTAGACCCCGCCGACTCGAGGAGATGCCGGAACGCCTCAAGATCTTCCTGCTGGGCCAGCACCAGGGCTTTGAAGCGTCGCTCCTGCTCCTTTCGGAGCGTGACGAGTGCCTGGTGCTGGCTCTGCTGAGCCATGGCGAGGGCGTGGACCAAGTCCGCGAACGGGGAGGATTCCATGGGGCTGCAAGGTTGGTGCTCCACCTTTCCCAGGTTTCGGCACCACTGTAGCGCTTACGGAGTGTGGGTGGAGCACAGAGGATGGCAGGACAACGCTTTAGATACAGAGAAGGCTTTTATTTCTCAACTTTTCAGTTAAATCGCCAGTTTCTAGTATGCGGCGTAACACACACACACACACACACACACACACACACACACACACACACTCTGTGTTCAGGTCCCGGATTGCACTCCCTCTGCTCTCCCTCTGCCTCTTTAAATAGGGAGCGGTTACTGGGAAAACACACAAAACACAGGTTAATTACCGTCAGGTGTAGTGATTCTGCCACTCACCTTCCCTGGCTCCGCCCTCCTGTCACAGACCGGCGCTTGACCATGCCCCCACAGTTCCATAGCTGTACTGCATAGTAGCTAAAAGCTGCTTCACCACACTTTGTTTTAACAACAGATTTTACCAGTAAATTTTGCTGCTGCGATCTGGTACTGTAGATCTGATTGGGTTAGGCTGCTGCAACATATCAGAGAGGTAATTGGGCCCTGTACCATTTAGAGATTTGTACACCAGCAGCAATACTTTAAAGTCAATTCTATAGCTTACTGGAAGCCAGTGAAGGGACCTTAGAATTGGAGTAATGTGCTCTGTTCTTTTTGTTCATGTGAGAACCCTAGCCACTGCATTTTGAATCACCTGAAGTCGTTTGATGGTCTTTTTTGGGAGGCCTGTGAAAAGGCCATTACAGTCATCAACCCTACTAGAGATGAAGGCATGTATAAGTTTTTCCAGATCATTTTTTGACATATGTCCTCTTAGTTTGGAAATGTTTTTTAGGTGATAAAATGCCGTTTTAGTGATTGCTTTCATGTGACTGGCAAAATTTAGCTCGCTGTCAATGAAAACACCAAGATTTTTAACCATATCTTTTGTTTTCATCCCCTTTGTGTCAAGAATAGTGGTAATCCTGAGTCTTTCATCTTTTTTCCCAAATAGAATTACTTCTGTTTTATCTGTGTTCAGCTGAAGAAAATTTTGTGACATCCAGTTGTTGATTTGGTCGATACACTGGTAGAGACATTCAAGGGGGGCATAATCATTAGGTGATAGAGCAAAATAAATTTGGGTGTCATCTGCATAGCGGTGATACAAAATTGAGTTGTTCTTGATAATTTGTCCAAGTGGGAGCATATAAAGGTTGAATAATAATGGTCCAAGAATCGACCCCTGGGGGACACCACAGGTCAAGGACATTGATGTTGAGGTACAATTTCCCATGGTAACAAAGAAGCTTCTATCTTTTAAGTATGATTTTAGCCAATCGATAACTTTACCAGTCAACCCAACCCAGTGTTCAAGTCGATATAGCAGTATGTTGTGATCAACAGTATCAAAAGCTGCACTGAGGTCCAGTAACACCAGGACCGATGTTTTGCCTGCATCAGTATTAAGACATATGTCATTTATAACTTTAATCAGTGCTGTTTCAGTGCTATGATTGGCATGAAATCCTGACTGAAAGTTATCAAAACAGCTGTTTGATATCAAGAAGGCAGTTAATTGATTGAAGACAATTTTTTTCAAGGATTTTCCCGATGAATGGTAGATTTGATATTGGCCTGTAGTTGTTTAATACTGAAGCATCCAGATTATTCTTTTTAAGTAGGGGCTTTACAACGGCTTTTTTCAGGGACACAGGAACAATGCCAGTCTCTAGGGATGTATTTATGATCTGAAGCACATCTGTAATTATAAGGTGAAGAACAGACTTAAAAAAGTTGGTGGGCAGAATGTCCAATTCAGATGTTGAGGAACTGAGATTTTGTACAGTTTTTTCAGGAGTCTTGTAATCAATTAAACAAAATTCTGACATTGTGTTGAAGTTGTCTGCCTGTGTCACTGGTGATTGCAGCTTTTCAATTATTTGCAACTGAGATATATTATGAGCAATATTCTGCCGTATTTTATCAATTTTACCTTTGAAGAAGGATGAAAACTCATTGCATTTATTAACTGAGAGAAGTTCAGGTACTAATTGTGGTGGGGGATTAGTTAGCTTCTCTACTGTTGAAAATAGCACACGGGCATTGTTCATATTCCTGTTGATGATGTTGGAGAAGAAAGATTGTCTTGCTTTACAAATTTCATAATTATATTTACAATAAGTAGGGAATTGGTTGAAATTAAGGGGAAGAAGGTTGCAAGAAAGGTGCCAAGGCTGCAATTGTTAAGAAAAAGGACCTCCTGAGGGCCTCCTGACTGTACTCCTCCATAGCAGGAGCATCTTGGATAGACAAGGAGTAAATCAGAGAATACAAGAGTAGCAGCTAGTGAAAGCTGGTGAGCAGTGCAATTCCAGGGGATGTGCAGTAGAAGTTTCTATTTCAATATGTTTTTCTTTTTTTATTACAACCCCGATTCCAAAAAAGTTGGGACAAAGTACAAATTGTAAATAAAAACGGAATGCAATGATGTGGAAGTTTCAAAATTCCATATTTTATTCAGAATAGAACATAGATGACATATCAAATGTTTAAACTGAGAAAATTTATCATTTAAAGAGAAAAATTAGGTGATTTTAAGTTTCATGACAACAACACATCTCAAAAAAGTTGGGACAAGGCCATGTTTACCACTGTGAGACATCCCCTTTTCTCTTTACAACAGTCTGTAAATGTCTGGAGACTGAGGAGACAAGTTGCTCAAGTTTAGGGATAGGAATGTTCACCCATTCTTGTCTAATGTAGGATTCTAGTTGTTCAACTGTCTTAGGTCTTTTTTGTCGTATCTTCCGTTTTATGATGTGCCAAATGTTTTCTACGGGTGAAAGATCTGGACTGCAGGCTGGCCAGTTCAGTACCCGGACCCTTCTTTTACGCAGCCATGATGCTGTAATTAATGCAGTATGTCGTTTGGCATTATCATGTTGGAAAATGCAAGGTCTTCCCTGAAAGAGACGTCGTCTGAATGGGAGCATATGTTGCTCTAGAACCTGGATATACCTTTCAGCATTGATGGTGTCTTTCCAGATGTTTAAGCTGCCCATGCCACACGCACTAATGCAACCCCATACCATCAGAGATGCAGGCTTCTGAACTGAGCGCTGACAACAACTTGGGTCGTCCTTCTCCTCTTTAGTCCGAATGATACGGCGTCCCTGATTTCCATAAAGAACTTCAAATTTTGATTCGTCTGACCATAGAACAGTTTTCCACTTTGCTACAGTCCATTTTAAATGAGCCTTGGCCCAGAGAAGACGTCTGCGCTTCTGGATCATGTTTAGATACGGCTTCTTCTTTGAACTATAGAGTTTTAGCTGGCAACGGCGGATGGCACGGTGAATTGTGTTCATAGATAATGTTCTCAGGAAATATTACTGAGCCCATTTTGTGATTTCCAATACAGAAGCATGCCTGTATGTGATGCAGTGGCGTCTAAGGGCCCGAATATCACGGGCACCCAGTATGGTTTTCCGGCCTTCACCCTTACGCACAGAGATTCTTCCAGATTCTCCGAATCTTTTGATGATATTATGCACTGTAGATGATGATATGTTAAAACTCTTTGCAATTTTACACTGTCGAACTCCTTTCTGATATTGCTCCACTATTTGTCGGCGCAGAATTGGGGGATTGGTGATCCTCTTCCCATCTTTACTTCTGAGAGCCGCTACCACTCCAAGATGCTCTTTTTATACCCAGTCATGTTAATGACCTATTGCCAATTGACCTAATGAGTTGCAATTTGGTCCTCCAGCTGTTCCTTTTTTGTACCTTTAACTTTTCCAGCCTCTTATTGCCTCTGTCCCAACTTTTTTAAGATGTGTTGCTGTCATGAAATTTCAAATGAGCCAATATTTGGCATGAAATTTCAAAATGTCTCACTTTTGACATTTGATATGTTGTCTATGTTCTATTGTGAATACAATATCAGTTTTTGAGATTTGTAAATTATTGCATTCCATTTTTCTTTACAATTTGTACTTTGTCCCAACTTTTTTGGAATCGGGGTTGTATTTTAAAGGGAAAACCTATTCTCTAATGGGGTTAGTTAATAATTGTGTCAAATGTGAATTTATCGTCATACTAATCTTACCCATGTCCATCTGTTGCAGCTCCCTAAAGACCAGCATGTGCTGCGGTTTCTGTGCTCACAGGACTTTAACATAAAGAAAGCTTGAGAGGCACTGTGCCATACGCTCACCTGGAGGAAGCAGCACCAAGTGGACTTCTTGCTGGACTCATGGAAGTGCCCACAGCTGTTACTTGACTACTACACTGGGGGATGGCACTATCATGACAAAGGCACAAAGATTTAAGACCTTTTGCATTATATGATACATTTACTAAAAAAAATTCCTTTGGAACAATATTTATCAATCTAACATGAAATCTAATCCAGGGGCCTAAATGTATAAAGATGTGTAGAATACAAGTTGATGTTTCATTATTTTCTTTTAAAAAATTACAAAGGCTTTAGGAGCATCCATTAGCCTGAAAAGAGCTTGAATTTTCCAAAATCCCTCCCACCACTGGTCTGATTATTAATCCCAAATCATTGTAAAGTTAAAGAGGTAAAATTTCAGAATTCTCCATCATGCAAATTAATCTTATGTGTACATCAATATGACTGTCACAAGTACTGAGTGCCAGGTGAGAAGGCAAAAACCTCCTACAAATTTTCAAGCAAGGATAAATCAACTGATTATCATTTATATTACCAAAAAAAATTAAAACTTCATCAGTTCATTACATTATACAGGCATTTAGCAGATATTCTTATCCAGAGTGACATACAACATACTCAGAAGAGCCTAGAGACAGTGTGGCCAATTTTGCTCTCTTCGACTACCCACACTCCTTGATGTCACACTAAAATTCCCCCACAGAATGATGGAACAAAGAACCAAACAAACTTTTATACACATACATTTTCTAGTCAGCTTCACTGTTAAATCTGTCAATGTCAATCTGTCAGACTGTGTCAGTGCTTTATAAATAAGGCCCCAAGGGACTTATCTGAGATTATGAAGTATCGTTGAAGTATCATTCTGTGGTATATCCTTATGCATAGAGTGGCATCTGTTATTGGAAATTATCTGCCTGATCTAGTAATAGAGCTCTTACCACATCATTACAAATACGCAAAAACAAATCACTTTGAGCTCAGTCATTGAAGGTAGATATCTGATAAACAGATGTATGGAAAACTGATTTTATGCAGAACAAAGAGCAATTAGTGTTTTTGTTTATATGTTCTGTAGATTACTGTTTCCCAAAGACTGGGTCGCGACCCTCATGTGGGTCGCGAAAAACTTTTTGTGGGTCGTCTCGCATGTTTCCTTAGTGGTCATCCAGCTGTCTGCATATGACCTCAAAATAGCTGCCAGTTTAAAAGCTACACCTGTGCCTGTGATGTTTCTGTACAGTTAAAAAAAATAGCGTAGGCTATTAAAATTACAGACTGTGTATTAAATAGGTACAGTATTCTTTGTCTTGTCTTTCTTCACAAAAGCGCAAAAAGCCACTGTTCTAAAACCGATTAAACACAAGCACTTGAAAATGTTCTAATCCAATTAACACCAATACTGTAGCAAGAAGCACGCAACAAGTTCTAATCTAATTAAAACTTTCAACGATGTTGCAAAAGACAAGGCCGATTGTGGAACCTACAGTATAGGTGGTGATTGCTTTCCCGCAGTCTCACTTTAGCAGAGCAGAGACCTTCTCTGTGTTGTTTGAGCTGTTTCTGTCAGCATGTGAACATGCATCATTGAGGATTCTGGATTTTTATTTATACACATTGCTAAAAGCAAGGTAGCAAGGTTGGGCGGGGGGTGGGTGATCCAGCCCAATTTTCACAAATCCGTTTTTTTTTTTTTTACCTGGCCCTCCGTTCAGTTCTGACTGCATTGCGGACTGAGCACTTTCGAATTCAACTATTTTGCTTGCTCCCACAAACTGACGGTTCATTGTATGCAGAATAGCCTATGGATTCACAATTTTATCGAGCTGTGGCTGCATAGCTGGGCCCGGTATGTTGCATTGAAATCAATGGAATCGAATATTGGCAGAGCAGTGCTCAGCACTTTGCTGGAGCCGATGTGCAGAGGACATTCGGAAACAATTCGAATAAAATCTGGCAACCATATGTATACAGTTCTGTCACGTGAGAGGGCTTGTACGAATCACGAATTTGTGTATGAGTGTTCTTGCAATTAGTTTTAAAATTGCCTAAAGTTGAGAATGCTTGCTTGCCTGTCAAAAAACAAGGGTAATGTTGATGAAACATCAAAGGTCAGTGCAGCTCAAGGTGAAGGAAGTCAGGGGGCAATCGATGAAGCTAATACCAATGCTAGTATTGAAAATGCAGAAAAAGAGGCTAGCAGTGTTAACACTGTGCAAGGATGTGCAACAACTTTTTTGCCCCCAGCAAAAAAGAGAAAATCAGCAGCAAGGCCTTACAAAGACTATTTTTTGAATTATGGTTTTGTCAATTGTGCTGCTCCTAGCCATGATGCAAGGCCAATGTGTGTTATCTGCAGCGAAAAACTGGCCAACGAAAGTCTTTAACCAACTAAACTTAAGAGGCATCTTGAAACGCTGCACCCAGATTTGGTGGACAAGCCCTTAGATTTTTTTCAAAGAAAGGCACAGGAGATGAAAGCATAAGCCGACATTCTACAAAAAAATGTCACGTTGAACGAAAAAGTCCAACTCGCCTCTTACAAAGTTGCTCACCGTGTGGCCATGGAGAAACAACCACACACCGTAGCAGAAAAGTTAATTTTGCCTGCAGCAATTGACATGGTCAGCGCTGTTTTAGACGAGAAGTCGTCTGAAAAATTAAAAGGCATTCCCTTGAGCAACAACACTGTATCACAAAGAATACATGACATTGCAGACAACTTGGAAGAGCAGCTTGTTACCCGACTAAAGAAAGCAGGATGTTTTTTAATTGAGGTATTTCACCTGATGTCATAGGGTCACGTGACGCCCCGGTGTCCGCCATTTTGAAGGTCAAGCTAGCTAATGTCACAACATACTGCTATATCGACTTGAACACTGGGTTGGGTTGACTGGTAAAGTTATCGATTGGCTAAAATCATACTTAAAAGATAGAAGCTTCTTTGTTACCATGGGAAATTGTACCTCAACATCAATGTCCTTGACCTGTGGTGTCCCCCAGGGGTCGATTCTTGGACCATTACTATTCAACCTTTATATGCTCCCACTTGGACAAATTACCAAGAACAACTCAATTTTGTATCACCGCTATGCAGATGACACCAAAATTTATTTTGCTCTATCACCTAATGATTATGCCCCCCTTGAATGTCTCTACCAGTGTATCGACCAAATCAACAACTGGACAACACACCGTAGCAGAAAAGTTAATTCTGCCTGCAGCAATTGACATGGTCAGCGCTGTTTTAGACGAGAAGTCGTCTGAAAAATTAAAAAGCATTCCCTTGAGCAACAACACTGTATCACAAAGAATACATGACATTGCAGACAACTTGGAAGAGCAGCTTGTTACCCGACTAAAGAAAGCAGGATGTTTTTCAATTGAGGTATTTCACCTGACGTCACAGGGTCACGTGACGCCCCGGTGTCCGCCATTTTGAAGGTCAAGCTAGCTAATGTCAACAACATAGTAGCTAGTATGTTACTGTAGCAATGTTTACGTTCAGTCATTTGGATGACTGTTAAAACCTTTCAGTCTCAAGTTTTTCCTTTACTGTATTTACTAGTTTACTGTAATTATAATCCGGCAGCTATTTACACCGGATCCAGTGTAAATAGCTGCTGGAGCGCGCTCCGGCTTGCTCCCCCTCAAATTAAGCAGCGTGCTCCGGCTTGCTCCCGGAGCACTCCAGGAGCAAGCCAGAGCGCGCTGCTTAATTTGAGGGGGAGCAAGCCGGACCACGCTCTGGCAGCTATTTACACTGGATCCGGTGTAAATAGCTGCTGGATCATAATTACAGTAAACTAGTAAATACAGTAAAGGAAAAACTTGAGACTGAAAGGTTTTAACAGTCATCCAAATGACTGAACGTAAACATTGCTACAGTAACATACTAGCTACTATGTTGTTGACATTAGCTAGTGCTAACAGCTAGCTGCTAGTACACTGCTACAACACAGACACTGACCCTAATAATACAGTTCTTGGTCATTGCCTGGTAACAGCAAATTTATAACGGGCCATGTCTCAACAGACTAAGAAGTTATTTCAATGACATTTAATAACATTTTGTTTATCCTGAGGACCGAAAGTAAATGAAAATGTGAACAAACCTTAGCTGTAATAAGATGGCGACCACCAGCTCCAGGGACGACCCACTGATGTAGGCATGTTACCCAGCCTGACACAAAATATTTGTAGGCATCCAAACTCTTATACGCTTTCAGATCAATACCTGTGTATGGCGATGGGTTTTTAACGACATAGGTATACAGATCATGTGGGCCGAAGTCAGGTAAAGACGAGGGCTTCGTGTACTTCCGTACGTCAGTGAACAATCCTGGTGGAAGCAGGTAAACGTCGTTCTCTAAGCCTGCTAACCTCAATTTTTGCAAATACCTCTCCCTCTGCTCACCCTGTAAATGCCCTACGTCGCTGGATAGTGAAGGTGTTTTCTGCATCTCGCTCCTTTTTCTTTTATGTTTTTCGTTTGTCGCCTTCCTCGCATTCAAACTGATTCGAGCCGTGACGTCCAAAATGGCAGCCTAATGATGCATCACATGACTTGGTCACGTGGGTGAAAAACCTCAATACAACTGGATGAGAGCGCAGACATCGCAGACTGCGCCACTTTGCTGGTGTATGTTAGATATGCATGGGAAAATGAATTTTTGGAGGACTTGTTGTGTTGCTTGAATATCCCAACGGGAACCACAGGAGAAGATATATTCCGTGTCTTTAATGACTACATGGTAAAGTGTGGACTTGAATGGGGTAACTGTGCAGGTGTAACTAGCGATGGGGCAGCAAATATGACGGGCAGGAAAAGCGGAGTTGTGGCACGAATAAAGGAGGCAGCGGGGAAGGAAATTACATTGTTTCATACATCGCCAGGCACTGGCATGCAAGGGTATGCCCCCCGCCCTAGAGAAAACACTAAGCGAAGTTATTCACATTGTAAACTTAATTAAGGCCAGCTCACTTAACACCCGACTGTTCGATCAATTGTGCACTGACATAGGAGCCGAGCACACGCACTTACTGTTTCACACGGAAGTTCGCTAGTTGTCCAAAGGCAGAGTTTTAATAAGATTTTATTAACTGAGACATGAAATCCATGCCTTCCTCATCCAGAAAAAGTCCCATCTTGCTGAATTGTTCACTGACGATTGGCTTCTCAATTTGTCGTATCTGGCCGACATCTTTTCATTGCTCAACGAACTGATCCTGAAATTACAAGGACGGCACAACAATGTTTTCTTTAATTGGAAAAATGTCCAGGCTTTCCAAAAGCCATTGAAGCTGTGGCTTGCAAGACTCAGAAGGCCAGACCCAAGTTACTACATGTTCCCCACTATGCTGCAGTACGTAGAAGAACATGATGTCATGAGCACACACGTGAACCGCCTCTCTGCGCTTATTCAAACTCATCTCGCTGCGCTGATCGAGAGATTTGATTGCTATTTTCCATCAGAGAGGTTTTCCGTCCTGGGTGATAAAAGATGGATCCAAAATCCCTTTGAGTTTGAGAGACCCGAATCTTTGCTCGAGTTGACACTTAGTCCTGCAAAAGAAGCTGAGTTGTTGCAGCTCAGCTGCGATCGCACTCTGAAAAGACTGTTCGAGTCTGTGACCTTATCATCATTCTGGATAACAGTTTCAGCAGAATACCCTGTCCTCAGTAGGACCAGTATTTCGATTCTCATTCCATTCACCACAACCTACATGTGCGAATTGGGATTTTCTGTCCTCACAAAAAGACACAGCACAGAAACAGACTGAATGCTGTGCCTGATATGCATATTGCGCTCTCCTCCTGCAACCCGGACTGGAGCGCACTACAAAAACGCAGACAGGCCCATCTATCCCATTAGCAGATAATGTAAAAATAAGCAATCTTTATATAGCCTAATTATTTTATTGACTATTTTGGTATTTTTGTTTGTTTTTTGTTTGTATTTTCAAGAAATGGGCAACATTTAATGTTTAAATGGGTTACTTGTGGATGATTGCTGGTTCAATTACTGTTTAAATCTTGAATAATAGGCTACTAACTGTTCAGATGATGGATTGTTCACTGAATAAAATATACTCCTTAATGTTCAATAATGGTCAAGCACACATTTATTTCTTGATTTACTTATAATGTCCACTGACTTGGGTCGCGAAGGTTTCTGACTTCTAAAATGTGGGTCCCCAGAAAAAAACTTTGGGAAACACTGCTAGATGGCCTACCTCTCTATATCTTACGGCTAGGACAAATGGACACCAAAGGACTTGTGCGGGCTTTAGGGGAAGAATCCCTTCTTCGACATGTAAGCAGTACTGCATTAAGCATACAATATATTAGGCATGTGCAACCATGCTCATGTATCTTCTTCCCTTCTTGTTCCATCATCAGGTGTTATCCATCAATGAGGAAGGTCTCAAGCGCTGTGAGGAGAACACAATCAGATTTGGTAAACCCATTAGGTAGGATTAATACATGACACTTGGCAATATATACAGTATATGACCTATGCTTATGTCTGGGCTTATGCATTTGCATTAATATGTAGTTGCTGGACCTGTCTGGTGGATCAGGAGGGGTTGAATATGAGGCATCTGTGGAGGCCAGGAATTAAGGCTTTATTGAGGATTATAGAGGTGGTGGAGGCCAACTACCCTGAGACACTAGGGCGGTTGCTAATACTAAGAGCTCCCCGAGTCTTTCCTGTGCTCTGGACACTAGTAAAGGTTTTTTAAAAAATCAATTATGAATATAATCATATATAATTATATTTAGCTTAAAAGACATACTTCCCCAAGAATATAAGCATATAACTGTCTTATTTACTAAAACAGCTGTGAGAAAAAGATAATAGAATAAGCATAGCAAACAATATTAATTGATGCAATATTAGGTATATGGGGGTCTTGCAGAGAAGCCAAAATTTAACACCCTCAAACCCATTTCTAAAAACAGAAATGTGTAAACTGTAAATAAAAACAGAATGTGATGATTTGCAAATCATGGAAATCCTATATTTCATTGAAAATGGTACAAAGAGAACATATCAGCTGTTGAAATTGAGAAATATATATATATATATATATGCTCATTTTGAATTTAGTGCCAGCAACACATTAAAAAAAAAGTGGATGGGGCAACAAAAGACTGGGAAATTTGTGTAGTAGTAATAATAATAATAATAATAATAATCTGGCAGCACGGTGGTGTAGTGGTTAGTGCTGTCACCTCACAGCAAGAAGGTCAGGGTTCGAGCCCCGTGGCTGGCGAGGGCCTTTCTGTGTGGAGTTTGCATGTTCTCCCCGTGTCTGTGTGGGTTTCCTCCGGGTGCTCCGGTTTCCCTCACAGTCCAAAGACATGCAGGTTAGGTTAACTGGTGACTCTAAATTGACCGTAGGTGTGAATGTGAGTGTGAATGGTTCTGTCTATGTGTCAGCCTTGTGATGACCTGGCGACTTGTCCAGGGTGTACCCCGCCTTTCGCCCGTAGTCAGCTGGGATAGGCTCCAGCTTGCCTGCGACCCTGTAGAACAGCAGGATAAAGCGGCTAGAGATAATGAGATGAGATGAGATAATAATCTGTGATGACCTGGCGACTTGTCCAGGGTGTACCCCGCCTTTTGCCCGTAGTCAGCTGGGATAGGCTCCAGCTTGCTTGCGACCCTGTAGAACAGGATAAAGCGGCTAGAGATCATGAGATGAGATGAGATGAGATGAGATGAGATGAGATGAGATGAGATAGTATGTACAGCAATTCTGTCAGGAGTCAGTAATAGATGCCAAGTTTATGGTTATAAATATTTGGAGCCCCTGATTATGCATTACCCAATTCAGCATTGACATCATACATTTTATACTCTCTTATGTCATATGACCACAATGAATCTTACTTTAGCTTGAGCTGGATTTGGTGAATTAAAATATAATAAGCAATGTTCTGAATTAAAATATACAAAAAGACGAATTGGAGCAAATGTAAAAATGGATTTCCAGTCATGAATGAGTTAGGAAAGCTGATATGGTCCATATTTTGTGTCTCAGCTCCATGTATAGTGTGATGTCCCAGAGGGTGGCCTGGTTCCCAAATCTCTGTACCGCAAAGCAGAGGAGCTGGAAAATGAGGAGATGAAACTCTGGACCGACGCAGTCTACAAAACTGCTAGTATGTTCAAGGGAGCTCCACATGAGGTATTTCAGAGCTCTTGACGCAGTTCATCTAGCAACCTGAGCTCCAGACTCACCCCATGTATATAAAATGTTATGGGGAATGGTGCCATCTGCTGGTGCTCAAAAAGATTGCATGAATGCAAAAAGCTAAACATAAGTGGATTGATGAATGTTTTCAAAACTTTAGTGTCAGATTTATGTTTTTGCTACAGGTGAAAGAGTTCTAATTCTTTTTTTTTATTAAATGTTGTATTCTTGGCTTATTTTATACATGTCATAATTGCACTGCTATTGAACTGCTTGCATATTTTTTGTGTTCCTCTTTTTCCATTGTCAGGTGCTGATTGAAATCACAGAGGCATCCTCAGTTATAACATGGGACTTTGATATGTGTAAAGGTGATGCTGTTTTCAACATTTTTCACTCCAAAAAAGCCCCACAGTCTCAGAAGAGAGATACTCTGGGTAATCTGACTGGTCCTGGATGCAACAACATGCAAATAATTGAGAAGGCTTGGATACTGGGGAAGGACTACAGCTTGGTGGAAACATCTCTAACTTGTAGAGAGAGTGAGAGCATACAGGTATTATAAATGCATGTGGTAGAACGGTGCATGCATACTGTGTGTGTTAAAGGAATACTTCAACTATAACTGTTAACCTGGCTTCAGTATGATTTCATTTCTAACATTACAACATTTATCTGCCTCTAAATTCTTCCAATGATCATCAATAATTAAGCAAGAAGCTTCTTTGTTTGCTGTTTTTACCAGAGGCCAAAAAATAAATAAATAAATTCTGCCTGGGTGGCACCATGGTGTAGTGGTTAGTGCTGTCGCCTCACAGTAAGAAGGTCCGGGTTCGAGCCCTGTGGCCGGCGAGGGCCTTTCTGTGCGGAGTTTGCATGTTCTCCCTGTGTCCGCATGGGTTTCCTCTGGGTGCTCTGGTTTCCCCCACAGTCCAAAGACATGCAGGTTAGGTTAACTGGTGATTCTAAATTGACCGTAGGTGTGAATGTGAGCGTGAATGGTTGTCTGTGTCTATGTGTCAGGCCTGCGATGACCTGGCGACTTGTCCAGGGTGTACCCTGCCTTTCGCCTGTAGTCAGCTGGGATAGGCTCCAGCTTGCCTGTGACCCTGTAGAACAGGATAAAGCGGCTAGAGATAATGAGATGAGATGAAAGTAGGCACACAGAACTTATTTTCATAAGCATTTCTTTCTTTTTTTTTTTTAAACTGATCCTATTAGGTTTAAATGTTATAATTATATTTTGGCAGTTGTATACAGTGTTTTACTATCAAAAAAAGCTTTTATTGTGCTATCTGTTTTATCTCTATACCAGTGTTATTGTGGAGAGATGTGAATTGTTTGCCTAGCAGGGGGCTCACACTCAACCGTTTCCTATCACCCTGCTCACCAGCAGCGAAACACAGTCACGATATGCTACACAGAAACCCAACTATGCCCTTATAACAGGCATGCAGTGATAATTCATTTGTTTATACTGTTTGATAAGTCAATTTTCATTCCATCACCAGAATGGAATGTCACTGTGCTGCAAGAAAGGGATAATTGTTAAGAACTTGCTCTGTGTGCTATGCTGCATGCAGCTGAGCGCTTACTTCCAGATGCGCAGCACTATATACTACAAGTTCTGACTTCAGTTCCCAGTATGCACCCTGGGTCTATCTGGAAGGCATGCGCAGCTGTTCTACATCATGGATCCTGATTAGATTGGGTATATGAGGACTCCTTTTAGCACACAATGGTTGTGTGGTATTGTATAGCACATGTGTTCAGACTCTGCCTAGTTTTTTTTTTTTGTATCCTTGTTATTTTTTCTGTTCTGGATTTGATCCTGCTCTGCTTCCTGGTTTTGTGCTCTTTTGGATTGTGCCCTATGAATGTTATTTGCCGATCACCTGACCCTTGCATCTTTTAGGACTTTGATCTGTGTTTTACGTTTTGGGTTTGTTTGTCTTTCTTTCCATTAAATGCGTTTACCTGCAGCTGGCCCTCACCCCGTCTGCCTCCCTAAGAAAGTCTGACATTAGTATAAAAGAAAAATCTAAATTTGGTGCTTGATTGCTTTTGGGATATTCTTTAGTAGCATTAATAGATAAAAGAAAAACACATTTGAAGAGGAAAAATACACCAGCAGTATGACTGGTAGAAATAGTCCTATGCAGCAAATAAAGTTTGCATTTACTCATTATATGGACACAAATACATGATGTGTTTTATATCCACATTTTATTTAATACACATAAATATTATACCATTTCCTTCTTATTGTTTTCTGTTCTCATAATGGCACTTTATTAATACATATTTTAAAATAAGAAGCGGCTAGAGATAATGAGATGAGGAGAGAAAAGAAGTGCTGAAGTGCAAACTTGATATTCAGAATAAATGCCCACATTACAATTCTACCTGTTTAAAAATATATAGGCACAATAAAATTATAAATTAATCCATGTAACATAGTTTAAAGGATGCTATTTTTATTCAATTCAAATTTGGCTTTCATCCAAAGCATCTTAGAAGTGAGGCAGCATCAGGGGCGGTCCGACCGGGCAGCCGCCCGGGGCGGCATCGCGGGGGGCACAAGCGCGGGCGCGGGAAAAAAAAAAAAAAAAAAAACGGTCCCCAAAAAAAAGGTCCCCCGAAAAAAAAAAACAAGACGGGCGGGGTGGGGTGAACATTTTGGATGGGGAAGCCCAATACCAAAGTTGCGCAGGTGACGTCATCAGTGTGTGTGTGTGTGTGCGTGCCTAACTTGTCGTGAAATATACTATGAAATAACATATGGAATTATATGGTAAACAAAAAAGTGTTAAAGTTTCATCTTTTAGATTCTTCAAAGTCGTCACTATTTACCTTGATAACAGCTTTGCACACTATTGGCATTATCTGAACCAGCTTCATGAGGTAGTCACCTGGAATGCTTCTCAATTAACAGGTGTGCCTTGTCAAAAATGGAATTTCTTGCCTTCTTAATGCATTTGACACCATCAACCAGTAAAGAGTAAATAATAAAAATACAGTAAATAGCCCTGTTCAACAACTGTAGTAATCCATATTATGTCAAGAACCACTCAACTAAGTAAAGAGAAATAACAGTCAGTCATTACTTTAAGACACGAAGTCTTTTAGTTAATTAAAATAAAGAAAAAACATCGAATTTGAAGGTATTTCCAAACTTTTGACTGGTACTGTAAATACAAACATAACATAGAAAAGTAGTTTTACTTTCCTAAACATAACCAAGTTGTGTTACCTGTCTAACCTTAACCAAGTTGTTACTACATGCCTGACTTTAACCAAGTTGTTTTACTTGTTTAACCTTAACCAAAGTCCTACTCAGGTGCTGTGTGAACTTGTTTTGACACTATGTATTGATGAAGGAGGTTGTCATAGTACTGGAGGACCACTCTTGGTAGTACTGGTTTCATTGCCTGCAAGTCATTGAATTTCCTGAGAGTAATTGGCAATTGGGCAGGAAAGAGTGGGACCCAGTGGAGTGGTTCTTTGGGGATGCTGAGTCGCTGAGGTAGATCCAACCAGTCAGACTCAAAATCCAACTTGTGCCGGATTCGACCATCTGCCAAGTACTGGAGAGCCCGAAGGTCATGGACTGTGGGGTCGCCAACTTTTCTGCCTGGTCGAATGTTGGTGACATAGGCCCCAGATAACTTCATGAAGTCATTGTGGTATAGCTGGGTCACCTTGTATGGGGATGGATGCAAACGTGCAGTCTCAAAGATGACAATGTAATCACGTGGAGTGTGAATATCTTTGATGGTACGCCGTTCAATGAGGCTATGCATGGAGTCACACTCCATCTGTGCGTCAAAAATGCCTAAATCAAAGAAATGACTAAGGCAGATAGTGATTTTGGACTCTAAAACGTGTTCTGATAGGCTGAGGACATAGGCAATAAGGCAGGGTGATGCAGCAGTGGTAGGAGAGTAAAGTTAGGCAGATATCACAATTTGGCCAAAAAATGACTTAGGCAATTATGCTATTAGGCTAACGATATGTTGGCTGGAACTGAAAAAGCACTAACCATTTTCATTCACAAAAGGAAAACAAACCTTCACCCAGTGCACACAGAAATCACACTCATAATTACAAGTGATCTGTATCTGACTAATTGTTGGGAGAGCGGAAAAGCATAAAAAAGAATCTTTGGGTGGATAGGAATTGGCATTGCAGAGCAAAGCAGAGCATTAATTCTTTACCCCTTAAAGCAGTGGCTACACCCACCCTCATCTCATTCTCATCTCATCTCATTATCTCTAGCCGCTTTATCCTGTTCTACAGGGTCACAGGCGAGCTGGAGCCTATCCCAGCTGACTACAGGCGAAAGGCAGGGTACACCCTGGACAAGTCGCCAGGTCATCACAGGGCTGACACATAGACACAGACAACCATTCACACTCACATTCACACCTATGGTCAATTTAGAGCCACCAGTTAACCTAACCTGCATGTCTTTGGACTGTGGGGGAAACCGGAGCACCCGGAGGAAACCCACATGGACACGGGGAGAACATGCAAACTCCACACAGAAAGGCCCTCGCCGGCCACGGGGCTCGAACCCGGACCTTCTTGCTGTGAGGCGACAGCGCTAACCACTACACCACCGTGCCGCCCTACACCCACCCTTGTATATGTATATACTGTTCACCCTACAAGAAAAAAAGTCTAAAGACAAGGTTTTGTTCATATCAGTTTACTCCTTCATTATGTTGAAAAAATCATGACATATAGTACATTTTTGAAAAGAGGGCATGACACAGAATACAAAAATCACTCATAAAGTTATGTTTCAACATTCACCAACTCACAGGTAGTGTCTGAAAGGTGAGTAATACCTGTGTGAAAACCAATCTTCACATTTTACATGAAGAATTCATGTCAAATGGTGTACAATAAATGATTACTGCAACTTTACAAAGATGCTTTATATAACATTGTTCAATTATCTTTTCAAAATTCATACATTTTATCATAAATATTCACCTGGGATACCTGTAAAAGGTAAAATACGTATGTAGAGTCAAATTCAGAGTCGACAAAGGTCATTATGGTGCATACATGCCGGCGTCATATGTCGTCGTTAATGGGTAAAGAGTTAAAATACTGTTTCCCTCAGGAGCATTTATAGAGAAAATAGAATCAAGGCATATAAATAACTCTATCTATAGCTAAGAGCCCTGTGATGACCTGGCAACTTGTCCAGGGTGTACCCCGCCTCTCGCCCATAGTCAGCTGGGTTAGGCTCAAGCTTGCCTGCGACCCTGTAGGACAGGATAAGCAGCTACAGATAGTGGATGGATGGATATCTATAGCTAAGTACAATAAACAACACTGACAATGAGACAAGTGCAAAGTGAGAATTGTGCATGTGTGTGTGTAAAAGAGTGAGAAGTGGATGAGAAACTGTAGTTTCAGTTTGAACTGTCAGTTCTTGTGAGTTGAGGACTCTGACTGCCTGGGAGAAGAAGCTGTTGCAGTGTCTGGTAGTGATGGTTCAGTTGCTATGGTACCTTCTGCCAGACAGCAGGAGAGGGAAGAGTGCATGTGATGGGTGAGACTTGTCCTGCACGATGCTGTTGGCACGGCGGACACTGGGCTTCATATAGAGTTCGGAGATGGGTGGGAGAGAGACCCTGATGATCGTCTCTGCCATCCTCACTATCAACTGCAGGGACTTTTGTTCAGCAACATTGTAATTCTTTATTTTGTCCAACTGGGATATGGCCAGTAAAACCAGAATGATGCTTCTGGTTAGATGTGGAACTACTAAAGATTAAGCAGAGAAATAAGACAACAGATCTAGCCCAGGAAAACTCCAGCCATGTGGATAGGAACTACAGTTGATGTATCCAGGTCTTTACTGATTGATCAAAGGATCCTCTAACAGAAACAACAGGGGAGAGTGGTGATCTCCATCCATCCATCCATCCATCCATCCATCCATTATCTGTAGCCACTTATCCTGTTCTACAGGGTTGCAGGCAAGCTGGAGCCTATCCCAGCTGACTATGGGCGAGGGGCGGGGTACACCCTGGACAAGTCACCAGGTTATCATAGGGCTGAGACAAACAACCATTCACACTCACATTCACACCTACGGTCAATTTAGAGCCACCAATTAACCTAGCCTGCATGTCTTTGGACTGTGGGGGAAACCAGAGCACCCAGAGGAAACCCACACAGACACGGGGAGAACATGCAAACTCCTGGTGATCTCTAGTCTCCAGATAATCTGAGTGTGTATGCTGATAAGCTATTTGCAGTTGTGCTAGCAGAATGGGTGGGAGAGGTAATGGCAAATAATATACTCATCTAGTGATTCAATGTCAGCACTGTCAAGTATTAAAACAGGAACAGCCAGAAGCCATCAAAACTTAATATATGAACTGCTATTGACTAACTCAAGGCTTGCGAGATCTGAGGAAAATGTAATGTGGTTTCCAGCACATTCAGGAATTCCTGGGAATGAAAAAATAGACAAGCGGTCAGAAAGTGCATGGACGTATGGAAAATAGTACTCAGCTTTCAATGTCAGAGAGGAATAGGAAGTAATGTTCAGAAGGAAATGATTAATCAATGGCAGCAGTACTGGGACAGTGGGACAAAAGAAAGACATGTACACAGAATTCAGAATAAAGTAGGAGGGGCAGGAAATGGAGGAACCAGATGAAGGGAGCAAGGAGTCATGAGTAGACTAAGAATCAGGCACAGCATGCTTTTCATAAAGAGGAAAACATCCAACTGGTCATTGCAGGTACTGTGAAGCAGTGGAGTCAGTGGATCATGTCCTGATGTCAGACACAAAGTACAAAGAGGAGAGGAGGGAAATGACTACAGAGCTCCAAAGATGAGGACAAGAAGTGTCCAGGACTAAAGATTTGCTGCAGTGTGGGGACACGGTGGAGGAGAGGAAGTGTTTATTCAGGTTTCTGTAATCAAGAGGCTGGCATGGTGGCCCAGTTGGTTAGCACTGTCGCCTCACAGCAAGAAGGTTCTGGGTTTGAGCCCAGTGGCCAACAAAGGCCTTTTTGTGTGGAGTTTGTATGTTCTCCCCGTGTCTGCATAGGTTTCCTCTGGTTTCTCCCACAGTCCAAAGACATATGGCTACTCTAAATTGTGTGTGTGAGTGAGTGAGAGAGAGCTTGAGAGGAGAAAACCTCTATAATAATCCAGTAGGAGACAACGGGAAACCACTACTGTAATTCTTCCCTAGATGGCTGAAGCTGTCAGAGTGGCCATGTCACTGCAGTGATATGCCAGACAGATAGGTAGAATCACAAGAGTGTAATGGATGGATGGATAAAACCAGAAGGGGACAGTAATGCAGCATAATGGATGCCAACTGCTGTAAAACCCCAAAGAAGAAGAAGAAGATGTACAGTGGTGCTTGAAAGTTTGTGAACCCTTTAGAATTTTCTATATTTCTGAATAAATATGACCTAAAACGTCATCAGATTTTCACACAAGTCCTAAAAGTAGATAAAGAGAACCCAGTTAAACAAACGAGACAAAAATATTATACTTGGTCATTTATTTATTGAGGAAAATGATCCAATATTACATATCTGTGAGTGGCAAAAGTATGTGAACCTCTAGGATTAGCAGTTAATTTGAAGGTGAAATTAGAGTCAGATGTTTTCAATCAATGGGATGACAATCAGGTGTGAGTGGGCACCCTGTTTTATTTAAAGAACAGGGATCTATCAAAGTCTGATCTTCACAACACATGTTTGTGGAAGTGTATTATGGCACGAACAAAGGAGATTTCCGAGGACCTCAAAAAAAGTGTTATTGATGCTCATCAGGCTGGAAAAGGTTTCAAAACCATCTCTAAAGAATTTGGACTCCACCAATCCACAGTCAGACAGATTGTGTACAAATGGAGGAAATTCAAGACCATTGTTGCCCTCCCCAGGAGTGGTCGACCAACAAAGATCACTCCAAGAGCAAGGCGTGTAATAGTCGGCGAGGTCACAAAGGACCCCAGGGTAACTTCTAAGCAACTGAAGGCCTCTCTCACATTGGCTAATGTTAATGTTCATGAGTCCACCATCAGGAGAACACTGAACGACAATGGTGTGCAAGGCAGGGTTGCAAGGAGAAAGCCACTACTCTCCAAAAAAACCCACTGCTGCTCATCTGCAGTTTGCTAAAGATCACGTGGACAAGCCAGAAGGCTATTGGAAAAATGTTTTGTGGATGGATGAGACCAAAATAGAACTTTTTGGTTTAAATGAGAAGCGTTATGTTTGGAGAAAGGAAAACACTGCATTCCAACATAAGAACCTGATCCCATCTGTGAAACATGGTGGTGGTAGTATCATAGTTTGGGCCTGTTTTGCTGCATCTGGGCCAGGACGGCTTGCCATCATTGATGGAACAATGAATTCTGAATTATACCAGCAAATTCTAAAGGAAAATGTCAGGACATCTGTCTATGAACTGAATCTCAAAAGAAGGTGGGTCATGCAGCAAGACAACGACCCTAAGCAAACAAGTCGTTCTACCAAAGAATGGTTAAAGAAGAACAAAGTTAGTGTTTTGGAATGGCCAAGTCAAAGTCCTGACCTTAATCCAATCAAAATGTTGCGGAAGGACCTGAAGTGAGCAGTTCATGTGAGGAAACCCACCAACATCCTAGAGTTGAAGCTGTTCTGTACGGAGGAATGGGCTAAAATTCCTCCAAGCCGGTGTGCAGGACTGATCAACAGTTACCGGAAACGTTTAGTTGCAGTTATTGCTGCACAAGGGGGTCACACCAGATACTGAAAGCAAAGGTTCACATACTTTTGCCACTCACAGATATGTAATTTTGGATCATTTTCCTCAATAAATAAATGACCAAGTATAATATTTTTGTCTCATTTGTTTAACTGGGTTCTCTTTATCAACTTCTAGCACTTGTGTGAAAATCTGATGATGTCTTAGGTCATATTTATGCAGAAATATAGAAAATTCTAAAGGGTTCACAAACTTTCAAGCACCACTGTAACGTTAATGTACTGAGCACTATCCTTGACTTGCAAGTGACATCAAAGCAAAATAGGAACCTGGATGTTGGCCATGTTGGGGGATATAGCTGACTTGCAACCACGTGATCAAAATGTGCTACGTCATGAGCATCCACCATGATGGTGGATATACAAAGCAACTAGGATGGCAGCTGCTGAAAGTATGTCTATAAACAGTGCTAAATTTTCTCAGTATTACCATGATTTGAACAGTCGAGCGAAGATTTATCTGTGGTTTTGACTCATATTATTTCAAAAAGTCAGACTTTTCTGAAGATAAGATGCTTCTACCGACCATCGAGTACCCAGATATTGCATTCTATCTGGTTTGGCTGCCAAAGAATCAAGTCCGACCTTGGACGAAACATAGCCCATTTTCTGAATGGGTGCCCAGTCTCTGAATGGGTGCCCAGTCTGGATTGTTTCTATCATATAATTTTGCTGGCGCTCCTAGAAGCAAAATGGTAATACACATGTTAAAATTATAACAACAACTGAGTGAACCATGACAAGAGAACACTCATTTTATAGCAAAATTCTAGCAACATGAAATAACATTCCTCCATGATATTATTGAAAAAGCTTTTGAATCTCACTTGAGATAAAATGATTACTGCAAACACAAGCTGTTTTGGTTTTAGCCTCTGTTAGACCAGCCCTGCCGATGTTGTTCAGCCGTGCTCGTCTCCTCTCCATACTAAGCCTCAGAGTTTCCTTGCCCTCTTTCTGAATCACAGACGGAATTCTAAAAAATCAGAACGTGCCATGGTCACGAGTACTGTTGTGACCACAACCATATACAGCACAAGGATATGGTATAGCTAAATGAATGCTTAAAGCAGTGGAAAAACAGAGTTGCGCATGTGTGACTATGTTTTGTATGGAGTGTTGCTTGACCCTACATTTGTATATCCACCAACATGGCCAACATCCAGGTTTCTATTTTGCTTTGACGTCACTTGCAAGTCAAGGATACAAATGCGGGCTGGGCACCCACTCAGAAAATGGGCTATGTTTCGTCCAAGGTCGGACTTGATTCTTCGGCAGCCAAACCAGATAGAACGCAATATCTGGGTACTGGATGGTTGGTAGAAGCATCTTATCTTCAGAAAAGTCTGACTTTTTTAAATAATATGGGTCAAAACCACACATCTATCTTCTCTTTGTATAGAATCTTCACTCGACTGTTCAAATCGTGGTAATACTGAGAAAATTCAGTACTGTTTACAGACATGCTTTCAGTGGCTACCATTCTAGTTGCTTTGTATATCCATCATCATGGCGGATGCTCATGACATAGCACATTTTGATCACGTGGTTGCAAGTCATGTATCTAAAATCTGAAGAACTCATAGCCTATTTCCCACTGTAGAGATGAGTGAGGCAGGCGGCACGGTGGTGTAGTGGTTAGTGCTGTCGCCTCACAGCAAGAAGGTCCAGGTTCGAGCCCCGTGGCCGGCGAGGGCCTTTCTGTGTGGAGTTTGCATGTTCTCCCCGTGTCCGCGTGAGTTTCCTCCGGGTGCTCCGGTTTCCCCCACAGTCCAAAGACATGCAGGTTAGGTTAACTGGTGACTCTAAATTGACCGTAGGTGTGAATGTGAATGGTTGTCTGTGTCTATGTGTCAGCCCTGTGATGACCTGGCGACTTGTCCAGGGTGTACCCCGCCTTTCGCCCGTAGTCAGCTGGGATAGGCTCCAGCTTGCCTGCAACCCTGTAGAAGGATAAAGCGGCTAGAGATAATGAGATGAGATAATGAGATGAGTGAGGCCATCTGGCTGCCATCTTACCACTCACATCACGTGTATTTGGCTTATGTGTTAAACCATCGTATCTGATCAAACTTGCCCCAAGAAAAGTATCTCCTGACTTTTTCCCCCTTTCATTACCTCCTTTTAATTTTCTCAACTTTACCCCATTCCTTACATATCTCCCCTTCACTGTTACTATTTTTTACTTTTCCAGTCCAGTCTCTGATCATTTTTTTGAACATCTCTTTTACTAATATAATTATTTCAATGGAGATTATTCAGTTTTTCTATTATACAGTGTATCTTTCTTTGATATACAACCCCGATTCCAAAAAAGTTGGGACAAAGTACAAATTGTAAATAAAAATGGAATGCAATGATGTGGAAGTTTCAAAATTCCATATTTTATTCAGAATAGAGCATAGATGACATATCAAATGTTTAAACTGAGAAAATGTATCATTTAAAGAGAAAAATTAGGTGATTTTAAATTTCATGACAACAACACATCTCAAAAAAGTTGCGACAAGGCCATGTTTCCCACTGTGAGACATCCCCTTTTCTCTTTACAACAGTCTGTAAACGTCTGGGGACTGAGGAGACAGGTTGCTCAAGTTTAGGGATAGGAATGTTAACCCATTCTTGTCTAATGTAGGATTCCAGTTGCTCAACTGTCTTAGGTCTTTTTTGTCATATCTTCCGTTTTATGATGCGCCAAATGTTTTCTATGGGTGAAAGATCTGGACTGCAGGCTGGCCAGTTCAGTACCCGGACCCTTCTTCTACGCAGCCATGATGCTGTAATTGATGCAGTATGTGGTTTGGCATTGTCATGTTGGAAAATGCAAGGTCTTCCCTGAAAGAGACGTCATCTGGATGGGAGCATATGTTGCTCTAGAACCTGGATATACCTTTCAGCATTGATGGTGTCTTTCCAGATGTGTAAGCTGCCCATGCCACACGCACTAATGCAACCCCATACCATCAGAGATGCAGGCTTCTGAACTGAGCACTGATAACAACTTGGGTCGTCCTTCTCCTCTTTAGTCCGAATGACACGGCGTCCCTGATTTCCATAAAGAACTTCAAATTTTGAGTCGTCTGACCACAGAACAGTTTTCCACTTTGCCACAGTCCATTTTAAATGAGCCTTGGCCCAGAGAAGACGTCTGCGCTTCTGGATCATGTTTAGATACGGCTTCTACTTTGAACTATAGAGTTTTAGCTGGCAACGGCGGATGGCACTGTGAATTGTGTTCACAGATAATGTTCTCTGGAAATATTCCTGAGCCCATTTTGTGATTTCCAATACAGAAGCATGTCTGTATGTGATGCAGTGCCGTCTAAGGGCCCGAAGATCACGGGCACCCAGTATGGTTTTCCGGCCTTGACCCTTACACACAGAGATTCTTCCAGATTCTCTGAATCTTTTGATGATATTATGCACTGTAGATGATGATATGTTCAAACTCTTTGCAATTTTACACTGTCGAACTCCTTTCTGATATTGCTCCACTATTTGTTGGCGCAGAATTAGGGGGATTGGTGATCCTCTTCCCATCTTTACTTCTGAGAGCCGCTGCCACTCCAAGATGCTCTTTTTATACCCAGTCATGTTAATGACCTATTGCCAATTGACCTAATGAGTTGCAGTTTGGTCCTCCAGCTGTTCCTTTTTTGTACCTTTAACTTTTCCAGCCTCTTATTGCCCCTGTCCCAACTTTTTTGAGATGTGTTGCTGTCATGAAATTTCAAATGAGCCAATATTTGGCATGAAATTTCAAAATGTCTCACTTTCGACATTTGATATGTTGTCTATGTTCTATTGTGAATACAATATCAGTTTTTGAGATTTGTAAATTATTGCATTCCGTTTTTATTTGCAATTTGTACTTTGTCCCAACTTTTTTGGAATTGGGGTTGTAGTTCTTTCTTTTCTATCTATCTATCTATCTATCTATCTATCTATCTATCTATCTATCTATCTATCTATCTATCTATCTATCTATCTATCATACCAACACAAAGTCTGTACAATACTTCCTTTCTATTTAGGACAGTTTTGAAACAGGATTTTTTTTCCCATGTTATTTGCCATTTTCACTTCATTCTCACATCTTAACCGTATTTCTCATCTCATCTCATTATCTCTAGCCGCTTTATCCTTCTACAGGGTCGCAGGCAAGCTGGAGCCTATCCCAGCTGACTACGGGCGAAAGGCGGGGTACACCCTGGACAAGCCGCCAGGTCATCACAGGGCTGACACATAGACACAGACAACCATTCACACTCACATTCACACCTATGGTCAATTTAGAGTCACCAGTTAACCTAACCTGCATGTCTTTGGACTGTGGAGGAAACCCACGCGGACACGGGGAGAACATGCAAACTCCACACAGAAAGGCCCTCGCCGGCCCCGGGGCTCGAACCCAGGACCTTCTTGCTGTGAGGTGACAGCGCTAACCACTACACCACCGTGCCACCCCTTAACCGTATTTATTCATCACATAATTCATTGTCACAATATTCATGCAGCTTGCGACCAATATGACCAATAAATACTGTTAAGACATGACTGTGACCTTAGTGCAGCATTTGATACCATTGATCATTCCATTCTTCTGGATAGACTAGAAAATGTTGTGGGAGTTAAGGGAACGGCCCTCTCCTGGCTCAGGTCTTATTTAACTTATCGCTATCAGTATGTTGATATAAATGGTGATATTTCTAGACATACTGAAGTAAAGTTTGGTGTTCCACAAGGTTCTGTCTTAGGTCCACTGCTTTTTTCTTAATGTTACCTCTGGGTGATATTATTCATAAACATTGTATTAGTTTCCACTGTTATGCTGATGACACACAGTTGTATGTTTCTGCAAAACCTGATGAGAGACACCAGCTTAATAGAATTGAGGAATGTGTAAAGGACATTAGACACTGAATGCTTATTAATTTCCTTCTGCTCAACTCTGACAAGACTGAAGTACTTGTACTAGGACCACATGCTAGAAGTAAGTTTTCTGATTACACAGTAACTCTGGATGGCCTTTCTGTTTCTTCATGTGCAGCAGTAAAAGACCTCAGAGTGATTATTGACCCCAGTCTTTCATTTGAAACTCAGATTGATAACATTACCCGGATAGATCCAGAAATTTAATGTTACTACATGACACGGAAAAACTACTTCATGCTTTTGTTACCTCCAGGTTGGATTATTGTAATGCCTTACTGTCTGGATGTTCCAATAAGTGCATAAACAAGCTCCAGTTAGTTCAAAATGCAGCAGCAAGAGTCCTTACTAGAACTAGAAAATATGACCACATCACCCCTTTCTTATCCACGCTGCATTGGCTCCCAATCAAATTTCATATTGATTATAAAGTACTACTATTGAACTTTAAATCACTGAATGGTCTCGCACCACAGTACCTGAGTGAACTTCTGCTCCACTATGACCCGCCACGTCTACTTAGATCAAAAGATGCAGGCTATCTGCTGGTACCGGTACCTCATATAGTGAAGGCTACATCAGGGGGCAGACCCTTTTCTTACAAAGCCCCACAGTTATGGAACAGCCTTCCAATTAGTGTTCGGGAATCAGACACAGTCTCAGCATTTAAGTCTAGGCTGAAAACATATCTGTTTAGTCAAGCCTTTTGTTAACGGTATTTATGAGGTAAAGGTGTAGATCTGGAGGGTCCTCAGACATGGAGTGTTTTGGTAAACTGGGATGTATGGATGCTGTCAGTCCCCACTTGCTTGCTCACTCAAGTTTGTTGACGGTGTAGTGGCTGGCTGCTTTATGTCCCGGGGCTCCCTCATGCCTGTGTTACCTTCTGGCTCTCCCCTTTTAGTTATGCTGTCATAGTTAGTTGCTGGAGTCCCTGCTTGTACTCAATGCAATATGTACCGTATACTGTTCCTACTTATTCAGGTGACATTGGGCATACCTAACAACCTGTGTTTTCTCTCTTTTCTCCCCACCCAAAAAATCTGTCCCTCTGAGTTACATGTTGGTCCTGGGATCAAGATGCTGACCTCTTCTGCTCCTCGGACCTGCCTGATCCATCCTGGTGCCCTATGTCTGGTTGGAGTCTCATCGCATCGCTCCTGTGGAGGGCGGCCCCATGTACAGTACCAGTCAAAAGTTTGGAAACACCTTCAAATTTGATGTTTTTATTTTTTTTTTCCTACATTGTAGAACAATACTGAACTCATCAAAACTATGAAATAACATATGGAACATATGGAATTATGTGGTAAACAAAAAAGTGTTAAAAATGATATGTTTCATATTTTAGATTCTTCAAAGTCGTCACTATTTACCTTTATAACAGCTTGTGGCAGCAGGGGCATGGCCAAGCAGCAATCTGTGAATGGAGGGCGGGGTCAGGGAAGGTAAGTGGCTAGGTCATTACACCTGATGTCAATTTGTGTGTGTGTGTGTGTGTGTGTGTGTTTGTTGCAGGGATGGAGTATAAAGGGAGGGGGAGAGGAGAGAAGAGGAATTCGCTCCCGGACCACAACACGTGTGTGCGTGCGTGCGTGCGTGCGTGAATGAATGAATGAATGAATGAATGAAAGAAAGAAAGAAAGAAAGAAAGAAAGAAAGGTGAAAAGCTCAATAAAGTGCGTGTGTGTGAACACGAACTCTCGCCTGCCGTGCTTCTGTGCTCCACCCACATCGGGGATTACTATAGTGGTGCTGAAACCCGGGATGCACAGAAGGGAACCACCCCATGGAGTCCTCCCCGTTCAAAGAGCTCATCCTTGCCCTCACTACCGCCCAGCAGAACCAGCTGATCACCTTCAGGAAGGAGCAGCAGCAGTGCTTCAAAGCCTTGATGCTGGTACAGCAGGAAGATCGCCAGGCGTTCTGGCACCGGCTCACGTCAGCAGGGCCGCCGGCCACCGCTGCCGCCACCCTCACGAAGATGGGACCGCAGGACGATCCGGAAGCATTCCTCAGTCTTTTTGAGCAAGCAGCCGAGGCATGGGGGTGGCCGCTGGAGCAGCGCGCAGCGCGCCTCCTCCCGCTCCTGACTGGCGAGGCGCAGCTCGCAGCACAGCAGCTACCTGCTGACAGCCGGCTGGTCTATGCGGACCTGAAGAAAGCCATCCTGCAGCGGCTCAGCCGCTCCCCGGAGCAACACCATCAGCGCTTCCGGATGCTGACAATGGAGGAGGTCGGCCAGCCGTTTGCATTTGGCCAGCAACTCCAGGACACCTGCCGGCGGTGGCTGAGAGTGGAAGACCGCGACGCCGAGGAGCTCATCGATCTGGTGGCACTGGAGCAGTTCATCTCTCAACTTCCGGAAGGAACGGCGGAATGGGTCCAGTGTCACTGCCCAGCGTCGCTGTAACGAGCCATTGAGCTGGCGAAGGACCATCTGGAGGTGGCTCTGATGGCAGGCAGACAAGACGTCTCCCCTCGATTCTCTTCTCTCTCTTTTCCCCCTGTCTCTTGTCCCCCTCCCCACCCTGTTCCCCTGCCACATAGGCGGCAGCTGGCTCCTCCCCAGCCGGCCCATCACACCCGTGTTGTCCTCCCATCTCCCTCTTCTGTGTCTGTGTTGTCTCCCCCTCAGGTGAGTGACACCCATAACACTAGTGCAGAGGGAAAGCCTGGGCCGGTGTGCTGGCACGGCGGGGAATCGGAGCATCTCCAGAGTCAGAGCCCCACAAGGGAGGCATGGGTGGGGGCTTTCATCCGGATCCCAGATGCGCCAGAAACCGCCCCCGATCGGGCCGGAACATATCGCGTACCGGTGAGTATTCAAGGGGATACATATCACGCTTTGGTGGATTCCGGTTGCAATCAGACCTCAATCCACCAATGCCTGGTGCAAGGTGAGGCATTGGGGGAGCACAAGCAGTGAAGGTGTTGTGTGTGCACGGGGATGTTCACCATTACCCTCTAGTGTCGGTCCAGATTCTATTCCGGGGCCAAACGCATAAAATGAAGGCGGTGGTTAATCCTCGCCTTACCCACTCGTTGATCTTGGGTACTGATTGGCTGGGATTTAAAGAATTAATGGAGTATTTAGCATGTAGTGGGTCCTGCCCTAGTAGGTCACGGGAAGATCCTGGTGTGGCATTGGCTGGAGAAGCTGTCACAGAGCCATCTGCGTCAACACCGCGCTAGAGTGAGGAGCACCCCGCTCCTCCTCCCTCTCTTGGGGAGTCCCTTGGGGATTTCCCGTTAGAGCAGTCATGAGACGAGACTCTGCGGCATGTGTTTGACCAAGTGAGAGTAATCGATGGTCAAACTCTTCAGCCAAGCGCGGCACCAACCTTCCCCTATTTTGCCATTATTAAAGATAGATTGTACCGAGTGATGCAGGACACTCAAACTAAGGAACGAGTAACCCAGTTGTTAATCCCAAAGAGCCATAGGGAACTTGTATTCCATGCAGCTCACTTTAATCCCATGGACGGACACTTGGGGCAAGACAAAACACTAGCCCAAATAATGGCCCGGTTCTATTGGCCAGGGATTCGTGGGGATGTCTGTCGGTGGTGTGCGGCATGCTGCGAATGCCAATTAGTAAATCCCACGGCCACTCCAAAAGTGCTGTTGCGCCCTCTTCCTCTAATCAAGTCCCCATTTGAGTGAATTGGGATGGATCTCGTCGGGCCATTAGATCAGTCAACACGGGGGTATCGCTTTATTTTAGTTCTAGTGGACTATGCAACGCGATATCCGGAGGCAGTGCCTCTCCGCAATATCTCAGCACCAGTATTGCGGAAGCGCTCTTCCCCATTATCTCCCGGATCGGGATTCTGAAAGAAATCCTGACAGACCAAGGCACCTCGTTTATGTCACGCACACTGCGCAAGCTGTATGGGTTACTGGGGATTAAGTCTATCCGCACCAGTGTCTGTCACCCACAAACGGATGGATTAGTAGAGGGATTCAACCAGACACTCAAAAACATAATCCGGAAATTCGTTAGTGAAGATGCACGTAATTGGGATAAGTGGCTCGAACCCCTGTTGTTCGCAGTACGAGAGGTCCCACAAGCCTCCACAGGGTTTTCTCCCTTTGAATTATTATATGGGCGTAAGCTGCTTGGCATTCTGGATGTGCTGCGGGAAAATTGGGAGGAGGGACCTTCACCGAGTAAAAATGAAATCCAGTACGTTCTTGACCTGCGCACAAAACTCCACACCCTCACGCAATTAACCCAGGAGAATTTACAGCAGGCACAAGAACATCAAAGCCAGCTGTATGACAGGAGCACGCACCTTAGAGAATTCATGCCGGGAGAAAAAGTACTTGTATTATTGCCCACATCAAGTTCTAAATTAGTCGCCAAGTGGCAAGGGCCCTTCGAGGTCACACGGCGAGTCGGGGATGTCGACTATGAAGTAAAGCGAATGGATAGGGGCGGGGCACTGCAAGTCTACCACCTCAACCTTTTAAAACGCTGGAATGAGGGGGTCCCCGTGGCGTTGGCGTCGGTAGTCCCAGAGAAGGCGGAGCTGGGGCCGGAGGTAAAAAAGATAAAATCTCAGGCCACTCCGGTCCCTTGTGGAGACCACCTCTCGCCGACCCAACTCACGGAGGTAGCCAAGTTGCAGAAGGGATTTTCCGACGTGTTCTCGTCCCTTCCGGGTCGTACCCACCTCATAGAACACCACATCGAAACGCCCCCGGGGGTGGTAGTGCATAGCCGCCCTTACTGCTTGCCCAAACACAAGAAAAAGGTGGTTCGGGATTAACTCAAGGCCATGCTCGAAATGGGCATAATCGAGGAGTCCCACAGTGACTGGAGCAGCCCAGTGGTCCTGGTTCCCAAGACTGATGGGTCAGTCCGGTTCTGTGTGGACTATAGAAAGGTCAACACAGTGTCTAAATTTGACACATACCCAATGCCTCGCATTGATGAGTTGATTGATCAGTTAGGCACTGCTCGCTTTTATTCGACACTGGATCTAACCAAGGGATATTGGCAGATCCCCTTGACTCCTCTATCCCGAGAGAAAATGGCCTTTTCCACACCGTTTGGTTTACACCAATTTGTCACACTCCCCTTTGGGTTATTTGGGGTGCCCGCTACGTTCCAGCGGCTTATGGACAGGGTCCTCCGCCCTCATGCTGCCTACGCGGCCGCCTATCTAGATGACATAATAATCTACAGTCATGATTGGCCGCGGCACTTGGAACACCTGAGAGCTGTTCTAAAGTCGCTGAGGCGAGCAGGCCTCACAGCTAACCCAAAAAAGTGTGTAATTGGGCGGGTGGAAGTATGGTATCTGGGGTTCCACTTGGGTCATGGGCAGGTGCGTCCCCAAATTAACAAGACTGCAGCGATTGTGGCCTGCCCGAGGCCCAAGACCAAAAAGGAGGTGAGGCGGTTCTTGGGGCTGGCTGGCTATTATCGTAGGTTTCTACCTAACTATTCAGACATCACCAGCCCACTAACCGACCTCAATAAAAAGGGGGCTCCAGATCCGGTCCAGTGGACGGAGCAATGCCAACAGGCCTTCTCTGAGGTAAAAGCTGCACTGTGTGGGGGGCCACTTTTACACTCCCCTGACTTCTCTCTCCCCTTTATTTTGCAGACTGATGCATCGGACAGGGGGCTGGGGGCCGTTCTGTCCCAGGAGGTGGAGGGTGAGGAGCGCCCGGTGCTGTACATCAACCGAAAGCTGTCGGTGCGCGAAAGCAAGTACAGCACAATTGAAAAGGAGTGTCTCGCCATCAAGTGGGCAGTCCTCGCCCTCCGATACTACCTGCTGGGATGCCCTTTCACTCTCTGTTTGGACCACGCACCCCTCCAGTGGCTCCACCGCATGAAGGATGCCAATGGGCGGATCACCCGTTGGTATCTCGCTCTCCAGCCATTTAAGTTTGAGGTGATCCACAGGCCGGGGGCACAGATGGTGGTGGCAGACTTCCTGTCCTGTTGGGGGGAAGTCAGCTTCAGGCCGGACGGCTCCCCGGCCTGAGTCGGGCGGTGGGGGTATGTGGCAGCGGGGGCGTGGCCAAGCAGCAATCTGTGAATGGAGGGCGGGGTCAGGGAAGGCAAGTGGCTAGGTCATTACACCTGATGTCAATTTGTGTGTGTGTGTGTGTGTGTGTGTGTGTGTGTGTGTGTGTTTGTTGCAGGGATGGAGTATAAAGGGAGGGGGAGAGGAGAGAAGAGGAATTCACTCCCCGACCACAACACGTGTGTGTGCGTGCGTGAATGAATGAATGAATGAATGAAAGAAAGCTGAAAAGCTCAGTAAAGTGCATGTGTGTGAACACGAACTCTCGCCTGCCGTGCTTCTGTGCTCCACCCTCATCGGGGATTACTACACAGCTTTGCACACTATTGGCATTATCTGAACCAGCTTCATGAGGTAGTCACCTGGAATGCTTCTCAATTAACAGGTGTGCCTTGTCAAAAATGAAATTTTGCCTTCTTGATGCATTTGACACCATCAGCCAGTAAAGAGTAAATAATAAAAATACAGTAAATAGCTTCTGTTCGACAACTGTAGTAATCCATATTATGTCAAGAACCACTCAACTAAGTAAAGAGAAATAACAGTCAGTCATTACCTTAAGACACAAAGTGTCTTTTAGTTAATTAAAATAAAGAAAAAACATCGAATTTGAAGGTGTTTCCAAACTTTTGACTGGTACTGTAGTTGTAGGAAAAGCAGAGCGGACCACAATTAAAGTGTATTATGAAGGTTGAAAAAAATTGCTTAGGCGAAAGTGTCAAAGCAAATCAAACCACAGATGCTACTTTATATGTTTTTACAATTTCCAACATATTTTGCATATCAGTGCAAAATATTAAATTACTTTTTTTTTTTAATCTCCATTCCTGAATTATTGTCCCTGTAGGGTTCTCATGTAACACACTGGCCTGGCTTCTACATACTCAGTGGCACTTCCATAGCTCAGTATCTAGCTTATCTTCACTTCAAGTCTCTACACATAAATGTAGAGTGATGTACTACACCGAAGTGCTGCACTCTGATGACTTCAGGTTTGCTCCACACATTACCACAGAGTACAGTAACACATGCAGTTCATTTTCAAAAAGTAGCTTAAAGCAGTGGTTCTAAAAGTGGGGTCTGGGCACCACTAAGGGCACTTGAAGCATAGCCATGGCTTACTTTTTAAATAGCACTGGAAATCACAACACATCATTATCAAATCTATCATATTTATTTGTATTTATTATTAATAGTTCTTATAAGCATTCATCAGTTTGACTAATCCAAACCTAACTAACTCCAGTAGGCCTTGTGGAAAGTTTATGAATAAAAACTCTATGGTTCCAATAAATAGTAAGGATATTATAGAATATTATAAATGTAAATAACAAGCTTCATATTTGAATAGTTGTCTTATGTTCATAAGATGCATGATTTTCAAAAGATGTCAGAACTGAAGTGATGTGAGAAATTTATTTTACAGTTAAAGGGATAACTAACTACAAAATGTTTCATAATCCTTGGCTTAAAGTACAACCCCGATTCCAAAAAAGTTGGGACAAAGTACAAATTGTAAATAAAAACGGAATGCAATAATTTACAAATCTCAAAAACTGATATTGTATCCACAATAGAACATAGACAACATATCAAATGTCGAAAGTGAGACATTTTGAAATTTCATGCCAAATATTGGCTCATTTGAAATTTCATGACAGCAACACATTTCAAAAAAGTTGGGACAGGGGCAATAAGAGGCTGGAAAAGTTAAAGGTACAAAAAAGGAACAGCTGGAGGACCAAATTGCAACTCATTAGGTCAATTGGCAATAGGTCATTAACATGACTGGGTATAAAAAGAGCATCTTGTAGTGGCAGTGGCTCTCAGAAGTGAAGATGGGAAGAGGATTACCAATCCCCCTAATTCTGCGCCAACAAATAGTGGAGCAATATCAGAAAGGAGTTCGACAGTGTAAAATTGCAAAGAGTTTGAACATATCATCATCTACAGTGCATAATATCATCAAAAGATTCATAGAATCTGGAAGAATCTCTGTGCGTAAGGGTCAAGGCCGGAAAACCATACCGGGTGCCCGTGATCTTCGGGCCCTTAGACGGCACTGCATCACATACAGGCATGCGTCTGTATTGGAAATCACAAAATGGGCTCAGGAATATTTCCAGAGAACATTATCTGTGAACACAATTCACCGTGCCATCCGCTGTTGCCAGCTAAAACTCTATAGTTCAAAGAAGCAGCCGTATCTAAACATGATCCAGAAGCGCAGACGTCTTCTCTGGGCCAAGGCTCATTTAAAATGGACTGTGGCAAAGTGGAAAACTGTTCTGTGGTCAGACGAATCAAAATTTGAAGTTCTTTATGGAAATCAGGGACGCCGTGTCATTCAGACTAAAGAGGAGAAGGATGACCCAAGTTGTTATCAGCACTCAGTTCAGAAGCCTGCATCTCTGATGGTATGGGGTTGCATTAGTGTGTGTGGCATGGGCAGCTTACACATCTGGAAAGACACCATCAGTGCTGAAAGGTATATCCAGGTTCTAGAGCAACATATGCTCCCATCCAGACGACATCTCTTTCAGGGAAGACCTTGCATTTTCCAACATGACAATGCCAAACCACATACTGCATCAATTACAGCATCATGGCTGCGTAGAAGAAGGGTCCGGGTACTGAACTGGCCAGCCTGCAGTCCAGATCTTTCACCCATAGAAAACATTTGGTGCATCATAAAACAGAAGATATGACAAAAAAGACCTAAGACAGTTGAGCAACTAGAATCCTACATTAGACAAGAATGGGTTAACATTCCTATCCCTAAACTTGAGCAACTTGTCTCCTCAGTCCCCCAGATGTTTACAGACTGTTGTAAAGAGAAAAGGGGATGTCTCACAGTGGTAAGCATGGCCTTGTCCCAACTTTTTTGAGATGTGTTGTTGTCATGAAATGTAAAATCACCTAATTTTTCTCTTTAAATGATATATTTTCTCAGTTTAAACATTTGATATGTCATCTATGTTCTATTCTGAATAAAATATGGAATTTTGAAACTTCCACATAATTGCATTCCGTTTTTATTTACAATTTGTACTTTGTCCCAACTTTTTTGGAATCGGGGTTGTACTTTGGATTAAACTTTAAACAAAACAATGGCTCAATCATTGCATGAAACATTTGTGTTTTATTTAAGGTTAATTTCAAACTTAATATATTGTTATAATACACTGTCCTGTGCAAATACTAAACAAACATTTCTCTACAGGAACTTTTGCACTTATGTGCCATTTGAGTGTGTGTGTGTGTGTGTGTGTCTGTAATTATTATATATTTTTTTCTTTCACATCATGATGTCTTAGGGATTCTATGACAAGTATAGAGTCCAGTCACAGTGGTTTCTCCCAGCTGAGCACCACCACCACTTCTTCTGGCCAGTCACATTCTAGCTCAGTTGCTTCACGGTAGAACATAAGCCACATAAGAATTGTGATTGGTTATTACAAATTCTGTATAAAATGTTTCACAGAATTTTGTGCTGCTGTTACTTCAGTTGGTTGAATCATTTCTTATGTCATCACATATAATAAAAATAATCTGTATATTTTGACAGAAAATATGATGTTTTGTGTTGTTGTGGTTTCATTATTTCTGAGACAAAAGTTACTTTTTTGGTTCAGCCTTTGGCTGAACTCTTTTGAGGAACTTGTCCATATGTGTATGTTTAACCAAGTTCAAGCATGTTTCAGAATGTACAGTGGTGCTTGAAAGTTTGTGAACCCTTTAGAATTTTCTATATTTCTGCATAAATATGACCTAAAAACAACATCAGATTTTCACACAAGTCCTAAAAGTAGATAAAGAGAACCCAGTTAAACAAATGAGACAAAAATATTATACTTGGTCATTTATTTATTAAGGAAAATGATCCAATATTACATATCTGTGAGTGGCAAAAGTATGTGAACCTCTAGGATTAGCAGCTAATTTGAAGGTGAACTTGGGGTCAGATGTTTTCAATCGATTGGATGACAATCAGGTGTGAGTGGGCACCCTGTTTTATTCAAAGAACAGGGATCTATCAAAGTCTGATCTTCACAATACATGTTTGTGGAAGTGTATCATGGCACAAACAAAGGAGATTTCTGAGGACCTCAGAAAAAGTGTTGTTGATGCTCTTCAGGCTGGAAAAGGTTACAAAACCATCTCTAAAGAATTTGGACTCCACCAATCCACAGTTAGACAGACTGTGTACAAAGGAAATTCAAGACCATTGTTACCCTCCCCAGGAGTGGTCGACCAATAAAAATCACTCCAAGAGCAAGGCGTGTAATAGTCGACGAGGTCACAAAGGACCCCAGGGTAACTTCTAAGCAACTGAAGGCCTCTCTCACATTGGCTAATGTTAATGTTCATGAGTCCACCAACAGAACACTGAACAACAATGGTGTGCATGGCAGGGTTGCAAGGAGAAAGTCACTGCTCTCCAAAAAGAACATTGCTGCTCATCTGCAGTTTGCTAAAGATCACGTGGACAAGCCAGAAGGCTATTGGAAAAATGTTTTGTGGACGGATGAAACCAAAATAGAACTTTTTTGGTTTAAATGAGAAGTGTTATGTTTGGAGAAAGGAAAACACTGCATGTCAGCATAAGAACCGTATCCCATCTGTGAAACATGGTGGTGGTAGTATCATGGTTTGGACCTGTTTTGCTGCATCTGGGCCAGGATGGCTTGTCATCATTGATGGAACAATGAATTCTGAATTATACCAGCAAATTCTAAAGGAAACTGTCAGGACATCTGTCCATGAACTGAATCTCAAGAGAAGTGGGTCATGCAGCAAGACAATGACCCAAAGCACACAAATCGTTCTCCCAAAGAATGGTTAAAGAAGAATAAATTTAATGTTTTGGAATGGCCAAGTCAAAGTCCTGATCTTAATCCAATCGAAATGTTGTGGAAGGACCTGAAGTGAGCAGATTATGTGAGGAAACCCACCAACTTCCCAGAGTTGAAGCTGTTCTTTATGCAGGAATGGGCTAAAATTCCTCCAAGCTGGTGTGCAGGACTGATCAACAGTTCCCAGAAACGTTTAGTTGCAGTTATTGCTGTACAAGGGGGTCATACCAGATATTGAAAGCAAAGGTTCACATACTTTTGCCACTCACAGATATGTAATATTGGATCATTTTCCTCAATACATAAATGACCAAGTATAATATTTTTGTCTTGTTTGTTTCACTGGGTTCTCTTTATCTACTTTTAGGACTTATGTGAAAATCTGACGTTGTTTTAGGTCATATTTATGAAGAAATATAGAAAATTCTAAAGGGTTCACAAACTTTCAAGCACCACAGTAACTGGCATGCCAACCTCAGGTAGTGATTCCATAGTCGTGGTGTGGCACCACTGCATAGTGACTATGTAAGTGCCATGTTACATAACCTCAGTTTGCAATGTAATCCTCTGTGGCCAAGCGGTCTAGGAAAAGAACAGATTTTGCAACATCGGTTTGAATCCTGGCATCGACATATTTCTGAGTGGGCTTTTTTTTGTATTTATGTACCGTAGCTTCTATCTCCCAATCAGACAAAGGCTGAGCTCAGACCTGCACAGGTATCTAGTTCTATTGTCTATTAAAAAAAAAAAATGTTGGTCACTTCATATATTTATTCATTAAATACAGTAAAAACAGTCAACTTCAGAATAAATAAAGTTGGGTATATAAAAAAGGTTATGGAAAAACATCTTTGTGATTACTCAGCTTAGTTGTAAGATGACACTGAAAATATGATATCGATATCATGTAAGTGATATAAATTTAATCTGTATATTTTTATACATTCTTTGAGCAAAATTCAAGTCAAGCATGGTCCTATTTTTCATTTTCTTTTTTTAATTTTCAGCTTATATTTCTACTTTTTTTTCAGCTGCTTAAGAGTTTCGAGACTCTTAAGCCACCATCCATGACTTTCTGTTTCACTGGGGTATAAATACCCCATATGAGGTGACAAAAAGGCCAAATTCTCTTCATCATTCATTAATATGTGGAAGATTCAAGACAAGTTTATTCACCTTTATGAATCAGCCAATGGCTATAAAATAGCTACATGGCTGAAAATGTCCACTGTAAAATGAGTAATTAAGAATGATTAAAAAGTTTCAAACAAGTGGTGCTGTAATGAAACTGGAGCAGGGCACAAGTGTATTTTGCCCTTCATACACTGTGAGAGGCTGATGCTCTTGGAAAGGCATAGCAGATGAAACCACTTTTCTTCATCTAAACACAAATTTGACCCTGAGTTGATTAGATGCTGCTGGAACTTTTAGAAGGTTTATGGTCACATTCGACAAAAATTGAGCTCTTTTTTTTTAACTCAAGGTGGGATTATGATAAAAGAAGGATGGCTGCCCAGAAAATAACCTAATCCCAACTATTAAGTATACTGGAGGATCTCTGAGCTGCAAAGGCCCTCCAACAGCCATGAGAACCTTGTTATGAGACATATCATGGACTGCATGCAGTACCAAAATATTTGAAATAAAAATCTGGCTGCATCTGCCAAAAAGCTACAACTAGGTCATGGTTTGACAGCCACAAGTTCAAACTTATGCTCTTCCAAGACTTAAACAGTATTGAAAATCTGTGGAGAGAACTGAAGAGGAGAGTCCACAAGGGAGAACTTAGGACCCTTGTAGATCTTCAAATATTGTTACTAATGTGTGGTATCATATTCTTTGCTCTGCATTCAAAGTCTCATAATGTATTATAGGAGAAGATGCCATTGTCTTATGTTGGAGTTTAGCAAAATAGTAAATGCAGGAGTGTGGTTTTGTTAAAAATAATTTTGATTTGTTTACTTTCTGAGAATGAATATATCAAATCAAATCAAGTTTATTTGTATAGCGCTTTTAACAATAAACATTGTTGCAAAGCAGCTTTACAGAATTTGAACGACTTAAAACATGAGCTAATTTTATCCCTAATCTATCCCCAATGAGCAAGCCTGTGGCGACGGTGGCAAGGAAAAACTCCCTCAGACGACATGAGGAAGAAACCTCGAGAGAAACCAGACTCAAAAGGGAACCCATCCTCATTTGGGCAACAACAGACAGCCTGACTATAATATTAACAGTTTTAACAGGTATAACCCTCAACTGTCCTCATGGGGCCGTCCTTCACAGGAGCAGTGCGATAAAACTCAGAGGAGACACAGGGCACCAGGATGGATCAAGCAGGTCTGAGGGGCAGAAGAGGCCAGCATCTCAATCCCAGGATCAACATGTAACTCAGAGGGACAGATGGGGGGGGGGAAGAAAACACAGGTTGTTAGGTATGCCCTAAAAATGACAAGTATTAAATCTGTGTGGTAGGCTCACAGAGATGAGAGTCTTTACATCAGGCATAACACACAACAATGGCATGTTAATATGGTAAAAAATATATCATGACCTGCTCTGGCTGGATGCTTGATTGGGTGATGGGAGCACACTCCTCAGCAATGATGAGATGCAGATGGGACCCTTAGGGCTGGCCAAGACAATTCAGTTACATTTCACAGGGTCTGGGACATGCGACAGAATGTCTGATGGCCGATTCCCTGCAGGCTACGATAGCCAGTCGAGGTCTCCACCCTCTCCACCAAAAGATTTCCTGTTGACTCCATGTAACTCAGAGGGACAGATTTGGGGTGGGGGGGAGGGAAAGAAAACACAGGTTGTTAGGTATGCCCAATGTCACCTGAATAAGTAGGAGCAGTATACATATTGCACCGAGTACAAGCAGGGACTCCGGCAACTAACTATGACAGCATAACTAAAAGGAGAGAGCCAGAAGGTAACACAGGCATGAGGGAGCCCCGGGACATAAAGCAGCCAGCCATTACACCGTCAACAAACTCGAGTGAGCAAGCGAGTGGGGACTGACAGCATCCATACATCCCAGTTTACCAAAACACTCTATGTCTGAGGACCCTCCAGATCTACTCCTTTACCTCATAAACACCATTAACAAAAGGCTTGACTAAACAGATATGTTTTCAGCCTAGACTTAAATGCTGAGACTGTGTCTGATTCCTGAACATTACTTGGAAGGCTGTTCCATAACTGTGGGGCTTTGTAAGAAAAGGCTCTGCCCCCTGATGTAGCCTTCACTATACGAGGTACCAGCAGATAGCCTGCATCTTTTGATCTAAGTAGGCGTGGCGGGTCATAGAGGAGCAGAAGTTCACTCAGGTACTGTGGTGTGAGACCATTTAGTGCTTTAAAGGTCAATAGTAGTATTTTATAATCAATACGAAATTTGATTGGGAGCCAATGCAGTGTGGATAAGACAGGCGTGATGTGGTCATATTTTCTAGTTCTAGTAAGGACTCTTGCTGCTGCATTTTGAACTAACTGGAGCTTGTTTATGCACTTATTGGAACATCCAGACAGTAAGGCATTACAATAATCCAACCTGGAGGTAACGAAAGCATGGACTAGTTTTTCTGCATCATGCAATGACATTAAATTTCTTATCTTTGCAATATTTCTGAGATGAAAGAAAGCTATCCGGGTGATGTTATCAATGTGAGTTTCGAATGAAAGACTGGGGTCAATAATCACTCCGAGGTCTTTTACTGCTGCACGTGAAGAAACAGAAAGGCCATCCAGAGTCACTGTGTAATCAGAAAACTTACTTCTAGCTGTATGTGGTCCTAACACAAGTACTTCAGTCTTGTCAGAGTTAAGCAGAAGGAAATTAATAAGCATCCAGTGTCTAATGTCCTTAACACATTCCTCAATTCTATTAAGCTGGTGTCTCTCATCAGGTTTTGCAGAGACATACAACTGTGTGTCATCAGCATAACAGTGGAAACTAATACAATGTTTATGAATAATATCGCCCAGAGGTAACATATATAGAGAAAAAAGCAGTGGACCCAAGACAGAACCTTGTGGAACACCAAACTTTACCTCGGTACGTCTAGAAATATCACCATTCATATCAACATACTGATAACGATCAGTTAGATAAGACCAATTGGGGTGAGATTTCTCTTATATTTTTGATGTCTGCTTAAGCTGAGTAACCACAAGAACATTGGTTTACCTACCTTCATTAAGGGTGCCAATAATTCTGGAACTGGTTGTATATTTTTTTTGTGCAAGAAATTTGCATCTTTGATGCTACTTGTGATTCCCCCACAAGATGGCAATGTGTTAAGCCTAGGAATGAACAATTACTTCAGAATGTCTTCAGTGGAAATGATGAGCAACGTGTCCATAACATCAAACCTGAAGAACTCCTGAACAGTAAGCATTCCTGCATAAGCATTTTGTGGATTGTGCACTTTTCTGGAAACTACCGTGTCTGTTAAATGAGAATTGATCCACAAGTTCCACAGAGAACACTTATTTAATATGTAAGAATATATTAAAATGTCTTGCATAGTAAGACAGAGCTTGATTACGTACCTCACTCTGACTGCCCTTTAATTCCAAAGAAGATAATAACTTCCATGTTTTATGTTTTTTCATTTACAATTCAAAGCATAAATTACCCAAATGAGTATTATGAGTAAAGTCAAGTTTGTTTCAAAGATTAAATAGCAAGATGGTTCTGTACAAGCAAATGTCATGTTGTGTACCCAAAGAGAATCAATATATGAGAGCTGACTTAAAACCACTGGGAGAGCTTGATCAATAGGAATGTTTTTGCCTTGTTGGATTCTTTGGTTGAGCACCTGTTGTTTGATAAATCGTGGAGCGTTTTTTTTTTTTGAGATGTTTCAGAATGTGAAGGAATCATATCATTACAGTGGTTCGAAAGAAAGATCACACCTATATTCCTCCCTCTTAGATAATATACAGTGTTTAATTGTTATTGTTATTCCCATCTTCTTCACATTCCCGATAACTATTACTGGATCTTCAATGTGACTGACATATTTCTTTTGATTTTTTTCTGTAAAGTTATAAGAAACCTGTGTATTATAGGAACTTATTTCCTGGAGGACTGGATTCCAACACCCTATTTGTTCAGCTTCACTACACTTGCAAATCCTGACAATATACTGGTGAGTTGAATCAGTAGTTTCTGAATAGGAAAAATCCCAAACTGAAACTGGGGATAATGTTATATTACAACTAAGACAAACCCTGGAATAGTTCACCTTAAGTACATTGTTGTTCTTGTATTCATTATAGTATATACAATATTAGTGAGATGATTAAACTAGGGCCTGTGCAACTTTCCTTACCTGATCCTACACAGATTCCCAGGTTCACCTGGAGGCAAATCAAAATTCAGTTTTCTTATTGTTGCTCTGTACACATGTAGGTGGTGTAGGTGGCTTTTTTCTGTGCTGTTCCACTTCTAATTTATATTCAGGAGCCACAGGGTGGCTTTGCAGATTGATTTACATACTGTGTATACAAGTGTAATTTCCATAAACTCATCAACTGCCTGCAGCTAAAGCTGGATACATTGACTGTCTATCTTGGTACTATCATTTCTCCTCCATACTAAGGGTCTGGAGGATGAGAACCTTACAGGTGAGTATATTCTTGGGCCTGTTGAGAGTTCACTAATAGGTCTTGCTTGCTTGAATATATCCTGATGGTTCTGGTTTAACACTGTTTGTGTCCTGTCAGCAAAAGTATCAGAGAGCCTATTATGAACAGCAAGACCACAGGTTACTCAGGGTAAACATTTGCAGGAATTAAGAGCATCTCTAAGGCGCACACTGCTAACTGAATTTGAGGATAAAATTCCTTAATACTCGTGAAATTATCTTGCTGCATGCACATATAATTTTACTTGACAAGACATCTTGAAATAAGTTGGTTACAATCTAGAACTAGTTTTAATAAGATCAGAGTTGGTGTCTTGTATTCTTCTAATAGGAAATGCTAGATCGTTTCAACTATATTCAAGATATTCTAACTTCAGATATCATTTTTGCAGTGTAGAAGAATACATCAACTCTGATATTATTAAAACTAGTTCTAGATTGTAACAAACTTATTCAAAGATGTCTTGTCAAGTAAAATTATCTGCCCATGGAGCAAGATAATTTCACTAGTATTAAGTAATTTTCCCCTCAAATTTAGTTTTCAGGGTTTTTTTGCAGTGTAATGAAATGTTGTTTATAAATGGCTGTCGCATTTAGCCATCGGGCCACCTTATCCCTATATAAAAGGGTAGCAAAATTAACAGAGCTTAGTTATACCTTAGAGCAACAAGGAAGAGAAGAACAAGGAAGAGAGATAAGGAAATTGAGGAAGCTTGGTCAGACTAGTGCTCTGGTCCTAAGCCAAAGTGCTTGGAACCATTGCTATTGATTAGTGCATTGATTATAAAACTGTGCTAAAAGGGCAGTGATGTCTTATCAAGATTCTGTCTATAGCACTTGTACTCTGTGGCAGAAAGCACTGGCATTGCCACAATACAAGACTCTTACACGGGGTGGACAAAATTATATTATAGATAGCATGTGAAAATATTACTCCATTAAAAGATGTACTCATGTGAAAGTTAATTTAATGTCATACTAATATTAATGTTAAGGTAATGTCAACTGTACCATTTTGCCTGTAAACATCATTAAATCTCTGTACCTTTAGAATATTTACCATTAGCTAGAATTTGCTGCCTATCCAATTATGTTTGTTACTGGAAGCAATGTTAGTCTAACCTGGCACTGGGAAAGAAAACAGGCAACCTTAAATATAGCCAGTTAACTTTCACAAGTTCTCATCTCATCTCATTATCTCTAGCCGCTTTATCTTGTTCTGCAGGGTCTCAGGCAAGCTGGAGCCTATCCCAGCTGACTATGGGCGAAAGGCGGGGTACACCCTGGACAAGTTGCCAGGTCATCACAGGGCTGACACATAGACAATCATTCACACTCACACCTATGGTCAATTTAGAGTCACCAGTTAACCTAACCTGCATGTCTTTGGACTGTGGGGGAAACCGGAGCATCCGGAGGAAACCCACGCGGACACGGAGAGAACATGCAAACTCCGCACAGAAAGGCCCTCGCCGGCCATGGGGCTCGAACCCGGACCTTCTTGCTGTGAGGCGACAGCGCTAACCACTACACCACCGTGCCACCTTAACGCAACATGCTTTTGCAAATTCAATGAAGTTCATGCCTTCTAAGGAGACAAAGGAGATTTATTATTTTATTTAAGTCATTGCTTACTCCAGTGTATTGAAATATTTTACTGAGATATCTGCAGTCCAGTGGCATATCCATATCCAAACAAACAGATAGTTCAGCACTAACTACATTATCTAGCATGAGAAGGAATTGCCCCAATTCCTTTTCTATATTGATGAACTTGATTGGATCCTTATCACAAATGTAAATAAAATATGCAGGAGCCCAGTTGATTGATATACTGTATAGCATACACTCTTTGGCTGGATGAGCAAAGAAAAGGCCTTTGAGATTTCTAACAGAGGCTTTGAAGGTCTAAATTAAAATATAAGGATTAAAAATTAAGTTTTTTTCCTCTGAAATGTAATTAAGTAACAGTACACATATTTACTTTCAATAATACTCAAGTAAAGTATAAATACACCAAAATAATAAAGTATGCTAACAAAGTATAATTCCTCAATTATTTTCCAACTCTGCTTTTACCTTCATAGTAACATATTCAGACATTATATAGTCACATGTAGCACACATTTCAGTTCAAAGACTTAAAAAAATCATTATGATACTGAAAGTTTCTTCAGATATAGATAGTTGTTTATTATTATTTGAGGTTAAGGGTTATACTCATATTTTAGACTGGCCTAGTAACATAAATGTTGAAAAATGTAATTATTATTAATTATTTGTTAAAAGGATGTCAGACAAGTTTAAGTCATGTTACAATGTGAGTAAGTGCAAGTCTGAGGTTTATATTTTGTTAATAATAATAATAATAATAATAATAATAATAATAATAATAATTTGGCAACAGTGGATATTTAAAGTGTATTCTTCATATGTCAGAAAAAAATATAAAAATAAACACAAACAAATAAAAGGAGTTTATGATTGATAAATAACAGGGTTTGTTTGTTTGTTTGTTTGTTTGTTTGTTTGTTTGTTTGTTTGTTTGTTTGTTTGTTTGTTTGTTTGTAGGTTATGAAGCCACAGGAAAAAAGTATATCATTTTGCTCTCCTTATACTCAGAGTTCTAATCAGGTCACATTTTGTCTCCATGGTCCCTCTCAGGAGGAAGAGAGTATTATGAATAAAATACTCTGCTGTTATTAGTGCCAGTGTGTGTGCAAACAAATGTACAGATGACTCTACAGGGATTAACTGGCAGTTTATTGTGGACAGTTCAATTCAACAAAATTATACTGGGCATGACGACAGTGTCATGTGTTTCTTCAGAAATTCATCAGCCCTTATCTGCTCCAAATCTGCAGATTTGGCAGCAATTACGGTGATTTACTGGCTGAGGGTTTGTAACTGTCCATCTGGTGACTGCTCCAATCTTTTGTATAAATTTCATTTGAGAATCAATGCCAATATCATTGTTGTTTTCCAGCCTGGCTGTCTTTACTTGGCAGCATTCCTGTTTTTGTTTTAACAGACTGTGGGCTTTTTGACATCAGAACCAGCCAGGAGTATCACTTCACTTGAACTGTTGAAAGTGCAGCCCATCCATCTTCCTGTGTCAGACAATGTCAAACCAGGTTTAATGAGTGCTACTATAAGTTATACCATTACAAGTAGGGTGCATCATTCAGGATTTTAATGCTAACCCTAACCCCAACCTTTTCTCTGGGTCATTTAAAAGATCAAATTTCAGAATGCTGTCCAATGTCATTCAGTTTCATGTTTTGTGGATGGGGCAAAGATTTTAATTAGCCTTAGAGATCCATCTCTGCCAGCACAGGGCTGCAGGATCATGGAGAAGATGGAGTTCAGAACATCCATCTTATTTTGTTTACTTGCCAACTCTGACTATATCTTCACTTTTCTCTCTCTCTCTCTCTCTCTCTCTCTCTCTCTCTCTCTCTCTCTCACACACACACACACACACACACACACACACACACACATAGAGAGAGAGAGAAATAAAACAAATGTTAAGGAAAAAAAGAAGCGTCAACTCAGAGCTTATAGGCAGTAAGGGATCCTGTGGGACTTGTTGTCTGCACACAGGCTGCTTTTGCTGGCAATTCTTATGTTTTCAGAGGTGAAAGAGAGGAAATATATATGGTCAAAGTTTGGAGAGAAATAAGTATGTGACTTTTCTTGCTGCTAAATCCTGATGATTTTTTTTCTCCTTATAGTCTGAAATACCTGAACCTACCACTACCATTGTTATGGGACAGTATGTATTGGATGTATCAGAATAATGTACAGTCTTACATTCTTAATTCAAATATGAAAGGCCAAAGATTCTTATGTTTCTGTTTTTATTTCTTCTTTTATTATGTTGCTTGATATGGACAAAATTCTCTTCTTCTTCGATTTGAAAATTTTACCATTTTCACAGGTCAGAGTTTTTGACAGAGCCACAAAATTCAGCACAGGCATAGATCCCATATTGGAATGGGGTGCTTGGCTTTTGGAAAGTATCAGAAGTATGGTTGCCACATAGCAATGCTCCAATGTGGGTCATTTGTCCACAGGAAAGAGGTCAGGGTCCTTTTTATTTTTAAGTCATTAGGTTGTGCAGACCCCCTCCTTGGATTGCCACCTTAACATGGAACAATGTGGTTTTCGTCCTGGTCATGGAACACTGGATCAGCTCTTTATGCTTGCAAGGGTACTGGAGGGTGCATGGGAATTTGCCCAACTGGTCTACATGTGTTTTGTGGACCTGGAGAAGGCTTACAACCATGTCCCTCGCAGTGCCCTGTGGGGGGTGCTTTGGGAGTATGGGGTCCAGGGCCCACTACTGTGGGCCATTCAGACCTTGTATGACCGGAGCAGGAGTTTGGTTCACATTGCCGGCAGTATGTCAGACTCATTCCTGGTGCATGTGGGACTCCACCAGGGCTGCCCTTTGTTGCCAGTTCTGTTCTTAACTTTTATGGACAGAATTTCTAGGTGCAGCCAAGGGGCGGAGGGTGTCCAGTTTGGTGGCAGCAGGATCACATCTCTGCTTTTTGCAGATGATGTGGTCCTGCTGGCTTCATCAATCTGTGACTTACAGCCTGCGCTGGGATGGTTTGCAGCCGAGTGCAAAGTGGGTGGGATGAGGATCAGCATCTCCAAGTCTGTGGCCATGGCGCTCAGCCGGAAAAGGGTGGAGTGCCTACTCCAGGTCAAGGGGGAGTTGCTACCTCAAGTGGAGGAGTTTAAGTATCTCGGGATTTTGTTCATGAGTGAAGGTAAGGGGGAGCGGGAGTTGGACAGACAGATCGGGGCAGTGTCAGCAGTGATGCGGACGCTAAACCGGTCTGTTGTGGTAAAGAGAGAGCTGAGCCAAAAGACAAAGCTCTCAATTTACTGGTCTATCTGCGTTCCCACTCCCACTTATGGTCACAAGCTATGGGTAGTGACCGAAAGAATGAGATCACGGATACAAGCGGTAGAAATGAGTTTTCTCTGCAGGGTGGCTGTACTCTCCCTTAGAGACAGGGTGAGAAGCTTGGTCATTCGGGACAGACTCAGAATAAAACCGCTGCTCCTCCACATCAAAAGGAGTCAGTTGAGGTGGTTTGGGCATCTTGTTAGGATGCCCCCTAGACGCCTCCCAAAGGAGATTTTCTGGGCATGCCCCACCAGGAGGAGACCCTGAGGCAGACCCAGGACATGCTGGAGAGATTACATCTCTCGCCTGGCCTGGGAATGCCTCGGTATTCCCCTGGAAGAGCTGGTGGAGACAGCCGGGGAGAGGGAAGTCTGGGCTGATCTGCTTAGGCTGCTACCCCCACAACCCGGATCTGGATAAGCAGTAGAGGATGGATGGATGGATGGATAGATAGATGGATGGATGAAAGGTTGTGCAAACCAAACCACAGGATTCAAAGATATGAAACTCAATAATTATGTACTACATGGGGAATCTAGAAACACTCTCGCAACCAACCAGAATATCATTGCAACCACCTTGCAACAATCTAGCAACCACCTGGGATCATATTGAAACCTTGTAGCAACATCATAGCAATCACCTGGTACCCCATATCAGCCACCTAGCAACAGTCTAGCAACCAGCTGAGTTTTCTTAGTAACTGAATAGCTACAATCCTGCAACCAACTGGGATCATATTTAAACATCCAAGAAACACCGTAACAGCCACCTAGGACCCCATAACAGTCACCTAGCAACACCTTAGCAACCAACCTAGTAAACACTGTCTGTGAAATTGCTGATCAGCTAATCAAACTCTTCCACTGATTTTCTGATTACCCAACTAAAAGGCATGTATATGACTGGTATTACCTTAAATATATTGTGCATACTTGGAACTAAGTTGTTCATTTAAAATTAATGGCACTTGTATTGCTTTGGCTTAAAAAAAATATTCTGATGGCATTAAGTAGGAATTCATTCTGTACACCATACAAACAAACAAACAAACAAACAAACAAACAAACATTTATCCTACTGCTTCACCCTAGTCAGGGTCATGGTTGATCTATAGCCTATCCTGGAAACACTTGGTGGGGATAAAGCCTGGATTGGACGCCAGTCCATCTACAGGCATGTTTTAAGGAGGTGGGAAGAAACTAGAAAACCCAGAGGACACCCATACTGACAGATGGTAACCTGAGCTGATAAAATATTTATTTTTTTATTATATGGATTAATCTGTATGCATTGTGCAATATTAGAACATATATGCATATATAGAACATATAACATGGAAGGAAAAAGCAGTGGCACTGTTATGCTGTGAGAGGCATTTTGTTGGTATGATTGTGGGTCACTTCTTACTTTGAAGGGAAGGGTCACCACCAATCAAAACAAAGTTCTTCTGATTGATTACCTTTATCCTATAAGGGAACACTTCTATCCTGGATGGGGACATTGTCATCTTCCAAGATGAAAATGTCCTTATCCACAGGGCATGTGGTCAAGTCAAGTTTGTTTGTATAGTGCCTTTAACAATAGACATTGTCCCAAAGCAGATTTACAGAATTTGAATGACTTAAGACATGAGCTAATTTTATCCTTAATCTATCCCCAATGAGCAAGCCTGTGGTGATGGTGGCAAGGAAAAACTCCCTCAGATGGCATGAGGAGGAAACCTCGAGAGGAACCAGACTCAAAAGGGAACCCATCCTCATTTGGGCAACAACAGACAACATGACTATAACATTAACAGTTTTAACATGAAGTCAGTTTCGTTGATGTTATAACTCTTCATTGATGGAAACTTGAGTGCAAAACTGTTCATGATAACTTCAGTCCTAAAGTTAGCAAGTCAACTGTAGTCCTCAGCCATAAAAGCATGACTGTAAGTGTCCAGAGCGTCTTCCAAGTGTGACTTTCAACTGTCCATATGGGGCCGTCCTCCACAGGAGCAATGTGATGAGACTCCAACCAGACATAGGGGTGGATCAGGCAGGTCTGAGGAGCAGAAGAGGTCAGCATCTCGATCTCAGGATTGACATGTAACTCAGAAGGACAGATTTATTTATTTTTTTTGTGGGGGGAGAGAAAACACAGGTTGTTAGGTATGCCCAATGTCACCTGAATAAGTAGGAACAGTATACATTTTGTGCTGAGTACAAGCAGGGACTCTGGCAAAACTAACTATGACAGCATAACTAAAAAGGGAGAGCCAGAAGGTAACACAGGCATGAGGGAGCCCCGGGACATAAAGCAGCCAGCCACTACACCGTCAACAAACTCGAGTGAGAAAGCAAGTGGGGTACTGACCTCACCACCTCCACTCTAATGCTGTGTGGATGCACATAGCTACTATTATTAACATAAAAAAATACCTGTTCAATTTGTGGAAGCCTGATAAGGGCTCCCAAAATCATTGTACATGGCACTCACATAGATCTGGCTTTTCTGCTTAACATTTGTGCCCAGAACAGGTAGTTAAGATGTGATGTGCCAGAAATATGCGTGAATGATAAGATGGTGATTAATCACTATGTCAGGATGCAAGCACTTATGGATGTATGTGCAGGGGAGAGCGGGGAACACAGACTGGCAAACAAATTCAAAAAGCTAGACGAAATCAAAGTCGAGGGACAGGCAGGGGTCGATCGTTCGGCAGAGGGCTAGACTGAAGAGTAATGAGAACAAGACAATAACAAGGGTTGAGAACATGATAAGGCAGACAGAATAACAAGGCTTGGTATGACAGTTAAGACACTGAACATTACTTCGGATTGAGTGAGTGTGGGAGAGGTGTTTATATAGCGTGGGCTGATTAACCAGAAAATGAGTGACAGGTGTAATTAATAGGCAGGCGATAGAGGGCGCTGTGGTTCTTGGGTGTTGTAGTTCAGATTGGCCATGTCTGTAGTCTGACTGGAAGTGGCGCTCTGTACTGCGTTACTAACAGGACCCCCCCACCCCCATCCGAGGAGCTCGCTCTAGGAGCTACTGTAGAATATCCCTTAGGTGTAGGTGGAGCACAGAGGATGGCAGGACAAAGCTTAAGGTAAGGAACAGGCTTTATTGCCAGACTTTTCAGTTTAACAATATTTCCCAAAACACACACACACGCTGTGTTCTTGTCTCGGGAAGAGCCTCCCTCTGCTCTCCCTCTGTCTCCTTAAATAGGGCGCAGTTACTGGGAAGACACACAAAAACACAGGTTAATTACCGTCAGGTGTAGTGATTCTGCCACTCACCTTCCCTGGCTCCACCCTCCTGTCACAGACCGGCGCTTGACCACGCCCCTGCTGCCACATACCCCCACCGCCCGACTCAGGCCGGGCGGCCATCCGGCCCGCAGCCGACTCCCCCCCCCCCCTTGGCGGGAGAAGAAGTCCACCACGACCATCTGCGCCCCCGGCCTGTGGACCACCTTGAAATTGAAGGGTTGGAGTGCCAGATACCAACGGGTGATCCGCGCGTTGGCATCTTTCATGCGGTGGAGCGACTGGAGGGGCGTGTGGTCCGAACAGAGGGTGAAAGGGCGCCTCAGCAGGTAGTAACGGAGGGTGAGGACCGCCCACTTGATCACTAGACATTCCTTTTCAATAGTGCTGTAGCGCCCCTCACACACCGACAGCTTCCTGCTAATGTACAGGATGGGGCAGTCCTCCCCCTCCACCTCCTGGGACAACACCGCCCCCAGCCCTCTGTCTGACGCGTCGGTCTGCAACACAAAAGGGAGAGAAAAGTCAGGGGAGTGTAATAGTGGCCCCCCCACACAGTGCAGCCTTTACCTCAGAGAAAGCCCGCTGGCACTGCTCCGTCCACTGGACCGGGTCTGGTGCCCCCTTTTTAGTGAGGTCAGTCAGTGGGCTGGTGATGTCCGAATAATTAGGTATAAACCTACGATAGTAGCCAGCCAGCCCCAGGAACTGTCTCACCCCCTTTTTGGTCTTGGGCCTTGGGCAGGCCGCAATCACTGCTGTCTTATTAATTTGGGGACGCACCTGCCCATTGCCCAAGTGGAAACCCAGATACTGTACTTCCACCCGCCCAATTGTACACTTCTTCGGGTTGGCAGTGAGACCCGCCCACCTCAGCAACCTAAGGACTGCCCTCAGGTGTTGCAAGTGCCGCTGCCAGTCATTACTATAAATGATTATATCGTCCAGATATGTGGCCGCATAGGTGGCATGGGGCCGGAGGACCCTGTCCATCAGCCGCTGAAACGTAGCAGGCGCCCCAAACAGCCTAAAAGGAAGTGTGACGAATTGGTGTAAGCTGAACAGAGTGGAAAAGGCCGTTTTTTCCTGGGATAGTGGAGTCAAGGGGATCTGCCAATATCCCTTCGTCAAATCCAGTGTCGAATAAAAGCGAGCCGTGCCTAGTCGATCGAGCAGCTCGTCAATACGAGGCATTGGGTACGCGTCGAATTTAGACACCGCGTTGACTTTTCTATAGTCCACACAGAACCGGACCGACCCGTCGGCCTTGGGGACCAAGACCACCGGGCTGCTCCAGTCACTGTGGGACTCCTCGACAATGCCCATTTTGAGCAAGGTCTGAAGTTCTTCCCAAACCACCTTTTTTGTGTGTTCGGGTAGCCTGTTATGGCGGCTACGCACTACCACCCCCAGGGGCGTCTCTATGTGGTGCTCTATGAGGTTAGTGCGACCGGGCAGGGGCGAGAACACATCCGAAAACTCGGCCTGCAACTGGGCGACCTCCGTGAGTTGGGTCGGGGAGAGGTGGTCTCCACAGGGGACCGGAGAGGTACGTGATGCCAATGTCCCTTTTTGAACCTCCGGCCCCAGCTCCGCCTTCTCCGGAACTACTGACACCAACGCCACGGGGACCTCCTCGTTCCAGAGTTTAAGCAGATTGAGGTGGTAAATCTGTAGCACCCCACCCCTGTCTGTTCGCCTCACCTCATAGTCAATCTCCCCGACTCACCGTGCGACCTCAAATGGTCCTTGCCACTTGGCGATCAATTTGGATCTCGACGTGGGCAACAGGATGAGTACCTTATCTCCCGGAGTGAACTCTCTAAGGCACGTACCCTTGTTGTACAGGCGGGCTTGCCGTTCCTGGGCCTGCCGCAAATTCTCCCGAGTTAGGTGGGTGAGAGTGTGGAGTTTTGCGCGCAGGTCCATAACATATTAGATTTCGTTTTTGCTTTGTGAAGGTCCCTCCTCCCAATTTTCCCACAGCACATCTAGGATGCCGCGCGGCTTACGCCCATATAACAGTTCGAACGGGGAGAACCCTGTGGAGGCTTGGGGGACCTCTCGCACTGAGAACAGCAAGGGTTCGAGCCACTTATCCCAATTACGTGCGTCCTCACTTACGAATTTTTTAATAATATTCTTGAGGGTGAGGTCGAACCGTTCTACTAAACCGTCCGTTTGTGGGTGATACACACTGGTGCGGATCGGCTAAATCCCCAATAACCCATACAGTTCGCGCAGTGTCCGTGACATAAATGTAGTGCCTTGATCAGTCAGAATCTCTTTCGGGATTCCAACTCGGGAGATGATGCGGAAGAGTGCCTCCGCAATACTGCATGCAGAGATATTGCGCAGAGGCACTGCTTCCGGGTATCGCATTGCATAGTCCACCAGGACTAATATAAAGTGGTACCCTCATGCTGACCGATCTAATGGCCCGATGAGATCCATCCCAATTCTTTCGAACGGGGTCTCGATTAGAGGTAGAGGGCGCAAAGGCGCTTTTGGATGGCCGCTGGATTTACTAATTGGCATTCGCGGCAAGCCGTACACCACCTACGGACATCGCCGTGAATCCCCGGCCAATAGAATCAGGCCATCATTCGGGCTAGTGTCTTATCCTGCCCTAGGTGTCCAGCCATGGGATTAAAGTGAGCCGCCGGGAATACCAATTCCCGGCGGCTCTTTAGAATTAAAAGCTGGGTGACTCGCTCTTTCGTCTGAGTGTCCTGCATCACTCGGTATAATCTATCCTTTATAATAGAGAAATAGGGGAAGGATGGGGTGGCGTTTGGCTGGAGCATTTGACCGGAGCATTTGACCATCAATTACTCTCACTTGGTCGAACGCATGCCGCAGAGTCTCATCTCGCGATTGTTCTAATGGGAAATCCGCGAGGGATTCCCCAACAGAAAGAGGAGGAGCCGGTGGCTCCTCACTCTGTCGCGGAGATGATGTAGACAGCTCTGCGACAGCAGCTCCAGCCAAAGCGACACCGGGACCTCCCCCTGTCAAATGGCAGGACCCACTCTTCACTAGGTGCGTCATTAAACCCCGAAATCCCGGCCAATCAGTCCCCAAAATTAAAGAGTGGTTAAGGCGAGGATTAACCGCCGCCTTCACTATAGATTTTTCCCCTCTGAAAAATATGTGGACCGACACCAAAGGGTATCTGTGAACATCCCCGTGCACACACAACACCTTCACCCCCTGTGCTCCCCCCAATGCCTAGTGTTGCACCAGGCTTTGGCGGATCGAGGTCTGATTGCAACCAGAATCCACCAACGCCTGATATGAAGCCCCTTGGACACTCACCGGTATGCGATACGCTCCGGCCCGATTGAGGGCAGCCTCTGGCGCGTCGGGGATCCATACCACCGCGCCCACCTCCATTGCTGCACACTGTTGTTGCAGGTGGCCTGGCTCCCCGCAGCGCCAGCAAACCAGCCCGGGCTTTCCCTCTGCACCGGTGCTCTGGGGCTCACTCACCTGAGGGGGAGGAGAGACAGACACAGAAGGGAGAAACAGGAGGGCACCACGGGTGCGGCGGGCCAGCTGGGATGGAGCCGGCCCCTGTCTCCGTGGTGGGGGAATGGGGCGAGGACGGGACACAGAAGGGAGGGGAGAGAGAGAGAAGAGGAGAGAAGAGAAGACGTCATCAGCTGTCCTGCCACCGGAACAGCCGCCAAATGATCCTCCGCCAGTCCTACGGCCTGATCCAGCGACGCCGGGCGGTGGCACTGGACCCACTCTGCGGTTCCGGCTGGTAAGCGGGCGATGAACTGCTCCAGCACCACCTGATCGATGATTCCCTCGGCGTCGCGATCGTCGGCCCTCAGCCACCGCCAGCAGGCGTCCCGGAGCTGCTGGCTGAACACGAACGGCCGGCCGACTTCCTCCAATCACAGCGCGCGGAAGCGCTGGCGCTGTTGTTCTGGTGTGCGCCGCACGCGCTGGAGGATGGCCCGGCGGAGGTCCGTGTAGGCCAGCCGGCGGTCGGCAGGGAGCTGTAGCGCGGCCAGCTGCGCCTCTCCCATCAGGAGGGGGAGGAGGCGCACTGCGCGCTGCTCCATCGGCCACCCCGAGGCTTCGGCGACCTGTTCAAACAATGTGAGGAATGCCTCGGGGTCGTCCTGCGGGCCCATCTTGGTCATGGTGAGGGGAGATGGGCCCGCGGCCGGGGCGCTGGTGGACCCCGCTGACGCGAGGAGATGCCGGAATGCCGCGCGATCTTCCTGCTGGGCCAGCACCAGGGCTTCGAAGCACCGCTCTTGTTCCTTTCGGAGCGTGACGAGCACCTGGTGCTGGCTTTGCTGAGCCGTGGTGAGGGCGTGGACCAGGTCGGCGAACGGGGAGGATTCCATGGGGCTGCTGGGTTGGTGCTCCACCTTTTTCCGGGTTTCAGCACCACTGTAGAATGTCCCTTAGGTGTAGGTGGAGCACAGAGGACGGCAGGACAAAGCTTTAGGGAAGGAACAGGCTTTATTGCCAGACTTTTCAGTTTAACAATATTTCCCAAAACACACACACACGCTGTGTTCTCGTCCCGGGAAGAGCCTCCCTCTGCTCTCCCTCTGTCTCCTTAAATAGGGCGCAGTTACTGGGAAGACACACAAAAACACAGGTTAGTTACCATCAGGTGTAGTGATTCTGCCACTCACCTTCCCTGGCTCCGCCCTCCTGTCACAGACCGGCGCTTGACCATGCCCCCACTGCCACAGCTACATTCTTCCTAGGACACCCCCTCCTTCTGGGTGCAGGCTTGTCAAGGTGTTGGTTGTGAAACTCTTGAGTAGGGAGAGCGTCTAGGATGTCCTTAGCTCCCACCCAGCTTCATTCCTCTGGTCCATAGCCCTCCCAATTTGCCAGGTACTCTAGTTGATCTCTTCTACGTCTAGAGTCTAGGATCCAGTTTACCTGGTAGATGGGTTCTCCTTCTGGGCCAGGAGATGGGTGGTCGGGGGTGGGCATGTTCTCAGACAGGGGACCCTGGATGGAGGGTTTGAGGCAGGAGACATGGAAGGTGGGTGACAGACGACTGTCAGGTGGGAGCGCAAGTCTATAGGAAACCTCGTTGATGCACCGGAGCTCCTTGTATGATTCGATGTAGCATGCCTGTAATTTTCAGCATGTGTTGGGTAAACCAGGCATGTGTTGTCCACCAGGGGGTGGACACCCATACCTGATCACCAGGAGAGTAGTTGGGGTTGTTGCTCCAGTGCTTATCAGTGTATGCCTTGTACTTGGCATTAATTGACATGATGTGTTGGTGAACTTCCTGCCAAATCAACTGGCTATGAGTGAACCACTTTTCCACGGCCTACACCCATGCTGGAGAGTCATCCCAAAACCATGGAGGTTGGTAGCTGAGCATACACTGGAAAGGTGTAAGTTGTGTGGCTGAGAGAGTTTTGCATGTATTCAGCCCATGGGCTGAATTAGGCCCAGTCCTGATTCTGAGAAGATTCTGAGGAAACATCCCATTTCTTGGTTGGCTCTTTCTACCTGGCCATTTGACTGGGGATGATATCCCGAAGTGAGGCTCATGGAGACCCCTAGCCACTCCATGAAGCTGGCCCACAGACAAGAGACAAATTGAGGGCCATGGTCACTGACTATGTCTTCTGAGATGCCGAAGTATCGGAACACGTGCTGGAACAATAATTGCTGCTGGGATGACCAGTGGCAGAAGTGTGTGCCCATGTGACGAGTCTGCTCCTGAGATGATTAGGGACATACAGGCGGCCCAGTGGGCAGTTGACTGGAGGATTCTGTGGTTGAGTCCCTTATCTCCTTGTTGGTCCCAGGTCTGGACAAAGCATTCAGGTGTCAGGATGGGATGAGGTTCCTGGTCATGAAGAGATGGGCTGAAGATGCATGACCGGGCATCAGCCTTGGTGTTTTTGGTGCCCTTCATGATAAGATATCATGAAGTTGAAACAGGTGAAGAACAGTGCCCAGCGGGCTTGACATGGGTTCAGTCTCTTTGCCTTCTTGAGATGATTTAGGCTTTTATGATCAGTAAAAATGACAAAGCGGTGTGTGGTCCCCTCCAACCAGTGCCTCCATTCCTCTAAGGTGAGCTTGTTGGCCAATAGCTCTTGGTTCCCACCATCATAGTTTCTCTTTGCTGGAGTGAGCTTTTTGGAGAAGAACACCACTGGGTGGAGCTTGGGCCTTTCACTGAAGTGCTGGGAGAGAACCCCTCCTACACCAATCTTGGAGTCATCCACTTCGACAGTGAAAGGTCGGGTAGGGTTCAGATGCTGAAGGATGGGGCTGTGGTGAAAGCCATTTTGAACCTGTCAAAGGCCTCTTTGGCTGTGGGGTTCCAGTGGAGGCATTTGGGTCCCTTCTTCAGGAGTGAGGTCAGGGGTGCCACGAGGATGCTGAACCCTCTAATGAAACAACGATAAAAGTTTGCGAAGCCTAGGAAATGTTGGAGCTTCTTCACTGAGGTGGTTACAGGCCAGGATGTGACTGCAGTTACCTTGGAGGGGTCCCTGCTGACCCCCTCAGCACTGATGTACCCCAGGAAGGAGATCTTACACATGTGAAATTCACACTTCTCAGCCTTGACATAGAGAGTTTTTAGACAGGCGCTTGAGTACTGATCAAACATGGTTAAGATGACTCTCTTCATCAGGGGAGTAGATCAGAATGTCATCGATGTAAGCTATGACATTAGTTCCCCAATATGTCTCACAGCACATCATTAATGAGGCACTGCAACATGCTTAGTGCCAAAGAGAGGCCATAAGGCATGACCCGGCACTCAAAATGGCCAGCGCTGGTACTGAAGGCACTCTTCCACTCATCGCCCTCGTGGCTGCAGACCAGGTTGGAGGCACTATGTAGGTCAAGCTTGGAGAAGATTGTGGCACTGCAGAGCTGTTCCAATGCAGAGGGCACAAGTGGAAGTGGATATGGATATGGATATTTCACTGATATCTGATTGAGTCCTCAAGTCTATACACGGACTAAGTTTGCCCACTTTCTTCTCCACAAAAAAGAATCCCATGGACACTGGTGAAGTGGATGGGCATATGTACCCCTGCTTGAGGGTCTCCTGTATGTACTCTTTCATAGCAGCTTGTTTGTTCTGGGACAGAGGGTAAATGTGGCTGTGTGGGGGGGAAGTACCAGGAAGGAGGTCAATGGCACAATCGTATGGATGATGTGGGGGTAGGCTGCAGGCTGCATGCTTTGCCCTTGCTGAAGACCTCCCCTAGGTACAGGTAGCATGCAGGGATCCCTTCCAGGGAGCCAGGGTGAGGACTCTCTATGGAGGTGGAGGAAAGATTTAACTGTGGACGTCGGAGGCAGTTCTGGAAACATGTTGGGGACCACTGGAGAATCTCCTTGTTCAGCCAGGAGATGAGTGGGTCATGAAGCTGTAGCTTTGGATAGACCAGGATGATGTCATGATGCTTGGTAGCTGTGACAAGGACTAAGATTTGTTCAGAGTGAAGAGCTCCCACCTGAATATACACGGGAGTGGTCTGGGAGGTGACAAGGCCCTCCCCTATGGGGCCTCCATTGATTGACTGGATGCTGAGTGGGCTCTGCAGTGAGTTTGTGGGCAGATTGAACCTTGGGATGACTGAGCTGGCGATGAAGTTTCCCTCTGCCCCAGAGTCGATAAACACAGACAGCACATGGGTAGAGGAAGACAGTTTCAGTAATACTGGAAGCTTGAAAGATTGAGCTCCTAGTGATCTTATCAGATTCATCAAATGAGCCTTGGTCTCCTCTGAGCTGGTGTGCAGCAGGCAGACTGGACACTGGATGATAGGGTGACTGGAGCTCCCACAATAGAAGCACAAGCCCTCCTTCTTTCTCCAATCTCATTCGGAGCATTTCAGGTGAGCATGAGAAACTTCCATGGGAGAGGGAGAATTAGAGGCCATGGCAGGCTTGGATTCCTCCCAGAGGGATGGATGGATGGATGGATAGCAGATGGTCTGGCCAAATGGTGAGATCAACAAGAGTGTCCAGAGTGAGATGTTTATCGCGGTATGCAAGTTCCCTCAATACTGAGGGGTGAAGTCCTTGGCAAAACACCACTTTTAATGCTGGCTCATTCCATCCACTGGTGGCTGTAAGAGTCTGGAAATCTAGGGCATTATTGGCGACTCTCCTTGAACCTTGGGTGATGGTGAGCAGGCTCTCAACAACTTCAATTCCCTCCAGTTAGTGATCAAATACACGCTTGAATAACTCAAGAAAGCTGTTGTAGGAGGTGGTGTGTTTGCCTCTGCTCCTCCACACTGCACTGGCCTATTGTAGCACTTTGTCAGTTAAAAGCTAAAGAAATCCGGTGATCTTACATTCATCCAAGATGTGTGGGAGTGAGGAGAAGTACATGGAGCACTGAAGCAGAAACTCCTTGCAGCTGAGCGCATCCCCGGTGTACTTCTTGCAGGGTGAAAGTGGGAGCATGGGACTCAGAGGAGCTTTGGGGTGCATTCGGAGGGCCTGCAGCATCATAGCAGCGAGCTGAGCCATCTTGGTGTTGAGATCGGCAAGCATCTGCTGATGTTCTCCTAAGAGGCACCCCTGACCGATCAAAGCAGTCTGCTGTGCCTCCTCTGCTGCATCCATATGTGGCAAAGTATCCTGTCAGGATGCAGGCACTTACGGGTGTATGTGCAGGGGAACACGGGGAACGCAGACTGGCAAACAAATCCAAAACACTAGACAAAATTGAAGTCGAGGGACTGGCAGGGGTCAATCGATCGGCAGACAGAATAATGAGGGCTAGACTAAAGAGTAACGAGAACAAGACAATAACAAGGGTCGAGAACACAATAAGGTAGGCAGAATAACAAGGCTTGGTATGACAGGTAAGACACTGAATGTTACTTCGCATTGAGTGTGGGAGAGGTGTTTATATAGCATGAGCTGATTAACCAGGAAATGAGTGACAGATGTAATTAATAGGCAGGCGATAGAGGGCACTGTGGTTCTTGGGTGTTGTAGTTCAGATCGGCCATGTTTGTAGTCTGACTGGGAGTGGCGCTGTCTATCGCGTTACTGACACACCACACCTTCCAAATTGCATTCCACTTTACCTGACCTCTTCACTCATATTTTTTCTGAAAATACCAAATACATTTTGGAAACATTTATGACTTTGTGATATACAGAAGCTCTCGATGAACAGCATTATGCTTAGAATCATGAAAACATAAACTTAATTTCCCCCACAGTTCAAAGACATGCAGTTAGGTTAATATGGGGCGACCTTGGGCTGAAGTGCCCTTGAGCAAGGTACCTAATCCCTAAGTGCTCCCTGGGCACTGTAGTATGGCTGCCCATACACATTTGTAATAAGTTCATGCACAAAGTAACATCAAAGCTCTGGGTATGTGTGTGTGCTCACTTGTCCCTGTGTGTTCACTGCTTCAGATGGGTTAAATGCAGAGGATGAATTTCACTGTGCTTGAGTGTGCATGTCGCAAATAAAGGGTTCTTCTTCTTAATTTGCCATGTGATATTTGAAAGAAGCCAAAATTGCCACCTGCCTCATCATAAATTCTTACTTACCTGTAGATTATACAAGTACTTGAATGGGGGCGCCATGGTTGTGCTGTGGGTGGCATTGCCACTTCACAGCTCCAAGGTCCCCAGTTCTATCCAGAGCTTGGGTTACTGCCTGTGTGAGGTCCCCCCTGATGCTCAAAAACATGCACATAGGTGGATCAACTACACGAAACTGCCCCTGGGTGTGAATGAGTGTGTTAATGTGTGTCTGCATGATGCCCTTTGATGGACTGTTGAGCAATCCAGGGTGAATCCTCTCACCTTGGCTATGGATCCAGCATGACCCTGACCAGCATAGATGAATGAAGTGCAATTCCCATTAAACCATCATCTCCTACTTTTCTTAACATTCAATCTAACCACACTCAGTGGAAGCTCTGGAATTTTTCTATGCTGTCCCCTGTGGTCTATACGAAAACTCTAGCACTCTCAGTTCATTAATCTTTAAAAGCTCTTTTTTAAAACTATGTTTGGCTATAAAACTCCATGTTTTATGTGAGTCACTTTGCAGGGGAGACCACCGCTAATGGTTTGGGGACAAGAGAAGCATGACAAGCACAAGCATCTTTTTTTTTTTTTAATTTACAAATGACCAGGAGTTAAAGAGGATTTCAAATACAGTATCTTCCATTCAGAGGCATATTAAAGTGGTGGTGGTGGTGGTGGTGGTGGTGGTGGTGGGGGGGGGGGGTTGAGGTGAAATGACAAATTTCTTTGAATGATGGACTCTAAAGAGCACCGTACATTCATGCAGTGAATTACGAGATCTTGGAGTATTTGTAATAAGTTCATGCACAAAGTAACATCAATGAATATTTTACAGATGGTTAGCATATGTGGCTTTTGACAAACTAGGTTAACTGTCACAAATATATCAGGAATAGCTGTCATTGGTGTTAATAAATTTTGTGAATGGCTTTGCAACAAACTGTACATTGCCTCATCTGTAAATATCCAGGTATCAGGCATATGAAAGAGAAACCAAGTATTACCTTGGTTCTTGCTGTTTGTTTCTAATATCCCTACAAATCCAAATATTATCAAGAGCATTGGATAAGGAATCTTGCTGCTTGTTGTAGTTAATCAATTTAAACATGCCCAGATGGAAATCTGAAGAAAAAAAAATACTTTGTTTTAAATTCTGTGTATGTACCAAGAGCATCAATTTATATTTTCCAAATGGTTAATTGAATGAGAACACTGCTGCTGCAATGCTATCCTATGTGGAATGCATAACTCAGGTATATGTGCAATAATCCATGACTTGCAATTTTTAATGAGTGTCATATTTGCAGTAAGAGCAATATTTGCTGTATATCTGCCTTATATGTCTCATCTCATTATCTCTAGCTGCTTTATCCTGTTCTACAGGGTCGCAGGCAAGCTGGAGCCATACCTGTCAACTTTGAGGTTTGAAAAAAAGGGATATTTCCCAGATTTTTAATTCAAAATAAGGGAACATTTCGGAAAGTCATACCCTTCACCAAAAGAGGGTGCGTAGTTGAATGGGGGGCAATTTTCTATCTAGTATTTGTGATTTCCTGTACTCTGGTGCATGTTGGTGATAGCCAAGACCCAAACTCAATATGCTTATGGTTTATAGAGTGCATTTGTGAATAAACTATACATTTATTTTTATTTGCTTTCAGTGGTACCAGTTATTTCCCAAATTAAGGGCTAAAATAAGTATCTTATGTTAAAATAAGAAAGGTCATTATATAACCAGTCAATAAATTCAATTCCATTGCAATTTATGGTTTTACCATAGTCATGGCCTCAGAACAATAGATAGATAGATAGATAGATAGATAGATAGATAGATAGATAGATAGATAGATAGATAGATAGATATTAAACCAAGAGTGATTTAAAATGGGTAAGTTTCAGATAGAAAATAAAATAGACAATGAGTGGATAAAACAGTTAATACACCAATTAGTTTACACTAGGCTATTTATAAGGTCTTAGCCAGGACATACTTAATGTAAACATGTGTAGCTTACCTTTGATTATTTGGGAGGCTTTCGTTTTCTCCATGGAAAATTTCTTTGCGATGGAAGAGTCTGGGAACATTCCAGCCACGCACTTGTTGAAATCATCAAAGAAAGAGAGGCTAATGTTTTTCTTAGCTATTAGCATCACCATCTTCACCTCAGACCTAATCAGTGTTGCCAGATACTGCTGACGTTTTCCAGCCCAAAATATGTTCAAAACCCGCCAAAATGCACTTGAAACTGCCCAACTTGGGCGGGAAACCTCCCAGTCTGGCAACACTGGACCTAATCACTTGCTCAGCCTCGCCTCCGGACGGAGTTCTGTAATTACTGATGCCTGAGAGGGCGGGGACGTGAATTCATGGCCCGACTTCCTGCTGTAAACTCCTGTCAGAGGCGCGTCATGAATTCTGGACCTACCGACTTTTTTATATTGTGAAAATACGGGATATTTTTGGGAAAATAAAAAAACGGGAAGACAGCGGGAAATAAGTCAAAATAAGGGATTTCCCGGGAAAAACGGGAGGGTTGACAGGTATGGCTGGAGCCTATCCCAGCTGACTACGGGCGAAAGGCGGGGTACACCCTGGACAAGTCGCCAGGTCATCACAGGGCTGACACATAGACAGCCATTCACACTCACATTCACACCTACGGTCAATTTAGAGTCACCAGTTAACCTAACCTGCATGTCTTTGGACTGTGGAGGAAACCGGAGCACCCAGAGGAAACCCACACGGACACGGGGAGAACATGCAAACTCCGCACAGAAAGGCCCTCGCCGGCCACGGGGCTCGAACCCGGACCTTCTTGTTGTGAGGCGACAGCGCTAACCACTACACCACCGTGCCGCCCCTGCCTTATATGTGCAATATTTATTTGTGTTGTACGTTGCACTTGTGTTGTTTTGTACTGATGTATTTACTGTTTATTTCTTATTGAAATATTTGTGTGTGTGTGTGTGTGTGTGTGTGTGTGTTTAGGTATCAGGATTTTTAAGGAATTGTTTTGTGTGAAAAAAATATGACAAGACTTTTGAGTCCTTGATTCATTTGAATCCTTGAGTATCATGTTATTTGCATAAGCAGAAAACTACCTACTTTGAATATAGAAAGGTGTAGAGCTCTTTGAAGTGTGGGTGGAGCACAGAGGACGGCAGGACAACGCTTCAGGTGCTAATAGGCTTTTTATTGCCAGACTTTTCAGTATAACAGCCAGTTTTATTCTGTTAGCGAAACACACACACTGTGTTCTTGTCCCGGGATGAGCTCTCCTCTGCTCTCCCTCTGCCTCCTTAAATAGGGTGCGGTTCCTGGGAAGACACACAAAACACAGGTTACCGTCAGGTGTAGTGATTCTGCCACTCACCTTCCCTGGCTCTGCCCTCCTGTCACAGACCGGCGTTTGACCACGCCCCCGCTGCCACAAAAGGTTATTCATTTTTTGGTCTTAGACTGAGTGAAAAACTGTTTTAGCATATTTTAAAGGATGTACTGTGGAAAATATCACTTCTTAGACCTTGGTTTGCCATTATGTTGTCTGATAACACTATGTACTGAATAACAAATCCAGTTTGATAAAGTTCCTTCTATTCTAACTTAAACCAATGTAATTCCTCTGTCATGTTTAGTCCATCATGTGTTCATATCACTACATGACTGCCAGCACAACTGACTCCTTATGTTAACTGTAATCTGGTTATCTTAGAGGTGGCACGGTGGTGTAGTGGTTAGCGCTGTTGCCTCACAGCAAGAAGGTCCTGGGTTCGAGCCTAGCAGCTGATGAGGGCCTTTCTGTGTGGAGTTTGCATGTTCTCCCTGTATCTGTTTCCTCTGGGTGCTCTGGTTTCCTCCATGGTCCAAAGACATGCAGGTTAGGTTAATTGGTAGCTCTAAATTGACCATATGTGTGAATGGTTGTTGTCATTCACACCCGGAAAGCGTCCGGAGGAAACCCACGCAGACACGGGGAGAACATGTAAACTCTGCACAGAAAGGACCTCGCCAGCCACGGGGCTCGAACCCGGACCTTCTTGCTGTGAGGCGACAGCGCTAACCACTACACCACCGTGCCGCCCCAAGCAAACGATGAAACTGATAAAAGTTTCTTCTGGGTTCCCCTAAAGTGGTAAAAAAAAGGGTGGAAGAGCAAAGGATTTTACCAAAAGATGACAAGAAAGGTGGCTCTTGAACCTCAAAGGGAGCAAAGCTGAGGAATGTTCAAGTTTGCAGTGAAAGAATGAAGTTGAAGTTGGAGTTGAAGAATGCTCAAGTTTCACTTTGTGAAAGGTTTCTAAATTCCTCTGATTTATTTCGTTTGGATTTGAAAATGACTTTTCTCATCATTTTCCAGTATTTTGCAATGTTTTGAAGTTCAGGAGATGCTTAAATCCTCAAATGTGTTTTTGTTTACTGTTTGATCACGGTCGCCAGTTGTAAACTAACATGTTTTTACTTTATTTATCAGGATGTCTTAGCAGTCTTTACAAGGACAGTGATGTAGATTGGGCTCCTATACTGAACTAGACAGATAAGATAATCGAGATGATCCATGTAAACACAAATGCAGCGCTCACGAGTTAACAGCACAAAACTGCTTCCCCGGCCATACAGTTACAGTGAGCCATGGCAACTTCTCCATTCTGTTTCACCAATACCCAGGTCTTTAGAGGTGTTTGTGGATCTTTGTGAATGATTTAGCTGGAAGAGAGGAGCAGGGAGGATTGAGAATTGAGGGGCTGTGGTTTGTTTATGCCCGATCCTAAAACTTGTAGCATCCTAGCAATCATCACAAAGATGCGTACAAAAAGCCCCAAAATGCCTACTTATCCAGGCATAGGGCACTTTCACACCAAAGGTTGCCTTAAAAGTCCCAAAAACAGTTGAAAATGAACTTCAATGTAATGCAAAAATCCATCCTGAATTCCATAGAATACATATTGGGTAACATGTACCTCAAGTATCAAGGCTACAAGTCATTTCAAATTCCAAAATTTATTAGTTTTAACATAGCAGGAAGGTAATATTCACAAATTTGGATTTTTTTACATTATCATTCAGATTTAAGCCTAATTGGTGGATTGGGTCCCCTACATTCCACCTAATTATTGCAGAGATGTTAATGGAACAAAGATACACCAAACTATCCATCAATGGTGGACATATTTTGGAAAATCTAGTTTTTGGTGAATTTTTTCAGTCTATTTTAGGAGTCACTTCACATATCAATAGAGCTAGAAATGAGAAATAGGTCCAGGAAATCAGCTAAAATGCCTTTTTAGAAAGATACACCAATCTGGTAGGTGACTAGAAAATTTCAACTTCATACTGTATCTACTTTCCGGTCACCGCGCAAATCAAATCAGGTCACAAAATCCATATTTCTGATCAGGAGAGGACAGAATGTTTAACATCACTTTTTCAAATGAAAAAATACTCCGGAAAACTATGGCAACAATTTTGAATATGTTTTCTGATTGAAAAAAGAACCTTTTGCACAGTTTCTTGGACCATTATATTATTTCTTGGACCTTTACAATAATGAAGGTTTAATTATCCTTATTATCCTAAAAGTACTTAACATATAAGTTAGCAATTTACATCCAAAACACCTGGAGCCACAAATTTCATATGTTAAACTATGCATTTGATGAGATCAAACATTTAACATCTAGTCAGTGAGAGAGAATTAATAGTGTTGGGAGTCTTGGGCATTTGTTCAGGAGAGGACATTTTTCTTTAACGCTTAATTTTCTCAGAAAATTAACCAATATTGTAACCTGGGCACATTTACATCCAAATTATTTGACTTGTCTGACCGACAGGTCTTTGTTTGTACTAGTACTAGTCCCCAGATGGTAACTTTGAGGTGAAAGTTCTTTCTCAAATTGCCACCTAGTTCAATCTCAGAAGTTCCTCATCTGTCTATTCTCGCTTTCCTACACATCAGTAGAAAAACCTGTCAAGAAGGCCTAATGCTACAAAAACTTAACTTTTTATCAAATAACAATGAACAACACATAACAGTGAAACACAACAACACCAAAACTATGCCTACTTATTTTCCAATGGCCATAATTGAACATGAAATTCCCCTGTTCTGGAGAGGACATCCCCTTTAACAACATTTTTATGTAAATGTATCTCAACCATGCATTTGAATGCGATAGTTTCTCATTGGTTTTATATTGTTGGGCCCTAATTAATCCAGTAAGAATATTTCTCCATAAAACTGAGGTAAGTTTTACAGATTATCCTAAGTTCTGGAGAGGACAGATTTTTAACGCAGATTCTACATCAGGATTTCGAATAGCTGAAAAACTCACTACCTGCTTAATAACAGTTCAAATTGAAAATGAGGTGAAAACAGTGATGAAAAACAATTTCTTAAATGTTATTCTAGACTGATAATGCACAACACATTATCAGTTACTCATGTTGTTCAGGAAAGGACAATCACTTTATTTGTTTTAACACGGAATGCCATGATTCAGTTAAATCACCATAGCGGCCAAACGAATTTACCGATTTTCATGAAATTTGGAATGGACATTTCTTGACTCACCCCCTATATAAGGAAGCAGCATGCTCAGCCATGCATGGGACAGAAATTATTTAATACTCAATGCAATATTTTAAAATTTAATTTGGGACTGCAGATTCTGTCAAAAACATGTTAAAAATGGCTAATATTTCCACAATAATGATAGGATGGAAGAACCACTGACTGTGTAGCTTCTTTCCAACCCTCAGACAAAAACAGTGAACAAAAGTGATACATTATGTCACATTTAGTTTACTTTTATGACCCTAGAAGCTAAACTTGAAAAAGGCAACCTTTGGTGTGAAAGTGCCCCATAAACAATACAGGCTCTATCTTGTAGCGTCTTGATCCCCAGATCTTTAACCTAGCCACATATAAAAAGTTGTATGCCTTCATGTTCTACGCTTTTCATCTGGGCCCTGTACTACGAAGCGGGTTTTCTGGCTTACCAGGGTAACTTCGAGAGTAACTTGATCACGTGCAGCGTAACTTCCCGATTAACCCATACTACGAAAGTTGGCTATGTTCAAACCGAGGTATGCTGCCATGGCAATTTACGCTGCATCTCAAACCTGCTCGTCTCAGGTTATGTTCTTGGTTAACCCAAGGTTTCCGATTAACCACACCCTTTTTAAACCCCACCTCTCCACCGACATTTCCTCTAGAGACAATGCTAGCGTACCTGGATGACCCGTGCGATATCGGAGCGCAGATTAGAGATGGGATTTATGGCTCTTTGATGGGATCCGCATCTTTGATCCGTTCTTTGAAAAGAGCCGTTCAAAAGACTGGCTCATTTGGCTCTTTTTAAATATTTATTCAGTTTAAAGAAGACAGCATCTAAAGAAGCCAGATCCCTCTGCTTAGACAGTGACATCAATATTTCTGGACATACCTTTTATATAAAGCAACCTAGACTTGCATTATTGTAACCCCTAAACGCTCATAAATAACCATTAAAAAACAATGAGGGCTTCAATGAATGTCCATGCAGAATGGCTTTTCTGTAAAAAAAAAAAAAAAGAACCCACTCAAGAACATAGTTATCAAGAACGCAAGAATATTTTATAGAAAAACACTTGTTTTACAAAAATATTTAAGTCTGAGATACAAAATAGATAAAACTACAATAAATATAACACAAGAACTAGTTATCACACAAGAACATTTTAATAGAAAAAAACAAACTTTCTATATTAAAAATATTGAAATTGTAACAAAAATAGATACAACTATAAACAGTCAGATAAATAGATAAAGTTATAACAAGAACACAAGATTATTTTAATAGGAAAAAAACAAACTATTAATGCAAAAAATATATTATTATTAGAAAAATAGATACAACTAGACAAACAGATAAATAAATGAAATATACAAAAATAGAACAAACAAAATGACGATAGAATAAATTAAATGAACGTCCGTGCAAAGTAGTTTTCCCACAATATTATCATTAATATCACACAACATTATAAACTATATACAAAACAATTTGAACTATTAGGCAAACAGATAAAACTTGAATAAATAAAAGGCAAATGAATGCTTGCCTGCACGCGTGCGTGCACACACACACACACACACACACACACCATTATGAATGATGTTTTTATATTTCATTTTCACCTGTTGCCAGGTGCGTTTGGCACTGCTGTTGCCTCTGAAATGTTCACAGGACATACACCAACTTAGTCAAAGGGACTGAACAGTCAGTCATCCTAATTCATGTGACTCTGTGCACATATCAGCTTAAGTAGGCTACTCCATGAATTTACCATACCAAATTTTATTCAGGATTTTTCGGACATTAAAGAAGCTATATGACTGGGGCCACGTCGAAGGACCATTTTCTGTGACTTGTGATTGATCATGAAGCTTTCTCTCATCCTATACTTCTGTTCTGGAACATGTAGAAGGGAGAATGTACTTACGCATTTACCCGATCGGCAATTCGTTGCCAACATGCTTGCCGCTCCTTATTGGCAGCCGCTGTGTTAGATTTTGCTCTTAATGTTGTTTTGAACTCCTCATAGCTTTGCATTATGACAGCGCATTCTTCCTCCGTGAATTACGGTGACTGTGCCATTGTGAACAGTGGTGATTTGCGCTGATAACTTCCCCTTTTACGTGAACGCGCATTAACCCTGATTAGGTTAACACAGGTTCAACAAATCAACTTTATAACTGGCGTCGTAGTACCGTTTAACCCCAAACAAGATAACCAGGTTTTGTCAACCCCGGTTTAGCAGGGGAACCCTGGGTTACTTCTGGGTAGGTTGACCTCCGTTTGTAGTACAAGGCCCTGTTTGTCCTGTAGAACAATGTCTGCAGCACCAGGTAGTTTGAGATGTCAGGGAACTCAATGGAAGGATAATTTTCTTCCTCTTTCTTTACTAAAAATCCTTCTTTACTAGCATGTAAGGATCTACGTTTGTAGTCAGAAGTTTACATACAGTGACATGAATATCATCTTGGATATGAATCTCATGGCAATATTTGGGCTTTCAGTAATTTCTTTGAACTGTTCTTTTTCTTTGGCAGAATGTACAGTATGCATCTTTAATTAAAAAAAAACCACTAGAATTTGGTGCACAAGTTTTAATTTTCTTTGGATTTTCTGAAATCAACACAGGGTCAAAATTATACATAAAGGGTCAAACATTTACATACACTCACTTAGATTATTAATTCAGAGGTACTGAAACTTCCAAAATGTCTCTTATCTTGCCAAGGCCGAGGTCTCTTAACTTCCTGTTAGTGATCATGATTGACTACAGCTGGTAGCTTCTCTGTGCCTTCATAAAAAGGGTTTGTTTACAGCACTTATTGGATTGACCAACACACAGTAAAATGGGAAAGTCCAAGGAGCTCAGTGCAGATCTGAGAAAGAGGATCGCAAATATTCACAACTCCGGAATGTCTCTTGGAGCCATTTCTAAACAACTGCAAATTCCAATATCAGTTCAAACAATTGTATCCAAGTTATTGTGAGGTGTAGTCACTTTGCCAAGGCACTTTGCTTCAAGAAAACCCAAACTGTCACCCTCAGCTGAAAGGAAATTCGTTTGGATGTTCAGGAACAACCTGGGAATCACCATGGCACAGCCCTGCCATGAACTGGAAGCTTATGGATCACTGTCTACAGTTCAGATCACCATGGACTAAGAGGCTGCTATCCAAGAAATAACCCCCTGCTCCAAAATTGACACCTTCAAGCTTGACTAAAGTTTGAAGCTGACAACACGGACAAAGAAAAAGCCTTCTGGAGGATAGCTGTGTGGTCAGATGAGACAAAGATCTCGTTGTTTGGCCACAATGACCACCATGTACAGAAGGACACTGTACCAGCTGGTGGTGCTGGTAGGATCCTCATGCTCTGGGGCTGTTTTGCTGCTAGTGGAACTGGTTAATTGCACAAAGTGGATGGAATAATGAAGAAGGAGGACTACCTCAGAATTCTTCAGCATAAACCTTCAGAAACTTGAACACGACTTTGGACTTAGAGCAGGACAATGAACCCAAACATGCATCAGAGCTGGTTGTGTGTAAAGCAGGCTAACGTTAAGCTTAAAACAAGTCCTGACTTCAACCCTATTGAAAATATATGGACTGTGCTTATAAGTCGAGTCCATGTCAAGAAAAAAAAACAAAAAAACAAAAACAAATGTAATTGAACTCCAATTCTACCATGAAGAGTCATAAAATATCCAACCAGAATTCTGGCAGAAGCTTGTTCATGGTAAACAAAAATGGTTGGTCAAGGTGAATCTTGCAAAGAGACATTTTACCCAAATATTAGGTGTGCTGTATGTATATTTTTGACCCCGTATGTATAATTTTGACCCTGTGTTGATTTCAGAAAACCCAAAGAAAATTAAAATTTGTGCACCAAATTCTAGTGTTTTTTGTTTGTTTGTTTGTTTGTTTGTTTATTAATTAAAGATGCATGCTGTACATTCTGCCACAGAAAAAGAACAGTTCAAAGAAATTACTGAAAGCCCAAATATTGCCATGACATTCATATCCAAGATGACATTCATGTCACTGTATGTAAACTTCTGACCACAACTGTGTCTCCTCACAAAGAACAATTCTCTAAAGGTATCCAGACTATGCATTGGCCTCTAAACTGTGAAAATAGTCAGAGACAGTTTCACTAGCTCTCTGCATAATGGCAGCCAAATTAGTTTGCCTGACCACCACTTCATTCACCGAAAGTAAACTCGCAAGCAAAAGTCACATGACTGAATACAACCAATAGACCTGATTTATTATTTATTTTACAAATTATTTACTAAAATCTAAACATCATTTTCTTTCATCATAGGTGTTCCACATGGACTTTATTCTGATATTATATTTTTCATTAATATAAATAATATGTATTGAATGTAAAATTATTATATTCATTTAGACCACAGCAGTTGAATTCCCAATTCTGATTCACCAGAAGGTTTTGATTATTTTTTTTATTTACATGAACATTGCATGTAAATATAAATGGATAAATAATATGGTGTCATTCTATAATAAGAGAAGAAGATAAGAAGACCTTTATTATCCCATAATGGGGAAGTTTCCTGTTTGCAGCAGCACAGTGGATAGCAGCAGAAGAGAACATATCAAGCCACAAAAGTAAAAAATATATATGTATTAAAAATTATTATTATTATTATTTTTTTAACTTGTGTGGCTTGATATGTCCTCTTCTGCTGCTTTCCACTGTGCTGCTGCAAACAGGAAATTTCCCCATTGTGGGATAATAAAGGTCTTTGTAGCGCGGATAATGTGTGGGTGGAGCACAGAGGACAGCAGGACAACGTTTGGAGGTAGAGAAAGAGTATTTATTAAACAACTTTTCAGTTATACTACGGCGTAAGCACACACGCACACAGACACACACTCAGCCTCCAATCCCGGGTCGCGCTCCCTCTGCTCTCTCTCAGCCTCCTTAAATAGGGAGCGGTTTACTGGGAAAACACACACAAAACACAGGTTAAATACCGACAAGTGTAGCGATGCTGCCACTCACCTTCCCTGGCTCCACCCTCCTGTCACAGACCGGCGCTTGACCACGCCCCCGCTGCCACATACCCCCACCGCCCGACTCAGGCCGGGCGCCCATCCGGCCCGCAGCCGACTCCCCCCCCCCCCCCCCTTGACGGGAGAGGAAGTCCGCCACGACCATCTGCACCCCCGGCCTGTGGACCACCTTGAAGTTGAAGGGTTGGAGTGCCAGATACCAACGGGTGATCTGCGCGTTGGCATCCTTCATGCGGTGGAGCCACTGGAGGGGCGCGTGGTCCGAACAGAGGGTGAAAGAGCGCCCCAGCAGGTAGTAACAGAGGGCGAGGACCGCCCACTTGATCGCCAGGCACTCTTTCTCAATTGTGCTGTAGCGCCCCTCACGCACTGACAGCTTGCGGCTGATGTATAGGACCGGGCAGTCCTCCCCCTCCACCCGCTGGGACAAAACAGCCCCAGCCCTCTGTCCGACGCATCCGTCTGTAACAAAAAAGGGAGAGAGAAGTCAGGGGAGTGTAAGAGTGGCCCAGTTGCAGACGCATCCGTCAGTAACAAAAAAGGGAGAGAGAAGTCAGGGGAGTGTAAGAGTGGCCCCCCACACAGTGCAGCCTTTACCTCAGAGAAAGCCTGCTGGCACTGCTCCGTCCACTGGACTGGATCTGGCGCCCCCTTTTTAGTGAGGTCAGTCAGCGGGCTGGTGCCGTCCGAATAATTAGGTATAAACCTACGATAGTAGCCAGCCAGCCCCAGGAACTGTCTCACCCCCTTTTTGGTCTTGGGCCTCGGGCAGGCCGCAATCGCTGCTGTCTTATTAATTTGGGGACGCACCTGCCCGTTGCCCAAGTGGAAGCCCAGATACCGTACTTCCACCCGCCCAATCGCACACTTCTTCGGGTTGGCAGTAAGTCCTGCCCGCCTCAGCGACCTAAGGACGGTCCTCAGGTGTTGGAGGTGCCGCTGCCAGTCATTACTATAAATGATGATGTCGTCTAGGTAAGCGGCCGCATAGGTGGTGTGCGGCCGGAGGACCCGGTCCATCAGCCGCTGAAACGTAGCGGGCGCCCCAAACAGCCCAAACGGAAGTGTGACGAACTGGTGTAAGCCAAACGGTGTGGAAAAGGCAGTTTTCTCTCAGGATAATGGAGTCAAGGGGATCTGCCAATATCCCTTCGTCAAATCCAGTGTCGAGTAAAAGCGAGCCGTGCCTAGTCGATCGAGCAGCTCATCAATACGAGGCATTGGGTATGCGTCGAATTTAGACACCGCGTTGACTTTTCTATAGTCCACACAGAACCGGACCGACCCGTCGGCCTTGGGAACCAAGACCACCGGGCTGCTCCAGTCACTGTGGGACTCCTCGACGATGCCCATTTAGAGCATGGCCTGAAGTTCTTCCCGAACCACCTTTTTTTTGTGTTCGGGTAATCTATAAGGACGGCTACGCACTACCACCCCCGGGGGCGTCTCTAAGTGGTGTTCTATGAGGTTAGTGCAACCGGGCAGGTGCGAGAACACATCCGAAAACTCGGCCTGCAACTGGGCGACCTCCGTGAGTTGGGTCGGGGAGAGGTGGTCTCCACAGGGGACCGGAGAGGTACGTGATGCCAATGACCCTTTTTGGACCTCCGGCCCCAGCTCCGCCTTCTCCGGAACTACCGACACCAACGCCACGGGGACCTCCTCATTCCAGAGCTTTAGCAGATTGAGGTGGTAGATCTGTAGCGCCCCCTCCCTGTCTGTTCGCCTAACCTCATAGTCAACGTCCCCGACTCGCCGTGTGACCTCAAAGGGTCCTTGCCACTTGGCGATTAATTTGGAGCTCGACGTGGGCAACAGGACGAGTACCTTATCTCCCGGAGTGAACTCTCTAAGGCGCGTACCCTTGTTGTACAGGCGGGCTTGCCGTTCCTGGGCCTGCCGCAAATTCTCCTGAGTTAGGTGGGTGAGCATGTGGAGTTTTGCGCGCAGATCCATAACGTACTGAATTTCGTCTTTGCTCTGTGAAGGTCCCTCCTCCCAATTTTCCCGCAGTACATCTAAGATGCCGCGCGGCTTACGCCTATATAATAATTCAAACGGGGAGAACCCCGTGGAGGCTTGGGGGACCTCTCGCACTGCCAACAACAAGGGTTTGAGCCATTTATCCCAGTTACGTGCATCCTCACTTACGAATTTTTTGATAATATTCTTGATGGTGCGATTGAACCGTTCAACTAAACCGTCCGTCTGTGGGTGATAAACGCTGGTGCGGATCGGCTTAATACCCAGTAGCCCATACAGTTCGCTCAGTGTTCGTGACATAAACGAGGTGCCTTGGTCAGTCAGAATCTCTTTCGGGATTCCAACCCGGGAGATGACGTGGAAGAGGGCCTCTGCAATACTGCAATACTGCGTGCTGAGATATTGCGAAGAGGCACCGCTTCCGGGTATCGCATTGCATCGTCCACCAGAACCAATATAAAGCGGTACCCTCGTGTTGACCGATCTAATGGCCCGACGAGATCCATCCCAATTCTTTTGAATGGGGTCTCGATTAATGGTAGGGGGCGCAAGGGCGCTTTTGGAATGGCCGCTGGATTTACTAACTGGCATTCGCGGCAGACCGTACACCACTTACGGACGTCGCCGCGAATCCCCGGCCAATAAAATCGGGCCATTATCCGGGCAAGTGTCTTATCCTGCCCGAGGTGTCCAGCCATGGGATTAAAGTGAGCCGCCTGGAATACCAATTCCTGGCGGCTCTTTGGAATTAACAACTGGGTGACTCGCTCTTTCGTCTGAGTGTCCTGCATCACTCGGTATAACCTATCCTTCAAAATGGAAAAATAGGGGAAGGACGGGGTGGCGTTCAGCTGGAGCGTTTGACCATCGATTACTCTCACTTGGTCAAACGCGTGTCGCAGAGTCTCGTCTCATGATTGTTCCAGTGGGAAATCCACGAGGGATTCCCCAATAGAAAGAGGAGGGGCCGGCGGCTCCTCACTCTGTCGCGGAGATGACGTAGACGGCTCTGCGACTGCAGCTCCATCCAAAGCGACACCGGGACCTTCCCCCGTCAACTGGCAGGACCCACTCTTTACTAGGCGTGCCATTAAACCCCGAAATCCCGGCCAATCAGTCCCCAAGATCAAAGAGTGGGTAAGGCGAGGATTAACCGCCACCTTCACTATCGATTTTTCCCCTCTGAAATATATGTGGACCGACACCAACGGGTAGCTGTGAATATCCCCGTGCACACACAACACCTTCACCCCTTGTGCTCCCCCCAATGCCTCGTCTTGCACCAGGCTTTGGCGGATCGAGGTCTGATTGCAGCCTGAATCCACCAACGCCTGATATGTAGCCCCTTGTACACTTACCGGTATGCGATACGCTCCGGCCCGATCGAGGGCAGCCTCTGGTGCGTCAGGGATCCGCACCACCACCCCCACCTCCATCGCTGCACACTGTTGCTGCAGGTGGCCCGGTCCCCCTGCAGCGCCAGCAAACCGGCCCGGGCCTTCCCTCTGCAGCTGTGTTCTGGGGCTCACTCACCTGAGGGGGGGGAGAGACAGACACAGAAGGGAGAAACGGGAGGGCACCATGGGTGCAGCGGGCCGGCTGGGGTGGAGCCGGCCCCCACCTCCGTGGTGGGGGAATGGGGCGAGGATGGGACACGGGAGGAGGGGGGGAGACAGAGAGAGAGAAGAGGAGAGAGAAGACAATGCCGTCCATTGTCCTGCCACCGGAACAGCCGCCAGATGATCCTCCGCCAGTCCTATGGCCTGATCCAGCGACGCCGGGCGGTGGCACTGGACCCACTCCGCGGTTCCGGCTGGTAAGCGGGCGATGAACTGTTCCAGCGCCACCTGGTCGATGATTCCCTCGGCTTCGCGATCTTCGGCCCTCAGCCACCGCCAACAGGCGTCCCGGAGCTGCTGGCCAAACGCAAACGGGCTGCCGACTTCCTCCATCTGCAGCGCGCGGAAGCGCTGGCGCTGCTGCTCCGGCGTGCGCCCCACGCGCTGGAGGACGGCCCGGCGAAGGTCAGCGTAGGCCAGCCGGCAGTCGGTGGGGAGCTGTAGTGCGGCCAGCTGCGCCTCTCCTGTCAAGAGGGGGAGGAGGCGCGCCGCGCGCTGCTCCATCGGCCACCCCGAGGCTTCGGCGACCTGCTCGAACAAGGTGATGAAAGCCTCGGGGTCGTCCTGCGGGCCCATCTTGGTCAAGGTGAGGGGAGACGGGCCCGTGGCTGGGGCACTGGTGGACCCCGCCGATGCGAGGAGCCGCCGGAACGCCTCTCGGTCTTCCTGCTGGGCCAGCACCAGGGCTTCGAAGCGGCGCTCCTGCTCCTTTCGGAGCATGACGAGTGCCTGGTGCTGGCTCTGCTGAGCCGTGGCGAGGGTGTGGACCAAGTCCGCAAACGGGGAGGATTCCATGGAGCTGCAGAACTGGTGCTCCACCTTTCCCGGGTTTCCGCACCACTGTAGCGCGGATAATGTGTGGGTGGAGCACAGAGGATGGCAGGACAACATTTGGAGGTAGAGAAAGCGTATTTATTAAACAACTTTTCAGTTATACTACGGCGTAAGCACACACGCACACAGACACACACTCAGCCTCCAATCCCGGGTCGCGCTCCCTCTGCTCTCTCTCAGCCTCCTTAAATAGGGAAAACACACACAAAACACAGGTTAATTACAGTCAGGTGTAGCGATTCTGCCACTCACCTTCCCATTCTATAATAAAAGAAGATAAGAAGACTGTGGCAGCGGGGGCGTGGTCAAGCGCCGGTCTGTGACAGAAGGGTGGACCCTTCTGTCACAGACCGGCGCTTGACCACGCCCCCGCTGCCACAGTCTTCTTATCTTCTTTTATTATAGAATGGCACACCATATTATTTATCCATTTATATTTACATATAATGTTCATCTAAATAAAAAATAATCAAAACCTTCTGGTGAATCAGAATTGGGAATTCAACTGCTGTGGTCTAAATGATATGATATGATATGATATGATATGATATGATATGATATGATATGATATATGATATGATTGCTGCCTCCTCGCTTTCGAGTAAGGCCATCACTCATAATTACAGAAAGATTCATTGATGATGAGAATGGATATGGCTTTTAAGCCCTGCTAGTGATTTAAACTGTCTTGCACATATTGCGCATTGTTGAGACTTGTTTAAATTGGCTGCTGGTGGTGGCATCTGGTTACCATGAATCTTAGCATGTCTTTTCAAACCACCTGGTGACCTGCATTCTTTACCACATTTCACATGTATGGATAAGTGGTTGATTGAGTACCACATTATAATCAACTGGAGCTCTCATTTCATGACTTCTCATGTGACTTATCAGGCCTGCCTTGCTTAGTTACAACTTTCTGCAAACCTGACATGTAAGCTCATCCTGGTTGCCTTTACTCAACGGGAGTTGAACAGGAAATCCTTTACAGACATCCCTCTTCAATTGCTCGTTTGCAATTCGAGCAGCTTCAAAAGCAGCTTTTACCCTCATGTACTACTCTCCTCCAATTGCTGCGATCAGCTGCTTCTGTCTCCCATGTGTCAGTGCAGATGTTTGCCACTTTCAAAGCTGTTTTTAGGCAGTCTTTATCTCTCTTCTTTGGCTTATGTTGGGGTCGACTCCCATTTGCCAGTTCGCCATACAATAGTTGCTTTGGCAACCTGTCACCTTCCATGCGGACGACATGACCACTCCATTGAAGCCTGTGTTTTAATACCAGAGCTTCTATACTCTCACAGCCTGACCTTTGCAGCACCTCGACATCACTGACATGCTCTTTCCAATGGATTCCAAGAATCCTTCTGAGGCACATCTGATGGAAGTGCTCTAGGTGTTTGAGGTCATGGCGATATGTCACCCAGGTTTCACACACGTATAAGAGGGCTGTCAGCACACATGCTTGGTAAACCTTCACTTTTGTCTTGCGATGGACACTGTGTTGACTCCAGAGATGCTGTTCCAGTCTACCAAAAGCATCACTGGCTTTTTGCACTCTGTGAGGAATCTCATCGTCGAGGTTGCAATGCCGATTAACAGTGCTACCAAGATACACAAACTGATCAACTATTCAAAGCCTCTTGCCATAAGCGTAGATGTTTGGTTCTATGTACTGCTTACCCTGTGCCAGTTGATACATTACGACAGTCTTTTTAAGGCTAATAGTCAGCCCAAGCGCAGTACACACATCAGAAAAGGCATCCATGATACTGTATATTGCATATTGGTTTCAGTATGTGCAACGAGATCGCAGTCATCTACATAGAGTAAATCTCTAACCAAGGTTGTAAAGACTTTGGTTTTCACAGCGAAGCGTCTGATATTGAATACACTGCCTGAAGTCCGATAGCAGATGTAAACACCATGGTTGCATTCTTTAAACATGATGTGAACACCATAGCAAAGTATACAGCAAAGAGTGTTGGAGCAGGAATGTCCCCCTGTTTAACTCCATTCTTAACAGATATTGGCTCCAACATTCTCCCACCAATATTCACCCATGCTTTCATGTCATCATGAAAGGATCGCAACATAGCTATAAACTTGTCAGGACAACCAAGTTTACGCAAGATCTTCTACAAAGCTATCCTGTTCACTGTGTCGAATGCCTTCGTCAAATCATCAAATACCTGATATAAATCCATCTGCTGCTTGACACATTTTTCCTGCAGCTGTCTAGCTGAGAAAATCATATCTACAGTACCACGACCTGCACGAAATCCAGACTGAGTCTTGGGAAGAACATTTCCAGCTACGTGAGTAAGAAGGCGATCTAAAAGCACCCTACAAAGAACTTTACCAACAACAGAAAGCAAGGATATCCCACAGAAATTCCCACAATCAGCCTTGCTTCTTTTTCCCTTATACAAAACCACCATAACCACGTCTCTCCAGTCATGTGGGACTTTCTCTGCAGCCCACATTGTATGGAATAATGAATGGAGGCTGTGCACAACCTTCTCACCACCAGACTTCAGAAGCTCTGCATTAATGCCATCCATACCTGGTGATAGATTGATGATAGATAGATAGATAGATAGATAGATAGATAGATAGATAGATAGATAGATAGATAGATAGATAGATAGATAGATAGATAGATAGATAGATAGATAGATAGATATTAAAAAGAAAAAAATATATATATACCAAAGATAAATACTAAATTAGAGGAATTATGAAGTAGATGAAACATACTTATTGCACATATCAGGTGGTCATAATTGCAAAAGATAAAAGAGAAAAAAAACAGAAAAAACAATGCAACAACTATTGACAATAGTTATTGTATTGTTGTTGAACTAATGAATAAAAAAATGTAATCATTGAAAAACTGTTGTGATGTAAAAGGAATAAAACACATGCTGTTATTGGAAAATAAATCACCAGCGGTCTGATGTGATGCATAAAGTGGAGGGTTGTCACCAACCCAAATTTAATTAAAAAAGGTTTTAGAAAAATAAATGTAACAAAATGTAACAAAACTGAAAAAGTATTGTTTATGTGTCTGACTTCTTGCACACTATGATTGCACTCAGGTGCATGTAATGTATGTAAGCTGTGTAAGGACAGCCATCAGACTTAAGTGTGACATTAAAACTTCATACACCAAACTACAACTTTTAGTTATTAGCCTGACTGGATCTGAATGTAATGGATTTAGGTGATACTAATGTTGAGGGTCTTTCCATCAATGTGTTTCCTAACAAGAATAAATAAAAGTATAATTCCCCTTGCAATGTGAAACAGAATCATTTCTTGCAACATGTTTACATTGTTTCCTTGTTAATTTTCTAATGAATTCCAACTCAAAGCTCTAGATAGGGGGATTAAAAAGAGAGCCTATTGTATCCTTCTTTATCTCACATGCAACTGTGCCCATATTCCTGACAGGTTGGACTGATTAATGTAGGTCTGAAAGGCTGAAAGCAATATTTTGATCAAACACTATAGAAATCTATATTTCAGATTGCCCATGGCTCATTGGCAGCTCCATTATAGAAGAAAAATGGATCCAAGGCCTGGAACCATTACCATAACTGAGTATTATCTTTCTTTTACCTAATTATGGTGCAGCAAGTCTTTAGATTTGGGATAACAATGTAAGCTGATACTCATTGTTTTTGCCCAACACTGTGTATAGATTCTGTGCAGTCTGGATACAAAATTTGTGATAAATTAAGCATCAAAATAAGATTTGTACAGTAACATTTACCACAAAGCAAAATTCATGGTTACATGTAAGGGAGTGACCACAATTACACTGTAGAATACATCCATCCATCCTCTGTAGCCGCTTATCCTGTCCTACAGGGTCGTAGGCAAGCTGGAGCCTATCCCAGCTGACTATGGGTGAGAGGCGGTGTACACCCTGGATAAGTCGCCAGGTCATCGCAGGGCTAACACAGACACAACCATTCACACTCACACCTACTGTTAGGGTGGGTGGAGGTATGGTGAAGTTCGGATCCAAAAGCAGAACACAGACAGTAATCCAATAAATAAGATGATTTAATACAGGGAAGAAAGAGCGTGGCAAAAGGTAAACAAAGAGGACAAAAAACAAATGGCAAAAATAGTCCAGGCAAAATGAGAACAAGCAACTTGACAAGAAAATGAGACAGGCAAAGACAAAAATGCTAGCGCAAAAAAATCCTGAACAAGAAAAGACCCTTAGTGCAAAAACCCATAAACCAGAAATAACCCTTAGTGCAAAAAAGCATGAACCAGAAAAACACGAGTGCAAAACCCATGAACAAGAGAAAATCGCTAGAGAGAAAAACCATGAGAAGTAAGAGAGGCACAGAAACAGCTAGAGTAGCAAAACAAGACATTCTGGCAAAGTCAGAGTACGGTGTTTATATATGAAGTGGTGAAAACCAGGACGTGAGTTCAGGTGAGATGGAATTCCCGTCCCAGATCCAGATCGGCGCTGGCAATCTGTAATGGATGTCTGGGGCAGAGCATGACACCTATAATCAATTTAGAGCCATCAATTAGCCTAACCTGCATACCTTTGGACTGTGGGGGAAACCAGAGCACCCGGAGGAAACCCACACGGACACAGGGAGAGCATGCAAACTCCACACAGAAAGGCCTTCACCGGCCGCTGGGATCGAACCCAGGACCTTCTTGCTGTGAGGCGACAGTGCTAACCACTACACCACCACTACACCACCATGCCGCCCCCCTGTAGGATACAATTCAATTCAATTTTCAATTTTATTTGTATCATGCGTTTCACATTGGACATTTTTACAAAGCAGCTTTACAGAAATAGATAAATTCCAGATATAATTTTTTACATATTTGAATTATACAATGTATACCTAATGAGCAAGCCAGAAGGTGACAGTGGAAAGAAAAAAAAAATCCATGAGACTTCAGGAGCAAGAAACTTATCAGGACAGATGGCTGAGGCAGGTCTGGAGAACAGATGGGGTCACTGGTATCTCAGGAGTAGCATATGTAACTAACACTAATGTTATTTGCTGTACTCCAAGCTATATCACATTCAGTAGGAGTAAGATATTTGAGATGAAGACATTTACACCTCACAAAACAATATAAAACTGTGAGATACTGTACATGGGGTTCATGTAATGCCTTTCTCAAAAACAAACTGTAATAAGAGAGCAGAAAAGAAACAACTTTCTCAGCCAGCAGCACCTGCAGTAGAAAATTATCCATTAAGCTTGGGTGTAAATAGATTCTAGCTTCTGCTATAATTGGTTCTGTTTGTCTGGACCAAGCAAAGAAATGTCATTATCATTTTGGTCATGGGTACTTGAAAGATGTTGGATTTCTTTATAATATCCTTATAGGCTGTACAGCACAGTGCAAATGTAATTTCACAACAAATGCTTTTGGAGCTTTTACGAATCATCAGCCTGTTCAGTAGACCAGGAGCTATATGAATTCCTTTTACATAATGCAAGCTTTCATGGTCACTGTACATACCTTACATAGGGTTACACTGAAAAAATAAATGAATTCAATCAATCAATCAATCCATCAATCCATCAATCCATCAATCAATCAGTCAGTGGTTCAGTAAATATAACAAAAACAAATCTGTGATGGGGCGGCACGGTGGTGTAGTGGTTAGCGCTGCCGCCTCACAGCAAGAAGGTCCGGGTTCGAGCCCCATGGCCGGCGAGGGCCTTTCTGTGAGGAGTTTGCATGTTCTCCCCGTGTCCGCGTGGGTTTCCTCCGGGTGCTCCGGTTTCCCCCACAGTCCAAAGACATGCAGGTTAGGTTAACTGGTGACTCTAAATTGACCGTAGGTGTGAATGTGAGTGTGAATGGTTGTCTGTGTCTATGTGTCAGCCCTGTGATGACCTGGCAACTTGTCCAGGGTGTACCCCGCCTTTCACCCGTAGTCAGCTGGGATAGGCTCCAGCTTGCCTGCGACCCTGTAGAACAGGATAAAGTGGCTAGAGATAATGAGATGAGATGAGAAATCTGTAATGTGTACACAAAAAGGAAATTATTAAAATAACTTAAATTCTCTGTAAAAATGGTCTGTAGTACATTCCATCCATCCATTTTGGCATATCGCGACAGTGACATAGCTGCTCTGACAGCTTTAGCCATCAAGTCAAGTCAAGTCAACTTTATTGTCAAATATGCTATACATGCTTGACATACAGCACAGATGAAATATCAGTCCTCTCTGACCCACGGTGCAAACTGGCAATGCAATAAATAAAAATAGAATAATTGAAAAAAAAAAAAAACACTATAAACAGTATAAACACTCTAGATAGGAACGAGACAGACTAAACACTCAAACAATATAAACAGAATAAACACTAGATAAGAACAAGACAGACTAAACACTCAGACAATATAAACAGTATAAAACACTCTAGATATGAACTAGACTAAACACTAAAACAATATAAACAGTATAAACAGTATAAACACTAGATAACAACAAGACAGACTAAACACTCAAACAGACAATACAAACAGTATAAACACTCTAGATATTAACTAGACTAAACACACACACACACACACACACACACAAATTGGTACAAATAACCAAACAGTCAAGGGCACTTGAGGTATAGCAGGTAAACATGAAACATGAAATAAGCAGAATAAACAAACTAGCAGCTGTTAAGGTGAGGTAGTGTGGAAAAGTGCAAATGGGCGAGGTAAAGTGAGATGTGCGGTCCCTGAGTTCAGTGTGTTAATGAACGATGAGATGTATGTATGTATGTGTGTGTGTGTGTGTGTGTGTGTGTTGGTGGGGGGGGAACTGTGAGGATGACATGTCAGATGCTGAAGGGGTGTGTGCGAGCAGAATCTGTGGCAGGGGGCAGAGGGGGGAGGAGGGGCAGAACAGGGAGGGAGTTGAGCCTCCTGACCGCCTGGTGAAAGAAACTGTTCTTGAGCCTGCTGGTTTTGGCCTGGAGACTCCTCCCCGACGGCAGCAGGCTGAAGAGGCTGTGAGATGGGTGGGTGGGGTCACCTGCAATCCTGATGGCTTTGCGGGTGAGGCAGGAGTTATAGATATCCATAAGAGAAGGGAGAGAGACACCAATGATCTTCTCAGCTGCTCTCACGATGCGCTGCAGAGTCTTGCAGCAGGACACGGTGCAGGCGCCGTACCACACCACCGTGTGCATCTGGTCAGGATGTTCTCGATGGTGCCTCTGTAGAATGTGTGCATGATGGGGGCCGGGACTCTTGCTCTCCTCAGTTTGCGGAGGAAGTACAGATGCTGTTGGGCTTTTTTGGCCAGTGATGCGGTGTTGTTGTTCCAGGACAGGTCTTCAGAGATGTGCACACTCAGAAACTGGGTGCTGCTCACCCTCTCCACTGCAGCACCGTCGATAGATAGTGGAGCATGCTGGGTGTGCTCTCTCCTGAAGTCCACAACAATCTCCTTCATCTTCTCCACGTTCAGACGGAGATTGTTGTCCTTGCACCACATGGCCAAGCGGCTCACCTCACTCCTGTAGATTGTCTCATCGCCATTGTTGATGAGACCCACCACAGTCGTGTCATCTGCAAACTTAAGTCTCTAGGGAACATTACAGTAGTAGTTTCCCATTGCCTTCTACTGGATTATTATAGAGGTTTTCTCCTCTCAACCATTCACACCTATGGACAATTTAGAGCCACCAATTAGCCTAACCTGCACATCTTTGGACTGTGGGGGAAACCAGAGCACCCAGAAGAAACCCACACAGGCATGGGGAAAACATGCAAACTCCACACAGAAAGGCCCCTGTCAATCACAGGGCTCAAACCCAGAACCTTCTTGCTGCATGGCAACAGTGCAAACCACTACACCACCATGCCACCTTATAGTACATTAATTCATGCAAATATATGCCTAAAATCTAGTGTATTTTACTTACTTCACTGAGTTAAAATTACTATTATTTTGTGCTCACAAAGTGCTCACAAAATTAGAAAAAAAGAAATAGTGTTTACTTGAAGGGGGCGGCGCGGTGGTGTAGTGGTTAGCGCTGTTGCCTCACAGCAAAAAGGTCCGGGTTCGAGCCCCATGGCCAGCGAGGGTTCTCCCCATGTCCACGTGGGTTTCCTCCGGGTGCTCCGGTTTCCCCCACAGTCCAAAGACATGCAGGTTAGGTTAACTGGTGACTCTAAATTGACCGTAGGTGTGAATGTGAGTGTGAATTGTTGTCTGTGTCTATGTGTCAGCCCTGTGATGACCTGGCGACTTGTCCAGGGTGTACCCCGCCTTTCGCCCGTAGTCAGCTGGGATAGGCTCCAGCTTGCCTGCGACCCTGTAGAACAGGATAAAGCGGCTAGAGATAATGAGATAAGATGAGATGTTTACTTGAACTGATTGCGTACTAAAGTGGGGGCATGGTTTTTGAATTTGATTTGGACATATGTTCACAGAACTTTAAACAGGTTTAATTTTGAGCATTATACAGTAGTGCTTGAAAGTTTGTGAACCCTTTAGAATTTTATATGTTTCTGCATAAATATGGCCTAAAACAACATCAGATTTTCACACAAGTCCTAAAAGTAGATAAAGAGAACCCAGTTAAACAAATGAGACAAAAATATTATACTTGGTCATTTATTTATTGAGGGAAATTATCCAATATTACATATCTGTGAGTGGCAAAAGTATGTGAACTTTTGCTTTCAGTATCTGGTGTGACCCCCTTGTGCAGCAATAACTGCAACTAAACGTTTCTGGTAACTGTTGATCAGTCCTGCACACTGGCTTGGAGGAATTTTAGCCCATTCCTCTGTACAGAACAGCTTCAACTCTGGGATGTTGGTGGGTTTCCTCACATGAACTGCTCGCTTCAGGTCCTTCCACAACATTTCGATTGGATTAAGGTCAGGACTTTGACTTGGCCATTCCAAAACATTAACTTTATTCTTATTTAACCATTCTTTGGTAGAATGACTTGTGTGCTTAGGGTCATTGTCTTGCTGCATGACCCACCTTCTCTTGAGATTCAGTTCATGGACAGATGTCCTGACATTTTCCTTTAGAATTCACTGGTATAATTCAGAATTCATTGTTCTATCAATGATAGCAAGCTGTCCTGGCCCAGATGCAGCAAAACAGGCCCAAACCATGATACTGCCACCATCATGTTTCACGGATGGGATAAGGTTCTTATGCTGGAATGCAGTGTTTTCCTTTCTCCAGACATAATGCTTCTTATTTAAACCAAAAAGTTCTATTTTTGTCTCATCCGTCCACTAAACATTTTTCCAATAGCCTTCTGGCTTGTCCATGTGATCTTTAGCAAACTGCAGACAAGCAGCAATGTTCTTTTTGGAGAGCAGTGGCTTTCTCCTCGCAACCCTGCCATGCACACCATTGTTGTTCAGTGTTCTCCTGATGGTGGACTCATGAACATTAACATTAGCCAATGTGAGAGAGGCCTTCAGTTACCCCGTGCTTCGAAGTTACCCCGGGGTCGTTTGTGACCTCGCCGACTATTACACGCCTTGCTCTTGGAGTGATCTTTGTTGGTCGACCACTCCTGGGAAGGGTAACAATGGTCTTGAATTTCCTCCATTTGTACACAGTCTGTCTGACTGCACTCTAAAAAGTGTTTTCAGCAGTAGTTGAAGTAACGTAAAGTTCTGAGTGAGTTTCATTCAGATTTCTGCTTTAGTGAAGGCAGTTTACATTTGTGGAGTATATCAACTTGGAATTACACGTTGTTCCCTCAGTACACATGTAACGTGCTATTCTCATTTGAGTGAACCTGCATCAATTAGGTTTCTCGTGATGCTGTGCGTCTGACGTCATGACGTCTCCACCTTCTCCATGTTTGTTTACCCCTGTGCACCGCTGTAGTTCTTTATTCAATGCATTTAAATAATCGATTTTTGGATGTTTGTGAATCGATTCAGAATCGTTCACGTCCGAATCGTCATTAATCTAAAAATCAGAAATTTCCCCCACCCCTAGTTGAGATTGTTAGGCATATTTGTATCAGACATTGTTGCACTATTTTGCACTTTGCTGACAAAGTAAGTTTGTGGTCTTACCAACAGTTACTTATGCATTTTGTGCATATGTATTTTAAAAAGGACAAATGTGTAATGTGATGGCACAAAAGCTGTGTTGGTGGCCATAAAGTTAATGGTTCTTTACCATTAAAGTTAATGGTTCTTTATACAATAAAGTATAAAAAAAAAAACATCAGATTTTGAGTTTTTAAAAAATATTTTCAGCCAACTTAAAATTGTAATTTTAGTGATATTTAACAAACTAAAATTTCATTTTAAGGTTACTACAAACAGTAATTTTAATGAAACCATAGTATTAGGTTAGAAAGGAGCACTATTTTACTTTTGGGTTATGCAAATTATGGAGTTGGAAAAATGGAAAACTTTAATGTTAGATTTAAAGCCATGATTTAATATTTTCGAGCTTTTAAGATCCTTTATTATTTTAGACTAACCTGACCTTCCTCTTTGCTAGACATAAACATGGTGTCTTGTTTAAAATTGTTGTGAAAATATCTCGCATGCTTTGACATGCATAAATGCTGAAATTGCTGAATCACTGATATGAATATTATTTTGCTTATGATTGAAGGTTTCATTCACACACACATATTGTAAGGTTTTATTCCTTTGAAAGGATAAATAATTGTAAATATTTATTCTTGACCAAGAAGGCAGTAATTCTTAATACTTAATACTTATTCTTAATATTGTTCTGTTCTGTTCTATTTTATTATTTCGGTTAGAAGGCATTGAATTCTGTGTAACTTGTAAGTTACTGTGTGACCTTCTGTCTAAGCTAGACACATTGCTCGAGACGTGTTTTGGAACATTCTATCAGAACATAAGGTAAATGTTGATATCTGTTAGAACATCTGAAATGTATACAGGATATATTTTCACTTACACACATACATATATTGATGGAATTAAGAAGTGATTTGCTGACCTAGCTATATTCACACACACACATTCACAGACACACCCACACCCACCCACAGATTCACAGACACACACACACACACACATAGACAGATATCAAACAGTGATGTCATTTCATCCACACAGATAACACCCACAAATAATAACCCTCTGTATTCTTGTCTAATTGGGGGGGACTTGCGAATAAAGATGTGAACTACTTTGGGGTTCCTGTCTTTCTTCCGCGACTCACCCCCCCCAGACGTCTGGGTGACACGGGGGGGGGACTGATCTCGAGATGGTGAGGGCCCGAGAGGTAAAAGAAAAAAATCTTACATTTAAGTTGCCTTTTAACTTTAAGCCTTAATTTTAAGTTGGATTAATGCAAAACGTTGATTTGAGAACACTTGAATTATTAAGTACATGTAACTTAAATCATTAACTTAATTTCAAAGAACTTAATTCATTTAGGTGTTACCAATTGAAACAATTCAAAAACAAAACCATTTTCTTTTTTCAGTGTGTGGATTGGTGGAGTCCAAACTCTAGAGATGGTCTTGTAACCTTTTCCAGCCTGATGAGCATCAACAACGCTTTTCCTAAGGTCCTCAGAAACCTCCTTTGTTCGTGCCATGATACACTTCCACAAACATGTGTTGTGAAGATCATACTTTGATAGATCCCTGTTCTTCAAATAAAACAGGGTGCCCACTCACACCTGATTGTCATCCAATCGATTGAAAACGCCAGACTCTAATTTCACCTTCAAATTAACTGCTAATCCTTGAGGTTCACATACTTTTGCCACTCACAGATATATAATATTGGATCATTTCCCTCAAAAAATAAATGACCAAGTATAATATTTTTTTGTCTCATTTGTTTAACTGGGTTCTCTTTATCTACTTTTAGGACTTGTGTGAAAATCTGATATTGTTTTAGGTCATATTTATGCAGAAATATAGAAAATTCTAAAGGGTTCACAAACTTTCAAGCACCACTGTAGATGGGGTGTTTTCAATATTTCTTGTTTTCCATTAGCTTTAACATCTAAGGTTATTGTTTTGTGAAATGTTTTTCAAGGTCAAGTGTTTTGGTAAAGTTTTATTTGAGCTTTTTAACAGTTCAGTGTTTATGAAGGCTGGTATGAGTGTGGCTGCATGGTGGTGTAGCACTGTTGCCTCACAGCAAGAAGTGATTGGTGGGGGCCTTTCTGTATGAAGTTTGCGTGTTCTCCCTGTGTTTTTGTGTGGGTGCTTTGGTGTCCCCCAAAGACATGCAGGTTAGGCTAATTGGTGGCTCTAAATTGTCCAAAGATGTGAATGGCTAGGAGGAGAAAACCTCTATAATAATCCAGTCGAAGGCAATGGCCACTACTGTAATGTTCCCTGGTGACTTTGATGGTTGAAGCTGTCAGAGCAGCCATGTCAATGTTGTGATATGATAAAATGGATGGTGTGCTACTCATTGGTTTGAACAAGTAAAGTTGTTATTGACAATTATGTAGTAATGATAATGTTTTGATAATGCATACAGTGATGAGATTTATGTAATTCCTTGAACTCAAATTTCTAAAACATTTATAAAACAAGAAAATTGTTTGTTAAATTTCCGTATTTTTGTAGGAGAGTAATCCTTGGTGCCATGTAAACAACACAACTAAATATTCATAAGATTTTGTATCTGAGTTAATTGTTTCTAATATCTGTCTGAATTAATGATTAGCAAGCAGCTCAGTGGTGCTACCTATTGCGTTTGTGTCTCACATCACCAAGGTCTGGGGATCGATAGTGAGCTTAAGATGGTCTCTGATTTTCTTCAAGTTACTCTGATTTTCTCCCAGCTCCCAGAAACTGGTGGCTAGAGTGGCTATTCTATATTATCCCAAGTTGTGAAGACAGTGTGTGTGTGTGTATGTAAGGGTGTGTGATTTTCTTGTGTTTTCAGGATAAGCTCCTGATCCACCGTGACCTTAATCAGGTTAAAGTTCTAACTGAAAATAAGTGATGAATGAATAACAGGTTTCCTCCTGCAACAATGTCATTTATTTAAAAGAACAGACCAACAACTATGGATGAAATGAAAGACATCTGGCATGCTGCAATTGCTAATTCCTTAAAAGTGGTTTCAAAGGAGCCTTTAGGTGAATCACATAGACAATATGGTAAATTAATGTTGTCATCTGGAGTGAATAGTCTCCAGTCCCTCTCAGTAACTGTCCAATCTCTGTGAGTGAGATGACTTCATGCAGCAGGCCATATAATTAATGCCCACCATAAGGTAATGGAACGAATCCAAAGCCTACAAAATCTTGATCACACACAGCAGCTGGGCTGAGATTTTATGAATCGTATCAAGGAGGCCACCTGTAGCCTCTTACTTACACTGCAACCTGTTGCTGAGCTGCTGCTAATTTACATTGATTGATTACATTGTTACTTTCAATTTGAATGTTGGCTAAATAATGTTTTAAAGGAGAACTGAAGGCAATTTTTTTAATTATCAAAATTCTATTTATCTCATTTTATTAAATATAGGAATGAATTTCTGATAGCTATTTTGTCACTGCTATTGCAAGTTATGAGTGTTTGAAATATGCCATGTAATATATCAGTCCATATGTCAAACCAATGGCCGTAAATGAGATTTGTTGAGACCTGTGCAAGATATCGTAGGACAGAAGTAAAACATACAGCAGAAATCAAAGTGACCAACATCTGCCAATGTTGTCAAAAGACGTGCACGCCCTCTTTCAAATGCTGATGTAATCAAGCCGGAAGTTTTGTTTGTTTTGATAGCAATCAGGAAAGTTTGAAAAAAAAAAAGTCATCATCATTTAAACTCATTTTTGTGCAATATTTTGTTTGGAAAACAGTTTTCAAAATGGCGGCACTGACACTTGGCTCACACTTGATGTTTTGAAGTCTCGCACAAGTTTTGTGAAGATCGCTCGGATAAGTGACGCTTGCCGTAGACCAAACAAACTAAATTCAACATGGTTAAAAACCGAATAGGCTGATAAGTATAATATTTAATTGCAATCAGTTGCCAATACAAGTCCCAATATAAGGTTACTAAAACCGAAAACGTCATTGAATAACATGTTAATTAAGAAATAAAGCAAGTTTAAAAATGATTTCAGTTCTCCTTTAATATTATGTGTACCTAATACATAGTGCTTCACCTTTGGCTGCTGGCTACGAGAGTATTTAGGTGGAAATCAATTATATTAACTTCATGTTGGATTTAAACAGTTCACGCTTAGAAAAAGAGCAAATAACAAAATTGTTCATGGGATTGTTCATGATATGAGAATGTCATTGTGGATAGACAGACAAGGAAAGAATGTATTTTTTCTTTATATAGTTGTTATATGATTATATAGTATGATTTAATATTAATAATAGTTATGGTGTATTATTATACATGCAGGACACTTTTTCGATGGAAGGTTACTTTACAGCTGTGCTGATAGCGCCGGCTCGCAGTTAAGCTAATGTTGGCCTTTGAGAAGGCCTAGGGTGATACATTTTTGGTCCCTCCCAATATAAATCAAAATCTGATTGGTTAATTCATCTGTCATGTCCTACATAAACATGCATACACTGCCATGGCCTTTTGTCCCAGCAATGAAGTCCTAACCAGTGAGTGAGCCAGCTCTAAACCCTTCTCTGCCTAGAGACAACAAACAAAAAAAATATATCATTGGAGAACTCTATTTTAATGTTTTCAGGACAGTAACCCTTTAATTTCTGAAGCAAATTTGATAGAAAATGAGACCAAATTAGAATTAGAAGATAATAATTATCCTGAAATTATGAAAGAATGAAAGCAATTAACAAATGAAATAAATTAAATATAACATTTGAAATTCTGGGGGCGGCACGGTGGTGTAGTGGTTAGCGCTGTCGCCTCACAGCAAGAAGGTCCTGGGTTCGAGCCCCGGGGCCGGCGAGGGCCTTTCTGTGTGGAGTTTGCATGTTCTCCCCGTGTCCGCGTGGGTTTCCTCCGGGTGCTCCGGTTTCCCCCACAGTCCAAAGACATGCAGGTTAGGTTAACTGGTGACTCTAAATTGACCGTAGGTGTGAATGTGAGTGTGAATGGTTGTCTGTGTCTATGTGTCAGCCCTGTGATGACCTGGCGACTTGTCCAGGGTGTACCCCGCCTTTCGCCCGTAGTCAGCTGGGATAGGCTCCAGCTTGCCTGCGACCCTGTAGAAGGATAAAGCGGCTAGAGATAATGAGATGAGATGAGATTTGAAATTCTGATATGTTTGGGTCTTTTCTGAAAGCCTAGAAGGTCCTGATGGTTCCTCTCTGTTTACAAGAGAAAAACATACCAACAGACATAAAAAAACTGGAAAAGAGAGTGTGTATGTATAATAATAATAATAATAATGGCTTTTTTTGTGATATAGCCCATTCAGCTAGGCTGTCGGCTAGGCAAAGTATTCTGTCAGGGAAGGTTGGAGACGGATGTATGTGCAGAAGGTGTTTATTATAAAAACAGGAATTAGGCAAACATGCAAAGAGTCCAAATCGCAGGCATATAATGTGGATGGATAAACAGGCAATTAGTTGGGTGAGACACAGCGTATAACAGGCAAAAGCAGGATCAACAACAAGGAACAGGAAATCAGGGATCAGGAAACCAGAAGAAACAATCAGGAAACAAGGCTCTGTAAAGTGTCTAACAACATGATATTTGGCAAACTGAGTGTGCATTTAAAGTTCTTATTAGGGATGTGACTTTTGATCAAAAACACTATTCGAAATTCGCTAAAAGATATTCGAAATTCGATTCGAAAATCGACAGAACCCCGCCCGCCCCACCCAAACGCGCGCACACATGACAGACAGGGTGAAAGTGATAACGGTTTAATGAGTCATCAAAAAACAAACTTCATTCACCTCACATAGCCTACAGTATCAAACAATAATATAGGCTTCCAATTTTATTGTACATTTCTATGCAGCCACGACTATTTTCGTCTGTTGGAAGGAACCGCGGGTGAAACTGCCCGTTTAGGAAACGATAATGAAAGCATTCAAACAGTCAGAGCAGAATAAACTTAAGACATATTTTTGTTCAAAAAAATTAACATGTCGACGTGGTCGGGATGGAGACGGGTACGCAGCCTATTGACAATTAGACCGGCTGCGGAGAACACACGCTCCGATGGCACGGACGTTGCAGGCACACACAGGTAGGCGCTGGCCAACTTTGCCAGGCGAGGGTATTTCTGTTGATTGTCTTTCCACCATGTCATCGGGTCAGTGTGGAGCGGTGGGCATGTATCCTGGCAGTACTGAGTCAATTCAGTCACGCATGTTGCCCTCTCTGTGCTGTAATCCTCGCCAAATATGACGGCAATTGCTGCTGTTAATGGGCCATTCTTTCGGGAATGTTTCGGTTCGCTGGGCCCTTCATGCGATTCCGCCGCCTCTCCGGCCTCTTCATCATCTGCCATGGACAGAAGGTTTCTCACCTCGGCCTGCACTGTGTTTCTCACCTCGTCAGTTGCGAACCTCAGGTGTTTGTGTCTGGGATCCAAAAATGAGGCAATGTATGCGACCTTGCGTGCGCTGCTGGCATTTGACTACCTTTACTGTACGATAGCGGCACCCTCTGGCCGAATTAATGCAACAGAGTATGTTAGGAACAAGGAAACGCCTTTCCGCGCTCATTTTTTTTTTAGTGGAATGTAACGTAAGCCAAAACGGCATTCGAAATTACTATTCATTATTCGAACTCGTCACGAATATTCGACTATTCGAAAATCATGTCCCATCCCTAGTTCTTATATAGGCGCACTAATTGCTCTTTAATCCCATGCAGGTGTGAGTCCTTAGTGGTGCACATGTGTGCGAGTCAACTTGGAGCGAGCGCTGTCCGGAGCATGCCTGAGAGTCCATATGTTGCACACGCCAACGCGCACAGGTGTGACACATGCTAGCTGAATGGAATATATCTAATATACCACCCAACGCCAGCCAATATTATTTAAATATTCATGCTATGTTTTTTAACTGCCATATTGTACTTTTGTAAAACCCAGGACAAAATGCTGTGAGGTTGAATGCATACTGTGAAGCTTAGCAGGACAGAAATATGCACTTTTGTACCTCTTGTTCTCCCATGTCATCACTGAAATGTTATGGTTGCAATCCGTTGTACCATAGTCATCATACTAATGCTATTGTCTATAGAGATCTTGCAGTCATGTGACCGGAAAGTTAACAGCCGCCATCTTGTCGGTAAAAAACAGCTGAATACTGCTGCATTCGTGTACAGAATGGATCAATTTCAACCGACGGACTACAGGGCTCATTTTTCTAATGAACAGATAACTAGATACATGTCTAAAATAAACGATCTACAGATTAGTGACCCTTATGGCTTACCAGACGTAGTTTTCACGACCGTGTCAGTGGATATTGAACTGCCAGAGGTGGAATACCCAGACGTGTATAATTACCTCATTAACTTTCCCTCGCTGTTCAGTGGTGAAGCACTGCGTGCTTATAAATCTCTGGACAGTTATCTTTACAGAAATTCAGGATTTGTCAGCGACTCAGATGTGGCATCTTGTAAACAAGAAAATAACAATCCTCATTGGATGGGTAAGTCACTTAAGTATTGAGTATAGAGGGCTACCGCGTGATATCACCGTACCGCGAGATTTTGTTAGGGCGCCATATTGGAAGACCTCAAGTACATACATACATACATACATACATACATACTCACAATATAAAACAAACTATGAGCGAGAGTTTTTTACTACTTATCTGTTTTTATTTATATATCTTTTAATTATTTGGACATGGGGAAAAACTATATTTAAAATCCAAAGAGGTATGGAGGGAGGAAAATTAAAACAAAAGAAAGAAATGAAATATATAACAAATGTGATAAAATTAAGGATGTTTTCATTCAGTAAACATTTAAAAAAATGTTCTACAACACTCTAGCCTAGTGACTTACCAGTAACAAAATGATCTGAACATATTCTGTACTGTTGTAGATTTGAAGTATTCAGATCAGCTCTGCATAAAGCAGCTAAATACTCTGTCTCCTGGCAGAAAGCTCCTTGGTTTGCTCCCCTTGTGTCTCAATCACAGCTGGTATTCTGTAGAAAGACTTCTTTTCACCTTTCCCATCAGCTTTGTTAGAACACCCTAACACAGCCCAAAAGTTTACCATTGTAGGTTGTTTGATGAACCAAGTGCATGAAATTCTAACGAAAACACCCTAGTCATTAGATACACTAACACTAAATGTGTCAGTGGCTGGCTGTAATAAACGCAGCCAAGGGACAAAACCATCAATCAGAGTCAGTTTCTCAACATATCGCTTCCTTTCAGCAGGCTTCAGGGTTTTGAAATAATCTGCCATGTCCACAGATCATGCACAGACTTATCCATTACAGTATATCCACAGTTTTTTGCCAAGTCTCACACAGGTTTCTTTCAAGTCTACTGTTGGGCCAATACATCATAAATAAAGCCACTCCACTTTATTCTCGTGGGTTCACATACCGCTGCCGTTATTTCCCCCAATCACGAGTTTGTTGGTCTTCCAATATGGCGCAGGGTTTGTTTACTTCCGGTTTCAGGTGACGTCAGTGCAAGGGGTCTATAGCACTGACCAGCCGATTATAGAATAGAATAGAATAAGGTAATTCCAGCTGTAATTCCAAATCGTCCGTCTTGTTTACCATGGATCTGGCATTGGAGAGGTAGAGGCTTAGCAGTGGAGATTTGAGTGGCTGTTTTCTGAGCTTAGTCAACAGGCCGGCTCTGCCTGCAGACTCGCTTTTGCTTCCTCTCCCGACGCCGCCTCCTTCGCTTTGCTTCCGATAACAATCCACGGAGACCCCGCTGGTCTCGCTATCTCGTCTGGAATGTTGTGCATGCGATGGAAATCACTACAAACCGTCATTTTCTGCTGGAAACCAATGTCCAGTAAGTCCATACGGTTGTAGTGGATATTGAAGTCCGATACAGACGAAGAACACGCAAAAATACACACAAAAAAACATAAAAAACGTGCACAGGTAGGGAGAGCTTGTAGCCGCAGCCGTTGTAGTAGAATTGTATATAGTAGGGTTTTCCAGAAGAAAAGGTAGAAGTAGAAGCAGAAGTAGAACCAGAAGTAGAAGTAGAAGGCGGAAATATGGCGTTTGACCGACAAAATGGCGTCTGTCACAATCTGGATCGGCTGTGACGTCACATGCAAGTCCTCCATATCACCTCAGTAAGCATAGATACATCCAAAAGATGTTGACTAACCATCTCTATCTGACAAGTAAAAAATTTTGTGATGTCTTTTTAGACATATCCTGAACATGCGATATTGACATCTTCACATGCGAAGAAACTAGTTTTTATAACATCTTTATAGACATCTGTTCAATCGCAGACTTATAATGCTTACATTACATGAATTCAGATTAAAAAGTTTTAATTACAGACTCAGTTCCTGCTAATTACCCTGGAGAATGCATCCTCAAACATTCCATGTTTGCTTAGTGGTGTATCTTGAATGTCCTTTCACTCCACTGCCATCTTTTGCTCACCTTTGTTTAGGCATTCCACATCTTGGGTGAATATTGATAAACTTTTTTTTTCAGTGATCAAAATAGTCTTGGGAGGTAAAGAGTTAAATTGGTCAAGTTCTAGGTATGAGGTCACTGCGTACTTAAACATAGCAAATTACTAACTGTCAGTCCAGAGCACTGTGGTGCGTGCACCTGAAGGCACGCCTCGGGCTGCACGCGCGCCGAGTGGACTCCAACATGCGCGCCGTTAACGATGCGCACCTGAACTCAATTAAAGAACTATTTAAGGACTGTGCTGATGCACAATCAGTATGAAATATTACAATTCATATTATCGTATCTTTTTACCCATGGTCCTGGTTCTCTTTGCCTCTGATATCGTGTTTGCGTCTCGCCCGACCCTTTTGCCTGTATTACGATTTGGATTTAGCCTTCCGTCTTGGACTGTTTGCCTTTGTGTGTGTTTTGTGCAGTTTGTTAATAAACTGCACTGTTATACTGATTACTTCTGCACTTACATCTGCCTACCTCACGTACCTGACAGAATACTTCGCCATACAATGGATGTAGCAGAAGTCTTTCAGTACGCGATTCCACACCACTTCCAGGTTTCCCTGTCTCTGTCTCTCGCCTCATGTTTCCGGCAGAAGTCTGACTGGAGTCTCCCGGCACCCTACGGAATATCACCCTATGGGATTCAGTTTTCAGTGTGACTTCTATGAGGACCTCCAGGAGCCCAAGCCACCAGAACCCATCTGGGTAAGCTTTATCCTAACGTTTATTGCTGGATGACCATACAGATGGGTGGATTACCTGATCCGAGTCGAGCATTTCGAAAGCTCACGGGCTTTTTTTTTGGGGGGGGGGGGGGGTATCTCTCCAGTGGCTGACGCAGCGGAGAAGGTTGTCACTCCTCCAGAGCTGGTTTTTCAGACAGAACCAGAGTCTGTATGAGAACCCATGCCTGAACCTGAGCCAGTGTCTGTTCCAGTGCCAACATCTGCTCCAGAACCAGTGCCACTGCCTGCTCCAGTACCAGAGTTGGAGTCAGCCAGTGCCAGTGTCTGCTCTAATATCAGTCAGCTTCAGAGCCTGTACCAGTGCTTACTCTAGAGCCAGTGCCCGGGTCAGCTAGAGCATCAGAGGCTATGCCGGAGTCGGCACCAGAGTCAAAGCCAGTGCCCGAACCTGAGCCTGTTCCAGAGCCTGTGTTGGAAGATGTCGGCGCGACCTCTGCCTCAGCTGGCAATGAAGACGTCATCGTCATCCGGCAATCAGGTCCTAACCAGGACCGAAGCAATGCGCTGACAGTTTGAGCCTGAGCCAAGTCCTGAGTCCAAGCTATGTTCAGAGTTCGAACTAGAGCCAAGTCCACAGTCCAATTCAAGTCCAGAGCTCGAGTCCCCCACTGAGCCCAAATGCAGCCTACAGCCTGAGTCGAAGCTCGCTTCCTGCCCTGAGCCCAAGCCAGTTCTAGAACTCCAACCTGAGTCATCTTCAGAACTTAGCCTGAGCTCTGGACTGGACTCTGGCTCATCTCCAGAGCTTAAAGCAGATATGTGGAATTGTATTTTTTTAATATAAAGTTAAAATTGACAGCCAAGTTGGCATTTGAGCTGCCTTTCTGAGCTAGCCATCCCTGAGTGCGTGATGTCACAGCAGGAACACCCCAAAGCCAGACTCAGCAGGCGAGAGTGGTTGCAATAGCCTCTTTGTTTGGATTTACTGGAGATTCTTTGGATTCCTCTGATAGTAATACATCTGACTGATAGTCCTGAAATTGGTGTGTACATGCTACTGCTATACACACAGAACCGTATCAGTTCAAACCATCTCATCTCATCTCATTATCTCTAGCCACTTTATCCTGTTCTACAGGGTCACAGGCAAGCTGGAGCCTATCCCAGCTGACTACGGGCGAAAGGCGGGGTACACCCTGGACAAGTTGCCAGGTCATCACAGGGCTGACACACAGACACAGACAACCATTCACACTCACATTCACACCTACGGTCAATTTAGAGTCACCAGTTAACCTAACCTGCATGTCTTTGGACTGTGGGGGAAACCGGAGAACCCGGAGGAAACCCACGCGGACGCAGGGAGAACATGCAAACTCTGCACAGAAAGGCCCTCGCCAGCCACGGGGCTCGAACCCAGACCTTCTTGCTGTGAGGCGACAGCGCTAACCACTACACCACCGTGCTGCCCCAGTTCAAACCATTGGAAAGTGAATCCAATAGCAACACGTCAGACGAGTGTGAACCGGACTCTGGGAGCGACGACAGCAACAGTCGTCTTTCAAATGTCGATTGGTAAGGCTTTGAAATGTTCCTGGTTATTCTTCATTTAAGGTACCATAACTAAATTGATCACTATTGAAAACCATTGCATACATGTCCAGTATGCACCAACTGACATTCAAATTACACTTGCCACTGCAGGCACTGGTGTAACCCACCAGAGTCCAATTTGAGATGCATTTGTTTATCATTTATGGTGCCATGAAATTTGCATTTGATTAATCACAATTATGTATCCAACATTACTTTCCAGCTTTGATACCAGAAATGATTACAAAGTTTACAGGGTCTGTTGCTGTAATTGAATGAGAAACAAGCTGGTGACCGAGCCTACCTTATGCTGGTGAACTATTGCCTCAGACACCCTGCAGTCACGGAACACTAAGTAGAAATCTTAAGGTTTCTTTTGTAGGTGTTTTTCAGTCCCCCCAGGATTTCGCAGGCCTTTTTTTGTGATTGTTGCGGGCTAAAATGTCTGATGTTGCGGGGGTTTTTCCAAAAAATTGCGATGAAAGTTGCTGTGTTTTTTAGGTTTTTGTTACATTGTCAAGTTACATTGCGGGAGGAAGTGAAAGTTGCAAGAAATCATTGCGATTTTCTCTTTGAATGATATGTTAAATATTAAGTTATTACTGAAACTATTGATTAAAAAACAAAGACACTGAGAAATGGTCCTATAAACAACTTTACCAATATAAAAGATTACCAGGACTACAAAAATGCAGAAAAATAGGCTTTACTTATACAAATGCACCTGTTGGTTCAAAAGTTAAAGTGCATAGAACCTCACAGCACAACATGAAGTTACCTTAAAATATAATAAATGCCTCAGCTTTCATGTAAGAAAAACTATTAATACTAGTACTGTGTGCAGGCAGTCTCACCTGAAGACTAAATTAAACAATAATTATAAACCAATAAAATAAATGGCTCAGGCGTCATAGAAGAAAAAAAACAATTTGAACAGAATCTCACAGTATAATGCTGAAGCTGCCTAAACGATGGAAAATAAAATACCATTTTGGCAAAAATGTTGGCATCAATGAATTTCTTGTATTATGTAAAAAAAATGTAAAGTGCACACAGTCCTTCACTATAAACATAACACACTTTCAGTAACAGAATTTAAGCCTACATAAATGCTGACTCGCACATGCAGTGTTGCCAGATACTGCTGACGTTTTCCAGCCCAAAATATGTTCAAAACCCACCAAAATGCACTTGAAACCGCCTGTGGCAGCGGGGGCGTGGTCAAGCATCGGTCTGTGACAGGAGGGTGGAGCCGGGGAAGGTGAGTGGCAGATTCGCTACACCTGACGGTAATTAACCTGTGTTTTGTGTGTGTTTTCCCAGTAAACCGCTCCCTATTTTAAGAGGCTGAGAGAGAGCAGAGGGAGCGCGACCCGGGAGTGGAGGCTGAGAGTGTGTCTGTGTGCTGCGAGTTCTTTTAAACTGAAAAGTTTATTAATAAAATACGCTGTTACTACCTCCAAACGTTGTCCTGCCGTCCTCTGTGCTCCACCCACGCATTGTCCGCGCTACAGTGGTGCCGAAACCCGGGAAAAGGTGGAGCACCAGTGCTACAGCTCCATGGAATCCTCCCCGTTCGCGGACTTGGTCCACGCCCTCGCCACGGCTCAGCAGAGCCAGCACCAGGCACTCGTCACGCTCCGAACGGAGCAGGAGCGCCGCTTCGAAGCCCTGGTGCTGGCTCAACAGGAAGATCGAGAGGCGTTCCGGCGGCTCCTCGCGTCGGCGGGGTCCACCAGCGCCCCGGCCGCGGGCCCGTCTCCCCTCACTGTGACCAAGATGGGCCCGCAGGACGACCCCGAGGCTTTCATCACCTTGTTCGAGCAGGTCGCCGAAGCCTCGGGGTGGCCGATGGAGCAGCGCGCGGCGCGCCTCCTCCCCCTCCTGACTGGAGAGGCGCAGCTGGCCGCATTACAGCTCCCCGCCGACCGCCGGCTGGCCTACGCTGACCTTCGCCGGGCCGTCCTCCAGCGCGTGGGGCACACGCCGGAGCAGCAGCGCCAGCGCTTCCGCGCGCTGCGGATGGAGGAAGCCGGCAGCCCGTTCGCGTTTGGCCAGCAGCTCCGGGACGCCTGCTGGCGGTGGCTGAGGGCCGAAGATCGCGACGCCGAGGGAATCATCGACCAGGTGGCGCTGGAACAGTTCGTTGCCCGCTTACCAGCCGGAACCGCGGAGTGGGTCCAGTGCCACCGCCCGGCGTCGCTGGATCAGGCCGTAGGACTGGCGGAGGATCATCTGGCGGCTGTACCGGCGGCAGGACAACGGATGACATCGTCTTCTGTCTCCTCTTCTCTCTCTCTGTCTTCCCCCCCTCTCTCTCTGTCTTCCCCCCCTCCTCCCGTGTCCCGTCCTCGCCCCATTCCCCCACCACGGAGGCGGGGGCCGGCCCCACCCCAGCCGGCCCGCCGCACCCGTGGTGCCCTCCCGTTTCTCCCTTCTGTGTCTGTCTCTCCCCCCCCTCAGGTGAGTGAGCCCCAGAACACAGTTGCAGAGGGGAGGCCCGGGCCGGTTTGCTGGCGCTGCGGGGAACCGGGCCACCTGCAGCAACAATGTGCAGCGATGGAGGTGGGGGCGGTGGTGCGGATCCCCGACGCGCCAGAGGCTGCCCTCGATCGGGCCGGAGCGTATCGCATACCGGTAAGTGTACAAGGGGCTACATATCAGGCGTTGGTGGATTCAGGCTGCAATCAGACCTTGATCCGCCAAAGCCTGGTGCAAGACGAGGCATTGGGGGGAGCACAAGGGGTGAAGGTGTTGTGTGTGCACGGGGATATTCACAGCTACCCGTTGGTGTCAGTCCACATATATTTTAGAGGGGAAAAATCTATAGTGAAGGCGGCGGTTAATCCTCGCCTTACCCACTCTTTGATCTTGGGGACCGATTGGCCGGGATTTCGGGGTTTAATGGCACGCCTAGTAAAGAGTGGGTCCTGCCGGTTGACGGGGGAGGGTCCCGGTGTCGCTTTGGCTGGAGCGGCGGTTGCAGAGCCGTCTACGTCACCTCCGCGACAGGGGGAGGAGCCGCCGGCCCCTCCTCTTTCTATTGGGGAATCCCTCGTGGATTTCCCACTGGAACAATCGCGAGACGAGACTCTGCGACACGCGTTTGACCAAGTGAGAGTAATCGATGGTCAAACGCTCCAGCCGAACGCCACCCCGTCCTTCCCCTATTTTTCCATTTTGAAGGATAGATTATATCGAGTGACGCAGGACACTCAGACGAAAGAGCGAGTCACCCAGTTATTAATTCCAAAGAGCCGCCGGGAATTGGTATTCCAGGCGGCCCACTTTAATCCCATGGCTGGACACCTCGGGCAGGATAAGACACTCGCCCGGATAATGGCCCGATTCTATTGGCCGGGGATTCGCGGCGACGTCCGTAAGTGGTGTACGGCGTGCCGCGAATGCCAGTTAGTAAATCCAGCGGCCATTCCAAAAGCGCCCTTGCGCCCCCTACCATTAATCGAGACCCCGTTCGAAAGAATTGGGATGGATCTCGTTGGGCCATTAGATCGGTCAACACGAGGGTACCGCTTTATATTAGTCCTGGTGGACTATGCAACGCGATACCCGGAAGCGGTGCCTCTTCGCAATATCTCAGCACGCAGTATTGCAGAGGCCCTCTTCCACATCATCTCCCGGGTTGGAATCCCGAAAGAGATTCTGACTGACCAAGGCACCTCGTTTATGTCACGAACACTGAGCGAACTGTATGGGCTACTAGGTATTAAGCCGATCCGCACCAGCGTTTATCACCCACAGACGGACGGTTTAGTTGAACGGTTCAATCGCACCCTCAAGAATATTATTAAAAAATTCGTAAGTGAGGACGCACGTAACTGGGATAAGTGGCTCGAACCCTTGTTGTTTGCAGTGCGAGAGGTCCCCCAAGCCTCCACGGGGTTTTCCCCGTTTGAATTATTATACGGGCGTAAGCCGCGCGGCATCTTAGATGTACTGCGGGAAAATTGGGAGGAGGGACCTTCACAGAGCAAAAACGAAATTCAGTACGTTATGGATCTGCGCGCAAAACTCCACACGCTCACCCATCTAACTCAGGAGAATTTGCGGCAGGCCCAGGAACGGCAAGTCCGCCTGTACAACAAGGGCACGCGCCTTAGAGAGTTCACTCCGGGAGAGAAGGTACTCGTCCTGTTGCCCACATCGAGCTCCAAATTAATCGCCAAGTGGCAAGGACCCTTTGAGGTCACACGGCGAGTCGGGGACGTCGACTACGAGGTTAGGCGAACGGACAGGGAGGGGGCGCTACAGATCTACCACCTCAATCTGCTGAAACTCTGGAATGAGGAGGTCCCCGTGGCGTTGGTGTCGGTAGTTCCGGAGAAGGCGGAGCTGGGGCCGGAGGTCCCCAAAGGGTCATTGGCATCACGTACCTCTCCGGTCCCCTGTGGAGACCACCTCTCCCCGACCCAACTCGCGGAGGTCGCCCAGTTGCAGGCCGAGTTTTCGGATGTGTTCTCGCCCCTGCCCGGTCGCACGAACCTCATAGAACACCACATAGAGACGCCCCCGGGGGTGGTAGTGCGTAGCCGCCCTTATAGACTACCCGAACACAAAAAAAAGGTGGTTCGGGAAGAACTTCAGGCCATGCTCGAAATGGGCATCGTCGAGGAGTCCCACAGTGACTGGAGCAGCCCAGTGGTCTTGGTTCCCAAGGCCGACGGGTCGGTCCGGTTCTGTGTGGACTATAGAAAAGTCAACGCGGTGTCTAAATTCGACGCATACCCAATGCCTCGTATTGATGAGCTGCTCGATCGACTAGGCACGGCTCGCTTTTACTCGACACTGGATTTGACGAAGGGATATTGGCAGATCCCCTTGACTCCATTATCCCGAGAGAAAACGGCCTTTTCCACACCGTTCGGCTTACACCAGTTCGTCACACTTCCGTTTGGGCTGTTTGGGGCGCCCGCTACGTTTCAGCGGCTGATGGACCGAGTCCTCCGGCCGCACGCCACCTATGCGGCCGCGTACCTAGACGACATCATCATTTATAGCAATGACTGGCAGCGGCACCTGCAACACCTGAGGGCCGTCCTTAGGTCGCTGAGGCGGGCGGGACTCACTGCCAACCCGAAGAAGTGTGCGATTGGGCGGGTGGAAGTACGGTATCTGGGCTTCCACTTGGGCAACGGGCAGGTGCGTCCCCAAATTAATAAGACTGCAGCGATTGCGGCCTGCCCGAGGCCCAAGACCAAAAAGGGGGTGAGACAGTTCCTGGGGCTGGCTGGCTACTATCGTAGGTTTATACCTAATTATTCGGACGTCACCAGCCCGCTGACTGACCTCACTAAAAAGGGGGCACCAGATCCGGTCCAGTGGACGGAGCAGTGCCAGCGGGCTTTCTCTGAGGTAAAGGCTGCACTGTGTGGGGGGCCACTCTTACACTCCCCTGACTTCTCTCTCCCTTTTTTGTTGCAGACGGATGCGTCGGACAGAGGGCTGGGGGCCGTTTTGTCCCAGCAGGTGGAGGGGGAGGACCGCCCAGTCCTATACATCAGCCGCAAGCTGTCAGTGCGTGAGGGGCGCTACAGCACCATTGAGAAGGAGTGCCTGGCGATCAAGTGGGCGGTCCTCGCCCTCCGTTACTACCTGCTGGGGCGCTCTTTCACCCTCTGTTCGGACCACGCGCCCCTCCAGTGGCTCCACCGCATGAAGGATGCCAACGCGCGGATCACCCGTTGGTATCTGGCACTCCAACCCTTCAACTTCAAGGTGGTCCACAGGCCGGGGGCGCAGATGGTCGTGGCGGACTTCCTCTCCCGTCAAGGGGGGGGGGAGTCGGCTGCGGGCCGGACGGGCGCCCGGCCTGAGTCGGGCGGTGGGGGTATGTGGCAGCGGGGGCGTGGTCAAGCATCGGTCTGTGACAGGAGGGTGGAGCCGGGGAAGGTGAGTGGCAGATTCGCTACACCTGACGGTAATTAACCTGTGTTTTGTGTGTGTTTTCCCAGTAAACCGCTCCCTATTTTAAGAGGCTGAGAGAGAGCAGAGGGAGCGCGACCCGGGAGTGGAGGCTGAGAGTGTGTCTGTGTGCTGCGAGTTCTTTTAAACTGAAAAGTTTATTAATAAAATACGCTGTTACTACCTCCAAACGTTGTCCTGCCGTCCTCTGTGCTCCACCCACGCATTGTCCGCGCTACACCGCCCAATCTGGCAACACTGCGCACATGCTGCTTCTCTTGAACGTATAGAGAGCGTGCACATGACGTCACGAGGTCACGTGATATTTGTTTATCTGCCATCTTGGACGGCAAGGCCGCACATAGAACTTAGATGAACCCATTCTAATTATCAAGTGTGTGGGAGTAGATCTTTCGAGAATGGTTATATCTTGTTCAGCATTTGGTTGTACCAATAGACAGGGCCAAAAGGAGGGCCTGTCATTTTATAGTTTCCCCGCAGACGAGGAGAGATGCGCAAAATGGGTGTCCGCTGTGCGAAGAGAAAACTGGTACCCCAGTTCTACCAGCCGAATTTGTAGTGAACACTTCATATCAGGTAGGTATAATCTTCTAATTCAATACTCCTAGTACATCTGTTAAGTTGATTTTCGGATTGAATGATAACTGCATACTTAGAAACTAGACAGAACAGTGTTTGTGGCCGTCAGTCCGCTTGATCTCTAATGTTTAAAATGGCTATGCCTAGCCCTACTACCCTGGCCTAGTCTATGACAATGTTTTATCTTTTTGGCTCATATACAGTATGCCTTTGAAAGGCCAATCCATAGTAGGGATAGCGAAAACTAAAAAAAAAAAAAACTTGACCGACCACTGAGCCTCATTAGCCAGTTAAAGTCGGTTAACCTATGAGTTTAAACAGGGATGCAAACGGCGGATGCCGCCTTTTTCACGGCTGAATTGTGCAGATCCGATTTTTTTTTAGGGGGGGGCGTTGGAGTGTCTGAATAATTTCATCAAAGTAAATTCTGTATTAAAATTACTAAATGAGCAAATGCTGTTACAGTCCATGAAACAGGAAGTATAAGTATGAGAAGAAAACAGTAAATCAGAAAGCTGCGCAGATTTGCGCAGCTTCCGCGCAAACATGCACAGCTTTCTGATTTACTGTTTTTCAGACAAAAACATACATATTTACAACTCTGTCATTATCTGGAACTGAGTTTAGATTTCGAACATTCTTACGATAAAACGTCCTGCATAGTCTCTTTATGATAAATGTCTTAATGCCACTTACCCATGAGGTTATCAAGTAGACATTCTTCTTCGGAACCTTCCAGAGGTATAGTTGGGATACCCATCCCACAACAAAATATTTATAAGCTTCCAGGCTCTTGTAAGCTTTGAGGGCTTTGCCAGTGTAACACGATTCACGATTAACAAGAAAATTGTAAATGTCGTGGTAGGCCAGATCGGGCAAATCGCCGGCACTGCAGCTCCGAATTTCCCTGAACAAGGATTGCGGCAAGTTGTACGGATCTGCAATCCCCAACCTGGAACACTTTTCCATGTAACGCTGCCTCACGTCACCTTCAAGATGCTGAACAAACTTAGACAAGTTATCGCGCGATGTAGATGGGGTATTTTCCGAATTTTCTTGGGGATTACTCCCTGGATCGATTACGCTCGCGCAAGGTAAACAATCCTGATGCCGTCCAATATGGCGGAGTACACACGTGCAGGGCACGTGACTGCACATCCTCTATACACGGAAGTAAGGCGGAAGGTAGTTTGTCGACGTCACCTCAAGACGACGCTAACGATTGGTCAAAGTTGCAGTGATTGGATATGATTGCAACACCGCCCTGAATTCGTGGAGATTGGTTGAATTTGCATTGAAGTTGCAAATCGCGAAATCCTGGAGGGTCTGGTTTATGCGGCAACTGTCAGTCTGTATCCACTCAGAAGGAATGCTTATGCTGCCAGGAGGTTCCTCAGACCAGGCATAAGTGTGTGTGGGGGGGAATGAGGGGAATTTCAGCTGTATAACAAACAGTATCGTCGGACTTTGAGCCGGTTTGCTTAAACCATGCAGTTTTGGACACAGCATACTACCAGTATTGTCAGCTGTATGATGTTGAGGATTCAGAAAAGCGACCTGATTAAGTACAAGGTTCAAATTATTTTAAATGCAGTTCCAGACATCACACTTGTAACATGGTTCTTTCAAAATGATGGGTTGCATGTACTTTACCCATATTGGTGGAAAAATGAACTCGTATCATGATTTAATATGTGAATGTTTTAATCATGATACCAGTTAATTTTTCCATCAATATGGGTAAAGTACATGCAATCTATTATGCAAGAGCCATGTTACAAATGTGATGTCTGGAATTTTATATTACTATATAGCGCACAAACAGAATTATATATTAATACATTCATGCGTGAAAACATTCAGACATATTCAGTACGTTTACATGCACATCCAAATCGAGCTGCTGTCGGTAATCGACCAAAGGGTCCCAGCAGGGGTGCCAGAGAAATCCAATCCTACATGCACACAAGGAAATCGAGCTATTGTGTAAGGTACATTGTGCACCCAAGCCACAGGTGGCGCTACACGCCCCATCGTGTTGGTACACTTCCGGTTGTCGTCATGAAGAAGAGCTACTGTATTCAAGGGTGTAAACAAAGTTATCAGTTCCGTGTTCTCCATTGTGCGTTTTTCTCCCATCCATGAATTTTAATATATTCAACTCCTTAAGCTGAATGAGCATGAACTCTGTCTCCTCATTGCTCCAGAAGTGCACGTTTCTGCTCGCCATTTTCTCTTCTTTGTTTGTTCCTCCTGACCTCTTCTGCTGCTCGCTACTACTGTTGTCATGCCGACCGAGGCTGTCGTGTTTCCCGCTTGTGGTCTCGTCACTCGTCACTTCCGGAAGGGGCAGTGCTGAAGTAAGTAGCTCGACTACGTAGCTTGATAGGGTATACATGCACTAAGTAGCTCGGCAAAAATCGCATCATCTAGGTTGTGTAGCTCGATTATGAGAAATCAAGTTCAGTTCAATTTCAGCCTAGCTAAGGTGTATCCATGGCATTTAGAACTTCGATTTCAGTCGAGCAATGGCAGAAATTCAATTTTCTCTATGTGCATGTAAACGCACTCATTGAAATCATACACATTCATCAATTTTTTTTTATCACTGAAAGGTGTAAAACAAGTAAATAGAACTATCTCAAATTGTTTGATTAATTGATTGGAGTTTAACGCCACACTTGGCAGAATTTCAGCCATATGACCATTGTTTTAAACAATTACTAGTATAAAATCACAGCAAATGAAAATGGAACACATTGTTCAACATTTCCTTACAGACAAAAATTCAGGCATATGTCAGTTTAGCAGGATATTTTCAGTGATGGCTGGTGTTTGAGGTACAAAAAAAAAAAAAATCAAAAGAGAGAAACATAGAATGAGTCATTTCAAATAACAATGTATATATGCGAAGTCCACGTTCAATCTATTATCATAATTTAACCCTTTTTTCTTTTTTTTCTCTTCCTCTTACTTCAACAGGCAATAAACATGTTGCATATCATCAGATGTGCCGCTGGAACATTTGACATGTTCTACCTGCCTGTGCTGTCTTAAATTTGAGAGATTTGAGTCCCACTGGGGAGTATCACTGGTACCAGGACTGCTTAAAATTTTAATTAAATTGGTCACCTGTTCAGGAGCTTCTATAAATGTAGTTATTTCGTTTTAGCTAATTGCCTGCAAAGGATTTGCAACAAAGTATTAAAAATGAACAAATTAAAATTGCCATAAGTAAAATGTCCAATTAGGCGGCACGGTGGTGTAGTGGTTAGCACTGTTGCCTCATAGCAAGAAGGTCCGGGTTCGAGCCCCGTGGCCGGTGAGGGCCTTTCTGTGTGGAGTTTGCATGTTCTCCCCGTGTCCGCATGGGTTTCCTCCGGGTGCTCCGGTTTCCCCCACAGTCCAAAGACATGCAGGTTAGGTTAACTGGTGACTCTAAATTGACCGTAGGTGTGAATGTGAGTGTGAATGGTTGTGTATCTATGTGTCAGCCCTTTGATGACCTGGCGACTTGTCCAGGGTGTACCCCGCCTTTCGCCCGTAGTCAGCTGAGATAGGCTCCAGCTTGCCTGCAACCCTGTAGAACAGGATAAAGCGGCTAGAGATAATGAGATGAGATGAATGTTTGGCCAAAAAAAAAATTGTTTCTTGTCTAAACTTGGGGAAAACGATTGAGAGGATGGAGAGTTGGGCTCTAGAGAATTACACAACCCATACCAAATTAACCAGTTAAAATATAGATTTCCACATTTGTTGGATTTGGCTGACTGGTTTAATGCCATGCACGACAAAGCTTTTATTCATGTGACAATCGCCAGGATTACTGAGGACAATGCCCACTACAACCCACGACCACTCCCAGGTTTCTGGTGAACATTCCTACATAAAGCTAGAGAGAAAAATTCTAAGAGCAAGGGCTGGAACTAAACTCAAAATCAAATCTGTGGGAAATTCAGCGGGGCACTTGACTTACTAGACCAGGAATTCCCCTCCCATATCACAACCCACCTTTAGCAATGCACCACACATCTAATGAGTGCTTGATATCCTTGCGCTCTTCACGGAGGTATTTCCGTATTGATGTGTGTCTGTTGATGGTAAGGCTTTGTAATTTTAGCCCTTCTGCCTCCACTGCTTCTATAGCACAAACAACCCCCTCTTTCTCCATGGCATAGCTGCTTGATACTTCTGTAATCTGTTGCCAAATAAATACAATGATGAATGTGAAGTATTTAGGAATCTCAGAGAAATAATAAATTATCAAGACCATAATGATAGTAAATTACACAATTTATTAATTTTCTTGGGATTTAGCTCTAGCCCACACAAGGCTGGTGCAGAGGGAGCCTTAGTGCAAAGCAGCTCGTAGATAGAAACACAGAGCTGCACCTTAGCTGACTGAGACACAGCAGTCCCTCACCGGGGTGTGCTTTTTTTTTTTAAATGAATGTAAAACAAGAATTTATTCAAAGCCAATAGCCTCTTTTGTGAGGGTTTGCATTATTATGCATATAAATGATAAAGAATTTATGATTATCTTACCATGATAAGTTGGAACTCTACAACTTTGTTGATGCTATTATCCAACAAAGTATATGATCTGTATTTTGCACTATGACCTGGATTGTCACAACGTCCATCTCCCGATGCAGTGACCAATCCTCTTCTCTTCGTTTTTATGTCTTCAACCACTGTCCTCTGTTCCTTCTGCCAAACATGCTCAATTGCAGGCTGTAAATGGTATGTTTGGTGATTTCAAAAATGTCCTATAAGAAATTGCTGGCATACATAAATGTCTAAAGAACAGGAGAACTTTGCTGATACTGCAGCCACTAAAAGGCAGTGCTGAAGAAATCTTCAGGTTCCCAGCAGGCGTGTCCTTTACATATGGTTGGCTGTTCCATCACCTGTCAACCCCACATCCCGAGCACTTCTGATAGACAGTAATGGCTGAACCAAAGACACACTCCACAGATACTACACACTCAGACTGACATCCTGAGTAATGGTGGAACAATTTTAGCAGTGACGATTCATACACAAGAAATGCCCTCCTAGTCTTCACATCTCCAGTAGCAGCTTCTTCCTTGGAAAAATAATATCTGCTTATTTCAATAGTATGTAGAAGGTGGATGAACATAAGCTTTTTCATGAATAAATCTTCATTTATTGGTGAGGACACTTACATTTGGATTCTACCGTCTTTTTTTGACAAGTCATTTGCCAAAATATTGTCACAAATAAATGAAGTTGTAGTGATCCGTGCAATATGCCTTGGATGTTCAGTATTTCATTCATTTTTTTTCAATGCAATTTTATTATGCATGTTCCAGCTGTTATTAGGTAAAGGACTTATTATTGAAAAACAATTTCTGCTTATGGATTGTGTATATGTAGAACACAACAAATTTGCAATAACCTACATGTTGAGTGAAATAAATGTACTTGCATGATATAATCTTCCAAATCACTGCCTTCTTCAGGAATGTGATCGGGATCACTCCCATCCATGGGTTCAGGGCTCTCTTCATCAGAAGACACAACACTGATATCAGGGCTCTCAGGTTCTGGTAGCGGTTTCAGTAGGTCACACTGTATACCTGCATCCACCCCTTTCCACTTTATACTTCTTCTGGGTACCTATAACAGTAAGCAGTCTACATAAATGGGTTCTTTTGGATTTTTAGCATGACTTGAGGTCTGTGTTCATCTGACAGTCTGAGCCAGTGTAAAGTCAAGGCACCAGTATAATCTAAGAGAATGCTGCAGACAACCCCCCCCCCAAAAAAAAAAAGAAGAAACTGCTGGTTACATGGACACTGCTGACTCTTATTCAGTGCAGATAATTAATTTTAACAAATACAGTTATAGCTCTCCAGCACTAATGATTTTTTGGGTCATTGTCATGCTGAAAGATGAAATTCAGCTTTCTAGCAGACACCTGAAGATTTTGGACCAAAATTGACTGGTATTTAGAACTGTTCATAATTCCCTCCGTCTTGACTAAAGCCCCTGTTCCAGCTGAAGAAAAACAACCCCAAAACATGATGCTGCCACCGCCATGCTTCACCATGGGCAGCGTTGTTTGTTTTTCCACCAAACATACCTTTTGGAATTGTGAACAAAAAGTTCAACCTTGGTTTCATCAGACCAACACATTTAGATAACCAGATAACACATTTTCCCACATGCTTTTGGAAGTTTTTTTTTTTTTTTTGGCAAAATTTAGCTGGGCCTGGATGTTTTTCTTTGACCCTACCTCACAGTCCAGACATATGGAGAATACGAGAGATTGTCACATGTAGTACACAACCAGTACTTGTCAGAAATTCCTGCAGCTCCTTCAGTGTTGCTGTAGGCCCCTTGGCAGCCTCCCTGACCAGTTTTCGTCTTTTCATCAATTTTGGAGGGATGTCCAGTTCTCAGTAATGTCACTGTTGTTCCATGTTTTCTCCACTTCTTGATGACTGTCTTCACTCTGTTCCATCGTATATCTAATGCCATGGAAATTTGTTTGTACCCTTTTCCTGACTGATACCTTTCAACAATGAGATCCCTTTGATGCTTTGTAAGCTCTCTGTGAACCATGGCTTTTGCTGGAGGATGCAATGGAGTAAATGTCTGAACTTTATTTGGGGTTAATCAGTAATTTTAATTGATGGCAGGTGTGTACCGAAAAAGGCTGAATGCTGTAACCAAATCAAAAGGTGCTTCAACAAAGTATTAGTTTAAGGGTGTGCACACTTATGCAACCAGTTTATTGTCTTTTATTTTAAATGTTTCCCCCAACAGATCTTTTGTTTTTCACTTGAGTTGTACAAGTTATAGGTCACATTAAAGGTGGGGAAAAGTTTTGAAATTATTTATCGTGGTCTCATGGGTTTTTCTGATGTAAAATAAATCATTTTAATGGGGTGTGTGTACATGTTTTATATCCACTGTATTTAAGGACTGTGCTGATGCACAATCAGTGTGAAGTATTACAATACGTCTGTACGCATTACAGAGCCTTTCTACCCGTGTTCTTGATTTCCTGTGCCCGTTTCTTGTTCCTGTTCACGCTTTGCCTCTGATATCCTGTTTGCGCCTCGCCTGACCCTTTTACCTGTTTTACAATTTGGATTTAGCCTGCTGTCTTGGACTGTTTTGCCTTTGTGTGTCTGTGCACTTTGTAAATAAACATCTCATCTCATTATCTCTAGCCGCTTTATCCTTCTACAGGGTCGCAGGCAAGCTGGAGCCTATCCCAGCTGACTATGGGCGAAAGGTGGGGTACACCCTGGACAAGTCGCCAGGTCATCACAGGGCTGACACATAGACACAGACAACCATTCACACTCACATTCACACCTACGGTCAATTTAGAGTCACCAGTTAACCTAACCTGCATGTCTTTGGACTGTGGGGGAAACCAGAGCACCCGGAGGAAACCCACGTGGACACGGGGAGAACATGCAAACTCCACACAGAAAGGCCCTCGCTGGCCACGGGGCGACCATTGGTCGGCGAACACTGAGGTGTTCACTGACCAATATTTATTATTTTGGTTCTGCGTTTCCTTTCTTTCGCAACATAACATTTTCTCGCTTTCTGTTACTGTAGTACTGTAGTTACTCTGTAAATAAACTGCACTGTTATTATACTAATTACTTCTGCACTTATCCGCCTACCTCGCGTACCTGACACTAACCCTACATCATGTCCAAGTGAATGAATAAAGTACTACTTCTTTATGACCTGTAGAAAGCGTAATGTATTTAAATATATAAGGGCAGTAACTACAACTAAATTAAAGCACTATAAATCAAATAGCTAAATTAGGTTTCTTTTTCTATCCAAGATTTTTGGACTTATTCAAATGGCAATGCAGTTTGTAATTGGCAATTCAGTATGCAAAGTTGCGATGCAATCTTTAGTTCAGTTTGAATTATTTTGATAAAAATGAGAAATTTAATGAAATGCATTTCATATTGCCATGGTTTTTGGCCTTTTTATACAAATGGAAATTCATTTTGTTCATTTTGAAATTCAATGTGCAATTTGGGCACGTAATTTGAAAGTATATTTGGAGTTTGGCAATTCAATCTGCAAAAAGACATTCTCATTTTTATCAAAATAATTCAAACTGAACTAAAGATTGCATCGCAACTTTGCATACTGAATTGCCAATTACAAACTGCATTGCCATTTGAATAAGTCCAAAAATCTTGGATAGAAAAAGAAACCTAATTTAGCTATTTGATTTATAGTCTGAATTATTTTGATTACAAATTAAAATGAAAAGTTCAATGAATTATGTTCCTTATTGCCTCTTTATTCTGATGACAGTGCATAAACAGTGAAACAGTACCCCAGTCTATTGCATTACATTACTGTGTTAATGTAGCCAAACACAGTAAAGTGTGATTCTAAGTCTGGCTCAGGCCTCCAGCAGAGCTTTTACAGTCCTGGGGAAGAAACTATTTTGGTGTCTTGCTGTTTGTGACTTTATGACCCTAAGCCTTCCAGAGGGAAGGGTGTCAAAGACATTGTCCAGGGTGCGTGCAGTCAGTCCTAATCTTTGTGGCTGTTTCTCAGCCTGGCAGAGTAGATCTGTTCCAGGGATTGGAGAGGGGTACCAATGATTTTTAGATGCAGTCCTGATTATCCGCTGCAGATCTTTCCTCTCCTCTGAGGTGCAGCTGGAGAACCACACTATGCATCCATAGCTCAGAACACTTTTTGTATGGTGCACTGGTAGAAGTTGGTGAGGAGCTTCTGTGAGAGCCCAGTTTTCCTCAGGGATCGCAGGAAGAAGAGTCTCTGCTGGGCCTTCTTCACCACCTCTCTGGTGTTCACTCCCCATATCAGGTCCTCTGAGAGGTGAACACCGAGGTACTTGAAGCTCCCCACCTGTTCCACCTCCTCTCCAGAGATCACCAGGCTGGCATTTGTTTTAACTGGTCATTTTCTGAAGTCAATGACAAGCTCCTTTGTTTTGTTGGTGTCGAGGAACAAGTCATTGTTCTGACACCAAGATGTGAGGGCCTGAACTTCCTCTCTGTAGGCTGCCTCATCACTGTTGGTTAGCAACCCTACCACAGCTGTGTCATCTGCAAACTTGTATATTTGGTTTGAATTATGAATGGGAGAACAGTCCTGTGTGAAGAGTGAGTAAAGGAGTGGATGAAGAACACAGCCTTGGGGGGTGCCAGTGTTTAAGATGGTGGTGGATGAGATGAGGTTTCCAAGTCTCATATGCTGTGGTCTGTTGGAGAGGAAGTCCTTAATCCAGCTACAGAGGTGGTGGTCCAGGCCCAGAGACAGTGGCTTGTTGACCAGCTTGCTCAGATTGACTGACTGTGTTGAAGGCTGAGCTGAAGAAAGATGGTGTTCCCTAATGGCAGTGGCCTCTTTTAGCAGGATACTGCACCTTGCCACTCTGGAACAATTGTTCAGGAATGGTTTGAGAAACATCACAAAGAGTTCAAGGTGTTGACTTGACCTCCAAATTTCCCAGAACTCAATCCAATCAAGCATCTGTGGGATATGCTGGACAAACAAGTCTGATCCATGGAGGCCCCACCTCACACCTTACAGGACTCGGAGGATCTGCTGCTAATGTATTGGTGCCAGATACCACAGTACACCTTCAGAGACCTTGTGGAGTCCATGCCTTGCAGTTTTGGTGGCAAAAGGGAGAACTACACAATATTAGGCAGGTCTTAACTTCATGTCTTAAAGTAATGATGGACTTTCGTTTCTCTTTACTTATGTGAGTAGTTCTTGACATAATATGGATTACTACAGTTGTGGAATAGGGATACTTACTGTATTTTTATTATTTACTATTTGATCTCAAATGCATTAAGAAGGCAAGAAATTCCACAAGTTAACTTTTGACAAGGCACACCTATTAATTGAAAAGCATGCATGGAGCTGGTAAAGATAATGCCAATAGTGTGCAAAGTGTCAAGAATTTGAAGAATCTAAAATATGACATTTTTTCAAACACTTTTTTTTTGTTTACCACATATGTTCCATATGGAACATATGTTATTTTGTAGTTTTGATAGCATCAGTATTGTTCTCCAGTGAAGAAAATAGTCAAAATACAGAAAAACGTAAGCTGCTCTAGTTAACTATTCATGTGATTTTTAATAATATCTGTCCCCTAACGAACTCCACAATTTCATTAGATTAGTGGCTCCCAGAGACACACAACCTGTTTGTGTACAAGAATGTACTTAATCTGTTATTCATTATCTGCAATACAGCAGGCCAGAGCACTTCATCATTAGGACAGTTGAACTTTCTTTTTAATGTCAACCACACACCAAGAGCGGTTTAAAGTCTTCCCAGCTGGGGACATGGAACCTGAAAATGGAACTTATAGTCAAACACGTTTCTGTTTCAACACCAATATTCTCTGTCCTTAAAAACAGTACTTTTCTGCCTTGTACATATAACCTGGTAATAAGACAAATGGATTATGGATAGACCCATGATGGGTTCATGATGTCCCATTATGACATTAGCACTTGCAATCAGGTTTTACTGGATTTCGTATGAATGAAGACCCGCACCATCCAGTGATGTTCATTTGTAACTTTCTATATATCCTTTTTTTTCCAATGTAAAATATTGTAAATTATAGTTGTAAAACCATCTTTTTAAAACAGTGTTACCCATTCTCCAAAGAGTTGCTTCAATCTTTTGAAACCTGCCATGGGATGCAAACCTGCAATGCAACTGAAACCTGCCATGGGAAAAAAAATGGAGAGATGGAATTTTATTTAAGAGATGATAGTTTTTGTTTTTTTTGGGTGGGGGCTGGTGAATGAGCTCTGTTTCCAGAGCTAAATTGACTTTACATTACAGACATTTAGCAAACTCTCTTATCCAGAGCAACACACAGCCCAGGGAGCAGTTGGGGATTAGGTGCCTTGCTCAAGGGGACCTCGGCCTTTCCTGCTGGTCCAGGGAATCAAACTAGCAACCTTTTGGTCCCAAAGCTGCTTTGCTAACCTCTAGGCCATGGCTTCCCATGTTGATATAATGGCGTAAGGAGACAATTGAAAGGTTTAAGTTTGAGCACACAAGGGGAGAATTAGTGAGTCGATGACAATGAAGACATGAATGATTCGAACATAATGAAACTCGCTGCATTTATTTATAGATGGAGGTTTGTCATGTACACTGCAAGCCCACTCTAATGAACTCCTCGGGGGATGTCCAGATAGTCTGTTAGCCTGAAAACTTTGTGATACTGCAATTGACCCACTTGTCACATCAAACACTTCTTCTTATGTAAAACAAGACCAACTGTGTTTAATTTATATTTACATTTAATTCCCTTATTTCTGAAGTAAAGGAAATGTCACACTCGCTGTCGTTTACTTGCCACATCTTTCTTTTCAGCCCATCATGTTGATTTCAGTTTTGGAAGAAATCTCAGCTCTTTTTCTTTAAAAGTTGAAATTGAATTTTTCAGGATGGCATATTCACTCAAATGACTTGTAGGATTTACTTAAAATCCTCGTAACAATTTGCACTAACATAACTAACTAACTTTTACTGTCGCAGTATTAAGTACATCTCACTAGCCAGTATCAAGTATAATGTACTTTAATTCTAAACTTAACATTCTAGAAAATATTAAGTAAACATTACTTAATTATATTTAAGCATAAATATTTATTTAAACTAATTAAGTCGACTTCAGTTTCACAGACAGGAACGTCACTTATGAAATTAAGTCTTATCATTTAGAGTTATGAAGTAACGAAGTAGAGTTTATTATACTTTTTTTCATTTTCAATTACTTAGTTATATGAAATTATTCATTATGTACATTTTGTTCATCTTCTATTGATAAAATGTTAAATCTTTTTATACATCACAAATCATACAACTACAATACACCACAAACTATTTATTTTGTCAACAGTAAACATTAATCAATCACTCCATTCAAATGACCTGACACAGTCAACAAACAAGTGCATTTAGTAAAAACTTTGTTTGAAACAACAAATGGTGCCCCTGGGGACTGGAGCTCTTAAACAACTAAAATTTCAGCAGTTATAAAAATGTAACAGGGGCATGACTAGTCAACAAAACATGGACACTCCCACTGATATGGTTTGACAATGAAGCTAAAATTACCATAGCATGACTGAATGCTCAATCAATGAGTCAATGGCACGCCTCTCCCAGCCTATCCCAGCTGACTATGGGCGAGAGGCGGGATACACCCGGGACAAGTCTCCAGGTTATTGCAGGACTGACACAGAGACAACCAACCAGTCACACTCATTCATGCCTACGGTTAATTTAGAGCCACCAATTAACCTAACCTGCATGTCTTTGGACTGTGGGGGAAACCGGAGCACCCGGAGGAATTTTCCATATTTCTGCATAAATATGACCTAAAACATCAGATTTTCACAGAAGTCCTGAAAGTAGATAAAGATAACCCAATTATACAAATGAGACAAAAAATATTATACTTGGTCATTTATTTATTGAAGAAAATGATCCAATATTACATATTGGAGGACACTGTCCAAAATAAAAACAGTCTTAGACTGTCCTTCCCACCCTCTACATGAGGAGCTGATCAGCCACAGGAGCACATTCAGTAAACGGCTGATTCCTCCATGCTGCACAACTGAGAGACACAGGAAATCATTCCTACCTGTTGCAGTCAAGCTGTACAATGCCACTGTATTACTGTGGTACACGGTCTTACAGTACCATGTATACTGTATCCTTAACTCAGGTGCAATATGTATATAGGTATCATTGTATATAAAATCACTTCATTTTGCTTTTGCTAAAGTTATTGAATTTATTTAAATGTATTTTATTTTTATTATTTTTTCAGACGAATTTATCTTCTATTTTTAGACATGTTTACTTTTTTGATTCAGGAGCTTGGTAGCAAATTTGAATTTCCCTCCAGGGGATTAATAAAGTAATTCTGATTCTGATATCTGTGAGTGGCAAAAGTGTGTGAACCTCTAGGATTAGCAGTTAATTTGAAGGTGAAATTAGAGTCAGGTGTTTGTCATCCCATTGATTGAAATCAGGTGTGAGTAGGCACCCTGTTTTATTTAAAGAACAGGGATCTATCAAAGTCTGATCTTCACAACACATTTGTGGAAGTGTATCATGGCATGAACAAAGGAGATTTCTGAGGACCTTAGAAAAAGCAGTGATGATGCTCATCAGGCTGGAAAAGGTTACAAGACTATCTCTAAAGAGTTTGGACTCCACCAATCCACAGTCAGATAGACTGTATACAAATGGAGGAAATTCAAGACCATTGTTACCCTCCCCAGGAGTGGTTGACCAACAAAGATCACTCCAAAAGCAAGGTGTTTAATAGTCAGCGAGGTCACAAAGGACCTCAGGGTAACGTCTAAGCAAGTGAAGACCTCCCTCACATTGGCTAATATTAATGTTCATGAGTCCACCATCAGGAGAACACTGAACAACAATGGTGTGCATGGCAGGGTTGCAAGGAGAAAGCCACTGCTCTCCAAAAAGAACATTGCTGCTCATCTGCAGTTTGCTAAAGATCACGTGGACAAGCCAGAAGGCTATTGGAAAAATGTTTTGTGGACAGATGAGACCACAATAGAACTTTTTGGTTTAAATGATAAGCGTTATGTTTGGAGAAAGGAAAACGCTGCAATGAAGGTGCAGTGTTTTCATTGAATATAGCTATCATATATATAGGTATCTGTGGTAAGTTCCCTATGGGTGGGTGGAGCAGAGAGGACAGCAGGACAGAGATCGGATTCAATTCAGGCTTTATTGCCACACTTTTCAGTAGACAATTTCACACGGAGACAGAGACAAACACACACACACTGCAGTCTCATCCGGGGAAAGCTCTCCCTCTGCTCTCCCTCTGCCTCCTTAAATAGGGCGCAGTTACTGGGAAGACACACAAACACAGGTTAATTGCCGTCAGGTGTAGTGATTCTGACACTCACCTTCCCTGACTCCGCCCTCCTGTCACAGACCGGCGCTTGACCACGCCCCCGCTGCCACATACCCCCACCGCCCGACTCAGGCCGGGCGGCTGTCCGGCCTGCAGCCGACTCCCCCCCGCCTTGACGGGAGAGGAAGTCCGCCACGACCATCTGCACCCCCGGCCTGTGGACCACCTTGAAATTGAAGGGTTGGAGTGCCAGATACCAACGGGTGATCCGCGCGTTGGCATCTTTCATGCGGTGGAGCCACTGGAGGGGCGCGTGGTCCGAACAGAGGGTGAAAAGGCGCCCCAGCAGGTAGTACCGGAGGGCGAGGACCGCCCACTTGATCGCTAGACATTCTTTTTCTATGGTGCTGTAGTGCCCCTCACGCACCGACAGCTTCCTGCTGATGTACAGGATGGGGCGGTCCTCCCCCTCCACCTCCTGGGACAACAACGCCCCCAGCCCTCTGTCTGACGCGTCGGTCTGCAACACAAAAGGGAGAGAAAAGTCAGGGGAGTGTAATAGTGGCCCCCCACACAGTGCAGCCTTTACCTCAGAGAAAGCCCGCTGGCACTGCTCCATCCACTGGACCGGATCTGGTGCCCCCTTTTTAGTGAGATCAGTCAGCGGGCTGGTGACGTCCAAATAATTAGGTATAAACCTACGATAGTAGCCAGCCAGCCCCAGGAACTGTCTCACCCCCTTTTTGGTCTTGGGCCTCAGGCAGGCCACAATTGCTGCTGTCTTGTTAATTTGGGGACGCACCTGCCCGTTGCCCAAGTGGAAGCCCAGATACCGTACTTCCACCCGCCCAATCGCACACTTCTTCGGGTTGGCAGTGAGACCCGCTCGCCTCAGCAACCTAAGGACGGCCCTCAGGTGTTGCAGGTGCCGCTGCCAGTCATTACTATAAATGATTATATCATCCAGGTATGCGGCCGCATAGGTGGCGTGGGGGCGGAGGACCCTGTCCATCAGCCGCTGAAATGTAGCAGGCGCCCCAAACAGCCCAAAAGGAAGTGTGACAAATTGATGCAAGCCGAACGGTGTGGAAAAGGCCGTTTTTTCCCGGGATAATGGAGTCAAGGGGATCTGCCAATATCCCTTCGTCAAATCCAGTGTCGAATAAAAGCGAGCCGTGCCTAGTCGATCGAGCAGCTCGTCAATACGAGGCATTGGGTACGCGTCAAATTTAGACACCGCGTTGACTTTTCTATAGTCCACACAGAACCGGACCGACCCGTCGGCCTTGGGTACCAAGACCACCGGGCTGCTCCAGTCACTGTGGGACTCCTTGACGATGCCCATTTCGAGCATGGTCTGAAGTTCTTCCCGAACCACCTTTTTTTTGTGTTTGGGTAGTCTGTAAGGGCGGCTACACACTACCACCCCCGGGGGCGTCTCTATGTGGTGCTCTATGAGGTTAGTGCCACCGGGCAGTGGCGAGAACACATCCGAAAACTCGGTCTGCAACTGGGCGACCTCCGTGAGTTGGGTCGGGGAGAGGTGGTCTCCACAGGGGACCAGAGAGGTACGTGATGCCAATGTCCCTTTTTGAACCTCCGGCCCCAGCTCCGCCTTCTCCGGAACTACCGACACCAACACCACGGGGACCTCCTCGTTCCAGAGTTTAAGCAGATTGAGGTGGTAAATCTGTAGTGCCCCACCCCTGTCCGTTCGCCTCACCTCATAGTTGACGTCCCCGAATCGCCGTGTGACCTCAAAGGGTCCTTGCCACTTGGCGATCAATTTGGAGCTCGACGTGGGCAACAGTACAAGTACCTTATCTCCCAGAGTGAACTCTCTAAGGCACCTACCCTTGTTGTACAGGCGGGCTTGCCGTTCCTGGGCCTGCTGCAAATTCTCCTGAGTTAGGTGGGTGAGTGTGTGGAGTTTTGCGCGCAGGTCCATAACGTACTGGATTTCGTTTTTACTTTGTGAAGGTCCCTCCTCCCAATTTTCCCGCAGCACATCTAGGATGCCACGCGGCTTACGCCCATATAATAATTCGAACGGGGAGAACCCCGTGGAGGCTTGGGGGACCTCTCGCACTGAGAACAGCAAGGGTTCGAGCCACTTATCCCAATTACGTGCGTCCTCACTCACGAATTTTTTAATAATATTCTTTAGGGTGCGGTTGAACCGTTCTACTAAACCGTCCATTTGTGGGTGATACACACTGGTGCAGATCGGTTTAATCCCCAACAACCCATACAGTTCGTTCAGTGTACGTGACATAAAAGAGTTGCCTTGATCAGTCAGAATCTCTTTTGGGATTCCAACTCGGGAGATGATGTGGAAGAGTGCCTCTGCAATACTGTGTGCTGAGATATTGCGCAGAGGCACTGCTTCCGGGTATCGCGTTGCATAGTCCACCAAAACTAATATAAAGCGGTACCCTCGTGCTGACCGATCTAATGGCCCGACGAGATCCATCCCAATTCTCTCAAACGGGGTCTCAATTAACGGTAGAGGGCGCAAAGGCGCTGTTGGAATGGCCGCTGGATTTACTAACTGGCATTCGTGGCATGCCGTACACCACCTACGGACATCGCCGCGAATACCCGGCCAATAGAATCGGGCCATTATTCGGGCTAGTGTTTTATCCTGCCCCAAGTGTCCAGCCATGGGATTAAAGTGAGCCACCTGGAATACCAATTCCCGGTGGCTCTTCGGAATTAAAAGCTGTGTGACTCGCTCTTTAGTTTGAGTGTCCTGCGTCACTCGGTATAATCTATCCTTCATAATCACGAAGTAGGGGAAGGACGGGGTGGGGTTCGGCTGGAGCGTTTGACCATCGATTACTCTCACTTGGTCAAACATATGCCGCAGAGTCTCATCTCGCGACTGCTCTAATGGGAAATCCGCGAGGGATTCCCCAATAGAGTGAGGAGGAGCTGGCGGCTCCTCACTCTGATGCGGAGATGACGTAGACGGCTCTGTGACAGCTGCTCCCGCCAAAGCGACACCGGGACCTCCCCCTGTCAAATGGCAGGACCCACTCTCTACTAGGCACGTCATTAAACCCCGAAATCCCGGCCAATCAGTCCCCAAAATTAAAGAGTGGGTAAGGCGAGGATTAACCGCCGCCTTCACTATAAATTTTTCCCCTCAGAAAATAATGTGGACTGACACCAAAGGGTAACGGTGAACATCCCCGTGCACACACAACACCTTCACCCCTTGTGCTCCCCCCAATGCCTCGTTTTGAACCAGGCTTTGGTGAATAGAGGTCTGATTACAACCAGAATCCACCAACGCCTGATATGTAGCCCCTTGGATACTCACCGGTATGCGATACCCTCCGGCCCGATCGAGGGCGGCCTCTGGCGCGTCGGGGATCCGAACCACCGCGCCCACTTCCATTGCTGTGCACTGCTGTTGAATGTGGCCCGGCTCCCTGCAGCGCCAGCAAACCGGCCCGGGCTTTCCCTCTGCACCGGTGATCTGGGGCTCACTCACCTGAGGTGGGAGAGAGACAGACACAGAAGGGAGAAACAGGAGGGCACCGCGGGTGCGGCGGGCCGGCTGGGGTGGTGCCGGCCCCCGCCTCCGCGGTGGGGGAATGGGGCGAGGATGGGACACAGGAGGAGGGGGAGGGAGAGAGAAGAGAAGCTGCCATCTGCTGTCCTGCCGCCAGGACAGCCGCCAGATGATCCTCCGCCAGCTTGACTGCCTGATCCAGCGACGCCGGGCGGTGGCACAGGACCCACTCCGTGGTTCCGGCTGGTAAGCGGGCGATGAACTGTTCCAGTACCACCTGGTCGACGATTCCCTCGGCGTTGTGATCGTTGGCCCTCAACCACCGCCAGCAGGCGTCCCGGAGCTGCTGGCCGAACGCGAACGGCCGGCCGACTTCCTCCAATTGCAGCGTGCGGAAGCGCTGGCGCTGTTGTTCCGGTGTGCGCCCCACGCGCTGGAGGACAGCCCGGCGGAGGTCCGCATAGGCCAGCCGGCGGTTGGCGAACGGGGAGGATTCCATGGGGCTGCTGAGTTGGTGCTCCACGGTCCCAGGTTTCAGCACCACTGTGGTAAGTTCCCTATGGGTGGGTGGAGCACAGAGGACGGCAGGACAGAGATCGGATTCAATTCAGGCTTTATTGCCACACTTTTCAGTAGACAATTCCACATGGAGACAGAGACAAACACACACACACTGCAGTCTCGTCCGGGGAAAGCTCTCCCTCTGCTCTCCCTCTGCCTCCTTAAATAGGGCGCGGTTACTGGGAAGACACACAAACACAGGTTAATTGCTGTCAGGTGTAGTGATTCTGCCACTCACCTTCCCTGACTCCGCCCTCCTGTCACAGACCGGCACTTGACCACGCCCCCGCTGCCACAGTATCATATATATATATATATATATATATATATATATATATATATATATATAATCATATTATATATAAATACAACCCCGATTCCAAAAAAGTTGGGACAAAGTACAAATTGTAAATTAAAACGGAATGCAATAATTTACAAATCTCAAAAACTAATATTGTATTCACAATAGAACATAGACAACATATCAAATGTCGAAAGTGAGACATTTTGAAATTTCATGCCACATATTGGCTCATTTGAAATTTCATGACAGCAACACATCTCAAAAAAGTTGGGACAGGGGCAATAAGAGGCTGAAAAAGTTAAAGGTACAAAAAAGGAACAGCTGGAGGACCAAATTGCAACTCATTAGGTCAATTGGCAAAAGGTCATTTACATGACTGGGTATAAAAAGAGCATCTTGGAGTGGCAGGGGCTCTCAGAAGTAAAGATGGGAAGAGGATCACCAATCCCCCTAATTCTGCACCGACAAATAGTGGAGCAATATCAGAAAGGAGTTAGACAGTGTAAAATTGCAGTGTTTGAACATATCACCATCTACAGTGCATAATATCATCAAAAGATTCAGAGAATCTGGAAGAATCTCTGTGCGTAAGGGTCAAGGCCTGAAAACCATACTGGGTGCCCGTGATCTTCGGGCCCTTAGATGGCACAGCATCACATACAGGCATGCTTCTGTCTTGGAAATCACAAAATGGGCTCAGGAATATTTCCAGAGAACATTATCTGTGAACACAATTCACCGTGCCATCCGCCGTTGCCAGCTAAAATTCTACAGTTCAAAGAAGAAGCCGTATCTAAACATGATCCAGAAGCGCAGATGTCTTCTCTGGGCCAAGGCTCATTTAAAATGGACTGTGGCAAAGTGGAAAACTGTTCTGTGGTCAGACGAATCAAAATTTGAAGTTCTTTATGGAAATCAGGGACGCCATGTCATTTGGACTAAAGAGGAGAAGGACGACCCAAGTTGTTATCAGCAGAGGCGCATCTTGTCACCAGTCAAGGCAGGCAGCTGCTTGGGGCCCCTGATCCACTAGGTGGTGAAAGAGAGTCGAGATTTGACACTTGCGTTTTGAAAAGTCATTGCGCGTATTAACCTGCAAATAGAAAATTGTGCCTGTCGTACATAAACCAGCTATTCTTCTAATTACGACGTCAAGAAGAAAATGAAGAGGAGCTATCCACCCGGGAATGTAAAAAGAAAAAAGAAAAAAGAGGAAGAGGAGAGAAGAAAGCAAGACAGTGGTAACTGTGAAGATATCCCTTACACAAAGGCTAAAAGCCTTTAAAGTTTTTTGTTTTGTTTGTTTGTTTTAATATAATTGGCAATTACCTTGCACTGTCTGTTAAAATGAACAGAAACTTACAGTAACTTAAGAAATATAGAAAACGCTGCTCATAAATTGTTGTTTTTATGAAACATTTATGAAAATGCTGACATCTATTTGTAACTTTTTGTAACTTCACTTTTTGTAGCGTGTGAAATAAAAAAAACATTACTGTTCACAATTTGTTGTTGATTTATTGAACTGCATGTGTTCGTAACTTCACAATTTGTAACTTGTGAAATAAAAAAAACTATATTGCTTAGAATTTGTTGATGTTTTATTAAAATAAAGAGTTTGTCCTAGTGAATTTCTGTTGTGTGGGGTGGGATTTCTGCTTGGGGCTCCACCAGACCCTAGAATTGCCTCTGGTTATCAGCGCTCAGTTCAGAAGCCTGCATCTCTGATGGTATGGGGTTGCATTAGTGCGTGTGGCATGGGCAGCTTACACATCTGGAAAGACACCATCAATGCTGAAAGGTATATCCAGGTTCTAGAGCAACATATGCTCCCATCCAGACGACGTCTCTTTCAGGGAAGACCTTGCATTTTCCAACATGACAATGCCAAACCACATACTGCATCAATTACAGCATCATGGCTGTGTAGAAGAAGGGTCCGGGTACTGAACTGGCCAGCCTGCAGTCCAGATCTTTCACCCATAGAAAACATTTGGCGCATCATAAAACGGAAGATATGACAAAAAAGACCTAAGACAGTTGAGCAACTAGAATCCTACATTAGACAAGAATGGGTTAACATTCCTATCCCTAAACTTGAGCAACTTGTCTCCTCAGTCCCCAGACGTTTACAGACTGTTGTAAAGAGAAAAGGGGATGTCTCACAGTGGGAAACATGGCCTTGTCCCAACTTTTTTGAGATGTGTTGTTGTCATGAAATTTAAAATCACCTAATTTTTCTCTTTAAATGAGACATTTTTTTCAGTTTAAACATTTGATATGTCATCTATGTTCTATTCTGAATAAAATATGGAATTTTGAAACTTCCACATCATTGCATTCCGTTTTTATTTACAATTTGCACTTTGTCCCAACTTTTTTGGAATCGGGGTTGTATATAAACGCTGCATTGAAGGTGCATTTTGACATTACAGTGGTGCTTGAAAGTTTGTGAACCCTTTAGAATTTTCTATATTTCTGCATAAATATGACCTAAAACAACATCAGATTTTCACACAAGTCCTAAAAGTAGATAAAGAGAACCCAGTTAAACAAATGAGACAAAAATATTATACTTGGTCATTTATTTATTGAGGAAAATGATCCAATATTACATATCTGTGAGTGGCAAAAGTATGTGAACCTTAAGCATTAACAGTTAATTTGAAGGTGAAATTAGAGTCAGGTGTTTCCAATCAGTGGCGGCTGGTAGTCTTTCAAACAAGGGAGGCTGGTCGGTTACGATATTTCCAGATTTTAAAAGAAAAAACACATCAATTTTGCCCATACTCTTGCCTCTGATCTGGCTGATTGTTGGCAGCGTCACAAACTGTGAAATAACAGGTTCTTTTGGCCCATTAGCCTACTGTCCAATATACATGATGGTGTTGTTTGGGGGGGGGCATATTTTAACATTTTATATTTTAAAATTGTGGCATGTTGTTTAAAAATTGACCTCGGCTGTGTTTTTGTTTAAAAATGTTTTCCAAATTGTAGCTGTGTTTAATTCATATCCAGAAAAACATATATTCCAATATAATATACTCAGCATAAACATTTTAAATAGATTCTATATTTTTGGTCCATCCATGACATATTACTAAAGTAGCCTATTTACTGTTGTTGATGTGGGTCACTTGCTGTTAGCCAATTCACTTTCTCGTACCAGGAGAGCTGAAGGGAACAAGTATTATTCCCTACCTTTTTCACCAAGTCAATTTGAGGCGTTGGTCTACCCTGCTCTTTAATTTTAATTTTTTCCTCGAAAGGAAGACTGGCAAATGGCTTCGCCAAAATTAAATCAGCAATGCTTGGCATCTGTGCGCAGCTTTCTTGCTAGCCGACTAGCCCCCTCAAGTTCAAGTTCAGTCACTCAAATAAACAAAATTTCTGGAACTAAGATAGCAAGCTTGACAACACTATATTTACACTTTATTTACAATGAAAATATATACAAACTAAAAAAGCTGGTAGAAACCGTATGTAATGAATGAAATCGAAATGTAAGCTGATCTCTTACAATACACCACAGCACTTCCAATTCCGCATGGGACTGAACTGATGTTGCCAGATATTGCTGATGTCATCCAGCCCAAAATATGTTCAAAACCCGCCAAAATGCACTTAAAACCGCCCAATTGGGTGGGAAATCGCCCAATCTGGCAACACTGTCCGCTGCCTGTCTATAGTTAAAACAAGCTGTCAATCAAAGAAAATATCCGGCCGCTTTCACCAATCACCAGTCTCCTCGCGGAAACTGCCATGTCCCTCCCATGTGAGGCTCGGAGTCTGTGGGCGGGCATTTTTGCAGTATTTGTCCAATAACCATCTTGCATTTTGATATTGAAAAGCGCAGAGCTCCCAAATGCCGTTGAAGTCCACTGAGGCTGGGAGTCCGTGAGACTCCGTGGGCGGGCATTTTCGCAGTATTTGTCCAATAATCGTCTTGCGTTTTGAGATTGACAAGCACATAGCTCCCAATCCACTGAGGCTGGGCTGCATCGCGCTGTCATGAGGGGGAAAAACTCACGCACACATTAGGCGAACTGGGGAAAGTTATAACGGAATGATTTTGCACTGTAGTTGGGTTGAGCACATATATTTCTATGATTCTGGATCTGAAATAGCAATGTTATAAGGTCGGCTATAACATATAAATGACGAACATCCTACACAATGTTCGTCATTTTTAGAGGAGGCTGAGCCTCCCTCATTGTCTTAGAGCAATCGCCCGTGTTTCCAGTCAATGGGATGACAATCAGGTGTGAGTGGGCACCCTGTTTTATTTAAAGAACAGGGATCTATCAAAGTCTGATCTTCACAACACATGTTTGTGGAAGTGTATCATGGCACAAACAAAGGAGATTTCTGAGGACCTCAGAAAAAGCGTTGATGATGCTCATCAAGCTGGAAAACGTTACAAAACCATCTCTAAAGAGTTTAGACTCCACCAATACACAGTCAGACAGATTGTGTACAAATGGAGGAAATTCAAGACCAATATTACCCTCCCCAGGAGTGGTCGACCAACAAAAATCACTCCAAGAGCAAGGCGTGTAATAGTCAGCGAGGTCACAAAAGACCCCAGGGTAACTTCTAAGAAACTGAAGGCCTCTCTCACATTGGCTAATGTTAATGTTCATGAGTCCACCATCAGGAAAACACTGAACAACAATGGTGTGCATGGCAGGGTTTCAAGGAGAAAGCCACTGCTCTCCAAAAAGAACATTGCTGCTTGTCTGCAGTTTGCTAAAGATCACGTGGACAAGCCAGAAGGCTATTGGAAAAATATTTTGTGGAAGGATGAGACCAAAATAGAACTTTTTGGTTTAAATGAGAAGCGTTATGTTTGGAGAAAGGAAAACAGTGCATTCCAGCATAAGAACCTTATCCCTTCTGTGAAACATGGTGGTGATAGTATCATGGTTTGGGCCTGTTTTGCTGCATCTGGGCCAGGATGGCTTGCCATCATTGATGGAAGAATGAATTCTGAATTATACCAGCGAATTCTAAAGGAAAATGTCAGGACATCTGTCCATGAACTGAATCTCAAGAGAAGGTGGGTCATGCAGCAAGACAACGACCTTAAGCACACAAGTCATTCTACCAAAGAATGGTTAAAGAAGAAGAAAGTTAATGTTTTGGAATGGCCAAGTCAAAGTCCTGACCTTAATCCAATCAAAATGTTGTGGAAGGACCTGAAGCGAGCAGTTCATGTGAGGAAACCCACCAACATCCCAGAGTTGAAGCTGTTCTGTACAGAGGAATGGGCTAAAATTCCTCCAAGCCAGTGTGCAGGACTGATCAACAGTTACCGGAAATGTTTAGTTGCAGTTATTGCTGCACAAGGGGATCACACCAGATACTGAAAGCAAAGGTTCACATACTTTTGCTACTCACAGATATGTAATTTTGGATCATTTTCCTCAATAAATAAATGACCAAATCTAATATTTTTGTCTCATTTGTTTAACTGGGTTCTCTTCATCTACTTTTAGGACTTGTGTGAAAATCTGATGACATTTTAGGTCATATTTATGCAGAAATATAGAAAATGTTAAAGGGTTCACAAACTTTCAGGCACCACTGTATATGAAAATCTGGGAACCACAAAATCAGTTGGCCATGGATCTGATGGGTGCTCTGGGGGAAGTGGTAAAATGGTGGTGTCAGTTGAACTAAGTGAGGTCATGTCATCTTGGAAAGACCTTATCCCATCTGTGAAACATGGTGGTGGGAGTATCATGGTTTGGGCCTGTTTTGCTGCATCTGGGCCAGGACGGCTTGCCATCATTGATGTAACAATGAATTCTGAATTATACCAGTGAATTCTAAAGGGAAATGTCAGGACATCTGTCCATAAACTGAATCTCAAGAGAAGGTGGGTCATGCAGCAAGACAACAACCCTAAGCACACAAGTCGTTCTACCAAAGAATGGTTAAAGAAGAATAAAGTTAATGTTTTGGAATGGTCAAGTCAAAGCCCTGACTTTTAATCCAATCGAAATGTTGTGGAAAGACCTGAAGCGAGCAGTTCATGTGAGGAAACCCACCAACATCCCAGAGCTGAAGCTGTTCTGTACAGAGGAATGGGCTAAAATTCCTCCAAGCCGGTGTGCAGGACTGATCAACAGTTACCAGAAACGTTTAGTTGCAGTTATTGCTCCACAAGGGGGTCACACCAGATACTGAAAGCAAAGGTTCACATACTTTTGCCACTCACAGATATGTAATATTGGATAATTTTCCTCAATAAATAAATGACCAAGTATAATAATTTTGTCTCATTTATTTAACTGGGTTTTTATCTACTGTAACAGTTCAGCACAGGTGGGTGGAGCACAGAGGACAGCAGGACAGAGATCAGGTTCAAAACAGGGCTTTATTGCCACACTTTTCAGTGAACAATTTGATACCAAACAGACATACACACACAACCAGCGTCTAGTTCGGGGATGAGCTCCTCTGCTCTCGCTCTCCCTCCTTAAGTAGGGTGCGGTCACTGGGAAGACACACAAACACAGGTTAATTGACATCAGGTGTAGTGATTCTGCCACTTACCTTCCCTGACTCCGCCCTCCTGTCACAGACCGGTGCTTGACCACGTCCCCGCTGCCACATACCCCCACCGCCTGACTCAGGCCGGGCGGCCGTACGGCCTGCAGCCGACTCCCCCCCCCCCCTTGACGGGAGAGGAAGTCCGCTACGACCATCTGCGCCCCCGGCCTGTGGACCACCTTGAAATTGAAGGGTTGGAGAGCCAGATTCCAACGGGTGATCCGCGCGTTGGCATCTTTCATGCGGTGGAGCCACTGGAGGGGCGCGTGGTCCGAACAGAGGGTGAAAGGGTGCCCCAGCAGGTAGTAAAGGAGGGCGAGGACCGCCCACTTGATCACCAGACACTCTTTTTCTATGGTGCTGTAGCACCCCTCATGCACCGACAGCTTCCTACTGATGTACAGGACGGGGCGGTCCTCCCCCTCCACCTCCTGAGACAAAACTGCCCCCAGCCCTCTGTCCGACGCATCGGTCTGTAACACAAAGGGGAGAGAAAAGTCAGGGGAGTGTAAAAGTGGTCCCCCACACAGTGCAGCCTTTACGTCAGAAAAAGCCCGCTGGCATTGCTCCGTCCACTGGACCGGATCTGGTGCCCCCTTTTTTAGTGAGATCAGTCAGCGGGCTGGTGACGTCCGAATAATTAGGTATAAACCTACGATAATAGCCAGCCAGCCCCAGGAACTGTCTCACCCCCTTTTTGGTCTTGGGCCTCGGGCAGGCCACAATTGCTGCGGTCTTGTTAATTTGGGGACGCACCTGCCCGTTGCCCAAGTGGAAGCCCAGATACCGTACTTCCACCCGCCCAATCGCACACTTCTTCAGGTTGGCTGTGAGACCCGCTCACCTCAGCGACCTAAGGACGGCCCTTAGATGTTCGAGGTGCTTCGGCCAGTCATTACTATAGACGATGATGTCGTCGAGGTAGGCGGCCGCATAGGTGGCGTGGGGGCGGAGGACCCTGTCCATCAGCTGCTGAAATGTAGCGGGCGCCCCAAACAGCCCAAACGGAAGTGTGACAAATTGGTGTAAACCAAACGGTGTGGAAAAGGCCGTTTTTTCTCGGGATAGTGGAGTCAAGGGGATCTGCCAATATCCCTTCGTCAAATCCAGTGTCAAATAAAAACGAGCAGTGCCCAGTCGATCGAGCAACTCATCAATACGAGGCATTGGGTACACGTCGAATTTAGACACCGCGTTGACTTTTCTATAGTCCACACAGAACCGGACCGACCCATCAGCCTTGGGTACCAAGACCACCGGGCTGCTCCAGTCACTGTGGGACTCCTTCATCATCATCATCATCATCGTTTCCCATTTGGCCACTTCTTGGCCTTAGGGCACATCTGTTCCGGGAAGTGTCCTTGGAGCAGATGACTGAACTTGACTTTGTCCATCATAGACGTGCGGGCCTGCATCTGATCTACTTGGAGAAGTTCCTCAACTCGTTTCCAAGTCCTGGAGGTGGTCCTTTTGTCAAAAAGTACTTGTTTTTGGAGGGCGTCATTTTCCATACAACATACGTGGGCCATATATTTAAGATGTTATACCTGACAGTAGTTTTGGATAGAGTTTGACTTAGTTATTTCACGTAGTCACTCATTTGAGATTTTGTACGACCAATCTAGCTGTCCTTCAACTAAGGTAGCCGGGTTGACGCCTTTTTTCTATTTGCTATGTGGAGGGACATTTTTCCTTGCATAGCCCCCTGATACCATCTTCCTTAAAAAAACATTCCATAGTCTCTCGACCTTTTGTAATTCTGAAGTGGACAGAAAAGATGGCTGGATACCATATAATAGCTGGGACCTGACACAGGAAGTGAGGATCTTCATGCAAGTTGATAAATGGATTTATTTGTCCATTAAACAGTTCTTTAGCTCATCCCACTTTTTACATGCAGAAGACATATTTGCATGTAATGCAGCTGCTGACTTGTTTGTATTAGTGATTACATGTCCCAGGTACCGAAAAATCCGGACATTCTTGATGTTTACCCCATTCACAGACACTAGAGTCTTCTTGTCTTTCACAACTTCGTCGACATTAAATGCCATTGTCTTGGTTTTGGTATAGGACATCTGCAACCCAAATCTCAAGAAGGTATTGTCATAGATGGATAGGACCTGGTCTAACTCCTCAATACTTTTTGTGAAGACCGCCACATCATCAGCATAGAGTAATTCTGTCACTCTTCTCCTTCCAGATGTTGGTGCCCGTCTTCGATATTCACGAGGTGACACTTCATTAGGGATGTGGAACTCCACCAGAACTCCTGTATCGGGGCATTGCTTCAGAATATCGTGCTTTGCACAGCGCATTACAAAGTCCATGTAGATGTTAAATATTGGTGGACTTTCAAGGGCACCTTGACGGCAACCAACAAATGTACCAAAGTACTGCTTGGCTCCCTTGATGCAAGCTTTAGTGCCAAAATACAATGTCCTCAGGATTAATACCACTTTAGGGCACCGCAGACGGATGTCCAACACTCGAAATAGCGCTTCGCGAGGAACCCAGTCATAAGCAGCCTTGGGGTCGATGAAACAGTTAAACAACGGATTTTTCTCTTTCTCCAGTATATGCCACATGAAATATATGGCATCGCATGTTGATCGATTTTTTCTAAACCCAAATTGCGTCTCCATAAGGATGGTCTCGTCCACAGGTCTTATCCTTTCAACGATAATACTTGCTAAGATCTTTGACATTGTGGCAATGATAGAAATACCACGATAGTTTTCAGCCAGACACTTGGAACCCTTTTTGTGTAAACATGTTATTGATGATATCAGCCATTCACTGGGAACCTTGAGGTACGACCATATTATGTTGATTAGGATGACAAGGTACTCAAGGAGAGTTGCAGATTGGGAATACTTTAGCTGTTCTGCATAGATGCCATCTGTCCCCCGGCACTTTCCATTGTTAAATCTCTTGAGACACTGCCCAATTTCGGCCTCTTCAGGTGGGTCCTCATTAATAGGCTGTGTATCCTCTGGTGGTAATATATATGGGAATTCTTCTGGTTTAATGAGCTCAGGTTGGAGTTGGAATGGACGCTGACCCAAACGTTGAGAGAAATGTTTCTCAAGCTTCTGTTGGTGAATGACTTGTATGTTCTTCCTAGGCAATGAAGAGTATGTCTTTGACATGCGAAATTCTTCCTCCACATTTCTTTGCTCGCTGGCTACATTGATCTTTTGTGCCTTTTCAGTGAAATATTTGCTTTTAAGTGCTATACGCAGTTTTCTTATTTGCTTGGACAACTCTTTCTTTTCATCTGGGTCACGTAATTGACGGCATTTTGAAATTAGCCCTACAAACTCATCATTAGCCCATGGCTTGCTATCACACTCTTTCTTCCTCTCTGGAACGACCTCACTGGTAGCTTTCATTATAGAATCCACAACTTGCTTGTCTAAGAGATCGACCTGGTCAGATGGTTGCTGTTGTTTTAACATCTGCTCCAACTGCTCACTGTATTGTTTTCTGATGGTTTCAGAATCCTGTAGGCTTCGTATATTGGGAATGTATGGTTTTGCCTCTCTATTCTTTCTGAAGATCTTATGTCTTGTGCGTCTAGTTGGTAGCATCGCATCCAAAACTAGCACCTGATGATCAGATTCAAAAGGGATGCTGACACTAGGATACGATCTACAGTTCACAGCCGACCTCTTAATATACCACTCGCTTACGATGTAGTCAAGACGATGTTGGTATCCTCTGTTGGATATAAAGGTCCAGCGATGAGCGTCTGATCCAGTGGCAAACATAGAATTCAGGATATATAAGCAATTGCTCTCAGCTAATTCTAAGAGCTGTGTTCCATTGAAACTAGTTGGATCAGAATAATTGAATCTCCCTACACAGTGCCAGTTTTCGTACGAGCAATCGGTCCCAATTGTTGCGTTGAAGTCACCACAAGCAATTATTTTAAAGGAGTGAGCCTTCTTAGTTTTTTTGAGAGCTCTTGAAAAATTGTTGTAGAATGCTTCCTTAGTAGAATCTGCATATTCCTCTGTCAGCGAGTAGCAAGAGAATATGCACAATTTAGTGCCATGTACGATGACTCTAGCTACTGATATTCTGGCTTCAATAGGGTGGTAGATATCTATGACTTTCACATGTGGTGCTAACACTATTGCAACTCCTGCTTGTGCCTTTAAGCAGATCGAGGTGGTAAATCTGTAGTGCCCCACCCCTGTCCGTTCACCTCACCTCGTAGTCGACGTCCCCAACTCGCCGTGTGACCTCAAAGGGTCCTTGCCACTTGGCGATCAATTTGCAGCTGGATGTGGGCAACAGTATGAGTACCTTATCTCCCGGTGCGAACTCCCTAAGGTGCGTACCCTTGTTGTACAGGCAGGCTTGCCGTTCTTGGGCCTGCCGCAAATTCTCCTGGGTTAGGTGGGTGAGCGTGTGGAGTTTTGCGCGCAGGTCCATAACGTATTGAATTTTGTTTTTACTTTGTGAAGGTCCCTCCTCCCAATTTTCCCGCAGCACGTCTAGAATGCCGCACGGCTTATGCCCATATAATAATTCGAATGGGGAGAACCCCGTGGAGGCTTGGGGGACCTCTCGCACTGAAAACAACAAGGGCTCGAGCCACTTATCCCAATTACGTGCATCCTCACTTACGATTTTTTAAATTATATTCTTGAGGGTGCAATTGAAGCGTTCCACTAAACCGTCCGTTTGTGGGTGATACACACTGGTGCGGATCGGCTTAATCCCCAATAACCCATACAGTTCGCGCAGTGTCCGTGACATAAACATGGTGCCTTGATCAGTCAGAATCTCTTTCGGGATTTCAACTCGGGAGATGACGCGGAAGAGCGCCTCCGCAATACTGCGTGCTGAGATATTGCGCAGAGGCACTGTTTCCGGGTATCGCGTTGCATAGTCCACCAGAACTAATATAAAGCGGTACCCTCGTGCTGACTGATCTAATGGCCCGATGAAATCCATCCCAATTCTTTCGAATGGGGTCTTGATTAATGGTAGAGGGTGCAACGGCGCTTTTGGAACGGCTGCTGGATTTACTAACTGGCATTTGCGGCATGCCGCACACCACCTACGAATATCGCTGCGAATCCCCGGCCAATAGAATCGGGCCATTATTCGGGCTAGTGTCTTATCCTGCCCTAAGTGTCCAGCCATGGGATTAACGTGAGCCGCCTGGAATACCAATTCCCAGCGGCTCTTTGGAATTAAAAGCTGCGTGACTTGCTCTTTCGTCTGAGTGTCCTGTGTCACTCAGTATAATCTATCTTTCATAATAGAAAAATAGGGGAAGGATGGGGTGGTGTTCGGTGGGAGCGTTTGACCATCGATTACTCTCACTTGGTCAAACGCATGCCGCAGAGACTCGTCTTGCAACTGTTCTAACGGGAAATCCACAAGGGATTCCCCGAGAGAGGGAGGAGGAGCCGGTGGCTCCTCACTCTGGTGCGGAGATGACGTAGATGGCTCTGTGACAGCTGCTCCCGCCAAGGCAACACCGGGACCTCCCCCTACTGAAGTATGGCAGGACCCACTCTCTACTAAATGGCTCGTCAACTCCCCAAAACCCAGCCAACCAGTCCCCAAAATTAAAGAGTGGGTGAGGTGAGGATTAACCACCGCCTTTACTATGAATTTTTCCCCTCAGAAAAAAATGTGGACTGACACCAAAGGGTAGCTGTGAACATCCCCGTGCACACACAACACCTTCACCCCCTGTGCTCCCCCCAATGCCTCGTTTTGCACCAGGATTTGGTGAATTGAGGTTTGATTACAACCGGAATCCACCAATGCCTGAAATGTATCCCCTTGAATACTCACCGGTATGTGATACGCTCCGGCCCGATCGAGGGCAGCCTCTGGCGCATCGGGGATCCGAACCACCGCACCCACCTCCATTGACGTGCACTGCTGTTGGAGGTGGCCCGGCTCCCCGCAGCGCCAGCAGACCGGCTCGGGTTTCCTCTCTGCACCGGTGTTCTGGGGCTCACTCACCTGAGGGGGGGAGAGACAGACACAGAAGGGAGAAACGGGAGGGCACCGCGGGTGCGGCGGGCCGGCTGGGGTGGTGCCGGCTCCCGCCTCCGCGGTGGGGGAATGGGGTGAAGACGGGTCACAGGAGGAGGGGGAGAGAGAGGAGAGGAGAGAAGAGAAGAGGCTGTCTGCTGTCCTGCCACCGGAACAGCCGCCAAATGGTCCTCCGCCAGCTCAATTGCCTGATCCAGCGATGCCGGGCGGTGGCACTGGACCCACTCCGCGGTTCCTGCTGGCAAGCGAGCGATGAATTGCTCCAGCACCACCTGGTCGATGATCCCCTCGGCGTCACGGTTGTCGGCCCTCAACCACCGCCAGCAGGCATCCCGGAGCTGCTGGCCAAATGCGAACGGCCGGCCGACTTCCTCCAAGTGCAAAGCGCGGAAGTGTTGACACTGCTTCTCAGGGGTGCGCCCCACACGCTGGAGGATGGCCCGGCAGAGGTCCGCGTATGATAAAGGCCTCGGGGTTGTCCTGCGGACCCATCTTGGTTAGGGTGAGGGGGGACGGGCCTGCGGTGGGAGTGCTGGTGGACCCCGCCGATGCGAAGAGGTGCCGGAACGCCTCACGATCTTCTTGTTGGGCCAGCACCAGGGCCTCGAAGCGCTGTTCTTGTTCCTTTCGGAGGGTGACTAGCGCCTGGTGCTGGCTTTGCTGGGCCGTGGTGAGGGCGTGGACCAGTTTGGCGAACGGGGAGGACTCCATGGGGCTAATCGGCTGCTGCGCTCCAATTCTCCCAGGTTTCGGCACCACTGTAACAGTTCAGCACGAGTGGGTGGAGCACAGAGGATGGCAGGACAGAGATCAGGTTCAAAATAGGGCTTTATTGCCACACTTTTCAGTGAACAATTTGATACCAAACAGACACACACAACCGGCGTCTAGTTCGGGGATGAGCTCCTCTGCTCTCACTCTCCCTCCTTAAGTAGGGCGTGGTCACTGGGAAGACACACAAACACAGGTTAATTGACATCAGGTGTAGTGATTCTGCCACTTACCTTCCCTGACTCCGCCCTCCTGTCACAGACCGGCGCTTGACCACGCCCCTGCTGCCACATCTACTTTTAGGACTTGTGTGAAAATATGATGTTGTTTTAGGTCATATTTATGCAGAAATATGGAAAATTCTAAAGGGTTCACAAACTTTCAAGCACCACTGTGTGTGTGTGTGTGTGTGTGTGTGTGTGTGTGTGTGTGTGTGTGTGTGAGAAAATGAGATTTTTACTGCTCAGTGGGACAGGTCAAAGTTTTAAGGTTTATAGATTCACTTACCTTAGCTTCACAGAACAAAGCAGGCCATCTCTCTTTGCAGTCATCAGCCGCGGGACTTCCTGTCACAATCTCAAGCCTTCGACTGGAGAAAGTCTTTGCCATTTTTTCTTGAATCACCTTAGTGGCGGTGTTCTGTATCTTGTGAAGAACCTCCTGTCTCACTATTTGCAGACTGTCACTAGTTTCTCCAATTGGATATGGAGGAAGGTAATCAGGGCTTCCACAACAGGCAGTATTTGAAGGCCAGTAGGATAGGCAGTGTATTGGAATATTGCTTCAGCAAGTTTCTCAAGTATGTTGGAGTTGAGGCTTGGATTCTGAAGAAGTGAGCAATCCTTTTCATAAGCCTTATTTCTTTCTTGAAGGTGCATTTTGACATTATATGAAAATCTGGGAACCACAAAATCAGTTGGCCATGGATCTGATGGGTGCTCTGGGGGAAGTTGTAAAATGGTGGTGTCAGTTGAACTAAGTGAGGTCCTGTCATCTTGGAAAGACTGAGCCAGTGACACTGGAGAGGAGAAAGTAGCAGCCTCATCAATGGGAGACTGTGAGAATAACAGGTTCCATTTTTACAAGTTTGTGTTTTTGTCCTTAGGCACATCGTTTGACATTAGAGTGAACAACTGGTTATCAAAATCTTTGTCCATGTACTGTGATGGTCCGTCTCCTTCCCCCCCTCTCCTGCGCTGAGTTGCGCTCAGTGTCAGGGCCTAATTAAGCGCAGCTGATGTGCAATTGACACTCAGCGGAACTCATGTTTTTGTGTTAAACAGCAGTCCTCACTCACTAGCGAGCAGAGCAGACACAGACACGCATCCACACACACATTCACAGATTACGGTATTACATTGAGCGAGTGAACCAAAAGTAAACCCTTTGAACGTAAAAACCACAACTTGGACTTGGAATCCCGCTGTCGCCTACGGCTTATTGCCGCGATCGAATGCTGCTGGCCTGTGCAACCTCTTCCTTGACGAGTGGATCTATTGTCACCAGACCTGGATGGATCCAGAATCAAAGAGTCTGAAGAGTTGTGAGTTAAGAAAACTAGCTGAGCCCGTTTATTTGTTCATCTGCTCTGATTTCTGTCCCTCCAAACATCAACGATAACTAAACCCGGCCATTGATTCATCAGATTCAACACATACAAGTCCATAAGCATACGATATACAAACACACAACACACTACACGCACTACACTACTGCCTTCTTTTCTTGTTTTGGGGAACGTGAACTGAACTGAATTGACTTTTGCTTCCGATGGAACCTTTTGTTCCGGAGTTTTGAGTTGTGTGCATTGTGCTTCGTTTAGAGAAGATAATTTTATGTTGGCCCCTCCTAGAACTGCCACCTTATTGTGGTGGAGGGGTTTGTGTGCTTGAATGATCCTAGGAGCTATGTTGTCGGGGGCATTATGCCCCTGTTAGGGTTTCCCAAGGCAGACAGGTCCTAGGTGACAGGCCAGACCAAGAGCAGTTCACCAAAAACCCCCTATGGAGAAAAAATCCAGGACCGTGACGTCGCCCGGTATGACGCAGCTGGGGCCCCACCCTGGAGCCAGGCCCGGGGTTGGGGCTCGTATGCGAGCGCTTGGTGGCCGGGCCTTTGCCCATGGGGCCCGGCCGGGCTCAGCCCGAAGAGGTGACGTGGGCCCGACCTCCTGTGGGTTCACCACCCACAGAGGTAGCAGTAGGGGTTTGGTGCAGTGTGGATTGGGTGGCAGTCGAAGGCAGGGGCTTCAACGACCTGATCCCCGGACACAGCGGCTGGCTGTTGGGACATGAAATGTCACTTCGCTGGGGGGGAAAGAGCCTGAGCTTGTGCGGGAGGTTGAGAGGTACCGGCTAGAGATAGTCGGGCTCACCTCCACACACAGCTTGGGCTCTGGAACCCAGCTCCTTGAGAGGGGCTGGACTTTCCACTTCTCTGGAGTCACCCGTGGTGAGCGGCGGCGGGCTGGTGTGGGCTTGCTTATAGCTCCCCAGCTCAGCCGCCATGTGTTGGAGTTTACCCCAGTGAACGAGAGGGTCGCCTCTCTGCGCCTTCGGATTGGGGAGAGGGCACTTGCTGTTGTTTGTGCCTATGGGCCAAATAGCAGTATAGAGTATCCGGCCTTCTTGGAGTCCCTGGGAGAGGTACTGAGGGGTGCTCAGACTGGGGACTCCATTGTGCTACTGGGGGACTTCAATGCTCACGTGGGCGATGACAGTGACACCTGGAGGGGCGTGGTTGGGAGGAACGGCCTCCCCGATCTGAACCCGAGTGGTGTTTTGTTATTGGACTTCTGTGCTAGTCACGGTTTGTCCATAACGAACACCATGTTCGAGCATAGGGGTGTCCATAAGTGCACGTGGCACCAGGACACCTTAGGTCGAAGGTCGATGATCGACTTTGTAGTCGTTTCATCTGATCTCCAGCCCTATGTCTTGGACACTCGGGTGAAGAGAGGGGCTGAGCTGTCAACTGATCACCACCTGGTGGTGAGTTGGATCCGCTGGCGGAGGAGGAAGCTGGACAGACCTGGCAGGCCCAAACGTATGGTGAGGGTCTGCTGGGAACGTCTGGCCGAGCACTCTGTTGGGGAGGTCTTTAACTCCCACCTCCGGGAGAGCTTTTCCCAGCTTCCGAGGGAGGCGGGGGACATTGAGTCTGAGTGGACCATGTTCTCTACCTCCATTGTGGACGCAGCTGTTCGGAGCTATGGCCGCAAGGTCTCCGGTGCCTGTCGTGGCGGCAATCCCCGAACCCGGTGGTGGACACCGGAAGTAAGGGATGCCGTCAAGCTGAAGAAGGAGTCCTATCGGGCCATGTTGACCTCCAGGACTCCTGAGGCAGCCGACGGGTATCGGCAGGCTAGGCGTGCTGCAGCTCGGGCAGCTGCGGAGGCAAAAACTCGGAACTGGGAGGAGTTCGGGGAGGCCATGGAGAAGGACTATCGGTCGGCCTCAAAGAAATTCTGGCAAACCGTCCGGCACCTCAGGAGGGGGAAGCAGTACTCTGCCAACACTGTTTACAGTGCGGGTGGGGAGCTGTTGACCTCGACTGGGGACATTGTCGGGCGGTGGAAGGAATACTTTGAGGATCTCCTCAATCCCACCATCATGTCTTCCACTGAGGAGACTGAGGCTGATGACTCAGAGGTGGACTCATCCATTACCCAAGCCGAAGTCACTGAGGTGGTTTGCAAGCTCCTCGGTGGCAAGGCACCGGGGGTGGATGAGATCCGCCCTGAGTATCTCAAGTCTCTGGATGTTGTGGGGCTGTCTTGGTTGACATGCCTCTGCAATATCGCGTGGCGGTTGGGGACAGTGCCTCTGGAGTGGCAGACTGGGGTGGTGGTCCCTCTTTTTAAGAAAGGGGCCTGGAGAGTGTGCTCCAATTATAGGGGAATCACACTTCTCAGCCTCCCAGGGAAAGTTTACTCCAGGGTACTGGAGAGGAGAATTCGACCAATAGTCGAACCTCGGATCCAGGAGGAACAATGCGGTTTTCGTCCTGGTCGCGGAACACTGGACCAGCTCTATACCCTTCATAGGGTGCTCGAGGGTTCATGGGAGTTTGCACAACCAGTCCACATGTGCTTTGTGGATCTGGAGAAGGCATTCGACCGTGTCCCCCGTGGTATTCTGTGGGGGGTGCTTCGGGAGTATGGGGTTCGGGGCTCTTTGCTAAGGGCTGTCCGGTCCCTGTACGAACGGAGCAGGAGTCTGGTTCGCATTGCCGGCAGTAAGTCAGACCTGTTCCCAGTGCATGTTGGACTCTGGCAGGGCTGCCCTTTGTCACCGGTTCTGTTCATAATTTTTATGGACAGAATTTCTAGGCGCAGCCAGGGGCCGGAAGGAATCCTGTTGGGGAACCACAGGATTTCATCTCTGCTTTTTGCGGATGATGTTGTCCTGTTGGCTTCTTCAAGCCAGGACCTTCAGCATGCACTGGGGCGGTTTGCAGTCGAGTGTGAAGCGGCTGGGATGAGAATCAGCACCTCCAAGTCCGAGGCCATGGTTCTCGACTGGAAAAGGGTGGCTTGCACTCTCCAGGTTGGTGGAGAAGTCCTGCCTCAAGTGGAGGAGTTTGAGTATCTCGGGATCTTGTTCACGAGTGAGGGAAGGATGGAGCATGAGATCGACAGGCGGATCGGTGCAGCCTCCACAGTGATGCGGTCGCTTTACCGGTCCGTCGTGGTGAAGAAGGAGCTGAGCCAAAAGGCGAAGCTCTCAATTTACTGGTCGATCTACGTTCCGACTCTCACCTATGGTCATGAGCTTTGGGTAATGACAGAAAGAACAAGATCGCGGATACAAGCGGCCGAAATGAGTTTCCTTCGCAGGGTGGCTGGGCGCTCCCTTAGAGATAGGGTGAGAAGCACAGTCACTCGGGAGGAGCTCGGAGTAGAGCCGCTGCTCCTCCACATCGAGAGGAACCAGCTGAGGTGGCTCGGGCATCTTTTTCGGATGCCTCCTGGACGCCTCCCTGGGGAGGTGTTCCAGGCATGTCCCCCCGGGAGGAGGCCCCGGGGAAGACCCAGGACACGCTGGAGGGACTATGTCTCTCGGCTGGCCTGGGAACGCCTCGGTGTTCTTCCCGAGGAGCTGGCCGAGGTGTCTGGGGAAAGGGAAGTTTGGGCTTCCATGCTTAGACTGCTGCCTCCGCGACCCAGTCCCAGATAAGCGGAAGAAGACGAGACGAGACGAGAAGACTCAAAAGGTACTCACCTCCACTCCTGCTGCTGCCACAGATCCACCATTCCCACTTGCTCCACAACAACTAATTGTGCCTATAAGCATTGGGTTCTGGTATGGGAAAGCAATTTTAGACATGGGTGCCAGTTACACATTGATTCATGAATACCTTTGGTCAGACTTGCTACACTCCACAGACCTCAAAGCATGGACACAAGGCCCACTGTATTTGGCTAATGGGGAAGCTGCAACACCACTTGGCTGGACTGATCTCAGTATCACTCTGCATGGAACTACAACTGACTTGCCAGTAGCTGTGCTCCCATCTGAAGCACTGGCATACAGTATTGTGTTGGGGCTTGACTTCATTTTCCACAGTCAAATACAATTAAATGTCACTGACAACTCTTACACCTTCAAGACAAATCCCTCCGTTTTCTTCCACTTCCAGCCCTGTAATGCATCAGTATCTACATGGCAAGAGCTGCACAAGAAGAATGTCAAAGCCTGCTACCCTGATCAACTCACGTGCCTTAGTTCCATCCCACCACCTCTGTTTTCTTTGGAGCCAGAACGTCTGAATGTACAAGAATACATTGACCAAGCTGTCTCTAATGCTGAAGTACACGATTTTGGGAAACTTCAGTTACGGGAACTTCTGCAAGGCAATCCCCAAGTTTGTACCCACAACATTGGGAAAACCGAGGTGTTGCAACACCAAATTTACACTACCACAAATATACCAGTCAAACAGAGACCCTACCGGATGTCACCAGTAAAACAGGCCATCGTGAAGGACCACATTCAGGAGATGTTGTCGGCTGGCATCATCGAACCATCTCACTCCGGCTGGTCTTCTCCCGTGGTACTGGTGCCTAAAAAAGATGGAGGGCATAGATTCTGTATTGACTACAGGAAACTTAATGCCTTGACAGAAAATGATGTCTTTCCATTGCCGAACATCTCGGAAATCCTTGAATCTCTGTCAGACTCAACCATCTTTTCCACCATTGATCTAAATAGCGGCTACTGGCAGGTTGCTATGAGCCCTGACAGCAAAGCAAAGACTGCTTTCATCACAACATCAGGCCTTTACCATTTTAACATCATGCCTTTCGGTCTTAAGAACGCTCCTGCCACTTTTCAGCATTTGATGGAGGCTGTCTTGAAAAATCTACGTGGAAAATGCTGTCTAGTATACCTTGACGACATAATTTGTTACTCTGCCTCTGAGTCTCAATATTTTGTCCACCTCCAAGAAGTGTTTAACTGCCTTCGCTGTGCAGGACTGACCCTTAACTTAAAGAAGAGCCGCTTCTGTTTGAAGGAGGTCAAGTTCCTTGGCCATATTGTGAGTGCTGCTGGTGTCACAGCTGATCCAGATAAGGTGTCTGCCATCCTTTCTTACCCGGTCCCACAAAACCTCAAGGATGTTCAACGGTTTCTTGGACTGTCTGGGTGGTACCACCGTTTTGTCAAAGGATTCTCACAGATTGCTGAACCCTTGAACAACCTGAAAAGGAAGGGACAAAGTTTTGTGTGGACAGCAGAATGTCAACAGTCCTTTGACCACTTAAAAACATGTCTAACATCTCCACCTATGTTGGGCCACCCAAACCCTGACTTACACTTTGTGGTCTACACTGATGCAAGTGAGACTGGATTGGGTGCTGTTCTAACCCAGAAGACTACACCTGACTCAGAACAAGTAATTGCTTATGCGAGCAGAACTTTGAGCAAAGCAGAGAAAAACTACTCAGTGACAGAAAAAGAGTGCTTGGCAGTACTTTGGGCACTTGAGAGATGGCAATATTATCTTGAGCCAAAGATCTTCACAATTGTCACTGACCATGCTGCTCTGCGATGGGTCCTTTCATCCACCAAGACCTCTAGTCGGCTGCTGCGGTGGGCGCTCAGACTGCAGAAGTTTGACTTCATTGTTGAATACAGGAAGGGAAAACTCAATGTGGTCCCTGACGCCCTGTCCCGCGTTCCACCTTCTGCTGGTTGTCTAGCCACAGTGCAAACTGAGCCTGACCGTTTCCTATTGTCTGCTGATGTTCTCTGGGAAGAACAGCACAAAGATCCAACAATTACAACAGTCTTCAAAGCATTGGCTGAAGGAGATGAGCAGCATTTGGATAAATTCACTGTCTCTGAGGACAAGGTATACCGGAAAATCTACACAAAAGATGGTAAAATACATCATCGTGTATACATACCTGAGTCACTCATAGATACCTTGTTCCAAGCATACTATGCCAGCCCTCTCAGTGGTCACCTAGGGATCTATAAAACATACAAAAGATTGTATGATGTCGCCTATTGGCCAGGTATGTGGTCAGACCTAAAAAAATGTGTTGCCAGCTGCCTGACCTGTCAAACAGTTAAGTCTGACAATAGAAAGCCCTCTGGCAAGCTTCAGCAGATTGAAGTGAAGCGACCAAATGAGATGCTAGGTGTGGACATCATGGGGCCTTTTCTTTGCAGCACTGAGAGGAATGAGTATCTGCTGGTGTTTGTGGACTACTACACCCGGTGGGTGGAACTCTTCCCAATCTGATCAGCCACAGCACAGACTATAGCAAAGCTTTTCCATAAAGAAATGCTTACTAGATGGGGAGTACCGGATTTCCTGCTGTCAGACAGAGGATCCCAGTTTGTTTCTGCACTATTTCAGGAATTGTGTCAGAACTGGGCAGTCACACCTAAGCTCACCACTGCTTATCATCCACAGACGAACATGACCGAAAGAGTGAATAGGAACCTTAAGGCAATGATTTCGTCTTTTATAGCTGAGAATCATAAAAAGTGGGATCATTACCTTCCGGAGTTCCGCTTTGCCCTTAATTCCTCGGTCCATGAGACCACTGGCCTCACTCCGGCAGAACTACAGCTTGGAAGAAAACTGCAGAGTCCGATGGATAAAGTACTGTCTGGCACAGATTTGTCCCCAGATGACTCTTGTTATGATGTTGTAAATCACCTCAAAGACCTACAACAGAAAATCGAGAAAAGCAGTCAGAAAGCAAAACAAAGACAACTCAGAAATTACAATAAACACAGGAGAGACATTACTTACAAACCAAAGGATCGAGTCTGGGTTCGAAACCACCCTCAATCTTCTGCAGCACGTCACTTTTCTGCCAAGTTGGCTCCAAGATGGAAGGGACCGTGCAGAATTGTCCGGCAGCTAGGCTCTGTGAATTTCCAGGTGGTCCAGGAGGACACTGGAGAGGACCTCTGCACAGTTCATGTGCACAACCTTAAGCCATGCTTCCCAACGGCAGCAGAGGTGGATGCTCGTGAGAGGGAGGGTCTTCGGAAAATCTTTGAGGAATCATCGGATGAAGAAGACTTCCCTGGGTTCGCAGACTGAACCACAACCTTTGGTCATTCTTCCACGGGGGGGAGAATGTGACGGTCCGTCTCCTTCCCCCCCTCTCCTGCGCTGAGTTGCGCTCAGTGTCAGAGCCTAATTAAGCACAGCTGATGTGCAATTGACACTCAGCGGAACTCATGTTTTTGTGTTAAACAGCAGTCCTCACTCACTAGCGAGCAGAGCAGACACAGACATGCATCCACACACACATTCACAGATTACGGTATTACATTGAGCGAGTGAACCAAAAGTAAACCCTTTGAACGTAAAAACCACAACTTGCACTTGGAATCCCGCTGTCGCCTACGGCTTATTGCCGCGATCAAATGCTGCTGGCCTGTGCAACCTCTTCCTTGACGAGTGGATCTATTGTCACCAGACCTGGATGGATCCAGAATCAAAGAGTCTGAAGAGTTGTGAGTTAAGAAAACTAGCTGAGCCCGTTTATTTGTTCATCTGCTCTGATTTCTGTCCCTCCAAACATCAACGATAACTAAACCCGGCCATTGATTCATCAGATTCAACACATACAAGTCCATAAGCATACGATATACAAACACACAACACACTACATGCACTACACTATGGCCTTCTTTTCTTGTTTTGGGGAACATGAACTGAACTGAATTGACTTTTGCTTCCGATGGAACCTTTTGTTCTGGAGTTTTGAGTTGTGTGCATTGTGCTTCGTTTAGAGAAGATAATTTTATGTTGGGTGCTTCTTTATTGGATACTTTTGTTATTGAGCTTTTTGAATGAAACTAACTGAACATAAGGAACTGCGTTTGGATTTTTTCCTTCACAAGATCACGACACTGATTTTTTTTCTGACGGTGTTTGGTGAAATATTATTTCATTAATTTTAACTTGCAGTTCCAAAACCAAACACCGTTACAGTACATCACAGTAAAAAAAGTCCCTTGGAGTTGAAAACGATCCTGTACAACTGCCAAAAGTTCATTTACAGTGTTTGGGATTCCATCTGGTAGGATAAGCTTATGAACTTGAGTCTCTTCAATAAGGGCAGACATCATTACAGCCTTGGGCAAGCAAAACTGTAAGAAAGAACAAAGACAATTTGATAAGTCAACAGCAAATAATACATTTCAAAAACAGGTGCCGGAACCCCTAATCTAACTCCAAGGTTCATGAAGGCAAAAAAAGTCTGAAGAGTTCAGAACTCCCACAACAACTGAAGTACATATACTGTAACTTCATTGTTAGACAAACATGTTCCAGTATGTGACCTTCATCACGGTCACCATGAAAAAAAAGTTTAAATAAATAAATAAAAATTAAAAAGGTTAACAAAAGATGTATGATTATTTGTCTTATATTTTTGCTAGGTTGTTTTTTAATCTTTCTGAAAAAAAATCCTCCTTCATATCTACCCTGTATAAATATTTAATGTAACACATTTCATGATAGGCGGCACGGTGGTGTAGTGGTTAGCGCTGTCGCCTCACAGCAAGAAGGTCCTGGGTTTGAGCCCCGGGGCCGGCGAGGGCCTTTCTGTGTGGAGTTTGCATGTTCTCCCCGTGTCTGCGTGGGTTTCCTCCGGGTGCTCCGGTTTCCCCCACAGTCCAAAGACATGCAGGTTAGGTTAACTGGTGACTCTAAATTGACCGTAGGTGTGAATGTGAGTGTGAATGGTTGTCTATGTGTCAGCCCTGTGATGACCTGGCGACTTGTCCAGGGTGTACCCTGCCTTTCGCCCATAGTCAGCTGGGATAGGCTCCAGCTTGCCTGCGACCCTGTAGAAGGATAAAGCGGCTAGAGATAATGAGATGAGAGACATTTCATGATGACCCTGGTGAACCACAAGCCAAAACACTGGTCTAGTAATAAAGGTGTTCTTTCTAGTACAAGTGCTGCTGTAGTTTTGAACTCTTAAAATAATATATTTCATCACAAGTGCCTATGATAAATGCATGCTCTATACTTGACAGATCAGAGGATGTATAAAATATTTTTAAGACAAGTTAAAATCTTAAATAAATGCACAAATAAGTCCTGAGGAAAGTTTTATACAACAATATGGCACAAGCCAGTTTCAAACTAGTAAGAGTGATTATATTACCGAGTTTGACAAGCAGATGTGGTGGTTCAGAGAAACCATTCGATTTCCTTCCACTGCATATGTAGCTAGTGGGTATAGGTCAGTGAGGTGTGACTGCTCAATCACTTTGACTATGCTGGTATGCATGGACTCCAACTTGAAACATCTAAAATGCTCATAGTACTATGCACTTTGCAATTTCACTACAAACACTAAGCTGTCACGAACTATGACCATTTGTAGTATTTCTGCAAAGTCGGGCAACCCACCAGTGGACCCATATACCAACATCATGCCAATACTGTAGCTGGTGCCCTGAAAGTCTGCCTTGTTTGTCAAATGAACAACTGTCTCTTCAGGAAATTTATGTAACAGAAATTCTTGTAATTTCTCATTTACAACCTCTAGTGAAACTCTTGGCATCTTTGATACAGAGACATCAGGTTTTTTGACATTTGAAACATGAAGATGGTATGCAATCATGGACTAGTGTTTTTTTCGCCATAGAATTCAAGATGTTCCTGAAGCAGTTAGTCTGCCTCACTATCTTCTTGAAGAAGGTGTGCTTTGCTTCAAACCTCATTGTCCATAAGGACATTAGTGGGCCAAATGCTTTAATGAGCTATGGGTAATGCTCAACAAAATGGTGTTTTGGAATCAATTTCTCTTGTGGAAACAGTGCTAAATTTGTGTCTATGCTCAGCAATTAGGCTATCTAGATAACCAATGGTTTCATCTGCATGGGCAAGGGACATGGCCAACTCAACAACATCTTTGAGTGCCAACAACTAGGCCTGTTCTTCTTCTGGCACTTTTGGGCCAATCATAAGTGGAAACAGCTGAAGCAAGCACCAATTTTCATGTGCGTTTCCACCTGTGGTTTTATGGGAGGCAAAGTTTGGTGGTATGCCTTGGGGACAAGTAGTCCTGTCTTTCCATTTATATGGGAAATGTTTGATTATGCTATTGAGCCCTTCAGGAGAGAAATATTTTTTCTTTATGAAGATATCTAAGCACAATGCTAATTCTATAGGTACAATGCCCTCAAGTAAATCATGCAGTACATCAGGTGGGTAGCCTGTTGTCACATAACAATGATTTAATCTTTGAGTAACTGCACAATGCCTTTTAAAATTGTGGTTATGGGTGTTATAAACCAATGCAGTTTCAATGTCCAACTGGTCTTGCTGTGTTTGTTCTAGCAAGAAAGGCTTCTGTTCTGACTTCAAGTTCCTGAAACTGGGGCCGCTCTCCAACACAAAAACCTACAAATGTACGACCCACTGAAACTTTCAACAAACCCTGCAACTGAGTGGGCACAAAGATTATCAGCAATCACAGAAAATACAGTACCCTTTATGATTTTTCCCCCAAACAGGGCACAAAAAGACCATCTTCTTCAAAGCTTTTCAAATCATTTAATAAGGGCTCCAGCACTCGAGAATAACCAAATTTCTTAATATCATCTGCCTTGAACAAAACTGAGAATAGAGAAAAGTACCTATTTCTTCACTTAAGGCTGCACTAAGATTCAACTCGCAAATACTATTCACCAAATCTGTGATCACTAATTCTTCAACAGTGCAATTATTATTTTCTAGTGTGCTCTGGACAATGTTTTTGATAATGGGTGCAGATGCTGAACAAGTAATAAATTGAAGCTCCTCTACAATCTCATCTATACAGTACATCTCCTAGGCACATTGAAGATGCAGTCCAATTTCAGATAAAAGGAACCAAGCTGATCAATGATGTCTTTGACTAAATCTTTACCTTCTTTGACAGGTGTTTCAACAGATGTAACTTCACATTCATCTACCAACAAACTACGATCTTCTGTTTCCTGAATTGAGTATGTCTGAAATACACTACGTTTAAAATCTTCAAGGCAGTGAGGATTTTGCTTTACATAAAAGTAGGAAACACAAGTTGAATATATATATATATTAGTGCTGTAGTCACAGTCTTTAAAGATACAATGAACAGTTTCATGCTTTTTCAGATGAGCTCCAAGATGTTCAAAAATATTGCCTCTCTGTGTGAAAACCACATGAATTACATACAAGACAATCTGCTCTAACTGTTCAGTTTGCATATTATCTCTGGACAAATGTATGTGAAGTGCACTCCAACCTTTAAATGAGCAAGGACAATCTATAAACAAGGTAGTGACTGGCCTTGAATAGGGTGTAATGTTTCAATCTATAATGCCTTAAAGGGATAGTTCGGGATTTTTGACATGAATCTGTATGGCATCCCCATCAATAGTGTCGTGCAAACACACTGACTTACCCCTGACAGCATCCTGTGAGTCCAGTTCTTGTCCAGTTTTGGTCCAGACAAAAGTAGTCCGGCAAGTTTGTTGGGGTCACGAAAGTAAAACGTTTTTCGTCTCAAAACAGTATGTGTTCAAAAGAGTGATATATTTGCATCACAAAACCGTTGCCAAATAAAAAGTCAGACCTCGAAATCACTTGGCACTATTTTCTCTCCCTTCTTATCACTGCGCGCTGCCACCAGGTGACAGCCACGGCTGTTTCATTCATTGTTTACTGCTAGCAAAGTTAGCAACAACATGTCTGACTACGACAGTGACGTTAAAAACATTGACTTCATCTCACAGTCAAAGGGATATCTTTATGAACCCGAATATACAGATGAAGAAATTCGCCAGATGGAGTTAGAACGGGCAGAGAGAGAAAGGGTGGACAGAGAAGTGGAAGAAGGTGAAGCTGGAGCCGCAGCTGGAGCCGCGAGACACCGGGTGACCGACAAATGGTGGTGTACTTGTTCCAAATGTGAAGTAATGCAGACAGAGGTGGAGTGCTACTGCTGCCACGAATGGGATCTCATCATGCCACAGATGCAAGACCTTTCAATTGACGAGGAGGCCAGCGTGCCAGCTGCTGTCTGCATCACAAACCACACTGACTTCCCTGCACTCCTGAATGTTGGTGTCTTGCAGACGTTTTTCCACATTCCTAAAATTAACTGGAAGAAGCGTCCCAGGCCAGCTGGACCCGATGGTCAGTTGTCTTCAGAGTAAGTGTTGACTCCTTTTTTACATGTTGTAGCCTACAGGTGTTTTGTTAGTTGAATGTTTATAACCTTATAAACTGTACACGTGATCAAGCAATGACTTATTCTGGCATATTGTATGCTTTAGTTAGTATAGTCCAGGTCATACACGACTACAACAAATGGGTGTACACATCAGACATTGAAGGAATATGAGTAATAATGATAATCTTTTACATAACATTTTTAATGGTGATGCATGTGTTATTATTGTGTATTCCCAAGTTATTTTTGTTCTTAGAACTTCATATTTGTATCAGAGCTTTATAAGACCTGAGCCTCAACATGTCTGTATCCTACTGTGCTCAGGAATAAATGTCTTGGCCTAAATGGCAGCCCCCAGCAATTGGCATGATCTCCTGTCCTCACAGGATCAAGCTATCAGACTCCCCGTCTCCTCCTGCCCCCAGACTGTGCCGTTTCAGCAATTGCAACAGGAGTGCATGCCTTTGAAAACACAACATCAAGTTTTGCATTGTAGATTACAAGAATCTCAATCATGTTTTACAAACATGCTAACAGTGATATTATATGAAACAATTTCTTTCCTACAACTACTAACAGTGTCAAATATGTTTCTATAATTATTCCAGTTATATATAGCTTTTAGAGTAGACAATACATCCACTTTACAGTCTCTGACAAGTCAGAATATCTTTTTTTTCATAAAACATTAGCTTCACATTCTTCATGTCATTTTTTGACAGATTTCCAAATGACATGACCACCCTTGTCATTTAGAAACTCACATACAGCAGACATACAGTATGCTTGCCAATACTGTGACTCTAATCATGGACTACTCATAGACATCATCCCACACGTCCATGTAGTTGCTGACGACTGTAATAACAGCCTACATAAATGTATGTTTTGTAAGCTTCCCCATTTTCCTTTTGCACAGCCTCCATGCATCACCCAGTCACTATGCACTGATACCATGGGTAGAACTGGGAGGATTGATATCGTCCTGTCCAATGTTTTCATTTCAATGTTACCATTGTCTTGGCGTAAATTTGGAATGTACAAATGTGTCTGGAGTTAGGATATGTTTGCTCTATGTCAGTATCTCGTAATGTCACGGGCAGATAACAACATGTCTTTCATGCATGTCTCAAAACACAACGTTGCTAGCAGCTAGCTCTAGCTGATTCTTGAAAGCCTGTCCGCTTGAAAGCATGGCGGTACAACTTTGTTCTTACCTGGGGTGCAGGGACAGCAGCTTTCTTCAAAACCCATTTCTTCCTCAGTCCTGGGCATGAAGAAACATAGTTGTCGTCGCTGAAGTGCGCACTGCAAACACGAAGCTTTTTTACCTTTGCCTGTTTGGAGTCCACATGGAAGCCCAGAGCAACAAGCCAAAGTTTCCTCAGTGACACGTCCGTCATGGGAAAATGGTGTGCGGAGATTCAGCCACATCTTTGTTGCTACAGCCTGGATAGTCGCAAGTGCGCACCATTTTCACAAATATATTATTGTATAGGTTATAGAAGGTGATAAATTTGTCGCTGTTCTTGCTCTCAAATTAGCTTGTTAGCGCCGCTGATCTGAACTCCTAATCACTGCCAAACAATGGGAAAGGTGTTGATTCCTGCGCAGATGTCAACATGACAGCACGCAGTGATACAGAGAGAGACAAAATATAGCGCCAAATAATTGCGAGGTCTGACTTTTTATTTGGCAACGGTTTTGTGATGCAAATATATCACTCTTTTGAACACATACTGTTTTGAGAAGAAAAACGTTTTACTTTCGTGACCCCAACAAACTTGCCGGACTACTTTCGTCTGGACCAAAACTAGACAAGAACTGGACTCACAGGATGCTGTCAGGGGTAAGTCAGTGTATTTGCACGACACTGTTGATGGGGATCCCATACAGATTCATGTCAAAAATCCCGAACTATTGCTTTAAGAGCCCGAAACATTTTGATGTCCTGAAGTTGCAATTTTTGCATGGCCATCTCATAATGTACAAGGCCTACTGTTTCTCCCTGATGACACCAGTGTTGAAACCAGTCAATCTGTCCTCCTCCCAAGACCTCAACTGTCAAGTCAAGTCAAGTCAACTTTATTGTCAAATATGCTATACATGCTCGACATACAGCACAGATGAAATTTCAGTCCTCTCTGACCCACGGTGCAAACAGGCAATGCAATAAATAAAAATAGAATAATTGAAAAAACAAACAATATATACAGTATAAACACTCTAGATAAGAACTAGACATAGACTAAACACTCAGACAAACAATATAAACAGTATAAATATAAACAGTGTAAACACTAGATAAGAACTAGACAAAGACTAAACACTCAAACAGACAATATAAACAGTATAAACATGAGATAAGAACTAGACGTAGACTAAACACTCATACACACACACACACACACACACATATATACACACACACACACACACACACACACACACACGTAAATTGGTGCAAATAAACAAACAGTCAAGGGCACTTGAGGTATAGCAGGTAAACATGAAATAAGCAGTATAAACAAACTAGCAGCTGTTAAGGTGAGGTAGTGCGGAATAGTGCAAATGAGCGAGGTAAAGTGAGATGTGCGGTCCCTGAGTTCAGTGTGTTAATGAACGATGAGATGTACAGTATGTATGTGTGTGTGTGTGTGTGTGTGTGTGTGTTTGGGGGGGGGACTGTGAGGATGACATGTCAGATGCTGAAGGGGGGGTGGGGGGGTGCGAGCAGAATCTGTGGCAGGGGGCAGGAGGGGCAGAACAGGGAGGGAGTTGAGCCTCCTGACCGCCTGGTGTAAGAAACTGTTCTTGAGCCTGCTGGTTTTGGCCCGGAGACTCTGCAGTCTCCTCCCCAACGGCAGCAGACTGAAGAGGCTGTGAGGTGGGATCATCTGCAATCCTGATGGCTTTGCAGGTGAGGCGGGAGTTATAAATATCCATTAGAGAAGGGAGAGAGACACCAATGATCCTCTCAGCTGCTCTCACGATGCGCTGCAGAGACTTGCAGCAGGACACGGTGCAGGTGCCGTACCACACGGTGATGCAGCTGGTCAGGATGTTCTCAATGGTGCCTCGGTAGAAAGTGTGCATGATGGGGGCCAGGGCTCTTGCTCTCCTCAGTTTGCGGAGGAAGTACAGACGCTGTTGGGCTTTTTTGGCCAGTGATGTGATGTTGTTGCTCCAGGACAGGTCTTCAGAGATGTGTACACCCAGAAACTTGGTGCTGCTCACTCTCTCCACTGCAGCACCATCGATAGATAGTGGAGCATGCTGGGTGTGCTCTCTCCTGAAGTCCACAACAATCTCCTTCCTGTTCTCCACGTTCAGACAGAGATTGTTGTCCTTGCACCACATGGCCAAGCGGCTCACCTCATTCCTGTAGATTGTCTCATCGCCATTGTTGATGAGACCCACCACAGTCGTGTCATCCGCAAACTTAATGAAAAGATTGGAGCTGGATGTTGGTGTGCAGTCGTGGGTCAGCAGAGTGAAGAGGAGGGGGCTTAGCACACATCCTTGGGGGGCCCCCGTGTTCAATGTGATGGTGCTGGAGGAGTTGCTGCTGACCCGTACAGTCTGTGGTCTCCCCGTCAGGAAGTCCAGCAGCCAGTTGCACAGGGAGGTGTTGAGTCCCAGCTAGTCCAGTTTATGTATGAGCTGCTGCAGCATTGTGTTGAATGCTGAGCTAAAGTCTATGAACAGCATTCTGACATATGAGTCTTTTGTCTCCAGGTGGGTGAGGGCTGAGTGGAGGGCAGTGGAGATGGCGTCATCGGTCGAACAGTTGGACTGATATGCAAACTGGAAAGGGTCCAGGGTGGGGGGGAGGGCAGACTTGATATGCCGCATGACTAGCTGCTTGAAGCACTTCATGAGGGTGGGAGTGAGTGCAACAGGGCGGTAGTCATTGAAGCAGGAGGGAGACGGCTTCTTCGGGACTGGGATAATGGTGGTGGTTTTGAGGCATGTGAGGACAACAGCCTGGCTCAATGAGATGTTGAAGATGTCTGTAAAGACATCTGTGAGCTCCTTGGCACAGTCTCTCAGGACACGACCAGGAATGTTATCAGGACCCGGGGCTTTTCATGCATTTGTCATCCTGAGAGCTCTCTTCACGCTGTCTGGGGACAGCGTCAACACCTGGTCGCCAGGAGGTGGTGGGGTCTTCTGTGCCGTGGTGCTGTTGTCTGCCTCAAAGCGAGCGAAGAAGTCGTTCAACTGATTCAGCAGAGACGTGGAGTTGTCACAGGTCTGCAGTGAGGGCTTGTAGTCTGTCCACTGCACTGGCTCATCCTACGAATAAGGTCAACCTGTAAATGAACATATATATATATATATATATATATATATATATACACACACAGTGAGGCAAAAAAGTATTTAGTCAGTCACCAATTGTGCAAGTTCTCCCACTTAAAAAGATGAGAGAGGCCTGTAATTTTCATCATAGGTATACCTCAACTATGAGAGACAAAATGAGAAAAAAAAAATCCAGAAAGTCACATTGTCTGATTTTTAAATAATTTATTTGCAAATTATGGTGGAAAATAAGTATTTGGTCAATAAAAAAAGTTCATCTCAATACTTTGTTATATACCCTTTGTTGGCAATGACAGAGGTCAAATGTTTTCTGTAAGTCTTCACAAGGTTTTCACACACTATTGCTGGTATTTTGGCCCATTCCTCCATGCAGATCTCCTCTAGAGCAGTGATGTTTTGGGGCTGTCACTGGGCAACACAGACTTTCAACTCCCTCCAAAGATTTTCTATGGGGTTTAGATCTGGAGACTGGCTAGGCCACTCCAGGACCTTGAAATGCTTCTTACGAAGCCACTCCTTTGTTGCCCGGGCGGTGTGTTTAGGAACATTGTCATGCTAAAAGACCCAGCCACATTTCATCTTCAATGCCCTTGCTGATGGAAGGTGGTTTTCACTCAAAATCTCATGATACATGGCCCCATTCATTCTTTCCTTTACATGCATCAGTTGTCCTGGTCCCTTTGCAGAAAAACAGCCCCAAAGCATGATGTTTCCACCCCCATGCTTCACAGTAGGTATGGTGTTCTTTGGATGCAACTCAGCATTCTTTTTCCTCCAAACACGACAAGTTGAGTTTTTACCAAAAAGTTCTATTTTGGTTTCATCTAACCATATGACATTCTCCCAATCCTCTTCTGGATCATCCAAATGCTCTCTAGCAAACTTCAGATGGGCCTGGACATGTACTGGCTTAAACAGGGGGACACGTCTGGCACTGTAGGATTTGAGTCCCTGGCGGTGTAGTGTGTTACTGATGGTAGCCTTTGTTACTTTGGTCCCAGCTCTCTGCAGGTCATTCACTAGGTCCCCCCATGTGGTTCTGGGATTTTTGCTCACCGTTCTTGTGATCATTTTGACCCCACGGGGTGAGATCTTGCATGGAACCCCAGATCAAGGGAGATTATCAGTGGTCTTGTATGTCTTCCATTTTCTAATAATTGCTCCCACAGTTGATTTCTTCACACCAAGCTGCTTACCTATTGCAGATTCAGTCTTCCCAGCCTGGTGCAGGTCTACAATTTTGTTTCTGGTGTCCTCTGACACAGGGGTCGAAATTAACTTTTAAATGTACTTGCCCTCAGGGCAACCAACCCCAAAAATTTACTTGCCCGCATGCATGTATCAGTTGCCCTACTTTTTTGCAGGTTGACTGGGTAAGTAATTTGCATAAAAAGCATTCTAGATGTATATTATAGAGTATGTAATAAAATATTTCAACTTGTTTTGCCATTGTTTGATTACTGATTGATAGAAATAAAGTTATAACACTCATATGTGTTTGGCGTTTATTTCATCATGATGAACAGTAAAACAACTAGGTATAACTACTAGTATCTTCTATTAAACATGTTAAACAGTCAGAAAACATCATATATCATCATGGTCAAGTGTAACTGATCAAATCAGAATTAAAAATCAGTCCAAAAAGATGCTTTGTTCATTCTAGCCTACATGACAGTGGCGCCTTGTGTGAATAATCATAATATCATGTAGCGCCATCTCGCGAATGGAAGCGTCAACTACCGCAATGAACCAAAGTCAAGGACAAACGAAAGAGAAGACAGGAAAAATAAAGTTTTCGTTCTGTTTCTGTTAGGAATCGCAACAATTTAATTTTTCTTGGTAAAATAGACATTCAAACACAGTTGTCCGACAGACAACTAGTGATAATTTTATTGTTGCCCGAGTATGAGAATGACTTGCCCATGTCTGTCGGTACATGCTTTGTATATACAGAACATACAGAACATAAAATACAGGACATAGAACATGATATTGATCCGGATAACAATTTACTCAATGATATAGAAAACAGCTGCAGTTATTACACAGATGAGCACTACAACGCAACTTTCCAATCAAAGCATAGTATATCAATCATCCACTTCAATAGCAGAAGCCTATATGCCAACTTCCACAGTATTAAAGAATATTTGAAACAGTTTAAGAACCCATTCAACATCATAGCAATTTCAGAGACATGGATCAGCACTGACAGAGGTGTGGACTTTGAGATGGAGGGTTATGATCTAAATCATATAAGCAGAGTGAAAAAGAGAGGAGGAGGTGTGGCAATATATGTGGACAAAGGATTGAAGTATAAGGTGGTGGAGAGTATGACAGCAGCTGTTGATAATCTGGTGGAATGTATCACAGTGGAAATTTGTATGGAAAAAGTAAAAAATATAATTGTGAGCTGTTTGTACAGAACTCCAGCATCAAGTATTGATATATTTGAAAACTGGATGGAAAACATGTTTTCTAACTCAGTGCAGAAGACTGTGTTTATCTGTGGGGATTATAATATTGATCTGTTAAATCCAAAAAAGCATAAAATGACAGAAGATTTCATAAATACAATGTACAGTATGGGTTTATACCCAAAAATCACCAAACCTAGTAGAATTACTTCTCATTGTGTCACATTAATAGATAATATATTTACAAACAGTATGGAAAATAATACAGAAAGTGGGCTTTTATATAATGACATCAGTGACCATTTGCCTGTATTTACTGTCTATCACAGTAATTACTGGAAACCTAAGGATATGAATCAGCTGAAATACAAACGGATAAGAACCGAAGAAAACATAAGGATACTTAAGAGTGAATTACTTAAACAGAACTGGAGAGTAGTATGTGAGGAAGAAGATATTGACAAAGCATACAGTGGATTCCTAAATATCTTTAAAACACTATATGATAAAACCTGTCCTGTAAGGAAATACAATGATGGACAAAAACAAGCAAATGGTCCATGGATCACCAAAGGATTAAAAAATGCCTGTAAAAAAAAGAACATGCTGTATAGACAATTCATAAAAAAAGAACTTTGGAGGCAGAAATTAAATATAAAAAATACAAGAATAAATTAACCAGCATTATGAGGACATGTAAGAAGGAATATTATAACAAATTATTAGATAGTAATAAAAATAACATGAAGGGGCTATGGAATGTACTGAATAGTATTATTAGGAATAGAGCTAAAAACAAAAACACAAGCTACCCTGATCATTATATTGAGAATGACAGATCAATAAATAATATGGAGGAAGTGGTAAATGGTTTTAATAGATTCTTTGCAAATGTGGGATCAGATTTGGCAGAAAAGATTCAGGATACAGATACACCTGGAGGGGCGGAGGCTGCTCGATGGGAGAGAAATCCTAAATCTATATTCCTTGGTGCAGTTGGCATAAAAGAGGTCATAGACATTGTAAGGAGAAGTGAAAGTAAAACCTCCACTGACTGGAATGATATTGATATGAGTTTAATAAAAAAAGTTATTGAAGAAATTGCAGAACCATTTACTCACATATGTAATATGTCTTTTCAATCTGGTAAATTTCCAAACAACATGAAAATAGCTAAAGTTATACCTTTATATAAATGTGGAGATAGACACCATTACACAAATTACAGGACAGTTTCTTTACTCTCTCAGTTCTCCAAGATCCTCAAAAAACTGTTCGCAGCAAAACTAGACAACTTCATTGAAAAATATAAACTTTTAGCTGACAGTCAATACGGATTCTGGAAAGACAGATCAACAACCCTGGCATTAATGGAACTTATTGAGAAAATCACAAATGGTATAGACAATAAAAAAACATGTTATGGGAATTTTCATAGATCTAAAGAAAGCATTTGATACAATAAATCACGACATTCTATTCAAAAAATTAGAGAGGTATGGTATCAGAGGGGTTGGTTTGGACTGGGTGAGGAGCTACTTAAGTAACAGGCAACAATTTGTAAAAATTGGAGATCACACATCTGAGTATTTGCCCATAACATGTGGAGTACCACAAGGGTCTGTCTTAGGTCCTAAACTGTTTATATTGTACATTAATGATTTATGTAATGTATCAAGTATAATGAAATGCATATTATTTGCTGATGATACAAACATCTTTTGCGCCGGGGACAATGCACAGCAACTTATGGAAACAATCACAACTGAAATGAATAAATTAAAAAGGTGGTTTAATGTAAACAAATTGTCATTGAATTTGAGTAAAACAAAGATTATGTTATTTGGAAAATATAAGTCGAACCCTCAAGTTGAATTGAAAATTGACAACATAACCATAGAAAGAGTTTATGAAATAAAATTTCTGGGTGTGATTGTTGATCATAAAGTCTGCTGGAAACCGCATATTAATCATGTTAAAGCAAAAATAGCAAAGATTACTGCAATTTTGGGGAAATCAAGACACATTCTGGACTATAAATCACTACATACTCTGTATAATGCACTCATACTTCCATATCTGAGCTACTTTGTGGAGATATGGGGTAATACCTACAAATCTAACCTGCAGCCGTTATGCACATTACAAAAAAGAGCAATAAGAATTGTCAATAATACGGGATATCTTGAGCATACAAACACATTATTCGTAAAAGCACACACTCTGAAATTCACGGATCTGGTTAAACACAAGACTGCACAAATTATGTATAAAGCAAGACATAACCTTCTTCCGGGTGAGGTACAAAATACGTTTATGGAAAGGCAGGGTAGGTATAACCTGAGAGGGGAAATTTATTTTAAGAGAGTAAATGTTAGAACAACTATGAAAAGTATGTGCATAACAGTATGTGGGGTGAAATTGTGGAATGGTCTGGAAAATGAACTCAAAAATAGCACCAACATAAAACTGTTTAAAAAATTATATAAAAACATGCTAATAAAAATATATGAGAATGAGGACATGCAGACTATATAGGTGATGATGAAATTGAGAGTAAGTCTGTGACTGGTCTTCTTGTATTTAGTGTATAGCTATAGGTATGTGTATATGTATGTACTGTATATATGTATTGTATGTGTGTCTATATGCATAACATAAGTATCTGTATATATGATTTGGTCGATATTATACCATGTCGGTATGTTTTGGTATGTTGGTATGTTTTCTTTTTTGTTTATTGCTTTTGTTTTCTTTTGTATATATAGTTTATTATGGTGGAAAGTGACATGTGATTAGCGGTGGTATAGAGGGTTAGGATTGGATAAGTTATTACTTCTTCCTAATCCTTTCTGAACATTGTTATGTTATTGCCTTGTGGCTACGCTATTCTGTTTGTTTATGACGATGTTTTGATTATTGCATTTTTTATTTACATTTTTATTTTTATATCTTTCTTCTTTATTGTTCAGAATAAAGTAATCAATCAATCAATCAATCAATCAATCAATCAATAAAAAAAAAAACCTGTGACAGCTCTTTGGTCTTGGCCATAGTGGAGTCTGGAGTGTGACTGTTTGAGGTTGTGGACAGGTGTCTTTTATACTGATAATGAGTTCAAACAGGTGCCATTAATACAGGTAACAAGTGAAGGACAGAGGAGCCTCTTAAAGAAGAAGTTACAGGTCTGTGAGAGCCAGAAATCTTGCTTATTTGTAGGTGACCAAATACTTATTTTACCGAGGAATTTACCAATTAATTCATTAAAAATCCTACAATGTGATTTCCTGGATTTTTCCCCCCATTCTGTCTCTCATAATTGAAGTGTACCTATGATGAAAATTACAGGCCTCTCTCATCTTTTTAAGTGGGAGAACTTGCACAATTGGTGGCTGACTAAATACTTTTTTGCCCCACTGTATGTGTGTGTGTATATTAGCTGTGTATATATAGAGCACCAGAAACTAGCATAGAGGCGTTTAAGGACTGGGTAGAAAAGACATTTACAGTAGATAATAAAAGTTATCTTCATTTGTGTGGATACTAATATTGATCTGTTCAACCCTAATAAGCACAGTATGACTGAGGAATTTATTAATACCATGTACAGTATGAGTCTTCACCCAAAAATTACCAGACCCACCAGAATTACTGACCATAGTGTTACCTTAACAGATAATATATTTACCAATGATATAGATAATAACATTATAAGTGGAATATTAATCAATGATATCAGTGATCATCTACCAGTTGTTACAATTTATGACTGTAATTGTAAGAGAAATGTGACAGACCATAAACTTGGGTATAGAAGAGTTAGGACTGAGGAAGCTATGTTTGCATTAAATAATGATTTATTACTGCAAGACTAGGAATCAGTTTATATAGAGAATAGCACTGATAACTTTTTAAGTATATTCAAATTATTATGATAAAAATTGCCCACTGAAGCAATATAGTACAAAGCTATAATCACCAACCTTGGATTTCTATGGGATTACAAAATGCCTGTAAGAAGAAAAATACTCCATACAGAGAATTTATTAAATTAAGAACCAAAGAGGCAGAAAATAAATATAAAAAATATAAAAACAAGTTAACGAGTATCATAAGTGGATGTAGGAAGGATTATTATGGTAAATTTAATATATAATGGCAAAAATAATTGTAGAAATTCGGACAGGTGGGTGGAGCACAGAAGGACAGCAGGCCAGAACTTCTCTTGAGTCATCCATTGTCCTTGAACTCTGGTGAAGCCAGAACAAAGTTCTTCCTCCAAAATTCTTTGTCATGCATTGCATTGATGAGATCGTCTGAATAAAGCTGAGTATCATCTTCAATGATCTGTTTGAGGGTAGTTCGAGGACGACCAACTCTTCTTTTTCCCTCTGGTTGCCACATCAGTAACTTGCTGGCTGGTTCCTTTCCTTGGGTCACATGGCCAGCTAGGGCAAGCCTCCTCTTTCGAATTACTTGAGATAGAGCTGGAAGTGGGCCATACAATTGTGTGTTCGGGATATGATCCCTCCATGATACGTTGTAGATGGCGCGCAGCATCTTTGTGTATGTTCCATCCAACTTTACATTCCTGACTTTGTTTAATGCCCACGACTCAGAGCCATAGACAAGTATGGACTCTACACAAGCTTTGAAGACCTTTGTCTTGGTAGACTTTTTGATTGGAGCTTTCCAGACTCTCTTTAAAGAGTGTAGGGCGCCCCAACCTTGACCGAATCTTGACTCAATATCATGGTCACAGTCTGTATACCCTCCAAGATATTTAAAATCTTGAACACGTTCAATGTTGGAGCCATCAGATGCAGATACACCCTGTTGGGATGTAGGGTTCAGATGCATGTATTTGGTTTTGGAGGCATTCAAGTGTAGGCCGATAGCTTTGCATGTGTCTTCTACACATCGAAGCAGGTCTTGAGCTTCTGCAACAGTATCCTCCAAGAGGGCAATATCATCAGCATAATCTAGATCTGGTAGATCTGGTAGATCTGGCCAGAACTGAGTTTAAAAAAACCCTCTTTATTGGCACTTTGCAGTGATTTTTAAACTCTCCCAGCCACACACACACACAGGTCATCTGGTTGGGGAGAGAGCTCTCTTCCTCCGCTCTCTCTCTCTCCTTATATAGGGCGTGGTCACTGGGGAAGACGCACAAACACCTGTTAACTGACATCAGGTGTAGTGATTCTGCCACTTACCTTCCCTGACTCCGCCCTCCGGTCACAGACCGACGCTTGACCACGCCCCCGCTACCACAATAATATTAAAGGAATATGGAATATATTAAATAGTATTATTAAAGATGGCTCTGGACAAATACATTACCCTAAATATTTTAATGACAAAGGTATTGAAAGTTATAACATGGATGTAGTTACTAATAGTTTTAATAATTTTTTTTGTTAATGTTGGACGAAAATTAGCTCAAAATATCTCTGATCCGGTAACAAATGAGTATTGTATTGATAATATTATAAAGAGGAATTCTTGTTCTATGTTTCTCACACCAGTAGATGAGAAGGAAATTATTGATATAGTTAATAAATGTAATGTCCACAGATTGTAATGATATTGATATGAAACTAGTGAAAACTATTATTGGGGGGATTTCTAAACCATTAACATACATCTATAACTTGTCATTTCAAACCGTTACATTTCCAAGCAATATGAAAATAGCAAAAGTAATTCTATTGTAGGGCGGCACGGTGGTGTAGTGGTTAGCGCTGTCGCCTCACAGCAAGAAGGTCCTGGGTTCGAGCCCCGGGGCCGGCGAGGGCCTTTCTGTGCGGAGTTTGCATGTTCTCCCCGTGTCCGCGTGGGTTTCCTCCGGGTGCTCCGGTTTCCCCCACAGTCCAAAGATATGCAGGTTAGGTTAACTGGTGACTCTGAATTGACCGTAGGTGTGAATGTGAGTGTGAATGGTTGTCTGTGTCTATGTGTCGGCCCTGTGATGACCTGGCGACTTGTCCAGGGTGTACCCCGCCTTTCGCCCATAGTCAGCTGGGATGGGCTCCAGCTTGCCTGCGACCCTGTAGAAGGATAAAGCGGCTAGAGATAATGTGATGTGTGTGAATTCTATTGTATAAATCTGGGGACAAACCCTTCACAAATTACAGACCTGTTTCTTTACTTCCTCAATTCTCCAAAATTCTTGAAAAACTATTCAATAACCGATTAGATAAATTCATTGAAAAATACAAACTACTCAGTGATGGTCAATATGGATTTAGAGCAAATAGATCAACAGAGCTGGCACAAATGGAATCAATTGAAGAAATCAGTAACTCTATAGATGATGATAAATATGTCGCTGGGATATTTATTGATCTTCAAAAAGCTTTTGATACTATTAATCATGATATATTAATTAATAAAATGGAACAATATGGGATAAGGGGAGTTGTATTAAATTGGATAAGAAGTTATTTGAGCAACAGGACACAATTTGTGAACTTGGGTGACTGTTGAGTTGACTGTGTCAACTCGTTTGAATATTGATTGTGGTGTCCCCCAGGGGTCAGTATTGGGGCCTAAATTTTATAATATGCAGTCTAACATAAACAAAAATAAAATAAAAGGCCTTGCCTTCAACTGTAGTCAGTCGTGATGATGCAGTTTAACGTGAAATGTGAAGTTCAGTGGAGGGCCTATTGTAACCTCAAACCAAGATAACATAGTCACACCCTCCAGAACTGTAATTAGTTTATAATTAGTGTCCCCAGTCCTTCGATAACATTACAAAAAATATCCAGTAATCTATCCCATAGTCTGGCCTCAGGTGGGTCCATGATGTTTACGAGTCGGAGGATGCAGTGTCTACAGCAGGTGGTGCAGTGTCCATGGAGTTGCTTCCTTCAGGCAGCAGGGAGAAATTATCCTGTAGAAACCTGGCAGCCTCTGCGGGGGACTTGAGAAGCAGCTACCAATCATTATAGGTGACCAAGTGTTGCCAGGTAGAGGAGGAAAGGTTGTAGACCCAAGGAGTCTATCTTTTTCTGTGCTTCAGTCATCTCTTTTCCTCGCTTGGTTGTTTCCACACTGTAGTGCAGAAAAAAGAGGATGTCTCAGTAGTGTTTAATGGGGTAGGCCGCTCTGGCTTCTTTAAGGATCTCTTGCCGATCAGCATAGTTCAGTAGCTTGAAGATGATGGTGCACGGTCGGCCGTTATTCTGTTCTCTGGAGTACACTCTGGGCTCTTTCTGTGGTGATCTCTGTGTGGGTATCCATACACAGAGGTGAGCTTTCAAAAAGGCTATGGCATCGTCGCCTTCCTCTCCCTTCTTTAACCCCACTAAACAAACGTTTGATCGCCAACTTATATCTTCCAAATCTGAGAGCTTATCATTTAAAGGTCCCATGGCATGGTGGTTTGTTGATGCTTTAAACGGGCTCGTGGAGGTTTCCGGATGTTATATCCGCAGCCTTTCTCGAAATGAACCCTCGGCACGTAGATATAGCCTCCTGGGAGAAAGCCCCATTTCAGTGCTTTTCCCAGTGCGTCGTTTTGCTAATGAGAAGCAGGAGGCGGGGAAGGGTAGAGGGTGGGGGTGGGTCTTATCATTAATATTCATGACATGTAAACGTGTTACCTCTGATTGGCTAACAGCACTGTGACGCTACCTCCAGTGGGTCAGAACAAGCGGATGTGGGTGTCTATTTGACGCGAGACGAGGTGTCCTTGCTATGGACGAGGTGGATGTATGGCAGTGTGCTACCGTAGACCTGATGTCGGATGAGGAAGATGGGGTGGTGGATGGGGTGTCTGGGTGGATTGTTAAGCCTCCGCCATCCCGTAACCCGGAGCTCAGCGAACTCTGTGCTATGCTGCAATCAAGGCTTGAGACAGATCCGAAGTACAGGGCAACCCACCACAGATGACTGCATGTCGGTCCGATGCCACCTGCTCCCCACAGCTCAGAGACCACACGCATGCACTTCACGGAGCTGTAGGACTAAAATACGGCGCTTATTTGCTTTTGTTTAGTTTTGTATCCTGCACATCTCTCTTGCACTAGGCTATTTATCACTGAATGTATAGGCAACTACTGTTTGTCTTTGACCGAATGCTGTTAACGTCTTTTACTTACTCTGATTTTGAAAATAAAGCTCTTTTTTGATACAACATTCCTTGCAAATTTTCCTTCCTCAATAAATGTGTGTCATTGATAGGATAACAATGACATGAATATACAGCATCATAGCTAATCATAACCACAACATCCATCTATCTATCTATCTATCTATCTATCTATCTATCTATCTATCTATCTATCTATCTATCTATCTATCTATCTATATAGGTTGTGGTTATGATGACCAAGGGTGACCAGTAGCCTAGGCCTAGTGGCATCTGCTAACCAATCACGAGTGATTTCTTTGGTTTAAAAGTAGTGTTTTCATCCAATACTGAGTGAGGAAATTCGAGGCAAGCCAGGCAATTCTCGGACCACGCACGGTTTCGCTGCTATTCATATGCAAATAGGCTACCCCGCGACACTGCATGAAAAGTGGGATTTCCGTCCCTGTAAACACCTGCAAATCCTCGCAATTTTCAGCAGTTAACAGCAGTTTAACGGTCTGCGGCGTCCACGTTTGCAGGCTGGAAAATTGTCGGGAGTGTACACTCCCGACAATTTTCCAGCCTGCAAACGCGGAAGCCGCAGACCGTTAAACTGCTGTTAACTGCTGAAAATTGCGAGGATTTGCAGGCGTTTACAGGGACGGAAATCCCACTTTTCATGCAGTGTTGGTGAATTGTGGTCTGATTACAACAGGAATCCACCAATGCGTGATCTGTATCCCCTTGAACACTTACTGGTATGTGATACATTCCGGCCCGATCGAGGGCAGTCTCCAGCACATTGGGGATCCAGATCACAGCTCCCACCCCTCTTGCAGAGCTCTGACTCTAGAGACTCTCCACTGCGCCAACACACCGGCCCAGGCTTTCCCTCTACACCGGTGTTATGGGCATCACTCACCTGAGGAGGAGACAACACAGATACAGAAGAGGGAGATGACACCACAGGTGCTGGCTGGGGAGGAGCCGGCTGCCGTCTCCGTGGTGGAGGAACGGGGTGGGGAAGGGAAAGAGAGACGGGGGAAAGGGGGGGAGAGAGAGAAGAAGCAAGGAGAGGCACCTCATCTGCCTGCCATCAGAACCGCCTCCAGATGGTCCTCTGTCAACTTGATGGCTCATTCTAGCAATGCTGGGTGATAACACTGGACCCATTCCACCATTCCTTCTGGAAGTTGAGAGATGAACTGTTCCAGTGCCAACAGATCAATGATCCTGTCGGCGTCACAGTCTTCTGTCCTCAGCTACCGCCAGCAGGTGTCCCGGAGTTGCTGACCGGGCCGACCTCCTCCAACACCAGCGTCCAGAAGCGCTGGCAATGTTGTTTCAGGGAGTGGCCGACACACTGCAGGATGGCTTTCTTCAAGTCGGCATACATCAGTCGGCTGTCAGCAGGGAGCTGCTGCTCTGTGAGCTGTGCCTCACCAGTCAGAAGTGGGAGGAGATGCTCTGCGCGCTGCTCGAGCGGCCACCCCCATGTTTCGGCCACTTGTTCAAAGAGGGCGAGGAACGCTTCTGGATCATCCTGTGGGCCCGTCTTTGTGAGGGTACCTGCTGTGGGTGAAAGTCAATGCCCCTGCCAACGCGAGCAGATGCCAGAACGTCTGGCGATCTTCCTGCTGGGCCAGCATCAAGGGTTCAAAGCATTGCTCTTGCTCCTTCTGGAGGGCAGTCAGCGCTTGATGCTGGTTCTGCTGGGTGGTAGCGAGGGCATGGATGAGCTCTTTGAATGGGGAGGACTCCATGGGGTGGTTCCCTTCTGTACTCCCAGGTTTCGGCACCACTGTAACAGATCCTTGATATGGGTGGAGCACAGAAGCATGGCAGGCAGGAGTTGATTTCACACACACTCTTTATTTTACTAATTTTTCTTTGCTGTTCAGCTTTCATCACTCGTTGCTCACACACAGGCACACATGCCACACACACACGTGTATGTACTGGTCAGGAGAAACCTCTTCTCTGCTCTCCCCCTCCTTTTATGCTCCACCATCCCTGCAACAAACACAAACACACAAATTGACATCAGGTGTAATGACTTAGCCACTCATCTTCCCCAGCCCCGCCCTCCATTCACAAACTGATGCTTGGCCACACCCCCACACCCCACATTTCTATAGACTGTTTGCACATATCACATGTCCCATGACCCTCTCTGATTTAGCTGTGTCAACCATCTTTGTGGAATAACACATGCATAGCAACAAGTGCCTTAATACAAAATGCTACAAATTTGTACAGTTATTGGCTGCTCAAACAATTCTGCTAAGGCTGGAGTCAGATTGTTTAGTTTACCCACTGTTACAATGCAAGAAAACCCCCAAATGGAAGCTCTAACCCTTAGACAACAGAGACAGTCACTACGTTTACATGCACATAGAGAGAATCGAATTTCTGCCGTTGCTCGACTGAAATCGAAGTTCAAAATGCCATGTATACACCTTAATTGGGCTGAAATTGAACCGAACTTGATTTCTCGGAATCGAGCTACACGACCTAGTTTATGCGATTTCTGCCGAGCTACTTTGTGCATGTATACCCTATCGAGCTACTTGTCGAGCTACTTCCGGAAGTGACGAGTGACGAGACCACAAGCGGGAAACACAACAGCCTCAGTCGGCATGACAACGAATCATGACAACGGCATGAATCTTTTCTTTTTGTGGCATTGTTTGCACTGTTAAAATGTAGCTCACTTACTGTATCACCAAATACATCTGTACAGCTGTTGCATAGCTGTGAATTGTGTACATAAACAAGTCATTGTATTTGTGTGTGTGTGTATATATATATATATATATATATATATATATATGTCCAACATCTGAAGAATGTCAATAAAAACAAAACAATTGAACTTTTTGTGTGTTTATTAAGACATAAGTTAAATTGTAAGCAAAAAATGGACTTTAGAAAAATATTATTGTGCAAAATAAGTTGTCTTACAAAACAGTGGTCTGCGCCGGATAGTTTGTAGCCATAGTCTGTTAGAGCAAGCTTAACAGCTTGAACACGGAACTGCTAGTGTTGCCAGATTGGGGGTTTTAAGTGCATTTTAGCGGATTTGAACATGTTTTGGGCTGGAAAACGTCAGCAGTATCTGGCAACACTAAAGCTCTTCTTCATGACGACAACCGGAAGTGTACCAACACGATGGGGCGTGTAGCGCCACGTGTGGCTCGGGTGCACAATGCACCTTGCACAATAGCCCGATTTCACTTGTGCATGTAGGATTGGATTTCTCTGGCACCCCTGCTGGGACCCTTTGCTCGATTACCAACAGCAGCTCGATTTGGATGTGCATGTAAACGTAGTGAGTGTATTGTAAATCTGAACAGATCGGACATAGAAAGAGACCAGCTACAAATATGTACGAGTATGTGCAGATCATTTTGTAAAGGGTGTTTTATATTTCTATCATTTGCGAACCATAGACAAAATATATATAAAGATGCGATATACTGTAAGTGATATACATGTAAGTGCTACTCCAATTTATATTGCAGGTACAAATGCATAGTACAAAGCCCCAGTAAAATGTAGGTAGTTGAGCTCGGTAAAATGTTGCCTTATAGGACGTCAATAATTAGGGTGGTTTTTTTTTTTTTTGGTTTGTGTTTTGTGTAACATTTGCCCACATCAGGAACCTACAAGGTCTTTACAGTAAACTTGTGCTAAACTTTTGTATGCTTTCATCTGCTTCTCAGTGACGAAGCTAGTAGTTAACACCAGGTAATTCACGATGTCTGTGTAATTCACGATGTCTGTGTAATTCACACTCAGCCACATCCATACATCATTTTCATACTCTACAACATTGCTGTATTGATCGCCCCTGAACATCTTTTCCCTGTATCTGACCATGTCACTATTACTCAATTCGTGATATATTTGTGAAAAAATTACAGTTGGCCAGTGTACTCTCCTCGGTCGCCATGGATGCTATCCTACATAGATGGCAGGCAACAAAATCTGAGGGCTTTGTGGGATATTTGTAATGTAAGTGCAAACAGTCTATTTAGCTTCCTTATTCATCCACTTTGGTTTATTTATTTATTTATTTATTTATTTTTGCACCAATGACTGCACTGTAAAAAAAATATTTGTTGTTTTAACTTAAAAAAGTTAGTGCAAGGGCTGCCTTAAAATTTTGAGTTCACTGGAATTCACATAGTAAGTTAAATTGTTGTGAACTTACTATATTAATTTCAGTGAACTCAAAATTTTAAGGCAGCCCTTAAGGCAACCCTTGCACTAACTTTTTTAAGTTAAAACAACAAATCATTTTTTACAGTGTGTGCAGTCAATCACAGAAGCAAACTGTGCACTTCAGGAAGCAAATAATATAACACTTGCAAGTATTATTTTGAGCTTAAACACATGGAGATACACTTTAATGTTATTTAAATACTTAGTGAAGCTTCCCCTGAAGAGAATAATAGCTCTTGGAGGTTCAACACTTGTAGACTCTTGGACCCTTGTCCATGCACAGCACTTCAAGCTCATTGATGTACTTAGGTTTGTGCACATGGCCTACCCATTTTGGTAACAATTTACAATATTGTTGAACAACTCATAGGTAACTAAGCAGAAACAAATGAGTAGTTCTTTGTGAACACCAATCATATTCCTAAAAAAATACTAAAAACGACTAGTTAATTCGGTGTGTTAGAAGTTCACTATTAATTATGCAGTAATTAACTGGGTCTAAAGCAGTAATTGCTGTCTTACGTTTCTTCATCAGAACTACTGGCTAACTATTGCTCTCCTATAATAACTACTGATTAATTACTAATCACACCAACATTAATTCCCTGTAGCAAAGCCTTACCTTCCTCCTGATCAACCTATGATTCAACCTATTCCAACTCCCTCTGTGATGATAGTTCTTTGAATTAGTATAGGTCTCCTCAGATGAGCACACAAATATTCTACATACTTTTAATGTTTCTGTAAATAATCATCTTTTAAATTCGAACAAGAAGACAGTCATATACCCTGCCCTATATACTAACTATATACTAAGTTTCAAGATATTATTTGCCACATTTTTCAAGTTCTGCTGCAGGAAACCAACCCTACCTCTTTACACTGACCTCAGCAGCCCATGACATAAGCCCACCGGACCTTTGGTCCAGGTGAGCTAAAAATTCAAATTTCTTACATTTCTTAGTATCAAAAGGCACAATTTTGAAGACCTTTCTGTTTCTTCACGTGCAGCAGTAAAAGACCTCAGGGTGATTAATGACCCCAGTCTTTCATTCGAAACTCACATCAATAACATGACCTGGATAGCTTTCTTTCATCTCAGAAATATTGCTAAGATAAGAAATTTAATGACACTACATGACGCAGAAAAACTAGTTCATGCTTTTGTTACCTCCAGGTTGGATTATTGTAATGCCTTACTGTCTGAATTTTCCAATAAGTGCATAAACAAGCTCCAGTTAATTCAAAATGCAGCAGCAAGAGTCCTGACTAGAACTAGAAAATATGATCACATCACACGTCTTATCCACACTGCATTGGCTCCTAATCAAATTTCGTACTGACTATAAAATACTACTATTGACCTTTAAAGGACTGAATGGTCTCGCGTTGCAGTACCTGAGTGAACTTCTGGTCCTTTATGGCCCACCATGCCTACTTGGATCAAAATGTGCAGGCTACAGTGGTGCTTGAAAGTTTGCAAACCCTTTAGGATTTTCTATATTTCTGCATAAATATGACCTAAAACATCATCAGATTTTCACACAAGTCCTAAAAGTAGATAAAGAGAACCCAGTTAAACAAATGAGACAAAAATAATATACTTGGTCATTTATTTATTGAGGAAAATGATCCATATCTGTGAGTGGCAAAAGTATGAGAACCTTTGCTTTCAGTATCTGGTGTGACCCCCTAGTGCAGCAATAACTGCAACTAAACGTTTGTGGTAACTGTTGATCAGTCCTGCACACCGGCTTGGAGGAATTTTAGCCCATTCCTCCATACAGAACAGCTTCAACTCTGGGATGTTGGTGGGTTTCCTCACATAAACTGCTTGCTTCAGGTCCTTCCACAACATTTCAATGGGATTAAGGTCAGGATTTGACTTGGTCATTCCAAAACATTAACTTTATTCTTCTTTAACCATTCTTTGATAGAACGACTTGTGTGCTTAGGGTCGTTGTCTTGCTGCATGACTCACCTTCTATTGAGATTCAATTCATGGACAAATGTCCTGACATTTTCCTGTAAAATTCACTGGTATAATTAAGAATTCATTGTTCCATCAATGAAGGCAAGCCATCCTGACCCAGATACAGCAAAACAGGCCCAAACCATGATATGTTTGGAAACACCACCATGTTTCACAGATGGGATAAGGTTCTTATGCTGGAATGTAGTGTTTTCCTTTCTCCAAACATAACACTTCTCATTTAAACCAAAAAGTTCTATTTTGGTCTCATCAGTCCACTAAATGTTTTTCCAATAGCCTTCTGGGTTATCCACGTGATCTTTAGCAAACTGCAGGCGAGCAGCAATGTTCTTTTTGAAGAGCAGTGGCTTTCTCCTTGCAACCCTGCAATGCACACCATTGTTGTTCAGTGTTCTCCTGATGGTGGACTCATGAACATTAACATTAGCCAATGTGAGAGATGCCTCAGTTGTTTAGAAGTTACCCTGGGGTCCTTTGTGACCTTGCCGACTATGTTACGCCTTGCTCTTGGAGTGATCTTTGTTGGTTGACCACTCTTGGGGAGGGTAACAGTGGTCTTGAATTTCCTCCATTTGTACACAATCTGTCTGACTGTGGATTGGTGGAGTCCAAACTCTTTAGAGATGATTTTGTAACTTTGTCCAGCCTGCTGAGCATCAACAACACTTTTTCTGAGGTCCTCAGAAATCTCCTTTGTTTGTGCCATGATACACTTCCACAAATGTGTTGTGAAGATCAGACTTTGATAGAGCCCTGTTCTTTAAATAAAACAGGGTGCCCACTCACACCTGATTGTCATCCTATTGATTGAAAACACCGGACTCTAATTTCACCTTCAAATTAACTGCTAATCCTAGAGGTTCACATACTTTTGCCACTCACAGATATGTAATATTGGATCATTTTCCTCAATAAATAACTGACCAAGCATAATATTTTTGTCTCATTTGTTTAACTGGGTTCTCTTTATCTACTTTTAGGACTTGTGTGAAAATCTGATGATGTTTTAGGTCAAAGGAAAATTTTAAAAGGTTCACAAACTTTCAAGCACCACTGTATCTGCTGGTACCTCATATAGTGAAGGCTACATCAGGGGGCAAAGGCTTCTCTTACAAAGCCCCACAGTTATGGAACAGCCTTCTAAGTAGTGGTCAGGAATCAGACACAGTCTTAGCATTTAAGTCTAGGCTGAAAACATCTGTTTAGTCAAGCCTTTTGTTAATAGTGTTTATGAGGGAAAGGAGTAGATCTGGAGGGTCCTCAGACATAGTGTTTTGGTAAACTGGGATGTATGGATGCTGTCAGTCCCCCACTCACTTACTCACTCAAGTTTGTTGATGGTGTAGTGGCTGCTGCTTTATGTCGCAGGGCTCCCTCATGCCTGTGTTACCTTCTGCTTTCCCCTTTTAGTTTATGCTGTCATAATTAGTTTTCCTGGAGTCCCTGCTTGCACTCGGTGCAAAATGTATACTGTTCCTACTTCTTCAGGTGACATTGGGCATACCTAATAACTTGTGTCGTCCCCCCCGGTTGTCTCTTTGAGTTACATGTCAATCCTGAGATCAAGATACTGACCTCTTCTGCTCCTCAGACCTGTCTGATCCATCCTGATGCCCTATGTCTGGTAGGAGTCTCATCACATCGCTCCTGTGGAGGACGGCCCCATATGGACAGTTGAAAGTCACACTTGGAAACTGATCTGGACACTTACAGTAATACTTTTATGGCTGAGGACTACAGTTGACTTGCTAACTTTCAGACTGCAGTTGTCATGAACAATTTTGCACTCAAGTTTCCATCAATGAAGAGTTATAACATCAATGAAACTGACTTCATGTTAAAACTGTTAATGTTATAATCATGTCTGTTATCACCCAAATGAAGATGGGTTCCCTTTTGAGTCTGGTTCCTTTCGAGGTTTCTTCCTCATGTTGTCTGAGTGAGTTTTTCCTTGCCACCATCGCCACAGGCTTGCTCATTGGGGATAGATTAGGGATAAAATCAGCTCATGTTTAAAGTCATTGAAATTCTGTAAAACTGCTTTGCGATTGTGGCAGTGGGGGCGTGGTCAAGCGCCGGCCTGTGACAGGAGGGTGGAGCCGGGGAAGGTGAGTGGCAAAATCGCTACACCTGACTGTAATTAACCTGTGTTTGTGTGTGTTTTCCCAGTAACCGCTCCCTATTTAAGGAGGCAGAGAGAGAGAGGAGAGGGAGCGCAACCCGGGATTGGAGGCTGAGCGTGTGTGTCTGTGTGTGTTTGTGCTTACGCCGTAATTAGACTGAAAAGTTTATTTAATAAATACGCTTCCTCTACCTCCAAACGCTGTCCTGCCGTCCTCTGTGCTCCACCCACACATTGTCCGCGCTACAGTGGTGCTGAAACCTGGGAAGGTGGAGCATCAGTCCTGCAGCCCCATGCAATCCTCCCCGTTCGCGGACTTGGTCCACGCCCTCGCCACGGCTCAGCAGAGCCAGCACCAGGCGCTCGTCACGCTCCGAAAGGAGCAGGAGTGCCACTTCGAAGCCCTGGTGCTGGCCCAGCAGGAAGATCGAGAGGCGTTCCGGTGGCTCCTCGCGTCGGCGGGGTCCACCAGCGCCCCGGCCGCGGGCCCGTCTCCCCTCACCTTGACCAAGATGGGCCCGCAGGATGACCCCGAGGCTTTCATCACCTTGTTCGAGCAGGTCGCCGAAGCCTCGGGGTGGCCGATGGAGCAGCGCGCGGCGCGCCTCCTCCCCCTCCTGATGGGAGAGGCGCAGCTGGCTGCACTACAGCTCCCCGCCGACCGCTGGCTGGCCTACGCCGACCTTCGCCGGGCCGTCCTCCAGCGTGTGGGGTGCACGCCGGAGCAGCAGCGCCAGCGCTTCCGCGCGCTGCGGATGGAAGAAGTCAGCAGCCCGTTCGCGTTCGGCCAGCAGCTCCGGGACGCCTGCTGGCGGTGGCTGAGGGCCGAAGATCGCGACGCCGAGGGAATCATCGACCAGGTGGCGCTGGAACAGTTCATCGCCCGCTTACCAGCCGGAACCGCGGAGTGGGTCCAGTGCCACCGCCCGGCGTCGCTGGATCAGGCCGTAGGACTGGCGGAGGATCATCTGGCGGCTGTTCCGGCGGCAGGACAACGGACGACATCGTCTTCTCCCTCCTCTTGTCTCTCTCTTTCTCCCCCCCTCCTCCCGTGTCCCGTCCTCGCCCCATTCCCCCACCACGGAGGCGGGGGCCGGCTCCACCCCAGCCGGCCTGCCGCACCCATGGTGCCCTCCCGTTTCTCCCTTCTGTGTCTGTCTCTCCCCCCCCTCAGGTGAGTGAGCCCCAGAACACAGCTGCAGAGGGAAGGCCCGGGCCGGTTTGCTGGCGCTGCGGGGAACCAGGCCACCTGCAGCAACAGTGTGCAGCGATGGAGGTGGGGGCGGTGGTGCGGATCCCCGACGTGCCAGAGGCTGCCCTCGATCGGGCCGGAGCGTATTGCATACCGGTAAGTGTACAAGGGGCTACATATCAGGCGTTGGTGGATTCGGGTTGCAATCAGACCTCGATCCGCCAAAGCCTGGTGCAAGACGAGGCATTGGGGGGAGCACAAGGGGTGAAGGTGTTGTGTGTGCATGGGGATATTCACAGCTACCCGTTGGTGTCGGTCCACATATATTTCAGAGGGGAAAAATCTATAGTGAAGGCGGCGGTTAATCATCGCCTTACCCACTCTTTGATCTTGGGGACTGATTGGCCGGGATTTCGGGGATTAATGGCATGCTTAGTAAAGAGTGGGTCCTGCTTGTTGACAGGGGGAGGTCCCGGTGTCGCTTTGGCTGGAGCTGCGGTCGCAGAGGCGTCTACATCATCTCCGCAACAGAGTGAGGAGCCGCCGGCCCCTCCTCTTTCTATTGGGGAACCCCTCGCTGATTTCCCACTGGAACAATCGCGAGATGAGACTCTGCGACACGCGTTTGACCAAGTGAGAGTAATCGATGGTCAAACGCTCCAGCCGAGCGCCACCCCATCCTTCCCCTATTTTTCCATTTTGAATGATAGGTTATACCGAGTGATGCAGGACACTCAGACGAAAGAGCGAGTCACCCAGTTGTTAATTCCAAAGAGCCGCCGGGAATTGGTATTCCAGGCGGCTCACTTTAATCCCATGGCTGGACACCTCGGGCAGGATAAGACACTCGCCCGGATAATGGCCCGATTCTATTGGCCAGGGATTCGCGGCGACGTCCGTAAGTGGTGTACGGCGTGCCGCAAATGCCAGTTAGTAAATCCAGCGGCCATTCCAAAAGCGCCCTTGCGCCCCCTACCATTAATCGAGACCCGTTCGAAAGAATTGGGATGGATCTCGTCGGGCCATTAGATCGGTCAACACGAGGGTACCGCTTTATATTGGTTCTGGTGGACTATGCAACGCGATACCCGGAAGCGGTGCCTCTTCGCAATATCTCAGCACGCAGTATTGCAGAGGCCCTCTTCCACGTCATCTCCCGGGTTGGAATCCCGAAAGAGATTCTGACTGACCAAGGCACCTCGTTTATGTCACGAACACTGAGCGAACTGTATGGGCTACTGGGTATTAAGCCGATCCGCACCAGCGTTTATCACCAACAGACGGACGGTTTAGTTGAACGGTTCAATCGCACCCTCAAGAATATTATCAAAAAATTCGTAAGTGAGGACGCACGTAATTGGGATAAGTGGCTCGAACCCGTGTTGTTTGCAGTGCGAGAGGTCCCCCAAGCCTCCACAGGGTTCTCCCCGTTTGAATTATTATATGGGCGTAAGTCGCACAGCATCTTAGATGTACTGCGGGAAAACTGGGAGGAGGGACCTTCACAAAGTAAAAATGAAATTCAGTACGTTATGGACCTGCGTGCAAAACTCCACACGCTCACCCACCTAACTCAGGAGAATTTGCAGCAGGCCCAGGAACGACAAGCCCGCCTGTACAACAAGGGCACGCGCCTTAGAGAGTTCACGCCGGGAGATAAGGTACTCGTCCTGTTGCCCACGTCGAGCTCCAAATTAATCGCCAAGTGGCAAGGACCCTTTGAGGTCACACGGCGAGTCAGGGACATCGACTACGAGGTTAGGCGAACGGACAGGGAGGGGGCACTACAGATCTACCACCTCAATCTGCTGAAACTCTGGAGCGAGGAGGTCCCCATGGCGTTGGTGTCAGTAGTTCCGGAGAAGGCGGAGCTGGGGCCGGAGGTCCAAAAAGGCACATTGGCATCACGTACCTCTCCGGTCCCCTGTGGAGACCACCTCTCCCTGACCCAACTCACGGAGGTCGCCCAGTTGCAGGCCGAGTTTTCGGATCTGTTCTCGCCCCTGCCCGGTCGCACCAACCTCATAGAACACCACATAGAGACGCCCCCGGGGGTGGTAGTGCGTAGCCGTCCTTATAGATTACCCGAACACAAAAAAAAGGTGGTTCGGGAAGAACTTGAGGCCATGCTCTAAATGGGCATCGTCGAGGAGTCCCACAGTGACTGGAGCAGCCCGGTGGTCTTGGTTCCCAAGGCCGACGGCTCGGTCCGGTTCTGTGTGGACTATAGAAAAGTCAACGCGGTGTCTAAATTTGATGCATACCCAATGCCTCGTATTGATGAGCTGCTCGATCGACTAGGCACGGCTCGCTTTTACTCGACACTGGATTTGACGAAGGGATATTGGCAGATCCCCTTGACTCCATTATCCCGGGAAAAAACGGCCTTTTCCACACCGTTCGGCTTACACCAGTTCGTCACACTTCCGTTTGGGCTGTTTGGGGCGCCCGCTACGTTTCAGCGGCTGATGGACCGGGTCCTCCGGCCCCACGCCACCTATGCAGCCGCTTACCTGGACGATATCATCATTTATAGTAATGATTGGCAGCGGCAACTACAACACCTGAGGGCCGTCCTTAGGTCGCTGAGGCGGGCGGGACTCACTGCCAACCCGAAGAAGTGTGCGATTGGGCGGGTGGAAGTACGGTATCTGGGCTTCCACTTGGGCAACGGGCAGGTGCGTCCCCAAATTAATAAGACCGCAGTGATTGCGGCCTGCCCGAGGCCCAAGACCAAAAAGGGGGTGAGACAGTTCCTGGGGCTGGCTGGCTACTATCGTAGGTTTATACCTAATTATTCGGACGTCACCAGCCCGCTGACTGACCTCACTAAAAAGGGGGCGCCAGATCTGGTCTAGTGGACGGAGCAGTGCCAGCGGGCTTTCTCTGAGGTAAAGGCTGCACTGTGTGGGGGGCCACTTTTACACTCCCCTGACTTCTCCCTCCCTTTTTTGTTGCAGACCGATGCGTCGGACAGAGGGCTGGGGGCCGTTTTGTCCCAGCAGGTGGAGGGGGAGGACCGCCTGGTCCTATACATCAGCCGGAAGCTGTCAGTGCGTGAGGGGCGCTACAGCACAATTGAAAAAGAGTGCCTGGCGATCAAGTGGGCGGTCCTCGCCCTCCGTTACTACCTGCTGGGGCGCTCTTTCACCCTCTGTTCGGACCACGCGCCCCTCCAGTGGCTCCACCACATGAAGGATGCCAACGCACGGATCACCCGTTGGTATCTGGCACTCCAACCCTTCAACTTCAAGGTGGTCCACAGGCCGGGGGCGCAGATGGTCGTGGCGGACTTCCTCTCCCGTCAAGGGGGGGGGGAGTCGGCTGCGGGCCAGACGAGCACCCGGCCTGAGTCGGGCGGTGGGGGTATGTGGCAGCGGGGGCGTGGTCAAGCGCCGGTCTGTGACAGGAGGGTGGAGCCGGGGAAGGTGAGTGGCAAAATCGCTACACCTGACTGTAATTAACCTGTGTTTGTGTGTGTTTTCCCAGTAACCGCTCCCTATTTAAGGAGGCAGAGAGAGAGGAGAGGGAGCGCAACCCGGGATTGGAGGCTGAGCGTGTGTGTCTGTGTGCGTGTGTGCTTACGCCGTAATTAGACTGAAAAGTTTATTTAATAAATACGCTTCCTCTACCTCCAAACGCTGTCCTGCCGTCCTCTGTGCTCCACCCACACATTGTCCGCGCTACAGCGATAATGTCTGTTGTTAAAAGCGCTGTCGAAATAGACTTGAGTTGACGACATACCACTCATAGTTTTCAAGTTCTGCTCCAGAAACAAAACCTACCCTTAAGACTAACCTGAGAGACTAAGTCTGAATTTTTTTCCATGGAAACATGAAAAATGAAAATTTCTCAAATTTCTTAGTATGAAAAGGCACAGCTATGCCACCTTGTTAACATGTATACCAAGTTTCAAGTCCCTATCATGAATAGTTTTGTATATATGCTCCAGAAATGAACATTGCTCTTAGAAACTAAGTCAAAATCTATTTTTTTATGTAAAAATTTGAAATAATTTTTTTTTTCAAAATTTAAAATAGCAAAAGGCACCAGTTCACATCTTGCTTGATAGGTATACAAAGTTTCATGAAAATGTCTTCAGTAGTTTTAAAGATATGGCCCAGAAACCAAAACATGACTGGACGGACAGAACCCATAACATCACCTTGTTAACATGTATACCAAGTTTCAAATCTGTATCATGAATAGTTTTGGATATATGCTCTGGAAATTAACATTGCTCTTAGAAACTAAGTTAAAAATCTTTTTTTTTTCTGTAAAAATTTGAAAAATACTTTTTTTCTTTCAAAAACCCAAAATGACAAAAGGCACCAGTTCACATCTTTCTTGATATGTATACAAAGTTTCTTGAAATGTGGGAGGGAGGGAAGAAGGAAGGAGTTTCTATATCTCCCACCAAACTTAATTTGGGCTGGGGATAATTAGTCATTTATTACCATGTGTAATGCTGTTCAACATCAGCTACTGAAGAACAACAAAGTAACACTTCAGTCAAACAGTATGCTTAAGTGATTTAGAGCTTAGAGCTCTTATGGTATAAGTCAGGGTTGATAAGTTAATACTTACTACTACTACTACTACTACAATCTGGTTTTACATCGGTTTCTCCACCAGGAAGCAGGTATATGTTGCATGGCAATTTTGGTTTTTCTTTTCCATCCCTGTCTATCCAATGTGTCAGAGGCCTCCAGCTTGTATTCACGGAGGTCACTTTGGATGACCTCCACTCAGGTTTTCCGTGGCCTTCCCCTAGGCAGCCTGCGCTAAGGCTGGTCTTTTGGCAAGCCACGAATTGCTGCATCGCATGTGTCCAAACCATCTTGGACATCTGCCAGAAATGGCTTCCCACAATTTCAAGTCACTCAAGCAAGGAAAAGGTTGGGATGTCATTGTCTCCTCTCACTCTGCAAATCCACCTGACCATTGATTACTTGTTCCTTTGCAATCTACAAAAGTCAGCCTTCTTCAGGGCCCAGCACTCGCTGGCATATAGCATTGTGCCTCTCACACAGATGTTATAAATACTGCCCCTGGTTCTCATGGAAAGGCTTTTGCTTGTCAGGATTGGTAGAAGTTCACAGAATTTACCCCAGGCGGTTCTTACTCAAGTAATAGTAGCAGCCTCACAGCCACCTCCAGCTGAGATTGAGTTTCCCACGTAACAGGAGTCTACCACCTCTAGCTTGTGCTCATCAACCATCACATGGTCAATAGGTATAATAATAATAGTAACACATTTTTTTATTTACCAAACATGCTAATATTGTCCATAGCCAAAAAGTTTGAGTTTGATCATCTTTTGCTCATCACTCATTCTGTCATGTCATCACTGGAATTGGTGTCCAACTATAACATCCAACATGGCCAACAAACACAGTTGATGATGACTACAACATACATTCATCCTAAACTCTATCACGTTCACCATCATTCTGATTGCACACACCTGGACTCTATTACACACTCACAGTATATAACGATTCTCAGTTCACTTGCTGATTGTGAAGTATACACTCAGGGTCCCGTATCTGTCATTACCATGCCTTTTGTATTTTGATTTAATGTAACACTGGTATTAATCTTGTTTCTGGTTTTTTGCCCCCCCCCCCAATAGTCTTGCCTAACTTGCCTGTTTGATCCCGTTTTTTATGACAATTTTGCCTAACCCTTTGTATTTGTCTGTCTACATTTTAAATTCAACTTCAGTTCCCTACATTTGTTCCTGTTCCTGCCACATAACAGAATACTTCTCCACCAACATGGATGCAGCAAGTAATCTGGATTGGTGTCAGCCTGTGGTAGCTCCAGGCCTCCTCATTGGAGAACAGCAGCAGCAGATGGGTATGAGCCAATCACAGCTAGTGCATATCCACATCATGATCACATTCACACTAGCTCCCTCTGCAACACCCTCTCTATCTACTTCTCCATTCATAGCATGTCCAAAGAAGTATGCAGGTGATCCCGCTGGTTGCAAAGGTTTTATGCTACAGTGGTCCTTGTACTTTTGAAACCAAGGAGTGTCCAAGCAAAACACAATCTCTCAATTCATCAATATGCTGATGGATAAAGTGCTAACCTGAAGTCTGGTATCAAGGAGGTGAGCACAATTCATTCTCAGACCAGCTTTTCCAACAGGTATTTGACCATTCCCCAGATGGCCAGAAGATTGCAGAGAGACTCTTCATCCTCAAGCAGGGTAATCTTAGGTGATGGAACTTGCTCTAAACTTCCACACATTAGCCATTGATAGTTGCTGGAACAAGCCAGCACTCATAGCTGCATATTGTCAGGGATTGAACACCAAGATTGTCATAGAGCTGGCATGTCAAGATGATCTGGCATCCCTGGATTCATTGATTGATCTATCTATTCATCTAGTTTCACTGCCAAATAACAGAAGGAAAGTTAATCTGGAAGTGTATCAGGTCAAAGAATCCCCTGTTGCCAAACTCATGCAGCTTGGTCAATATAGATGAACACCTGTGAAATTCCAAAAACATCAGAAGGGACAGACTGTGCTACTACTGCAGCAGCCCAACACACCAGGTGGAACAATACTTCTTCAGACCACCAGTCAAAGCTCCACAACAGACCCACAAGCAAGTGGCCCCCTCTTCTAGTTCATCTATAGTCTGGTTAACACCAGACCATATCACAAGTGAAATATGGTCTGGAATCTGCCTATTGAATTTCTCGTAGGGGAGGTGTGGTTTACGATTGTCAACGGCCGTTTATTGGACGTTGCAAATGTCTATCATTTGGCGTATGGCCAATCATGGCCCATGGCCAATCATGGCAGTTGTACCCGGTGACGTAGTTAGAGCGACGAAGAAGACGAAGAAGAGAAGGAAAGAGAAGGCAAAACAAAAATAGGAAAACAATGGCACGAACGATTACTGCCGTTTTAAAACAAACTTTCGCTCTAAACTATTCAGAACAGTGTCTAAAGCTTGATCAAAAGTTTGGTTCGTATCGCTCGCCGCCATGTTAAATGTGATCTGTAAGCAGTCCCAAATAAACTACAAGCTTCCGTTTGTCGAGTAGTACGCGTCACCGTCTTTCCACCCCTCCCCACTCTCTGATTGGCTCCCTAACTCAGGCGAGCCTTTAGACCATAGTTTCCATGCTGTCTTTTCAGATTGGAACGATTGTGCAAAGCAGCATGGGATTTCCCAGGCTAATTCATCTACAGTGAGTTCTTCCAAATTTCTCTCTCCACAGAACTTTGTCATACTGGTGTAGATAAGGTACTCCAGGGATTCTTTATACTGTTTCAGCCTTGATCAACTGCTGGAAACTGTACTGACAGTGAGAAGCTCAACCTGCCCATTGAGTTACTGCAACACCCCATGCACATCCAAGTTCATCAAATCCCCCACAAGGGGCCAGGGGAGTCAACAACTGGGAGGGATATGTCGAGGAAAGGTGTTGGGTCCCAGCCAACAATATTCTTAACCCCATGTAGAGACTGCCATGCTTGCCATTCTGATTGAGTAGGTCCAAGACCAAGGGGGGGGGGGGGGGGACTGGAAAAGAACCATCTCCCAGAGGTAGCACTTATGTTACATCAACACATATACTTTATAATCTACATTACATTCTACATGCTCCCAATTAGATAAACCTCACATTAAAGCTTACATCACATTAAAAGGACAATTTGAGCAAGATGATGAATTCTAGCAAGATGATGAATTCTAGCAGGACAATTTGAGCAAGATAATGAATTCTACAAAGAAAGTTAGCTTAATTAGCCTTCATGATCATCATCATCATCAGTCATGCCCAGTTTCAGCTTTGACTGCATGGCCCATACACTCCTGTTTTGGGTCAAGTGGACCAATTCCACTTGATGACATCATTAACATTATGTACTCTAAAACAAGCACCAAATCCTCCTTCCTCTTCTTCATGTTTCTCTCTCTCTCTCTCTCTCTCTCTCTTTTCAAGCTTCAAGAAAGACAAGTTATCTTCATTTTGAAAAGTATGACAATTCAAAATAAATTCCCACATACTGGAATGATGAGGCTTACTGGTATAATTAAACAAAATTGTACAAGCAAGAGTGCAGTTATACTGAATATCAGCACAATGTGATTCATCATTAAGCACAAGCCCACAGGGTGAGTGCTGTAGCTAATCACAGACATGCCGATATTCCGTATAACTGTACAAAACTGCGAGTGAGATATTGCTTTTATGTAACAGTTCTATAAACAAGAAATTAGTATCGAGTAACTGACATGTCAGACACAATATGGCCAAATATTCAGTTTATTTTTGCTCTGCTAGAGAAAATGGATCATGAAGAATCCACAGTCAAATTATAGCACATTCACTAGCTGGCTAGCAAAGTTACATTGATTTGTACATTTCTGTTAAGGGTGTGAAATTGGTGTCCCTACTTCTTTTTTATCTTTATGACCATCAGATGAGCTTTCATATTTTCAGTCAGAAGTTAAATTCATGAATAATGTTTTGGTACCATGTCTACGAATGAGATCACTAACACTAATGTAGAAACAGTTTCAAACTAGGAAGTGGAATTTTATGTTGCAAAGACAGAATGGAATGATACAAAGAGTAAAACATCCTTCTGCGGTTTTACTAAATAGTACTCTTGGAATGCCACTCACCCAATCAAATTAGTTTTACAGTGGTCAACCTTTTTGTTGTCTATCTTGCATGGCCACTCAAATGCGAAAGGTCTCTGATGTTTTTAAATCACATGAGGGCACTATCCAAACACTTGCTGGGAGATGGAGTATCTGTGCTTCTGTGTAGTCGGAGTCATGTGTCCATTGTCATGTAAGGTCCAAGGACAGGCTGTGTGTGTGAGTGGGGAGGCTACATATTTAGTGCACGTGTTTGCACAGGATCTGTAACTCATAACCATCTAAATTCTGTTTGATGCAAACAAGAATGTACAGTATGTTCTGTGTTAAATAGAGCATTAAAAATATGTTTTTAGCTGTTAGGATAAGTGACACACTTGCCTCTTGATCATACATTTGCTGTGAGATGCAGATCAAGCTAATTTTAACTCTCTTACTTGGGGAGCTCAGTAACAACAGCATTTTCTATGACCATTGGGGATGTTATTTTAGCTGACAGCATTAAAAAATAAAATAAAATAAATGTTATATATGATGATGATAGTTTATTTTGAACATGTAAACAAACAATGAATAAATAAGCAGATAACAAGAAAAGCAAAACAGCATTTGCAACAAGAACACGTAAAAAGCCACTAAATTAGAAAATAAACCTTAAATAATATAGGTAATAATAATATATCAAAACAAAAGAAAACAAAACAAAAATACAAACAAGGACACACTAAGCAGTTTTGAGTTTACATGTCCGAAAAGGAGTGGGCTGAAGTAAAACTTATTTAATCCCACCCCTCTATTTTAGTCAATATAAATTGATTATCGAGCTTCCATATATATACGCACACACACACACACACACACACATTATTTATATATATATATATATATATATATATATATATATATATATATATATATATATATATATCACTGTATATTACTTATTACTTCAACTATTCAGGTATCAATTCTCTATGACTATATCATATAATTAATTAATTATATATGTATATCCATATGTCTACACAAGTTTACTACAAATACCACGCTCACAATGGAGAACAAGATAAAAACAAAACAAATAGACGAAGACTCAAAAAAGAAAAAAAACACAATAAATATGATTAATCCCCTTCATCCTTATACCTTGCGAAACTCAAATTTTTGTACATCTTTTTAAACCGCTTCATGTCTGGACATCCCTTGAGCTCCTCATTTAAACTGTTCCACCGCTTTACCCCGCAAACAGAAATACAAAAACTTTTCTTGGTTGTGCGCACCCTATAATTTTTAAATTTAAATAAACCCCTTAAATTATAACTCCCATCTCTTTCAGTGAACAGTTTTTGAATATTATGTGGTAGTTGATTATTGTTTGCTTTGAATAATATTTGTGCTGTTTGATAGTCCACCAGATCTGCAAATTTCAGTATTACTGACTGTAAGAATAATGTATTTGTATGATCCCGATAACCAGCCCTGTGTATAATCCTTATTGCTCTTTTTTGGAGGATGAATAATGAATGTATTGTATTTTTTGTAATTATTGCCCCATACCTCTGCACAGTAACTTAAATAAGGTGAAACCAGGGAACAGTAAAGTGAATTGTGATCTAGAAACTGTTTGACTTTGTTTAATATTGCAATACTTCTTGATACTTTGGATTGTATGTTTTTAATATGTGGTTTCCAACTGAGTTCTTCATCAGTAGTTGTTCCAAGAAATTTGATTTCCTTAACTCTTTCTATAATAACCCCATCTATTTGAATATTTATTTGTGTGTTTGTTTTGTTGTTACCAAATAATATTACTTTGGATTTGTTCAAGTTTAACGATAATTTGTTACTGTTGAACCATGTTATTAATTTACTTATTTCTGTTGTGATCTCCTGCAAGGGCGGCACGATGGTGTAGTGGTTAGCACTGTCGCCTCACAGCAAGACGGTCTGGGTTCGAGCCGGCAAGGGCCTTTCTGTGCGGAGTTTGCATGTTCTCCCCGTGTCCACGTGGGTTTCCTCCGGGTGCTCCGGTTTCCCCCACAGTCCAAAGACATGCAGGTTAGGTTAACTGGTGACTCTAAATTGACCGTAGGTGTGAATGGTTGCCTGTGTCTATGTGTCAGCCCTGTGATGACCTGGTGACTTGTCCAGGGTGTACCCCGCCTTTCGCCCGTAGTCAGCTGGGATAGGCTCCAGCTTGCCTGCGACCCTGTAGAACAGGATAAAGCGGCTAGAGATAATGAGATGAGATGAGGTCTCCTGCAATAGTTCCACTAAATTATCACCAGAAAAGAGGATATTTGTATAGTCAGCAAACAAGACAAGCTTCATTACTTTAGATACACTACATATGTCGATATATAGTATAAAAACTTTGGTCCTAACACTGACCCCTGGGGAACACCACAAGTTATGTCCAAACATGAGGAAGAACAATCTCCCAGCTTCACAAACTGTTTCCTGTTACTTAAGTAGCTTTTAACCTAGTTTAAAACTATACCCCTGATGCCATATCATTCCAGTCTTTTTATTAATATGTCATGATTTATTGTATCAAATGCTTTCTTTAAATCAATGAATATTCCAACTGCATGTTTTTTCTGCTCTATGGATTTGGTGATTTCTTCAACTAATTCTATTAAAGCCAGTGATGTTGATCTATATGCTCTAAATTCATATTGACTGTCACCAAGTAGTTTGTTTGTTAGTAAATTTATCCAATTGGTTATTGAAAAGTTTTTCGAGAATTTTGGAGAATTGCGGAAGTAGTGAGACAGGTCTGTAGTTTGTGAAGTGGTGTTTGCTCCCAGATTTGTACAGAGGAATGACTTTTGCTGCTTTCATTCTGTTTGGAAATGTACCAGTTAGAAATGACAAATTGCATATATATGTGAATGGTTTGGATATTCCATCAATAACATTTTTCAATATCATCATGTCAATGTATGAGCGGCACGGTGGTGTAGTGGTTAGAGCTGTCGCCTCACAGCAAGAAGGTCCTGGGTTCGAGCCCCGGGGCCGGCGAGGGCCTTTCTGTGTGGAGTTTGCATGTTCTCCCCGTGTCCGCGTGGGTTTCCTCCAGGTGCTCCGGTTTCCCCCACAGTCCAAAGACATGCAGGTTAGGTTAACTGGTGACTCTAAATTGACCATAGGTGTGAATGTGAGTGTGAATGGTTGTCTGTGTCTATGTGTCAGCCCTGTGATGACCTGGTGACTTGTCCAGGGTGTACCCCGCCTTTCGCCCGTAGTCAGCTGGGATAGGCTCCAGCTTGCCTGCGACCCTGTAGAACAGGATAAAGTGGCTAGAGATAATGAGATGAGATGAGAGACATTTCCCAACAATATCAACAATTTCTTTTTCTTCTACTGCTGCAAGGAACATTGAAAAAGAATTATTATCTATCAAATTGCCCAGATTTTCAACAGATGTTCCTGGATCCGGGATTTGTTCTGCTAAGATTGGTCCTACGTTTATAAAGTAATGGTTGAAACTATTAACTACCACATCCATATTATATTCATCTTTGTCATTATTATGAAAGTACCTTGGATAATTTATATATCTTGACCCATTTTTTATAATACTGTTCAAAGTGCTCCAAATTACTTTGATATTATTTCTGTTATTGTTTAATAATTGGTTTAATAATATTGTTTAATAATTGTGTTGATAAAATTGTCTGTCATTTTGAGTTTATTTGGATTGAGCAGGTCAATATTGAAGTCTCCGCATATGAAGAATGTTTTGTGACTCACTTTTGAAAACATTTCCTCTATCCAGTTATTGAAGTCCTCAATACTAGAATCTGGAGCTCTATATATACAACTAACAATTACATTTTTATGTTTCTGTCTGCAAATTTCAACTGTTATACATTCCAGTGTGTTGTCAATTAATGTTGATATACATGACATTGAATTTCAAGTCCCTATCCACAAATATGGCCACTCCCCCTCCACTCTTGTTTTGTCTATTTATGTAGTTGAATTCATAGCCCTCCAGCTCAAAGTCCGTGCCTTTGACGTTATGTATCCAAGTTTCAGATATTGCTATGATGCTGAATGGATGCTAAAACTGATGTAGATATTCCTTGATGAGATTGGAATTTGCATACATGTTTCTGCTATTGAAGTGGATAATTGAGAGTTTGCCATCTGCTTTAATGCTCCAATTGAACTGTTCATCAGTGTAATAACAGCAGTTGTTGTTAATGGCAGAGAAGAAATTATTGTCCGGGTCTATGCCATATTCCAAATCCTGTGATTTGTAATCAGTGTACTCAAATGATTTTAGTTCCAGTAAATCCTGTTCTATAATCCTCTGAGATGGGTGGCTCATGATGGTCCCTCATGATGGTCACTGATACTTTTCCAGGTCCTCGATGTTTTTCACAACCAATACTTTTGGCCTCCTCAGGTGTACCATTTAGCTTAATAAACACCTTACAGTTTGTAGTCCAAGTGTTCTGAATTTTCCTCTGTTTCTTTAAGGCGCGTGCACTCCTGGCTATATCTGCATTTTGTTTGGTCAGATTCTCGTTTATGTAGACGCTGGATCCCTTTAGCTTGTACGCTTGCTTTAAGAGTGCAGTCTTATGTTTCCTGTTGACAAACCTCATGATGATGGTCTGCTTGTCGCTGGTGTTCCACCTTGGTAGCGGGTGGCAAGCCTGCAATATACTAGAGCATCTCAGAAAATTAGAATATTGTGAATATTCAATATTTTCCATCAGTTATTTAAGAAAGTGAAAATGTTATATATTATAGACTCATTACACAGAAACTAAAATGTTTCAAGCATTTTTCTATTTTAATTTTAATCAGTATGGCATACAGTACAAAAACATAAAAAAAGCCCATCGCAAAATATTAGAATATTTCATTTTGAGCTTGAGTAAAACAGTATGAACACAGTGTATCTCTCGGTCTAGTTCAGTACACACAACCACAATCATGGGGAAGACCGCTGACTTGAGTGTTGTCCAGAAGATGATCACTGATGCCCTCCACAAGGAGGGGAAGCCACAAAAGGTCATTGCTGAAAAGGGTGGCTGGAAAAGGTGCACAAGCAACAGGGATGGCCGCAGTCTTGAGAGGATTGTCAAGAAAAGTTGATTCAAGAACTTGGGAGAGCTTCACAAGGAGTGGACTGAGGCTAGTGTCACTCAGTGCGTTTACATGCACATAGAGAAAATCGAATTTCTGCCATTGCTCGACTGAAATCGAAGTTCAAAATGCCATGTATACACCTTAATTCGGCTGAAATTGAACCGAACTTGATTTCTCGGAATCGAGCTACACGAGCTATATTATGCGATTTCTGCCGAGCTACTTAGTGCATGTATACCCTATTGAGCTACGTATTCGAGCTACTTACTTCAGCACTGCCCCTTCCGGAAGTGACGAGTGACGAGACCACAAGCGGGAAACACAACAGCCTCGGTCAGCATGACAACGGCATGAATCTTTTCTTTTTGTGGCATTGTTTGCACTGTTAAAATTTAGCTCACTTACTGTATCACCAAATACATCTGTACAGCTGTTGCATAGCTGTGAATTGTGTACATAAACAAGTCACTGTATTTGTGTGTGTGTGTGTGTGTGTATATATAGATGTCCAACATCTGAAGAATGTCAATAAAAACAAAACAATTGAACTTTTTGTGTTTATTAAGACATAAGTTAAATTGTAAGCAAAAAATGGACTTTAGAAAAATATTTTTTGTAAGCAAAAAACAAAAAATTTTTGTAAGCAAAAAATGGACTTTAGAAAAATATACAATTGTGCAAAATAAGTTGTCTTACAAAACAGTGGTCTGCGCAGGGCAGTTTGTAGCCATACAGTCTGTTAGAGCAAGCCTAACAGCTTGAGCATGGAACTTGTGAACACAGAACTGTCAGTGTTGCCAGATTGGACGGTTTTAAGTGCATTTTGGTGGATTTGAACATGTTTTGGGCTGGAAAATGTCAGCAGTATCTGGCAACACTGCTGATAACTTTGTTTATACTCTTGAATAGCTCTTCTTCATGATGACAACCGGAAGTGTACCAACACGATGGGGCGTGTAGCGCCACCTGTGGCTCGGGTGCACAATGCACCTCACACAATAGCTCGATTTCATTGTGTGCATGCACGATTGGATTTCTCTGGCACCCTGCTGGGACCTTCAGCTCAGTTACCGACAGCAGCTCGATTTGGATGTGCATGTAAACGTAGTCACTGTATCAAGACCCATCATGAACAGACATCTTCAAGAAAGGGGATACAACTTTCGCATTCCTAATATCAAGCTACTCCTGAGCCAGAGACAATGTCAGAAGTGTCTTATCTGGGCTAAGGAGAGAAAGAAATGGACTGTTGCTCAGTGGTCCAAAGTCCTCTTTTCAGATGAAAGTACATTTTGCATTTAATTTGGAAATCACGGTTCTAGAGTCTGGAGGAAGAGTGGAGAAGCACAGAATCCAAGGTGTTTGAAGCCCAGTGTGAAGTTTCCACAGTCTGTGATGATTTGGGGTGCCATGTCATCTGCTGGTGTTGGTCCACTGTATTTTATCAAGTCCAAAGTCAACACAGCCATCTACCAGGAGATTTTAGAGTACTTCATGCTTCCATCTGCTGACAAGCTTTTTGGAGATGCTGATTTCCTTTTCCAGCAGGACTTAGCACCCAGATAGCAAGCTGACATTGAAATGATGTAGAATCAACATTGCATTGTCGACGTTAAACCATTGAATCAACGTCAGATTTCGATGTTGATTTAACATCAATTTGCACCCTCCGCTAACATTGAAACGATGTTGATTTATTATCTACGGACACACGTAACTTCAATTGTATTTCAATTCGCGTCGATATTGAAACAACATTGAAATTTCGACATAACTAAAAATCAATGCGCTTTCAATGTTATTTCAATTGATAGCCTACCAGAAATATCTGGCTCATATATCCTGCTTTATCTACAGCCAGGATCTCCATTTTAATTGCCTAAAATAGTAAATATGAAACACATGCCATTTTTTAAGAAAACAAGATTTTTATTTTAAGTTCATTTAATTTTCATGTCTTTCGGCGCGAGCGACACCTCCAGTTCTGTCTGGCGCATATCGTAGCCATTTCTGCACAGCCTGGGTGAAGACCAGATCATTCATGCCAGGCTGTTGAGTGAGGGCATCTGAAACACACACAAAACATAGTTTTCAGTTACACATTGTACTACTGCTGCTAATAATAGGCTGTAGTAAGTGATATGCGCTGGGATCACACACACAGCGGCTCAGTCCCGAATCGTGGCTTGTGCACTTCACTCATGTGCTCTGTGAGCTGTGCAGGGCTGGAGTGTGCACCCTCCAGAGGGCACTCGCTGTTCAGGGCGGAGTGATTTGGAGCGCAGGATGCCTGCGGAGCCGAGCGTATCCGTGTATTGGCGTTGCTATGTGCACGCAAATCGTGTATTGGTGTTGCTGTGTGCACACTAATCGTTTTAAAAACGTTAATCTGATGATCCGCTGATACGGTCCAATTTAAACATGGGCTATGACACCAGTGAAGTCATTGAGCTAACTAGAACCTGCAGTTTATCAAGCTTGCTAGCAGGCTAGCCTACTTGATAGCTTGCGTTGCTGATCGGAGTTGATCGGAGGAAATCGGCCATGACAGCACGCTGTGGCAGTCTATGTATCGCGTGAACTATACATTGAACTATGTGTAAGGATTAAATGCTGAAAGTGCTGCTTACCTGTAATTGATCCCGGATCCGAGAACGGGTGCCTGTGCGCCGCTGCCGGTCTTTGTCTCACGCTGTCTGTCCCGTTCAACAATGATCGATGACTTTTCAATCATCTTTCCCGGTCAACTATATATCGATGGCTTTTCGACCATACGTGATTTCCCGGTCAACACAAAATCAATGACTTTTCAACATGACTGTTATCACCCGGTAAACCAAATATCAATGATACATCAATCATAATAAGGACGACTATGAATCAATGTTGTTTCAATATCACTGCTGTCAACTTTATTTTAGGTCGGGTTACATCGGTTTAACAATGGTGATTCAACATCTATTTTGCATCAAGATTTCAATGTCGACCATTCTGATGATTCAGATGGAAAATCAATATCTATTCAATGTCAGCTTGCTATCTGGGCACCTACCCACAGTGCCAAAACTACTACCAAATGGTTTGCTGACCATGATATTACTGTGTTTGATTGGCCAGCCAACTTGCCTGACCTGAACCCCATAATCTATGGGGTATTGTCAAGAGGAAGATGAGAAACACCCAACCCAAAAATCAGTCCCCCCAGTTTTTCGCGATTCTGCGATCGCGTGGATTCACGCGTAATCAGCCATATGCCGCATATTTCCGCGAGGCCGCATATTTCCTACTATGTCGCATAATTATCGCAAAATAACACAATCTACTGGCGGCATTGTGGGGAAAAGTGACATCATCGGTCGCGTGCGCAGCCATTTTCACTGATCATTTCATTTTCACGCATGCACACACTCTCACACGTGAAAGGATTGGAACAATCGTTAGTCATGGCGACTAACAAGTCGCACCTGCCGTCATTTATATCAGCAAGTGACCGAGCGAAGCAATATCCCTCGATTTTACATGCCAGTGGGGGAAAATTATTTTGTAGCCCATGTAACAAAGTACTAGACCATCGCCGAAAGTCAACTATAGAACACCCTTAGAACCCCTTCCTGTGGTAGGGACACATTTTGAGCAGTTGGGGATGGATGTGGTAGGCCCCCTTGAGCGCAGTAAAGCAGGGAACAGGTTTATGTTGGTCATAACAGATTACGCCACTAGGTACCCTGAGGTCTTTGCTTTGAAAGCAGTGAAGGCTAGAACTGTAGTCACCTGTCTTGTACAGTTGTTTTCAAGGGTGGGGTTTCCTAGGGCTATAATTACTGATCAGGGGTCCAATTTTATGTCCAAACTTCTTAAGCAGGCCTACTTGTTGTTAGGAATAAAGGGCTTACAGACTACATCCTATCATCTGCAGACCAATGGTCTGACCAAGCGGTTTAACCAGACTCTTAAGCAGATGTTACAGAAGTTTGTCAGCGAGACCGATGCAGACTGGGACAACTGGCTCCCCTATCTTCTTTTCGCATACCATGAAGTCCCACAAGCTTCAACTGGATTTTCACCCTTCGAGTTGTTATATGGCCGTGATGTGTGGGGACCCTTGGTGCTGTTAAAGGAGACCTGGATGCAAGATAAGGACCTGCCACAGCCTTGGAACATCCTCTCGTATGTTTTGCAGATGAGAGAAAGGCTGAAGAGCATGGCCGAACGAGCACAACAGAACCTTGAACAGGCCCAGCTGCATCAAAAGTCTTATTATGACCAGAAAGCTCGTTCCCGGAGTTTTGTGGAAGGTGATAAGGTGCTGGTGATGTTGCCAAGTGACTCCAGCAAATTGCTTGCGGAATGGCAAGGCCCTTTCCAGGTCACTTGCAAGCTGGGGTCTACAATGTATGAGGTTGTTAAGCCCGGGCAGAAGCACCCAAGACAGGTCTTGAATATCAACCTCCTGAAACAGTGGCGGGAGAGACCAGATTTGGCTGCGGAGGTCTATATGATCTGACGTGTGCTAGAGGAGGATGAGGTCGAGGATCAGTACCTACCTTTACCAACAGAGGGTGCCCTTGATCTCAGCCATCTTTCCCATGCTCAGCAGGTGGACATCAACCATCTCTGTGGTCCAGCCCTGTTCATGGAGCAGCCAGGGCACACCACGCTGGTCACCCACCACATCACCCTGGGTGAGAGTGCAGCACCTCAACGGAGGAGCTACCATATACCTGAATGGCTCCTTGCTGGTTTGAGGAAGGAGGTCGACCAGATGCTGGCCATGGGCATCATTGAAAGATCTAGGAGTGAATGGTGCAGCCCGGTGGTGTTGGTACCCAAGAAAGATGGGACCCTTCAGTTCTGCATTGACTTTAGGTACTTAAATTCTGTCTCTAAATTCGGTTCGTATCCAACCCCTCGAGTTGATGACCTTATTGACTCTTTAGGACCTGAAAATTGGGTAACCACCTTGGACCTGGCAAAAGGTTACTGGCAGGTATCCTTTAGTGACTCTTCCAAGGAGCTGACTGCATTCCGGACACCCTGGGGTCTCTTCCATTTCTCTAAAATGCCATTTGGGCTACATGGAGTCCCCGCTACATTTCAGAGATTAATGGACCAGGTGTTGGCAGGCACTAATGGCTATGCGGCGGCATATCTCGATGATGTCATTATATACAGCGTGTCATGGGAAGACCATGTTCGGCATTTGAGAGATGTTCTGGGCAGGATTGAGTCTGCAGGCCTCACCATCAACCCTGCCAAATGTGCTATTGCCAAGAGGGAGGCTGAGTACTTGGGCTATGTGATTGGTGGGGATATCATCAAGCCACAGGTTCAGAAGCTGGAGGCTATCCAGAGGTGCCCTATGCCTCAGACTAAGACTCAGGTGCGGTCATTTCTCTGATCATTGGCCTCTGCAATGGATGGACCGCATGCAGGACTCCAACACGTGGATTACCTGCTGGTACCTATCCATGCAGCTGTATTGCTTCACCATCAGCCATATCCCTGGGCAGAGCAATGCTATGGCTGACTTTCTCTCCCACCTGTCGGCATGAGACCTGAGGTGGGGGGGGGGTGACGGTCATGAAGTGACCGCACAGAGAAGCCCTCCATCGAGACTGTTTTACACACAAATGCACATGGACATTCACGTACATACACACACAATCGTACATGGACTTTTTATATTTGTGTTCATATATGACATTATAGAACGGACATGGGACTGGTGCTCAAACGCATTGTTGTAGACAAACACGCAAGACTATTTTATTATGCTGTGAACATTTATTGTACTTAAGTAGGTGCACACACTTGGGTTCAAAACAAATGTTGTTGGCATAAAATGATTACCAGTTTAGCAGTGAACGTTTGTTGCAGTCTTCGGTCTGGCAACATCTGTCCGGCGGCAAAAGAGTGCCAACCAGAAACATCATGTTATTTATTTGTTCTGGGCCTAATTGGGCTAGTTCATCCTGGTTGTGGCCATGGGGATGCCAGAGGCAGCCCTGATCAAGCCACCTCTGTTTTGTGTATTTTCATGTGCTATTAGGATTAATGTTTATTGTGTTTATTTTGTAAATCTGCTTGTTTGCATGTATACAAACTTGTGCTTTTGTCTCAGAGTCTCTTTTGTTGTTTATGTGTTAACTGATCGTTATGTGTTCACTTTTGTTTGTAAATGGTGCCGTCACTTGGTATATATGTGTTTGTCTAGTCTTATGTCAAGAGTCTTGATTGTCGTGCGTTTCGTGAGCACTGAGGCTCTGTAAGTACTGTGGGTTGTCCTCTGTAATTTAGAGGCTAGCAGATTTAGAATTTTGAAGTATTTTGAACGTTTCTGACTTTTTGACTTTACTTGAATTTTGGATTCTTGTTTTTCTTTTGTCTTTATAATCCTATCATTACTTTGAAATTTTGTTTATGGACACTTCTTGTTTGATTTTCATTTTTTTTTAAGCCTGAAATTAAAATCTGATTTTTGTGGCCAAATCTACTCCCACTAACAGCGTCTGCTCAGCTACCTTTACGGGGGGGGGGGGGGGGGGGGGGGGGGTATTTTCAGTCAGTGGGATGACAATTTTCAGTCAGGTATTTTCAGTCAATGGGATGACAATCAGGTGTGAGTGGGCACCCGGTTTTATTTAAAGAACAGGGATCTATCAAAGTCTGATCTTCACAACACATGTTTGTGGAAGTGTATCATGGCATGAATAAAGGAGATTTCTGAGGTGTTGAGTTGTTGATGCTCATCAGGCTGGAAAAGGTTACAAGACCATCTCTAAAAAGAGTTTGGACTCCACCAATCCACAGTCAGACAGATTGTGTACAAATGGAGGAAATTCAAGACCATTGTTACCCTCCCCAGGAGTGGTCGACCAACAAAGATCACTCCAAGAGCAAGGTGTGCAATAGTTGACAAGATCACAAAGGACCCCAGGGTAAGCAACTGAAGGCCTCTCATACATTGGCTAATGTTCATGAGTCCACCATCAGGAGAACACTGAACAACAATGGTGTGCATGGCAGGGTTGCAAGGGGAAAGCCACTTGCTCTCCAAAAAGAACATTGTTGCTCGTCTGCAGTTTGCTAAAGATCACGTGGACAAACCAGAAGGCTATTGGAAAAATGCTTTGTGGATGAATGAGACCAAAATAGAACTTTTTGGTTTAAATGAGAAGCATTATGTTTGGACAAAGGAAAACACTGCATTCCAGCATAAGAACCTTATCCCATCTGTGAAACATGGTGGTAGTATCATGGTTTGGGCCTGTTTTGCTGCACCTGGGCCAGGATAGCTTGCCATCACTGATGGAACAATGAATTCTGAATTATACCAGCAAATTCTAAAGGAAAATGTCAAGACATCTGTCCATGAACTGAATCTCAAGAGAAGGTGGGTCATGCAGCAAGACAACAACCCTAAGCACACAAGTGATTCTCCCAAAGAATGGTTAAAGAAGAAGAAAAGTAATGTTTTGGAATGGCCAAGTCAAAGTCCTGATCTTAATCCAATTGAAATGTTGTGGAAGGACCTGAAGCAAGCAATTCATGTGAGGAAACCCACCAACATCTCAGAGTTGAAGTTGTTCTGTACAGAGGAATGGGCTAAAATTCCTCCTAGCCGGTGTGCAGGACTGATCAACAGTTACCGGAAACATTTAGTTGCAGTTATTGCTGTACAAGGGGGTCACGCCAGATACTGAAAGCAAAGGTTCACATACTTTTGTCACTGATGTATGTAATATTGGATAATTTTCCTCAATAAATAAATGACCAAGTATAATATTTTTGTCTCATTTATTTAACTGGGTTCTCTTTATCTACTTTCAGGACTTGTGTGAAAATGTGATGATGTTTTAGGTCATATTCATGTAGAAATATAGAAAATTCTAAAGGGTTCACAAACTTTCAAGCACCACTGTAAAAACTCTAGTAAGTCTAACCTGGCATGCTAAACGGGCCTGCATGCTGTCCAGACCTGCCACCCATTGACAATATTTGGTGGACTATGAAATGAAAAATCTGACAAAGGTGACCAAGAAAAAATGACAGCGGGCAACTTCATAAAGGTAGTACTACCGTAGTTATTAATACCTCAGTACAACTGCAATATTAATGCAGTACAAATATAGTAAAATGGACATAGAACAATGACAATGCTATTGTTGTTTTTCGTGCCCAGTGACACACAAAAAAATGTTTGTCCAATCTGATAACTCTTTTACCAGAAAATATCAACAAGCATCAGAATATATTTGCACCTAACATATAAAAAGTGTGATGCTTTAGGTATTAAGCTTTTTTTTTCCCTTCTCCCAGTGCAAATTTAAACTCCAGCTTATTTGTATTCCTCAGTTTTACAAATTAGTACTGCCAATATGCATAAAGGGCGATGTAGTGGTTTATGCATATTGGCAGTACTAATTTGTATAAATTATTACTGCCAATATGCAATTAGTACATAATTATGCATAAAGGGCGGTGTAGTGGTTAGCACTGTCGCCTCACAGCAAGAAGGTCCGGGTTCGAGCCCCGTGGCCGGCGAGGGCCTTTCTGTGTGGAGTTTGCATGTCCTCCGTGTCCGCGTGGGTTTCCTCCGGGTGCTCCGGTTTCCCCCACAGTCCAAAGACATGCAGGTTAGGTTAACTGGTGACTCTAAATTGACCGTAGGTGTGAATGTGAGTGTGAACGGTTGTCTGTGTCTATGTGTCAGCCCTGTGATGACCTGGCGACTTGTCCAGGGTGTACCCCGCCTTTTGCCCATAGTCAGCTGGGATAGGCTCCAGCTTGCCTGCGACCCTGTAGAACAGGATAAAGCAGCTAGAGATAATGAGATGAGAATATGCATAAGAGAAAATACTTCCTTTGAGAGATATCAGTAGGGTATACAGCTACAGTCTCTACCAAAAGTATTGGTACAGAAAGGTCAATTATGTTTATTTTTACTATACACTGAAGACCTCTCACAACCAATTAGTTTAATTAGCAACAGGTTGGTAACATTATTTGGTACAAAATGAGCAACCCAGAAAGACCAAGTCTTTCAGAAATAATGATGGGAAGGGGTTCACCACTCTCTGTGAAAGACTGGGCAAATAAATTAAGAACAACATTCCTCAATGTAAAATTGCAAAGAATTTGGGGATCACATCACCTCTGGTACATAATATTATTAAAAAGGTTCAGAGAATCTGAAGAAATCTCTGTACACAAGGGACAAGGCCAAAAACCAACATCGGATGCCCATGATCTTCAGGACCTCAGGTGGCACTGTTTTAAAAACAGACACGAGTCTATAGTGGAAATTGTTGCATTAGCCCAGGAACACTTCCGAAAACCTTCATCTGTGAACACAGTTCATTGCTGCATCCAAAAATGCAATTAAAATTCTACCATGCAAAGAACAAGCCATATACTGTATAAACAATATCTAAAAACACCACTGTCTTCTTTGAGCCAGAGCTCATTTGCATTAGACTATGGCAAAATGGAAAACTGTCCTGTGGTCTGAAGAATTGAAATTTGAAATTATTTTTGGAAATCAGACACCACACCCTCTGGGCTAAAAAGGGGGAGTGACCATCTGGCTTTTATGAGTGTCAAGTTGTGTCAGTTTTGTTTGGTTATTTCTGTGCAATTTCCCCAACTTGCATAAAGGATTGTGGCATCTGGTGGAGGTTTAGGGTAACTGGACTTCACTCAAAGGATTCAACAAGGCAACTGTTTCCGTTTCCTCTTTTTTTTTCTTTTTATTAAAGTTCAAGACACATCCATAAAGTTACAATGGCAGGTAGATGGTAGAAACAGTTAACAGGTCTTTAGCTCTTTAGTTCTCTCTTTTGCCTTTAGCTCGTTAGCCTTTAGTTCTCTTTAGCTCTTAGCACTTTTCCTTTAGCTTTGTCTTTAGTTTTCTCTTTAGGTGAAAAACTTTTGAAAATATAAAAATAGAAAAAAAAACAACAATTATTAACAGTTAAAATGCAAAAATGCAATGCTTCTGTGCAAAATACGCATGTAGAAATGCACTATGCAAATGTGCAAATATGCCTTAAATACTTATGCAAAATTGACATATGAGAATAAATATTTTAAACCAGATAACACTTAAATATGACTCTCGAAAAATAGGATTTAACTACTTAGTATACACATTAAAATTACAAGGAAATAAACTACCAGAAGAACCAATACAACTACACAAGCCATAGCAGCACACTCAATTTGGCCATTCACAGCTGCTTTAAGTACCCCACAAATCCACTGCAACTACCAATACCATATAATGCAGATAAATATTGCAATGAAGAAATCTGTGCTCAGGTTTATACTTAACCACAGAAACAAACAATAAGACACCAACAATGGAGTACAAACACTACGCTGCGTGTATTCAAATAGAAAGCCCAACACCCAACACTGTTGCATGGCCACACATTGTCAAAGCAAATACCAACCAAACACAGAGATGCAGCACAATAAACAATTTCAACATTAAGTAAAGCAGAACAAAATACAAATGCTTACCGGCTGCCTCTCCAGTTTCCCAAATGCCACATTTGCAGTGTTAGCTCAAGTAGGTCAGAAACACAACAGTTTTAGAGTAACTCTTACCAGTATCTCACCACCCCACAACTAATCAGCTGATTAACACACCTGTGAGCCTTCAGTTTGCAGCTCACACTCAGCTGCAACGAGCCCAGCTACAATTGATAATCAGCTGACTGGCAATGCTCGTTCCAGTCAATCAGCTGAGTTGCAGTGATCTCACTTTCAAACACACACTTTTTTTCCAGTTTTCTAAACACACATTTTCCCCCTGTGTTTCCTAAATGTAAACAAACACCATTAAAAACCAGTTTGACTTTACAATCAGTGCACAGTTCAAAAGACAGCATCTGTGATGGTATGGGGCATTAGTGCACATGGCATGGATAGCTTGCACATCTGGGAAGGTATATATATTATATATATATATATATATATATATATATATATATATATATATATATATATACACACACACACACACACACACACACAGGTGCTGGTCATATAATTAGAATATCATGAAAAAGTTGATTTATTTCAGTAATTCCATTCAAAAAGTGAAACTTGTATATTATATTCATTCATTACACACAGACTGATATATTTCAAGTGTTTATTTCTTTTAATTTTGATGATTATAACTGACAACTAATGAAAATTCCAAATTCAGTATCTCAGAAAATTAGAATATTACTTAAGACCAATACAAAAAAAAAGGATTTTTAGAAATGTTGGCCAACTGAAAAGTATGAACATGAAAAGTATGAGCATGTACAGCACTCAATACTTAGTTGGGGCTCCTTTTGCCTGAATTACTGCAGCAATGCGGCGTGGCATGTAGTCGATCAGTCTTTGGCACTGCTCAGGTGTTATGAGAGCCCAGGTTGCTCTGATAGTGGCCTTCAGCTCTTCTGCATTGTTGGATCTGGTGTATCGCAGCTTCCTCTTCACAATACCCCATCAATTTTCTATGGGGTTAAGGTCAGACGAGTTTGCTGGCCAATTAAGAACCGGGATACCATGGTCCTTAAACCAGGTACTGGTAGCTTTGGCACTGTGTGCAGGTGCCAAGTCCTGTTGGAAAATGAAATCTGCATCTCCATAAAGTTGGTCAGCAGCAGGAAGCATTAAGTGCTCTAAAACTTCCTGGTAGATGGCTGCGTTGACCTTGGACCTCAGAAAACACAGTGGACCAACACCAGCAGATGACATGGCACCCCAAACCATCACTGACTGTGGAAACTTTACACTGGACCTCAAGCAACGTGGATTCTGTGCCTCTCCTCTCTTCCTCCAGACTCTGGGACCTTGATTTCCAAAGGAAATGCAAAATTTACTTTCATCAGAGAACATAACTTTGGACCACTCAGCAGCAGTCCAGTCCTTTTTGTCTTTAGCCCAGGCGAGATGCTTCTGACGCTGTCTCTTGTTCAAGAGTGGCTTGACACAAGGACTGCGGCTGCTGAAACCCATGTCATGCATACGTCTGTGCGTAGTGGTTCTTGAAGGACTGACTCCAGCTGCAGTCCACTCTTTGTGAATCTCCCCCACATTTTTGAATGGGTTTTGTTTCACAATCCTCTCCAGGGTGCGGTTATCCCTATTGCTTGTACACTTTTTTCTACCACATCTTTTCCTTCCCTTCGCCTCTCTATTAATGTGCTTGGACACAGAGCTCTGTGAACAGCCAGCCTCTTTAGCAATGACCTTTTGTGTCTTACCCTCCTTGTGCAAGGTGTCAATGGTCGTCTTTTGGATAACTGTCAAGTCAGCAGTCTTCCCCATGATTGTGTAGCCTACAGAACTAGACTGAAAGACCATTTAAAGGCCTTTGCAGGTGTTTTGAGTTAATTAGCTGATTAGAGTGTGGCACCAGGTGTCTTCAATATTGAACCTTTTCACAATATTCTAATTTTCTGAGATACTGAATTTGGGGTTTTCATTAGTTGTCAGTTATAATCATCAAAATTAAAAGAAATAAACACTTGAAATATATCAGTCTGTGTGTAATGAATGAATATAATATACAAGTTTCGCTTTTTGAATGGAATTACTGAAATAAATAAATTTTTTCATGATATTCTAATTATATGACTAGCACCTGCATATATATACACACATACAGGTTTTGGAGCAACATACCGTCATTCAGATTACCTCTTTTTTCAGGGAAGGCCTTGCTTATTTCAGTAAGACAATGCTAAAATTTATTACATATATTACAACTGCATGGCTCCATAGTTAAAGAGTATAGGTGCTAAACTGGCCTGCCTGCAGTCCAGACCTGTCGCACATTGAAAACATATGGGGCATTATGAAATGAAAAATATGACATAGGGGACCCAGAACTGTTGAGCAGCTGAAAGCCTATCAGGCAAGAATGGGACAACATTTCACTTTCAAAACTACAACAGTTGGTCTCCTCATTTCCCAAATGTTTACAGAGTGTTGTTAATGATAGAGGTGATGAAACACAGTGGTAAACATGCCCCTGTCCCAACTATTTTGAAACATGTTACTGGAATCATATTCCAAATGAGCATATATTTAAAAAAAAATCTCAGGTTCAAAATTTGATATGTTCTCTTTGTACTATTTTCAGTGAAATATAGGGTTTCCATGAGGTTTTGCAAATCATTACATTGTTTTTATTTATTTTTACACAGTGTCCCAACTTTTTTGGAAATGGGGTTGTACATGATATTGTTGGCTGGTTGCTTCTGTATTATATACAGTCAGGTCCATAATTATTTGAATTTTGACAAAGTTAATGTGATTTTAACTGTTTATTACAGCATACTGGAGTTAAATTAAATCAATATGAACTCAAAGTGCAGACTTTCAGTTTTAATCTGAGGGTACCAGTGGAACAATTAGAGAACATGTATGTGGTTTTATGTCATGGACATTTATGGCTGCCAATAGAACTGGTTCCCTTGTGACTGCTAACAAAAGCAATGAATTCTTAAGTCTATAGAACTGTACTATCATCTCAGATTCCAAAGGGAGGGGAACCATTTATTGGGAAAAAATAACAAAGTCCTGTAATTCCTACACCATTCACCAGATTTGGATATAAATACCCTTCAGTTAAAACTGAAAATCTATACTGTGTCAGCACATATTCATTACTTAATTTCAACTCCAACATATACTGTGGTAAACAGCTAAAACAACCATAACTTTGACAATGTACTGTATGGCTCTCTTTCATGAATGTTTCCATTCTTTTATTTAATCTTCTGATATTAGCATTCTTATTTTGATTCAGTTTACTAGTATGTCTGGTTATATGTCATTTGTTGTTAGTCATGGGAATACTGCATTACCTTGTACCTGCATTTCTTAGATAAGGTGCTTGACAGTCTACATACACAACTATGAGTGCTCGAAATGAAATTACACCTGAAAAGATCGAAGATAGGAAAACTGTCTGCAAGGGTCATAAGTCTGAGAGCTGTGTGTGTGATACGTTTGTTTTTATTTAATATGGATTCCATTGCAGCTTGAAAACATACTGTAATTTCTATTTTATTGTCCATAGTGGAAAGTTATTCAACTGGCTCCTCTTGAAATTATTGATTTGCCAATGAATATGAACAATTACGTACTGTTAATGTTCATGCATAAGTGCTGTCAGAGTTCAAAATTTGTTAATTTGATGGATGTAATTTTGTGCATTCATTGTGGCCTGCATATGTGATGCATGTGGCCTTGAAACATCTAAATTGGAACCACCCTAAAAACTTTCCAATCTAGAGAAACAGTGACAGATTTAACTTGTTCAGTTTAATCTGATAAAACTACAAGCAGGTTTGTGTGTGTACTGTGCAAAAGTCTTAGACACCCTGTTTTTTATCATACAAACTTTGTTATAGATTTCTATTTTATGACTTCTACATTATCGAGTCAGGACAAAAACATTTTAGAGTTCCAAATGTTCGTTTTCCAGCACAAAATCAAATGTTACAGAAAAAAAAAAAAGTTTGTCTGAGCAGGAGACACATCATCATCTTTTGGCTGCTCAAGATTAGGGGTCGGCACAGCAGATTTTTTGTCTCTATTGCTCCCGGTCTTCCGCATCCTTCTCTATCACACCTGCCACTTTCATGTCCTCTATCACCACATCCATGTGTCTCCTCTTTGGCCTTCCTCGTTTTCGTGTGCCTGGCAGCTCCATCCTCAACATTCTCCTTCCAACATGCTCTGCATCTCTTCTCAGGATGTGCCTATACCATCTCAGTCTCATCTCTCTTAGCTTAATTCCCAAGCTCTCCACATGTGCTGTCCCTCTGATCTGCTTGTTCCTTATCCTGTCCAACCTCGTCACTACCATCACAAACCTTAACATCCTCAACTAAGCCACCTCCAACTTTGCCTCCTGTCTCTTCATTAAGGGTACGGTCTCCAATCCATACATCATAGCTGGTCTCACTACTGTCTTATACAGCTTACCTTTCACTTTTGCTGGGATTTTCCTATCACAAATGACTCCTGAAATCCTTCTCTAACTGTTCCACCCTGTCTGCACTCTCTTTCTCACCTCACTATTGCAGCCCCCATTTTCCTGCACAGTTGAACCCAGGTACTTGAATTCACCAACTTTCTTAACATCTACTCCTTGTATCTTCACTACACTCTGCTCCCCATTCTCATTGATGCACATGTATTCTGTTTTGCTACTGCTCACCTTCATTCCTCTTCATTCCAATGCATACCTCTATCTCTCCAAACCCACTTCAACTTCCTTTCTACTTTCACCACATATCACAATATCACCCACAAACATCATGTTCCATGGTGACTCACTTCATCCGTCAAGCTATCCATCACTATGGTGAACAAGAAAGGACTCAAAGCAGATCCTTGATGAAGTCCCACCTTCACCTTGGACCATTCAGTCATTTCAAATGCACACCTCACTGCTGTTTCACTGTTCTCATACACAGGGCCGTTGACAGCTTTGGCTGGGCCCGGGACAAAATAATCTGAGTGGGCCCCCCCCCAAATAATCTGAGTGCCCCCCCACACACACACACACATACGTGTGCACGCACATCGCCACACAGCAACCACCCACACCCAACCCCTCTTTTCACAGTCTCCATTCACTCCAACCCTTAAATAACAGGTATTCCAAGCCCATTATAACAGTCAACCATTTTATTTCAACATTTCAACATATTTACAGTTTGAACATTTCCTTAGTCTGCAACTATTCAGGTGCGAAATGCAATGCGCCGGACTTTTGCTGTGGCAAAGTCGTCAATAAGGTCATTGAAGTCCAGCTTCTTTGCAAGTTCGCGTTCTATAGAGAGCATAGCCAGCCCATTGAGCCTCTCCTGTGACATGTTTGAGCACAGGTAGTTGATAAACCAAAATGATTGCTTACGGGATGGAACTGGGCCTCAATGAGAACGGAGTTATGGCTTTCCCAAAATCTGAACATAGAAGCATCACCACTAGTGATGTGTACAGTGAGTTTTTCAGTGTATTTTTTTGTCTTGTTTTTCATAAACGTCCTTTCCGTACTCGATTTAGAATGTTACAAAAAAAATTGACACCCTCCCAACCACGTAACATTAGCCTATCTGACCTGGGGGCTGACACGTTTATTACGGATAAACCAAAAGGATTACAACGTTCCCTGGATATAGAACTGGACCGAGAAGATTTCAAAATCTTAACGTGTAAGCAACAACAATAAAACAGAGGTTGTTTTATTCATTTAGGGCTTATTAGGCTACTTTCATTAATTGCGCTTTTCATACAGGCCTATCATTTTTCACTTGAGCAAGGGAATTGTTTGAAGAGTATCTAGTCTAAGCGAACGTTTAATGTTTTGCAGCAAACTAACCTCAAAACACCCCATTTATAGCCCATTCGTTACATTAAACTCTATCTAGCTGGCAATTTCACATGCCGTCGTATCTACACGGGATGATTTCCAACAAAATAAGGTTTAATTAACAAGAGGCAGCGTTCCACGGGCTTTCAGCTAACCAGAGTCCAGCTCAGCGCAGCTCAGCAAGCGTGCCTAAAACATTTGGATATGATTGTGGGCCAATGTGCTATTCTTTGCTTCATTGAGATATATGCAACACAGTTTTATTAAACCGATATGTTTATGAAATAATTCAATGCCCTGTGCATTTCAGTGTTCACTCAGTGTACCCTGCTATCCCCTACTTTATAATTATGAATGGCGCGTCGCGCGTGCTGGGGTTACATTACGGGGCTGGAAAAAAGTTATCTGTGTCTTACCTGGCTCAGCTGCATCATCTGAATCTTTTCTAAAATATCTATGCAGTGAGCCCCTGAGGCTCTTGGCTTCTTCAACTCTTTTTCTCTTTTCTTTTCTTTTCTTTGCTCCTGACTTGTGCATGTTGGCAAACGGGCTCGCACGCTTATTGTCGAAGCATTATGATGGAATAGTGCCGTGTTATTTGGTGCCTTAATCAAAGACCAAACCATTTCTGCATTAGGGGTGGTAGGTGGGTTCTTGAATCTATTTTCGAAGACAATAAAGGCAAAAGAACCAGAAATCATTCATTGAATGCAAATATAGCACATTTTTCTCCCCCAAATCAACACATTTTGAAATGAAACAGAATGATTAATGGCATCTTCATGAGGGACCAGTTCTGGGCCCCCCCTCATGCCTGGGCCCGGGACAAAATACCCGGTTGTCCCCCCCTATCGACGGCCCTGCTCATACATGTATTGCACCACTCTAATATACTTCTCATTCGCTCCACACTTTCTCATACAATACCAAAACTCATCTCTTGGCACTCTATCGTATGCCTTCTCCAGGTCTACAAACACACAATGTAGCTTTCTCTGGCCTTCCCTGTACTTCTCCATTAACATTCTTAAAGCAGAAATTGCATCCGACGTGCTCTTCCTTGGCATAAACCTGTACTGCTGTTCACAGATTGCTACCTCTCTTCTCAATCTCACCTACAATACCCTTTCCCATAACTTCATGGTGTGGCTCATCAATTTTATCCCTCTGTAATTACTGCAGCTCTGTACATCTCCCTTATTCTTGTATATTTGGACTAGCACACTCTTTCTCCATTCATTTGGCATTTTCTCATTCTCTAGGATCTTATTAAACAATCTCGTTAGGAACTCCACAGCCGTCTCACCCAAACATCTCCAAGCCTCAATCAGGATACCATCTGGTCCGACTGCTGTCCCAGTCTTCATTCTTTTCATGGCTGCCCTCACCTTATAGACCCCTTCGCATGTTTGTAAACAAACCGACCGTTGCCAGGATGCACGCGCAGCCTGGATTCAGAAATAATGGCGCTGCCCATAGACCGGCATTATGAACTGTCAGATTCATCTCTCATCTCATTATCTCTAGCCGCTTTATCCTTCTACAGGGTCGCAGGCAAGCTGGAGCCTATCCCAGCTGACTACGGGCGAAAGGCGGGGTACACCCTGGACAAGTCGCCAGGTCATCACAGGGCTGACACATAGACACAGACAACCATTCACACCTACGGTCAATTTAGAGTCACCAGTTAACCTAACCTGCATGTCTTTGGACTGTGGGGGAAACTGGAGCACCCGGAGGAAACCCACGCGGAGACGGGGAGAACATGCAAACTCCACACAGAAAGGCCCTCGCCGGCCACGGGGCTCGAACCCAGACCTTCTTGCTGTGAGGCGACAGCGCTAACCACTACACCACCGTGCCATCCTGGCAGTCATACTATTTACAAAAAATGTCAAACTCAAAAAAAAAAAAAAACTATTTACAAAAGTAGCCTGCCATCAACATTCTGGTTACAGCGAGACTACAACTTGATTAACAATGGGACATTCATATTCATTTTGTTTTAATCAAATTATGCCAGTGATGTGATGGCAATGTGGCTTTAGCTACAACAGCAAATACCAACACTAAACAGCAATTTGCAGGAGGTAATGGCATGAAAGGAATGATAGTGTAAAGAGTGCAGCTAAGAGAAATCAGAGCTGTGTAAAAAGCGAGAGGCAGAGCCCAGAAATGAAACTGAACGGGGCGGGAGCTAGGTTAGAGCAGTCAACGTAAGTTGGCATTTAGAGTGAGGGCACACAATTTTGCCTTTCCATCCTTGCTTTAAAATTGTGATTTTTGGCATACACAAATAATGATGGCACAAATCTGGACTGCTTGAGTCAAGCGAGACCTCTCCTACAAACAAAATTGCATGCAAAGCTAAGTTAACATGCTAACAATATTCATTACATTGTGTAACTATGACCCAGCTAATCAGACAAATGTTACCAAAGTATTTTGCTACATCAATAAACGAAGACTAGAAAGAATAAAAAAGAAAGATTTAATAAATAGCCTGATCTTACCTGTGATGAAGTGGGCGCTGCATTTTTGATAGTGCTTTCATCCCAGTCTACACGTTTGATGGCTTGTAGCCATAGACGTTGGTGATTTTTTTGGAATGGGTGAGATCCTGCTGGAATTCTGTACATTTTAACCCCATCACTGCTATGATTCTGACACCCGACAACACAACAACTAGGCATTTCTTCCAAATATTTCTTCTCGTCTCTACCGTCGCTGAGTCTTTTTTGGGTCCAGGCTGCGCACGCAATTTCCTCTTACGTATGAATGATGTTTACTGCGAAGGGGTCTATCCTTGCTAACCAACTCTGCTTCCTGATTTGTTGTCCCCAACGAATCTGACCTTTTCTCTCTTGGATTGTCCTCACTTAATAAATCCTCAAAGTACTCTTCCTATCTTCTTAATACACTCTCTTTGTTTATCAGCACATTTCCATTTACATCTTTCATCATGCTTACCTGCTATACATCCCTTGCTTCCCTGTTTCTCTCCCTAGCTAGTCTGTACAGGTCTTTCTCTTCTTCTTTGGTCTCCAGTCTTTCGTACAACTCCTGGCATGCATCTGCTTTTGCCTTTGCTACTGCTCTATTTGCCTTCTGTCTCGTCTCTCTGTATGACCGCCCGCTTTCCTCATCTCTCTGATTGTCCCAATTCTTCTTTGCTAGCCTCTTCTCTTTTATAATTTCCTGCACTTCTTTGTTCCACCACCATGTCTCCCTTCCTCCTTCCCGATGACCACCTTAGCACCTTCCTTGCTGCCTCTCTTACTCGTATAGCAGTAGTATCCCAATCTTCTGGCAGACTGCCATTACCACTCAATGCTCATCTCATTTCTTCCCTAAACTCCTTCTGATGTTCAACCTCTTTTAGTTTCCACCACTTAATCTTTGGCTCTGCTATTTCACACTTCGTCTTTTTCACTTTCAAGCTCATCCTGCACACAACCACTCGATGTTGTCTAGCTACACTCTCCTTTGCCATCACTTTACAGTCTCCAATCTCCTTCAGGTTACCCCTTCTGCAGAGTATGTAGTCCACCTGTGTAGATCTTCCTCCACTCTTAAACATCACCCTGTGCTGCTCTTTCTTCTCGAAGTATGTATTGACTATTACCAAATTCATCCTCTTTGAAAAATCAACCACCATTTGCCCTTCCACATTTCTCTCTCTTACACCATATCTGCCCATCACATCCCCATCTCCTCTGTTTCCCTTGCCAACATGTCTGTTGAAATCTGCTCCTATTAGCACGCTCTCCGCCCTCGGTATACTTTCTACCACTTCATCCATCTTTTCCCAGAAAGACTCTTTCTCTTCATTCTCACATCCAACCTGTGGGGCGTATGCACACACAACATTGATTACCACTTCTTGAATCTCCAACTTCATGCATATCACTCTGACACCCTCTTCACATCAATCACACAGTTGACCAACTATCCCCTCAAAACAATACCAACACCATTTCTCTTTCCATCGACTCCATAATAAAACAACTTGCATCCACCTCCAATGTTCTTGGCTTTGCTTCCCTTTCACTTTGTCTCCTGCACACACAAAATGTCCAACTTCCTTCTTTCTTTCATCTCTCGCTCTACCAGTCAATGTTCCAACATTCAGTGTTCCTACCCTCAATTCTAAGCTCCTTCCTTTCCATCTTTCACACTCTCTCCTAACATGCCTCTCCACTCTCTTTCTCCTTCATCATTTTGGCACAACAGTAGCATACTTTCCACCAGCACCCTATTGACCAACAGTACCGAAGGTGGCCGTTGTTAAACTGACCGATCCGGGATGGTATTTCTCTTTTCAATCTGCATGTCAGATTTGGCACAGTTTTACGCTGGATGCCCTTCCTGATGCAACCCTCTCCATTTATCCAGGCTTGGGACTGGCACTAAGAGTACGCTTATGCACCCCCAGTGGCTGGATTTTTGTCGCTGATAGATAACATGCGCAATTCACTGAACAGCCCATGCGAAGCAGATTCCAATTTGTGCAAACAGAGCAGATTCCAATAGGATACAAAATCACATATAAAAGACCCATTTTTTGCCAGCAGGTAATTCCGGCCCTTTCCGCTGGCTACCATGAAAGCTTCCATTTGATGGCAGACCTGTGCCTTAATTGTTCCTGGGTTGTTTGTGACTATCTGAATCAGTTTCCTCTCAGCTGAGGGTTACAGTTTGGGTCTTCTTCCAGCAAAGTGACTTGGCAATGTGGCTACACCTCCCAATAACTTGTAATCTTGTACAATTGGATCAACTGATTATCTTGGAATCTGCAATTGTTTAGAAATGGCTCCAAGATACATTCCTGAGTTGTGTAACTCAACAAAATCATGGAAAGCCCAATATTGCCATGACATTCATGTCCATGATGACCTTCATATCTGTAAACCTCTGACAAAAACTACATATGCAGCTGTATATTCACAACTTTTTTTTAAACATTTTGTAGAAATAACTAGTCTGTGGAAAACAGGTGGGAAAATATGCACTATGTACATATTTATATGTAATCCTTACTTTCAGCCCCATGGGTGCATAAGATTAACATTTTTAATTTAGTCCTTTTAGTCCTTTCATGTGGTTGTGACAAACATTCTTCTTGGGCTTGTAGTAGTGTTTATATGTTGTAAATAATCTCATAATTAATCATCCACTAGAATATATATAAAAACAGATTTAATTAGTGAAACTCTAGGCTGGACGGCACGGTGGTGTAGTGGTTAGCGCTGTCGCCTCACAGCAAGAAGGTCCAGGTTCGAGCCCCGTGACCGGTGAGGGCCTTTCTGTGTGGAGTTTGCATGTTCTCCCCGTGTCCGCATGGGTTTCCTCCGGGTGCTCCGGTTTCCCCCACAGTCCAAAGACATGCAGGTTAGGTTAACTGGTGACTCTAAATTGACCGTAGGTGTGAATGGTTGTCTGTGTCTATGTGTCAGCCCTGTGATGACCTGGCGACTTGTCCAGGGTGTACCCCGCCTTTCGCCCATAGTCAGCTGGGATAGGCTCCAGCTTGCCTGTGACCCTGTAGAAGGATAAAGCGGCTAGAGATAATGAGATGAGATGAGAAACTCTAGGCTTTGAAGTCTTTGTTATAAAATGTTCAATTTTTCATGCCAGTTATGACACTGAATATGCATAACAGCCAATTCTCTGCTTTCATATTTGGTTCTTACAAAACAGATAAATAACTCATGATGACATTGCCTAATCATGCCACTGCAGTCAATAAATTAGCTTTCAAGATTAAACCAGACCCAGATGCAAGATCAGCCTACTGACAATTTTTCATCTCAATTGCTAATTTGGCTTTCTTGGCCTAATTTTGTGGAAGTAATTGGCAAGTACACTAGAGGGAACAAGGGACTTGGCACAGTGTCAAGTTCACCCAGGGTGTGGTGCTGTTCTCACTTCATTACAGCTGCCAACTGCATGTGCCAACTTGCTCACAAAATATTCAGACTTCAGTTCAATGAGTACCAGGCCTTCTTGCCCAACATCAGTGTCTGACCTCACTAATGCTCTTGTGCATCTCTAGAAGACTAGAGGTTGTTATTATAAAGCAAAGAGGGTGTCAAAAAGCACATAATGGATGTGATGGTCAGGTGTCCACAAACGTTTGCCCATATATAGTGGAGCAATGAATTTACTTTGAACATTGTGGGCAATATTCTATGGAGTAAAGATTGTGTAGAAAATGTAATACAAGTTACAAAAAACCTGACCCCAATTCGTTTGATGCTTGAGATGTACAGAGTAATGAAAGGGACATGGAGAAAAAAAAGTACTTTTGCGAGACATTGCAAAACTTTTCATTGAAGTCAATGTACAGTGGTGCTTGAAAGTTTGTAAACCCTTTAGAATGTTCCATATTTCTGTATAAATATGATCTAAAACATCAGATTTTCACACAGGTCCTAAAAGTAGATAAAAAGAACCCACTTAAACATTATACTTGGTGATTTATTTATTCAGGAAAATGATCCAATATTACTGTGAGTGGCAAAAGTATGAGAACCTTTGCTTTCAGTATCTGGTGTGACCCACTTGTGCAGCAATAACTGCAACTAAATGTTTCCGGTAACTGTTGATCAGTCCCGCACACCGGCTTGGAGGAATTTTAGCCCATTCCTCCGTACAGAACAACTTCAACTCTGGGATGTTGATGGGTTTCCTCACATGAACTGCTTGCTTCAGGTGCTTCCACAACATTTGGATTGGATTAAGATCAGGACTTTGACTTGGCCATTCCAAAAGATTACCTTTATTCTTCTTAAACCATTCTTTGGTAGAACAACTTGTGTGCTTAGGGTCATTGTCTTGCTGCATGACCCACCTTCTCTAGAGATACAGTTCATGGACAGAGTCAGTTCATGGACAGATGTCCTGACATTTCCCTTTAGCATTCACTGGTATAATTCAGAATTCATTGTTACAACAATGATGGCAAGCCATCCTGGCCCAGATGCAGCAAAACAGGCCCAAACCATGATACTACCACCACCATGTTTCACAAATGAGATAAGGTTCTTATGCTGGAATGCAGTGTTTTCCTTTCTCCAAACATAACGCTTCTCATTTAAACCAAAAAGTTCTATTTTGGTCTCATCCATCGACAAAACATTTTTCCAATAGCTTTCTGGCTTGTCCACGTGATCTTTCGCAAGCTGCAGATGAGTAGCAATGTTCTTTTTGGAGAGCAGTGGCTTTCTCCTTGCAACCCTCCCATGCACACCATTGTTGTTCAGTGTTCTCCTGATGGTGGACTCATGAACATTAACATAAGCCAATGTGAGAGAGGCCTTCAGTTGCTTAGAAGTTACCCTGGGGTCCTTTGTGACCTCGCAGACTATTACACGCCTTGCTCTTGGAGTGATCTTTGTTGGTCGACCACTCCTGGGGAGGGCAACAATGGTCTTGAATTTCTTCCATTTGTACACAATCTGTCTGACTGTGGATTGGTGGAGTCCAAACTCTTTAGAGATGGTTTTGTAAACTTTTCCAGCCAGATGAGCATCAACAATGCTTTTTCTGAGGTCCTCAGAAATTTCCTTTGTTCATGCCATGATACACTTCCACAAACATGTGTTGTGAAGATCAGACTTTGATAGATCCCTGTTCTTTAAATAAAGTGGGGTGCCCACTCACACCTGATTGTCATCCCATTGATTGAAAACACCTGACTTTAATTTCACCTTCAAATTAACTGCTAATCCTAGAGGTTCACATACTTTTGACACTCATAGATATGCAATATTGGATCATTTTCCTCAATAAATAAATGACCAAGTATATATATTTTTTGTAATGCAGTGTTTGTTGAATTTTGAAAACATGGAAAAATGCACAGCACCATGTAATACAACAATAAATCCCTCCCTCCCTCCCCCCACCCATCCCACCCAGTCCCTGACTAACACATTGCCTTCAAACAGCTAAATATCAGATGTCAGCTGAGAGACACAGCATACAGTTTACAATGTGTAAAAATAATGATAATAATAAAATAAAATTATAACAAAGAAAATAAAAATAAGTATACACATCTATTTGCAGAGTAACTCCACCATTTCTATTCCACTTAACCAGTTGTTGACAGTTGCTGCCTTAGCATGGTTTATTCTTGCTGAGGATAATTCTAGATATACAGTGGTGCTTGAAAGTTTGTGCACTCATTCGAATTGTCTATATTTCTGCATAAATATGACCTAAAACATCATCAGATTTTCACACAAGTCATAAAAGTAGATAAAGAGAACCCAGTTAAACAAATGAGACAAAAATATTATACTTGGTCATTTATTTATTGAGGAAAATGATCCAGTATTACATATCTGTGAGTGGCAAAAGTATGTGAACCTTTGCTTTCAGTATCTGGTGTGACCCCCTTGTGCAGCAATAACTGCAACTAAACATTTCTGGTAACTGTTGATCAGTCCTGCACACCGGCTTGGAGGAACTTTAGCCCATTCCTCCATACAGAACAGCTTCAACTCTGGGATGTTGGTGGGTTTCCTCACATGAACTGCTCGCTTCAGATCCTTCCACAACATTTCGATTGGATTAAGGTCAGGACTTTGACTTGGCCATTCCAAAACATTAACTTTATTCTTCTTTAGCCATTCTTTGGTAGAACAACTTGTGTGCTTAGGGTCGTTGCCTTGCTGCATGACCCACCTTCTCTTGAGATTCAGTTCATGGACAGATGTCCTGACATTTTCCTTTAGAATTCACTGGTATAATTCAGAATTCATTGTTCCATCAATGATGGCAAGCTATCCTGGCCCAGATGCAGCAAAACAGGTCCAAACCATGATACTATCACCACCATGTTTCACAGACGGGATAAGGTTCTTGTGCTGGAATGCAGTGTTTTCCTTTCTCCAAACATAACACTTCTCATTTAAACCAAAAATTTCTATTTTGGTCTCATCCATCCACAAAACATTTTTCCAATAGCCTTCTGGCTTGTCCACATGATCTTTAGCAAACTGCAGATGAGCAGCAATGTTCTTTTTGGAGAGCAGTGGTTTTCTCCTTGCAACCCTGCCATGCACACCATTGTTGTTCAGTGTTCTCCTGATGGTGGACTCATGAACATTAACATTAGCCAATGTGAGAGAGGCCTTCAGTTGCTTAGAAGTTACCCTGGGGTCCTTTGTGACCTCGCCGACTATTACACGCCCTGCTCTTGGAGTGATCTTTGTTGGTCGACCACTCCTGGGGAGGGTAACAATGGTCTTGAATTTCCTCCATTTGTACACAATCTGTCTGACTGTGGATTGGTGGAGTCCAAACTCTTTAGAGATGGTTTTGTAACCTTTTCCAGCCTAATGCGCATCAACAACGCTTTTTCTGAGGTCCTCAGAAATCTCCTTTTTTCGTGCCATGATACACTTCCACAAACATGCGTTGTGAAGATCAGACTTTGATAGATCCCTGTTCTTTAAATAAAGTGGGGTGCCCACTCACACCTGATTGTCATCCCATTGATTGAAAACACCTGACTCGAATTTCACCTTCAAATTAACTGCTAATCCTAGAGGTTCACATACTTTTGCCACTCACAGATATGTAATATTGGATCATTTTCCTCAATAAATTAATGACCAAGTATAATATTTTTGTCTCATTTGTTTAACTGGGTTCTCTTTATCTACTTTTAGGACTTGTGTGAAAATCTGATGATGTTTTCGGTCATATTTATGCAGAAATATAGAAAATTCTAAAGGGTTCACAAACTTTCAAGCACTACTGTAAAATGTCTAGCAGTGTATATAACCAGTGTTTAACTGAAAGGTCATGAGGTGGAAGCCATCTCTGGACCACCAATTTCTTGGCAGCAGTGATACTTGCTAACCACAAATTACGTGTTTTCTCTGTGATGAGGAACCTTGAGTCATCAAGCAAAAGGTGTAGAGCAGGATCCATTGGGAAATCATTGTTTGTCAAGGTAGATATTGTATCTACTACTTTAGTCCAGAAAGAGAAAATGTCCGGACAGCTCCACACAGAATGCATAAAAGTCCCCACATTACCAAATGGGCAAAAAGTACAATAGGAATGGGGGGCTAACTCCATCAAATATCACTTATGGGGGTCAGATAGGTGCGATAACATATATTCAAGTGAATAAACTGATGATTGGGATTTTTTGACGAGCCTGCAACATTGTCCCATATCGCTTCCCAATCTAGATCTTCCTGTGGGTTTCCAATGTCTCTTTTCCATTCTTTATTGAGGCTGTCTGAATGTTTTGAATGTGCACACAGAAATGAGTAAAGAAATGATACTATTCTTCTAGGGGCTTTTTGAATCGTTTCCACAATTGGGTGCGGTTTTAAGTTTGAACCCCACTGAATATTATGACACTTAAGAGCTGACCGTAACTTAAGATAATGAAAGAGAGAGTGTTTAGGAACATCATGTTGTACAATAAGGTCACAGAAACTCAATAATGAGTCCACACCGTTTACATCGCTCAAATCATATATGCCCTTATGCACCCATGGACCTGGAGTGAATGGTTTATTTCCTGACAGTAAACCATGATTAAGTGTGCCATTTCATGTCCACACCTAGGTATTTTTCCACTGCTCTGAATGTTGTCAACAAATAGGATATAATTGGACCACACCGTAAAGAGGATTGTCTAGTTGAAGCACCTGAAAATAAATAATCCTGCAGTCTCACTGGCGCCACAAGACCCCTTTCAATGTCAATCCCGGAGGTCTGTGCCTCCAAATCCAACCAGTGTCTTATGTGTTGTAGTGTAAAAGACCAATGGTATAGTGTGAAATTAGGGAGAGCCCAACCACCTTGTGATTTGGGTAGTTGTAATGCTGACCATTTTATTCATGGACGCCTCTTATTCCATATAAAGGATTTGAGCAAAGAGTCCACCTTTTTCCAATAATCAACAGGAGGAGAGAGAGGTAGCATTGAGCTAATGAAATTAATTCGGGGAAGAACATTCATTTTAACGACTGAAATTCGGGCTGGTACAGACGATGAAAGGGGCATCCATCTATTAATATCATTTTCTATTTTCTTTAATGTAAAGCTATAATTAATTTTGGCAATAGCAGACACAGACGATGTTACCTGAACACCTAGATAGGTCACCTGGCTAGCTACAACAATGTCTGTTGGGAGAGCCAGCTCACTTTCATCCTCATTGAGGAGCATGAGAGCAGACTTCTTTTAGTTGGTTTTGATCCTGATAGTTTACCAAAATTGCTTAAAATATGCATGATCTCTTGTAATGAGGATTGAATATTGGATATGTAAATCAATGCATCATCAGCATACAGGGATATATAATGTTCGGAGGAACCTATTGATATTGGAGTTAGAATATTATTTTGACGTATACACTGGGCCAAAGGTTCTATAGAGAGATTGAAAAGAAGGGGGGAAAGTGGACACCCCTGCCTTGTCCCCTGATATATCCCAAATGGGTCAGAGGAAATTCCTCCAGTGAAAACTCTAGCCGATGGGTTACTGTAAAGGATTTGTACCATTCTAATAAAATTTGGGCCAAATTTGAATTCCTTTAGAACTCTCCATAAATATATCCACTCTAATCGATCAAATGTATTTTGTGCATCTAGGAAAAAAAGTCCATTAGGTGCGTGACTCCTTTCTGCGCCATCAATGATATGAAGAGGCCGCCTTATATTGTCAGATGATAGGCGTCCCTACATGAAACCTGTCTGATCCAAGTGGATCAATTTATTAACCACTTTATCAAGACACAAAGCTCATGCTTTGGCATTTATTTTTAGATCTGCATTAATTAATGAGATGGGATGATAATTAACACACTCCAAGTGGTCTTTGCCTGGTTTTAGCAACACAGTTATGAGTGCAGTATTAAGGTCCCTAAGGAGGCTACCATTGTCTAGGGCAAAATTAAATGCACCAAGCCATAATGGACCTAACATTTCCCAAAAATTCAAATATAGCTTAGCTGGGAGCCCATCAATACCTGGAGAGCGACCCTTATTAGTGAGCTTTAAAGCAAGAAGGATCTCTTCCAATGTAATTGGAGAGTCTAGCTTTTCAATGTCATCAGGAGTGAGGCCTGGGAGTTTAACATTTTGGAAGAAAGAGTCCAGTTGGTTTGGAGTAGGAAAATATTCAGAGGTATATAGGTTAGTGAAAAAGTTCTTAAAGGTATTGTTTATGTCTGGTGTCATTGTCACTATCCCTGCATGAGGGTCACGAACAGTAGAAATAGTTATGTTTTTCTCTTGTTTTTTAAGTGTCAATGCAAGGAGTCTGCTTGGCTTACTACTCTCAGAATAGTATTTGTGCTTAGTTATGTGCATTAACGCTACGTTCACACTGCAAGGCTTAATGCTCAATTCCGATTTTTTTTGTGAAATCCGATTTTTTTGTGAGGTCGTTCACATTAACAAATATATGCGACTTGTATGTGATCCTCAGTATGAACGAAAAGCGACTTAAAAGTGTTCCGCATGCGCATTGCAGGATACGACGACGTCACACGCAGTGAGCATGGCCAGTGTTTACGGAAGTAAAACCGCCCGGTTGCGGTATGACCCATCCAATCTAGCTTGAATAGCTGTATCCCCCCAAATGGAAATCAGCTCCCTAACCTCTGCGTCCTTCCATTGAGAAGATTCAGAACCTTCACAGCCCGAAGCGTCCCTCGCATTGATGTCATGCGCAGGGGCGCAGATACGTTTTTTGAACTGGGGGGACAAAAAACTGGGGGGGACAAAGCTGCCAGCAAACCAACCCCAACCCCGATATGCCTGTCAAACTTGTTGTGGGTTACCATAGCAACCAAGCTCGAGCTCGCAACCTGTGCAGTCTGCGCAGCTCAACCAACCGAATATCAGTCTTTGTTTTGTTTTATGTGAGTTGTTGCAACTATGTATACACTGCCGTGCACCTCAGTAAACCGAATGGTAATTAGTCTTTTGATTTTTCCGTGAGGTTTGCCTTATGCAAAGAAAGACAGCATAGACGTTTTTTCCTCCCTATAAGTGGGGGGGGACCGAGCGAGGTGAATTTAAATCTGGGTGGGACGAGTCCCACCCTCTATCTGCGCCCGTGATTATGCGCCATGTTGTTGTAACTTTTTTTGAGAGACCCGCCGCGTACTTCAGCGCAGAATAGTGACGTTTGTGGCTTGTTGATGACGTGTAAGTCGGATGAATGCGACCTGGCGGTTCAGACTGAAGTCGCATATGAAAAGAGCAGATAGGAATCGGAATTAGGACCACATATCCAAACGGCCTGGGTCGGATTTGAAAAAATCAGATCTGTGTCGTTCATATTGTCAATAAAAGATCGGATACAGGTCACATATGGGTGAAAAGATCGGATTTGAGTCACTTCAGCCTGCAGTGTGAACGTAGCCTAAGTATTCAACTCTCTGCTTAACCAGATCATTCAGTTCTGACTGTTTAAGTTTGAGATTGATATATTTTCTTCAGAGTAGTTAGAATTCAACTCCTGTTCAAGGTTATAACACTCTAATTCCAATCCCTTAATTTGTTTTTCTTTCAGTTTTTTTTAGATGAGTACAAAAACAGATGGCATTATCCCTTAAGAAACCCTTGACTGCAGCCCATACAAACATAGGGTTAGAAACACTATTGATATTTATGTCAATGAATTCTTTCAGTTTTAACTTTAGCTGAGCAACATATTCCTCATTTTGAAGGAGTGTGGAGTTGAATCTCCATCTTGTTGGTTTGTTATGCATGGGGAACAGGTCAAATGTTAAAATAATTGGATTATGGTCAGATAGGTATCGTGGAAGAATATTGATTGATTTAACACAATGGGCTATTTTAGCAGATGACAGGAAATAGTCTATTCTAGAGGATATTTTATGTGCAGCAAAGAAATAGGTAAAATCCTTGGTAGTAGGGTTAATTATCCTCCAAATGTCTATTAAATTCAGGCTTTTCGAAAAGTGACCTAAAGCCTTAGATGCAGCACCCTGGATTGTTGATACTAAACCATGTGACCTGTCCATGTGTCTATCAAAAAAGGTATTCATATCAGCCCAAATAACTAATAAATGGTCAGTCAAGGAAAGTAGCTCTTTTGCTAAAACTGGAAAAAAATTTGCTTCGTATATTGTTGGTGCATATATAGTTACAAATGCCACCTTTTGCCCCTGTATAGAAGTACAACAATAGGCTAACCTCCCTGATTTATCAGTGCTAATCCTCTCAATCCGAAGGGCTATGTTCCTTTTCATTAAGATCATCACCCCTTGGTGTGGGAACCATCTCCTGAGGCTACAATTAGTTTGTAATATCTGTTTTGCATTCTAGTTACATCTGCTGGTCTCAAATGGGTCTCCTGCAGAAGTGCTATGTCTATTTTATGTCTGTGCAAAAAAATCTAGAAAACTGGTGTGCTTGACAGGAGAATTCAGGCCCTTTACATTTAGGGTTAATATGGTGTGGCTACCCATAATCATTGAAAATAAAACAAGACAAAAGGAATTCAAGGGCGGCACGGTGGTGTAGTGGTTAGCGCTGTCGCCTCACAGCAGGTCCTGGGTTCGAGCCCCGGGGCCGGCGAGGGCCTTTCTGTGCGGAGTTTGCATGTTCTCCCCGTGTCCGCGTGGGTTTCCTCCGGGTGCTCCGGTTTCCCCCACAGTCCAAAGACATGCAGGTTAGGTTAACTGGTGACTCTAAATTGACCGTAGGTGTGAATGTGAGTGTGAATAGTTGTCTGTGTCTATGTGTCAGCCCTGTGATGACCTGGCGACTTGTCCAGGGTGTACCCCGCCTTTCGCCCGTAGTCAGCTGGGATAGGCTCCAGCTTGCCTGCGACCCTGTAGAAGGATAAAGCGGCTAGAGATAATGAGATGAATGAGGAATTCACTCCTAGCTAATACATTGTATAAAGAAACATCCTGATTAGAAACGAAAATTACGCGTTCAGTGAACTGATATCGAAGAAAATACAAGTGTTGGTTCATGTGTGGCCACTGCCACACCCCCACCCCTCCCTTGACCCCCTCTATAGCTAACATCGATGACATTCATGAAGCGAAGTCTATTAACAATGAACTTATGCCTATCTTCCCTTCCTTGAACAAAACACACAAAACTGACCAAGTGTATTCTAATTGTACCACAAAATAAAAAAGGCCTGGCGGGGATTAAGAGCCTGCTGCTTTAACAAAACATAAAACCATCGATCCAAAGACATTTTGTTTCACTTCAAAATTAAATGTAGGCCAGGCGTTTCAATTCGACACTAAACAGAAAATGATCTCTTATTAATATGCAAATACCTCAAAATATTCACTATGACCAATTGTAAAATTTAGTTACACTATATTCACCATTCAATGTGCAAACTGAACACGCACATAAGATGCATCAAACCTTAGCTCTCCATTTCGGCAGATGATGTTACTCTATCAACCGTTGGTTCATAGTCAGACAGAAACCATTCTGCTTCTTCAGGGGAGTTGAATGATTTGTTTGTTCCGTGGACTTTGATCCGCAGAGTTGCTGGATATCAAAAAAGGTGTCAATGCCCTGTTGGGGAAAGCAGGCTCGTATGCCTTTGAAGGCGTTTCTCCTCCGGGTTGCGCCTCCGCTGTAGTCGGCGTAAAATTCCAAGCATGTGCCATCTGGGAGCGATGGTTTGGCCTTTCTTGCGCCTTGCAAGATCGCTTAATGGTCAGGATACCGAAGAAGTTGGAAAAATCATCGTGCTGGCTTGGGAGGACTTTGCAGTGTACACCCAATGGGCTCTATCTATCTCCAAGGGCATCATGGTGCCCGTTTCCAGCCCAGGGATACACCTCGGCAGCATGGCTTTCAGGTACCCAATGGCATCATCTTTCTCAACACCCACAGGAAGGTTGACTATTCGGATGTTGTTTCGCCTCCCTCTGTCTAATAGTTCGTCAGTCTTTAATTGCAGTTTGTCCAGCTCATCAATGCAGTTGTTAGCATTTTTTTTAACTTGACTCACTGACCCCTGAAGAGTGTTCACTTTAGTAGATAGTGCTTCAACTTTAGCAGCCTGACTGTTAATATTGTCTTGCAAAGAGAGAAGTAAAGCTCCGTTTTCGGACACACAGGTGCTGAGAGGAGACAATGCTTTGTCTAAAGTCTCTGTTAGCATGGCACTCACCACCTGGAGTAGCGTTTCTCTTTCGGCTTCCACCATCTGTTTGATTAGCAATGCTACATCCTCGTGTGGCGAAATAGCCTTGAAACGTTTACTTATCGAATTCTGTTGATTTTGCGGAGAACTGGCAGGATTTTTGTTGGCCGTCGTTGAGATAACTTAAAGTATCATATACACAATCAAAACTACACTTGAAAGTATTTAAAATCACAAGAAGGGAAGTTTTTTGGCAGGAGCTCAGTGTGGCAAGACTATTTCGCAGTGTGGCTCACCAGAAGTCTCCAAGTATAATATTTTTGTCTCATTTGTTTAACTGGGTTCTCTTTATCTACTTTTAGGACTTGTGTGAAAATCTGATGATGTTTTAGGTCATATTTATGCAGAAATATAGAAAATTCTAAAGGGTTCACAAACTTTCAAGCACCACTGTACTTCTAGGTCACTTCGGTTACATGAAAACCATGATCAAAATCACAATCATGGCGTGCAAATGCCAGTGGGAGAGGTTCATAGAATTTTGAGATTGGCCTCAAATATAAAGACATTAAATCCATTTTTCTGATTTTTTTAATGGTGTTTTCACAGAATCCAAGCTGAATGCTCATGCTATGTACAGATGCATGCAGACACATATGTGGTTGGTCACAGACACTGTAAATGCTGATAATGCAGCACATTTTGAATATACTACAGCTTTGCACTGGTAAAACAGTAGGAAACACTCATGCTAGCAAATTTAAAAGTTGGGTAAATTCTATATAGATGTGCATATGTGCAATTTGAGAAACGTAGGGTGTGTGTAAACTGTGCAACATCTCTGATAAATTTCACAAAATTTTATTTTGAGATTGGCCTCAAATATGAAGACATTAAATAACGGCTTGACAGCAATCATAATTCTACATAAATGAGAAAAATCTGATCTGACTTGTGAGATTTTGCAAAAGTTTTACCAGCGCAAGCCGTACAATTGGTTTACCAGTGCAAGCCAGAGTATCTTCAAAACACGCTGCATTAACAGCATTTATGGCATCTATATGACCAGTCACATCGTCTTTGTGTGGAGAAAAGTAGGCAGAACTCACTGTGCTAGCATTTAGCATTCAGCATGAATACTGTGGAAACCACATCTACAAAACAATTTGTGGACTTAATGTCCTTATATGGGGTGGCACGGTGGTGTAGTGGTTGGCACTGTCACCTCACATTAAGAAGGTCCTGGGTTCAAGCCCAGCGGCCGACGAGGGCCTTTCTGTGTGGAGTTTGCATGCTCTCCCCGTGTCCACGTGGGTTTCCCCTGGGTGCTCCGGTTTCCCCCACAGTCCAAAGGCATGCAGGTTAGGCTAATTGGTGGCTCGAAATTGACCGTAGATGTGGATGGTTGTTTGTCTCTGTGTCAGCCCTGCAATGACCCGGCAACTTGTCCAGAGTGTATAGTCAGCTGGAATAGGCTCCAGCTTGCCTGCGACCCTGTAGGACAGGATAAGCAGCTACAGATAATGGATGGATGTCCTTATATTTGAGGCCAATCTCAAAATTCTATGAACATCTCCCACTGGTATGTGCGCGCCATTATTGCGGTTTCCATCATTTCCGTGTAGCCGAACTAACAAGTATACTGTGGCAGCGGGGGCGTGGTCAAGTGCCGGTCTGTGACAGGAGGGTGGAGTCAGGGAAAGTAAGTGGCAGAATCACTACACCTGACGGCAATTAACCTGTGTTTGTCTGTGTCTTCCCAGTGACCGCACCCTATTTAAGGAGGGAGAGCAAGAGCAGAGGAGCGGCTCCCCGAACTAGACGCTGGTTGTGTTGATGTGTGTCTGTGCATTTGGAAAGTTGTTCACTGAAAAGTGTGGCAATAAAGCCCTTTGCAAACCTGCTCTCTGTCCTGCCGTCCTCTGTGCTCCACTCACCCCTATCGAACTGCTACAGTGGTGCCGAAACCCGGGAAAAGTGGAGCACCAGCCGAGCAGCCCCATGGAATCCTCCCCGTTTGCCGACCTGGTCCACACCCTCGCCACAGCCCAGAAAAGCCAGCACCAGGCACTCGTCACCCTCCAGAAGGAGCAAGAGCGATGCTTCGAGGCCCTGGTGCTGGCCCAACAAGAAGATCGAGAAGCGTTCCGGCACCTCCTCGCGTCGGCAGGGTCCACCAGCGCTCCTACCACGGGCCCGTCTCCCCTCACCGTCACCAAGATGGGCCCGCAGGACGACCCCGGGGTGGCCGATGAAGCAGCGCGCAGCGCGCCTCCTCCCCCTGCTAATGGGAGAGGCACAGCTGGCCGTGCTACAGCTCCCCGCCGACCGCTGGCTGGCCTACGCGGACCTCCGCCTGGCCGTCCTCCAGCGCGTGGGGCGCACCCCAGAACAGCAGTGCCAGCGCTTCCGCTCATTGCGCTTGGAGGAAGTCAGCCGGCCGTTCGCGTTTGGCCAGCAGCTCCGGGACGCCTGCTGGCGGTGGTTGAGGGCCGACAACTGCGACGCCGAGGGAATCATCGACCAGGTGGTGCTGGAACAGTTCATCGCTCGCTTGCCAGCAGGAACCGCGGAGTGGGTCCAGTGCCACCGCCCGACGTCGCTGGATCAGGCAGTCGAGCTGGCGGAGGACCATTTGGTGGCTGTCCCGGCGGCAGGACAGCAGACGGCATCTTCTCTTCTCTCCTCTTCTCTCTCTCTCTCTCCCCCTCCTCCTGTGTCCTGTCCTCGCCCCATTCCCCCACCGCGGAGGTGGGGGCCGGCACCTCCCCAGCCGGCCCGCCGCACCCGCGGTGCCCTCCCGTTTCTCCCTTCTGTGTCTCCCCCACTTCAGGTGAGTGAGCCCCAGAACACCGGTGCAGAGGGAAAGCCCGGACCGGTCTGCTGGCGCTGCGGGGAGCCGGGCCACCTTCAACAGCAGTGCACGGCGATGGAGGTGGGCGTGATGGTTCGGATCCCTGATGCGCCAGAGGTCACCCTCAATCGGGCCGGAGCATATCGCATACCGGTGAGTATCCAAGGGGATACATATCAGGCATTGGTGGATTCTGGTTGTAACCAGACCTCAATTCACCAAAGCCTGGTGCAACACGAGGCACTGGGAGGTGCACAGGGGGTGAAGGTGTTGTGTGTGCACGGGGACGTTCACAGCTACCCTTTGGTGTCGGTCCACATTTTTTTCTGAGGGGAAAAATTTATAGTGAAGGCGGCGGTTAATCCTCACCTTACCCACTCTGTAATTTTGGGGACTGATTGGCCAGGATTTCGGGATTTAATGACATGCTTAGTAAAGCGTGGGTCCTGCCATTTGACAGGGGGAGGTCCCGGTGTTGCTTTGGCAGGAGCAGCTGTCACAGAGCCGTCCACGTCATCTCCACGTCAGAGTGAGGAGCCGCCGGCTCCTCCTCTCTCTATTGGGGAATCCCTTGCGGATTTCCCATTAGAACAATCGCGAGACGAGACTCTGCGACATGCGTTTGACCAAGTGAGAGTAATCGATGGTCAAACGCTCCAGCCAAACGCCACCCCGTCCTTCCCCTACTTCGCGATTATGAAGGATAGGTTATACCGAGTGGCGCAGGACACTCAAAATAAAGAGCGAGTCACGCAACTTTTAATTCCAAAGAGCCGCCGGGAATTGGTATTCCAGGCGGCTCACTTTAATCCCATGGCTGGACACTTAGGGCAGGATAAGACACTAGCCCGAATAATGGCCCGATTCTATTGGCCGGGTATTCGCGGCGATGTTCGTAGGTGGTGTACGGCGTGCCGCGAATGCCAGTTAGCAGAGGTGGGACAAAGTCACTAATGTGCAAGTCACAAGTAAGTCTCAAGTCCTACCACTCAAGTCCGAGTCAAGTCACAAGTCAAGGCACTTTTGACCAAGTCAAGTCCAAGTCCAAGTCCTACCCAAGCCAAGTCGAGTCCAAGTCCAAGTCTCATTTTTTTTCCAAGTCCCTAACAAGTCACCATTTATTCTACAGGCAATCAACACATTTTTGATCACAAATGTATTACCTCTCCACACTGCAGTGTATGTCCTCCTTTGCCAGTCACCTTGGATAAAAATGTCTGCTAAATGTAATGTAATGTCAATGATTCATAGAGGCAGCACAAGTAACTACAGTACACCCATTCTTTTCCATTTTAAAATGTTTTAGAGCTTGTGCCCCAAGACAATCAAAGAATCTCAGAGGAGACAATGATTAGTTAGTTAACGTTAGTAAAGCATGCTAAATTTTCAGTGAGTTTAGTTTGAGTGAGTCAGTGTACATCTGAGGCTAAGGGTGTGAGAATGAGTGAAAGTATGACCATTTCCTTAAATTTTTTATTGGAAAATTAGTGAGAAATTAAAACAAAATTCTAAACAAAACTAGTACTGTGTAACAAAAATCATTTTCTTTTCATTTCATTCATGTCATTTTTCACATAAAAATGCTTTTCATGTGCATTTTAAGACATGAAACTCAAAGTCCAAGCTAACAGATGATCTGTGTACTTTTAGAATCAAAGAATGGTTTTCCTTCTGAAGTTAGGCACTGTCCCAACATACAACATGACATGCCTTTAACACAATACAACGTGACTTGAGTACGTTTGTGTGTGTGAGAGAGACCAACTAACTGACAAAATTCCAGAAATATCTGTTCTCCACTACTGAGAGAGGGATGTTGCATCCAATGACCAAATCTGTTAGTACTGAATTTGTGATGGCTTTTTGTTGTGGGTGGGTAGCATTGTACTGTCTATCTTTTGCAGTAAGGAATCCAGAAATGGACGGCTGCTCTGTCTCACTTGGGATGATCTTGTTCTTCAGATATTCTGCAAATCTAAACAAGAAAAAAAAAATGTAAAATTACTAGGCCTACTTGTTTTCTGTTTTTAATCATGTAGACATTAACATGTTTTTATCATTTTCAATATCAAAGTCTGAGTTCATTTAATCCGAACATATTTGTTTATACACAGTATAATGTTTAATACAACCCAGCCAGGATGTTCCCTTAAGCAGTTTAGCTAGATCACAATGCATTCACTAAACACTCGCTAAAATACCGGTAGCCTCAGTAAACACAGAACGTTGTGACGATGTAGCCAGAATCAGAGTCCTCTAGGGCTCTGGCCAGAATGTGAGAATGAAGCCCTGGCAACATTCTAGAGAGCCGTATAATAAAGTAGAATAAACAGTTGTTGTGAATTTCAGAATGTTCAGCGGAATCCTCCAGATCCAAGTTGCGTGCTTTTGGCGAATTTGGTTTCTCGCCAGAGACTAATAAATGCACTGGTAAAGCCACGCTATGTAAAGGCATTGTGTGCCCTGTCGTTTGGGTAAGACTGTGGGATAATGCTTCGCGTCGGAGTAGGCTACACTCCAATCTGTCGGGATGTACTGCGCTATAAAACGTCAGCTGAGCTTACATTTTACATAGCCCAAATGGCCCATTATTCACATTGCCTACATGACACCAGAGAGAGGAAGAGAATAGAATTGAATGTCTCTGATGACACATAATCCCAGCACTAATAACACACATGGCACAGCGTCCACGACTTGGTGCAGTACGTAGCAAACAGTTAAACGCCTGGTTTAACTTGCATTGCTAGTCATCTCGTCTCAGTGGTTTAAATGCCTTTCATGACGAGCACTGACTTTCCCACTGCAAAGAGCGAACTTCTGTTTTACATACTTAGTTTGCAGCCTGGGTAACTGTTTATTTGATTCACGTTTTATCCTTTGCTGTCCGGTTCTTATCATAAGTCTGTGTCGTTCTGACCAGAGCCTTTATAACAATCTTGTAAACTTTCTCTGCTCTGACCAAATCACCACCTTCTGGCTATGCCTTCCCAATGTGTGTTAACTGGTAGTCTAGCCCACATAATCTAACACTAGACTGAACACAAAAGCAATCCAATAAAAAAAAAAAAAAATCTACTTCACTATTTTATATTCAGCAAAGCAAAACAAATCCTTGACAGCGTTAATACATTAACACATTCCACTTCTAGCCACCAACTAGCCTGTACAGATTCTTGCTACCTGGCTTTGTTACTTACTTGTCCTTATGCAGCCTCAGGTGACGAGCGAAGTTTGATGTGGTTGACTGGCTGTCCGAAATTGTGGCTCCACATGTTCTGCACGTAGCAATGCGTTTGTCATCTGTATTGGAGTATTCTTTAAATCCAAAGGAAATTACGCGGGGAATCATGTTTTTATCCGTCCGTTCATCATTCAGCATCCTCGTTGCCCATCACCGTTTGGTTTTTCATTTGAACCAGTTGAAGTGCTTGAGCAGGGCCGGAGTGGGCCCTGTTTTCACTCCGGGAGTTTAATTCACATTCAGGCCACTTTGAAATGGAGGAAGAATTTGAGTACATTAAAAAAGATAAAACAAATAACTGTTCTTTCACAATGCTTTTTATTTGGTTTAAATTCAGGTAGTGACAATGTATGTTGTTCGTCGTTCTCTGCATTACTTTAGGGTTAATAAAACTTCCATTACGCGGTAGTTTAATGACCACAAACGTAATGCAGAGACCGACGAACGATTTCATCTAGTATGAGACGGGGCTCCACTTAAAATTGGATGGTGTGTGGCCGCGTGTCTAATCCGCAGATACATTTATCTGTCACCAACATGTCCCAAAGTTCCTTAGTGAAAATATTTGAAAACACATCCAAAGGACATGCATCTTCAGAAATCGGCATCTTCGGCCCGGGTGTGGGAATGAACTTTTACGTCGGGGGCGAAATCCAGCTGACTGCCACTCCAAATAGCAAAGCAGCGAGTATGGCTGATTGTTTCGCGTTATTTAAGACGAATTACACAACACATTTTTAGTCACATAGTCTTAAAACAACGAAAGCACCCATCTCGCGTGCATTTGAACCAATGCTTGTGCATTACATGCCGCATACGCCTCGAAAATAATGGCAAATCAGCAATGCTGGGTACTCAGCAACCGGCAGATAAAGCGTGAGGGCGCATTAGGCAACTCAAAAATGGTTAAATGAAATGTAGGCTAAAGCAAGTGTTCGATTCTGCTTAGAATATTGGCATACACCTCTTCTAAGTTATATATTTAACAACAATTATTTAACATCAAATTTATGACTTCTAGGCCTATGTGTTCATAACCACAATGTGCGCACGCCTGTGGAAATGCACGGTGTGACAGCGAGATGAAATAGGCTGGATGAGGAAATAACGCGCAACAGCACATTTGGGACCTGTTCATCTAAAATTGTTAATAACTGGGATGTAAAGCAATGTCCGGTTCTTCTTAGAATTAAGACATACACCACATCTATACCGTGTAAATTGCGAGATTTCACATGACATCAAAAAGCTGAATTGACATCGCAAACTATCGACACATTATAGGCCCAGCATAGACTGATAAAAATCGACAAACAGGGTTATCATACTCCATATCTTTCGTAACCTACCAGCTGGTCTTGAGAACATATCTGTCAATTTGGCACATTTTGCTGCCACCTCCTTCCTTTTTTTAAGCTTCGCCCTTTCGGTTCCACCTGGCCTCTTTCTGCCCTCCATCACTGATGCGCGCTGTTTCGCGCCAATGTTGTTTAAGTTCCCCGCAATACAGAGGAGGAGTCTTGGACCAAACCAACTGCAATAGAGGGGAGGGGAGAATTTCCTTATTTGGTAGTGCCTATTTAATCTGCTGCGATGCTGTCGGCGTCTGGGCTGCCATGTGAAAATGCAGAGCGCAGTTGAATTGATGATTAATGCAAGAATAAGATCAGTGACCAAAATTAGTGAAAATTATTTTCCCCATGCTCCAAGCAGGCCACCATTGATGGTTTGGGCCGGGGATGGTCCCGGCTAAATATAGGGCCACCCCGGCATTGTGCTTGAGTGACACCTAGTGCTAGTGGATTGAGCTGCCGTAGCCTAGGACAAGGAGCTACACCGCATTCAAATAATAATGAGTGTACTTGGATTCAAAATCGGGGGGGAAGAATATTTATACCTGATACGCCAAGTCATTGCAAGCTAAAACTGTCAAGTCCAAGTCAAGTCTCGAGTCAACAGCGTGCAAGTCCGAGTCGAGTTGCAAGTCATTCCTCATCTAGGGATTTCAAGTCTCAAGTCATCAAAATGGTGACTCGAGTCTGACTCGAGTCCAAGTCACATGACTCGAGTCCACATGTCTGCCAGTTAGTAAATCCAGTGGCCATTCCAAAAGCGCCTTTGCGCCCTCTACCATTAATCGAGACCCCGTTCGAAAGGATTGGGATGGATCTCATCGGGCCATTAGATCGGTCAGCACGAGGGTACCGCTTTATATTAGTTCTGGTGGACTATGCAATGTGATACCCGGAAGCAGTGCCTCTGCGCAATATCTCAGCATGCAGTATTGCAGAGGCGCTCTTCCGCGTTATCTCCCGAGTTGGAATCCCGAAAGAGATTCTAACTGATCAAGGCACCACATTTATGTCACAGACACTGCGTGAACTGTATGGGTTATTGGGGATTAAGCCGATCCGCACCAGCGTGTATCACCCACAAACGGACGGTGTCAAGTGTATGTGAGCATCAGGGTTTCCCACACTGGAAAGGGAAGGACTCGGACACAGGATTCCACTTGTCTTGTATTTTATTGGTTTTCAGTGGAACTGACGTTAGAATCAGAAGTAGAATCAGAGGTAGAATCAGAAGTAGAAGCTTGGAGCTTGAAGCCGAAGCTAGAAGGTGAAAAACCTTTAAACATACAAACATAAATAAATGTATGAATAAATGCCTGTTTTTCTACAACAAAGCATGTATGAATAAATGCTTGTTTTACTATAACAAAGCCCAAGTTAATTAGGCAACAATATATAAATATTTATGTATAAGGTAAATTAAGTATATTTTAACCATTTTTAATCATTCAGGTAATATGTTGCTGAACAAATATAAATGAACAGAAAACCAGTTTTAAACTAAGAACCATTTTAACCATTAGCCCTTTCACAGGCAGTTTGTTCACTTTAACTGAAGATATTTTACTACACGCCACTGAGAAAGAAAGTTTAAACCATTAAACCAATCACAGGTAAGGAACAAACATTTCTCATGCCCACGGATTACTGCGAGCGCATATAAAAAAGTTCAGTGGGTTTACCGGTAGCCTTTTTTGTCCTTTTTTCCCTGATGTGCTGTAAAGTTTGTGTTAGTAGCGAATTCTCTTTGCAACTGCTGCGCTGCTGCTTCGTTACAAACTGAATGTCAATTCTGCCTATCGTTCTAGAACGACTGCTGCCCTGCTAACTAGCGTTGTGATTGGCTGCCTGTTCAGCGCAGCATGCGTGTGCTGGTAGCGCAGCGATTCAGCGTAGCAGGAAGTGGCGGAGGCAGCTGTCAATCATGTGAGCCTGCGTTCAGGCACTCCTTGTGGCAGGTCGCCGCAACAGACGGTTTAGTGGAACGGTTCAACCACACCCTCAAAAATATCATTAAAAAATTCGTAAGTGAGGACGCACGTAATTGGGATAAGTGGCTCGAGCCCTTGTTGTTTTCAGTGCGAGAGGTTCCCCAAGCCTCCACGGTGTTCTGCCCATTTGAATTATTATATGGGTGTAAGCCGCGCGGCATTCTAGACGTGCTGCAGGAAAATTGGGAGGAGGGACCTTCACAAAGTAAGAACGAAATTCAATACATTATGGACCTGTGCACAAAACTCCACATGCTCACCCACCTAACCCAGGAGAATTTGCAGCAGGCCCAAGAACAGCAAGCCCGCCTGTACAACAAGGGTACGCGCCTTAGAGAGTTCACACCGGGAGATAAGGTACTCGTACTGTTGCCCACGTCAAGCTCCAAATTGATCGCCAAGTGGCAAGAACCCTTTGAGGTCACACGGCGAGTCGGGGACGTCGACTATGAGGTAAGGCGAACGGACAGGGGTGGGGCACTACAGATTTACCACCTCAATCTGCTTAAACTCTGGAATGAGGAGGTCCCCGTGGCGTTGGTGTCGGTGGTTCCGGAGAAGGCGGAGCTGGGGCCGGAGGTTCAAAAAGGGGCATTGACATCACGTACCTCTCCGGTCCCCTGTGGAAACCACCTCTCCCCGACCCAACTCACGGAGGTCGCCCAGTTGCAGACCGAGGTTTCAGATGTGTTCTCGCCCCTGCCCGGTCACACTAACCTCATAGAGCACCACATAGAGATGCCCCCGGGGGTAGTAGTGCGTAGCCGTCCTTACAGACTACCCGAACACAAAAAAAAAGGTGGTTCGGGAAGAACTTGAGACCATGCTCAAAATGGGCATCGTCGAGGAGTCCCACAGTGACTGGAGCAGCCTGGTGGTCTTGGTACCCAAGGCCGATGGGTCGGTCCGGTTCTGTGTGGACTACAGAAAAGTCAACATGGTGTCTAAATTCGATGCATACCCAATGCCTCGTATTGATGAGTTGCTCGATCGACTCGGCACTGCTCGCTTTTATTCGACACTGGATTTGACGAAGGGATATTGGCAGATCTCCTTGACTCCCCTATCCCGAGAAAAAACAGCCTTTTCCACACCGTTTGGTTTGCACCAATTCGTCACCCTTCCGTTTGGGCTGTTTGGGGCACCCGCTAAGTTTCAGCGGCTGATGGATAGAGTCCTCCGCCCCGACACCACGTATGCGGCCGCGTATCTAGATGATATCATCATCTATAGTAATGACTGGCCGAGGCACCTTGAACATCTGAGGGCCGTCCTTAGGTCGCTGAGGCGAGCGGGGCTCACAGCCAACCCAAAGAAGTGTGCAATTGGGCGGGTGGAAGTACGGTATCTGGGCTTCCACTTGGGCAATGGGCAGGTGCGTCCCCAAATTAATAAGACGGCAGCGATTGCAGCCTGCCCGAGGCCCAAGACCAAAACGGGGGTGAGACAGTTCCTGGGGCTGGCTGGCTATTACCGTAGGTTTATACCTAATTATTCGGACGTCACCAGCCCACTGACTGATCTCACTAAAAAGGGGGCCCCAGATCCGGTCCAGTGGACGGAGCAATGCCATTGGGCTTTTTCAGAGGTAAAGGCTGCACTGTGTGGGGGGCCACTTCTACACTCCCCTGACTCCCCTTTGTGTTGCAGACCGATGTGTCGGACAGAGGGCTGGGGGCAGTTTTGTCCCAGAAGGTGGAGGGGGAGGACCGCCCCGTTCTCTACATCAGTAGGAAGCTGTCAGTGTGTGAGGGGCGCTACAGCACCATTGAAAAGGAGTGTCTGGCAATCAAGTGGGCAGTCCTCGCCCTCCGTTACTACCTGCTGGGGCGCCCGTTCACCCTCTGTTCAGACCACGCACCCCTCCAGTGGCTCTGCTGCATGAAAGATGCCAACGCGCGGTTCACCTGTTGGTATCTGGCACTCCAACCCTTCAACTTTAAGGTGGTCCACAGGCCAGGGGCGCAGATGGTCATGGCGGACTTCCTCTCCCGTCAAGGGGGGGGGAGTCGGCTGCGGGCTGGACGGCCGCCCGGCCTGAGTCGGGCGGTGGGGGTATGTGGCAGCGGGGGCGTGGTCAAGCGCCGGTCTGTGACAGGAGGGCAGAGTCAGGGAAGATAAGTGGCAGAATCACTACACCTGACGGCAATTAACCTGTGTTTGTCTGTGTCTTCCCAGTGACCACGCCCTATTTAAGGAGGGAGAGTGAGAGCAGAGGAGCGGATCCCCGAACTAGATGCTGGTTGTGTTGATGTGTGTCTGTGCATTTGGAAAGTTGTTCACTGAAAAGTGTGGCAATAAAGCCCTTTGCAAACCTGCTCTCTGTCCTGCCGTCCTCTGTGCTCCACTCACCCCTATCGAAGTGCTACATATACTAACCTAAATGAAAATGGTTTGTCCCTTCCAGGGATCCATAGAGATGAGCTGTAAGGTTCACATGTGAAAAATGTATGTATTGGTTTAACAATTAGCATGCAACACCAACTTTGATGAGGGGCTGTTATTTTTCCTCCTTACTCTTTGTGAGACCACGAGAAAAGGGAGCTAAGTGTGAACAATTAACATATAGTGTGAACCACAAGGGACAGCAGATTTGTGGTTGGAAATAAGTTTATCCAGAGGCAGTATGCAGAAGAAACAGGCCACATTTCACACATTCATAAAAACAGGCCCATCTGACACTTACAATGCAGAAATAGTGGACTGGATTTTGATTAATGCTACAGAGGGTCCTGTCAGTTATGCTTTGGATTTGTGTCCAACCCAAAAGCACCATGATTAAACTATCTACTCACTATGATGAATATGGGACCAGGGTTGGAACATATGTTATAAATTGAAATTTATTATTGTACATAAGTCTTATTTTGGAAGATTTTTTTTCTGACTGAAAATGCAGTATGTACTCAGGTAAGAGTAAATTTCCAATAGAAAAAAAAAAAACCTTTCTCTATGCATTTTCCTTTTGACTTACCAAAATACTATTTCCAAATTCCGAACAGTGCGAGATTCAACTTTTCCCCCACTCATTTTTCCCTTTTATTTATTCATTTATTTATTTTTGTATAGACACTGAGTGATGGAGGCATATTGTTTTTGGATTGTCTATCTGTCCAAGATTCTTGTTAGTGTGATATGAGTGGTTGGATGTTTGTAGGATTGAGATGTAATTCTCATTGTAACCAACAGATGAACTGATTTTGGAATTGATCCAAACAGGGTCAAGATCACAGCAAAGTCAAATGTCTGAAATTATTTTTCTTCAGTAGCTTCCTTCCTGTTTGAAGTATATTTAAAGGCATAAAAATTAGCAACAAACAGGACTTGAGTTATGGTGAAGGTATTCCTGTCAACACCACTAGCATCAAGTTCAACTTGTTTTTTCTTTGTAAGATGTTGTATTTTGCTGGAGTTACCAATTCTTACAGGATGAGATGTTGCATTTGCCTTCCACATAGAAATTAATTTTATACGTCTTAAAACTTTGCCATCAATTTTTTTTGTTTGTTTGTTCTGTTTCTGTTATGTTTGTTTATGTCTTTGATTGTTTTTATTGTTTTTAACAACCTGACTTTTAGAAAAGTTGGTCACATGGGTCTACAAACATTATGCCTAAGGACTGCAGTTGAAAATTATCCTGCTGGCTAACACTGGTACATTTACAGTTTTGGTGATTAATGTGCAACGTCCTTTTAAATACAACCCCGATTCCAAAAAAGTTGGAACAAAGTACAAATTGTAAATAAAAACGGAATGCAATAATTTACAAATCTCAAAAATTGATATTGTATTCACAATAGAACATAGACAACATATCAAATGTCGAAAGTGAGACATTTTGAAATTTCATGCCAAATATTGGCTCATTTGAAATTTCATGACAGCAACACATCTCAAAAAAGTTGGGACAGGGGCAATAAGAGGCTGGAAAAGTTAAAGGTACAAAAAAGGAACAGCTGGAGGACCAAATTACAACTCATTGGGTCAATTGGCAATAGGTCATTAATATGACTGGGTATAAAAAGAGCATCTTGGAGTGGCAGTGGCTCTCAGAAGTAAAGATGGGAAGAGGATCACCAATCCCCCTAATTCTGTGCCGACAAATAGTGGAGCAATATCAGAAAGGAGTTCGACAGTGTAAAATTGCAAAGAGTTTGAACATATCATCATCTACAGTGCATAATATCATCAAAAGATTCATAGAATCTGGAAGAATCTCTGTGCGTAAGGGTCAAGGCCAGAAAACCATACTGGGTGCCTGTGATCTTCGGGCCCTTAGACGGCACTGCATCACATACAGGCATGCTTCTGTATTGGAAATCATAAAATGGGCTCAGGAATATTTCCAGAGAACATTATCTGTGAACACAATTCACAGTGCCATCCGCCGTTGCCAGCTAAAACTCTATAGTTCAAAGAAGAAGCCGTATCTAAACATGATCCAGAAGTGCAGACGTCTTCTCTGGGCCAAGGCTTATTTAAAATGGACTGTGGCAAAGTGGAAAACTGTTCTGTGGTCAGACAAATCAAAATTTGAAGTTCTTTATGGAAATCAGGGATGCTGTGTCATTCGGACTAAAGAGGAGAAGGACGACCCAAGTTGTTATCAGCGCTCAGTTCAGAAGCCTGCATCTCTGATGGTATGGGGTTGCATTAGTGCATGTGGCATGGGCAGCTTACCAGTACACATCTGGAAAGACACCATCAATGCTGAAAGGTATATCCAGGTTCTAGAGCAACATATGCTCCCATCCAGACGACGTCTCTTTCAGGGAAGACCTTGCATTTTCCAACATGACAATGCCAAACCACATATTGCATCAATTACAGCATCATGGCTGTGTAGAAGAAGGGTCCGGGTACTGAACTGGCCAGCCTGCAGTCCAGATCTTTCACCCATAGAAAACATTTGGCGCATCATAAAATGGAAGATACGACAAAAAAGACCTAAGACAGTTGAGCAACTAGAATCCTACATTAGACAAGAATGGGTTAACATTCCTATCCCTAAACTTGAGCAACTTGTCTCCTTAGTCCCCAGACGTTTACAGACTGTTGTAAAGAGAAAAGGGGATGTCTCACAGTGGTAAACATGGCCTTGTCCCAACTTTTTTGAGATGTGGTGTTGTCATGAAATTTAAAATCACCTAATTTTTCTCTTTAAATGATACATTTTCTCAGTTTAAACATTTGATATGTCATCTATGTTCTGTTCTGAATAAAATATGGAATTTTGAAACTTCCACATCATTGCATTCTGTTTTTATTTACAATTTGTACTTTGTCCCAACTTTTTTGGAATCGGGGTTGTAAATAAATGAAATAAAATGAAAGAAATATGTTAAGTTAACTCTACATTTGGTAAATTAGCTACCAAGACAAGTTTTGTAATTTAGTTTGATAAATTAGTCAGTTAGTTCAGTTTGAAACATTGACTGGATGGTTAAAGCTGTATAGTAAGAAACAATATGGTTTATTGTGGATTATCTACATAGCCATAACTACAAGAACTTGTCAGTGGCTAGTAGTTATTACAAAGGAATTAGCAAAAAAAATGGCTTAAGGTGGCTGTTTTGTTACATTACTGTTAATGAATCACGACAAAAACTAATGCAACTGAAAATTATCGCAGTTTGCCAATGCACCTAAAGCCTACATATGTATCAAGTATTACTGTACATTATTAGCAGGGCCGTTGACAGCTTTGGCTGGGTCCGGGACAAAATAATCTGAGTGCCCCCCCAAATAATCTGAGTGCCCCCCCCACACACACACACATACACGCGCAACCACCCACACCCAACCCCTCTTTTCACAGTCTCCATTCACTCCAACCCTTAAATAACAGATAACAGGTATTCCAAGCCCATTATAACAGTCAACCATTTTATTTCAACATTTCAACATATTTACAGTTTGAACATTTCCTTAGTCTGCAACTATTCAGGTGCGAAATGCAATGCGCCGGACTTTTGCTGTGGCAAAGTTGTCAATAAGGTCATTGAAGTCCAGCTTCTTTGCAAGTTCGCACTCTATAGAGAGCATAGCCAGCCCATTGAGCCTCTCCTGTGACATGTTTGAGCGCAGGTAGTTGATAAACCAAAATGATTGTTGTGGGTGCAATCAGTTAATTATTGATATTAAGTGATCAATCTCGTTAAATCAGTCTCATTAAATTTTGAAGGTCAATAATTAAAATGAATCAATCCCATTGAATCATTTAATTTGACTCGTTTGAATTGAATCATACCATAGAATCACTCTCATTTGAAGTGAATCGTTCAGTGAATCGTTCAATGAATCATTTAGTGAATCATTTAGGGAATTGTTCAATGAATCATTTAGGGAATCATTTAGTGAATCATACCATTAATCCTGGTGCTTAATAATAAATTACCAAACAGCTAAATTATGGTATATTTCCAAATTATTAAGATCACTTACCATATTATATAACATTTGCACCCTTTTTGAATTCTTTGAGAAAATTGGGGACTTCAGATGTTGTTCACACAAATAAACACAGTTTGTTTAATAAATGAATTTATTATACAAAGATAAAAAGATAAATCAATATATACAAGCAGTGAAGTGTGTGTGTGTGTGTGTGTGTGTGTGTGTGTGTGTGAGAGAGAGAGAGAGAGAGGGAGTGTGAAGGACTTGACCATGTGTTTAGCCTCGTGTAGCTAACTACACGTGGTGGAGGCCTAGCTTGTTGGTAGCTAAACAAAAGAATGTTATCTAAACAGAACAAAGGATTAGCTCTGTGTTTAGCCTCGTGTAGCTAACTACACGTGGTGGAGGCCTAGATTAGCCTTGTGTTGCTAGTATGTGTTTGTGAAAGGCCCTATAGCCTAGCTAAAGTGTGTTTGTTAGGCCTGATGGCTTGCTGAGCACATGGTAGGCCTTGATTAGCTTTGTGTTGCTAAGCAGACAAAAGCGAAGCTGTAGCTAACCCACTAGCTCATAACCATACTGAATCCACTGAAATCTTAATGACATCAAGATGTATAATAATGAGAACTATATGTTAGTAGTAAAGAATAAAAGAGAGAAGCATGCGCAGCCTATCTATTAAACAATTGAGAGAACATAGAACCAAAATAAATCAACACGCTGAGTGTTCAACAGTGTAACAATAAACCTGGGTTTAAATTCACACTATTTCAAATAAAAGCAAATTCCTAAGACTATCCTAATTATGCCCAAATGCCAAAATCTTACTTAATCCTGCCTTTAGCAAGATATGAAGAACTATTCGCCGGTGTAGTCTCGGGCCTCGCCGTGGGAGCACGTGAGCCGCTCGTGATGGAGGCGGAGAAACTTTCGGGTCGAACGGAGCACTTGGGTGGTTCCCGTGGAAAGCAGAGGGTTCTTGGTCCGAACCTCAGCGTTCGTGAGGAAAAGTCTCTGATCAGAATAAGATGCACAGCGCTTTGAGTTAAAAAGGATTCAATCGCTTCTTAACTTTTAACTGCCTGGGCTGCAGTCGTGACGTCACTTCTAATGCAAGTAAACCGGTTGTAACTCAGGTTGAGTTTAAAGATCGCGCGACTCTAGAGTTTACCTTTGCCAAGGGTAAGAAGGAAAATCGCGCTGAGTGATGGATCTTGCAAGAAAGAAGACGTCTTTTTGGGGTGGAGAGCGCGCCTCTTTATACATCCAGATCCATCGGAAGCCAGACGTGAGAGAGCAAAGATGGAAGCGTTGTCCCATTGTTTTATGTTTCCTTGTATGATGACGTAGATGATCCCGCCCACGCGTGACGTAGGTCACACGGAAGTGGACTGGGAATTGTAGTTCTGACACAAGATGGCGGTATGATACCTACAGTCCCCCTTTTGGTCTCAGGGGTATGACGGAGTCGTAGCACTGAGAGCACCGTATCGTATCATCGCCGTGTCCATAGTCCTTGAGGTAGACTTGTCCTGTGCAGTCCATGGTGTCCTGTGAAGACTGTAAACTTGTGAGTTCCAGTAAGACAGTTGGAGACAGAGGCATTTTGGGCATAATATAATCACTATGGGCATTTTGGGCATATAATCACTATCTAACTAACTAGATCAAAACCACATCAAAAAAATTAAACATGGAACATGAAACATGTAGTGTTCAATTTCTTAGGCATAAAAAAACAAGAAAAGAGAAGAAATGAAGGAAGGAAAGAAGTATTAGTGTTTGGGTTGGCAAACCTAATCTTCTGGGAAGGTGATAGCAGTGGGGGGTCTGGCTAGAAAGCGTGCGCTACTGCGGCTAGCTGTCGGGGACACAGACCATCTTTATCTAGCTAGGTGTGTAGTGTTATGTATGGGTTGCCTGGGCAGACCCAGTGGATGTCTTTCGTGAAGGTGCACATCTCTAAGTTTTGTGGATTCACAAAAGTGAGGATAGCACTGCCAAGACTATATGCCAGGTGTATTTGCGATGAATACACACTAGTAATAATAGCGGATTTTAGTATTTTATCTTCCATGTTATACTGAAGGGTTACTTCATTGTGTTGGTGAAGTCTGACCGGGAATGTTAGTGTACGCTTATGGTTGAGTGATGCGTACAAACTAGGTGGACAGGATGGGCCTAGCTGTCGTCCACCCCCTTTTGGAGTGAGGACTGTTCAAAAGGTTTGATTCGATTATCGTGGAAATCGATATGAAAGCGTTTAATTAGGCCTAGATGTCCTAATGTGATACGCGACGGGGAACGGTTTTCCCACGATCGAAAGGTCTCGACCAGGGTGGTAGGAACTTCTCTGAGATTCGAGCGTAGTAGGCTTTGTGTCCTTCTACTCTCGAATCGAGATTCTTTTGGGCACCTGTAAAGATTGACTGTAGGTGGCGTTGTAGGTCGGCGACATGTTGATGTGCAGTGTATGCAATCGCGACGCTCATGGCCTCTGGTTTGTATAGGAGATGCGGGGGAAGAACCGACTCTCGCCCAGTCATCATCCCAAAGGGTGTGACTTCAGTGGCGCAATGAGGGGTGGACCGAATGGCCCTTAGCACCAAGGGAAGTTTCACATCACAAATTTTACCATGGTTTGTGATATACTTTTGCAGCATGCTCACAATGGTTTGAATGGCTCGTTCAGCCTGACCAGAGAATTGAGGGTGGTACGCGATATGGAATTTCGCCTTGACGCCTAACATGTTCCACAGCGCAGCCATTACACCAGCGGTGAAATGGGTGTCTGTGTCTGAGTCGATGGATAGAGGGAGATTTTTGCCACTAGGGGGAGTCGCGATGTCAGGTGTTTCGACACCGGACTCGGTGTGCAAAGACATGAACTGAAGTTCTTCAGAAATTTGATCTCGCGTGGCGCTCGGTTGATCGGTGTTCGCACTGATCTCGTCGCAACGGGTTTGTGCATATTTTGTGGGATTCAACGACTGTGGGGTTTTGTTTTGTGTGAAGTTGACTAAGTTTATGTCGCAGGGCTTGGTTGGGATTGGGTCGCCTTGTGAGAGCCGTGTGTCTGAGAAATGGTGGTGAAGACTTTAGCGCACATGAGAGGTGCGTCTTGTGTGTTTGCCTTCGCCACCAGGGGGGGCCCTACATCCTGACCCTCGCCTGCTGTTTCAGAGGGATCTCCTTCCCCCTTTTACGAGATATACCCGTGGTTCCTGGCCTAGTCATGCCAGCAAATAGCTTTTTGCCATTTTTCTTGGGCTCTTTTGTTTTCTCTGTTGAGGGGTCTGACGTCTCCTGTAACAGTTCTTTAATCTCAGCCAACTGGGCTTTTAAAGAGTCCAGCTCTGAGTGGAACTCACCAGGTTGGTCTGAGTCACTGTGTTGGTCGTCTCTACCCTTGCGTTTAGAGCTACGGTCGGAACGCTTCTGCCGTTTCTGGTCAGAGCGGGGATGACGGTTTTGCTGCCAACCGTTTTGTTCCCTACGACCCTTTTCATGTGATGGGCGATTGCCATCGTCACTGTGGACTCGCCCTCGGTCCCTCCTGGCCTTACCTTGTCGATTTTTCCACTCACCCTTGTGATGGCTCGGCAAGGATCGGACTGGACCGGAATTCTTCCAGGTGGGTCCCCCTTTCGGTGCTTCACCTCCTAAGGTTAGCGGGGGCTTGTCCTCACCCTGGAGACTAAGGACTCTGGGTTCATCATCATTTCCGTTTGCGGTTTTGACAATGGTCTCCCAGGTCATTTGGGCTAGTCGCCTAATTTCCCTCATCGAATAGCGACCTTGTCGACACGTCAGTGTGACATGGGTCCGCACGCTTGGGTGGAGGTTATGCAAGAAGAGAGATATGAAACCTCTATCTTCTTCCAACCCTGGTGCACTACTACCTTGGAAATAGGCAGTACGTAGCCGTCTGTAATATTCACGAGGCGCCTCAGACCGTTTTTGTTTGACTTGTAATGCACACAATATCGCGGAGGTTTCGTCCGTGTATGGCGCATATTCTTCCCTCATGTAATTGCGAAGTTTCGAATAACTATCGCGAATGTTTGGGGGTAGTGTCTCTAAAAAGGCACGAACGCTACTACTGGAGGTCTTCCAGATTAGTTTAAGTTTTTCACGTGTTGTGGCGTTCGGCAGGTCCATCAGGCATCGATCAATTTCTCGTAAATAGTTATTTACATTTGTTCTTTGATTGTCGGGATCGAATTGTTCGACATCTTTGGCAAGTAGGTCAATTTGCCGTAAACGAAGGGTTTGGTGCACGTCCTTGTGCGACCTTCTTGGCTCTTCTGAGTACTCACTGTCTGAGCTACTCTGGAATCGCTCCCGCTTCGCACGAGATGCGTGGTCTGATTCGTCTGGAGATGGATCAGGGAGACTGAAGCGCACTGACCTAGGTGTGCTACGGGCCTGGGCTCGGGATGAGCGCAGGGCGGCTCCATCCTGGCTAGACGACGACGGAGTCGTGTAGCGAGTTGATGGAGTTTGGCGGGATGTCTGGTTCTCGACCAGATCATTTACGGTGTCCGGTTCGGACGCCTCTTCCCGCTCTGAGCTTTGGCGCATTGTTGGGGGTCTTTCACGCCCCTCGCGCTGCTCTTGGGGGGTCTGCTCCTGGGCAGCCCTCTTAGCAACCATTTCGGCTTTCTCTAGCCGTTTGGTGCAATTATCAAGGGAGGTCTTCAAGAGCTCACACTCCCTATGTAAATCATTATGATCGGCTGTCAGCTTGGCGTTGCTGGTGGTCAGCCTTTCAACCTCTCCGCGAAGGCATCTGATTTCTGAATCAGCATTTTGGAAGTATGATAGGAATAGCTTACCTAGTGCCACTTGGACACTAATAGTTGTTCTTTTTGGATCTCTCATATGTTTGTTTGAATTGTCTAGGTTGTTTTGGCATTCACTCTCACTCATGTACTTAATGTTTGCCTTTTCGGAGGCAGAGCAGTGAATGAGGTCTGCAATGACCTCAAGGAGAGACACGTCTTGAGCGTTGTCTTCCATTTTTGAGACATGAGGGGATGCCATTTTACTTAGGCTGGATGTTAGATAATTAATCAAGTTAATTATTAATTTAATCATTATTAATTAACTATGTAATTAATTATGAAGGTTTATTTGGAAATGCTCTCTTATCCTAAGTTGAATAGGTTATGAGTATTGGTGATATGGTTATCACACTACTGTTATCCGTTTTAACACACCTGGGGATATACCTTAGCAGTTGCTGAATTAAACTGATAGTTTATTTGTTGTTGAACAATAATCCAGAAGTCAACAAACCAATCTCCTCACACGGGGCACCATTTTAACTGTGGGTGCAATCAGTTAATTATTGATATTAAGTGATCAATCTCGTTAAATCAGTCTCATTAAATTTTGAAGGTCAATAATTAAAATGAATCAATCCCATTGAATCATTTAATTTGACTCGTTTGAATTGAATCATACCATAGAATCACTCTCATTTGAAGTGAATCGTTCAGTGAATCGTTCAATGAATCATTTAGTGAATCATTTAGGGAATTGTTCAATGAATCATTTAGGGAATCATTTAGTGAATCATACCATTAATCCTGGTGCTTAATAATAAATTACCAAACAGCTAAATTATGGTATATTTCCAAATTATTAAGATCACTTACCATATTATATAACATTTGCACCCTTTTTGAATTCTTTGAGAAAATTGGGGACTTCAGATGTTGTTCACACAAATAAACACAGTTTGTTTAATAAATGAATTTATTATACAAAGATAAAAAGATAAATCAATATATACAAGCAGTGAAGTGTGTGTGTGTGTGTGTGTGTGTGTGTGTGTGTGTGTGTGTGTGTGTGTGTGAGAGAGAGAGAGAGAGAGGGAGTGTGAAGGACTTGACCATGTGTTTAGCCTCGTGTAGCTAACTACACGTGGTGGAGGCCTAGCTTGTTGGTAGCTAAACAAAAGAATGTTATCTAAACAGAACAAAGGATTAGCTCTGTGTTTAGCCTCGTGTAGCTAACTACACGTGGTGGAGGCCTAGATTAGCCTTGTGTTGCTAGTATGTGTTTGTGAAAGGCCCTATAGCCTAGCTAAAGTGTGTTTGTTAGGCCTGATGGCTTGCTGAGCACATGGTAGGCCTTGATTAGCTTTGTGTTGCTAAGCAGACAAAAGCGAAGCTGTAGCTAACCCACTAGCTCATAACCATACTGAATCCACTGAAATCTTAATGACATCAAGATGTATAATAATGAGAACTATATGTTAGTAGTAAAGAATAAAAGAGAGAAGCATGCGCAGCCTATCTATTAAACAATTGAGAGAACATAGAACCAAAATAAATCAACACGCTGCGTGTTCAACAGTGTAACAATAAACCTGGGTTTAAATTCACACTATTTCAAATAAAAGCAAATTCCTAAGACTATCCTAATTATGCCCAAATGCCAAAATCTTACTTAATCCTGCCTTTAGCAAGATATGAAGAACTATTCGCCGGTGTAGTCTCGGGCCTCGCCGTGGGAGCACGTGAGCCGCTCGTGATGGAGGCGGAGAAACTTTCGGGTCGAACGGAGCACTTGGGTGGTTCCCGTGGAAAGCAGAGGGTTCTTGGTCCGAACCTCAGCGTTCGTGAGGAAAAGTCTCTGATCAGAATAAGATGCACAGCGCTTTGAGTTAAAAAGGATTCAATCGCTTCTTAACTTTTAACTGCCTGGGCTGCAGTCGTGACGTCACTTCTAATGCAAGTAAACCGGTTGTAACTCAGGTTGAGTTTAAAGATCGCGCGACTCTAGAGTTTACCTTTGCCAAGGGTAAGAAGGAAAATCGCGCTGAGTGATGGATCTTGCAAGAAAGAAGACGTCTTTTTGGGGTGGAGAGCGCGCCTCTTTATACATCCAGATCCATCGGAAGCCAGACGTGAGAGAGCAAAGATGGAAGCGTTGTCCCATTGTTTTATGTTTCCTTGTATGATGACGTAGATGATCCCGCCCACGCGTGACGTAGGTCACACGGAAGTGGACTGGGAATTGTAGTTCTGACACAAGATGGCGGTATGATACCTACAATTGTTTATGGGATGGAACCTCAATGAGAACGGAGTTATGGCTTTCCCAAAATCTGAACATAGAAGCATCACCACTAGTGATGTGTACAGTGAGTTTTTCAGTGTATTTTTTTGTCTTGTTTTTCATAAACGTCCTTTCCGTACTCGATTTAGAATGTTACAAAAAAAATTGACACCCTCCCAACCACGTAACATTAGCCTATCTGACCTGGGGGCTGACACGTTTATTACGGATAAACCAAAAGGATTACAACGTTCCCTGGATATAGAACTGGACCGAGAAGATTTCAAAATCTTAACGTGTAAGCAACAACAATAAAACAGAGGTTGTTTTATTCATTTAGGGCTTATTAGGCTACTTTCATTAATTGCGCTTTTCATACAGGCCTATCATTTTTCACTTGAGCAAGGGAATTGTTTGAAGAGTATCCAGTCTAAGCGAAAGTTTAATGTTTTGCAACAGACTAACCTCAAAACACCCTATTTATAGCCCATTCGTTACATTAAACTCTATCTAGCTGGCAATTTCACATGCCGTCGTATCTACACGGGATGATTTCCAACAAAATAAGGTTTAATTAACAAGAGGCAGCGTTCCACGGGCTTTCAGCTAACCGGAGTCCAGCTCAGCGCAGCTCAGCAAGCGTGCCTAAAACATTTGGATATAATTGCGGGCCAATGTGCTATTCTTTGCTTCATTGAGATATATGCAACACAGTGTTATTAAACCGATATGTTTATAAAATAATTCAATGCCCTGTGCATTTCAGTGTTCACTCAGTGTACCCTGCTATCCCCTACTTTATAATTATGAATGGCGCGTCGCGCGTGCTGGGGTTACATTACGGGGCTGGAAAAAAGTTATCTGTGTCTTACCTGGCTCAGCTGCATCATCTGAATCTTTTCTAAAATATCTATGCAGTGAGCCCCTGAGGCTCTTGGCTTCTTCATCTCTTTTTCTCTTTTCTTTTCTTTGCTCCTGACTTGTGCATGTTGGCAAACGGGCTCACACGCTTATTGTTGAAGCGTTATGATGGAATAGTGCCGTGTTATTTGGCGCCTTAATCAAAGACCAAACCATTTCTGCATTAGGGGTGGTAGGTGGGTTCTTGAATCTATTTTCGAAGACAATAAAGGCAAAAGAACCAGAAATCATTCATTGAATGCAAATATAGCACATTTTTCTCCCCCAAATCAACACATTTTGAAATGAAACAGAATGATTAATGGCATCTTCATGAGGGACCAGTTCTGGGCCCCCCCTCATGCCTGGGCCCGGGACAAAATACCCGGTTGTCCCCCCCCTGTCGACGGCCCTGATTATTAGTCATAGTTTAGTGAAGCTACAGCATAATAAAGCACTTCATATAGCTATAGAGTGATCGCACTGGGTCTATATCACTGGCTTCATTCTGGTTTAGCCACATCCTAATGGTTTACATGCAAATTAGTAGCATTTAACTGGCCTGAATTTATTTGTGCATGGTCCAACAAAGGACACTGTGAAAACAATGATCTGACTATTGTCATCAAAGTTGATATAACACCAATTGTTAACCATTTGTTCATACATTAACCTTCTGGTGCATCTTAACAGCAGACAAATTGAGAGGGAAATTACTTTTATGGCTAAAATGGAAAAAAAAATTGATGGCAGACATTATTTTTATTATGTAAGGCAGAAAAAAAGTGTGCGAATATTTGACTTGGAAAGATACTTTTCTGCCTTACTCTTGAGGGCTTTTGTAGAATCAGCAGGAATTAGCACTATTATTTGACTCTGCACCATTGCAAAATGGCACCAATACAAAGTTTTATGTCAAGAGACAGTGGTAGACTGCCTTTCAGACAATGGTAGACTGCCTTTCAGATTTTTCAAGTGTAGGTCACAAAAGGAATTTTCCCTGACACCCAGTTATTTTTGTTTAGTGGACTGAAAGCTACTGAATTTGAATTACAGACTTCCAATTTTATTAGTTTTTTTTTTATTTTAAGAGAACAATTAATTAATTTAGGGCCACTTGGCCCTAAATTCTCTATTTTTTTCCTGCTTCACCATGACCCAATTCAAGATACTATGTCATGCATCATGTGGTGGGCTTTCCCCATTCGCGCAAGGCATTATGGGATATAAATTTGAAACAGGAGAGAAAAATGGAGGACGTGAGTGTGCGAATGAAACATGAAAGACTGACTACAGTAATGGAAAGCAAGAAGAAAAGACATTATGTTGTGAAGGAAAGGAAACGCAGAACCAAACTACACTGTGTGCACAATTATTAGGCAAGTGAGTACTCTGACCCTACCATTATTTCTATGCATGTTTTCCAACCGCAAGCTAGATACACTTGAATGCTAATTGGATTTAAGCATTCTCAGGTGGTATTTATTTGTGTAATGAGGGAGGGTGTGACCTAAAGTAATTAATACCCTATATTAAGGTGTGCATAATTATTAGGCAGCTTCTTTATCTCAGGCAAAATGGGCCAAAAAAGAGATTTAACAGACACTGAAAAGACAAAAATTATAAAATGCCTATCAGAGGGATGCAGCACTCTTGAAATAGCTAAGCTATAGAAATGTGAGCACAGAACAATCAAACGTTTTGTTGCAAATAGTAAACAGGGTCGCAAAAAATGTTTGGAGAAGAAAAGACACAAATTAACCGCAAAAGACTTGAGAAGGATTAAACATGAAGCTACCAGGAACCCATTATCCTCCAGTGCCACAATATTCTAGAACTGCAACCGACCTGGAGTGTCCAGAAGGACAAGGTGTTCGGTGCTCAGAGACATGGCCAAGGTAAGGAAGGCTGAAACACGACCACCACTAAACAAGACTCACAAGTTGAAATGTGAAGATTGGGCCAAGAAATATCTGAAGACAGATTTTCCAAAGGTTTTATGGACAGATGAAATGAGAGTGACTCTGGATAGACCAGATGGATGGGCCCATAGCTGGATAACTAATGGACACAGGGCACTTTGACTCAGACACCAGCAAGGTGGTGGAGGGGTAATGGCATGGGCTGCTATTATTAAGGATGAGCTAGTTTGACCATTTCAGGTTGAAGATGGACTTAACATCAACTTCCAAACCTACTGCCAGTTTCTAAAAGATACATTCTTCAAGCAGTGGTATGGGAAGAAGTCTGCATCATTCAAGAAGGCCATGATTGTTATGCAGAACAATGCACCATCACATGCACCCAAGTACTCCACTGCTTGGCGAGCCCACAAAGGCCTTAAAGATGACAAAGTAATGACATGGCCCCCTTCCTCACCTGACTTAAACCCTATTGAGTACTTGTGGCCCCTTCTTAAGCATGAGATTTACAGCGAGGGAAGACAATACACCACTCTGAATAGCATTTGGGAGGCCATGGTTGCTCCTGCACAAAAAGTTGATCGTCAACAAATCAAAAAACTAACAGACTGGATGGAAGGCTCATGGCAGTTATTGAAAAGAAGGGTGGCTATATTGGTCACTGAATATTTTTGAAATGCTAGAAGTGTTTATTTGTTAATTCTGAGTTGTTTATTTGTTACACTGAAAATTAAAATAAACAAGTGAGATGGGAAACTTTAAGCTTTTCATTTAGTTGCATAATAATTCTGCACACTAAATGTTGCCTAATAATTCTGCACACTTATATATTCCCCTGAGAAGGCCTAAACTCCCCTTTCCTTTGTTAATCATTCTGGTTTTAGGTTTATTAACAATTTGGATTGACTGAGAGCACTGTATTTGTTCAACGATGAAATTAATCATCAGGAATACAACTTGCCTAATAATTGTGCACACAGTGTAATAAATATCGGCGGTCAGTGAGCACCTCAGTGTGATCAGCTGTTCGTTTAGTGACAGAATGATGTAACAGTCAGTGCATGGTCACGGTAAACCTTTGTGGCAGTAATGCAACACTGTGGATGCCAGCTGCCACAAAACCCAAAAAGAAGAAGAAGAAGGTAAACCTGCGCATGCACACATGGACTTCCTCTGTCTGCTTGACTGTGCAAAGCAAGCAATTTCATGCACATTATTTGCTAAGGAATCCCCTCAAATTAAATAACTTCCCAGCCACAGAATGGTCTGTTTTTTTTTTTTTTTTGAGATATTACAGACATATATCACAATGACCAAATTTCAGAGTGAACTAAATTTCACCGATTTTATTAAATCAAAAGGGCGTCTAGCTTTAAGGCATGGGATCATTGGTAATATTACCTATAATGGCTGAATGGTTTTACCATTTTCATTATGGCTCCACAATGAGTTACAACATGCAATCAATATTTTGCCCAAATTATTATTGTCTGGCTCTGATCATGCCACAAAGGTATGAAGCAAGAGTTGGCAAATAAAGGCTTCTATTTTGACTCTGTGGCATTAGATAAAGCTGAAGAGGTGGAAGGTGTGTGTTTGTATGTGCATGGATCTCATTAGCCTGTTTTCTGCCAGGAAGAATGCTGCACGGCTCGGCTTGTCACTGTTGCCCTGTGGCAGGCTCTCATATTGTGACAGCCTGCTCTGCCTCTGTATGTGGCATTGTGAGAAAGCATTCTTTCTCTGCTGCCACACTGTAATGAGATAATGTGACATTTTTTTGACATTTTTCCCTCCTTTGCATCATGGGTTCTGGAAAGGTGAATACTCAATGGCAGTCAGTTCTAAAAAAGCTGTATAATCCTAAGAATATATGTCATCATTATGTTATGTTTTGTTCTGTAGTGAGATACTGAGTATCATCAAATATCACTCAAATATTGGGAATTCGTATGGCAAAAAAACAGTCTCCCAACCTATCCTGCACTTGAAGAGGGAGAATTATTATCTAGTCAAACGCAGGAGAAATTTGTCAGGGTATAAAAAAAAAAATACCAGGTCATGACACTAATAGAAAATATGCAGGACAATGGAACAAAAAAAGGGGGGAGGATCCCAAAATGGACAGCAGAGATGATTTTATTGCCCTATACATCTCAACAGTAGTTAGCTGGATAATATTTACTGTTTCTAGTACACTTTCTGGCAGGAGCTTTCACTGTAAAAAATGTCCGTAGAATTAACAGTGAATTTATGTAAAATCATGACATAAAAAAACTCTAAATACAAAAACAATGAAGCAGTGTGTAATTTACATCAATATACTGTAAAACTCCTAACCAAATACCACTGTTAATTTAACAGTAAGAATATGTTGAATTGATCATATTTTTTGTAGAATTTACAAATTGTTGTAGTTTAAACACAGACAAACTGTAATACTAAAACAGAATGTGATAGTTAAAATTACATCATTGCCCTGTTAAAAAAAATTAAAAAAAAATGTCAGTAGAGGCTCTCCGGCACATTTCGTAAAACTCTAAATCAAATAAAATATCTGTCTAGTAGATCATGCAATGTTCATGCAATCATTGTTTGAACATGAAATGTTCATGCAATCATTGTTTATTGTACAATGAATATCCGTAAAATTAACAGTTATGTATTGATTATTGTACATTGAATACCTGTAAAATTTACATTTAGTTATCATTAATTGTACATGGAATCCCAGTGAAATGTACAAGTTATTCTGTAATGTTGTTTACATTTCACTGTATTTTTAACAGGATTATTCTGGCAACCACAGCTGCCAGTATTTTTCCGTAAAAACAACAGATTTTTTTTTTTTTTTTACAGTGTGCACCCTCTCTCTGATTTCCTTTTGTGGCACATAATTTCAGCCCACATTTTTTTTTTTCACAAGAGGTTCTAGTCTGATCACAGTTTCCTGGCAGATTCAAGGTTCTCCCATATTCACCCCATACAACGTCACTACTCTTTGCCATAGACGTATCACCTCTTACATTTTTAAAATTTATTTTGCCGATATTGTGCCTTTATCTCAAGCTCTATTTGAGGACCTTGTCATACTAAGGTCATTAAATCTTTTAGCCTAATATGAGCCAAATGTTTTTGTTCAAAGGGCACTTGAGAAAGCATTTACTAGTATTTCGGATCATTCAGTGGTGCCTTGGTGTGTTTGACAGCAGGGGTGATTGTAGGTTAACAAGGAAGACTATGCCTCTTAAACCAGTGAGGCTTCCAAGCTAATTACTTACACAGCAGAGAAATGTCATCCAGACATTCTCCATGCAGACACACTTCTCCATGCAGACACACTTGTCTTATTTACAGTAGATATCCAAAGGTAACATGACATAATCATGTATATTAAGTAATAATTTCTTCTGACAGGGGTTTAAAAAAAACTCACAGCAAAAGCTTTGAATAACAACTTTACTAAATGTCAATATTTTAGCTTGTAGTCATATAAACTGGTGCTTGAAAGTTTGTGAACCCTTTAGAATTTTCTATATTTCTGCATAAATATGACCTAAAACATCATCAGATTTTCACACAAGTCCTGAAAGTAGATAAACATAACCCAGTTAAACAAATGAGACAAAAATATTATACTTGGTCATTTATTTATTGAGGAAAATGATCCAATATTACATATCTGTGAGTGGCAAAAGTATGTGAACCTTTGCTTTCAGTATCTGGTGTGACCGCCTTGTGCAGCAATAACTGCAGCTAAACGTTTCTGGTAACTGTTGATCAGTCCTGCACACTGGCTTGGAGGAATTTTAGCCCATTCCTCCATACAGAACAACTTCAACTCTGGGATGTTGATGGGTTTCCTCACATGAACTGCTCGCTTCAGGTCCTTCCACGACATTTCAATTGGATTAAGGTCAGGACTTTGGCTTGGCCATTCCAAAACATTAACTTTATTCTTCTTTAACCATTCTTTGGTAGAACGACTTGTGTGCTTAGGGTCGTTGTCTTGCTGCATGACCCACCTTCTCTTCTCTACAGTTCATGGACAGATGTCCTGACATTTTCCTTTAGAATTCGCTGCTAATTCAGAATTTATTGTACCATCAATGATGGCAAGCCATCCTGGCCCAGATGCAGCAAAACAGGCCCAAACCATGATACTACCACCACCATGTTTCACAGATGGGATAAGGTTCTTATGCTGTGTTCTTATGCAGTGTTTTCCTTTCTCCAAACATAATGCTTCTCATTTAAACTAAAAAGTTCTATTTTGGTCTCATCCATCCACAAAACATTTTTCCAATAGCCTTCTGGCTTGTCCACGTGATCTTTAGCAAACTGCAGATGAGCAGCAATGTTCTTTTGGAGAGCAGTGGCTTTCTCCTTGCAACCCTGCCATGCACACCATTGCTGTTCAGTGTTCTCCTGATGGTGGACTCATGAACATTAACATTAGCCAATGTGAGAGATGCCTTCAGTTGTTTAGAAGTTACCCTGGGGTCCTTTGTGACCTTGCTTGCAGCCACAGCTCTGAACAGCCGCGTTGACAATGTCGCTGACTATTACACGCCTTGCTCTTGGAGTGATCTTTGTTGGTCGACCACTTCTGGGGAGGGTAACAGTGGTCTTGAATTTCCTCCATTTGTACACAATCTGTCTGACTGTGGACTGGTGGAGTCCAAACTCTTTAGAGATGGTTTTGTAACCTTTTCCAGTCTGATGAGCATCAACAACGCTTTTTCTGGGGTCCTCAGAAATCTCCTTTGCTTGTGCCATGATACACTTCCACAAACATGTGTTGTGAAGATCAGACTTTGATAGATCCCTGTTCTTTAAATAAAACAGGGTGCCCACTCACACCTGTCATCCCATTGATTGAAAACACCTGACTCTAATTTCACCTTCAAATTAACTGCTAATCTTAGAGGTTCACATACTTTTGCCACTCACAGATATGTAATATTGGATCATTTTCCTCAATAAATAAATAACCAAGTTTTGTCTTATTTGTTTAAGTGGGTTCTCTTTATCTACTTTTAGGACTTGTGTGAAAATCTGATTATGTTTTAGGTCATATTTATGCAAAAATATGGAAAATTCTCAAGGGTTCACAAACTTTCAAGCACCACTGTATCAGCTCATGCTTTAGGGTCAGAATTTCTTGGTTAAATCCTTCATGAATGTGAGATTAAAAGGCTTTGATATTTGTGGGTAGGATATCTGGAAAGCTGTGGATTCTGGATTTGCACACTTTAAATCATCACACTGGCAATGCATGTTTATAACAATCTTAATGTCAGTGAAGATATTTAGCCATTATAAAAAACAGTGGTTGGGTGGCATAGTGTTACAATGGTTAGCACTGTCACCTCACAGCAAGAAGGTTTTGGATATGAACCTGATGGCTGACTGGAGCCTTTCTGTGTAGTATGCGCACATTTCATCCAGTTGCTCAGGTTTTCTTCCACAGTCAAAAGACGTGGATTAGGTCAACTGGCTACTCTAAATTGCCCATAGGTGTGAATATTTGTTTGTCTCTGTGTTAGCCCTGTGATAGGTTGGCCTGCCCAGAGCAGAGTTCCTACACATTTTTCATTTCAAAATTCCATTCTTTTTCCATACTCAAATTTCCGGAGTTCACGGTACATTTTTCAGACCATATTTGGTACCAGAGTACAGATGACTAGAGGTTTATTATTTAAATAAATTATTTTAAAATCCAACTGTTAATATGTCTGTCACATTCTAAGTATGTAAGCTAGTATGTTGCCAAATAATTGCCAGAAGCAAGCAAGTAATTGCTGATATTATAATTCTTTCATGGTGCCCAAAACTTCTTGTGGTACCCCGTGGCAAGGTACTGTAGTTCATACAAATCAGTTAAAACCAAACCCAGGTAAGTTCAATACACAGCATTTTATTCAAGCTGCAATGCCAAAAAACAATGCAGTGTTATTCTGTTTTTGCCATCTCATCTCATCATCTCTAGCCGCTTTATCCTGTTCTACAGGGTCGCAGGCAAGCTGGAGCCTATCCCAGCTGACTACGGGCGAAAGGCGGGGTACACCCTGGACAAGTCGCCAGGTCATCGCAGGGCTGACACATAGACACAGACAACCATTCACACTCACATTCACACCTACGGTCAATTTTTAGAGTCACCAGTTAACCTAACCTGCATGTCTTTGGACTGTGGGGGAAACCGGAGCACCCAGAGGAAACCCACGTGGACACGGGGAGAACATGCGAACTCCGCACAGAAAGGCCCTCGTCAGCCATGGGGCTCGAACCCGGACCTTCTTGCTGTGAGGCAACAGCGCTAACCACTACACCACCGTGCCGCCTGTTTTTGCCATGTAAATTTAAAAAAAAGCTAAACTGATACCTTCTAACTGATAACTTAGTTTAACCGTTCTTAACATATTGATTACTTCAGTTGTAAAATAGGGCTATTTACTGTATTTTACTATTTACTGTTTGATGATTTCAAATAAATTAGGAAGGCAAGACATTCCACAAATTAACTTTTGATGAGGGACATCTGTTAAATGAAAAGAATTCCAGGTGACTACCTCATGAAGCTGGTTAAAGGGCATATCGCGGGTAAATTCAGTAGCAAGATCAATGTAATTCTCCTATTTTATATTAAACTTTGGTCAAATATCTGTCGCATTTTGCATTTTGTGCAATTTTTTTTACCTTGAGCAATACCAGAAATATTCAGTTGAAATCAAGCCATATGAGGCAAATTGGTCCGCCTCCGAAAAAACTTGGCATTTGGATTTCCCAGCAAACGTTGATTTTTGTGACGTCACGTGCGGGACACCTCCCTCTGAATCCTACATTAGCGCTGGTTTGTTTATGAGGAAACGACCTGGTGGTTTTCTGCAAATTTCTTCAACGTTATCAAGTAATTATTAAAATGGTTAACAGATGTATCGTGGGAGGGTGTAACAACACCAATCATGATGGGATTAGTACTCATCATTTTCCAAAAGACCAGACAATGAGAGAGAAATGGGAGCGCTTTGTGCGAGGCACCCAGAAGCAGACGATGACCAACAGACCCGAGGACCAACAAAATCGGCGATTCACAAGTTGACTGTTGCCAGGGTAAGAAATAAGAGAGCCTATAGACCCTTTTCAGTCACGTGACCTTCGTAAACGCGACCGCCATTTTGGACATGTAGTGGACTTCGGCTCGAATCGGTTTGAATGCGAGGAAGGCGACAAACGAAAAACATAAAAGAAAAAGGAGCGAGATGCAGAAAACACCTTCACTATCCAGCGACATAGGGCATTTACAGGGCGAGCAGAGGGAGAGGTATTTGCAAAAATTGAGGTTAGCAGGCTTAGAGAACGACGTTTACCTGCTTCCACCAGGATTGTTCACTGAAGTACGGAAGTACACGAAGCCCTCGTCTTTACCTGACTTCGGCCCACATGATCTGTATACCTATGTCATTAAAAACCCATCGCCATACACAGGTATTGATCTGAAAGCATATAAGAGTTTGGATGCCTACAAATATTTTGTGTCAGGCTGGGTAACATGCCTACATCAGTGGGTCGTCCCTGGAGCCGGTGGTCGCCATCTTATTACAGCTAAGGTTTGTTCACATTTTCATTTATTTTCGGTCCTCAGGATAAACAAAATGTTATTAAATGTCATTGAAATAACTTCTTAGTCTGTTGAGACATGGCCCATTATAAATTTGCTGTTACTAGGCAATGACCAAGAACTGATTAGGGTTGGTGTCTGTGTTGTAGCAGTGTACTAGCAGCTAGCTGTTAGCACTAGCTAATGTCAACAATATCGTAGCTAGTATGTTACTGTAGCAATGTTTATGTTCAGTCATTTGGATGACTGTTAAAACTTTTCAGTTTCAAGTTTTTCCTTTACTGTATTTACTAGTTTACTGTAATTATGATCTGGCAGCTATTTACACCGGATCCAGTGTAAATAGCTGCCGGAGCCAACGTCCGAGGTTCCGGAGTGCGCTCCGGCTTGCTCCCCCTCAAATTAAGCCCTGTACAGATAAATAGCTGCCGGAGCCAACGTCCGAGGTTCTGGAGCGCGCTCCGGCTTGCTCCCCCTCAAATTAAGCCCTGAGGGCTTAATTTGAGGGGGAGCAAGCCGGAGCGCGCTCCGGAACCTTGGACGTTAGCTCCGGCAGCTATTTACACCGGATCCAGTGTAAATAGCTGCCGGAGCTAACGTCCAAGGTTCCGGAGCGCGCTCCGGCTTGCTCCCCCTCAAATTAAGCCCTCAGGGCTTAATTTGAGGGGGAGCAAGCCGGAGCGCGCTCCAGAACCTCGGACGTTGGCTCCGGCAGCTATTTATCTGTACAGGGCTTAATTTGAGGGGGAGCAAGCCGGAGCGCGCTCCAGAACCTCGGACGTTGGCTCCGGCAGCTATTTATCTGTACAGGGCTTAATTTGAGGGGGAGCAAGCCGGAGCGCACTCCGGAACCTCGGACGTTGGCTCCGGCAGCTATTTACACTGGATCCGGTGTAAATAGCTGCCAGATCATAATTACAGTAAACTAGTAAATACAGTAAAGGAAAAACTTGAGACTGAAAGGTTTTAACAGTCATCCAAATGACTGAACGTAAACATTGCTACAGTAACATACTAGCTACTATGTTGTTGACATTAGCTAGTCAACAATAGCTACTACAGAAGAACAAAGAGGTTACAATGGGTTATTTTAACCTATTTGGTTACACACTCGCCGCCACAGAATGTTAACAGCAATGTAATGCCTTTTCTGGCTAATTTTATTCGTCTTACCTCCAACAAAGTGGTCACTACACAAGCGTTGGTATGCCGAGGGCTGCCAATCTTTCCTGTTAATGGCCGCTATCCATCTTCTCCATCGGGATCCGATAAAATGATAAACCTTGCCTTGTTTGTTGATGGTTACTACATCCAGGTGCACAACAATAAAGTGGCATGATGGAAGTCTTGCTGAAAGTAAAAACTTTCTTTGCTGCCGTTCCTCAGTGTTGGCTGTGGTAAACTACTGGTAGTACATGTCCAAAATGGCGGCCGTGTTTGTCGTGACGTCACGTGAAAAGGGTCTATACTCTAAATTAGTTGTTCCTGTGGTACACGGATAATGTTATTTATTGACACACACACACAAGTAAACAACGCGAAAGCACTGGGCGATAATACACTTACTTAGATTAGATTAGATAGAACTTTATTGATCCCTTTGGGAGGGTTTCCTCAGGGAAATTAAAAAGATACCATCCACAGCCTGGTAAAAAGCAGCCAAAGTATCTAATGGCCCTTTTCCACTACCCTTTTTCAGCTCACTTCAGCTCGCTTCAGCTCACTTCAGCCCGACACGGCTCGCGTTTCGACTACCAAAAACCAGCACGACTCAGCTCGTTTCAGCCCTGCTTAGCCCCTAAAACTCGCACCGTTTTGGAGTGGGGCTGAAGCGAGCCAAACCGTGCCGACTGAGGCTGGGGGCGTGAGCAGACACTCCCCTGTGCACTGATTGGTGAGGAGGAGTGTCCTCACATGCCCACACACGCCCCGCGAGCGCGCTGGGATCTGTAAACACCGCAAACCCGGAAGGAGAATAATTATGAATTACGAGAATTTCTGAAGCCTTATGCGCCTCGCCTCATCTATACGCTCTTGCCAGTATCTGTCCGCGTTGTCGGTGACAACAAGCCACAGCACCAAGACCAGCAACACTAACGACTCCATGTCCTCCATGTTTATTGTTTACTATTCGGGTCGTGAGACTACCGCTTAAAAGCTCACTGATGTCACTGTTTGCGCCGCCTAACGACATCACGTGACATCCACCCACTTTCGCTAACTCCACCCAATGTGTCCACCCACTTCCAGCCAGCACGGTTCAGCGCGGTTGTAGTCGAAATGCAACTCCAACAGCCCCGTTCAGCCCGACTCAGCTCGACTCGGCACGGCACGGCTCAGCCGCGTTTGTAGTGGAAAAGCGGCATAAGTAGCCTTGCTGTGACAGAGTGAATCCCCAGTGGCTGCGTTTGCCCTCGGAGGGATGTAAACACAGATGGTGACGCTAGCAGTCCATGTTAGCATCCGGTACAAGGTGTAGTAGCCATGTCTCCATAAAAATAAATAAGCTGCTCTCCCGGTAAATCCGCTGGTTGTTCAGTGTGGATAACTTGTCGACCTTATTCGGCAGCGAGTTCAAATTCCCCATGATAATGGAGGGAATGGATGGTTTATAGCACTGCTAGCCTAGCCTTTAACTTAGCCCCAGCTTTGCAGCCCCTGGGTTTCCTCCTCAGCTCGGCCGGGATTAGGGTGTCGTATCCCGGCTCATCCCATTGTTTTCAGGGCCAGCAGCTCCTCTCTTGAATAAGCGAGAAAACTGGCTCCTGGTTACATGTTAAAGTTAAAAATATCCATGGGATATGAAGAAAAACACACTATGTCTTCAAAAGAAGAGCAGAAAAGTAAAAAGGTGGAAAAAAGAGGTTTAAAGAGCTAAAAGCTACAGAGCTACTGGAGAGGCAGCCATTTCACACAGTGCCCAAGGTCACATTTTCTTTACATTTTACTTCACATGTATCAAGGGATATGCGTGTCAGGGCTTAAGATTTTGGGACCTGTCAAACATATTAAATGTATATACAACCCTGCTTAGCCGATTCCATGTGTGTAGCTGATGAAATCTTTCTCCTACAGTAGCCAGTACTCTTCAAAATGAAGAAATATATCAATGCATAATAGTGATTAGAAAAAATATGATTTATGTAACAATAGATAGATGAGGGACGGCACTGTGGTGTAGTGGTTAGCGCTGTCGCCTCACAGCAAGAAGGTCCTGGGTTCGAGCCCCGGGGCCAGCGAGGGCCTTTCTGTGCGGAGTTTGCATGTTCTCCCCGTGTCTGCGTGGGTTTCCTCCGGGTGCTCCGGTTTCCCCCACAGTCCAAAGACATGCAGGTTAGGTTAACTGGTGACTCTAAATTGACCGTAGGTGTGAATGTGAGTGTGAATGGTTGTCTGTGTCTATGTGTCAGCCCTGTGATGACCTGGCGACTTGTCCAGGGTGTACCCCGCCTTTCGCCCATAGTCAGCTGGGATAGGCTCCAGCTTGCCTGCAACCCTGTAGAAGGATAAAGCGGCTAGAGATAATGAGATGAGATAGATAGATGAGCATTGATACATGAATCCATGGGTTTAGAAGCTCAAGCGACAATTCCATATTTCAATGCAAAATTGCAAGCTGCTAAACTTCGTCTATACAGACTGTGCACTGAACCCATGCAAGCTCTCTCAGCCTGCTGGCGGATCCGCACGTGACGTCACGAATCTGGCTCCAGACTCCCTTGGGATTTTTCCAGAGGCGTTTTTTAATTTTATTTTTTTTCTGCTGTAGACAGATGGCCTTGTGCAAAATTACCCTTCTGGATGAGTGTGTAAAGGGACATACTTTCATATAAAAAAACAAAACAAGAAATTGGTCCAGAACATGCCCTTTAAGGTAATGCCAGTAGTGTGCGAAGCTTCATCAAGATAAACGGTGGCTACTTTGAAGAATCTAAAATATGAAATATACAGGGTTTTTTATTTTTTACATTTTTTGCTTCCCACATAATTCAACATATGTTCCAAATGTTATTTCATAGTTTTTATGTCTTCAGAATTGTTCTACAATGTAGAAAATGGTCAAAATACAGAAAAAACAAACAAAAAACAACAACAATGAATGAGTAGGAGTATCCAAACCTTTGACTTATACTGTACATTCAATATAATTGTAAGGACAATAACATTCTGTACATGATGTCCATGTCAGAAAGCAAAATAAACTCTTAGCCTAAAGGTCAGGAACAATCCTAGGAGACCTTGTAAAATGATTTACAAATCCCATTTCCAAAAAAAGTTGGGATATTTTCTACGGAGCCGTAGAGGGGACATGGTGAATAAAAAAATAACAAAGCGTGGGAACGACTTATAAGGCGTGTGCAAGAGATATTAATGCGTGCGCACGAGTTATAACCCGTGCGCACGCTTTGCGTTAAGGCGTGCGCTCGGGTAGTTAAAAGTGAGGGGACGAGTTACAAATCGTTCCCTCGCTTTCATTAAGGCGTGTGCACGAGATATTAAATCGTTCCCTCGCTTTCATTAAGGCGTGAGCACGAGATATTAATACGTGTGCTCGAGTTATAAAGGCGTGCGCACGGGTTATTAAAAAGTGAGGGAACGTCTTAAAACGCGTTCCCTCGGTTTATATCCAAGGCGTGGAAATGATATCCTATGTCGTTCCCTCGACTTATTAAAATATTCCCACAATATCCTTGTTTTCGTTGATCTCGTTGCCTACACACACACGTACACACAGGCTGTAGGTCACCATGGTAGCTCCGGAAATACTAGACGCTATTTTATTATATTTTAATACTGGACTCAGATACACAGAAATCCTCGATGCACTTGCATCCCAATATGGCTTTATTATCAGAGGTGTCACGAAGTACAAATACTTCGTTACTTTACTTAAGTAGAAATTTTGATACTTTCTACTTTACTGGAGTAATAATTTTTCAACCTACTTTTTATCTCTACTCGTTACATTTTCAAGCATTTACTTTTACTTCGTTACGTTTATAATAGTCTCGTTACTTGCATTTCATTGCGCCAATCTTTATATTACTTATATTATTTTGTCCACCTAATAAACTGCCACTCAGGGCACTCCAAGCACACAGCAATCAGAGCTCTGACTTCAACACCGTTAGTAAATTGCGGGCTCTCGTTCGTTTGTCAGGAGTGGAATCCCCCCCACGAACCATGCGGCATTCTCTTTTCTGAGTCAGGTTAAGTTTACAAACGCAGTTATGGTATCTTGGTGGGGGTTAGTGAGTAAAGTGACAGGTCTTAGCTTAGTAAACGTTATATTAGCTTGTAGTGTGTCGGCATTCCAGCGGCCGCCCTTTCTCTCCTCGCCTGTGTTCAGCCTCGCATTGCTGGAACACAAACATTCTGTTGACTTCTCTCGGTGAGCCAGTAACTAGTAGGGATGAGAAAGTGTTTTTCTTGCATTTTAACTGGAATCTGCTGCCTCTACTGCACGTCCCATATGAAAAAGAAAAAAACTGTAATTTTACAGTAGTGTTAGTGTAGTATTCATTCATTCATTCATTCATTCATAGCATTCAAATACTGTATTATTACTGCCGTTTAGACAGTGAATGCAATGCAACTTTGGACACAAAATGATTGCCAGCATACTGCAAAAATATTGCGTTATACAATATTTTGGACATTACAATGCTGCAATCTTTTCAAATAAATCGTATTACTTTAGTTGTTTTTTCCATCTGTGTGGATCAGTAGGATGGGGTGATGTGGTCGAGACATGTTTGTCTCTAGGTATGCCTAGAGGGCATACCTAACAACATGTTTTCTCCCCCCCCCCCCCCCCCCCCCCATCTGTCCCTCTGAGTTACATGTTGATCCTGGGATTGAGATGCTGGCCTCTTCTGCCCCTCGGACCTACTTGATCCATCCTGGTGCCCTGTGTCTGGTCGGAGTTTTATCGCCCCACTCCTGTGAAGGACGGCCCCATGAGGACAGTTGAGGGTTATACCTGTTAAAACTGTTAATATTATAGTCAGGCTGTCTGTTGTTGCCCAAATGAGGATGGGTTCCCTTTTGAGTCTGGTTCCTCTCGAGGTTTCTTCCTCATGTCGTCTGAGGGAGTTTTTCCTTGCCACCGTCGCCACAGGCTTGCTCATTGGGGATAGATTAGGGATAAAATTAGCTCATGTTTTAAGTCGTTCAAATTCTGTAAAGCTGCTTTGCGACAATGTTTATTGTTAAAAGCGCTGTACAAATAAACTTGATTTGACTTGATTTGATGTTTGTGTGTGTGTGTGTGTGTGTGTGTGTGTGTGTGTGTGTGTGTGTGTTTTAATATATACATTTTCAATAAAAATGTATTGATAACTTGCTTCTGAGGTATGAAGTTTTACACCATTACAACACTTACAGACAACAAGTCATTATTACTTGTGCTCCATGAAACACATTTTAATGGGTCAGGAGAATGTACTGTATGTGGACTTCTAGGCTGCGCCTTTGTCCTTAATAGCATTTTTTCCTCTTTCATTACTTTTACTTTTGTACTTTAAAGTAGTTTAGAAATCAGTATACTTTTTACTTTTACTTGAGTAAAAAGCTTCAGTTGATACTTTTACTTCATGAAAAGTATTTCTAAACCATAGTATCTATACTTCTATTTGAGTAATAAATGGTAATACTTTTGACACCTCTGTTTATTATAAGTCTGAGACACCTCAAGAGAGTTCTGAGAGACAATGGGCTTCGCCGTCGTAGTTTTTCTGACCTAGGAAAGACTATAGATTTCATCATCAGCCAACTAAATAGCCCAGGTCGCCTCCACGGGTACCGCTGGATGCACGCAAAGTGCCTGGAACATGGTATTCAGGAAAAAACAGAGGATGTACGGATTTTGGGGAAATTTTTAACTGTGTTGATAGTGCTGTTTTTAAAGTTGATGATTATGTTGTTCCTGATGACATTATGGTTATTAGACCAGATGAGGTGTGTGATGCCATTGGTAAGCTGGCAGTAAATAAAGCCAGTGGCCCTGATCAAATCTCTGCAGAGCATCTGAAGTATGCGAGCTACAGACTTTCTGTGTTGCTGGCTTTGTGTTTTTCTGGCCTGTTGGCACATGGTGTATTACCAGACTCCCTTTTATCTGTATTATTGGTTCCAGTCATTAAAGATAAAATTTGTAAAGCATCTAACTCGGGCAATTATAGGCCTATTGCACTTGCAAGCATTATCTCCAAAGTTTTGGAGCGGATTATTTTGGATAGGCTCCAAGGATATGTGATGACAACTGACAATCAGTTTGGTTTTAAGCATAAACATGGAACAGACTTGTGTATATATGCATTGAAAGAGCTTATATCAAAGTATACGAAAAAGAACTCTACCATATTTATGTGTTTTTTAGACGCATCTAAGGCGTTTGACCGTGTTAATCACGGGAAATTATTTTTAAAATTATATGAACGAGGGGTTCCTTTATATTTGATCCGCATCTTGCAGTACTGGTATTCTCATCAAACCATGCAGGTCAAATGGGGTGAGGCCTCCTCTAGTTATTTTTTTGTTTCCAACGGGGTCAGACAAGGTGGTATTCTCTCTCCTTTTCTTTTTAATTTTTATATGGACGAGCTGTCTATGAAGTTAAAAGACTGTAAGACTGGATGTATGATTGGGGATAAGGTTGTCAATCATTTATTATATGCTGATGACTTAGTTGTGTTGTCTCCTTATAGTGCTGGTCTGCAGCAACTGCTTAGAGTCTGTTCAGATTATGGCATAGAGTATGACATCAAATACAACCCAAAAAAGAGTGTTATAATGATTGCTAGGGCTAAGGAGGATAAAAAGTTACATTTTCCTTCTTTTTTTCTAAATGACAGTGAGCTGACAGTTGTTACGAAAACAAAATATTTGGGACATCTACTAAGGAATGATTTAAGTGATGATGATGATATCCAGCGCCAGTGCTACAAATTGTATGCTCAAGCGAATATGCTGGCACGAAAGTTCTATATGTGTACGTATGAAGTCAAAACATGTCTTTTTAGAACTTATTGTACATCACTGTATACAGCTCAGCTTTGGTATAATTATAGCAAAGCAAAGATAAATAAGATTAAGGTGGCTTATAATGATGCACTGAGAATATTGCTTAAAGCCCCGAGGTGGGAAAGTGCAAGTGCTTTGTTTGTAAATGCTAAGGTTCCTACATTTCAGGCTCTGATGAGGAAACTTATGCACAAATTTATGTGTAGGTTATATGAATCTAGAAATGTTATCATCATGAGTTTGTGTAATATAAAGGAGAGTGATATTTTATATATTTCTGACATGTGGAAACATTGGAAAAGCCAACTTTATGTTGGCCTATCTTAAATGTTTTTTTTTTTTTTTTTTTTTTTTTTTTTGTAAGTGTGTATTTTTATATGTATTATTTGGACCTTTGAGTCTGTAACAATAAAGTGTATATATCCTTCAACTACTGGACCCAGAGAGTGTTGCGCTACGCCGTCGTCGTACACTTCAGCGCAGACAGTACTTTTCCAAAGGACCCAATTTCATTTGGCATGTCGATTCTTATGACAAACTAAAACCGTTCGGAATCTGCATAGACGGGTTTTCCCGTAGGATCGTCTGGCTGAAAGCCGCACACACAAGTAGTAACCCGCGAGTGATTGGCAGTTACTATGTGGATGCAGTGGAGAGGTTAGGTGGATGCCCGAGAATCGTACGAATTGATTTTGGAACTGAGAATGTGACTGTGCGAGACATCCAGAAGTTCTTCAGCTCTCTGAAGAACTCGATCCAGTATTCAGCCCCTTGTCTACGCAACTGGCCCCACCAAGATTCAATACGCTGATTTGCAGTGCTGGCCCCGGAGATGTAGCTTCGGTCCCCTGCCCTGTCGTCTTCTCCGTCACGCCTGAAGAACTTCTGGATGTCTCGCACAGTCACATTCTCAGTTCCAAAATCAGTTCGTACGATTCTCGGGCATCCACCTAACCTCTCCACTGCATCCACATAGTAACTGCCAATCACTCGCGGGTTACTACTTGTGTGTGTGGCTTTCAGCCAGACGATCCTACGGGAAAACCCGTCTATGCATCCGTTTATGCAGATTCCGAACGGTTTTAGTTTGTCATAAGAATCGACATGCCAAATGAAATTGGGTCCTTTGGAAAAGTACTGTCTGCGCTGAAGTGTACGACGACGGCGTGGCGCAACACTCTCTGGGTCCAGTAGTTGAAGGATAATCCGTACATCCTCTGTTTTTTCCTGAATACCATGTTCCAGGCACTTTGCGTGCATCCAGCGGTACCCGTGGAGGCGACCTGGGCTATCTATAGTCGTTCCTAGGTCAGAAAAACTACGACAGCGAAGCCCATTCTGTTAGGGTTTTGCTGGGATTCGAACCTGGTTCGTTGGTGTGATGATCCAGCAAACCCCCACTAGGCCACCAGGGGAATGACTCAAATGCAGAGGCGTGAGGCGGAAGTAGAAAAAGTAACAAAAGGTTTATTTATACTATGTATACTATATACAATCCAAGGCAAAACAAAAAAAACAAACAAACAAACAAAAAAAAAACAAAGAGTATAATTCAAAAAGAAAAAGGCAAAAATGCAAAAGCTCAGAAGATCCACAAAACACAGTACAAAGGAAACTGGAGATAAACATAACAGCACAAAGACTCCGTGACAAGAGGACTGAACTCAGGGGTATAAATACACAAACTAATTAAGGACACAGGTGAAGATAATTAGGACTAACCGGCAATTAACAAAAAAAAAACACAAAACACAGGAACAGTGGCGGCCTCTAGAGGCCAAAATAAACATGACATGAAAAGGAAATAACAGCGGCCTCTAGAGGCCAAAACAGTCCAAGTCCTAACAGGACCCCCCCCTCTAGGAGCGTCTCCTGACGTTCCCAGGGCGATCCGGATGGGCCGAATGGAAGTCCCGACACAGTTCTTTATCCAGGACATCCCGAGCAGGAACCCAGCAGCGCTCCTCAGGACCATAGCCCTCCCAGTCCACCAGATATTGCAACCCGCCGCGGACCCGGCGGGAGTCAAGCAGGCGATGCACAGTGAACACAGTCTGCCCCTGGAAGATGCGGGGGGGTGGGGGGTTCCTAGGGGCAGGGGCATACGTAGACGTCAGTACAGGCCGCAACAGGGAAACATGGAAAGTGGGGTTGATCCTCAGAGTCCGGGGCAACTGGAGCCGGTAGGAGACAGGGTTCACCCTGCGCACCACCTTGAAGGGGCCAATGTAGCGAGGAGCAAGCTTGCGGTTCTCCACCCGCAGCGGAAGGTCCTTAGTGGACAGCCAAACCCGCTGCCCAGGGCGGAAAGTGTGTGCAGGTCTTCTATGGCGGTTGGCCTGAGTCTGGTTGGTTCTGGAGGTCTGTATGAGGGTCTTCCTGACCTTGCTCCAGGTCTTGCGACACCATCTCACATATTGGTTGACCGAGGGCACCCCTGCGTCCTCCTCCTGGTCCGGGAACAGAGGTGGCTGGAACCCGAATTGGCACTGGAATGGCGACAGCTTGGTGGCCGATGACTGCAGGGTGTTGTGGGCGTACTCTGCCCATGGCAGCCAGGTGCTCCACGATGTCGGGTTATCCATAGCCAGGCCTCGCAGGGTGGTTTCCAGGTCCTGGTTGAGCCTCTCCGTCTGACCATTGGACTGTGGGTGAAACCCAGAGGAGAGGCTGGCAGTGGCTCCGATGACCTTGCAGAACCCGTGCCACACTCGGGAGGAGAACTGGGGCCCTCGGTCTGAGACGATGTCCTGTGGAAGACCAAAGACTCGGAAGACATGATTAAATATAAGTTTCACTGTTTCAAGAGCAGAGGGGAGTTTGCACAGAGGTATGAAGCGGCAGGCCTTGGAGAATCTGTCAACAATGACCAAAATGACCATGTTACCTTGTGACTCAGGGAGACCCGTGATGAAGTCGACTGCCACGTGGGACCAGGGATGCCGGGGAATGGTCAGAGGATGCAGGAGACCCTGGGGACGCTGTCGTGGGTTCTTGGTTCTGGTGCAAACCTCACAGGACAGGACAAATGACCTTACTTCCTGCTCCATGTTAGGCCACCAGAAGCGTCTTTTCAGGAAGTCCAGGGTCCTCCGAGCTCCCGGGTGGGCGGTGAGAGGGGAAGAGTGACCCCACTGGAGAACCTTGGCCCGGGCCTGATGTGGGACGTACAAGAGGCCCGGTGGCCCCGTCCCAGGACCGGGGTCCTGGCGTTGGGCTCGTTGGACAGCCTCCTCAATACCCCAGCGGACAGGGGCAACAATCCGGGACACCGGGATAATAGGCCCGACTTCATTCTCCCTGTTAGTGGCAGAGAACAGCCTGGACAGTGCGTCAGGTTTGGTGTTCTTGGAGCCGGGACGGTACGAGAGGGTGAAGTCAAACCGACTGAAAAACAGGGCCCACCTAGCCTGTCGAGGGTTCAGTCTCTTGGCTTGCTGGAGGTACTCCAGGTTCTTGTGGTCAGTCCAAACTAGGAATGGATGTTGCGCTCCCTCCAGCCAGTGCCTCCACTCCTCAAGGGCCAGTTTGACCGCTAGCAGTTCTCGATCCCCCACATCGTACCGGGACTCCGCAGGACTCAGGCGGTGGGAGAAGTAAGCGCAGGGGTGCAGCTTTCCTTCCGAATGTTGAGAGAGAACCGCGCCGACACCACTGTCCGAGGCGTCCACCTCCACGATGAATGGTTGGGAGGTGTCTGGGAGGACCAGAATGGGTGCCGTGCAGAAGCGGGCCTTGAGGTCTTTGAACACCTTTTCTGCCTGAGGAGACCAGCCATAAGATCCACCTGTCCCTTTGGTGAGGTCTGACATGGGTGCTGCCGCAGAACTGAAGTTCCTGATGAACTTGCGGTAGAAGTTAGCGAATCCTAAGAACCGCTGAACCTCCTTAACGGACTTGGGAGTAGGCCAGTCCCGGACGGCCAGGGTCTTGGCAGGGTCCATTTGGAGTTGGCCTGTCCGTACAATAAATCCCAGAAAGGAGACTTCGGGAACATGAAATTCGCATTTCTGGGCCTTGGCGAACAGATTGTTCTGTAGCAGCCTCTGGAGAACCTGGCGGACATGGTGGCGGTGCTCCTGCACGGTCTTGGAAAAGATAAGGATGTCATCGAGGTAGACAAAGACGTACAGGTTAATCATGTCCCTTAAGACGTCGTTGATTAGGGCCTGAAAAACAGCTGGTGCGTTGGTGAGTCCGAAGGGCATCACCTGGTATTCGTAGTGCCCAGACGGGGTGTTAAAGGCAGTCTTCCACTCGTCTCCCTGTCGGATACGGATGAGGTGGTATGCGTTCCATAGGTCCAACTTGGTGAAGATGGTGGCGCCTTGGAGCAGGTCGAAAGCAGTGGACATCAGCGGAAGGGGATATCGGTTGCGCACAGTGATCTTGTTCAGGCCCCTGTAGTCAATACATGGTCGAAGCCCCCCATCCTTCTTGCCGACAAAGAAGAAGCTGGCACCAGCAGGTGAGGTGGAGGGTCGAATGAACCCAGAGACCAGGGCGTCTTTGAGGTATTCCTCCATAGCCTTGCGTTCTGGCTGAGAGAGGGAAAACAATCTGCCACGAGGAGGGGTAGTCCCAGGGAGCAAGTCGATGGCACAGTCGTAGGCCCGGTGCGGAGGAAGAACGGCGGCCCTGCTCTTGCTGAATACCTCCTTGAGATCCCAGTACTCTGTGGAAACTTGAGATAACTCGGTGAGATCAGGGGGCTCGGCAGGAGACACAGGAGAGCTAGAGAGCAGACAAGAGGCATGGCATGCAGGGCCCCATTCCACAACCTGGCTTGTTACCCAGTCTATGCGAGGGTTGTGGCGAGTAAGCCAAGGAAGGCCTAGAATAACTGGGAACTCAGGTGAAGGAATCAGGTGCAGGGATATTTTTTCCTTGTGACCTTGAGACTGGAGGAAGACTGGAGAAGTAACTTGAGTGACTCTTCCATCACCTAACGCTTGGCCATCGAGGGCAGACACAGACAGAGGGACTTCAAGAGGTGCAGTAGGTATATTGATGCTTTGGGCGAAGTGAATATCCATAAAGTTCCCAGCCGCCCCTGAGTCTATCAAAGCTTGACAAGAGTGGACAGACTCACCCCAGGAAATGGAGACCGGGATGTAGATTCCTTGGCCAGGGAGTCCGGGAGAGAGGGTAGGCCCCGTCACAACCCTCCCTCGGCTGGACGGGGCGGTCCTTTTCCCAAGAGTTCGGGACATGATGCTCGGAAGTGACCAGGTTTGCCACAGTAGATGCAGCACTTGTCCCTCCTTCTGCGCTCCCTCTCAGATGCGGAGAGGCGAGTACGACCCACTTGCATGGGTTCTGGACAGTCACTGAAGGAGGTAGACGGTCTCCAGGTAGAGGTAGGGAGGCTGGGGGGGCTCAAGGCTTGGTGGCGTTCTCTCATCCTGTTGTCCAGACGAATAGCATGTGAGATGAGGGTTTCGAGGTCACTTGGGCATCCAATAGAGGCCAGACCGTCCTTGATGGGGTCAGACAGACCATGGTGGAAGGCTGACACCAGGGCAGTCTCGTTCCATCCACTTACTGCTGCGAGTGTTCGGAACGAGATGGCGTAATCTGCGACGCTTCCTCCTTGCCGGATGGACATGAGCTTTCGGGCTGCGTCGGTACTGATGTCTGCCTGATCGAAGACCCGAAGCATCTCTTCAGAAAACAGCTGGAAATCAAAGCACTCAGGTCCCTGTCTTTGCCAGATAGCAGTAGCCCAGGCTCGCGCCTTACCAGCTAATAAGGTGATCACAAAGGCAATCTTGTGGCGATCCGTAGTGTAGGTGGTAGGCTGAAGCTCAAAGGTGAGTTGACACTGGGTAAGGAACTCTCGGCACTCACTGTGCTTGCCGTCATACCTCTGTGGTGCAGGAAGGCTGGGTTCGCGAGGTGAAGAAGGCAGCATGGCAGGAGGCACTGGAGCAGGAGTGGGAGCTGGATCAGGAGCAGGAGATGCAGGCAGAGATGTCAGCTGTGCCAGGGTTTTCCCAATTTGCTGAAGCAGTTCCTCGTGGCGAGCAAGGGCCTCACGTTGGCTGGTGAGCGTACGTCCATGAGCGTCCATGGTCGCTCCGAAGCGTGTCAAAGCTGCCATAATTCCCTGAAGGTTGGCCGGGTAGACAGTTGAAGCAGCCTCTGCTGAGTCGGTCATGACGGAGTCTTTCTGTTAGGGTTTTGCTGGGATTCGAACCTGTTTCGTTGGTGTGATGATCCAGCAAACCCCCACTAGGCCACCAGGGGAATGACTCAAATGCAGAGGCGTGAGGCGGAAGTAGAAAAAGTAACAAAAGGTTTATTTATACTATGTATACTATATACAATCCAAGGCAAAACAAAAAAAAACCAAACAAACAAACAAAAAAAAAAAACAAAGAGTATAATTCAAAAAGAAAAAGGCAAAAATGCAAAAGCTCAGAAGATCCACAAAACACAGTACAAAGGAAACTGGAGATAAACATAACAGCACAAAGACTCCGTGACAAGAGGACTGAACTCAGGGGTATAAATAGACAAACTAATTAAGGACACAGGTGAAGATAATTAGGACTAACCGGCAATTAACAAAAAAAAACACAAAACACAGGAACAGTGGCGGCCTCTAGAGGCCAAAATAAACATGACATGAAAAGGAAATAACAGCGGCCTCTAGAGGCCAAAACAGTCCAAGTCCTAACACATTCTCTCTCAGAACTCTCTTGAGGTGTCTCAGACTTATAATAAAGCCATATTGGGATGCAAGTGCATCGAGGATTTCTGTGTATCTGAGTCCAGTATTAAAATATAATAAAATAGCGTCTAGTATTTCCGGAGCTACCATGGTGACCTACAGCCTGTGTGTACGTGTGTGTGTGTGTGTAGGCAACGAGATCAACGAAAACAAGGATATTGTGGGAATATTTTAATAAGTCGAGGGAACGACATAGGATATCATTCCCACGCCTTGGATATAAACCGAGGGAACGCGTTTTAAGACGTTCCCTCACTTTTTAATAACCCGTGCGCACGCCTTTATAACTCGAGCGCACGTATTAATATCTCGTGCTTACGCCTTAATGAAAGCGAGGGAACGATTTAATATCTCGTGCACACGCCTTAATGAAAGCGAGGGAACGATTTGTAACTCGTCCCCTCACTTTTAACTACCCGAGCGCACGCCTTAACGCAAAGCGTGCGCACGGGTTATAACTCGTGCGCGCGCATTAATATCTCGTGCACACGCCTTATAAGTCGTTCCCACGCTTTGTTATTTTGTTAATTCACATGAATCTTTATTTAACTGACAAAAGTACAAAGAAAATATTTTTCAATAGTTGTACTGACTAACTTTATTGTATTTTGTAAATATAAACGAAGTTAGAATTTGATGCTTGCAACACACTCAAAAAAGTTGAGACAGAGGCATTATTATTATGTGTCATCACCTTTCCTTTTAATAACACTTTTTAATCGTATGGGATCTGAGGATACTAATTGTTGCAGTTTTGTAATTGGGACTTCAATCCATTCTCGCTTGATACAAGACGTAAGCTGCTTAACACTCTGGGCTCACCACTGTCTGATTCTCCTCTTCATGGTGCACCATGCAATCTCAATAGTAGAAAGATCTGCACTGGCAGGCCAGTCAAGCGCATGCATTCTGTGTCTACAAAGCCAAGCTGTTGTAGCCCTTGCAGAATGAAGCCTGGAATTGTCTTGCTGAAATTAGCATGGACTTCCCAGGAAGAGACGGTGCCTTGATGGCAATGTATGTCTCTCTAAAATCCCAATATACGCCTCCATGTCAATGGTGCCTTCACACACATGCAACTCACCCATGCTGTGGGCACTGATGCCCCCCATACCATCACAGATGCTGGCTTTTGCCCCTTTCTCTGATAACAAACTGGATGGTTGTTCACCATTAGCACTGAGAACTCGATTTCTGTCTTTCTTGAAAACAAGCTGAAATGTAGAATCATCTGACCACAGCATATGCTTCTACTCTGTTTCAGTCCATCTGAGATGAGTTTGGACCCAGAGAAATTGGCAGCATTTCTGCATAGAATTGATGAATGGCCTCCTTGCATAATACAGTTTCAAGTTGCGTTTCTGGTTGCAGTGGCAGACTGTGTTAAGTGACAATGGTTTTCCAAAGTACTCCTGAGCCCATGTGGCTATATTTGTCACATTAGCATGACGGTTTCTCAGGCAGTGCCAACTGAGGGCTTGACGGTCACATACATTCAACAGTGGCTTCCGACCTTGCCCTTTATACACTGAGATGTCCCCGAATCCCCTGAATCTTTTCACAGTATTATGTACAGTAGATTTTGAAAGATCTAAATTCTCTGCAATCTCACACTAAGAAATGTTCTTTTTGTTTTGACTAAGAATTCTCTCATGGATTTTGGCAAAAAGGAGTGATCCACAACCCATCCTTCCTTGCAAAGATTGAGCCTTGGGTGCATACTCCTTTGATACCCAATCATGATACCCAGGGCCGCTGACAGCTTTGGCTGGGCCCGGGACAAAATGCTCTGAATGGGCCCCCCCAGGCCAACCCACACACACACCCACCTCTCTTATCCCAGTCTCTACTCACTCCAACCCTTAAATGACAGGTATTCAAAAAGGTATTCCTAAACTCGTGGATAGTCTACTATAATCACGCGATTGGGGTGCTCTTGAAGGAGCAGCGATGGACGGGGGATTTCGGGCAGGGCTGGGGCGAACATAGTATACTGTGCGTGTGTACTGTCCAGTGTGAAAAGCAGAGAAGAACACTCCGCTCGAGAAACGGCGGGATATGATTGCGGGCTAATGTGAATATTCTTAGCTTCAATCAGATATATGAAACACAATGTTATTAAGCCGTTGTGGTTATGAAATGATTCAATGCCCTGTGTGTTTGATATGGTGTTCAGTGTGACTTGCTCTCCCCTCGTTTGTAACATGAATTGCATGCCACGCGTGCCTTGGTTGGGGTTACTTTACGGGGCTGGAAAAAGTTGGCTGTGTCTTACCTGGCTCAGCTGCCCCACTGCCTTTGCTAGCACCTGCTGCATCATCCGAATCTTTTTTAAAATATTTATGCAGTGAGCCCCTGATTCTCTTGGTTTCTTCCTCTCTTTTTCTCTTTTCTTTTCTTTTCTTTTCTTTTCACTGCTCCTGACTTGTGCATGTTGGCAAATGGCACGCATGCTGATTGTCGAAGCGCTATGATCGAACGATGTCGTTTTTTTCCCCTTAATCAAAGAGTCAGACCAAACCATTTTTGCATTAGGGGTGGTAGGGGGTTCTTGACGCCTTTTTCAAAGACAATAAAGGCAAAAGATCTATAAATCATTTATTGAATGCAAATATAGCACATTTCTCCCCCAAATCAACACATTTTGAAATGAAATTAAATAATTTAATCGCAACTTCATGAGAGCCCAGTTCTGGGCCCTCCCCATTCCTGGGCCCGGGACAACATACCCGTTTGTCCCCCCCTGTCGGCGGGCCTGATGATACCCTCACCTGTTACCAGTTAACCTGCTTATTGTGGAATCTTCCAAAATGGTGTTACCTGAATATCTTAAAAACTTTTCAGTCTTATTTTGCCTCTGCCCCAACTTTTTTTTGAGTGTGTCACAGGCATCAAATTCTAACTTTGTTTATATTTACAAAATACAATTAAGTTGGTCAGTAAAACTATTGAAAATCTTTTCTTTGTACATTTGTCAATTAAATAAATTTTCACGTGAATTAACAAATCACAGATTTTTTTTTAATTACATTTTGGAAAATATCCCAACTTTTCTGGAAATGGGGTTTGTAATTGGAAAACCAATAAAATTGGCTTAAAATGTGATCCTTCATTGATTTTTATTTTCATAGTATTACTGTTTCAGTATATTGACAGCAAGTTGTGTCTTTATTGTTTGTCAATGATTTGTGCTTCTAATAATCAGATATCTGTGGTTTATTTCTTTACTTGTTGACCTCATGCCATAGGTCAACTATCCCCCTGTATCAGTGGTTTATTAGAATTGACCAACACAAAGCTCTTTCATCATAGTCTTGACAAGTTTGTAACTCAGGCACCTGGGACAGGTCAATGTATTGCTCTAATCTTGAACGAGCTGAATTTATGGGTTTTTATCTATTGCTATTGGAGGTCTGTGACTACAGTGACATAGTCATCATAGCTTTGGAGTCCTAAAGTTGACCATAAATTATTCCAGTGCAGCACAACCAGTCTGCTTCATTCTCTCCAAATACCTGACACTGAACGATGACTTGGATGTAGGCTCACATTAATATTACATGCTTATAGCCTGTTAGCCTTCTGGCATTTATTATCGTCAGTGGATTACTGTGAACAGTTCTGGCCTTTAGCAGATGGATTACCTTTAAAATATTGGAAAGGGAGAACATTTGTGTTTGGGCCTGACTCCACATAAGAGATTTTACATGACCATGGCTCACATACACTGTGTGCACAATTATTAGGCAAGTGAGTACTCTGACCCTACCATTATTTCTATGCATGTTTTCCAACCGCAAGCTAGATACACTTGAATGCTAATTGGATTTAAGCATTCTCAGGTGGTATTTATTTGTGTAATGAGGGAGGGTGTGACCTAAAGTAATTAATACCCTATATTAAGGTGTGCATAATTATTAGGCAGCTTCTTTATCTCAGGCAAAATGGGCCAAAAAAGAGATTTAACAGACACTGAAAAGACAAAAATTATAAAATGCCTATCAGAGGGATGCAGCACTCTTGAAATAGCTAAGCTATAGAAATGTGAGCACAGAACAATCAAACGTTTTGTTGCAAATAGTTAACAGGGTCGCAAAAAATGTGTGGAGAAGAAAGGACACAAATTAACCGCAAAAGACTTGAGAAGGATTAAACATGAAGCTACCAGGAACCCATTATCCTCCAGTGCCACAATATTCTAGAACTGCAACCGACCTGGAGTGTCCAGAAGGACAAGGTGTTCGGTGCTCAGAGACATGGCCAAGGTAAGGAAGGCTGAAACACGACCACCACTAAACAAGACTCACAAGTTGAAATGTGAAGATTGGGCCAAGAAATATCTGAAGACAGATTTTCCAAAGGTTTTATGGACAGATGAAATGAGAGTGACTCTGGATAGACCAGATGGATGGGCCCATAGCTGGATAACTAATGGACACAGGGCACTTTGACTCAGACACCAGCAAGGTGGTGGAGGGGTAATGGCATGGGCTGCTATTATTAAGGATGAGCTAGTTTGACCATTTCAGGTTGAAGATGGACTTAACATCAACTTCCAAACCTACTGCCAGTTTCTAAAAGATACATTCTTCAAGCAGTGGTATGGGAAGAAGTCTGCATCATTCAAGAAGGCCATGATTGTTATGCAGAACAATGCACCATCACATGCACCCAAGTACTCCACTGCTTGGCGAGCCCACAAAGGCCTTAAAGATGACAAAGTAATGTAAAAAAAGTAAAAAAAAAAACCCTATTGAGTACTTGTGGCCCCTTCTTAAGCATGAGATTTACAGCGAGGGAAGACAATACACCACTCTGAATAGCATTTGGGAGGCCATGGTTGCTCCTGCACAAAAAGTTGATCATCAACAAATCAAAAAACTAACAGACTGGATGGAAGGCTCATGGCAGTTATTGAAAAGAAGGGTGGCTATATTGGTCACTGAATATTTTTGAAATGCTAGAAGTGTTTATTTGTTAATTCTGAGTTGTTTATTTGTTACACTGAAAATTAAAATAAACAAGTGAGATGGGAAACTTTAAGCTTTTCATTTAGTTGCATAATAATTCTGCACACTAAATGTTGCCTAATAATTCTGCACACTTATATATTCCCCTGAGAAGGCCTAAACTCCCCTTTCCTTTGTTAATCATTCTGGTTTTAGGTTTATTAACAATTTGGATTGACTGAGAGCACTGTATTTGTTCAACGATAAAATTAATCATCAGGAATACAACTTGCTTAATAATTATGCACACAGTGTAGTGGTCGTTGAGAAGAATATGTAATGTTTTATGGAGAGTACACACTTACCACTCATCTCCAATAACCACTTTATCTTGGTCAGGGTTACAGTGGTTCCAGAAACAATCCTGGTAACACTGGGCATGAGGGCGGAAGAATACCCCCTAGAAGGGATGCCAGTCAATCATAGAGCATCACTGACACACACACGTGCAGGATGACACACAATCATTCACACGTAGGGATTATTTTAGCGTAGCCAATCCACCTTCCAGCTCCCAGTGAGAGAAAACAGGAAAATCCAGAGGAAACACATGTGAAAAGGGAGAACATGTGAAACTCTGCATAGACAGAAACCCAAGCTCAGGACTGAACCAGGGAGCTTGGAGCTGTGAGGCAGCAATGTCACCCATTACACTGCCATGCAGCTGATAATTACTCATCGTATTGTGCTGTAGTTCAGTGGATAGTCTTGCCTGCATACTGTAAGACTTTTAACCAAGAACTGCTGCTGTATTTATAAAACCTTTCTTTCACTCATCCCAGGATTGTCATCATACAATAAAGATTTCTTCATGTCATCTCTGAGAGTTTTTCCTTGTGCAAATAGCTACCTATCAAATGCACTATGCAAGTAGTAGTAGTAGTAGTAGTAATAATAATAATAAATATTTTGTATATTGCTCTATGGCCATTGGAAGAGTCACAGTCTTTCTCTCACTGTATAGAAAAAGATCATAGTTTGACTTTGCACCAATGCAAAGCATGTAAAATCCTTCAGGAATGTTTTTGGTATTCAAAACATAGACTATGAAGAAAATCTCTGAGTGAAACTAAGATGGTTACTGAAGATTTCTCAAGCATACACAATGTTTAGAGCTGAGTGAATTGTTTGACCTTGTGAAGAGAAACTTACAATCTTATCTCCAGATAATCATATCTGAGTGGGAACAGAGTGAAGAAGAAGAAAAAATCTTAAATTTTTGAACAAACATCCATTTTACAGTGGTGCTTGAAAGTTTGTGAACCCTTTAGAATTTTCTATATTTCTGCATAAATATGACCTAAAACATCAGATTTTCACATAAGTCCTAAAAGTAGATAAAGAGAACCCAGTTAAACAAATGAGACAAAAATATTATACTTGGTCATTTAGTTATTGAGGAAAATGATCCAATATTACATATCTGTGAGTGGCAAAAGTATGTGAACCTCTAAGATTAGCAGTTAATTTGAAGGTGAAATTAGTCAGGTGTTTTCAATCAGTGGGATGACAATCAGGTGAGAGTGGGCACCCTGTTTTATTTAAAGAACAGGGATCTATCAAAGTCTGATTTTCACAACACATGTTTGTGGAAGTGTATCATGGCACGAAAAAAGGAGATTTCTGAGGACCTCAGAAAAAGCATTGTTGATGCTCATCAGGCTGGGAAAGGTTACAAAACCATCTCTAAAGAGTTTGGACTCCACCAATCCACAGTCAGACAGATTGTGTACAAATGGAGGAAATTCAAGACCATTGTTACCCTCCCCAGCAGTGGTCGACCAACAAAGATCGAGGCGTGTAAAGAGCAAGGTGTGTAATAGTCGGCGAGGTCACAAAGGACCCCAGGGTAACTTCTAAGCAACTGAAGGCCTCTCTCACATTGGCTAATGTTAATGTTCATTAGTCCACCATCAGGAGAACACTGAGCAACAATGGTGTGCATGACAGGGTTGCAAGGAGAAAGCCACTGCTCTCCAAAAAGAACATTGCTGCTCATCTGCAGTTTGCTAAAGATCATGTGGACAAGCCAGAAGGCTATTGGAAAAATGTTTAGTGGATGGATGAGACCAAAATAGAACATTTTGGTTTAAATGAGAAGTGTTATGTTTGGAGAAAGGAAAACACTGCATTCCAGCATAAGAACCTTACCCCATCTGTGAAACATGGTGGTGGTAGTATCATGGTTTGGGCCTGTTTTGCTGCATCTGGGTCAGGACGACTTGCCATCATTGATGGTACAATGAATTCTGAATTACCAGTGAATTCTAAAGGAAAATGTCAGGACATCTGTCCATGAACTGAATCTCAAGAGAAGGTGGGTCATGCAGCAAGACAATGACCCTAAGCACACAAGTCGTTCTACCAAAGAATGGTTAAAGAAGAATAAAGTTAATGTTTTTGAAGAGCCAAGTCAAAGTCCTGATCTTAATCCAAACGAAATCTTGTGGAAGGACCTGAAGCGAGCAGTCCATGTGAGGAAACCCATCAACATCCCAGAGTTGAAGCTGTTCTGTATGGAGGGAGGGGCTAAAATTCCTCCAAGCTGGTGTGCAGGACTGATCAACAGTTACCAGAAATGTTTAGTTGCAGTTATTGCTGCACAAGGGCGTCACACCAGATACTGAAAGCAACTGTTCACATGCTTTTGCCACTCACAGATATGTAATATTGGATCATTTTCCTCAATAAATAAATGACCAGGTATAATATTTTTTGTCTCATTTGTTTAACTGGGTTCTCTTTATCTACAACCCTGATTCCAAAAAAGTTGGGACAAAGTACAAATTGTAAATAAAAATGGAATGCAATGATGTGGACGTTTCAAAATTCCATATTTTTTTCAGAATAGAACATAGATGACATATCAAATGTTTAAACTGAGAAAATGTATCATTTAAAGAGAAAAATTAGGTGATTTTAAATTTCATGACAACACCACATCTCAAAAAAGTTGGGACAAGGCCATGTTTACCACTGTGAGACATCCCCTTTTCTCTTTACGACAGTCTTAAACGTCTGGTGACTGAGGAGACAAGTTGCTCAAGTTTAGGGATAGGAATGTTAACCCATTCTTGTCTAATGTAGGATTCTAGTTGCTCAACTGTCTTAGGTCTTTTTTGTCGTATCTTCCATTTTATGATGCGCCAAATGTTTTCTATGGGTGAAAGATCTGGACTGCAGGCTGGCCAGTTCAGTACCCAGACCCTTCTTCTATGCAGCCATGATGCTGTAATTGATGCAGTATGTGGTTTGGCATCGTCATGTTGGAAAATGCAAGGTCTTCCCTGAAAGAGATGTCATCTGGATGGGAGCATATGTTGCTCTAGAACCTGGATATACCTTTCAGCATTGATGGTGTCTTTCCAGATGTGTTAGCTGCCCATGCCACATGCACTAATGCAACCCCATACCATCAGAGATGCAGGCTTCTGAACTGAGTGCTGATAATGACTTGGGTCGTCCTTCTCGTCTTTAGGCCAAATGACACGGCGTCCCTGATTTCCATAAAGAACTTCAAATTTTTATTCGTCTGACCACAGAACAGTTTTCCACTTTGCCACAGTCCATTTTAAATGAGCCTTGGCCCAGAGAAGACATCTGCGCTTCTGGATCATGTTTAGATACGGCTTCTTCTTTGAACTATAGAGTTTTAGCTGGCAACGGCAGATGGCACTGTGAATTGTGTTCACAGATAATGTTCTCTGGAAATATTCCTGAGCCCATTTTGTGATTTCCAATACAGAAGCATGCCTGTATGTGATGCAGTGCCATCTAAGGGCCCGAAGATCACGGGCACCCAGTATGGTTTTCCGGCCTTGACCCTTATGCACAGAGATTCTTCCAGATTCTCTGAATCTTTTGATGATATTATGCACTGTAGATGATGATATGTTCAAACTCTTTGCAATTTTACACTGTCGAACTCCTTTCTGATATTGCTCCACTATTTGTCGGTGCAGAATTAGGGGGATTGGTGATCCTCTTCCCATCTTTACTTCTGAGAGCCGCTGCCACTCCAAGATGCTCTTTTTATACCCAGTCATGTTAATGACCTATTGCCAATTGACCTAATGAGTTGAAATTTGGTCCTCCAGCTGTTCTTTTTTTGTACCTTTAACTTTTCCAGCCTCTTATTGCCCCATCCCAACTTTTTTGAGATGTGTTGCTGTCATGAAATTTCTGTTAGGACTAGGACTGTTTTGGCCTCTAGAGGCCGCTGTTATTTCCTTTTCGTGTCATGTTTATTTTGGCCTCTAGAGGCCGCCACTGTTCCTGTGTTTTGTGTTTTTGTTAATTGCCTGTTTAGTCCTAATTATCTTCACCTGTGTCCTTAATTAATTTGTGTATTTATACCCCTGAGTTCAGGGCCCTGTACTACGAAGCGGGTTTTCTGGCTTACAAGGGTAACTTCGAGAGTAACTTGATCACGTGCAGCGTAACTTCCCGATTAACCCATACTACGAAAGTTGGCTATGTTCAAACCAAGGTATGCTGCCATGGCAACTTACGCTGCATCTCAAACCTGCTCGTCTCAGGTTATGTTCTTGGTTAACCCGAGGTTTCCGATTAACCACACCCTTTTTAAACACCATCTCTCCACCGACATTTCCTCTAGAGACAATGCCAGCGTACCTGGATGACCCGTGCGATATCGGAGCGCAGATTAGAGATGGGATTTGGCTCTTTGATGGGATCCGTATCTTTGTGATCCGTTCTTGGAAAAGAACCGTTCAAAAGACTGGCTCATTTGTCTCTTTTTAAATATTTATTCAGTTTTAAGAAGACAGCGTGTAAAGAAGCCAGATCCCTCTGCTTAGACAGTGACATCAATATTTCTGGACATACCTTTTATATAAAGCAACCTAGACTTACATTATTGTAACCCCTAAACGCTCATAAATAACCATTAAAAAACAATGAGGGCTTCAATGAATGTCCATGCAGAACGGCTTTTCTGTAAAAAAAAAAAAAAGAAGAAGAAGAAGCCACTCAAGAACATAGTTATCAAGAACGCAAGAATATTTTATAGAAAAACACTTGTTTTACAAAAATACAAAATAGATACAATTACAATAAATATAACACAAGAACTAGTTATCACACAAGAACATTTTAATAGAAAAAAAACAAACTTTCTATATTAAAAATATTGAAATTGTAACAAAAATAGATACAACTAAACAGTCAGATAAATAGATAAAGTTATAACAAGAACACAAGATTATTTTAATAGGAAAAAACAAACTATTAATGCAAAAAATATATTATTATTAGAAAATAGATACAACTAGACAAACAGATAAATAAAATACACAAAAATAGAACAAACAAAATGACGATAGAATAAATTAAATGAACGTCCGTGCAAAGTAGTTTTCCCACAATATTATCATTAATATCACACAACAACATTATAAACTGTATACAAAACAATTTGAACTATTAGGCAAACAGATAAAACTTGAATAAATAAAAGGCAAATGAATGCTTGCTTGCACGCGCACACACACACCCTATTATGAATGATGTTTTTATATTTCATTTTCACCTGTTGCCAGGTGCGTTTGGCACTGCTGTTGCCTCTGAAATGTTCACAGGACATAATACACCAACTTAGTCAAAGGGACTGAACAGTCATCCTAATTCATGTGACTCTGTGCACATATCAGTTTAAGTAGGCTACTCCATGAATTTACCATACCAAATTTTATTCAGGATTTTTCGGACATTAAGCTATATATGACTGGGGCCACGTCGAAGGACCATTTTCTGTGACTTGTGATTGATCATGAAGCTTTCTCTCATCCTATACTTCTGTTCTGGAACATGTAGAAGGGAGAATGTACTTGCGCATTTACCCGATCGGCAATTCGTTGCCAACATGCTTGCCGCTCCTTATTGGCAGCCGCTGTGTTAGATTTTGCTCTTAATGTTGTCTTGAACTCCTCGTAGCTTTGCATTATGACAGCGCATTCTTCCTCCGTGAAGTACGGCGACCGTGCCATTGTGAACAGTGGTGATTTGCGCTGATAACCTCCCCTTTAACGTGAACGCGCATTAACCCTGATTAGGTTAAACCAGGTTCAACAAATCAACTTCATAACTGGCGTCGTAGTACCATTTAACCCCAAACAAGATAACCAGGTTTTGTCAACCCCGGTTTAGCGGGGGAACCCTGGGTTACTTCTGGGTAGGTTAACCTCCGTTCGTAGTACAGGGCCCAGTCCTCTTGTCACGGAGTCTTTGTGCTGTTATGTTTATGTCCAGTTTCCTCTGTACCGTGGTCTTTGTTTTGCACTTTGCTTTTCTGGGCCCTGTACTACGAACGGAGGTTAACCTACCCAGAAGTAACCCAGGGTTCCCCCGCTAAACCGGGGTTGACAAAACCTGGTTATCTTGTTTGGGGTTAAACGGTACTACGACGCCAGTTATGAAGTTGATTTGTTGAACCTGGTTTAACCTAATCAGGGTTAATGCGCGTTCACGTGAAAGGGGAGGTTATCAGCGCAAATCCCCACTGTTCACAATGGCACGGTCGCCGTACTTCACGGAGGAAGAATGCGCTGTCATAATGCAAAGCTACGAGGAGTTCAAAACAACATTAAGAGCAAAATCTAACACAGCGGCTGCCAATAAGGAGCGGCAAGCATGTTGGCAACGAATTGCCGATCGGGTAAATGCGCAAGTACATTCTCCCTTCTACATGTTCCAGAACAGAAGTATAGGATGAGAGAAAGCTTCATGATCAATCACAAGTCACAGAAAATGGTCCTTCGACGTGGCCCCAGTCATATATAGCTTGTTTAATGTCCGAAAAATCCTGAATAAAATTTGGCATGGTAAATTCATGGAGTAGCCTACTTAAGCTGATATGTGCACAGAGTCACATGAATTAGGATGACTGACTGTTCAGTCCCTTTGACTAAGTTGGTGTATGTCCTGTGAACATTTCAGAGGCAACAGCAGTGCCAAACGCACCTGGCAACAGGTGAAAATGAAATATAAAAACATCATTCATAATGGTAAGTGTGTGTGCGCGCGTGTGCAGGCAAGCATTCATTTGCCTTTTATTTATTCAAGTTTTATCTGTTTGCCTAATAGTTCAAATTGTTTTGTATATAGTTTATAACGTTGTTGTGTGATATTAATGATAATATTGTGGGAAAACTACTTTGCACGGACGTTCATTTAATTTATTCTATCGTCATTTTGTTTGTTCCATTTTTGTGTATTTTATTTATTTATCTGTTTGTCTAGTTGTATCTATTTTTCTAATAATATATTTTTTGCATTAATAGTTTGTTTTTCCTATTAAAATAATCTTGTGTTCTTGTTATAACTTTATCTATTTATCTGACTGTTTATAGTTGTATCTATTTTTGATACAATTTCAATATTTTTTATATAGAAAGTTTTTTTTCTATTAAAATGTTCTTGTGTGATAACTAGTTCTTGTGTTATATTTATTGTAGTTGTATCTATTTTGTATTTTTGTAAAACAAGTGTTTTTCTATAAAATATTCTTGCATTCTTGATAACTATGTTCTTGAGTGGGTTCTTTTTTTTTTTTTTTTTTACAGAAAAGCCGTTCTGCATGGACATTCATTGAAGCCCTCATTGTTTTTTAATGGTTATTTATGATCGTTTAGGGGTTACAATAATGTAAGTCTAGGTTGCTTTATATAAAAGGTATGTCCAGAAATATTGATGTCACTGTCTAAGCAGAGGGATCTGGCTTCTTTAGACACTGTCTTCTTTAAACTGAATAAATATTTAAAAAGAGCCAAATAAGCCAGTCTTTTGAACGGCTCTTTTCAAAGAACGGATCAAAGATGCGGATCCCATCAAAGAGCCATAAATCCCATCTCTAATCTGCGTTCCGATATCGCACGGGTCATCCAGGTACGCTGGCATTGTCTCTAGAGGAAATGTCGGTGGAGAGGTGGTGTTTAAAAAGGGTGTGGTTAATCGGAAACCTCGGGTTAACCAAGAACATAACCTGAGACGAGCAGGTTTGAGATGCAGCGCAAGTTGCCATGGCAGCATACCTCGGTTTGAACATAGCCAACTTTCGTAGTATGGGTTAATCGGGAAGTTACGCTGCACGTGATCAAGTTACTCTCGAAGTTACCCTGGTAAGCCAGAAAACCCGCTTCGTAGTACAGGGCCCTGGTTTTTTGGCTTTTGTTTTGTACCTTTGGATATTTTTATTTTTGTGATCTTCTGAGCTTTTGCATTTTTGCCTTTTCCTTTTTGGACTTTGAACTTTTGATATTTTATTTTTCCCTTTGTCTTCCCAGTATTGGATTATACTCTTTGTTTTTGTTTTTTTGTTTTGCCCTGTATATAGTGTATATAGTATAAATAAACCTTTTGATACTTTTTCTACTTCCGCCTCACGCTTCTGCATTTGAGTCATCCCCCTGGTGGCCTAGTGGGGGTTTGCTGGATTATCACATCAACGAACCAGGTTTGAATCCCAGCAAAGCCCTAACAATTTCAAATGAGCCGGTGTTTGACATGAAATTTCAAAATGTTTCACTTTCGACATTTGTTATGTTGTCTATGTTCTATTGTAAATACAATATCAATTTTTGAGATTTGTAAATTATTGCATTCCATTTTTATTTACAATTTGTACTTTGTCCCAACTTTTTTGGAATTGGGGTTGTACTTTTAGGACTTGTGTGAAAATCTGATGATGTTTTAGGTCATATTTATGCAGTAGTATAGAAAATTCTAAAGGGTTCACAAACTTTCAAGCACCACTGTATGTGTTATTAATGAATTTACTTTGACTCTGCAAAGTAGTCAGGAAGAAAGGTATCAAGAAATGCTAATTAGGCTTCCTGTTAGAGTCAATATTAGGCATCATTTAGCTTTGTCGCATTTGCTGTTAACCAAATAAAACATTGTGTAGGTGGATTGTGGACCTGCAACTGTGTTTTTGAGGTGCATATTACTGTGATATGATTTTCTGGCAGACGGTGCCCCTTGTAATCAATTATATTGTTTCATGAACAAAGCCATCTATTTTAGATGGTACTAATGGATTTTTCTTCACTCCACAAAACACTCTGGAAAAAATTTAACAAGAGAAATTCTAATTTGGCTACCAGAGAAATGAAAAATTTTACTGGCCAAATGAGGTTTTCAGTGGATTGTTGCAGAGTTGGAGATTTCCATTATGTAATTTTATAGCAGACTACTTTTTAACAGAAAGCATCCCAATCATCACTGGTTGGTTGGGTTTGCTAAAAGATTTAAGGCCATATAAAGCCTGTTCTGAAGATAATTTATTTATTTAGCATACAGTAATAATTTACTTGATTTGATGGTCCAACAATCCAGAAATAATTAGACACTAGAAAAAGGCATAGAAATCTATACTTTTACCCTCAAGCATTCACATTCTGTGAATATTAGAAAAGTGTCTAGGCAGGCTCTTCCGCTGGTAAACCACTGTTGCATGGCCTGTATTATATTACAGGCATTTTGCAGACACTTGTATCCAGAGCAACATACAACATACCCAAAGCATCCTCAGGAGCAGTTAGGGATTAGGTGCTTTGTTCAATGGCACTTCAGCCATTCCTGCTGGTTCAGGGAATCAAACCAGCAACCTTTTGGTCTCAAAACTACTTCTCTAACCATTCCGCCATGGCTTTCCATCTTCTTTTGGCTGCTCCCAATTAGGGGTCGCCACAGCGGATCTTTCATCTCCATTGCTCCCTGTCTTCCACATCCTTCTCTACCACACCTGCCACTTTCATGTCCTCTCACTACATCCATGTATCTCCTCTTTGACCTTCCTCATTTTCATGTGCCTGGCAGCTCCATCCTCAACATTCTCCTTCCAACATGTTCTGCATCTCTTCTCAGGATGTGCCCATACCATCTCAGTCTTATCTCTCTTAGCTTAATTCCCAAGCTCTCCACATGTGCTGTCCCTCTGATCTGCTCATTCCTTATCCTGTCCAACCTTATCACTCCCATCGCAAACCTTAACATCCTCAACTCCGCCACCTCCAAATTGCCTCCTGTCTCTTCATTAAGGGTACGGTCTCCAATCCATACATCATAGCTGGTCTCACTACTGTCTTACACATCTTATCTTTCACTTTTGCTGGGACTTTCCTATCACAAATGACTCCCAAAATCCTTGTCCAACTGCTCCACCCTGCCCGCACTCTTTCTCACCTCACTATCGCAGCCCCCATTTTCCTGCACAGTTGACCCCAGGTACTTGAATTCACCAAATTTCTTTACATCTATTCCTTCACTGCAAAAAATTGAAAACTGAATTTGAGGAGAAAATTACTGAAGACTAGTGAAATTATCTTGCTGCATGGACAGATATTTTTACTTGATAAGACATCTTAGAATAAGTTGGTTACAATCTAGAACTAAGTTTAATAATTTCAGAATTGGTGTCTTGTATTCTTCTAATAGGAAATGCTAGATCGTTTCAATTATTTTCAAGATATTTTCACTTGCTAAGATCATTTTTTGCAGTGTTGTATCTTCACTATGCTCTCCTCCCCATTCTCATTGATGCACATGTATTCTGTTTTGCTACTGCTCACCTTCATTCCTCTTTGTTCCAATGCATACCTCCATCTCTCCAAACCCAACTCAACCTCCTTTCTACTTTCACCACATATCACAATATCATCTGCAAACATCATGTTCCATGGTGACTCACTTCATCCATCAAGCTAGCCATCACTATGGCAAACAGGACTCAAAGCAGATCCTTGATGAAGTCCCACCTTCACCTTGGACCATTCAGTCATTCCAAATGCATACCTCACTGCTGTTTCACTGTTCTCATACATGTATTGCACCACTCTAATATACTTCTCATTCACTCCACACTTTCTCATACAATACCATAACTCTTCTCTCGGCACTCTACCGTATGCCTTCTCCAGGTTTACAAACACACAATGTAGCTTTCTCTGGCCTTCCCTGTACTTCTCCATTAACATTCTTAAAGCAAAAATTGCATCCGACGTGCTCTTCCTTGGATTCCTCACAGATTGCTACCTGTCTTCTCAATCTCGCCTCCAATACCCTTTCCCATAACTTCATGGTGTGGTTCATCAGTTTTATCCCTCTGCAACTACTTCAGCTCTGTATATCTCCCTTATCCTTGTATATTGGGAGTAGCACAGTCTCTCCATTCATTTGGCACTTTCTCATTCTCTAGGATCCTATTAAACAATCTCGTTAGGAACTCCACAGCCATCTCACCCAAACATCTCCAAGCCTCAATCGGGATACCATCTGGTCTGACTGCTTTCCCAGTCTTTATTTTTTTCATGGCTGCCCTCACCTCATCCTTACTAACCAGCTCTGCTTCCTGATTTGCTGTCTCCAACGAATCTGACCTTTTCTCTTTTGGATTCTCCTCATTTAATAAATCCTCAAAGTACTCTTTCCACCTTCTTAATACACTCTCTTTGTTTGTCAGCACATTTCCATTTACATCTTTCATCACTCTTACTTGCTGTACATCCCTTGCTTCCCTGTTTCTCTGCCTAGCTAGTCTGTACAGGTCTTTCTCTCCTTCTTTGGTCTCCAGTCTTTTGCACAACTCCTGGTATGCATCTGCTTTCACCTTCTACTGCTCTATTTGCCTTCTGTCTCGTCTCTCTGTATAACCACCTGCTTTCCTCATCTCTCTGATCATCCCAATTCTTCTTTGCTAGCCTCTTCTCTTTTATAATTTCTTGCACTTCTTTGTTCCACCACCATGTCTCCTTGTCTTCCTTCCTCCTTCCCGATGACCACCTTAGCACCTTCCTTGCTGCCTCTCTTACTAGTATAGCAGTAGTATCCCAATCTTCTGGCAGACTTCCATTACCACTCAATGCTCATCTCATTTCTTCCTTAAACTCCTTCTGATGTTCAACCTCTTTTAGTTTCCACCACTTAATCTTCGGCTTCCTCTTTTTCACTTTCAAGCTCATCCTGCAAACGACCACTCGATGTTGTCTAGCTACACTCTCCCCTGCCATCACTTTACAGTCTCCAATCTCCTTCAGGTTACCCCTTCTGCAGAGCATGTAGTCCACCTGTGTAGATCTTCCTCCACTCTTAAACATCACCCTGTGCTGCTCTTTCTTCTCGGAGTATGTATTGACTATTGCCAAATTCATCCTCTTTGAAAAATCAACCACCATTTGCCCTTCCACATTTCTCTCTCTTACACCATATCTGCCCATCATGTCCTCATCTCCTCCATTTCCCTCACCAACATGTCCGTTGAAATCTGCTCCTATCAGCACGCGCTCCTTCCTCAGTATACTTTCTACCACTTCATCCATCTTTTCCCAGAAAGACTCTTTCTCTTCATTCTCACATCCAACCTGTGGGGCATATGCACACATATTGATTACCACTCCTTGAATCTCTAACTTCATGCCTATCATTCTGACACCCTCTTCACATCAATCACACTGTTGACCAACTCTCCCCTCAAAACAATACCACCATTTCTCTTTCCATAATAAAACAACTTGCATCCATCTCCAATGTTCTTGGCCTTGCTTCCTTTCCACCTAGTCTCCTGCACACACAATGTCCAACTTCCTTCTTTCCATCATACCTGCTAACACTCTCGCTCTGCCAGTCAGTGTTCCCACATTCAGTGTTCCTACCCTCAATTCAAAGCTCCTTCTCTTCCATCTTTCATGCTCTCTCCTAACATGCCTCCCCCTCTCTTTTTCCTTCATCATTTTGGCACAACAGTAGCATACTTTCCACCGGCACCCTGCTGACCAACTGTACCAGAGGCGGCCGTTGTTAACCCGGGCCCCGACCGATCTGGTATGGTATTTCTCTTTTCAATCTGCATGTTAGATTTGGCACAGTTTTACGCCGGATGCCCTTCATGACGCAACCCTCTCCCATTTATCCGGGCTTGGGACCGGCACCAAGAGTATGCTTATGCACCCCCACTGGCTGGATTTGGCCATGGCTTCCCATACTGGTAGTAATTTATAATAGTAATTTATGGTTCAATCGCACTTGTCTCGCATGTGTTTATGATTAACTCATTCTTCATTGTTTCTTAATTTAATGCACTAAAATAACTGCAGTGCTATTTCATCACTTTAAATTACATCCTCTGAAGTAAGGTTAATCTTCACTTATCTGCAGAGCTATATGCAAAATTTATGCAGGATACACTTGTCCTGCACTCCATCCCTCTCATCAGGATAGCCTTTGCCTGAAGTCCTACAGTTATTTTTTTTTCTTCTGTAGTCGCAGTATCAGGAGTAGTGTAATATTGTTGTAATGCCTTTTAGAATTCCAACAAGTCACTGAAGAACATTGTTTAGATGTGATTGTATGTATACTACACCATACGAAGTGATTATTGTAGTGATACGTGGGAACAGCATGTTACGTTAGTTTGTGCACGCTTTCAGTATCTGGCAGATGCACATCTCACTGTAAACCTGGCAAAATTTGAATTTGCAAGGGCTACAATGACTTATTAAGGTAAAGAAATTGGACAAGGGAAGGTCTGTCCTCTTGGTGTTAAAGTGAAGACCACTGAGTGTTTTCCTCCTCCTGTGACCAAAAAGGAATTGTTGTTGTTGTGGTTGTTTTTTTTTTTTTTCCTTTTTTTTTAGGAATGGTTGGTTATTATTCTGAGTTTTTGTCTAAACCTTTCTACAGTTCTGGTTATTGAAAAGTTTGGTAAAATATAATTGGATGGGGAAAATGTGATCAGTGTAAAGATGCTATTAACCATGGCTCAGCTTGATCAGCCATTTAATTATGACATCATATCAATGTCCTCCATATCCTCCTGATAACCAAGGAAAAACGTGTCTTTTGATTTAGTTTTTGTTTTGTGATTTCCTTCATGTGTAGGGTTAAAAAAAACTTACAATTTAGAATTTATCAATCATGTTTTTATTTTTATTTTATAGCATGTCCACTATAGTAGAGAGTGGAGGATTTTAATGTAAAAAGAAAGTAGAATCTGAAACACAAAATTTTAAACTATTTTAAACTATTTAAAATATTAAACTAATGGCATGTCATTTAATGCCTTTTGTTTTATCTTTCTTTACTTATGTTAATTTTAAGAATTGAACAGATCCATTTCTAGATAGCCAAAAGCTTCTTTGGTCTTTTATTTCTTTTGCTTGTGATTTTCTTTTTGAGTATGTTTGTTGATTTCAGATCTAACAGGTGAACATCTCATTCTCATTATCTCTAGCTGCTTTATCCTTCTACAGGGTCGCAGGCAAGCTGGAGCCTATCCCAGCTGACTACGGGCGAAAGGCGGGGTACACCCTGGACAAGTCGCCAGGTCATCACAGGGCTGACACATAGACACAGACAACCATTCACACTCACACCTACGGTCAATTTAGAGTCACCAGTTAACCTAACCTGCATGTCTTTGGACTGTGGGGGAAACCGGAGCACCCGGAGGAAACCCACGCGGACACGGGGAGAACATGCAAACTCCACACAGAAAGGCCCTCGCCGGCCCCGGGGCTCGATCCCAGGACCTTCTTGCTGTGAGGCGACAGCGCTAACCATTACACCACCGTGCCGCCTCAGGTGAACATCTACTGAACTAAAATCTTGTTTGTCTTTCACTGCTTTTGGATTTCTTTGGTTGTGAATTCCGGTGGTGTAGTCATTTTGTGAGAACCAGCTCAGGAATCATTCTGATCACCATCATTGATGCTCCTGTTCCTTCTTTTTGTTTGCCAGCAGTCAACTTGCATGGCTTTGGTATGCTGTTCTTCATTATGGTTCCAGTGGCTGGGAAGCCCCTTTTCAGCAATGTGTTCCTCAGGTTCACTGATGTGAAGTACCAGTCAAAGAAAACCTGTGTTCCTCTGGGGACAAATACAACCAAGTGTTGGATTGCTGCTGCCCCAATGCCCAATGCCATGTCAGTGAAGGTATTCTTTCCTTGAAATATTTCAGAGTTCAATATCAGACCATCTGGAGAGGCAAGGTCTTCAGTCCAGTGGGATATGGCTTCCTGGTGAAAGGAATCATTTGCTCATGCTGCCAATGCAGACATTTCCTGGTTTTGGTAGGTTAAGGCTGCCTTGCTTCATTCTGTCAAGGAATGGCCCGACTTTCCAAAGAAATTCAGTTTTCTTTGTTTCTTTTGTCACATCCAAGTCATTGACAACTTTTATTGAGCTTCTCAACTTGAAGAACCTATTTCTTGTCATTGTATTGCTTATTACTGGCAATTTTTTTTGGCCTAAAACATGTTGATTCTTGGGTAGCCAGGGCAAGTCATGTAGACTGATGGACCAAAGCAGGTCTACATTTATTGTGATGTGGTATTCAGAGACATTTCTCTAATCCGAAATTCATATTGATTTGTAAATACTATCAATTCTTCAAAGACATTCCTTTCAATGTACTGGGAAAAAAATACTGAACTCCAGTCTGCATGGGTTATGTAGTGGAAACTCTCCCAAGCAAAAATAATTCAAAGTCAAAGAGGTTGATTCCAAGTCTCAAAACTGATTCCAAGTGAACCGATTCCAAGTCTCAAATCATCCATTTTTATAGTGCTCCATCAATATTTTCAATGCTGGACTGCACTGTACAAGGATGCATTCCAGCCTCACTCTCCCATCATGTCCAAGACCGGACTACACTGTTCTTAATATAAGGACAGATCACCCTGAGCTAACTGAAACTATGTATCCACACAAGGCTTTATTCTGGTTTAAGGTTATTCTGGTAATATGCATCCAAACAAGGCTCTATTCTGGTTTAAGGTTATTCTGGTTCAACACATGCTTCAGGGTTCTATAACAATATAATGCTTTGACCAATCTATTTGTGTGTGAAAACATCATCAGATTTTCACACAAGTCCTAAAAGTAGATAAAGAGAACCCAGTTAAACAATTGAGACAAAAATATTGTTACGTTAATAAAATATTAAAACATTTCGACTTCGTGTGAATAATCATAAAAGTGCTATTAGAAACACTAAGGTAAATTTGGGTAACGATTGTACACAGTTGTATGAACATTTTACTACGAATGGACATTCTCAATCTAATTTGTCCTTCACCATTGTACAGGTGTGTTCCAAAACTCAGGATCTACTGGAGACAGAAACAGATTGGATTTGGAAACTAAAAACAGTGCACCCTTCAGGTCTAAATGTTAACGATGGTTTCTGTAGTCAATAGAGGCCCACATGCCACTCGTTCTTAACCCCTTTCTGATTGGCTTTTGGCTCGCTGTTCTTTTTTGGTTAGTTTTCCATTGTAATTTTTTTTTAGCTATTTTTGATTGGATGAACTTGACTTTGATAATTATTTGTTTAATTAATGTAATTCATTCCACTTCGCTCATGTTTTGACACTAATGGCTATCCGTTGTGTGTGTATGTAACGTAGTTAATAGTTATTTAAATTTTTATATTAAATCCTGCATAAATGGGTTGAGACTTTTATTTTGTAGTTTGTCTGTACAGTTTTGCATTGTGGGCATTTTGCAGCAGGAAGAGCTTTTCACTGCTGCAGGTAGGTTGGGATATCATAGGTCTGAGATGTCATTAAAAGTCATATTTGCACTGTATTGCATTAGTCAGCTATTTCCCCAATTAAGTATAAGAAGAAACCTTTATTTTGTCACATGCACACTTCAAGCACAGTGAAATTCATCCTCTGCATGTAACCCATCTGAAGCAGTGAACACACGCACGCGCACACACTCAGAGTAGTGGGCAGCCACACCAGAGCGCCCAGGGAGCAGTCAGAGGTCAGATACCTCTCTTTCAAGGGCACCTCAGCCCAAGGCCGCCCCATGTCAACCCAACTGCATGTCTTTGGATCGTGGGGGAAACCGGAGTACCTGGAGGAAACCCACGCAGATATGGGGAGAACATGCAAACTCCACACAGAAAGGCCCTCGCCAGCCGCTGGATTCGAACCTGGAACCTTCTTGCCTGTGAGGCGACTGTGCCACTACACCACCATGCCGTATAATGTAAAAGGTCACCTATAAATCGCATTTGTGCGATCTTTTACACTGTATTGTTGTTTTTATTTAGCTTTGTATTCTCGTTTGACCTTGAAACATGTTTGTATTGAAAAGTGTAACTGGTAATATGACATTTATTTTGTTTAGGTGGACTCCACATGTATTCCATGTATACATGTATTCCATGTATACTCAATGCATTATTTTACCAACCCATGTGCAGGTAACCAATCAGATTTATAGTTTAAGTTTGTTTCGTAAAAGCTCTAAGTTTACTTCGTGGCTTCACTAGCATTCGCGATCTATAATGTGACTAGCCTGGAATGTCTCAACTGCATTCTAGCTGCAGTACTAGTAGTGGCCACAAGAGTGTACCTTTAGCTTTGTATGAGCGCTGCAGTGTTTCCAACTTGGCACGTTTCTTGCTAAATCTGGTGACTTTACAAAGCCTCTTGGCGACTTTTTTTGTCAAAAGTGACTAGCGACAAATCTAGTGACTTTTACTGGTGTTATTGGAGACTTTTCTGGTGTTTTCGAGACTCTGACATGAAAGCACGTATATTTCTGCAGGTACTGTCCTCAACGAGAAGCAGGTGCTGCCGTGAGCCCCTCTGCCGTCCCACAGTACTCACAGGCAGTCAGTGTCACAGCGGCCTCGCGCAGCAGTCCCAGCTGCAGTCAGAGCGGAGGGAAGTGGTGGGGGCACTCCTCTCCGCTCCAGACTTCTAATGAATTGCACATGTGCAAAGCCGCTGCTATTCCCGCCCTGGCTTAGAGAACAGGCTGTAAATGTTTCTTCACTGTCACACTATAAAATAAATCACTGCATTTTACTCACACAGCCTCAGTCACTTACTAACCTTGTCCACTGTATGTGTGCCTCTGACATAAGTTAAACATCTAGCTAGCTCATCATCTCATCTCATTATCTCTAGCCGCTTTATCCTTCTACAGGGTCGCAGGCAAGCTGGAGCCTATCCCAGCTGACTACGGGCGAAACGCGGGGTGCACCCTGGACAAGTCGCCAGGTCATCACAGGGCTGACACATAGACACAGACAACCATTCACACTCACATTCACACCTATGGTCAATTTAGAGTCACCAGTTAACCTAACCTGCATGTCTTTGGACTGTGGGGGAAACCGGAGCACCCGGAGGAAACCCACGCGGACACGGGGAGAACATGCAAACTCCACACAGAAAGGCCCTCGCCGGCCCCGGGGCTCGAACCCGGACCTTCTTGCTGTGAGGCGACAGCGCTAACCACTACACCATCGTGCCGCCGCTAGCTCATCATGTCTCAGTCTAAACTGTACACTCAAATACAGAAAGGAATGGGAATCAAACTCTGAATTCAAAGGCTGGTTGAAACAGTTTATTGGGGATGATACACAGGCATACTGCCTGTATTGTAAGGCTGATTTCTATGCCAAACTTTGTGACCATTTAAAAATAAATAAATAAATAACACCACACATGGCAACTCAAAAACATACTCAAAAGGCAAAGCCTTATAACCGTTCCACCCAAAGCAAGCTGCCATTAATGTGTAAAAAAATTGACTGCAAAAAAGGCTGAAGCCACCATGGCATTAGCTATTGCTGAACTCTGTTCCCTGCTGGCATGTGATCACACTGGGGAAGCATATAAAGCTGCTTTCTCAGACTCCACTGCTGCTACTCACTTCAAAATGCACAGGACAAAGTGCACGGAAATGATTAATGGTGTTCCAGCACCATACTTTCTAAAAAAGTTGGTTGCAGATGTGGGTGACCAACGTTTCAGCCTTCTCCTCGATGAGTCCACTGATGTAAGTGTTTCTAAGTACTTGGGGGGGTTGTGATAAGGTACTTCAGTGACACCAAACACACAATTGTCTCAACATTTCTGGGGCTAGTTGAGTTGGAGGGAGGAGATGCCAGATCTATATAGCCCGAGCTGTTGTGGCTTTCCTGGAGAAGTGTTTTCTTATAAAAGAGAAACTCCTGTGGATAGGGACTGACAATGCCTCCGTTATGACGGGGATTAACAGTGGGGTTCATAATGTGCTGAAGGAGGAGTATGGCCTTAAAGATCTGGTTCTTATTTGCTGTGTATGTCACTCTCTGCAGCTTGCTGTGAGCCATGCTTCCAATGACACCATTCCCCGTAGTGTGGAATACTTGGTACAGGAGACTTATAACTGATTTTCAGTGTCTCCAAAGTGCAGGGAGGCCTACAAAGCACTATATGAGACCATCAACTGTGGGGAGAAACCCTTACAAATCACCAAGGTGTGTGCTACACATTGGCTCTCCATTGAACCAGCTGTTTCACGCATTTTGGACCAGTGGGAGGCGCTTAAACTGCATTACGCAGTCACCAAGTCCAGTGAACACTGCTACATGGCTAAGGTTTTATACTCCATGTACAATGATCCTCAAAACATCTTGTATCTGACTTTTTTGAAGTCAGTGCTGGGTGAGGTACAATTGGCCATCAAGGTTTTTGAGGTAGAGCAGGTAGATCCTCTTAAACTTCTTGACAGCTTGGTTAGCCTGAGAAAGTCTGTGAGTAATGGGGTGCTGAATCCACTAGCAAATATTGATGTACTCAAAGAGCCAATTGATGGATACATCAGTCCCAAACCGTACCTTGGTTACCTTTTTGAGTCAAAGGCAGCTGAGCTCTATCTTGCACCTGAGGAGAAGGACAATGTCCGAAAGTGGTGTGTAGCCTTCACCATCTCCCTCACTAACGAGTTGAGGGTGAGACTGCCGGACAGCATCGAAGCATTGCAGTACATGTCAGTTTTCAATGCAGAATAATACCTTTAAGTTCCTTTGCATATTCATGATTACATTTGATTCAGGTAATGCATGTATTAATCTTCTATTTCATCCTGTGAAACTACAACACATGACCTGTTATGTTTGTTAATTGTACTAGTACACACGGTTTTATATATATTGTTCACATTTCTAACCTAACCTGGCTGATACAGCTTTTTTGTTGTTGTTGTTGTTGAAATAAATGCACCAACTATGCAAAATATTGTAGCTTCTTCCATGTTTTCTGCATAATATTACTCAGGTTTTGTAAGGTAGTAGAAAGGATGTGGAAATGTAAGGTGGTGAGAATGTGCCCATATGAGTGTGAAAGTATCCATAGTATAGTGGGAAGGTGCCCATAAGGTAGTGGGAAGGTGGTAAGTATGTAATTTCTCTACATAACTTTACGACATAGTAAAAACGTTGCTGGTAGTCCAGAATTTTATGTAGTAACTACGTAAAAACACTACGTAACATCTACCAAACCACTACGTTGTAAGTATGTAGTTACTAGATAAAATTGTTAGCTGGGTTTTTATTAGTGTGTATATATAAAGTAAAAGCAACCTAATTAACTATTTACTGAAAATCAACATGACCTGGCTTTGAATCAAAATACAATCCTCATAAACCAAATTATTGCTTGTGTGATGACATCAAGGTATGTGTGTGTGGTTACATATGAATCAAAATACAATAATCATAAACCAAATTATTGTTTGTATGATGACATCAAGGCATGTGTGCATGGTTACATATATGTGTGGCTACATTAAGGATATGTGTGTGTGTGTGTGTGTGTGTGTGTGTGTGTGTGTGTGTGGTTACATATACACTCTCAAAAGAGATGTGTTAAAAACAACACATATTTAACACATCAGCGTGTTTATATAAGGACAACACAGTTTGTGTTAATAAATGTGTTGAACTCTATAACACAGTAACTGTGTTGAACTATTTAACACACTAGTGTGTTAAAACAACACAGTTTGTGTTTTATTTATTTATTTAAATAAATAAATAAATAAATAAATAAATAAAACACAAACTGTGTTGTTTTAACACACTAGTGTGTTAAATAGTTCAACACAGTTACTGTGTTATAGAGTTCAACACATTTATTAACACAAACTGTGTTGTCCTTATATAAACACGCTGTGTTAAATATGTGTTGTTTTTAACACATCTCTTTTAAGAGTGTATGCATATAAAATCACCACATTTCCCCGCTTTCATCCACATACTGAAGGACAGTACTTCTTAAGTCCAACTCTTCCAAATCTCGTTTTAACACTTGATTGAACACATGAGGAGAATGCTTAAAGCCTTGTGGCATTCTAGTGTAAGTGTACTGTTTCCCATGATATGTAAATGGAAAGCAATACCTAGATTCTTTAGCTAATGGTACACTGAAAAAGGCTGAACAAAGATTTATGACTGTAAAATACTTAGCATCAGGAGGAACATTGGCAAGTAATCTGTGAGGGTTTAGCACTTCAGCTGGCCAACCTTTCACTCCTTCATTAACTACACAAAGATCATGTACTAACCTCTATTTTGACTTATCAGCCTTCTGAACTGGAAGAATAGGTGTGTTACAGGGACTAAATGTTTCTACCACCACTCCTGCTGTGACTAAACCCTGCATTGTTCTTTCAATGCCTTTTTCTCCTTCTGGTTTTATAGAATATTGAGGTCTTCTAGGCAATCTAATATTAGATTTTACCTCTATCCTGATTGGGCTAGCAGATTTCACTAACCTTACATCTGTATCATGTTTTGACCATAATGCATCTGGTGTCTATTCTAGCATTTGCTGAACTGTCATCTGAACTAGCTCTGTCATCTGAACTAGCTGTTTCACTAGCTTTTCTGTCTCCTCCTCTTTCACAACGACCTCTTGAGGTGTTGCGATCATTACTGCTATGCAAAGTATTTTTATCATTGAGCTGTCAGAGGCATGGAAAATTGATGGGTTTTCTGTTTTGTTCTAATCAACATTATCTGCTCTTTTTACCAAATATCCCAAATCTCTCACCTCATAACTCTCATTTACAAGTAATGCTACATGTGGTTTTGCTCCTGGTATACTATGCCACTCCACTTAGGGGGTTTGTGAGGTCTGGTGCCACAACATCTAAAGGAAAGTGTAAGCATATTGCCTCTCCTTTCAGTTGTTGCAAATGGCCTCTCCTACATTACTATATCCATGGCAACACCTTCACATGGTGCCCCCATTTCTCACTATGATTGCTATGGGTGCAACCGAGTACCCAGTGGTATAACTGGGTCTAACCCCTGTGTCTCCAGGGTAGGTTATTATGCCAGAGGCTAGGACAAGGAAAGTCTGATGTAAAACCTATGACCTGAGGACCTCACTGTCACCGTCTCAGTGTGCTGGGCCATGGCAGATTAACCCTAGGTGTAAAGGGTGGGGCCAGTACTGTGCATACTGCACTCCACCTTAAAACTCCAATGCACAGGCTCAAAGGACACACCCATGTCTACGGCCAGCCCCCCAATACCAACCATTCACAAGCCCTGTAGTGATGGAAAACAGACAAATACAGCAGGTGTAAAGTGACACTGGAAGCCACCGTTCCAATCCTGCATGCAGGCAGTTCAAGCATATGGGTTGGCTGATGTTGATCCTGGAGATGACATCATTCTGCAGCACCCTGAGCAACCAAGCAGCCTTCTTCAAGGACAGCATTGCTTGCTCCACATGGAGAACATGGAGAGGGGCCTAGAAAAGGTGGCCTAACCAAAACTCATTTCCACTTCACCCAGTTGGCTAGCCGTGGTCAGTGGGCATCTTCCAAGTGGTTGAACAACAAAAAGAAAGGAAAGGCTTACACAAGGTGTACAAGGACTAAAAATTGCATGCTGGAACATCAGGTCCATGCTTGATGCAGCAGACAGTGGTCGCCCAGAATGACGCCCCGCACTAGTAGTGCACAAACTCTCATGTCTGAATATCGATATTGCTGCTCTCAGTGAGCTATGCTTTCCAGGGGAAGGCATCTTTCAAGAACAGGGTGCCAGCTACACCCTGTACTGGTCAGGCAAGCCAGTCACCAAGAGATGCCTTTCAGGCATTGGCTTCATGGTCAGTAGCTCCATCGCTTCCAAGCTTGTAAACGTGCCAACAAGCCACTCTGATTGCATCATTTCCATGTGCCTTCCTCTACATAACAAGCAGCATGCCACACTCTTAATGTGTATGCCCCAACTCTTTAAGCAGATCCGGCAGAAAAGGACAAGTTCTACACTGATCTGTGCAATCTCATACAGAACAGCCCTGCAGATGACAAGGTTATTATCCTTGGTGACTTAAACACCAGAGTAGGCCAAAATTCAGAAGCCTGGAAAGCTGTATTCGGCAAGCATGGTGCTGGAAACTGCAACAACAACGGGCACCTTCTGCTAGAGTTTTGCACAGAGCACCAGCTCACCATCATCTACACCATCTTCCAGCAGAAAGACAGTCTGAAGGCAACCTGGATGCATCCTCGGTCTAAGCATTGGCACCTCATACACTAATGTTCAAAAGTTTGGGGTCACTTTGAAATTTCCTTATTTTTGAAAGAAAAGCACTGCTCTTTTCAATGAAGATCACTTTAAACTAATCAGAAATACACTCTATACATTGCTAATGTGGTAAATGACTATTCTAGCTGCAAATGTCTGGTTTTTGGTGCAATATCTACATAAGTGTATAGAGGCCTATTTCCAGCAACTATCACTCCAGTGTTCTAATGGTACAATGTGTTTGCTCATTGCCTCAGAAGGCTAATGGATGATTAGAAAACCCTTGTACAATCATGTTAACACAGCTGAAAACAGTTTAGCTCTTTAGAGAAGCTATAAAACTGACCTTCCTTTGAGCAGATTGAGTTTCTGGAGCATCACATTTGTGGCGTCGATTAAATGCTCAAAATGGCCAGAAAAATGTCTTGACTATATTTTCTATTCATTTTACAACTTATGGTGGTAAATAAAAGTGTGACTTTTCATGGAAAACACAAAATTGTCTGGGTGACCCCAAACTTTTGAACGGTAGTGTAGACTACATCCTGGTGCACCAGAGTGACTTACGAGACTGTTAGGACTAGGACTGTTTTGGCCTCTAGAGGCCGCTGTTATTTCCTTTTCATGTCGTGTTTATTTTGGCCTCTAGAGGCCGCCACTGTTCCTGTGTTTTGTGTTTGTGTTAATTGCCTAATTATCTTCACCTGTGTCCTTAATTAGTTTGTCTATTTATACCCCTGAGTTCAGTCCTCTTGTCACGGAGTCTTTGTGCTGTTATGTTTATCTCCAGTTTCCTTTGTACTGTGTTTTTTTGATCTTCTTAGCTTTTGAATTTTTGCACTTTGCTTTTCTTTTGGATTATACTCTTTGGTTTTTTTTTTGTCTTTTGTTTTGCCCTGTATATAGTGTATATAGTTTAAATAAACCTTTTGATTCTTTTTCTACTTCCGCCTCACGCCTCTGCATTTGAGTCATCCCCCTGGTGGCCTAGTGGGGGTTGGCTGGATTATCACACCAACGAACCAGGTTCGAATCCCAGCAAAACCCTAACAGAAAGACTCCGTCATGACCGACTCAGCAGAGGCTGCTTCAACTGTCTACCCAGCCAACCTTCAGGGAATTATGGCAGCTTTGACACGCTTCGGAGCGACCATGGACGCTCATGGACGTACGCTCACCAGCCAACGTGAGGCCCTCGCTCGCCACGAGGAACTGCTTCAGCAAATTGGGAAAACCCTGGCACAGCTGACATCTCTGCCTGCATCTCCTGCTCCTGATCCAGTTCCTGCTCTTGATCCAGCTCCCACTCCTGCTCCAGTGCCTCCTGCAATGCTGCCTTCTTCACCTCGCGAACCCAGCCTTCCTGCACCACAGAGGTATGACGGCAAGCACAGTGAGTGCCGAGAGTTCCTTACCCAGTGTCAACTCACCTTTGAGCTTCAGCCTACCACCTACACTACGGATCGCCGCAAGATTGCCTTTGTGATCACCTTATTAGCTGGTAAGGCGCGAGCCTGGGCTACTGCTATCTGGCAGAGACATGGACCTGAGTGCTTTGACTTCCAGCTGTTTTCTGAAGAGATGCTTCGGGTCTTTGATCAGGCAGACATCAGTACCGACGCAGCCCGAAAGCTCATGTCCATCCGGCAAGGAGGAAGCGTCGCAGATTACGCCATCTCGTTCCGAACACTCGCAGCAGTAAGTGGATGGAACGAGACTGCCCTGGTGTCAGCCTTCCACCATGGTCTAGCTGACCCCATCAAGGACGGTCTGGCCTCTATTGGATGCCCAAGTGACCTCGAAACCCTCATCTCACATGCTATTCGTCTGGACAACAGGATGAGAGAACGCCACCAAGCCTTGAGCCCCCCCAGCCTCCCTACCTCTACCTGGAGACCGTCTACCTCCTTCAGTGACTGTCCAGAACCCATGCAAGTGGGTCGTACTCGCCTCTCCGCATCTGAGAGGGAGCGCAGAAGGAGGGACAAGTGCTGCATCTACTGTGGCAAGCCTGGTCACTTCCGAGCATCATGTCCCGAACTCTTGGGAAAAGGACCGCCCCGTCCAGCCGAGGGAGGGTTGTGACGGGGCCTACCCTCTCTCCCGGACTCCCTGGCCAAGGAATCTACATCCCGGTCTCCATCTCCTGGGGTGAGTCTGTCCACTCTTGTCAAGCTTTGATAGACTCAGGGGCGGCTGGGAACTTTATGGATATTCACTTCGCCCAAAGCATCAATATTCCGACTGCACTTCTTGAAGTCCCACTGTCTGTGTCTGCCCTCAATGGCCAAGCGTTAGGTGATGGAAGAGTCACCCAAGTTACTTCTCCAGTTTTCCTCCAGTCTCAAGGTCACAAGGAAGAAATATCCCTGCACCTGATTCCTTCAGCTGAGTTCCCAGTTATTCTAGGCCTTCCTTGGCTTACTCGCCACAACCCTCGCATAGACTGGGTAACAAGCCAGGTTGTGGAATGGGGCCCTGCATGCCATGCCTCTTGTCTGCTCTCTAGCTCTCCTGTGTCTCCTGCCGAGCCCCCTGATCTCACCGAGTTATCTCAAGTTCCCACAGAGTACTGGGATCTCAAGGAGGTATTCAGCAAGAGCAGGGCCGCCGTTCTTCCTCCGCACCGGGCCTACGACTGTGCCATCGACTTGCTCCCTGGGACTACCCCTCCTCGTGGCAGACTGTTTTCACTCTCTCAGCCAGAACGCAAGGCCATGGAGGAATACCTCAAAGATGCCCTGGTCTCTGGGTTTATTCGACCCTCCACTTCACCTGCTGGAGCCGGCTTCTTCTTTGTCGGCAAGAAGGATGGGGGGCTCCGACCATGTATTGATTACAGGGGCCTGAATAAGATCACTGTGCGCAACCGATATCCCCTTCCGCTGATGTCCACAGCTTTCGACCTGCTCCAAGGCGCCACCGTCTTCACCAAGTTGGACCTACGGAACGCATACCACCTCATCCGTATCCGACAGGGAGACGAGTGGAAGACTGCCTTTAACACCCCGTCTGGGCACTACGAATACCAGGTGATGCCCTTCGGACTCACCAACGCACCAGCTGTTTTTCAGGCCCTAATCAACGACGTCTTAAGGGACATGATTAACCTATACGTTTTTGTCTACCTCGACGACATCCTTATCTTTTCCAAGACCGTGCAGGAGCACCGCCACCATGTCCGCCAGGTTCTCCAGAGGCTGCTACAGAACAATCTGTTCGCCAAGGCCCAGAAATGCGAATTTCATGTTCCCGAGGTCTCCTTTCTGGGATTTATTGTACGGACAGGCCAACTCCAAATGGACCCTGCCAAGACCCTGGCCGTCCGGGATTGGCCTACTCCCAAGTCCGTTAAGGAGGTTCAGTGGTTCTTAGGATTCGCTAACTTCTACCGCAAGTTCATCAGGAACTTCAGTTCTGTGGCAGCACCCATGTCAGACCTCACCAAAGGGACAGGTGGATCTTATGGCTGGTCTCCTCAGGCAGAAAAGGCGTTCAAAGACCTCAAGGACCGCTTCTGCACGGCACCCATTCTGGTTCTCCCGGACACCTCCCAACCATTCATCGTGGAGGTGGACGCCTCGGACAGTGGTGTCGGCGCGGTGCTCTCTCAACGTTCGGAAGGAAAGCTGCACCCCTGCGCTTACTTCTCCCACCGCCTGAGTCCTGCTGAGTCCCGGTACGATGTGGGGGATCGAGAACTGCTAGCGGTCAAACTGGCCCTTGAGGAGTGGAGGCACTGGCTGGAGGGAGCACAACATCCATTCCTGGTTTGGACTGACCACAAGAACCTGGAGTACCTCCAGCAAGCCAAGAGACTGAACCCTCGACAGGCTAGGTGGGCCCTGTTTTTCAGTCGGTTTGACTTCACCCTCTCATACCGCCCCGGCTCCAAGAACACCAAACCTGACGCACTGTCCAGACTGTTCTCTGCCACTAACAGGGAGAATGAAGTCGGGCCTATTATCCCTGTGTCCCGGATTGTGGCCCCTGTCCGCTGGGGTATTGAGGAGGCTGTCCGACAAGCCCAACGCCAGGACCCCGGTCCTGGGACGGGGCCACCAGGCCTCTTGTACGTCCCACATCAAGCCCGGGCCAAGGTTCTCCAGTGGGGTCACTCTTCCCCTCTCACCGCCCACCCGGGAGCTCGGAGGACCCTGGACTTCCTGAAAAGACGCTTCTGGTGGCCTAACATGGAGAAGGAAGTAAGGTCATTTGTCCTGTCCTGTGAGGTTTGCACCAGAACCAAGAACCCACGACAGCGTCCCCAGGGTCTCCTGCATCCTCTGACCATTCCCCGGCATCCCTGGTCCCACGTGGCAGTCGACTTTATCACGGGTCTCCCTGAGTCACAAGGTAACACGGTCATTTTGGTCTTAGTTGACAGATTCTCCAAGGCCTGCCGCTTCATACCACTGTGCAAACTCCCCTCTGCTCTTGAAACTGCGAAACTTTTGTTTAATCATGTCTTCCGAGTCTTTGGTCTTCCACAGGACATCGTCTCAGACCGAGGGCCCCAGTTCTCCTCCCGAGTGTGGCACGGGTTCTGCAAGGTCATCGGAGCCACTGCCAGCCTCTCCTCTGGGTTTCACCCACAGTCCAATGGTCAGACGGAGAGGCTCAACCAGGACCTGGAAACCACCCTGCGAGGCCTGGCTATGGATAACCCGACATCGTGGAGCACCTGGCTGCCATGGGCGGAGTACGCCCACAACACCCTGCAGTCATCGGCCACCAAGCTGTCGCCATTCCAGTGCCAATTCGGGTTCCAGCCACCTCTGTTCCCGGACCAGGAGGAGGACGCGGGGGTGCCCTCGGTCAACCAATATGTGAGACGGTGTCGCAAGACCTGGAGCAAGGTCAGGAAGACCCTCATACAGACCTCCAGAACCAACCAGACTCAGGCCAACCGCCACAGAAGACCTGCACACGCTTTCCGCCCTGGGCAGCGTGTTTGGCTGTGCACTAAGGACCTTCCACTGCGGGTGGAGAACCGCAAGCTTGCTCCTCGCTACATTGGCCCCTTCAAGGTGGTGCGCAGGGTGAACCCTGTCTCCTACCGGCTCCAGTTGCCCCGGACTCTGAGGATCAACCCCACTTTCCATGTTTCCCTGTTACGGCCCGTACTGACGTCTACGTATGCCCCTGCCCCTAGGAACCCCCCACCCCCCCGCATCTTCCAGGGGCAGACTGTGTTCACTGTGAATCGCCTGCTTGACTCCCGCCGGGTCCGCGGCGGGTTGCAATATCTGGTGGACTGGGAGGGCTATGGTCCTGAGGAGCGCTGCTGGGTTCCTGCTCGGGATGTCCTTGATAAAGAACTATGTCGGGACTTCCATTCGGCCCATCCCGATCGCCCTGGGAACGTCAGGAGACGCTCCTAGAGGGGGGGGTCCTGTTAGGACTAGGACTGTTTTGGCCTCTAGAGGCCGCTGTTATTTCCTTTTCATGTCGTGTTTATTTTGGCCTCTAGAGGCCGCCACTGTTCCTGTGTTTTGTGTTTGTGTTAATTGCCTAATTATCTTCACCTGTGTCCTTAATTAGTTTGTCTATTTATACCTCTGAGTTCAGTCCTCTTGTCACGGAGTCTTTGTGCTGTTATGTTTATCTCCAGTTTCCTTTGTACTGTGTTTTTTTGATCTTCTTAGCTTTTGAATTTTTGCACTTTGCTTTTCTTTTGGATTATACTCTTTGGTTTTTTTTTTGTCTTTTGTTTTGCCCTGTATATAGTGTATATAGTTTAAATAAACCTTTTGATTCTTTTTCTACTTCCGCCTCACGCCTCTGCATTTGAGTCATCCCCCTGGTGGCCTAGTGGGGGTTTGCTGGATTATCACACCAACGAACCAGGTTCGAATCCCAGCAAAACCCTAACAGAGACATCCTACACACTCGAGTGATGCCCAGTGCAGAGTGTCATATTAACCATCGTCTTGTCCACTGCAAACTCAGGCTGCACTTCAAACCCAAGCCAAAGAGAGGAGGCACCCCAAGGAAGAAATTCCAGGTTGGCAACTTCCAGTCAGCTGAAGTGAAAGCTGAATTCCAGGAGAATCTTCAGACTAAGCTTGAGGATCCCACTTTGTCTACTGATCCCTCCCCAGAAGTGTTTTGGGAGCACCTGAAAAGCACTATCTTACAAACCTCTGAGGAAGTCTTAGGGTTCTCTACAAAGATGAACAGAGACTGGCTTGACGAAAACAACCAAGAGATCCAAGAATTGCTGGTGAATAAGAGATCCACTCACCTTGCTCATGCCACGCTCACAACCCGCCGTAAGTGTTTTGGACACGCACGGGTCGCAGGGTTTGGTAGCTTGCAGGCATGCTGCAGGGTTGTGGTGAACCTGGGGGAAAGTTTGGGGGAGGAGTATGGGCAAAGTACTTGTCAAGTACAGGTTGCACACCTGACTTCCTTGAGGCATGGGAAAAATTGCACCATTAGCCTGTGGAAAGCGTATGTCTGACGCACGTGATCATTGCATGTTCAGTGAGTGTGGAGTGCCTGTGACTTGCATTTTACTACTTTCCTGGGCTAGGAGTATGGGTTGCACTTGTGAAGCATGTCTGATGCACGTGATTAGCACGTGACAATTACTCATGACTTGCGTGTGATGCAAGCCAGGAGTGGGTATAAAACCAGCATGTCTGCAGCATTCTGCATCTATCTTTCAGCTGAAGAACAATATCACTTCATGCTGCTCCTCAGCTTCTATCATGTGCTTATAAGGGTCCAACTCCCTCAGTCATTGCGGCGGTATGGCAACAGCCATCTTCTTCCCTTCTGCAATGCTACATGTTACATGATCAGTTCCTTGGTCCTTCCCCAATATATATACCCAGAGTCTTGCCCCTCGTGTCACGTGCGGGTCACATATGCTGCATGCATGCCACACATAGGGGTAGAAAGTGAGATGTACTTCTGTCTTGGGGGCCACACAAATAGCAAGTGTGGAGTATGTGTGTAGTACTTCTGAGGCACATCACTCATACAATGACTGTGCCACTCGTGCATCTTACTGTCATTGCAAAGCCCCTACTAGCCATGCTGATGACTTGGTTCAGGTGTACAAAAGGAGTACAGGTCTTGTAGGTAGTGTATGCATTCTTGATTTTTTGCAAGACCCATAGAATTTGCATGTGCAGGACTAAAAGTCTCCACGGGCAGTCTGCGACCTTCTACGGTGCTGAACACACACAAGTGTTGCACAAGTCTCAAGCATGGTTTTGCCAAATTTTTTTGCCTTAGACTGCCCGTAGTAGCACATACAGCAGGTTGTAAGTGAGCTTTCAGCCCTCCTGTCCTGTGAAAAAAGCAACCTTCTGTCTTGCATGCTGCAACCTTTGGCACAAGATCCGAGTGATCCAGAATGAGTGATGGCTCAACCTCGCAGAGAAAACTCAGCTTTGCACAGACATTGGTGACTATAGGGGGTTTTATGAAGCCTTGAAGGCAGTGTATGGCCCTTCACACCAGGTCCAGAGTCCCTTGCACAGTGTGGATGGCCAAACACTCCTCACAGACAGGACATCGATCCTCAAGCAGTGGTCAGAATATTTTCAGGCTCTCTTCAATGCCAACTGCATGGTTGCAGACCTGGTAATTCTTCACATTCCCCAACAACCAGTGATAGCTGAGCTGGATGAGATTCCAACCTTAGAAGATACAGTCAAGGCCATAGAACAGCTAAAGAGTGGCAGGAGTTGATGGCATTCCACCAGAGATCTGGAAGCATGGGGGCCCAGTGTTGCACACCAAACTTCATGAGCTCTTTGTCTGTTGCTGGGAGAAAAGAAAACTACCACAAGACCTCGGTGATGTAGTTATTATCACCCTGTACAAGAACAAAGGGGAAAAATCTGACTACGCCAACTACCCTGCTTTTTATTACAGGAAAAATCCTGGCAAGAGTTCTCCTGAACAGACTGGTGCCCACCATTGTGGAAACACAGCTCCTCCCTAAGAGCCAGTGCAGCTTCAGAGCCAACCCAAGTACAACTGATATGTTTTTTTGTTCTCAGGCAGCTCCAAGAGAAATGCAGGGAGCAGAACAAGGGTCTGTCCATGACGTTCATCGATTTCATGAAAGTATTCAACACTGTGAGCAGGAAAGGTCTGTAGCTAATAATAGAATGCCTAGGATGTCCCCCAAAGTTTCTCAAGATGGTCATCCAGCTGCACAAAGATCAGCGTGGCCAGGTCAGACAGAGCAATGGCCTTTCAGAGCCATTCCAAATTGGCAATGGTGTCAAGCAGAGCTGCGTTCTCCCGCTAACACTTTTCACCATCCTTTTCAGCATGATGCTCCAGCAGGCAACAGACGATCTTGACAACGAGGATGGTGTCTACATCTTTTACCATACTGATGGCAGCCTGTTCAACCTGAGATGATTACAGGCCCACGCCAAGACACTGCAGCAACTCATCCATGAGCTACTCTTTGCAAATGATGCTGCCCTTGTTGCTCACACAGAGGCAGCCCTTCAGTGTATTATGTCCTGCTTTGCAGAGGCTGCTCAGCTCTTTGGCTTGGAAGTTAGCTTGAAGAAGACAGAAGTTCTCCATCAACCTGGACCTCGGGAAGAGTACCACCCTCCACACATCACCATTGGCGAGACAGAGCTGAAGATGGTCCATCAGTTCGCTTACCTGGGGTGCACCATTTCTTCAGATGCCAAGATTGACAAGGAGATTGATAGCAGACTAGAACAACAAGCACCTGAAGAAGAGCACAAGTCAGTATGTACAGAGCTGTTGTATTGACCACCCTCTTATATGGCTCTGAGTCATGGGTCACCTATCAACATCACCTGTGACTCCTAGAGCACTTCCATCAGTGCTGCCTCTGCACTATCCTCAACAAGCAGCAAGCAGAAGTCACCAATATCAAGGCCATGCTGCTGAAGACTCAACTATGCCGGGCAGGGCATGTCTCCAGGATGGAGGATCACCGCCTGCCTAAGATTGTGCTGTACGGTGAACTCTCCACTGGCCACCATGACAGAGGGCACCAAAAAAGAGATACAAAGACTCTCTCAAGAAATTCCTTGCTGCCTTGACCACCGCCAGTGGTCTGACCTAGCTGCAGACCCCAAGGCCTGGCAATGCATTGTCCACCAGCAGAGGTGTGACCAGAATGGCATGTGTGGGTGGGCAGTTAGCTCATCTGGGGGGGCAGAAAACAATACCTGAAAAATCGGTGGAAAACCACTACTACAATTACTAGGCCTAATAGTCCAATAATAATAATAATAATAATAATAATAATAATTATTCAATTTGGTAATCAAAATATGGTCACACTAGCATAAATCATGACCGTCAATTTTGTTAACAGTGTGGAATTTTTTTATGAAGTTTTGTTTTGTTTTGTTTTTTTGTTTTGTTTTTTTTGTAAAGAAAAAATAAATAAACTAACTTTTTTTGAAAAGCCTGACTATGCTGAATGGAAATTTAAATGTTGACATTGAAAATGTTGGGATGCACCATCTACTGGTCTTCATGAATAGCTGACCTTTGACCTGGACCATTATCTACAGTACAAGTCTGCGGTTACACTTAGCAAATTCTGAAACAAATTCATTCATGTCTAGATTTTCTGTGATTTCCTTCTCATGTGCCAGAATGACTAAATTTTTCTTCCTTGAATGCAGCATTGTTCTGCGCAGTGGAGTGAGGATGCGGTTCAAGGTGGAGAAAGAGCTTTCGCATGCAGCTGAAGACACACCAATGACAAGTGCTGTGACATATATTGAATGCAATATGGGGAAGGCCTCTTTGTACTGCTGAATGCATTTGCATGCTTCAGAGAGGTTAGCATCAGTTGACAATTTATTGAGCAACATTGCTTTTGCCACAGAAATTTCATTTTGCAAGCTTATGCTGTTAAGCTCTGTGCCTGCAAGCACCTGAAGTGATTTCAGGAGAGAGGGCTCAAGAAAGGACTTTGATTTTGGCAGGAGAAATGATGTGGACCTCATCAATTCAACATTTCTCTGAGAGAATCTTGTCTCCATCTCTACAATAGCTCTGTCAAGAATGTTTAACATGGCCCTTTTAAAAGTTTGATTAGGAGCTATTTGGTCATCAGAATGCCCAAGTGTTGACAAGACAACGCTATCACCAAGCTGTGAATTAACTTTGCATTTTCTTTTAGGTGGGGGCGAATTGGTAGGCCTACTTCCACCCTGAGAGAAATGCTCCTGCCAGAATGAGTCACTCCTCATCTCCTTCAGAGTAGCCAGTGAAGCTGTCACCACCTCCCCAGCAGTGCACATATCCACTGCTTGGGCCTGCAGAATGGCATTAGCTGGTTTCAGTGCACCAAGGACCTGAAGGAGGAACTTTCCTGTGTTAAAGAAACACTGTCATTTTAATTGGGTCGAAAGACCCAATGCCTCTGTGCTGATGTCAAAAGGAGCAGTGTCATCCTCTGCTACATCTGAGAGAAGCCCTCTGATTGTGTCCTCATTGGTGACAATGGACTTCGTGACCTCATAATGACTGGTCCACCGTATTTCCAGTAGTCGTTTCAGTGTAGGTGTGTTGTATGTGTGTGCAACATAATGTCTGTGACAAAATGTGTTTAAAGAATTTGACCAGTCAAAGAACTTCTTTGCCAGGGGTTCTGCTTCCACTGTGTGAACCACTGCCAAATGCAGCTGGTGGTTGTAGCAGTGCACGTATGGAATGTACTTCCCCACTTTGTTTTGCAACAAAGCTTGGACACCACCCCTTCCCCCAGACATGACAGACGCACCATCATAGCACTGACACACTAAATTGTCTGGTCTGTAACCCAGGTCAGTCAAATGTGAAAGAATGTGGTCGGAAATGTACTCAGCATCAAGCTGATGTAGTTCAATTAATCCAATTAGGTGTTCCTTGGGGACAGAGTTTTGGACAAATCTAATTACTACAGACAAATTCTCTATGTTACAGCGATCTCTGGTACCATCACTTTTAATGCAAAGTCCAGGAGAGTCTGCTTTCTCGTATCTGGCTTGGATATTGTTTAGCACCATTTTGGTGAGGGTTTCAATTATTTCATTTTGTATTACGTTTGACGTGTATTTTGCATTGTCTGGGATATGTTTTACAATTTCTGCCAATTTCTCATCTTTTTTGACTGTATATTCAAAAAACTTCAGGAAAAGTCCCTCCTCCCCACCCTCGTGATTGTGACCACGCAGAGCCAGTTCATTGACAGTCAGGAACTGAACGGCCTCCCCAATGCTCTTCACATAGTACCTGTTTTTTTCTATCTGCGTTTGACCCAGCAGGTGAGCTATGCTTTCACCCATCTCCACCCGATGCTGGTGTTCCTGCCACGCAGACATTGATCTGACGTGCGGGAGACTCGACGCATGTTTTTGGAAGCCGGCGTCTTTTTCAAGGGCTTTTTTCCAATTTGTGAAGCCACGTTTGGTAAATATATCCTCGCGGTCCGAATGTGAAATGTTAAATTTGCGGCAGGCAAAGCAAAAGCTGGCATCGCGGATAACGGAATACTCGAGTCACGGTCGAGAATGATACCAGCTTGCACTAAAGCACTGAAGGGTTTGTCCAAATGGGCGCTTGGGGTAATTAGAATAGCCTGGGACGGGCTATCCATATTTAAGTCGGAAGGGACGTGCACATCAGAGGTTTGGGAGGACTGCGTACTTTGTGAAATGCAGGGGTTTTGAGTTCCTGAAGCAGCCACAGAACTGCAGGATGGCGCAGACCTATTCAGATCCTGTGAAGGGCTTTGCTCCGCATTGGCAGCAGCGGTGCTGGGCTCAACAGCGGAGTCAGAAGCTTGCGCAGCGACAGGGGCGGACGAGGTCTGCTTTTTAATGAGCCACCTATGCATGTCTTTTGGTGTTACGTACTAGTTAATAAAATGTTTTAATAACGTCTGTGTGGGTTATGCTTAGTGGCTGGCTGCCTGCCTAGGCTGGCAATTCAACTAGCTAGCACAGTCTCCTAGTCTTGATAATAGCAGGCTAGCACAGGCAGACTGCTGTAACTAGCTGACTTATCTACACAAATCAACAAGTAAATGAAACGAACAAGCTCAACTCAACAAAAACTACTACCACTACTTTGTGAAAAGATGACAGAGAAGAATGAAATAGGAACTGTATGGGCGCAAAGTAAACTCCCACACAGCGTTGTGCTTGCTAGTTGAATGGAGGAGGACTGACACGTCCCCTATTCAAACGAACCAACTGGAAAGCAGTTTTGACGATTGTTCTGCCCATTAAGGTTACGGAGGGGGGAAACACGATAACAAAAAATAATTAAAGCTATAAACTTTGCAGATATATGCTGTTTTTAAATCAACACCAGCATTTATTCTACCAATACAAGACACAAACAGAGATCATAAATCGTGGCCTTTTTTCTGGCCAGTTTTCTTTGGATGGACAGGGCATTTCTCAGGGGGGCAGGACTTGTCCCTGGGGGGGCAGTGCCCACCCCAGCCCCCCCATGGCCACGCCCCAGTCCACCAGGCTGACTCCTTTGAGAACTCCTGCAAGGTTAGCCTTGAGGATAAAAGGAGAAGAAGAAAGAACCATGTGACAACACCAAACCCAGAACAGACAGTATTCCCTTGCAGCCGCTGCAGTCAGACCTGCCTGCCCCACATCGGACTGATCAGCCACCAATGCGCCTGCAATAGATGTGAACAGCCCCCTTCATAATCTTCATTCCTGAAGCCAAGCCATGATAATGATGATGACTATGCCACTCCTGAATAAAATCATTACTGTCTACCTGTAAAGCAGCACCTTCTTTCCCTATCACAATGTACTGAGAACTTCTCTACCTTCTGTTGCTCTCTGTCTCTTTTCCTCCAATTTGGAACACTGTTTATCATCAAAAATGAAAGTACAGTGGTACTGTAAATGAGGCCTCTGTGCCTCTGGAATTTGAGCCTGAATAAATTTTCCCCACTTATCTATTGCCTTTAGAGCTGACTCTTCTATTTCACTTAAACAACAGACATTAGCATTCCCTGCTAATAAACTTGCCTGACTACTTACTCCCAATTCATCTATATATACACCATCAGACATATACCAAATTTGAAATCCCAATTTGCATAATGCATCTTTTCCTAACAAAGTTACTGGAGTGTGCTCTGAAACCAAGTTTGGAATTTTTGCTGTTTTGTTCTTTGCAGTTAGACTTACTGGAGCTGTCATGAGAATTAGCTGTGTTTGACCAGAGAAACCTATTGTCTTAACAAATTTACCAGACTTGAAGAGATGTGAGTCATAATTTGGACTTACACAAGTGTAAGTTGCTCCAGTGTCAACCGTTATAGATGTTAGCCTACCCTCCACCTGAACCAGCAGCATTGGTTCTTGATCAGCCCCATAAGATGCAAAAAGGAGCTGACTGTCCCCAATGGGATTCTCTGGGTACCCCTAGTAATCTTGATTTGGACCTGACCATGGATTTACAGGGCCAGGATGTTGTTTTTGAGGAGGTTGCCAGGGTGCTATTGAGCCTTGGTTTTGACCTTGAGGAGCCTGCCAGGGCACCATTCCCCCACATCCAGCAGGGCCTTGCCATGGATTAGTTGGACAATTTATTTTGTTGTGACCAGGCTGGTTATATCCCCAGCAGAGTTTGGGTGCGCCATTTTGAAAGGGTTCACCATTTCCCTTTGGCCTGAATCTGCCTTTGCCTTGACTCCGGGTGTAAACATTGATTACTGGAACTGCTGGTCCTAGTTGAGGAGCTGCTTATCCTGTGTATGTATCATCTGTCCAGTCTGAGGGGTCTGTACCATTGCATTTTGAGATGCTGCACTCTGAGGTTGAGGAGGTGCCTCCTCCACCTTTTCACTTGTCACTGGTGTCTGTTTTCTTCTTGGATTTTTTAGTGTAGGTGCAATAGGCTTATCAAATCAGTCTCATGTAAAAAGGGATTAATCTCATAAATTCATTAATCATTAATTAAAGTGTCCAATGGTTTATAGCTAAACTGTTAAAATCACTGGAATAACTTGGTGGTGATGTTGCTATAGTTTAGTGAGTATTGTAGCTGTGATGTAATACATTTACTCTAGATCTATAACATTCATATAACCACCAAATGGGTGAAGGCAATTAGAATACTTTTCTTGGCAGAGGTTGGCACTTCAGTGAATATTGTAACAATAAACAGGACACAGTTTATTCCAAAGATACCATTTATTGAAATAGCTGACATGAATTAGCAAACTAATACTGGTCAGATATGGCAACAATAGCAGCCAAGGAATAATTCAATATGAATGGTGATACAATGTATACAAATAAGAATCAGTAGTGTGTATGATAATTAAGGCACTAATGGTGATCAGAAGTAATAAGCTATAGCCAGTGTTAGTGTAGGGGCAAGTGGATGTTAAAATGTGATAGTGAAATCATGTGTTTGTGTGTGGGGGTGTATGTAAGAGTGTGTGTATGAGTAGGTGTGTGTGTGTATGGAATGCGAACTCTGTGCCAGCCGCGCTCAAGGGGGATGGTCAGCACAGGAAAAGTTAAAAAGAGAGAGTGCATGCACGATCTGACTAAATACAGATAGTAAACAAAGTAAATCAAACAAGTCAAGTCAAGTTTATTTGTATAGCGCTTTTAACAATAAACATTGTCGCAAAGCAGCTTTACAGAATTTGAACGACTTAAAACATGAGCTAATTTTATCCCTAATCTATCCCCAATGAGCAAGCCTGTGGTGACGGTGGCAAGGAAAAACTCCCTCAGACGACATGAGGGAGAAACCTCGAGAGGAACCAGACTCAAAGGGGAACCCATTCTCATTTGGGCAACAACAGACAGCATGACTATAATATTAACAGTTTTAACATGAAGACAGTTTTGTTGATGTTGTAACTCTTCATTGATGGAAACTTGAGGAACTGTTCATGACAACTGCAGTCCTAAAGTTAGCAAGTCAACTGTAGTCCTCAGCCATGAAAGCATTACTGTAAGAGTCCAGAGCATCCTCCAGGTGTGACTTTCAACTGTCCTCATGGGGCCATCCTCCACAGGAGCGATGCGATGAGACTCCAACCAGACACAGGGCACCAGGATGGATCAAGCAGGTCCGAGGAGCAGAAGAGGTCAGCATCTCGATCCCAGGACCAACATGTAACTCAGAGGGACAGATTTGGGGGGGGGGGGGGGGAGGGAGAGAAAACACAGGTTGTTAGTTATGCCCAATGTCACCTGAATAAGTGTAGGCAACAGGTGTCAATGTCTAAAAATAACATAAGTATTAAGTCTGTGTGGTAGGCTTGCAGAGATGAGAGTCCTGACATCAGGCATAATACACAACAATGGCATGTTAATATGGTTAAGAAAATCTCATGACCTGCTCTGGCTGGATGCTTGATTGGGTGATGGGAGCACACTCCTCAGCAATGAGACAGTTGGAATTATAGATCAGAGTGAGTGCAGGCAGATGCAGGTGGGACCCTTAGGGCTGGCCAAGACAATTCAGTTACATTTCACCGGGTCTGGGACATGCGACAGAATGTCAGACGGCCAATTCCCTGCAGGCTACGAGAGCCAGTTGAGGTCTCCAACCTCTCCACCAAAAGATTTCCTGTTGACTCCATGTAACTCAGAGGGACAGATTTGGGGGGAGGGGGAGAGAGAGAGAGAGAGAGAGAGAGAGAGAGAGAGAGAGAGAGAACACAGGTTGTTGGGTATGCCCAATGTCACCTGAATAAGTAGGAACAGTATACATATTGCACTGAGTACAAGCAGGGACTCTGGCAACTAACTATGACAGCATAACTAAAAGGGGAGAGCTAGAAGGTAACACAGTCATGAGGGAGCCCCAGGACATAAAGCAGCCAGCCACTACACCGTCAACAAACTCGAGTGAGCAAGCGAGTGGGGACTGACAGCATCCATACATCCCAGTTTACCAAAACACACTATGTCTTAAGACCCTCCAGATCTACACCCTTACCTCATAAATACCATTAACAAAAGGCTTGACTAAACAGATATGTTTTCAGCCTAGACTTAAACAGTGAGACTGTGTCTGATTCCCGAACATTACTTGGAAGGCTGTTCTATAACTGTGGGGCTTTGTAAGAAAAGGCTCTGCCCCAGGGCCGTGTTTAGCCTATTTTTGGGGGTGTTCAAGCACCCCCAAAAACGAGCTCAGCACCCCCTAGCTCAGCACCCTCAAAAACACTGCTTTTGGACGTAATTTTCAGAAATAAGTGCCCTTGCGCACTGAGCAATGAATGTGTGCACGGGCGTGTGTGTGTGTTCTTGAATTCACCTGTTACGTGATAGTTCTATGACCAGTAAAATACCTCTCCTCCTTGTGTTGCCTCTGATTGGGTTGCCTGTCCGTGCGAGTGCTTGCTACGACATGGTGTTTTTTTTAACTGGATTCCACACCGATGAGGAACTCGAAGTAGCACCTGAGTATTACTGGCATAGCGAGATGTGAAGGTACGGACTGGAGTTACAATTGTTAAACACAACACAATAATATGCATAATGCAATATTGATGTTCCCTGGTCTATGAACAGAATGATAAAAATGACATTTATCATCCATATCGAGATACTTTTGTGCAGAGCTGTACAAGTGCTACGGTGCTAGACCACCGTGTGTTAGTCAATTTTATTTAATGCAACATAGCGTTTACATTTGCTTATCATTCACAAATCCAAACCCTGGTCATTGTCTGGGGGGACAGTGAGTGTGGTTTGGATATAGCCTACATTTTCAAAGCTTGCCAAGCCTAGTTGTGAGGCCACACAGCCAACTCGATTAATTAAAAAGTTAGCTGGCTAGTGAATGTTCATTCACGTAGTCTGGAATCATGACCACGTAAATTTAAGGTTTACAGTACAATCCCGGTCAGATTGTATCTCATTCTCAGGTAATAATTGTATAACAAATACCTTGGTCAATATGCCATGGTTCATTACAGACCCCATGGATTGTTAACTGGAATACTGGGAACATCTGACCCATTATCTGTTTTTGATTCATAGATGGACATACGTTCTTTTTTTAAGAGCAAGGGCCTACTACAGTCAACTTCAGGTGAGAGAAAATGGGTGAACTAGTTTGGGCAGTTTTCCATAGTGAAAATAGTGCCATAGTGCTTAATGTTGATTGCTGTAGCTTCTTCTAATACATTTTAACAAAGACTACTTTATGAATGCAAGGAGGAGAAGGTGGTGGTCAGGAGAGAGAACCCAATGAACCAGGTGAGGAAATGGTAGCCTATTTCAGAAAAGCTTTGTGCCCCCAATTATTGGGTCAGATTTAATGTTGTGTCTACAAACACAGTTGCACTATAAACTTGATATGACAGTGAGCAGCATGCATTTGACATTGTAATATATGAATATTACTAGTAGGCTCACCACAGACTGTTTGTATGTGTGCAAAGAGGGAGACAGGAGGACAGAGGGAGAGCAAAGCTCACAGTTGGAATTTAGAGAGAGAGAGAAGGAGAGACAATGAGAGGGAGGAAGATGTACAAAAAGCAGGTAAGAAAATTAAAACAGGCCATATTTGTATATTGTATTTGTCCCAATTCAATAGTGATAGTGAATAGAGTTATTATCTCTTTGCACATCTTTTTGTGCTCCCAATTATAGGGTCAGATTTAATTTTGTGTCTACAAACGCAGTTGCACTATAAACTTGATATGACAGTAATCAGCATGCATTTGACACAGTTTGCTGTTTCTTGCCAAATTCTTACATTTGCTGTATGTATGTCATGTTATATAAATTTGAATATTACTAGTAGGCTCACCACAGAAAGAGGGCGACAGGAGGACAGAGGGAGAGCAAAGCTCACAGTTGGAAATTAGAGAGATAGAGAGAAGGAGAGACAATGAGAGGGAGGAAGATGTACAAGAAGCAGGTAAGAAAATGAAAACAGGCCATATTTGTATATTGTATTTGTCCCAATTCAATAGTGATAGTGAATAGAGTTATTTTCTCTTTACATATCTTTTTTTCCTTGTATCTTGCTATACAAGGAGACAGGGAAGAACAGATTGAAGGTGAAGGTGAAAGTGAAAGGGAGGTGGGTGGAGAGGTCCATGGAGAATCAGACCATCAAGAACAGGCAGCAGCATCAGGAGCATCAGTGTCACCAGACTCAAGTTTGGATTTAGGTGACAGGGAGACTGGTCCTAAACAAGTAAAGCTGCCCCAGTACCCACTACGTGTGTTTGGCACACAAAAGAGAGCCTTCCAGTATAACTGGTTTCAAAGCTTTAATTGGCTTGAGTACTCACTTAAAAGGGATGCTGCATTCTGCTACGGATGTAGGGTTTTTGGCGGAAATTTAAAGCAGGATGTATTTGTCACTGATGGGGTGAAAATTTGGAGGAAGGCACTGAGCTTGTTTCACAAACATGAAACCTCACAGTCTCACAAAGACAGCATTGTGCAATGGCAGGGCTATAAAGCAAGTTTGTTGAAGGGTAATGTTATGGAGCAAATTGAGAATGCTAGTTCCTCTGAAATAAAAGACAGAAGGGATTACTTGAAATGAGTTGTGGCAGTAACCTGCATGCTGGGTAAGCAAGGGATTCCATTTAGAGGTCACGATGAATCTTCTGAAAGTCACAACAAAGGATTGTTTATGGCATGCATAGATCTTGTGAGGAAGTTTGACCCTTTCATGCAAAATTACACTCCTCTTTCAAATACTACATATCTTTCAAATAACAGTCAGAATGAAATGATACAGTGTTCTTCAGAGGAGGTAACTGCAGCTATTGTAAGGGAGATGAAGGAGGCAAATATGTATGCCATTATGGCTGATGAAGCCAGGGATGGAAAAGTGGAGCATCTGTCACTTTGTGTTAGGTATGTTTCTGGGTCTGTGGTGAGAGAAAGATTCCTATCCCTTACAGAATTGGTGAAATTTGATGCTGCATCAGTAAACAACACCATTGAGCAACAGTTGACTCTACTTGGCATTGATAGCCTGACATGTGTAGCTCAAACCTACGACGGGGCAACAGTCATGAGTGGAGCAGTGGGGGGTGTCCAGGCCCTTTTTGAAAGAAACACCCTGAGGCCATGTATGTACACTGTTATGCTCACGAATTAAACCTAGTCTTATGTCACACGTGCCGAGCCATTTCTGAGGCCACTGACTTTTTTGAAATGCTGGAAAGTGTCCACTCTTTTTTCAGTGTCTCACTTGTGAACCACCACAAGTTTGCAGAAACACAGAAAAAGCTAGGGTTACAGACGAGTGAACTGGTCATGTTCCCCACACACACGTTGGGCATGCCAACTGCATTCAGTCAATGCTGTGCTTGACAACTTCCCCACCATCATTGATTGTCTCCAAGCCATTAACACACCCTTGGCAGTGGGACTGAGAGTAAAACTCTCTAAATTCTCGTCTGTATACTTGCTCATTGTGTTCCACACGCTACTGTCGCTAACTGCAGGTCTGCATATATATCTACAGAAGGAGACCATTGACCTCGCACAAGCTCTGCAGTACAAAAATGCAGTAACTGATTCTCTCAAAGAGAAGAGAAGTGATGTTACTGCTGCAGAACTTCATTCCAGAGCTGTGGCTATTTGTGAGGCCAACAAAATCTCCATTTCTGACCCATTGTCTAAACAGAGACGCAAAACGAAGTGAATGGAGAATTATGTTGTTGAGTCTGCTTGCGGGGCAGGTAGTGAGGCTAGTTGTTCTTCCAAGTCAGATGACCTTAAACAGAAACTGCTATATCCTTGCTTGGATAGAATGGTTGCAGAACTGGAAAAATGGTTTTCTGATGTAAGTGAGGAACTGCTCTGTGGAACACAAGCATGCTCTCCAAAATCAGAACAATTCTTGTCTGAGCCTCTATTGTCAGCACTTGCATGTCAATATCACATTGACCTTAAGTCAGAGGAGGTGTTGGTAGCTAAGAACTTTTTTAGGCGCAAGAGAGAGGCTGGTGATGTTGAGGACATGCTGACTGTTTACAACCTACTGGATGCAGACATGTTCCCTTCTCTGAAAGCTACTGTTCAGGCTGCTCTAACTATTCCTGTTAGCAGCTGTAGCTGTGAGAGGTCATTTAGTGCATTGCGCCACCTACATACCTGGCTCAGGAGGACAATGGGGCAAAATAGACTCCATCATTTGGCTGTGATGTCAGTTGAAAAAGAGCTGCTTGACAGCATCAGTCATGACGATGTTATTGACAGATTTGCCAGCCTTAAAGGAACAGTCCACCGTACTTCCATAATGAAATATGCTCTTATCTGAATTGAGACGAGCTGCTCTTTGCGCGATCTCCCAGTCAGTCAGACGCAGTCAGACGCGCTGTCACTCCTGTTAGCAATGTAGCTAGGCTCAGCATGGCCAATGGTATTTTTTGGGGCTGTAGTTAGATGCAACCAAACTCTTCCGCGTTTTTCCTGTTTACATAGGTTTATATGACCAGTGATATGAAACAAGTTCAGTTACACAAATTGAAACGTAGCGATTTTCTATGCTATGGAAAGTCCGCACTATAATGACAGGCGTACTAACACCTTCTGCGCGCTTTGGCAGCGCATTGATATCTGAGCTCCGTATCAGTGCACTGCCGAAGTGCACAGAAGATGTTAGTACGCCTGTCATTATAGTGTGGACTTTCTATAGCATAGAAAATCGCCACGTTTCAATTTGTGTAACTGAACTTGTTTCATGTCACTGGTCATATAAACCTATGTAAACAGGAAAAACGTGGAAGAGTTTGGTCGCATCTAACTACAGCCCCAAAAAATACCATTGGCCATGCTGAGCCTAGCTACATTGCTAACAGGAGTGACAGCGCGTCTGACTGCATCTGACTGACTGGGAGATCGCGCAAAGCTCGGAGAGGTACGGAGCAGCTCGTCTCAATTCAGATAAGAGCATATTTCATTATGGAAGTACGGTGGACTGTTCCTTTAAAGTTAGGCGACACAGTTTAGTTCTTCCAAAATAGGGTATTCCCCTAGTTGTGTTTTTGTGTGATGTGTGATGTAAATATGATGTGCGACATATCTTCATTTCCCCCCTTTTTGTTTAAACTACTTTTGACATTTAGATCTCACCCATAAGGTCAGGCATCACAATTCACTTTTTTTCCTACAAAATGTTCAATTTGTGGCATACTATTAAAGACAGTTCTCTGAAATAAAATGTGTTTTGGTCATATTATCAAATAATGAGGAAATGCAATGGGGAATTTTCCCTACCTGCGTCAGAGGAATTATTGCATTTGAGTTTTTCTATCAGTAGGTTGACTTGCAGTGAGCCAACCACCAGGTACTAAGGACAAAGACCCTAGTGGCCTTAGGGGTCTCACCACACCACTAAAACACTCAAAAACAAACACAGTGTTTTCTCTACATTGACATGGATTGTGAGTGCATTATTACTATTCACTTTCTGAGAATGTTGACAACCCAGATGCATATAGGCCTCTTCCTACTTCCTACCTATATCCACCTTTACCTGTGTCCACTACTGCCCTCATGTGTCTAAATAACGTCATAATAATTAGCAAATTAATCAAAACAGACACTGAAATGTACATGCACGAAGCAAACAATTAAACAAATGACTATTAAAAGAACACTACCAAAATATAACAAATATAACAAAAAATATAAACTAATGTAAACTAATGTAAAATCATAATAATACACACTATTATTACACAATACACAATAACACATTTATTAACAATTACCACTGTTCAAAATGAATAGCTCCAACATTACAAATGCAGTAGTAGGTCTTGTTTAGTTAAAAATATAATGTAAATATTTGTGTCAGTGGTTGTAAATGTGTAGATATCATAGTTTATTGGGTCAGCTTCTGTTAAAACATTGCATAAGTCTAGTCTTGTCTAGTCTAGTCTTCTTGTCTAGTTAAGTCTAGTCTAAATGCGGAATAAACGTGGAAACACTGTCGTTCAAGCCAGGTGCCTCTGTCAGCTCTGGGGGCTAAGCACCCCCAAAGATCAGATGCTAGAATCGCCCCTGCTCTGCCCCCTGATGTAGCCTTCACTATACTGTATGAGGTACCAGCAGATAGCCTGTACCTTTTGATCTAAGTAGGCGTGGCGGGTCATAGAGGAGCAGAAGTTCACTCAGGTACTGTGGTGCGAGACCATTTAGTGCTTTAAAGGTAAATAGTAGTATTTTATAATCAATACGAAATTTGATTGGGAGCCAATGCAGTGTGGATAAGACAGGCGTGATGTGGTCATATTTTCTAGTTCTAGTAAGGACTCTTGCTGCTGCATTTTGAACTAACTGGAGCTTGTTTATGCACTTCTTGGAACATCCAGACAGTAAGGCATTACACTGTAAAAAATGATTTGTTGTTTTAACTTAAAAAAGTTAGTGAAAGGGTTGCCTTAAGGGCTGTCTTAAAATTTTGAGTTCACTGAAATTAATATAGTAAGTTCACAACAATTTAACTTAATATGTGAATTCCAGTGAACTCAAAATTTTAAGGCAGCCCTTGCACTAACTTTTTTAAGTTAAAACAATTTTTTTTTTTTTTTACAGTGTACAATAATCCAACCTGGAGGTAACAAAATCATGAACTAGTTTTTCCGTGGCATGTAGTGACATTAAATTTCTTAGCAATATTTCTGAGATGAAAGAAAGCTATCCAGGTAATGTTATCAATGTGAGTTTCGAATGAAAGACTGGGGTCAATAATCATTCCGAGGTCTTTTACTGCTGCATGTGAAGAAACAGAAAGGCCATCCAGAGTTGTAATCAGAAAACTTACTTCTAGCTGTATGTGCTCCTAGTACAAGTACTTCAGTCTTGTCAGAGTTAAGCAGAAGGAAATTAATAAGTATCCAGTGTCTAATGTCCTTAACACATTCCTCAATTCTATTAAGCTGGTGCCTCTCATCAGGTTTTGCAGAAACATACAACTGTGTGTCATCAGCATAAGAGTGGAAACTAATACAACGTTTACAAATATCACTCAGAGGTAACATATATACGGTAAAGAAAAAAGGCAAGGCAAGGCAAGTTTATTTATATAGCACATTTCATACACAATGGCAGTTCAATGTGCTTTACAGAAGCAAAAACAAAAACAGTGAACAATAGAGAAATAAAATTACATAAAATAATTTTATTTTTAATCTAAAACAATTAATTAAAAGAATTAAAAGAAAATAATAAGAATTAAACAACAGTAGAACTAAAATAATAAAATGCCAAAAAGAAAAAAGGAGAAAAAGAAAAAGAAACCAGCGGAATAAAATAGAATAAAATTAAAGTAAATTTAAAACATGCAGAGAAAGTAAAGATTATAAAAAATGTAAAAATATTAATTATTTAACAGAAAGCATCTGAAAACAGCTTGGTCTTTAACCTAGATTTGAAGCTGCCAACAGCAGGAGCATTTTTAATGTCCTCTGGCAGTTGGTTCCATAGATGTACTGCATAGTAGCTAAAAGCTGCTTCACCACACTTTGTTTTAACAACTGGTTTTAATAGTAAATTTTTCTGTTGCGATCTGGTAGATCTGATTGGGTTAGGCCGCTGCAACATATCAGAGAGGTAATTGGGCCCTGTACCATTTAGAGATTTATACACCAGCAGCAATGCTTTAAAGTAAATTCTGTAGCTTACTGGAAGCCAGTGAAGGGACCTTAGAATTGGGGTAATGTGCTCTGTTCTTTTTGTTCATGTGAGAACCCTTGCCACTGCATTTTGAACCAGCTGAAGTCGTTTGATGGTCTTTTTTGGCAGGCCTGTGAAAAGGCCATTGCAGTAATCAACCCTACTAGAGATGAAGGCATGTATTAGTTTTTCCAGATCATTTTTTGACATAAGTCCTCTTAGTTTGGAAATGTTTTTTAGGTGATAAAATGCCGTTTTAGTGATTGCTTTCATGTGACTGTCAAAGTTTAGCTCGCTGTCAATGAAAACACCAAGATTTTTAACCATTTCTTTAGTTTTTATCCCTTTTGTGTCAAGAATAGTGGTAATCCTGAGTCTTTCATCTTTTTTCCAAATAGAATTACTTCTGTTTTATCTGTGTTCAACTGAAGAAAATTTTGTGACATCCAGCTATTGATTTGATCGATGCACTGGTAGAGACATTCAAGGGGGGCATAGTCATTTGGTGATAGAGCAAAATAAATTTGGGTATCATCTGCATAGCAGTGATACAAAATTGAATTTTTATTGATAATTTGCCCAAGTGGGAGCATATAAAGGTTGAAAAGTAATGGTCCAAGAATCGACCCCTGGGGGACACCACAGGTCAAGGGCATTGACGTTGAGGAACAATTTCCCAGGGTAACAAAGAAGCTTCTATCTTTTAAGTATGATTTTAACCAATTGATAACTTTACCAGTCAATCCAACCCAGTGTTCAAGTCGATATAGCAGTATGTTGTGATCAACAGTATCAAAAGCTGCACTGAGGTCCAGTAATACCAGGACCGATGTTTTGCCAGCATCAGTATTAAGATGTATGTCATTTATAACTTTAATCAACGCTGTTTCAGTGCTATGATTGGCATGAAATCCTGACTGAAAATTATCAAAACGGCTGTTTGATATCAAGAAGGCAGTTAATTGATTGAAGACAATTTTTTCCAGGATTTTCCCGATGAATGGTAGATTTGATATTGGCCTGTAGTTATTTAACACTGAAGGATCCAGATTATTTTTTTTTAAGAAGGGGCTTTACAACAGCTTTTTTTAGGGACACAGGAACAACGCCAGTCTCCAAGGATGTATTTATAATTTGAAGCACATCTGTAATTATAAGATGAAGAACAGACTTAAAAAAGTTGGTGGGCAGAATGTCCAATTCAGATGTTGAAGAACTGAGATTTTGTACAGTTTTTTCAAGAGTGTCATAATCAATTAAACAAAATTCTGACACTGTGTTAAAGTTATCTATCTGTGTCATTGGTGATTGCAGTTTTTCAATTTTTTGCAACTGAGATATATTATGAGAAATATTCTGCCTTATTTTATCAATTTTACCTTTGAAAAAAGATGCAAACTCATTGCATTTATTAACTGATAGAAGTTCAGGTGCTAATTGTGGTGGGGCATTAGTTAGCTTCTCTACTGTTGAAAATAGCACACGGGCATTGTTCATATTCCTGCTGATGATGTTGGAGAAGAAAGACTGTCTTGCTTTACGAATTTCATAATTATATTTACAAAGCATCTCTTTATGGATTTGATAATGGATGTGAAGTTTAGATTTGCGCCATTTTCTTTCAGTCTTTCTACATTCTCTCTTTAGCAGTTTAACAGCTGGGTACTGCTTCCATGGTGCTTTCTGCTTATCATTGACTCTTTTTATTTTGAATGGAGCAATATCATCCATAATTTGGGTCATATTTAAATTAAAAAATTCCAGTAAATCATCTCCAGAGTCTGACATTTTGGTTGAGTTCTGTAAGAGAGCTTGCTCAAAAAGAACACATGTGTTGTCGTTTATGACTCTCCTACCTATAGTCGTTGAGCTATTCTGAATGTGAGGAGACATAGAAACTTCAAAGAAAACACAGAAATGATCAGATAATGCCAGGTCAACAACAGTATAAGAAACAGTAAGACCCTTTGTGATGACGAGGTCAAGAGTATGACCATGAGAGTGGGTCGGTCCCTGTACATGTTGTACCAGGTTAAAGTTATCAATAATTGCAAATAGTTCTTTGGCATAAATGTTATCAATATTATCTACATGCAAGTTAAAATCCCCAGATATAATAAGACAATCAAACTCTAAGCAAATGACTGATAACAGTTCACCAAACTCTTCAAGAAAGACTTTGGCTGAATGTCTCGGAGGCCTATAAATAGTTAATAATAATATGTTAGGAGAGCATGTAACAAGTGCACATAAGTGTTCAAAGGACGTAAAATCACCAAGTGAGGATTGTTTACATTGAAAAGAGACTTTGAATATATTTGCAATCCCTCCACCTTTCCCTTGTCGGGTAACATTCAAAAAATTAAAATTTGGGGGAGCTGCTTCGATAAGGGTGGTAGCACTATTTGCTTGATCCAGCCAGGTTTCAGTTAGAAGCAAAAAATCAAGATTGTGTTTACAAATAAGATCATTAATTAAAAATGACTTGTTTAAAAGTGATCTAATGTTCAGAAGAGCTAGCTTTACAGAAATTCTAGAAGCTATATTTGGTTGTGCACTTTGATGCTGTTTTAAAACAGGAAGGAGATTAGATTGGTTCACCCCCAGGGTTAAATGTGCTCTATGTTTTCTGTTTCTTATCAACACAGGAATAGTGTCAACATCGGGTCCCAACTTTTTTTCAACATTACATCCATTTGCAGGGACCCAGACTACATCAAACAAGACTTTCTAAATGTTCCATTTGGTTTGAGGGTGAAAGGACTGGAGATGACATGTATCTTTTGGATGGTGAAAAAGATTTGTAGCCAGCTGAAAGTCCTGGACGAACACAATTTTGATGTACTGGATACACTGCTTGTCGCGACAGATTTGGGCTGGAAAAGGAAAGTGTAGCCATTGGGAGCAGTTTTTTCATGCTATTTGGGAAATCCATCCGAGGAGAAGTGGAGTCGTCTGTCCTTGAATGTTGGGAGGCCTGCAAGTCAGATGTTTGTGTGTCCTTGATGACAACTTGCAAAGATGATTGTTTAGGCTTTGTAACTATGTCAGTCTGCGACATCTTATCAACTGTTTTCCTCGGTGCTGGCTGAGAAAAGATTGCAAGTTTGTAGTGGTCTGCTAAGACTTTGGCTCCAATCCAGCTGAGTTCAGTGCTATTTGGCTTGTAAAATTCTTTGCGATTCCAAAAAAGGTTAAAATTGTCTATGAAATTCATACCAAATGAAGAACAAGTTTTTCCAAGCCAGGTGTTAAGACTGAAGAGTCGAGAAAAAGCAAAACTTCCTCTCGCTGGGAGTGGGCCACTGATAAAAGATTGAATTCCAGTCTTATAGAGCTCAGAAAAAAGTTTTCTGAAATCATCTTGGACAAACAGCTGTTCTCTGAAAACATCGTTTGCTCCCACATGCACAACGATACGTTTAATAGTTTTATGCTCGGACATGAGTTTCAAAATGCTGTCTTTGGTGTCAGAGATGGATGCATTTGGAAGACAACAAATAATCATCTCATAACCTTTTAATTGTCTTACAGTGGAATCACCAAGAACAAGGGTTGTGGGATCAGGTGGTGTTACAAGCTGCTTTTTGCCTCTTCTCACAGCTCTTCGATCTTGGTGTGATCTCTTTTTACTATGTGTTTGTCCGCTTGACAAATCCTCTTCCACATCCCTGAGGCATTCAAATTTGTTCTGAAGCCTTATAGGCTGTGGATTTTCCATAGGATTGTAGATCCTATTGTACTTTGTAGAACGAGCTGGTGTTGAAGTAATTACTCTTCTGTTTTTGTTTTTTGGCTTAGCACCCATCATTTGCCAGTTTTCAGTACTTACAGGTTGAGTTATGAATTCTTCCACTTGGTCTGCAATGTCCTCAGTCTCTCGGAGCGCAATCTCTGCATTCTCAGCCACTGTTTCAGTACTCCTTTCCTGAGATATCGCTTTTAATTCGTCCGTCTTTGGCAGAGCATTAATCTTTGATTCCAGAATAGAAATCCTCTGTTCTAATTCCATGCATTTTCTGCAGGATTTTTTGCTTCCTGGCATTAAAAAAAAAAAAAAGTGGAAATTAAATTAAAATTAAATTAAAAGCTTATAAAGATAAAAAATTAAAAAAAATAAAATAAAATAGTGGAAAGTCAATGAGAAAGTAAAGTATAGAAATAAAGATTAAGAAAGCAGGAGCAAAGCAAAGAAGCGTCCTACTCGCTTGAGTAGGAGAAGCAGTGGACCCAAGACAGAACCTTGTGGAACACCAAACTTTACCTCAGTACATCTACACTGTAAAAAATGATTTTTTGACCTTGTAAATACAATAAGGACAATTAAAGTGATTTCTACATGAATATATCAATTCTGAGAGTTACTTGAACATGCCATGTGTAATTCAGCGTAATGCTTGGAGTTTTTGAGTAATAGTGTGCCTTCACATTCAGTTGTAAATTTAACTGTAATAACTGTAGTAAAAAATACTGTAGGCTTACTATTGTCATCATGACAATTAGGCTACTACAGAATTTCAAGTAAAATGTTGCCTAATACATTGGTGTGACGTCAGAGTTTGGACATGCCCGCCCTCAACAACAGGTTGTCTGACTGATGAACTTGACGTGACATTTTGTCGTGGACTCGTAGTGGTCGCAGATTAATATCTTCATGCATTCAAATCTGTCGTTGATGGTCATCGGTGTCCTCCCTTTCGTCCGTAAACGTTTGGAAGTGTGGAAATTCACCACGGTTAAGGTAAGCATGTACAAACTAATTCAATGGTCGAGCTTTGCAACTTTATCTGAACGCGTTTTGGAAGCATGTATTTGTAAATGGATGATGGTATCTGGGTTTTCGTGGTGTTGATGCGGCGATTTGTCATCAGTGTTGCATTGAAAGTAGGACACTGTCCTCAGGTGTTACTAATTACGACGTGCTTTTAGGTGAAATCGGTTTAATGATAACGGAGGCACAGTGAGCTGTTTTTCCCGCTGGTAAGTTTGCTAGTGGAGTTGCTAGCAAGCCAAGTTTGTGCTAGCTAGTGGTTATGAAATGGCAACCATATTGCAAGGCTAATGTTTGGTGGTCGGAGTAATTTGAATTGGAAATCGGCTCAAAACATGTACCGTTCACTAATTTAAGTCCGAGGTTTACGGGAAAGAGTATTTCTAAAATTAGGAGGTGAGCTAAACTTCGTAGCATTGTGCAAGTGTTTGAGGTGGAACAGTGACTAGCAGTTGCTCGTTCTATAGAATTTCTGGACACTGAAGCAGCAGAGCTTGATTCTGATAACGATGATTAAACATATTAGGTTTTTTTATCAATAGCAAATGTTGGTCGATGAGCTGATATAAAGTGAGGGTCGAAGGAGATGAAGAATTAATGAGCCCTTAATACGCTACTTTAGAAACCATTAGAATTATGAAATCGTTATCATCAAAATAAGATGCCGCTGGTCTCGTGGCTGTGTGGTGAACTTTATAGGCTCGGGGTAATGACTCAAAATGAGCACGACTAATTTTGATAACGATGATGAAACATATTAGTTTTGTATTAATAGCAGATGTTGGTCGCTAAATTCTTATGATGTGAGGGACGAAGGAGATGTAGAATTATGAGCCCTTAATATGCTGCTTTAGAAACCCATTTTATTATTTTTAAACCATTATGATCAAAATAAGATGGCACTGGCCTCATAGTTGTGTGGTGAACATCATAGGCTCGGGGTAACGACTTAAATGGTTACCGGTATATAATATGTTGGGTTAATTTCTTTAGAGGCAATTGATATAGAGCAGTGGTTCTCAAACTTTTTTCACCAAGTACCACCTCAGAAAATACTTGGCTCTCCAAGTACCACCATAATGACCAACATTAAAATACAGTAGCGTAGTCAGCCTAAGTATTCATTAAAAACAAGGCGGAGGTTTTATTTAACAAGTATATTTAATATTGTTGGCCACTGTAACATTATGCACAGTACTTTGAACAGTAACACTGTGTTTAAATATAGGAAAATAAAACACTGTACTTAAATAATGAATCAAATAAAATTAATTGCACATAAAAGTGAAATAAACATTGTACTAAAATAAATCAAGCTGTATGGCAAAATATCTACTGTTCTTAATGTGCTCAATCAGTGTCTTTTTAACATCGTCAGCCATGTCGTTTATTCCCCTTGACACGGTGTCATTTGAAAGCGGCACCAAGTTTAACTCTCTGGCAGCTTTCTCTCCACACATGATACGTGTCATCTCTTTGGCTACTGGTAAACACAGCAGTTCCCCGATTGTGTGCGGCTTACCGGCTCTGGCGATCAGGAGGCTGGCACGATATGAAGCTTCCTGTGCTTTGGCTACAGGTGTACCATAGGACAGAATGGTGGAATGCTTCAGTTCATCACGTTTTCATAAAAAAAATCCATTGGTTTGTCCTTTAGTGCTGTGTGTTTGGTTGTAAGATGCCGTTTGAGATGCGATGGTTTCATGGACTCATTGCTCAGAACGTCGCCGCATACAACACACTGCGGCTTGGGCAGCTCCTCTCCCTCTCCAAATGAATCCCAGTTTTATGTATTTTTCGTCATACTTCCTCCTCACTGGTTTCTGCCATTTGCTAGCAGTTCTGGGGCTGGTTTTGCCACTGTCGTTAGCATCCACGCTCGGCTCACACACGTCCTCTTCAGTTCTCCCTCTCTCCTGATCCATGCTCCCATTCGCGGATTTAAGCCACGACAGTAATTTTGTCGTACTCGTCATAATTAGCAAAGCCTTTTCCCACCTTTTCCACCTTTTCCCATCACAGCCTAGTCTACCAATGGTGGATAACCGTCTGTCAGCGGAACCGGCGGGAATGCGTACGTACGCTACGTATGGCTACCCAGAAGCACTTGCAGACTTTTTTAAATTATTAACTTAATTTGTATTTCCTTTCATTTTCTTGTCATCGGTTGATAAGATATTTTCATCCATTCGGATATTATGGATAGTATTTCACTTTTTTTAAATTTATATTTAATTAAGTGATTCTTTGGCATACCACTAGAATGGAGCCCGCGTACCACAGTTTGAGAATCTCTGATATAGAGGATTGAAAGCAGAATGAATTGTCTTGAAAGAGCTGTTTTAGAATGCATTATCATACTTGCCAGACATCCTTTTGAAGGTAGAGCTAGCCTGTAATGATTAAAAGCTCTGGCATCGTGGCTGAACGGCCAACAATGTACAATGTGTCTTCACAAACATTTAGATAGTGATTTAGTAAGTTCATGCCGAGTTTTACATTTTATGTGCTGTACATGATGACTGAATTAAAAACAGCATGCAATATTAAGGTTAAACTAGACCGGACAATTCCCCGGGGGAAATTGTGAGAGGATGCAGTGTGCAAAGCAATTCGGTCACGCATGTTCGCTGGCCGTGCATGTGTGACCTGCTATGAAGCTACAATGCCATGATTTATGGGTGTGCTTGAGACAGCAGCCCCCCCTCGCTCTGCTCCCTCACTGGCCCCAGTCAGCATGGCGATGGGCCTGAGCAGGAGCGTTAAGACACACAAGATTTTAACAGGTTTCTGCTGTTTTTTGCTCAGGACCAGGCCTCAAACAACGACAAATAACTTGACAACGAAAGCAGCTATTCACAAAATTCTTTCACAGTGAGCGCTAGAAGGGTCTCCTGAATAAACTGATGTAATTTTTTGTCTGTAGTGTTAAAAATGAGGACACTAGAGCGAGTTAAAAATGAGTGACTTTTCTGTCACGTTTATAATGGGTGTCAATGAGGCCTCACTCTCCTCAGTTTGAGGCTTCTCATTCAAAAACTGTAAATCCTATCATTTAGGTAGACACATTGTGTGAATCAGGACAAGTTTTACTACTACTTTTGAGAAAGTTATGTCTGTAGAGTGAAATTTCTGGTTGAAACCACAGTTTAAACGAGAAAGTTTGAGCCATTTTTTTCAAGCTCTCTACACTCTAAGTAAACGAGCTCCACTGGTGTGTAATGCAATAGACACCCATTCAAAAGCCGGATTTTCTCCCGGAACCCACATGGCGTTTGAGCCGGGACTGATCCGAAAGTGTAGAACCTAGCAGAAAAGTTGAATGCCAGATCCACAGAGGAGAGGTTTTCCTACGTTTTAGAGTTTGAATCACATCTCTAGGTGAAAGCATGCCAGAGCAGTGGATGTTTGAAAAAGTGCTTTTTTTTTTTCAATTAATTCCATAGAAATGAATGGGGGTTTTTTGGGCGATTTTTTTCGCGACTACGTCGCAAAAAAATCATATTCTGTCGAGAAAAGTAATAGCATAGTGAGTCCGATCGAGCCGCACATTTTGATATATTGTTTGTCTGTGTGCGACGTACGGTTATTGAGTTATTCGAAATCGAAATTTGTGTAGGAATAATAAAAAGAAGAAGAAGAAGAAGAAACACGTAGAAGAACAATAGTTGCAGTGCTTTGCACTGCAACCTATGGGCTCCTATAGGTTGGAGGTCCTATATGGGAGCCCATAGGTTGCTGTGCTGCAGCACTGCATCCTAATACATAGCACAATTATTCATAAATGAACAAAATTAATATACAAACACAATGCACTGATTCCAACCTCAAAGGGTCATTTGAATGAACACTGTAGGGGTGTAAGAAATAGTATGAGTAGTAGAAAAAAGTATGCATTGTTTTTTTTATTTTCAACTCAAAATGTTGACACATTTTCCTCATTTAACTCGTGGTATATTGTGAATTATTTTACAGGAAGAGCTGGATATTTTTACCCCTCATGAGGCACCCAATTAAGGGTAAGTTGAGCACACAATCACAATACAGTATGAAGTGTGTGTGTGTGTGCGTGCATGTGCATGCGCATCAGAAATATAATTTTACAAATTGTTTTTTGTTTTTTTGTTGTTGTTGCTGTTTTGCCCTAGGTGTCCCACCATGAGGTGGCTGTGCAAAAGTTGTAGCTTTGCCACAAATAAAAGGGTTGATCTTTTCAAGCACTGCAGACTCAAACATGGAAACAGTGGCCGTACTCAATCCATATCTTGCTTATACACTAATTGCCCTTGCTCATTTAAGACCTTTAATGCTCTCAAGAGCCATCTCTCTCGTCACCATGTGGAATCAGTTGCACCAAAAGTGGTCGTTTCATTCAGTTGTCAGCGCTGCAGTTTAGCATCCTTCTCTTCAAAGAAACAATATTTTGAACATTTACACAGTCACCTGAAGAGGTTTGAAGTTGTTCAGTGTGTATTTAAAGATTGTAGCTTCAGTACAAACATCTATTCAACCTTTTGTACTCATAAGCACAGGAAACATGGTCATCACTCGTATGAAGATTTTAATCCTGAGGTCTTGAAAACGCATTCAGATAGTCCTATCATCCAGCATGATCCAGTGATTTCTTCTGAAGAGGATACTGAGGTTTTTGTTGAACCATGTGAGGATCTGTCTGAAGTAATCAAGGATAGACTTGGACTGCTCTTTCTTAAGTTGGAGAGTTGTTACAACGTGCCGAACAAGTGCATTGATGAAATTGTAGATGAGTTATAGTTTATATCCTGCTCCTCATCTGGACCGGTTTTGAGACATGTTCTCGAGTCCACCTTCAAGAAACACAACTGTGACTTGGATTCAGTTCTGTTAAGCGATTTGGTGAGCAACCTATGTGAGTCACACCCTATTAGCTCAGCTTTAGGGAAAGATGGTCCTTTTACTACATCATATAAGAGGAGGGAATATATGAAGTCACATTTTTCAGTTGTGGAACCAAAAGAGTACATTCTGAACAAGAAGGAAAATAAGACATTTCAGTATGTTCCTATACTGCAGTCCTTATCACAGGTACTTAAGAATTCTCCAGGAAACTGCCTAGTTGCTACAAGGAACTCAGACTCCGCATCAAAATATCAGTCATTTCAAGATGGGTCTCATTTTCAGAAAAATGAGTTTTTCTCTGCAGATGAGGATAGATTAAGTCTTATCCTGTATATTGATGACTTTGAAGTCTGCAACCCCCTTGGAACATCCCGTAAGATACACAAAGTAACTGCCGTGTATTGGGTAATTGGCAACATTCCAGTACATGCAAGATCGGCATTGACAAGTATATACTTAGCCATTCTCTGTAAGGCCAGCGACACCAAACAGTTTGGATTCCAGACAGTGCTAGAGCCTCTATTGCGGGATCTTCAAAGCTTGGAGAAAGATGGTCTTTATATTCAGAGTTTTGGGAAAGTGATCAAAGGCACTGTGGTGAGTGTAGTGGCTGACAATTTGGGTGCTCATGCTGTGGCAGGATTCGTTGAAAGTTTCACAGGACCACATGTCTGTCGATTCTGTCTGGGAGAGTGCTCTATGTTTCAGACAACAGAGGTGAGATGAGTTTTTCAGCGAAGAAGGCAAGAGCAGCACACCTTGCATGTTCAGACAGCTTTATCAAGTCCTTCTCTCAGTCCATGCTATGGAGTGAAAAATCAGTGTGCACTATCTGAAAAACTGTGTTATTTCGATGTGACATCTGGTTACCCTCCTGATGTGCTACATGACCTTCTCAAGGGTGTTGTTCCCCTAGAGCTGCCATTGTCACTGAATGCGTTCATCAAGAAGAAGTATTTTTCCTTGGTGGAATTCAATAACTTCATTGGTCAGTTCCCTTACAAGTGGACTGACCGAACAAATCGCCCACATTTGGTCCCGGCTAATTTCGCTGCAAAAAGATCAGTAGGAGGGAATGCCCATGAAAATTGGTGCCTGCTGCGTCTTTTGCCTTTTGTGATTGGGTTGAGAGTACCTGAGAGTGATCCAGTGTGGCAGGTGCTTATGGTTTTGAAGGACATAGTGGAGCTAGTGATGTCCCCAGCTCATACAGAGGAAAGCATCTGTTACTTGGACACTAAGATCTCTGAACACTGACAAAGATTTCTTGATATATTTCCCCAAGAGAAACTTCTTCCCAAGCACCACTTCATTGAGCACTATCCCGAGCTCATAAGGGAATTTGGTCCGTTGTCTGCCTTGTGGACAATGCGCTTCGAAGTGAAGCACAGCTTCTTCAAAAAAATTGTCAGACAGACAGGCTGTTTCAGGAACATACTGTTGTCCCTCGCCAAGAAACACCAACTGATGGTTGCACTGTCTCTCCATGAGAACAGTACACTCAAACAATCTGTGTCTGTTACCACAACATCACAAGTGTCATTAGATGTCCTAAATGAGGCCATCAAAGACTTGGTGCTGCGCAAGTATCCAGACATCACAATGGTCCATGTCTCAAACAAGGTGACCTTCTCAGGTACAAGCTATGCACCAGGAATGTTGCTGTGTTATGGTTCAACTGCAGGTTTTCCTGACTTTGCTGAAGTTTCTCAGATCATCTTGGTTTTGGATAACATAGTCTTTGTTGTCAAGCTACTAAATGCGTGGTACAACGAGCACCTCAGGAGCTATGAGCTAGACTACACAGGCAACATTCAAGTAATTGAGCCGAAAGAACTACTTGATTTCTATCCCCTGGCTATGTACACAATCGCAGGACAACGAGTTGTTACCTTAAAACACCACATCATCATTCCTTTTTAAATATGCAATGGAAGTTGATCAAAAACTTATTTTTTTTTGTCAGAATGAACTAAATGGATTTTCTTTTTCTCTCTTTTTTTTTGCAGTGTCTTCCTACTTGCTCAGATGTCCACCCCAGCAAAGCTTCGGGTCATTTTTGATCATACAGTGCACAAATTGGTACTGCCATCAGGTATCCCCAGTACTCTACAGGACCTCAAGCTCGTCATCCAGAGCACATTCAGCACTCCAGATGGCTTTACTGTAATGTATCAAGATGAAGAGTTTGATGGGCAGTTCTTCACATTGACCTCTATAGAAGATGTTCAAGACAGGGGCACCCTGAAAGTTGTTCAAGTTGAACCAGTCATTGTAAATCTCAGCACAGTGGAAGAAAGGGATGATAACTTACCAGAATCAGACGGCATGTCATCCATATCTTTAGCATCTCAGGACACTGTTTTGTTTTCTTCCTCAGATGAAAGTTCCTCATCACACCGTTCCCAACCATGGCCAAGAAAGTTTGAGATTCCACCATTCTCCTTTGAGATTCAGCTCCTCTTGGAGGCAGGAAACCGAGCTTACAACTCGGAAGGCACCCTGTTAAACAACCCAAGAGTGACGAACAGTGTCCTTGAGAAATTGGCTGAAAAAATATTTGAGTACACCGCATACCCTATGGGGATTCAAGTCATGAATGTAGTCGAGGCTTTAGCTGAGAAGTATCCATGCCTCAAAGAGCCTGGCTCTTTCAATGGGATGTACGGATGGCAACAAAGGATCAAATACAAGATGGGAAATTACAGGGCAAAGGTCAGAGGGCTCAAAATTGCCTGTCCAGAGTTAGAAGTGAACAAAAAGATGACTTCCCGTCCCAAAGGAATCAAAAGACCCAAAAAGGCGGAAGTAAATTATTTGCCACCATTGCCACTAGGACAGACAAAAGAATCCATGGATGAAGAAAGAGTGGCTCTACTCACAGAAGTAAAAAAGGCCAACAACGACAAGATTATCAGTGAAAAAATGGAGAAGACCTTTCCATATCGATGACTGGAGGTTGTCAACCAGATGCCTGCTGTCCCAGATGTCATGGAGAGATGGCCTGCCCTCTTCTCTGAATCGCAGGTAAACATGAATGTTTGTGACACACTTTCATGGCAGTAAGTAGGTAATTAGATGAGTTAATTCATTTGGAAGGTCTTTAATCCATTCATGTAGCTTTTAAATGTATACACACAATTATACGAAATTAACCGGTACGTAAATACAATAAGTAGAAGTAAAAAATAAAAAAAGAGCCTGTAAAAGCATCAACATTCACTATTATCAAAAGTTATTGCTCACCTGCCTTGACTCACATATGAACTTCAGTGCCATCCCATTCCTAACCCTTAGGGTTCAATATGATGCTACAGCTTCAACTCTTCTGTGAAGGCTGTCCACAAGGTTGGGTAGTGTCTTTATAGGAATTTTTGACCATTTTCCCTAATGTGCATTGGTGAGGTCACACACTGATGTTGGATGAGAGGGCCTGGCTCTTAGTCTCCGCTTTAATTCATCCCAAAGGTGTTTTGTCGGGTTCAGGTAGGAACTCTGTGCGGGCCAGTCAAGTGTATTCACACCAGACTGTCATCCAGGTCTTTATGGACCTTGCTTTGTGCACTGGTGCACAGTCATGTTGGAAGAGGATAAGGCCCGCCCCAAATTGTTCCCACAAGGTTGGGAGTATGGAATTGTCCAAAATGCAGGGATTAAAGTATTCCGGCCCCGGGCCGGATTTCCGGCCTGCCGTGCTTGACTCCAAAAAATATATATTATTTGAAAGAAAAAAAAAAACCGTTCCATAACCCCATTCGATAAATCCATTACATGGCTTTCGAGTGTGTTCGTTCTCTGCCAAAGTGGGAAAGCAGTGCAACCCTCCGGTTCTGAAACTAACAGTATTAGCCAATCAGAAGTAAAACGGGCGGGTCTTAATACAATGTCCCTCACGCAACTTCAGAGCAGAGACCGCTGCTTGCACTGCGTGTTGTACAGAGTGCAGAATGATGTACAAGGCAAGGCACCTTGCGCAGTGAGACGTGTAAAGATAACTACACTGCTTTAAATCTGAATGTCTTCCCTTCTGTCTGTTTTGTGTCTACATTTAGTCCATGGAATTTCAGTAGTTGTTTCTCATTTTTCACACACTTTCTACTACTTTTGTGTTTTAATGGTGCAATATGAAACTATAATATTATCCATAGGTCCCTGATGGTCTTCTAACTGTCTAGATTAGCAGCAAAGCTTGATGTCAAAAGAAATCATAAATGCTACATGTAGGATTTTGTAATGGTGAGTGGTACTGACACTTATTTGGCCTTCTTGATATTAGAATTGCAAAATTTAGACTCCAATCATTGATGCAATCATTTTGACAATGCCATTGCACCCACATAACAATAAGGTGAACAGACATAAGTTGAGTGCAAACACTAAAAAAACACAGATGACCGATGTCATATAGAGTTGCGTGGGCACACCAAAAAAGTTCAGGCTCAGGATTTTTTTTTACTTTAATCCCTGAAAATGTTCCAACTTTGAATGCTTCTGGATACACAATTCCATACTCCCAATCTTGTGGGAACAGTTTGAGGCAGGCCTCTTCTTCCAACATGACTGCACCAGTGCACAAAGCAAGGTCCATAAAGACATGGATGACAGTCTGGTGTAAATGAACTTAACTGGCCCGCAGAGAGTCCTTACCTGAACCCGACAAAACACCTTTGGGATGAATTAGAGCGGAGACTAAGAGCCAGGCCCTCTCATCCAACATCAGTGTGTGACCTCACCAATGCACATTTGGAGAAATGGTCAGAAATTCCTATAAAGACACTCCCCAACCTTGTGGACAGCCTTCACAGAAGAGTTGAAGCTGTAATAGCTGCAAAAGGTGGACCAGCATCATATTGAACCCTATGGGTTAGGAATGGGATGGCACTAAAGTTCATATGTGAGTCAAGGCAGGTGAGGAAATACTTTTGATAATATAGTGTATGTGAATGCATTTCATTCAAGCTAAAACATTTCAATGTGTGTGCCTGTGTGTTGTGTGCGTGTGTCTTGATTGTTTGTTTTAAGGTGAAAGAGGAGTTCAAGAGGATCACAACCATCCACCTGGACCGAACCTTTTTGACGAAGATGGATTTCTACACTCCAAAACTCCTGACCGTTTTCAAGACAAAGGGTGGGACTGCAGGCACAAAAATAAAAAGCGTGTTGGAGTCACTCAGTCAGGTAAAAACATAAAAAAGAACAGTCTAATGCCATTTGTCATTAATATAGTCTACTTACCTGTTTCATTTGTCTCACATTTTGTAAGGATGTACTCTAACCCTGGAGAACCCAAAAAATTTGGTCATATTGGGTAGTGGCAATTAACAGGGGTCAAATTTGAACCCCCGTGGGTTCTCCAGGGCTAAGCCAAAAGTTTGGACACACCTTATTCAATGCATTCACTTTATTTTCATGGCTATTTACATTACATTGTAGATTCTCCCGGAGGGCCTCAAAACTGCATGAACACATGGAATTATGTGCTTCACAAAAAATATCAATTTTAACAGTTGTCCAACAGCGATGTCACGACTTCTACACAACACAACTGATGGTCCCACATGTCTCAACAAGCTTTATTTTTTCTATTTTCAAGTTAAAAAAAAAACCAGTCAAGTCAATCTTAATTGAACACAAAAATCATCTAATAACTTTCTAGAATTGTAGAACTAGAAGACATTTTAAGACATTTAATCATTGCTTTAGGCATTTGCCAATACAAGCAAGATTTTCTTGATCTGAAAATGAGTCACTTGGTCTAACATAGCTGGTTATCTAGGTGGAACAGTGGTATCAAAAGTAAATGTAGATGTGGAAAACCCTGCCACAGTCTCCTTCCAACACAGGTGACTTCCATGGAGGCTCCGAGATAACGGGCAATGTTAGACCAAGCGACTCATTATCAGATCAAGGAAATCTTACTTGTATTGGCAAATGCCTAAAACGAGGTTTAAACTTCTAAAAGTTATATTTCTACAATTGTAGTAAGTCAATGCATGACTTTTGTGTTCAATTAAGATTGATTTGACTGAATGGGTGTTTTTACTTGAAAATAGAAAAAAATAAGCTTGTTGAGGTATGTGGGACCATCGGTTGTGTTGTGTACAATTCAGGTGGATAGACAAATGACACCATTGGACAAGTGCTAGAATTAATTAGTTTTTGTCAGCACATAATGCTATACACTACATTGCCAAAAGTATTTGCTCACCTGCCTTGACTCACATATGAACTTCAGTGCCATCTCATTCCTAACCCATAGCGTTCAACATGATGCCGGTCCTGCTTTTGCAGATGTTACAACTTCAACTCTTCTGTGAAGCCTGTCCACAAGTTTGGGGAGTGTCTTTATTGGAATTTTGACCATTTTTCCAAATGCGCATTGGTGAGGTCACACACTGATGTTGGTTGAGAGGGCCTGGCTCTTAATCTCCACTCTAATTCATCCCAAAGGTGTTTTGTCGGGTTCAGGTAAGGACTCTGTGCAGGCCTGACAAGTTCATTCACAACAGATTCTGTCATCCATTTCTTTATGGACCTTGCTTTGTGCACTGGTGGACAGTCATGTTGGAAGAGGAAGAGGCCTGTTCCAAACTGTTCCCACAAGATTGGGAGCATGGAATTGTACAAAATGTACCAACTTTGAATGCTTCAGGATACCAAAACATTTTGGACAATTCCATGCTCCCAATCTTGTGGGAACAGTTTGGAACGGGCCACTTCTTCTTCCAACATGACTGTGCACCAGTGCACAAAGCAAGGTCCATAAAGAAATGGATGACAGTCAGGTGTGAATGAACTTTACTGGCCTGCACAGAGTCCTTACCTGAACCCGACAAAACACCTTTGGGATGAATTAAAGCGGAGACTAAGAGCCAGGCCCTCCCGACCAACATCAGTGTGTGACCTCACCAATGCACATTTGGAAAAAGTGGTCAAAATTGCCTATAAAGACACTCCCCAACCTTGTGGACAGCCTTCACCCAAGAGTTGAAGCTGCAAAAGGTGGGCCGACATCATATTGAACCCTATGGGTTAGGAATGGGATGGCACTTAAGGTCACATGTGAGTCAAGGCAGGTGAGCTAAAACTTTTGATAATCTAGTGTATATCCGTTCTCCTTTCTGGCTGATGATTTGGTCATATTTGCTTTTTGTCGTGTCCCACCTCTGGACCAGGCGAACCAGGCAGTGACTATCACCCACTGTAGTGGCTCAGGTAGTGGCACATCAATGTAAGCTGTGGCAAGAACATCTGCTGCGTCTCTGTGAAGTGTACAGAACATGGAAGAGGCTCGACTCACGTTTCCGCTCAAATGACTCTGTGAGGATGGTAAGAGGGCCTGATGTCCACACATGGTGCATGTGCTTGCAGCCAAACACTGTGGAACATGATTGGTTTATGTCAGAGAACATCAAGATTGACTTATTCATCACCATTTGCGCCCTGTGCTCTTCAGATGCTTTTGCAGGTAGCATAACATTCTCCATCCTGTCTCCAGGGTCTGTCACGTTGATGTTCTCTGGCTTATGCGAATTGCATTCCACGGTGTTGGGCTGCAAGCACAGGCCACATGTGTGAAAGTTAGGCCCTAATACTTTCTTAATGGAGTCTGTTCCTGACCATTTGAGCAGAAACCTGCACTTAAAGAACAGCCCACCCTTTTTGATTTTCACATATTTGCACTATTTCCAAATATTACACATGAATGTGCATATCATTTTCTTCTCAGTGTGTTTAGTACTTAGATGCAGTACTTAGAAATTATTAGCACAGCTTAGCATAACCACTGGACGTAAATAGAACCATTGTAGTGGTTATATTTACTTCCAGTGATTATGCTAAGCTATGCTAACAGCAGGCATACTGGCCTGTCTCCTGGTGTCCCTTCCATGTTCTGTACACTTCACAGAGAGACACAGCAAATGTTCTTGCCACAGCTCACATTGAAGTTTCCATCTTGCACTACCTACACTATATGAGGGACTCCGGCGAGTGATGGTCACCACCTTATGGTTCATCAAGGCATTGAGACACTTGGCAAAGTGCAAATGTAACTAAAACATTAGCCAGAAAGGAGCAGAATAGAGAAATGGTCTGTGGAGGCCACCGACCAAATCACTCATTTTTAGGGGGTGTCTTGGAAAAAACCTGTCGTTTCCGCCTGTTGCCTAAATAAATTTGCACAACAGTAGTGTTGCTCCCCAACTGGACAGGCTGATTTCACAGAAGTATAATTGACTTGAAATGATGTTGCGTTGTTTTGGTGTTCCCTTAATTTTTTGAGCAGTGTATTTACTTCATGCTCTTGTTTTCATACAGCAGCAGATCGATAGCCATGATGCCGTCATCCGTTGTCTGATCCATTTCCTGGGAGAATCGACAGAGGAACTCATTAAAGACTACCAGGTGTGTGTGCGTCTGTGTGTGTGTGTGTGTGTGTGTGTGTGTGTGTGTGTCCATGCCCTACGCCTTATACAAAGGCTGTAGTTGAAGTTTTGGGCTGTGCAAGTTGTGCAATTTTTGACCATTGTGGCACTTCTTTGTCTTCTGTTTAGCAGGATGTGTCCCGGGATGTCATCGAACAAGACATCAAAGACCATGTGATCAAGATCCTTGTGCTGGGCAGTGCTGCAGAGGGTGCCCCCCCAACTGATGTCATCATTGTGATTGATGGTACAGAGGTATTGAGTGGTTGTAAAACACTCACCAATGCTTGCGTTCTGTTCATGGGCTTTGTGTACTCACTGAATCTCAGTTATCCTCCAAAATTGAAATACACATTTGAAGTGTTTCAAAAGTTGCTTTTGGAGTTGGATGATATAAAGTTTTCCCCCAAAGTGTATTCTCTGAAAATCAAACTGCTAATGTAAAAGGGAAATGCGACTAAAGCTCATGCAGTAGATGCAATTGACTTAATTGTGAAGTTGTTCTTAACTGTTCATAAGAGGCTTTCAGTTATGCGTCTTGCTATCTTAAGTGGAGGTTTCTTTAATAACCTCAATAATTTACAAATGGGCCTGTACAGATTTATTGGCTTTTTGAAAAGAAAGATTTGCATTCTTTTTTGATGTTTGAATTTTATTGCGGCGGCACGGTGGTGTAGTGGTTAGCGCTGTCGCCTCACAGCAAGAAGGTCCTGGGTTCGAGCCCCGGGGCCAGCGAGGGCCTTTCTGTGTGGAGTTTGCATGTTCTCCCCGTGTCCACGTGGGTTTCCTCCGGGTGCTCCGGTTTCCCCCACAGTCCAAAGACATGCAGGTTAGGTTAACTGGTGACTCTAAATTGACCGTAGGTGTGAATGTGAGTGTGAATGGTTGTCTGTGTCTATGTGTCAGCCCTGTGATGACCTGGCGACTTGTCCAGGGTGTACCCCGCCTTTCGCCCGTAGTCAGCTGGGATAGGCTCCAGCTTGCCTGCGACCCTGTAGAAGGATAAAGCGGCTAGAGATAATGAGATGAGATGAGAATTTTATTGCAGTGTACTATTGTTTAAAGTGTTTCAAAAGTCACTTTTGGCATTTGGATGACTTAGTTTTAAATTCTCCCCAAAAGTGGGTTCTTTGAGAATAATAGTGCTACTGTAAAAGGGGAATGCCATTGCATGTTGCAGATGCGATTGACTTCACTTTGAAGTCTGTTCATAAAAGTCTTTGAGTTATGCGTCTTGTTAGGTTTGTTCAACGACTTGAACGATGTACAGGTGGGCATGTACAGCTTTTTGCTTTTTTATTTATTTATTTATTTATTTTTAAAGATTGTTATTTTTTCTTGGAATATGTAGAGTATTTTACTATAGTGTACTATAGGCTGATTTAGTGGGTTCCCTTGCCGTCATGTGTGGAGGACCCAAAGTTAACTCATCTCTCTCTGCTAATCACACACACACACACACACACACACACACACACACACACACACACACACAGAGTTTGTTTTAGACATATTGGCCCTAGAAGTGATTGTCAATCTCTGGTCTCCCCCCATAGGAAAGCAGTGCTCCTCATCTGTGATTGAATATCTTGAGATATGTTAAAGCTCATTTCATATCATTGTGATAAATTGTTGTCTGGATTACTTCTCTCAATGGTACCTTAAGAGTAAGAGAGAAACTAGATTGATATAGAAGACATAACTAAGACAGAGGGGACCAAGTTGAAATACCCACTTAAGCAGTACTTGAGGAGAAGGATACACAAATGAGAGAACAGAAAAGGAGGAAGTCACCTCTGTTCATCTTTCTTCTCAAATATTGCTCAACTGGTTATCTCAACTTCACCTCCTTTGTCTTAAGTGTGTCTTGTATCTCAATTTAACTTCTCTTTTGCTCCCAAGGTACCCTTAGGAGAAGTAATCCAGGAACAATTGATCACAGAATGATAGGAATGAGAAGTTGAAATATATCTCAAGACCATAAATGAGAAACACTGCTTTCCTATGGGGTAGACCACAGGTACAATATATAGGAAGAACAAGTTGATATAACCATACTAAGCACTTGTTATATTGCATCAACCCAGTTGTTATATCAACCCACAGCACAAGTTTCTTTTAGTATTGATTTAGGTCAATTCAGATCCTAGTTTGGTGTCTTGACGAAAACTGTGTGAGCGGCATTCAACTGTGCTGTTAACATCAGAGACATGTGCAAACTTCAATCTCGACTTAACATCTCCAGAAAGGCCACAAATTCATCTCTCTCTCTCTCTCTCTCTCTCTCTCTCTCTCTCTCTCTCACACACTCCCATCCCTCTTTTTGTTTTTGCTCTTTTGTTTTTTTACAGTGTTAGTTGAACATATAATATATATTCAATTTTTATATATAATTTTACATTTTAATGTACAAAATGCCCATTTTGTTTTTGTGTTGTGGAAAAATAAAAAAGTAGAATTCTGGATATTGTGTATCTTCCTTTTTTGGAGAGATTTATAAAGGTGTGCCTATTAACATTTACTTGGATTTTTTTATGTGGAAAACGTGTACTAGGTTTTTACCAGTAATTCTTAATGAAAATATAACAAAGTAAAAAATACTTGCTTTCAGATGTAAAAAATACTTTGGTATTGCTAGTAAAATCTATAAGGAATTGCAAGTAAATTTTACTCTAAAATAGGCAATTTAAATTTACTTAGTATTTCTGAGTGTAAAACATGTACTAAAATTTTCTCAGTAAACCCCACTCCATATTTTTATCAGGTTTTTACTAGGTTTTTACCAGTAATTCTTAATGAAAATATAATGAAGTAAAAAATACTTGCTTTCAGATGTAAAAAATACTTTGGTATTGCTAATAAAATCTATAAGGAATTGCAAGTACATTTTACTTTAAAATAGGCAATTTAAATTTACTTAGTATTTCTGAGTGTAAAACGTGTACTAAAATTTTCTAAGTAAACCCCACTCCATATTTTTATCAGTGTAGAAATATCACCATTTATATCAGCATAATGATAATGATCAGTTAAATAAGAGCTGAGCCAGGAGAGGGCCGTTCCCTTAACTCCCACAACATTTTTTAGTCTATCCAGAAGAATGGAATGATCAATGGTATCAAATGCTGCACTAAGGTCAAGCAACACAAGTAGCGAGACACAGCCCTGATCAGACGCCAACAGTAGGTCGTTTACTACTTTAACCAAAGCTGTCTCTGTGCTATGATTAGGTCTAAATCCTGACTGATACATTTCATGGATGTATGCTCCAATGTACGCTCGCTGGACAACAAGCTGGATTATGTCTGCCTGCTCCGCTCATCTTTTAAGTCTGTGAGTGAGTGCTGTGTCCTTGTGTTTGTGGAAACATGGCTTAATGACAGTATCCTGGACTGTGCCATTCAGCTAGCCCGGCTAACATGCTACCGGTCAGACAGAGCGCTAGTCGAGGGGGGGGAAGACTCACGGCGGAGGACTCTGTGTTTACATCAGTGATGCCTAGTGCTGTGATGCTGTTGTGGTCTGCAAACACTGCTCACCACTGGTGGAGTTTATGATTATTAAGTGCCGGCCATTCTACCTGCCAAGGGAATTTACAGCCATATTGCTGGTAGCAATATACATCCCCCCCGGCTCCAATAACAACAAGAGTGAAGCACTGAATGAACTCTATCAGCACATCAATGAGCAGCAGACAGCCCACCCAGATGCTTTCCTCATCCTGGCTGGGGATTTCAATCATGCAAACCCCAAAAGCGTGTTTCCAAAACTCTATGGATATATCAACTTTCCTACACATGGAAACAATACCCTGGACAATGTTTACACCATGCATAAAGACGCCTACAAAGCCCTACTCCTCCCCCACCTTGGGGCCTCAGATCACTCCACTGTTATGCTAATGCCAGCATACAGGCCGCTGGTTAAAGTCACCAAACCAGCTACAAAACAGATACGTGTGTGGCCAGAGGGGTCCTCAGAGGCACTCCAGGACTGTTTTTCCACCACTGACTGGAGCATGTTCAGACAGGTGGCCACCTACAACAACAACACAGATCTCCAGGAGTACACGGAGACCATCACTGCCTACATGAGGAAGTGCATGGACGACGTTACGGTCACCAGAACCATCTCCATTTGGGCCAATCAGAAGCCATGGCTGACAGGGGAAGTCTATAGGCTCCTGTGGGCTTGGAACGCCGCCTTCAGAGCTGGGGATGAGGTGGGCCTGAGGACAGCTAGGGCCAATCTGTCAGTTGGCATCAGGGTGGCCAAGAGACAGTATTCCAGACACATTGCTGACCATTTCAACGACAGCAGAGACACCAGGAACCTGTGGCGGGGGATTCCGACCATCACAGACTACAAGCCCTCGCCACAGACCTGTGACAACTCCACGTCTCTGCGGAATCAGTTGAATGACTTCTTCGCTCGCTTTGAGGCAGACAACAGCACCACGGCACAGAAGACCCCACCACCTCCCGGTGACCAGGTGTTGACGCTGTCCCCAGACAGCGTGAGGAGAGCTCTCAGGACAACAAATGCACGAAAAGCCCCAGGTCCTGATAACATTCCTGGTCGTGTCCTGAGAGACTGTGCCGAGGAGCTCACAGATGTCTTTACAGACATCTTCAACATTTCGTTGAGCCAGGCTGTTGTCCCCACGTGCCTCAAAACCACCACCATCATCCCGGTCCCGAAGAAGCCGTCTCCCTCCTGCTTCAATGACTACCGCCCTGTCGCACTCACTCCCATCCTCATGAAGTGCTTCGAGCAGCTAGTCATGAGGCATATCAAGTCTGCCCTCCCCCCCGCCCTGGATCCTTTCCAGTTTGCATATCAGTCCAACCGTTTGACCAATGACGCCATCTCCACTGCCCTCCACTCAGCCTTCACCCACCTGGAGACAAAAGACTCGTATGTCAGAATGCTGTTCATAGACTTTAGCTCAGCATTCAACACAATCATTCCTCAGCAGCTCATTCACAAACTGGACCAGCTGGGACTCAACACCTCCCTGTGCAACTGGCTGCTGGACTTCCTGACGGGGAGACCACAGACTGTATGGGTCGGCAGCAACTCCTCCAGCACCATCACACTGAACACGGGGGCCCCCCCCAAGGATGTGTGCTAAGCCCCCTCCTCTTCACTCTGCTGACCCATGACTGCACACCAACATCCAGCTCAAATCTCTTCATTAAGTTTGCAGATGACACGACTGTGGTGGGTCTCATCAACAATGGCGATGAGACAATCTACAGGAGTGAGGTGAGCCACTTGGCCATGTGGTGCAAGGACAACAATCTCCGTCTGAACATGGAGAAGACGAAGGAGATTGTTGTGGACTTCAGGAGAGAGCACACCCAGCATGCTCCACTATCTATCGACGGTGCTGCAGTGGAGAGGGTGAGCAGCACCAAGATTCTGGGTGTGCACATCTCTGAAGACCTGTCCTGGAGCAACAACATCACATCACTGGCCAAAAAAGCCCAACAGCGTCTGTACTTCCTCCGCGAACTGAGGAGAGCAAGAGTCCCGGCCCCCATCATGCACATTTTCTACAGAGGCACCATCGAGAAAATCCTGACCAGCTGCATCACCGTGTGGTACGGCGCCTGCACCGTGTCCTGCTGCAAGTCTCAGGGTGCTAATTTTTTGTCTCTGACCATTTTCCTTTTAAGAGGAGCTACATTATCTAAAGTATGGCGGAATATTGACTCCAAGCATTCAGTTGCCTGATCAAGTTCTGCAGGGGCTGACAGTGACCCAATCAAAGTTGATAACTCTGGGAGATCATTTATAAAGCTCTGTGCAGTAGTTGATGTGAATGCACGTTTAAAACAGTAGTGTGGTGAGGTGCATATATGTATTATTACTCAGACATAGTTTGAATGAAATGAGATAATGATCTGAGATAACTTCAGACTGTGGAAGTATGACTATATTGTCTACGTTTAACCTGAATGTTAGTATTACCGGTAGATCAAGGGTGTGACCACCATTATGGGTCGGTCCTATGACATTCTGATTAATCCCTGCTGAATCTAAAATGGACACAAATGCTGTTTTTAAAGGGTCTTCTGGGTTATTGAAGTGAATATTAAAATCTTCGACAACTAAAGCTTTGTCTAAGGAAATAGCCAGATCTGAGATAAAATCTGCAAATTCAGAAAGAAACTCAGAATATGTAAATATTCTGAGTTTACACGCGATCTAAGACCGATCTTCATGTGAATCAAAATGCGTACATTTAAATCATAAATGAATTAAAATAAACAACACTCTTCACATTAACGAGCCACAGTTAAGACTACAGTTTTGCCCAGATGCCAGCCTTACTTGTTAGCGATTGAAAGTGTGCCTTCTGTTCCGAAGATAGCGCGGAACACAGATCCACGAAGAAGACAGTTTTGTTCCTTACAGCTCATCAGCTGAAAATCCTCTGTGTCCCGTTGGTCATCCGATGATCTGGAAAAAATCTTGTTTATACCGTAGTTCGTCGATGTTGGGAAAGGGAAAAGGGATCCGGTCGCCTTTCCTCTTTGAAACACTGCATGGGCTGCAGTAACTAACTGGTTCAGTTATTATTACAACTCTGCGAAGGTCAAATACATTGAACTTTGGCTAAAGTCCTGTATCAATAGCTTGTTTTTGTTCTCTTGTCCTTCTGTTGCACCGATGCATTGGCTTCTCTCTTTTACACGTGGAATCCACTGCCAGAGAGAAAGAATTTCGTTTCTGTTGCTGGTTTAAAGCAGTCGTGACGTCACTGTATTTGGTATCCAGTATTGTCTGTATCCAATACCGTTACAGGGAGCCAGAAGAATGGGTGGAGATAGAACATGGTGTCGAGTACAGAGATTGGTGTGTTCAAACTGTACTGTGAAAGGGGGAAGATGGTTGCTATGGCTACAGGCATGGCAGCCCCCCCCAATCAGTCAGCTCTCCCAACTGCAGCTTAGCCCCTTTTCTCAGTATTTCTTTTTCTTGCTCTCTGGCTTTCAGTTCATTCTTCCTGTGCTTTTCCACAGCATGGGTTACATGATCACGGAACTCTGCCTGACTCATTGAGTTCAGGCCTACCACATCTTCTAGCTTGCTTCTGACTGGTTCTGGTAGCCCTTCTAAGATTGAACAACAAAACAACATAGTCATCAGTGGGTTTTCTTCTGGATCATCTCCAGTTTCTTCATGCTATCTCCTTTGTTTGTGAATGTAGGTGGATGGGTTGTCATGTTCTGCAAGTGAGTCTGCTTTCAGGTTTCTTGGATCTTGCTTTGTTGGGTATGCTGCTCTCAGTGCATGCCACAGGGTAGGACAGTATGGGTTATACTCTGTCCCATCCATCCTCTGGTTTTGTGCTGCTCTTGTCATCTGTGTGTCTCTGAGGAGTTCTTCCATAGCTGACTGACCAATTACTCTGGCCAAAGCTGTTTTCACATCACCAGTTGCCAGCAACTTTCCCACTGTCTTTTCTTCAAATTCTCTTATCCACTTGTTGGCCCCTTCATGGATGCTGGGTAAGGACCCCAGCAGACTCTCAAGGTCTTGTGTTTGCCATGGAATGTACTGTGTCTGTCTTCCTTTATTGGAATTGGAAACTGTCCAGAACCATGAGCAATGAATTTTTTAGGTGCTTTCAGTGTACGTCTATCTCTCAACTTTCTTCTCACAGGCTGATCTTGTTAAAAGTCTAACCAATATTCAACTGGCTGTCTTTGCAACTCCTCTGTCTCTCCTATTTCTTCCTCTCTTTCAGGTTCTTCTTCTTCTGTATACCTTTTAATAAAGCTTATCGATTCTTCTACATCTCTTATAGCTTTATCAATAGTTGCTAGATGTTCTGCTTCCCTCTCTTCCAACTTCTTCATTAACCATTTGTCTCCATTTTCCATTCTCTTCTCCACACCTCTGAGAGCCCTTTCACTTCCTTGTAAAAATCTATTATTGCTTCTGCAGAACACTCATGTTCTCTCCTTTCCTTCTTTGAAATGTGTTGTGCTCTTTCTATCTGTTCCTCAACTTCCCGATCCTTTTCTTCTACTTCTATTTCCCCTTTTATCTGTATGTCTCCCTCTACCTTTACTACAGGATACTGTCCTTCTGAAAATTGACTCTCTAAATACAGTGGCATGCAAAAGTTTGGGCACCCCTGCTTAAAATGTCTGTTACTGTGAATAGTTAAGTGAGCAGAAGCAGAACTGATCACCAAAAGGCATAAAGGTAATGATGACACATTCATTTAATATTTTCAGCAAGATTAAGTTTTTGCTTCCATCATTTACAGATACAAAAACAAAAAAGGAAAGGGCCTGAAGCAAAAGTTTGGGTACCCGACATGGTCAGTACTTAGTAACACTTCCTTTGGCAAGTATTGCAGCTTGTAAATGCTTTTTGTAGACAGCTAAGAGTCTTTTGATTCTTACTTGGGGGATTTTCACCCATTTGTCCTTGCAAAAGGCTTCTAATTCTGCAAGATTCTTGGGCTGTCTTGCATGCACTGCTCTTTTGAGAACTATCCACAGATTTTCAATGATTTTTAGGTTGAGGGACTGTGAGGGCCATGGTAAAACCTTGAGCTTGCACCTCTTGAGGTAGTCCATTATAGATTTTGAGGCATGTTTCGAATCATTATCCTCGTTATTATTTTTTACAGATGGTGTGATGTTTGCTTCCAGAATTTGCTGGTATTTATTCAAATCTGTTCTTCCCTCTACCAGTGAAATGTTCCCTGTGCCACTGGCTGCAGTACAAGCCCAAAATATGATCGATCCACCCCCATGCTTAATAGTTGGAGAGGTGTTCTTTTCCTGGAATTTGGCACCCTTTTTTCTCCAAATATACCTTTGCACATTGTGGCCAAAAAGTTCTATTTTGACTTCATCAGTTCACAGAACTTGTTTCCAAAATGTCTCAGACTTGTTTAGAGATTCATTTGCAAATCTCAGGTGCTGAATTTTGTAGCGAGGACACAGAAAAGGTTTTCTTCTGCCGACTGTACCATGAAGGTCATATTTGTTCAGGTGCCACTGCACAGTAGAACAGTGCACCACCACTCCAGAGTCTGCTAAATCTTCCTGAAGGTCTTTTGCAGTCACAGGATTTTTTATTTGCTTTTCTAGCAAGCCAACGAGCAGTTCTTTCAGAAAGTTTTCTTGGTCTTCCAGACCTCACCTTGAGCTCCACCATTCCTGTTAACTGCCATTTCTTAAAAGCATTAGGAACTGAGGAAACAGCTTCCTGAAAACGCTTTGCTATCTTATTGTAGCCTTCTCCTGCTTTGTGAGCATCAATTATTTTATTTTTCAGAATGCTAGGGAATTGCTTAGAGGAGATGTTGATTTTAGGGACAAGTTTAAGTCAACAGAGATTTTATACAGCTTTGAAATGTACATCACCTGGCCTTTCCTAATGATGAATGTGGACAAGTGATAGCTCAGTAAGCTAATTAAGGTCTGGAGCCTTGGTAAAAGTTACCGGAGAACTCAAATGTATGGGGTGCCCAAATTTTTGCATGGTTTTCCTTTCCTTCTTTCACTCAACAATTGTACAAAACAAAAATAATACACAAATATTGCCTAAAATGTTGAAAATAAATGTGCCATCTTTACCTTTATGCCTTTTGGTGATCAGTTCATCTTCAGCTCATTTAACTATTCACATTAACAGACACTTTACATAAGGGTGGCCAAACTTTTGCATGCCCTTGTGTAGGGGTGGTGCACACTCCCTGTTGAGCTGCGTCCTTCTAACTTCCTCAAGTTAGAACTGTCTCTTTCAAATATCGGTCTCTTTTTTTTTTCTTGATTTTTCTTATCTTTCTTCAGAATCTTTCTGATTTTCTTCAATGATTTCAAGAAGTTTTCTCCCTTGTTCTTAAAGAGGTTGAGCATCTCTGTTTTCTCTCTTTTTTAGTCTTTTCTTGCTCTGGTCTTTTGGCTTGGACACTTTGATTAAAAAGTACATCTCCTCACACAAACCCACCTCAAATGAACCATCCTGAGGCCATTGAGTTCTCATCTTTTTAGTTCGTGCAGCCCATTTCTCTGATATCTTTTTAATTCTATCCTCAGCTATAAGACTTCTCAAACAAACCATCTGCAATGGGGTATCAGCCATTTCCACTCCCTGTATTCTCAGTTGTTCTCACGCTAAGCGATCAAGTGTGCTTGAGTCCTCGTCAGGCAAGATTCTAGCTCTAAACTTTCTCAGCGTCAGGCCTATTTTACCTATCTCTTCCCCAGCTCTTTCTCTTTTATCTGTCAGCCATGAAATTCTCCTTAACACTACAGAAATCTCTACCCCTGGATTATTTAACTTCCTCCCATGAATACCTTCATCACTTCAGAGTGCCTGATAAGTGTATGAGCAAAATATTTACAAGGGCACAAAATCAACCCGAACAGAGTAAAAGTATTTTGCATATGAACCATTGAATTGTGTAGTGTCATGCATTTCACTTCAGTAAATTGCTGCATTGTCTTATGACAGTGATACCAATAATGAGATATACGTCGCAGTTATGAATACATATTTATTTATTTATTTGACATCACGTGCCATGCGCCAGAAACAACACCATGACATTTATCATGGTGTGACTACTGGGTGCCTGATGGACAGCAGTAAACCAATGCTTTCACTTTACATAATTACTATTTACACTCGCTGGCCAGATTATTAGGTACACCCAAAAACCTGCTGTTTTATATAGCTATCTAATCAGCCAATTCATCCTTGGGCCAGAAGTGAAATCATTACCACTAGGAGGAACAAAGGCTATCATACCTTGTTTGAAAGCCCAAATTCTCAGCTTTCCAATGATGTATGATAGACATCTGAGGACAGTAGTCTTAGTAGTTTTAGAAGTTGTTAATCTAAAAAGGAAACAAAGTTCAGTCAAATTCGCAATGTGTGAAAATTTATTCCAAAAAGTATCACAAGGCTCAGCACAGGAGAGCCAGTTCCTCAGGCCAGGACTCTGCTGTCTATCTTCATCTTAACAACAAAGAACACTCATTTCAGGATTACAACTTACACATTTTAGCCAGAGAGGATCATTGGTATGAGCGAGGACTTAAAGAAGCCATTTTTGGGTCACCCAGACAATTTTGTGTTTTCCATGAAAAGTCACACTTTTATTTACCACCATAAGTTGTAAAATGAATAGAAAATATAGTCAAGACATTTTTCTGGCCATTTTGAGCATTTAATCAACCCCACAAACGTGATACTCCAGAAACTCAATCTGCTCAAAGGAAGGTCAGTTTTATAGCTTCTCTAAAGAGCTAAACTGTTTTCAGCTGTGCTAACATGATTGTACAAGGGTTTTCTAATCATCCATTAGCCTTCTGAGGCAATGAGCAAACACATTGTACCATTAGAACACTGGAATGATAGTTGCTGGAAATGGGCCTCTATACACCTATGTAGATATTGCACCAGAAACCAGACATTTGCAGCTAGAATAGTCATTTACCACATTAGCAATGTATAGAGTGTATTTCTGATTAGTTTAAAGTGATCTTCATTGAAAAGAACAGTGCTTTTCTTTCAAAAATATTCACAGTAGCTTTTCATAGAGAAGGCCAAAAGCAGAAAGGGAATTCCTCACAGCTAGAGGCATCCTCTCTGACTGCAGCCAGGGATTGGAAGGTGCTTGTGGATGTAATCCACAAACTTGCCTTCCCCAAAGAAATTGCCAGCACCAGCCTGAGACCAGATCTTGTCTTCTGGGTCCGGTTTCACTAAAGTAGTTTAGACTGGTCTATGGGTTAAGATTGGTCTTAAGTTTCTTTATAGACCAGTCTAATGCAAGTAAGACAGCTTCACAAAAGTTAAGACTAATTTTTTAAGTCTAATTTTAGGCTTAAAAAGTAAGACACCCTCCCCCCAGTCTAATATGGGTCTAAGGGCTATAAAATTTAATTTAAAAAAAAAAAACAGTCAAGCCATAAGTGCCATCAATGTCAATAACTACAAGAAAGCTTGAAATGTTAAGGCAGTGAAGTACATTGCAAGTATGTAATACACAAATTTAGGCTATTATAATCTAACTATAAAGTATTCAATAAAGAACAAACAGTGTAATGCCAGCTTATTCATTGTATTACTTATAAATATATATAAATAATATAAATATCAATTCATTTATGCATATAATTACATCACCACTCATCACTTATCTATCTCTCTCTCTCTCACTCATACACACACACACACACACACACACACACACACACACACATTACTACATCACTCCTCCATCTGCGCGAGTCTCTTCAATTTAAGTTGCAGTCTTTCCTTTTGGTAGGCTCTTTGTGTAGTGTCACATCCGCGCAGGTACTGGGTGATGACAACTCCGAGGGTGAAGGAGCCTCAGCTTCAACGTTGCTAGCAATGTTGCTAAGGGAGTTGCTGCTGGGTCTGGCGAAGCCAGTTACTCCGCTCTCCTTTCCTCCTTTCACTCCCCAGAATAAGGGCGACTCGTCGCCATAAATGTTGATGACCATTTCGGTTGTTACTTTTAGTTTCTTCAAACCCCCTCCTCCAGTGGGGGTGTTTTTACGCACGGCAGTAACATCTCTTCTCGCAGATGGATTAACGCTATTCACAGATGACGTTATTTTTTCCCACACTTCATGTTTTTTTCTTATTGCTACATTTTTCGCTGAATTTGCCTAATAAAACGTCTTTGTAGGAATTAAATTCCTCTAATATAGCCAGATTTTCTGAGTGGCTAAACGGCACTGAACGACCACTGTCCGCCATTTTTTTTGTTTTGAAAAGAGTCTTAAAATACCCACAATCCTTTGCAGCATAGTACGACTTAAGATAGTCGGCGTCTTAACTGCTTTGTGCAACAGTATTTGTTAGACGTCTATGCTAAGCCCGACTATACCTGCTGTCTAAGTTAAAGTCATAGTCTAACTTAGTGAAACCGGCTGATGGTCTGAGGAACAACGAATGGCTTTCATAGTTGAGCTGACAGTCCCCTGGGAGGATGCTGTGGAGGAGGCACATGAGCAGAAGATGCTGCAATACTCCGACTTGGCAGCAGAAGTGGAGCTGCATGGCTGGAACATCAAACTGCGTCCAATTGAAGTTGGATGCAGGGACTTTGTGGCCAACTCCATGGTTAAACTTCTTAGGGAACTGGGAATTAGGGGGCAGGCAAACCGGAAAACAACAAAAGCCCTTGCAGACACAGCGGAGAGAAGTAGCCACTGGCTATGGTTGAAGAGGAAGGACCCACTTGGGCCACCAGGAGAGGCCAGTGACTCTGGGACACACACCCAGGACTGATCAACCTGTGGTGGGCCTGCTTCAGCAGAGAGTGTATTGTGAATAAAAGGCCGAAACACCCAGTGATGCTGGGGAACACAACTGACGATGTGTCCCAGTCACCAGCCACAAGTGGTCAATATCACACACACCCAATCCCCTTCAGCAGGACAACAGACCAAGTAAAGTCAGTTCTTAGGGATAACATCCAGCCCTACATATGAAACGAATGAAAAAAATCTGACTTTTTTCAATTTGCACCTCAATTTCTCCAATAAGTTAACCTATTATGATAAAATAAATTTCAGAAATGGATTACTCATATTTAAAAAAAAAAACATAGGAAAATGTTTAATTTATTTTCTAGGACATTTATAACTGTTGAAACTTTTTGGAACAAATTTTCACACATTGCGACTTTGGCTAGACTTTGTTTCTTTTGTAGCTTAATAACTTCGAATAGCTACTGTTCTCAGATGTCTATCATAAATCATTGGAAAGCTGAGAATATGGGCTTTAAAACAAGGTATGATAGCCTTTGTTCCTCCTAGTGGTAATGATTTCCAAATTTTGGAGCACATGGACTAAATCCTTTGACAGCAGCACAATGCATAAAATCATGCAGATACAAATCAAGAGCTTCAGTTAATGTTCACTTCAAACATCAGGATGGGAAAAATTGTGATCTCTGTGACTTTGTTAGGACTGGGACTGTTTTGGCCTCTAGAGGCTGCTGTTTTTTCCTTATCTTGTCATGTTTGTTTTGGCCTCTAGAGGCCGCCACTGTTTGTGTTTTGTGTTTTTGTTTTGACAGCCATGTGTCTTTGTTTTGTGCCCCGCCTAGTCCTCATTATTGCCACCCTGTCCTATTTAGTTTGTGTATAAATACTCCCTCAGTTTGGTCCCTAGTCACGGAGTCTTTGTGCTGTTATGTTTAGCTCCAGTAACCTCTGTTCCGTGGTCCTCGCCTGTGTCTTTGTGGTTTTTGTACTTTGCTTTCTTTTGGACTTTTTGGGACTTTGTGTTTACCATTTTTGGATCCTCTGAGCGTTTGTATTTTTGCCTCTTCTTTTCTGGTTTTTGGCTCTTTGTTTCTTTGAACTTTTGTTTTTTTCCCGGTTATCGTCTGAGCGGGCGGCACGGTGGTGTAGTGGTTAGCGCTGTCACCTCACAGCAAGAAGGTCCTGGGTTCGAGCCCCGGGGCTGGCGAGGGCCTTTCTGTGTGGAGTTTGCATGTTCTCCCCGTGTCTGCGTGGGTTTCCTCCGGGTGCTCCGGTTTCCCCCACAGTCCAAAGACATGCAGGTTAGGTTAACTGGTGACTCTAAATTGACCGTAGGTGTGAATGTGAGTGTGAATGGTTGTCTGTGTCTATGTGTCAGCCCTGTGATGACCTGGCGACTTGTCCAGGGTGTACCCCGCCTTTCGCCCGTAGTCAGCTGGGATAGGCTCCAGCTTGCCTGCGACCCTGTAGAAGGATAAAGCGGCTAGAGATGATGAGATGAGATCTTCTGAGCGTTTGGATTATACATTTGTTTTTGCCCTGGATTGTAAATATTGTAAATTAACTGTTTTTCTACTCTACTTTCGCCTCACTCCTCTGCACTTGAGTCATTCCCCTGGTGGCCTAGTGGGGGTTTGCTGGATCACTACACCAGCGACCCGGGTTTGATCCCCAGCAAAACCCTAACAGAAAGACTCCGTCATGACCGACTCAGCAGAGGCGTCTTCAACGGTCTACCCGGCTAACCTTCAGGGAATTATGGCTGCTTTAACACGCTTTGGAGCTACCATGGACACTCATGGACGAACACTTGCAAGCCAATGTGAGGCCGTTGCTCGCCACGAGGTACTGCTTCAGCAAATTGGGAAAACCCTGGCACAGCTGACTCCTCTGCCCGCATCTCCTCATCCTGATCTGGCTCCTGCTCCACCATCTGCTCCCGCTCCAGTGCCTCCTGCCACACTCTCCTTCACCTCGCAAATCCAGCCTTCCTGCACCACAGAGGTATGACAGCAAGCACGGTGAGTGCCGGGAGTTCCTTACCCAGTGCCAACTCACCTTTGAGCTCCAGCCTACCACCTACACTACGGATCGCCGCAAGATTGCCTTTGTGATAACCTTGTTAGCTGGTAAGGCACGAGCTTGGGCAATGGCCATCTGGCAGAGACAGGGACCGGAGTGCTCTGATTTCAAGCTGTTTAGAGAAGAGATGCTTCGTGTCTTTAATCAGGCGGACATCAGTAAAGACGCAGCCAGAAAGCTCATCTCCATCCAGCAAGGAGGAAGCGTTGTAGACTATGCCATCTCATTCTGGACGCTCGCAGCAGTCAGCGGATGGAACGAGGCTGCCCTGGTTTCAGCCTTCCACCATGGTTTGTCTGATTCCATCAAAGACGGCCTGGCCTCTATCGGATGCCCAAGTGACCTCGAAACTATGATCTCACATGCTATTCGTCTTGACAACAGGATTAGAGAGCGCCGCCGAGTCCTGAGCTTCCCCGGCCTCACTGCCTTGACCTGGACCCCGTCTACCTCCTCCAGTGACTGTCCGGAGCCCATGCAAGTGGGCCGTACCCGTCTCTCCGCATCTGAAAGGGAGCGCAGAAGGAGGGACAAGTGCTGCATCTACTGTGGCAAGCCTGGCCACTTCCAAGCATCATGTCCCGAGCTCTCGGGAAAAGGACCGCCCTGTCCAGCCGAGGGAGGGTTGTGACGGGGCCTACCCTCTCTCCTAAACTTCCTGGCCAAGGAGTCTACATCCCGGTCTCCATCTCCTGGGGTGAGTCCGTCCACTCTTGCTAGGCCTTGCTAGACTCCGGGGCGGCTGGTAACTTTATGGATATCCACTTCGCCCGAACTATCAATGTCCCGACTGCACCTCTTGAAGTCCCACTGTCTGTGTCTGCCCTGGATGGCCAAGCTTTAGGTGACGGAAGAGTCACCCTAGTAATTTCTCCAGTCTTTCTCCAGTCTCAAGCTCACAAAGAAGAAATATCCCTGCACCTGATTCATTCACCAGAGTTCCCAGTCATTCTAGGCCTTCCTTGGCTTTCCCGCCACAACCCGTGCATAGACTGGGTAACTAGCCAGGTTGTGGAATGGGGCCCTGCATGCCATGCCTCTTGTTTGCTCTCTAGCTCTCCCGTGTCTCCTGCTGAGCCTCCTGATCTCACTGAGTTATCTCAAGTTCCCACAGAGTACTGGGACCTTAAAGAAGTCTTCAGCAAGAGTAGGGCTGCCATTTTTCCTCTGCACCGTGCCTACGACTGTGCCATCGACTTGCTCCCTGGGACTACCCCTCCTCGGGGCAGACTGTTCTCCCTCTCTCAGCCAGAATGCAAGGCCATGGAGGAATACATCAAGGACACCCTGGTCCCTGGGTTCATTCGACCCTCCACCTCACCTGCTGGTGCCGGCTTCTTCTTTGTCAGCAAGAAGGATGGGGGGCTCCGACCATGTATTGACTACAGGGGCCTGAACAAGATCACTGTGCACAACTGCTATCCCCTTCCGCTGATGTCCACAGCATTCGACCTGCTCCAAGGCGCCACCGTCTTCACCAAGTTGGACTTATGGAACGCATACCACCTCATCCGTATCCGACAGGGAGACGAGTGGAAGACTGCCTTTAACACCCCGTCAGGGCACTATGAGTACCAGGTGATGCCCTTCGGACTCACCAACGCACCAGCTGTTTTTCAGGCCCTAATCAACGACATCTTGAGGGACATGATTAACCAGTATGCTTTCGTCTACCTCGACGACATCTTGGTATTTTCCAAGACCTTACAGGAGCACCGCCACCATGTCCGCCAAGTCCTCCAGAGACTACTACAGAATAATCTGTTTGCTAAGGCCCAGAAATGTGAGTTTCATGTCCCCGAGGTCTCCTTCCTGGGTTTTATAGTACGGACGGGACAACTCCAAATGGACCCAGCCAAGACCTTGGCCGTCCGGGACTGGCCTACTCCCGAGTCCGTTAGAAAAGTTCAGCGGTTCTTAGGATTCGCTAACTTCTACCGCAAGTTCGTCAGGAATTTCAGTTCCGTAGCAGCATCCATATTGGATCTCACCAAAAAGACTGGTAGATCTTATGTCTGGTCTTCTCGGACGGAAAAGGCATTCAAGGACCTCAAGCACTGCTTTTGCTTGGCACCCATTCTGGTCCTCCCGGACACTTCCCAACCGTTCATCGTGGAGGTGGATGCCTTGGACAGTGGTGTCGGCGTGGTGCTCTCTCAACGCTCGGAAGGAAAGTTGCACCCCTGCACTTACTTCTCCCACCGCCTGAGCCCTGCGGAGTCCCGATATGATGTGGGGGATCGAGAACTGCTAGTGGTTAAACTGGCCCTTGAGGAGTGGAGGCACTGGCTGGAGGGAGCGCAACATCCATTCCTGGTTTGGACGGACCACAAGAACCTGGAGTACCTCCAGCAAGCCAAGAGACTGAACCCACGACAGGCTAGGTGGGCCTTGTTTTTCAGTCAATTCGACTTCACCCTATCGTACCGCCCTGGCTCTAAAAACACCAAACCGGACGCGCTCTCCAGGCTATTCTCGCCCAACAACAGGGAGAGTGAAGTTGGGCCTATTATCCCAGTGTCCCGGATTGTGGCCCCTGTCCGCTGGGGTGTTGAGGAGGCCGTCCGACAAGCTCAACACCAGGACCCCGGTCCTGGGATGGGGCCACCGGGCCTCCTGTACATCCCTCGTCAAGCCCGGGCCAAGGTTCTCCAGTGGGGTCATTCGTTCCCTCTCACCGCCCACCTGGGAGCTTGGAGGACCCTGGATTTCTTGAAAAGACGTTTCTGGTGGCCAAGCATGGAGAAAGAAGTTAGGTCATTCATCCTGTCCTGAGAGGTGTGCACCAGAAGCAAGAACCCACGACAGCATCCCCAGGGCCTCCTGCATCCCCTGGCCATTCCCCGGTGTCCCTGGTCCCATGTGGCAGTTGACTTCATCACGGGTCTTCCTGACTCACAAGGTAACAGTGTCATATTGGTCATTGTCAACAGATTCTCGAAGGCCTGCCACTTCATAACACTGTGCAAACTCCCTTCTGCTCTTGAAACAGCCAAACTTATTTTTAATCATGTCTTCCGAGTCTTTGGTCTCCCACAGGACATCGTCTCTGACCGGGGGCCCCAGTTCTCCTCCCGAGTGTGGCGCGGGTTCTGCAAGCTCATCGGGGCCACTGCCAGTCTCTCCTCTGGGTTCCACCCCCAGTCCAATGGCCAGACGGAGAGGCTCAACCAGGACCTGGAAACCACCCTGCGAGGCCTGGTGATGGATAACCCGACATCATGGAGCACCTGGCTGCCATGGGCAGAGTAAGCCCACAACACCCTGCAGTCATCGGCCACCAAGCTGTCGCCGTTCCAGTGCCAATTCGGGTTCCAGCCACCTCTGTTCCCAGACCAGGAGGAGGACGCTGGGGTGCCCTCGGTCAACCAATATGCGAGACGGTGTCGCAAGACCTGGTGCAAGGTCAGGAGGACCCTCATCCAGACCTCCAGAACCAACCAGACTCAGGCCAACCACCATAGAAGGCCTGCCCACGTTTTTGCTACATTGGCCCCTTCAAGGTTGTGCGCAGGGGGAACCCTGTCGCCTACCGGCTCCAGTTGCCCTGGACTCTAAGGATCAACCCCACATTCCATGTTTCCCTGTTGCAGCCCATACTGTCATCCACGTATGCCCCTGCCCCTAGCAATCCCCCGCCCCCCCGCATCTTCCAGGGTCAGACTGTGTTCACTGTGCATTGCCTGCTTGACTCCCGCCGGGTCCGTGGTGGGCTCCAATACCTAGTGGACTGGGAGGGCTATGGCCCTGAGGAACGCTGTTGGGTCCCCGCCCGGGACATTTTAGACAAGGATCTGTGTCGGGACTTCCATTCGGCCCATCCGGATTGCCCTGGGAACGTCAGGAGACGCTCCTTGAGGGGGGGTCCTGTTAGGACTGGGACTGTTTTGGCCTCTAGAGGCTGCTGTTTTTTCCTTATCTTGTCATGTTTGTTTTGGCCTCTAGAGGCCGCCACTGTTTGTGTTTTGTGTTTTTGTTTTGACAGCCATGTGTCTTTGTTTTGTGCCCCGCCTAGTCCTCATTATTGCCACCCTGTCCTATTTAGTTTGTGTATAAATACTCCCTCAGTTTGGTCCCTAGTCACGGAGTCTTTGTGCTGTTATGTTTAGCTCCAGTAACCTCTGTTCCGTGGTCCTCGCCTGTGTCTTTGTGGTTTTTGTACTTTGCTTTCTTTTGGACTTTTTGGGACTTTGTGTTTACCATTTTTGGATCCTCTGAGCGTTTGTATTTTTGCCTCTTCTTTTCTGGTTTTTGGCTCTTTGTTTCTTTGAACTTTTGTTTTTTTCCCGGTTATCTTCTGAGCGTTTAGATTATACATTTGTTTTTGCCCTGGATTGTAAATATTGTAAATAAACTGTTTTTCTACTCTACTTTCGCCTCACTCCTCTGCACTTGAGTCATTCCCCTGGTGGCCTAGTGGGGGTTTGCTGGATCACTACACCAGCGACCCGGGTTCAATCCCCAGCAAAACCCTAACAGACTTTCACTGTGGCATGGGTGTTGGTGCCAGGAAAGGAAACTAAGGAAAGATGTTCATAATTGTTATTGAACTATACAATAATTATTTTTACATGAGGGTGCAGAGTAAGAAATTGTTCAGGTAGAAAAGCATACAATGCAAAGATACTTTGCCTGCCATCAAAAAAATTATTTTTTTCATCAGTATTTTCCATAAAATGTGTTACTAAATAACCCCACTTTTTTTAAAAGCAAATTAAAAATAAGTGCTGGATAAAAACCCATTTATCTTATGTAAATAAAGGTACAAATTTTGTTGTTCAGTGGTCAAGTGTGTATGAGATACGTTACCTTGCACTTATAATCAGGTACCCTGTGGTGGTACATGCATGTCTTTTGTACAGACATCGTACGGTTGCAACAAATATCAAAAATCAGGTCAGTGTATTCTCTGAAGTATGGAGCTCTGCTACAAATTTGCCTGGAAGAGGACCCAAGTTTATTTTGCCCCCATATACAGTGAGGAGGATGATAAGAGAGGAAAAAAAATCCCTTAGGATCACTGTTGGTGAACTACAAGAAAAAGTAGAATCTTGGGGTTTCTGAGTCTTCAAAACCTCCATCAGACACCACCTCCATGCCAAAACATTATTTGGCATGTATGCCAGAAAAAGCCTTTTCTGTCAGTAAGCGCTTGAAATTTGTGAAATGCTGCTACAACTTTGACTGGAACTGTGTTCTATGGTCTGATGCAACAAAAATGGAGCTTTTTGACAATAAACATTCAAGGTGGGTTTGGTGTTAAAAAAGAAGGATGGCTATAAGGAAAAGAACCTTATCCCAATTGTTAAATATGGTGGAAGTTCTATGATCCTTAACTCAGGTGCAATATACAGTATGTATATAGGAATCACTGTATATAGAATCACTTCATTTTGCTTTTACTTAAGTTATTGAACTTATTTAAATTTATTTTATTTTATTTATTCTTTTTTTCAGACGATTTTATCTTTTATTTTTAGACATGTTTACTACTTCTCTGATTCAGGAGCTTGGTAGCAAATTTGAATTTCCCTCTGGGGATTAATAAAGTAATTCTGATTCTGATGTTTTGGGGCTATTTTTCCTCCAAAGGCCCTGGAAACCTTGTACATGGCATTATGGACTCCAAGAAATACCAGAATACCATTTTAAAATCTGGCTGCCTTTGCCAGGAAACCAAAACTGGGTCATCACTGGATCTTCTAGCAGGACAATAATCCAAAGCATACGTCCAAATCAACACAAAAATGGCTAACTGACCATGTGAGCGAATGAGTGCCCTCCTATGGACTGACCCACATCCCGTGTTCATGGGATAGGCTCCAGAGCCAACACAACCTGACCATGATAAAGCCTTTACTGAAAATGAGTGCATAAGATTGAGAGTTTACTATTTCTGCTTGAATTTGTATTTTCAAAGTTATAATGCTCAGGTCTGGTTACACCATTCCCTGATAGTACATTAAAATTTACAGTAGAAAGTATAAAATAATGCAGTAAAAGCTGGTACAACAGACATGCCAAACTACTGAATAAATTCAGTATTAGTCACAACTGTATTTGAAAATAAGGTTTCTTAACACTAAATAATTAGACTGTAAGGTTACAAAGTCCTCTGTGAGGCTCATAAGGCCATAACTGATCATTTATGACTATTATGTACAACTGAAAAGCAAACATAAAACCTTCACCAATATTGTATAAACACTAGGGCTGTCAAACGATTAAAAAATTTAATCGCGATTAATCTCAGAATTTCATATAGTTAATCGCGATTAATCACATTTTTTAAATCTATGTAAATGAATAAGGCTTTTAAAGTGAAATGTTACAATTAAAATGGTGAACACATTTTATGCTAAAAGTACTTGTTAAAAACTGCTGGGACAAGAGAAAATAGTAAGGGAGTTTATTCACTCACATACTAGGCAGTACTGAACATACAAAACACAAAATTGGATTTTGTGATGGATTAGGGAGCTGTAGTCTCAAATATAAAACATGTAGTCACATACTACTGTGTCTCAGTTCAGACGTGTGACAAAAGAAAATAAAAATGAAATAAAACTTCAATTGTGCTGGAGTTGTATTCAGTCACAGCCTATAGGACTTCACAGTACTGTGCAAACAAAAATAAATTGCAGTTGGACTTCAATAAAGACATTTAGTGTCATATCACAGTGCTACAGCATACTGAAATCTCACTTTACAAAAGTATTTTAGAACTGCAAAGTGCATACCAAAACCAACTCAATCACACTCTTCTTTTGAAATGAAACTTTTGAAATGAAACTTCCAGTTTAACAGACCTTTCTCCATCACTCATGCTTACTCTTATTGAATCAGTGTACAAGCCTCAACATGAACTATGGGTGACTCGCAGGGCCAAATTAGAATTTGCGTTAACGGCACTATTTTTTTTAATCGCGATAAATTGAGATCGCATTAATGCGTTATTATCGCATTAACTTCGACAGCCCTAATAAACACACATACACTAAAGCATAACATGCTTTTTGTTGTTGTTGTTGTTGTTGTTGCTGCTACTACTGCTGCTGTTCTGTGTAATAGTAAATAACACAAGAAAGTACATTTATTTTGAAAGGAAAGAGGCCTCAGAAACAAAAGCAAGAAGAATGAAATGAACAACCCTAAGATCTAGTGCACACTACATGACTGTCAGATTCTAAGAATCATTGTACTGCTTCCATGAAACAACTACACGTCTGCTGTTTTGTGGATGTAGTGATGTGCACACTACACAAGCTATCACACATGAGGCTGAAGCACTACATGGTCTTTCACCTAGAGAGCTCCTTGACCAAGCTATCTGACCCCCAAATCCCTCTTTCTCATGAAAATAACAACCCCGATAGCAGAGGGTCGTTGAAACGACGTAGAGTTTTGGTCAGAATGGTCGGTTTCCGTCGTACATCAGAAAATCAACGTTGAAACGGCGCCGTGAAACGTCGATTTCTCCGCCGTCTGAGAGGGTCGATTTATCACCGTTGAATCAACGTGGGTAAAGGTTGATCTGTCGACCGTCAGAGAAGGTTGAATATACGACGTTGAACCATCGTCACTTTTGCCGGCCAGTTTTCAACATTGGTAGGATGAGCAACTGGCCCGTAGCCAGGGGGGATCGGAGGGTTTGTTCGATCCCCCCCCCGCGACACCGCGCCCCGGACAAACACGCCTCAAGATTACTCAAGATTTATTCATTTGTTCATATCCGATGAATATACATTGATTCACATTTAAATTTACAATATCAAATCCAGACTAATCAAAAAAGAAAAGTAGACTAAGTGAGGACGAGTTAGAAAAACGGGTTCATTTCTCCTATGTTTATGTTTACACGTTTTGTTCAGACTGCTTTACACCCCAATCCAGTGGGTGGCGGTAATGCCCCCATTAGACCCCTTTCACTGACGTCACCCGAAACCGGAAGTAAACAAACCCTGCGCCACATTGGAAGACCAACAAACTCGTGATTTGGGGGAAATAAAGGCAGCGCGCGGTATGTGAACCCACGAGGCACTTGGTTCATCATAAACCTACAATGGTAAACTTTTGTGCTGTGTTAGGGTTCTAACAAAGCTGATGGGAAAGGTGAAAAGAAGTCTTTCTACAGAATACCAGCTGTGATTGAGACACAAGCAAACCAAGGAGCTTTCTGCCAGGAGACAGAGAGAGGATTTAGCTGCTTTATGCAGAGCGGATCTGAATACTTCAAGTCTATTTTGTTACTGGTAAGTCACTAGGCTAGAGTGTTGTAGAACATTTTTTTAAATGTTTACTGAATAAAAACATCCTTAATTTTATCAAATATTCTCTACTCTATATTTCATTTCTTTCTTTTGTTTTAATTTTCCTCCCTCCATCCCTCTTTGGATTTTAAATATAGTTTTTCCCCATGTCCAAATAATGAGGTAGGGTGGCATTTAGAAACCCATAGCCTACTGCTGACTTTCTTTATCAATGCTGCATCAAATTAATTTTGGTTATGTTTTTCTGTTTCCATGTACAGGTCTGCGCCGCAGGAGGAATAGGCCACAATTATAAATAAATCATAAAATGTTTCTAAGAACTTGTTCAAGTGTGTTCTGTTCCTTATAAATGTTAAAAGTTATGCCTCATTAGATAGCTTGACAAACATTAGGAGAGGTGCATTGTTGCATGCATTTTTATATCCTGTTGTACATTGAACAGGACGTAGCCTACGCACATTGATATAAATTAAGTTTCACTTTCATGGTTGAAGTATGCATGTGTGTGTTCATCCTAGGCAAGAGCCCCGATGCTTTATTGTTAGCTAGTTTAATTTAGCCTGTTTTGCTTAATTTGTAGCCTTCCTGTTGTACATAAAACAGGAAGTAAAGTTGGATGAATCATCGCCGAAAATTCAACTATAAATCGACCGAAATACGTAGTTGAATAAAGGGTGAAAGGGGGTCTATTCTCTGTCGACCACCAGCCACTTTTCAACGTCGTTTCAACGGAAACTCATATGAGTAAAGCAGTGTTGAATCAACGTCGGTGATCGACGGTGATTCGACGGCGTATAGGTCGAAGAACATGCCGATGATTCCACGTCGAATCAACGACCCTCTGCTATCTGGGAAGAGGTTGTTTGTCATATGACTTTGTCCAGGTGAAGCCTGAGCAATTGGTTATTGTTTCTTCACTTGATGGTATGAAAACAAGAAATAAGAGAAAATCTAGAGGAATGAGTAGTTGGAGAGAAATGAGCAGGAAGAGTTGTCTGTTCTGAAAAGAGAACTGGAGGTCTAAGGACTGGTGTGGTTGCAATTAGGAGAACTTGGAGATAGCACTGAGGTCTACCAAAAAGGTAGTTATGACACAGATAGTTATGACACAGGAATAAGGAAAACTACAATATATAGTTTTATTATTTTTATCCTAACACCCAATTGGCCTGTCAGCTGTCAGCCTCTTACGAGGCTGTCTGCATCTATCAAGAGCATACTTCATCTACCACCAGTATGCTCAGTCTGTTGCAGCTTCTCAGACAAACAACTATTCACACCTATGGGCAATTTAGAGTAGCCAGTTAACCTCACTGCACCACCACAGGGAGAACATGAAAACGCCACACAGAAAGGCCCCCATCATCTGCTGGGCTCAAACCCAGAACTTTCTTCCTGTGAGGTAACCATGCCATACTTACATACAGACTTTTCCATGCCATACTTACCTGCCACAAATACAATGTTCTTCAGCTGTGGATGTTTTAAATAGTGCAATAACAGAAGCCCTGGAGTGATAATTGAGTCAACTCACTCACTCATGAGTGTACAGCATAAGAAGATGAGAGTGCTCAAAGAGAGCTCTAATGTTTGTGTTTGAAATTCCCCTGAGACTGTCTCAAACCTATTCTCATATGGCAGAAGGACTGGATTGGTTTGGGTAGTGCTCACATGCTGGCACTGACTGAAGGTAGAATTTCCCTCAGTGGAATGAAATTAGTTATTCATGTAGGTGGCATGAAGCTTTGAGGGCAAGACTGATGTTCAGCAAAGAGGATAGATGGGAACATGAGAGGGAACAGAGGAGGAAAAGGGATCTGTATCGTAGGTAGAAACCTACGATAATAGCCAGCCAGCCCCAAGAACCGTCTCACCTCCTTTTTGGTCTTGGGCCTTGGGCAGGCCACAATTGCTGCGGTCTTGTTAATTTGGGGACGCACCTGTCCATGGCCCAAGTGGAACCCCAGATACCGTACTTCCACCCGCCCAATCACACACTTTTTTGGGTTAGCTGTGAGGCCCACTCGCCTCAGCAACTTTAGGACAGCCCTCAGTTGTTCCAAGTGCCGTGGCCAATCATTACTGTAGATTACAATGTCATCTAGATAGGCGGCCACGTAGGCAGCATGAGGGCGGAGGACCCTGTCCATAAGCTGCTGGAACCTAGCGGGCGCCCCAAACAACCCAAAAGGGAGCGTAACAAATTGGTGTAATCCAAACGGTGTGGAAAAGGCCGTTTTCTCTTGGGATAGAGGAGTCGAGGGGATCTGCCAATATCCCTTTGTTAGATCCAGTGTTGAATAAAAGCGAGCAGCACCTAACTGATCAAGCAACTCATCAATGCAAAGCACTGGGTATGCGTCAAATTTAGACCCCGCGTTGACCTTTCTATAGTCCACACAGAACCGGACTGACCCATCGGTCTTGGGAACCAGGACCACTGGGCTGCTCTAGTCACTGTGGGACTCCTCGACTATGCCCATTTCGAGCATGGCCTTGAGTTCATCCCAAACCACCTTTTTCTTGTGTTCGGGCAGCAGTAAGGGCGGCTATGCACTACCACCCCCGGGGTCGTTTTGATGTGGTGTTCTATGAGGTGGGTACAACCAGGAAGGGGTGAGAACATGTCGGAAAATTCCTTCTACAACTTTGCTACCTCCGTGATTTGGGCCGGTGAGAGGTGGTCTCCACAAGGAACCGGAGTGGTCCGAGATGTTATCTTTTTTACCTCCGGCCCCAGCTCCGCCTTCTCCGGGATTCCAGACACCCACGCCACAGGGACCCCCTCATTCCAGTGTTTTAAAAGGTTGAGGTGGTAGATTTGCCGTGCCCCACCCCTATCCATTCGCTTCACCTCATAGTCGATGTCCCCGACTCGCCGTGTGACCTCAAAGGGCCCTTGCCACTTGGTGACTAATTTAGAACTTGACATGGGCAATAATATGAGCACTTTGTCTCCCGGCATGAACTCTCTAAGGCGCGTGCCCCTGTCATACAGCCGGCTTTGATGTTGTTGTGCCTGCCGTAAATCCTCCTGGGTTAGGTGCGTGAGGGTGTGGAGTTTTGAGCGCAGGTCAAGAATGTACTGGATTTCATTTTTACTCGGTGAAGGTCCCTCCTCTCAATTTTCCCATAGCACGTCCAGAATGCCCAGCGGCTTACGCCCATATAATAATTCAAAGGGAGAAAACCCCATGGAGGCTTGCGGGACCTCCCATACTGCGAACAACAGGGGCTCAAGCCACTTATCCCAATTACACGCATCTTCACTTACAAATTTAGGGATTATGTTTTTGAGTGTCTGGTTAAATTGCTCTACTAAGCCATCCGTTTGTGGGTGATAAACACTGGTCCGGATAGACTTAATCCCCAATAACCCATACAGCTCACGCAGTGTGTGTGACATAAACGAAGTGCCTTGGTCTGTCAGGATTTCTTTCGGAATCCTGACCTGGGAGATAAAGCGGAAGAGCGCTTCCGCAATACTGCTTGCTGAGATAGTGCAGAGAGGCACTGCTTCCGGATATCGTGTTGCATAGTCCACTAGAACTAAAATAAAGCGATATCCCCATGCTGACCGATCTAATGGCCCAACGAGATCCATCTCAATTCGCTCAAACGGGGTCTCAATTAGAGGAAGAGGGTGCAAAGGCGCTTTTGGAGTGGCTGCAGGATTTATTAATTGGCATTCACGGCATGCCGCACACCACCAATGGACATCCCCGCGAATCCCTGGCCAATAGAATCGGGCCATTATTCGGGGCTAGTGTTTTATCTTGCCCCAAGTGTCCAGCCATGGGATTAAAGTGAGCCACATGGAACACGAGTTCCCTACGGCTCTTTGAGATTAGCAACTGGGTTATTTGTTCCTCGGTTTGAGTGTCCTGTGTCACTCAGTACAATTTATCTTTAATAATGGCAAAATAGGGGAAGGTCAGTGCTGCGCTTGGCTGAAGAGTTTGACCATTGATTACTCTCACTTGGTCAAACGCATGCTGCAGAGTCTCGTCTTGCGACTGCTCTAACAGGATATCCCCAAGGGAATCCCTGAGAGAGGGAGGAGGAGCGGGCTGCAGACACTGCATGCTGCAGTGTTGATGTAGACGGCTCTGCAACAGCTTCTCCAGTCAACACCACACCGGGACCTTCCCGTGACCTACTAGTGCAGGACCCACTGCGTGTTAAATATTCCATTAGGTTTTTAAATCCCGGCAAATCAATACCCAAAAATCAACGAGTGGGTGAGACGGGGATTAACCGCCACCTTTATGCATTTGACCCCAAAATAGAATTTGGACAGACACTAGAGGGTAATGGTGAACATCCCTGTGCACACACAACACTTTCACCGCTTGTGCTTCTCCCAATGCCTCACCTTGCACCAGGTGTTGGTGAATTGAGGTCTGATTGCAACCGGAATCCACCAAAGCTTGATACTCACCAGTATGCGATACATTCCGGCCCGATCGGGGGCAGTTTCTGGTGTGTTGGGGATCCGGATTACAGCACCCACCTCCCTTGCGGAGCTCTGACCTTGGAGATGCTCCGATTCCCCGCTGTGCCAGCACACCAGCCCAGGCTTTCCCTCTGCACTGGTGTTATGGGTGCCACTCACCTGAGGGGGAGACAACACAGACACAGGAGAGGGAGAGGGGAGAACACCACGGGTGCAACAGGCCAGCTGGGGAGGAGCCAGCTGCCGCCTCCGTGGCAGGGGAATGGGGTGGGGAGGGGGGCAAGAAACAGGGGGAGAAAAGAGAGAGAGAAGAGAAGCGAGGGGAGATGCCTCATCTGCCTGCTGTCGGAGTCGCCTCCAGATGGTCCTCCGTCAGCTCGATGGCTCACTCCAGTGACACCGGGTGATGACGCTGGACCTATTCCACTGTTCCTCTGGAAGTCGAAAGACAAACTGCTCCAGTGCCACCAGATTGATGATGTTGTCGGCGTCGCAGTTTTCCACCCTCAGCCACCACCGGCAGGCGTCCTGGAGTTGCTGGCCAAATGCAAACGGCTGGCTGACTTCCTCCAATGCCAGCATCCGGAAGCACTGGTGATGTTGCTCCAGGGAGCGGCCGAGCCGCTGCAGGATGGCTTTCATTAGGTCAGCATAGACCAGCCGACTGTCAGCAGAGAGCTGCTGCGCTGCGAGCTGCGCCTTGCCAGTCAGGAGCGGGAGAAGGCGTGCAGCGCGCTGCTCCTGCGGCCACCCCCACGCCTCGCCTGCTTGCTTGAAAAGAGTGAGGAATGCTTCCGGATCGTCCTGCAGTCCCATCTTTGTGAGGGTGGAGGCAGTGGTGGTCGACGCTCTTGCTGATGTGAGCCAGTGCTGGAACGCCTGGCGATCTTCCTGCTGGGCCAGCATCAAGGCTTCGAAGCTTTGCTCCTGCTCCTTTCGGAGGGCGATCAGTGCTTGATGCTGGTTCTGCTGGGCAGTAGTGAGGGCAAGGATGAGCTCTTCGAATGGTGGGGACTCCATGGGGTGGTTCTCTTCTGTGCTCCCAGGTTTTGGCACCACTGTAACACTTCCTGATGTGGGTGGAGCACAGAAGCACGGCAGGCGAGAGTCAATGTTTATCCAAAACTTTATTGAGCTTTTCAGCTTCCTTTTATCACTCATTCATTTACTCACTCACGCCCACACACACATGCATTGTGGTTGGGGAGAGAGCTCCCTTCCTCTGCTCTCTCTCTCCTTTTATGCTCCAGCCCTGTAACAAACAGTGGCACACACACACACACACACACACACACACACACATTAATTGACAACAGGTGGAATGACTTAGCCACTTACCTTCCCTGACCCCGCTCTCCATTCACAGACTGCTGCTTGGCCATGCCCCCGCTGCCACATACTGCAACCGACTTTCAGCCAGGCTTAACTGCTATTTTGCAGATATCATCTGACCTTACATATGTCAAACTTAGCACAGTTTACTGTGCAGTTCTTTACTTTGTTTTAATCCAATTAACAACAGAATAGATTTCTAAGCTGGCAGTTTGAATGCTCTATTGAATTTTTAAACTTTTTTTAAGCAATTGATTTATATTGATTGTTATAGTGTAGACTGAATGGACCCAGTTCAAGGCTGGCATAACAGCAGTTTCTTCTGGATCATTTTATTAAAAGGGGGAAACAAAAAGGAGACCATTAAATAGGATTTATGGTTACACTTTTGGGGGAATTTATGCCTGCCTCTAAACCTCTTATTTGGTCTGGTGACTGTCTTATATTGCACTATTAACGGATACTGCAGTGTTGCCTTTAGATAAGCCATGTGTGTTGGATACTTTCCTTTCCATACAGTTGTAATGTTTTTCCCATGCTGCATGTTTTCATTGGCAGTATTTTGGCCAAGAAGGGTCATTCTGACTATGGATCATTTAAGCTCAAAGTTCACTTGGTTACTCCAAACCATGCATGCTCTTTCTCTCTCCCACACACATGCATGCCCTTTCTTTCACACACACACACACACACACACACACACACACACACTGCTTGGATAACCTGCTGTTTGCCTATAATGATCATGCATTTTATATGGGCCACCACAGAGACAGGAATATATACCACTGTGCTCATTAAGCAGTCTAAACATGTGATGTGGTGGCAATGAATTATGGTCACAACCTGACTGTGTACTCTTCAACATGGCTATATGTTTTTGTGATCATAGAAAAAGCACAAAAAAAGGCTTAAGATTAAAGCATTGTCAAGTTTTGGTATCTTTGTGACTACTGGTATAGGTGTGAGTACACTGCAAAGCAGTGCAAATGTAAATGGGACTGGGTTCAAATGAAAGTTAAGATATTAAAAACTGTGGTTTGGCATGCTGCTGGAATATCTGATCAAATCAGCTTGTCACATCGCGTTTAAGTGTGTGCAGTGCAGCACATTTGATGTTTCTGTAATGACACAATTAATACACAGTTGCAAGTGACACTGGCAAGGGCATAGACAAGGTCCTTGAAGGGCGAGGACTCCATGACAGCGCTTCTGCTTCAGGTCCTAGGTTTTGGCACGAGTGTCACACTTCAGGAATGTTGTGACATTGAAGGATGGAGACAGGTAGGGTACTTTGGTGGGCATTTTTATTTTTACTTTTCAGCTATTTTATTAATTGTCTCATCAAGACACAGGAACACACAGGCACACACACAAACAGCTCTGTGCTGGATTTTGATTTCCTCCTCTCAGCCCTTTCTATCCTCCTTTAAGCCCTCAGCCATCACTGAAATGGAAGACACACACACATCACCATTAATCAAACTCATGTATGATCACGCAGCAGACTCCCCCACCCTGGTGGGAAAAGAAATCTGTCACAGTCGTCTGCACCCCCAGTTTGTGGACCACCTTGAACTTGAAGGGTTGAAGAGCCACATTGGCATCCTTCATGCGGTTGAGCCCCTGGAGCGAGGTGTGATCCAAGCAGAGTATGAAAGGTCATCCCAGCAAGTAGTATTGGAGGTTGAGGACCACCCACTTGATGGCTAGACACTCCTTCTTGGTAGTACTGTACTTAGTCTCTTGCACCAAGAGCTTCCAGATGACGTACAGCACTGGGTGCTCTTCCCCCTCTACCACCTTGGGACAAAACTGCCCCCAGCCCTCTGTCTGACATGTCAGTCTGCAAAATAAAATGGAGAGAAAAGTCAGGGGAGTGTAACAGTGGCCTGCCACACAGTGCAGCCTTTACCTGAGTGCAAGCCCTCTGGTACAGCTCCATCCACTGGACCAGATATGATGCAACCTTTTAAGTGAATCAACAGTCAATCAACAGGCTGGTGATGTCCGAATAGTTAGGCATGACCCTGCAATAACCCCAGAAACTGTCTCACCTCCTTTTTGATCTTGGGTCTCAGGCAGTTTGCAATTTCTGCAGTCTTATCAATTTGGGAATGCACCTGCCCATGATCCAAGTGGATGCCCAGTTACCATACTTCCACCTGACCAATTGCACACTTCTTTGGGTTCGCCGTAAGCCTGCATATATCAACAACTTCAGAACAGCCCTCAAATGTTACATGTGCCACTGCCAATTATTGTTATACACAATAATGTCATTGAGAGAGGTTGTGGTGTAGGTCATATGTGGATGGAGGATTTTGTTTATGAGCTGCTGGAACAGTGCAGGGGCCCCAAATAACCCAAGAAAGGTTACAAATTGGTGTAAACCAAACAAAGTGGAAAAGGCCACTATTTCATGGGATGATGACATCTAGGGGATCCATCAATTTCCCTTCATCAGCTCCAGGGTCGAATAAAAGCAAGCCATGCCTAAATGAGCACATCTGAGACTTTCACCATGTCTGCAGATCTAAACAGAATTTCTTCAGATGTATGACTGAATTTGTCCACAACTCGTTCATCCTGTACCAACAATCTCCAGTTTAGAGGCTTTTTCTTAGCCATACATGTACATTTACAGCATTGTTCTTTTCTTTCACCTTTGGTTGGTAATCTGGAGAACAGTACAACTGTTTGGTGGTCAGACTCAAATGGGATACTGGCCCAGCCATAGACATGACACTGGTTTGATCTCTTCTTAATGTATTCTTCAGTCAGGATGAAATCAGTTCTCTTCTTAAAGCCAGTCTTCATGTATCATAAGGTGGTGTGTATGGCTTTTGCTGGAAACAATGAATTCGTGATGAACAGATTGTTTTTGTTACATAATGTTAAAAGATGTCTACCATTTCCATTTGTGGGACCTAGGCTCTTCCATTTACTGACAGTCTTTACCATAGTGGCATTCATATCACCACTAAAACTATCTTGAAACTTGGATACTTCTTTTTCATAGCCTTGATAGGGCAGTCTAGGAGGTGGTAAACTCAATCTTTATTAGAGTCAGCATTAGCATCAGTAGGAGCTTACACACAGATTGCAGCAACTTTCATACCCTTCACCATCAATCTCACAACCAGGAGGATATCGGCTCCTTCCAGAGAGACTTCACTCTCCCCAAGCTTTGTGTTAGGGGAGAGTATAATACTATCTCCGGCAGCTGCTTTCTTAGGGAAACCTGAGTTGATAAATATTCTTATCTTGAAACTGTATGGTCTGAGTACCAGTCATATGGGTTTCTTGAATAAAGATAAAGTCCTGTCTCAACATCTTGCATTGCCAGACACTCTTATAGAGATTCATTTTATCCTTGCAAGTAAGAGCATTTACTGATCCAACAACAAAATTTGGTCTTTTCCTGGAGATGCAGGGTAAATTAGGTTGTTTGCCTTTTTTGAAACAATGCACAAAGCAGCCAGAAGAAGTGACTTCACAATAATGCTGCTAGACAGTTGCAGGTTGATGACCTAGATGGGCCTGACAATTAACACTATCTATGCTGAGTGAGGATCTCTTTCTTATGGTCTGGGCCCTCTTAATGCCATTGTTGTGTTCTAAATTATTGCAAATTGTTTCACAATTATCACAAGCATGGTAGAAAATGGGGTTTTCTCCCCTAGATCTGCTGCATTCTGCAAAAACCAGGGGTGCCATGTGGAGGCACAGTATATAGTCTTTGCCATGTGAGAGATTAGATGGTGTGGCCAATTGATGCTAAAATTGATGCACATCACATGACACTGAAATATGTGGAGACCAGTCTACAATGCCCAGTAGTTGTTATGCGGGCAACTAGAAAGGTGCTACTTCTCCAGCGATCCTTACCCCTTGAAGCTAAGTAACTGTAAGTAAATCATGAAGAGGAGAATCAGGCAATGGTGACCACAGACTGTTGAGCAGCTGAATTCTTGTATCATGCAAGAATGGACAAAAATTCAAATTGCAAAACTGCAACAGTTAATATCCTTAGTTCCCATACAATTGAAAAGTGTTATTAAAAGGAAAAGTGATGTCATGCAATGGTAATAATGCCTCTGTCCCAACTTTTTTTGAGTGTGTTGTGTCATGGAAACTCTTAAACTCTCCAAGCAAAAAATGATTCAAAGTCCAAAAGGTTGCAGAAAGGTTTAGACTTTTATTAAATCAATTAATAAAAGCTGAGTTCAGTCTGCAGAGTGAACCCACTCAAAATCACAAAGTTCTTATTTTATACTGTCTCAAAAAAAAAGTGTATACAAATAATTTCATTGGTTAACATGTCACATCATACCACTTCAACATTTTCTACTGGGCAGTACATCTCACACTTCTCATATTTTGTATCAACCGAGCCAAATTTTCCAGTATGAATGGTAAATTCAGAAAGAATCAAAACATATGATAAGAAGTGGTATGTCATGAACAACACAGCATTCAGAGTGTACAATACATGATTCAAAATGACTGGGGTCAAATCAGGTTTAAGGCTGATACAGGCTGCAAAAGAAAACAACACTTGTGGTCTTGATTGGTCTACCACACCATAGGATTAAAAAAAGAAAATGCAGATTAAAGCCTGTAACAATACCCAATTCAGAATAACTTCATAAAATGTATTATGTTAGCATGCAAAACAGTCCAGAATTAACAATTGCTTAATTCAACATGGTCTTGGCTCACTCATTACAACAGATGATAGCAGTGCAGGTGCTAGAGTTAGAATAATACACTTTTTGAATAGGCCTGTGATTTAACAGAAAACAACCTTTAGGTATAAACAATCTCAGTGTCTTTACTGTATTTTACTGTAATTATGATCATTCATAAATCAATTTATTACTTTTAATAGAATTAACTTAATTTATTATTTACTGGTGGCTGGGTCTGCCGAAGAGTCTGAGCTGCATTGCCCTGTATGGGCACACTAACAAACTGCAGCTTCCTTTCTCTGGCCTGACAGAGGAATTCAAAGTAACAAGAGCCAGGGAGGTGTTACTGTACAGAGACTCATCTGACACCAGAGTATCCTCTGCAGGCATAGTGGTCAGAACTGGAAGGAAGTGGCGGGCACAGGAGGCAGTCCAGCAGGCAGAAGTGAGGCTGCGACATGGCGTCTTGGTGGGCTTGGTGGCAGTCGAATGAGCGGGGCTTGGTAGCCATACTAAACCATGCTACGATAGAGCCCAGGGGAGAGAGAGACAGCAGCTTATCCAGGGTGAGATCCGGGCAGAGGTGGAGGAGGAACGCCATAGCAGAGCAGTGACCATGCGCCAGCAAGGAGCTTGGACCAACTGGGACCATGCATTGACTCGGAAGATCACCTGGTCAGAAGTTTGGAAGTCAGAACCAGCATGACTCAAGTTCCTGATTCAGTCTGTGTATGATGTCCTCCCAAGTCCATCAAACTTGCATTGCTAGGGGCTGGCAGAAACACCATCATGTCCACTGTGCCCTGCAAGAGGATCTCTGGAGCACATCTTAAGCTGCTGCCCGAAAGACCTGGGAGAGGGGCGGTACAGATGGTGCCATGACCAGGTGCTGAAGGCAGCTGATGACACCATCTGCACTGGAATCCAGCAGAGTAGATACCATCCCCCAGTAAGGCTGAACATCACATTCATCAGGGCTGGAGAGAAGCCTCAGTCGCAGCGAAAGGTCCCAACTGGGCTGTTATCCTCAGTGCATGACTGGCAGCTGAAGGTGGACCTTGGGAGGCAGTTGAAATTCCCTGAGCACCTAACCAGCACAACACTCAGGCCAGATATGGTCCTAACATCTGAGAGCTCAAAGGAAGTGGTGCTGGTGGAACTAATAGTCCCCTGGGAAGACCGGATTGAGGTGGCCTACGAGTGGAAGAAGGCAAAGTACCTGGAGCTGGTAGAGGCCTGCAGGCTGAATGGTTGGAGAGCCCGCTGTGAGCCAATCGAGGTCGGTTGTAGGGGATTTCCAGGGCACAGCCTGCACCGGACACTCAGGCTTCTTGGCATCAGGGGGTTACAGGAGAGGAAAGCCACCAAGAACATCAGTGAGGCAGCAGAGAAAGCCTCAAGGTGGCTGTGGATTAAGAGGGGCGATACATGGTGTAGTGCGCTGCTTGGACACAAGTCGGGGACTGATCAACCCTGGGTGGGTCACCCAGGCGAGGGTGTCTGATGATCCAAGACCCGAAATACCCTGTGACCCTGGATTTATCACTGAGGATGTGTCCAAGCTGCACCATTCAAGGTGTTTCTTGTAATTGAAAACCAACATACTCAGCTTTGAATTAATATATAATCAGCATAAAAAGAAATCATTGTATGTGTGTTTATACGAATCAAAATACATTTGTAATTACTTAAGGTGTGTGTGTTTATATATGTGGTTATATGAATCAGAATACATTTATGATTACTTAAGGTGTGTGTGTATGTTCATGACTACAACCCCGATTCCAAAAAAGTTAGGACAAAGTACAAATTTGTAAATAAAAACAGAATGCAATAATTTACAAATCTCAAAAACTGATATTGTATTCACAATAGAACATAGACAACATATCAAATGTCGAAATTGAGACATTTTGAAATTTCATGCCAAATATTGGCTCATTTGAAATTTCATGACAGCAACACATCTCAAAAAAGTTGGGACAGGGGCAATAAGAAGCTGGAAAAGTTAAAGGTACAAAAAAGGAACAGCTGGAGGTCCAAATTGCAACTCATTAGGTCAATTGGAAATAGGTCATTAACATGACTGGGTATAAAAAGAGCATCTTGGAGTGGCAGCGGCTCTCAGAAGTAAAGATGGGAAGAGAATCACCAATCCCCCTAATTCTGTGCCGACAAATAGTGGAGCAATATCAGAAAGGAGTTTGACAGGGTAAAATTGCAAAGAGTTTGAACATATCATCATCTACAGTGCATAATATCATCAAAAGATTCAGAGAATCTGGAAGAATCTCTGTGCATAAGGGAGAAGGCCGGAAAACCATACTGGGTGCCCGTGATCTTCGGGCCCTTAGACGGCACTGCATCACATACAGGCATGCTTCTGTATTGGAAATCACAAAATGGGCTCAGGAATATTTCCAGAGAACATTATCTGTGAACACAATTCACCGTGCCATCCGCTGTTGCCAGCTAAAACTCTATAGTTCAAAGAAGAAGCCATATCTAAACATGATTCAGAAGTGCAGACGTCTTCTCTGGGCCAAGGCTCATTTAAAATGGACTGTGGCAAAGTGGAAAACTGTTCTGTGGTCAGACAAATCAAAATTTGAAGTTCTTTATGGAAATCAGGGACGCCGTGTCATTCGGACTAAAGAGGAGAAGAACGACCTGAGTTGTTATCAGCGCTCAGTTTAGAAGCCTGCATCTCTGATGGTATGGGGTTGCATTAGTACGTGTGGCATGGGCAGCTTACACATCTGGAAAGACACCATCAATGCTGAAAGGTATCTCCAGGTTCTAGAGCAACATATGCTCCCATCCAGACGACGTCTCTTTCAGGGAAGACCTTGCATTTTCCATGACAATGCCAAACCACATACTGCATCAATTACAGCATCATGGCTGTGTAGAAGAAGGGTCCGGGTACTGAACTGGCCAGCCTGCAGTCCAGATCTTTCACCCATAGAAAACATTTGGCGCATCATAAAACGGAAAATACGACAAAAAAAGACCTAAGACAGTTGAGCAACTAGAATCCTACATTAGACAAGAATGGGTTAACATTCCTATCCCTAAACTTGAGCAACTTGTCTCCTCAGTCCCCAGATGTTTACAGACTGTTGTAAAGAGAAAAGGGGATGTCTCACAGTGGTAAACATGGCCTTGTCCCAACTTTTTTGAGATGTGTTGTTGTCATGAAATTTAAAATCACCTAATTTTTCTCTTTAAATGATACATTTTCTCAGTTTAAACATTTGATATGTCATCTATGTTCTATTCTGAATAAAATATGGAATTTTGAAATGTCCACATCATTGCATTCCATTTTTATTTACGATTTGTACTTTGTCCCAACTTTTTTGGAATCGGGGTTGTACATATGTGCGTATAAAGTCACCGTAGTTGCAGGCATCAAATTCTAACTTCATTTATATTTACAAATAAGTTGGTCAGTAAAACTATTGGAAATATTTTCTTTGTACTTTTGTCAGTTAAATAAAGGTTCATGTAAATTAACAAGTCACAGATTTTTGTTTTGAATGTATTTTGGAAAATATCCAAGCTTTCCTGGAAATCGAGTTTGTAGTTAGTTTTTGGGTGAAGCACATCATCAGCACAGCACAATAGTTTATGACCAGTACATATCCCCCCCAAAAAAAGGCTACATCAGACCACTTTGGTGTGAACAAGTTAATTACATTTATGTCAGTAAAAAAATAGAGCCCTTGCTGTCTCCCTAACACATAGTTCTAGTTCCTATTTCATTTATGACATTTATGACCTGCTTTAAAATCTGTCCTGGTGTATTATGATCAGCCAGGTCCTGTTAGTTGAATGACCACAGTATATGCAGGACTGGATGCTTTATATAATACTGCAGCACTCAATGGAGTGTTTCTGTGGTTTTGAATGTGCTCTGAATTCCTGATACACAAGGTTTATACTCCATGGCTTTGTTATGCAACCTGCCTCTAGCCAGCATTCAGCACATACTCATTATACTCCATCAGCCAGAATTTATTATTCTGGCTTATTTCTTCTTGGGAGAGAAGAAACAAGTAAACCAGGCAGAGAAGTGAACTAAAAATGAAGAAATAAGCAAAGAGAAACAACAGAGGAAAGAAAAAAATGAATGGAAAAAGAACTATGAGAAAAGTAAGAAGGTGAATAGAAGTTGAGTCAAAAACACTGTGAAATTTACACAGGGACCAACTTTTATTAGTGGTCTAACATTGTAGGGTAAAACTACTAACCACTTACACTCAGCAGCCACTTAATTAGGAACTTGTTCTTGATTCAAAATTCCTGTTCTTGGCTGGTGTCAGGTGCGCGAGGGAGGCAGATGTAAGTGCAGAAGTGTTTATTATAATACAGTGTGATATGTACATAAAGTGCATGAAACACAAACAGTTCAAATTGGCAGGCAAGGTCAGTGAGAAAACAGGCAAAGGGTCAATCGAGGTGCAAACAGGATGTCGGAGGCAAAATGAGAACTAGAACCAGGAACAGGAGTTGAGAAACCAGGAAAACCACAAACATGGGAAACAAGGCTCGGTAATGTGCACTGAACATGGCGTAATACTTCACGTAGCATTATCATCAGCACAGTCCTTAAAGAGCCCAACACTTAGTTCATTAATTGAGAACAGGTGCACCTTGTTAACGGCGCACGTGCTGGAGCTCACTCGGCATGTGCGCAGCCCAAGGCACACCTTTTGGTGCACACGCCACAGCGCGCAGAACTGACAGAACCCCCTCCCAAAGAGCTCCCTCCGGGAGCAAAAATCCATCATACGGGGCCCCGGTGGGGGTTTGGGCTCAGGCTCTGGACACAACTTGGGTTCTTGGCTAGGAGTAGGCTTGATCGCGAAACTTGATGTGGACTCTGGACTGGACTCGGGCTCTGAAGGTGACTCTGGACTGGGCTCGAGCTCTGGAGACGTCTCTGGACTGGGCTCGGGCTCTGGAGATGATGTTGGACTGGGCTCAGGCTCTGTAGAGGGCTCTGGACCGGGCTCAGGCTCTGTAGAGAGCTCTGGACCGGGCTCAGGCTCTGAGGCATATGCTGGTATGGGAACAGGTGCTGGCATGGGAAACAAGGCTCAGTAACGTGCACTGAATGTGGTGTAATACTTCGCATCGCATTACCATCAACGCAGTCCTTAAATAGCCCAACACTTAGTTCATTAATTGAGAACAGGTGTGCCTTGTTAACGGCGCGCATGCTGGAGCTCACTAGGCGCGCGCACAGCCCGAGGCTTGCCTTTTGATGCATACACCACAGCGCGCAGGACTGACAGCTGGCAGGAGTGGAACCCAATGTGGCCTTTTGCTGTTGCATGCTGAGATGCTTTTCTGCTCACCAAGGTTGTATAAAGTGATTATATGAGTTACTATATAACTGGCAACCGGCTAGTGGCCTAGTGGTAGCGTGTCCGCCTCTCGATCGGGAGATTGTGAGTTCTATTCATGGTCGGGTCATACCAAAGACCATCATAAAAATGGTACCTACTACCATCTGGCAAGGCATGCTGCAATACAGTTGGGAGTTAAACTCTCGTGGTTACCAGAGGACTAGCCCCCCACTGTAACCCTAGCTATGTAATAGGTGAGAGGCCAAGGGCTATGGAATGGGGATCAGTGCTGCCTGATGCGCCACACAGTGCGGGAAGGACTTGGATGGATATAACTGGCAGTTCGAACCAATCTGGCCATTTTCCTCTGACCTCTCTTATCAACAAGATGTTTCCACCCACAGAACTGTTACTCATTCATTTTTTTCACCATTCTGTGTAAACTCTAGAGACTGTTGTGTGTGAAAACCCAAGGAGATCAGCAGTTTCTGAAATACTCAAACCAGTCCATCTGGCACCAACACCCATGCCACAGTGAAAGTCACAGAGATCACAATTTTTCCCATTCTGATGTTTGAAGTGAACATTAACTGAAGCTCTTGATTTGTATTTGCATGATTTTATGCATTGTGCTGTTGTCAAGGGATTGGCTGATTAGATAACTGCTTAAAATAGCAGGTGTGTGGGTGTACCTAATAAAGTGGCTGGCGAGTGTATAAAGGTGACAGTGTTTGTTGAAATATGGGGAAAAATATGTCACAGGGCAATACATTTAAGTTATTAATGATAAGGCAGGGAGCATGCCTGTACATGAACTGATTACATTAAACTACCCTGAAGCAGCGAATCCAGGGTGTATTCCTGTCTCGTGCCTGGTGTTCTCAGTATAGGCTTTGGATTGAACATGACTTTGACCAGAAAAATATGCTTACTGAAGAGGAATGAATGAATGTTGTGACAGTTCAACAGAAGAATGCCAGAGGAGATCAGTTTACCTAATTTGGTAAATACAAAGAGGAGGAAGATCAACATTTGCAGAACTTTGAAAAAATCTGATACCAGTCAAAGGCAAAGCCCAAGGTGTCTATATGATTCTGCAGCTGGCTCTTCATAGTGAAAGGGTATATGTCAGACCTGCACGCTTTGGCGCACGCACCAGAAGGACTCTCAGGTGCGTGCTGGACTGCACACGCGCGAAGCACACTCTCGCATGTGTGCCGTTAACAAGGCACACCTAAAGGCCCGGTCCCACTGGCCGATGGACACAAAACGTATGCAAAAAGGACACAGCGGACGAGCAAAATTTCGGGGGTGGCTCTATCCGTTTTCATCCGCTCCAGAAATGGACAAAATTGGCGAAAATTTGCGAAAACAGAACGGAAAAGAACGGACGTGGGTAGTATATAGCGGGGATGTTAAACGCATGTTCATAGGAAGCCTAGCGGATGAAAGCGGATGGAAGTGGATGACAGCTCCGAAGGGGTTACCGGTGATCACTGAGAAGCGGACGCATAGCAGAAAGAGCGGATGCATAGCGGAAGAAGGGGCTGCATCACGTACGCCTAACGGAAACAAAGGGGATGTTGCGCGGATGTATATCGGATGCAGACCGATTGTCCGCTAGGTGTCCTTCTACATACTCTAGACCAGGGGTGTCAAACCTGATCCATAAAGGGCCGTGTGGCTGCAGGTTTTCATTCCAGCCATGCAGCAGCACCCTGATTTGGCTTATTCAATCAACTGACACACCCACCCTTTAATCAAGGGTGGGTGTGGCTGCAAGTATTTGACTGTGTGAAGACAGTTCAGTTGATTGAATGAGCCAAGTCAGGTGTGCTGCTGCATGGCTGGAATGAAAACCTGCAGCCACAAGGCCCTTTATGGATCAGGTTTGACACCCCTGCTCTAGACATACTCCAGACATCCTAAATATACGAGATACATCCCAGATATAAACGCTTTGTCCGTTTTGAATACTTTATATACGAGATGCATACGCTTACATCCTTTCTACTTCCGTGCTACTAACGATGAATAGACGTTTCATACACCTTATCTTTCCTCCCTCTTTCCGTTTTCAGCTGCAGCGGATGTGAGTTGCGAGGATGCCCAGAGGATGCAGAGAGGATACAGCAGACGTTTAACGGATGATAACGGACATAGAACGTTTGTTGCTCGTATATGTCGCGGATTTACATCGTACACGGCGGAAAGTTCATCCGTTCTAAAAGTTTTGTGCAGCTCAAAACTTTTTGCGCGGATGAAATCACAGTGGACGGATGCTCGATGGATAGAGCGTATGAAGCACGTATGCAATGAGTACACAACAGATGCATAGCGTTTTCCAACGGATGGCAAAGATTTTTTACGTTTTACATCCTCTTTGCATCCGTAAGTGCAGTGGGACCGGGCCTTAAGACACACCAGTATGCCTATATAAAGACACTGAAAATTGGGTTACATTGTGTTACGATTGTACACATTACCAAGCCTTATTTTCCTGTGATTAATTCCCAGTTTCCTGATTCCTGTTCGCGCTTTTATCCTTGCCTCTGATACTTTGTGCCTCGCCTGACTATTTGCTTGTTTTCATGTTTATGATTCCTGCTCGTCATTTTGGATTGTTTGCCTGTGTCTCTTTTCTTAATAAAATTACTTCTGCAAATCCATCCATCCCTGACAGCATACTTCACTGAACAATGGATGTAGCAGAAGTTCTCCAGTACGTCATTCCACACAACTTCTGGATTTCTGTACCTCAGCTCCTAGTGTTGTTATTCCAGCAGCATACTGGAGTACACTCTAAGAAATGATTCATGGGGTTTGTAAGTACAGCTCAAAATCAAGATCTTTTTCTGCATTAAAAAACAAGTTTGTGTATGCATTATAATGAGTTGATAATTTAATAAGTTGATCTAAATGAAAAATAGTCTTAACTCAAGACTATTATAAAATAGTCTATAAAATAGTCTATAAAAATAGTCTATACTATAAAATAGTCTTAACTCAATAATACATGAATGTAACAGATATTTCTGCCTTAACTCAACATAGAAGTGTATTCAGTTAGCACAACTTAAAAATCTGTGTCCGTGTTTGTTAAAAGCTGAGTACAAGGCCGACCTGCTCGGACATGTTTAACATGAACAGACCATGCACATGCCTGTTGGAAGCATAAGGCTGGAACACACGACTGAGCAGAGCACAGAGTTGGAGAAACACGTTTGCAAACTTTACGGCTTGGTTAGTACAATTTTGACCTGTTTTATTCACAATAGCTAATAACTGCATCAGCAGACAGTATGGCAGTACAAGAAATCGTTTTACACAACACTAGATGCTTTTTCTTGGTCAGCAGTGGTAATGTGTAAGCTAGCAGTAATGGTAGTAATTTGGTCTAACATTAGTGTTAAGTTTTGTTTTACGGTGGCAGGTTTTAATTGGCACTGACTTTTCCGTACTTTTAACTTTTGTTTCTTTCAAACTTATTTAAAATTTGTAGCAGTGTTGAAGTTTTGAGCAGCAATAGCTTCATGGTTAGGCCGTTGTGACTGAGCACACATTTGGTTTGTTAGTCAGCCATTGCAGCAGCAAGTGCAGAGTCTAAACACCGTGGCGACCAAGCGAATATTGTTGGGACACCACAGGAGTGGTCATACCATTATTAAGCTAGTTATAACAGCACGAGTGCCCATTTCTTTGCAGTAGTTTGTGTGCATTTTCTCTTGCTTTTCATCTTAATAGTCAAACCGTTAAATAAAATTTACTATACTTAAGTTGCACAAGTTGTAGCACCACAGCCTTCTGAGTAACCTAAATTCAAGAAACTTAAACAGAATCGCTAGCTTTTAAAATGAAGTGGGCCTGTAAAATTTGCAAATTTGAAGCACCAAGAAAGACAGATCTGTTAAAGCATTATCAACTTAGACATGGTCATGGTGGAGAATATCTCCCTTGTCTTTATTGGGAGTGCTATTGCTCATTTAAAACATGGGGCAGCCTGCGAACCCACCTGTCAAGAAGTCACTCCACCTGTGAGACGGTGACATTGCCCACTGTACTGTCATTGAAATGTCCATGTTGCCCCTTAAACACTATTTCCACAGAAAGAGAATACTTTGAGCATATTGACCATCATTTAAAGAAACAGGAAACTGTGTGTGTTTTTGAAAATTGTCCTTTCAAAACAAACATTTATGGAACATTTGCTTCTCATAGGAGCTGGAAACACACTCCTCACACCATTGATGACTTCAAGCCTGAGCTTTTGAAGAGGTATGTCAATCCCCTAAATGCAGGGGACAATCCTGTGGATGAGGGTGATACTGAGGGTGCAGTGAATGAAGATTCTGAAGATAATGAAATGAGAAAATTGCCTAATTTAATAGAAAAACATGTAGCCCACCTGCTGCTTAAATTGGAAAGCATATTCAGTGTACCACAACAGTGTATTGATGAGTGAGTTGAAGAGCTACCCTTTATTTCTTCATCAGCTTCAGGTCCTATGCTGTTTACATACTGTATAGTCGGTGTACTGCTGAGAGTTTATTAACTTACACCTAGTTCAAAGTAATGTACTTATACAAAAGAACTCAAATCAGTCTCAAGAGCATGACTGTCAATATGTTCAATATTTCTGAGACAGTTTTACAGGGCTATTTTATGTTGTAAGTTTCCTGATTTTTATTTTATGAAGGCTACATTTTTGTGTACTATTAAAATGTCAATATACACTCAGTCCTGTTACTGTAAGTGAGATGCTGACTGGTGTTTAAATAAACAGATCATAAAACTGGAATTTAAATGTGTGACTTATTCTGACTTGGATAAATAAGTTCTTGTACTAAAAAAAATTAAGGTAACAATTTGCATGGCCATTTCTGAGTAGAATGAAAGGAAAAGAAATAAGTTAAAATAACTAAAAGGAGTAGTTTTAACACAATTAAAATTAAGTTGGTTCAACTTAAATAAGCTTGTAAAGGACAAGGCAAATCATGTTACTTGTACTAAAGTAGTTGAGTTGGCCTAACTAGAGAAGCCTTGTGGCATGTACTCAATACTAGGTAAGTTGAAATAACTTGAAAATATCCATGCAAATTGTTACATCAATTTTTTACATTGAGCCAGCACATCATTTATTAGTGTACATACTCCACCTCCCTATGATGGAGAGTATCACCCTTGTGGATTCAGCATGCAGTGAGGCCTCTTTTATGCAGACCTTGAAGAACCCAAGCCTCCAGAACCTGTCTGGATAAGCTGCATGGTCTCTTGGCTCACCAGATGAGCACACCGATAAGCCAAGTACCTCATAAGAGTAGAGCACCCATGCCTTCAGAGCTCACAGGATTTTCAGGTCATGCTCTGGTACATTTATGAAACATTAGAGAAGGAGGAGCCGCATTAAATTTTTTGGGGAGGGGGCTATCATGCCTGAGGCTGATGCAGCGGCAGCAGAGGAGGCCGTTGCTCCAGAGCTCCTCCCAGTGGCTGATGTAGTGACAGCAGAGGAGACAGTTGCTCCCGAGTTCCTTCTAGAGGTCGTCCCTCCAGAGCCAGTCCCACAGCCCATTCCACAATCTATCCTACAGCCAGCGCCTGAACCAGAGCACAAGACAGTCACCACTAGAGCCAGCACCAGAGCCGGAACCTGAGTCACAGCCACAGCTATAGCAAGAGCCTGAGTCAGAACCAGAGCTAGGACCAGTTCAAGTGCCAGAGTCTGAGCCAGCACCGGATCCAGTGCCAGCTCCAGTGCAAGAGCCAGTGCCAGAACTAGCTCTAGAGCCAATGCCAGAGTCAGAGCAAGTGTCAATGCTAGCTCCAGAGCCAGTTCTAGAACAAGTGCCAGAGGACTATGAGGCAGCCTCTGCCTAAGCTGGCTATGAAGACATTGTCATCCTGCTGCTGCCACCTGGCTATGAAGTCGTTGTCATCTCACCGCTAGGTCTTGACCAGGACCAGAATGATGCACAGACAGCTCAAGCCCATGCCTGAGTCAAGTCCAAGTTGGGTCCAGAGCTCAAGCCTGCATCCAGTCCAAGGTTCAGGCCAGAGCTCAAGCCCAGGCCTGAGTCCAGTCCAGAGTCAAAGTCATGTCTCAAGCCCGAGTCCAGTCCAGAACTTGAGCCTACTTCCAGCCAGGAGCCCATGACCAGTCCATGATGTAAGCCTACGTCCAGTCTGAAGCCCAAATCCTGTCCAGTCCAAAGCCCAAGTCCTGTCCAGAGCTCAAGGCCATATCCAGAATCCGAGTCAAGGTCAGAGCTCAAGGCCATGTCCAGTCCAGAGTCCGAGTCAAGATCCGAGCTTGGGCTGTGTCCAGTCCAGAGTCTGAGCCAAGTTCAGAGCTTGAGCCCATATCCAGCCCAGTCCTGTCCTGAGCCCGAGTCACCTCCCAGTCCAAGTCCTGTCCTGAGCCCAAGCCCCCACCTAAGCCAAGTATCCAGTGCCATGTCAGCTCAGATTGACGCACTGATGGCATGGCATCCAGCATCAGGCCCTCGTCCCTGGGGCCAGGAAGGATGGATTTATGCTCCCGGAGGGAGCTCTTTAGGGGGGTCTGTCAGGCCTGCATGCTTTGGCGTGTGCACCTGAAGGACTCTTGGGCGCACTCTGGACTGTGCATGTGATGAGCAGACTCTCACACACATGCCGTTAACAAGGCACACCTGCACAGGATTAAGAATCACCAGCATGCCTATATAAAGACACTGAAAATGCACACTCACTGCAAAGTATTGGATTACATTGCGTTACTATTGTACACATTACCGAGCCTTATTTTCCTGTGTGTAATTCCTGGTTTCCTGATTCCTGCTTCCTGTTTACGCTTTTGTCCTTGCCTGTGATACTGTTTGTGCTTCGCCCCAACCATTTGCTTGTTTTCATGTTTAAGATTCCTGCTCATCGTTTTGGATTGTTTGCCTATGTCTCTTTTCTTAATAAAACTACTTCTGCAAATACATCTCTCTACAACCCATCCCTGACCATATGAGGAAGAGCAGAATAATTGTGATTTCTACCAAAGACAACACTAGAAAGAGCTGCAATTTCATCATTATTTATCTCAAAATGGATTCCAGACTTTTCAGTCAGCTTTAGGAGTCTGAGGCATGGTACCTAGCCAAAATAATATTCTAGCCAATAGTATTTTGATTTGTTATTCTTTCTTAAACATGCTTCACTATAAATCATAAATTGCATACATTTACATAGCTTTGTTTAATTTTGGAAAACCTACTCATTATTATGTACTTTGCTCCTAGATTTAAGTCTAATGATGTTTGAATTTGAGCCCTCCTTGGCTTGGCTTGCTCTTCTCTATTCTACAGTTCTTCTTCTGGACAGTGTTGTGTTAATAAATCAAACTTATCTGACAAATCATTTTCTGCCTCTGAAGTAATTAATGCTCTCCACATTAATGCTGATGTGAAGAGCTATCAAAATTATAGCTTATAACTTCAATTAGATATTCAGCTTCCTAGCAGTAGGTTTCTATAACATAAGTCTTTTGTCCTTTTTTTTTTATTAGTGAGCTATCTAGGAAACTGCATCCTATCCCCTGATGGAGGTTCCCCAGAATTCAAACCAGAAAATGTGGATACTACTTAGCCATTTTTTCTATAAGAAAAAATATAGATCTCGAAGATGACGGCGCGCATAGATGCAGCAGCTCAGTGCTCTCCTTTTTGGTGCTTTGTTTGGTTTGTTTGTTAGTTAGTGTGTGAGTTGTTACTCGTCCCGACAACATTCTGTAGGGCAAATAACATTTATAGCCGTCATGATCTTATTGAAGTGGGATTACACAGTGAGCAGACTATTACAGCTGAGTTTCTCTGCTCCAACAACATCCCTCTGGATATCGTTAGGCCCCCTGGTGCGCCATGGATTACATGGAATTTAGGGAGTACTGTCTTTAAATCAGCATGATTAAAGTCCCCTGCCATGATGTGAACAGCCTCAGGATACATACTACTTTCCTGCAGAAAGGCGATGAAGGCAGCGCAGGGAGAGGAGGCAAAAGCGAGGCTGCAGAGCCGGCATGCTGGTGAGGCTATGAAGGCAGCCACATAAACCACTGCTCCCTATTGTTTTTCTCACCAATGCCAGATCTCTCGCTAACAAAATGGATCAACTGGAAGTACTGGTTGCAATGAACAACATCATGAAAAATAGCTGTATCCTGCTCATCACAGAGACCTGGCTTCACTCATCCATTCCAGACACAGCTGTCGGACTAGCAGGCCATACATTACACTGGCATGACAGGACCAAGGACTCTGGTAAGAGCAGAGGAGGGGGGTTATGTATTTATGTGAACAACAGCTGGTGTACCAATGCTAAGACTGTTAGTAGTCACTGCTCTCTGAACCTGGAGTGTGTGACTGTTAAATGCAGGCCCATATATCTTCCTCGGGAGTTTACTGTTGTCATGGTAACTGCTGTGTATATTCCACCAGATGCTAATGCTAACTCGGCCCTTGGATGTTTACATGAGATCATTAGCAGTCAACAGAGTATATATCCTGAGGCTGTTCACATCATGGCAGGGGACTTTAATCATGCTGATTTAAAGACAGTACTCCCTAAATTCCATCAGCACATCAAGTGTGCTATGAGGGGAGCAAATACACTGGACAAGGTCTATTCTAACTTCAAGATGGGCTTCAGGGCAAAGCCACTACCACACCTGGGCCAGTCAGACCATATGTCCCTGTTCTTGATCCCGGCATATACCCCCCTCATGAAAAGTGCTCAGACCATATCCAGAACTGTTAAAACATGGCCCGAAGGTGCCTCTCAACAGCTGCAGGACTGCTTTGAGTCAACAAACTGGGATGTTTTCTAGCATCAGGACTTAGAGCAGTACACAACAACTGTCCTGGGATACATCAAGTTCTGCACAGACACCGTCATGGTGGGTAAGTGTATCCAGGATTATCCCAACAAAAAGCCCTGGATGACAAAAAAAGTGCAGAGCCTTCTCAGGGAGAGGAACATCACCTTCAGGTCTGGTGACGGAGCATTATGTACTGCTACCAGAGTCAATCTGAAGAGAGGCATCAGAGAGGTCAAAGCTGCTTACAGGAGGAGGATAGAGGACTGCTTTCAGAGCAACAACTCCTGGCAGGTGTGGCAGGGGGTCCAGCATATCATCAACTACAGACCCAACCTCCGAGCTGATGCTGAACCTCATTGGCAGAGGAGCTGAACCACTTCTTCGCCCGCTTTGAGGTGGAGACACGAGAGGCAGCCATACTACACTCACAAGCCCACAACAGCCACTCTCATGGTTGAGGAGCATGAGGTGAGGCACACACTGAGCACAGTAAACTTGTGGAAAGCTTCAGGACCTGATGGCACCTCAGGACAGGTGCTACAGGTCAGGCGTGGATCAGTTGGCTGGGGTCTTTACCAAGATCTTCAATCTGTCTCTGTCTCAGGCTGCCGTCCCACCCTGCTTTAAGTCCTCCATAATTGTCCCCCTCCCAAAGAAGAACACCATTGGCAGTTTTAACGATTACCGGCCAGTAGTACTTACACCTATCGTTATGAAGTGTTTCGAGAAACTGGTCAGAACTCAAATTATTTCACACCTATCACCCAGGTTTGACCCTCACCAGTTTGCCTACAGAGCTAATAGGGCCACAGAGGATGCAGTAGCCACGACTCTCCACCTTGCTTTGTCCCATTTGGAGCAGCAGGGAAGCTATGCACAGCTGCTCTTTGTGGACTTCAGCTCCACCTTTCACACCATCCTCCTGAACAGACTGGTGACCAAACTTACAAACCTTTGAATATCCCATACCATCTGTCATTGGATTAAGGACTTCCATACTGATCACTCCCAGTGAGTGAGAGTAGGCTCCTACATTTCTTCTGCCCTCAGTATTAGCACTGGCTCCCCTCAGGGCTGTGTGCTGAGCCCCCTACTCTACACCCTCTACACCCACGACTGCATCCCTGCCCACTCCAGTAACAGCATTATCAAGTTTGCTGATGATACCACTGTGGTGGGGCTCATCCGGGGGTGATGAGTCAGCATACCGAGATGAGGTGGAGCAACTGTCAGATTGGTGTACAAATAACACCCTGGTCTTAAACACCACCAAGACTAAGGAGCTGATCATAGACTTTAGAAGGAAGAAAATGGACATTCTGCCCCTGTTTATTAGTGGGAACTGTGTGGAGAGGGTCTCAGAATTTCGGTTTCTGGGGATCCACATTCAGGACAACCTGACCTGGAGCGTCAACACTACAACTGTTATCAAGAAGGCACAGCAAAGCCTGTATTTCCTGAGAGTGCTCAGGAACTACCATCTTTCACAAAAACTACTAGTGTCCTTCTACCGTTGCTCCATTGAGAGCATATTGACTTACTGTTTCTGTGTGTGGTTTTCTAGTTGTACAGTAGGAGACAGGAAAGCGCTCCAGAGGGTTGTCACTACAGCCCAGAAGATCATTGGCTGCCCTCTTCCCTCTCTGAAGGATTTGTACAGTTCTCGCAGTATAAAAAAAAGCACAAAACATTCTTAGGGACCCATCTCGCCCTGGACACACTGTGTTTGAACTGCTGCCTTCAGGCAGATGTTACAGGTCATTAACAGCTTGGACAAACAGGATTAGGAACAGGTTATATGCCAGTGTCATAAGGGCATTAAAAAAGCAAATGTGTACATTCAATAATACAATATGGGATCATGCAATGCCCTCCATACCATAGGATGTGAATGTTTGCGAATGATGACTGCTGTTTTAAATAACTTTTTAAATTATTTATTTATATATTTATTAGTTTATCTTGTTGTACTATTTTCATAGGTTTTTTTGATGCACTTTTTTTTGCACCAAGGATTGCATTTAATTTAATTGTATTTATTTACAATGACAATAAAGATATTCTAATTCTAAGGAAAGTATGTATGTTTACAACAGATCTGTTTGCAGGTAGGGTGGCACAGTATAGTAGGGGGGTAGCATTGAACTTCACAGCTCCAGGAGCCCTAGTTCAGTCCTGTCAATGTTCTCCCCATGTCCCTGCTGATGATATCCTCTGTGGTTTCCAGATTCTTTACACTAAAAATATGCCTGTAAGTCAGATGACTATGGTAAATTGCCCCATGTATGAATGAGTGTGTAAATACAGTGGTGCTTGAAAGTTTGTGAACCCTTTAGAATTTTCTATATTTCTGCATAAGTATGACCTAAAACATCATCAGATTTTCACACAAGTCCTAAAAGTAGATAAAGAGAACCCAGGTAAACAAATGAGACAAAAATATTATACTTGGTCATTTATTTATTGAGGAAAATGATCCAATATTACATATCTGTGACTGGCAAGAGTATGTGAACCTCTAGGATTAGCAGTTAATTTGAAGGTGAAATTAAAGTCAGGTATTTTGATCAATGGGATGACAATCAGGTGTGAGTGGGCACTCTGTTTTATTTAAAGAACATGGATCTATCAAAGTCTGAACTTCACAACACATGTTTGTGGAAGTGTATCATGGCACAAATAAAGGAGATTTCTGAGGACCCCAGAAAAAGCATTATTGATGCTCATCAGACTGGAAAAGGTTACAAAACCATCTCTAAAGAGTCTGGACTCCACCAGTCCACAGTCAGACAGATTGTGTACAAATGGAGGAAATTCAAGACCATTGTTACCCTCCCCAGAACTGGTCGACCAACAAATATCACTCCAAGAATAAGCCCAGATAGCAGAGGGTCGTTGATTCGACGTGGAATCATCGGCATGTTCTTCGACCTATACGCCGTCGAATCACCGTCGATCACCGACGTTGATTCAACACCGCTTTGCTCATACGAGTTTCCGTTGAAACGACGTTGAAAAGTGGCTGGTGGTCGACAGAGAATAGACCCCCTTTCACCCTTTATTCAACTACGTATTTCGGTCGATTTATAGTTGAATTTTCGGCGATGATTCATCCAACTTTACTTCCTGTTTTATGTACAACAGGAAGGCTACAAATTAAGCAAAACAGGCTAAATTAAACTAGCTAACAATAAAGCATCGGGGCTCTTGCCTAGGATGAACACACACATGCATATTTCAACCATGAAAGTGAAACTTAATTTATATCAATGTGCGTAGGCTACGTCCTGTTTAATGTACAACAGGATATAAAAATGCATGCAACAATGCACCTCTCCTAATGTTTGTCAAGCTATCTAATGAGGCATAACTTTTAACATTTATAAGGAACAGAACACACTTGAACAAGTTCTTAGAAACATTTTATGATTTATTTATAATTGTGGCCTATTCCTCCTGCGGCGCAGACCTGTACATGGAAACAGAAAAACATAACCCAAATTATTTTGATGCAGCATTGATAAAGAAAGTCAGCAGTAGGCTATGGGTTTCTAAATGCCACCCTACCTCATTATTTGGACATGGGGAAAAACTATATTTAAAATCCAAAGAGGGATGGAGGGAGGAAAATTAAAACAAAAGAAAGAAATGAAATATAGAGTAGAGAATATTTGATAAAATTAAGGATGTTTTTATTCAGTAAACATTTAAAAAAATGTTCTACAACACTCTAGCCTAGTGACTTACCAGTAACAAAATAGACTTGAAGTATTCAGATCCGCTCTGCATAAAGCAGCTAAATCCTCTCTCTGTCTCCTGGCAGAAAGCTCCTTGGTTTGCTTGTGTCTCAATCACAGCTGGTATTCTGTAGAAAGACTTCTTTTCACCTTTCCCATCAGCTTTGTTAGAACACCCTAACACAGCACAAAAGTTTACCATTGTAGGTTTATGATGGATGAACCAAGTGCCTCGTGGGTTCACATACCGCGCGCTGCCTTTATTTCCCCCAAATCACGAGTTTGTTGGTCTTCCAATGTGGCGCAGGGTTTGTTTACTTCCGGTTTCGGGTGACGTCAGTGAAAGGGGTCTAATGGGGGCATTACCGCCACCCACTGGATTGGGGTGTAAAGCAGTCTGAACAAAACGTGTAAACATAAACATAGGAGAAATGAACCCGTTTTTCTAACTCGTCCTCACTCAGTCTACTTTTCTTTTTTGATTAGTCTGGATTTGATATTGTAAATTCAAATGTGAATCAATGTATATTCATCGGACATGAACAAATGAATAAATCTTGAGTAATCTTGAGGCGTGTGTGTCCGGGGCGCGGTGTCGCGGGGGGGGGATCGAACGAACCCTCGATCCCCCCTGGCTACGGGCCAGTTGCTCATCTACCAATGTTGAAAACTGGCCGGCAAAAGTGACGATGGTTCAACGTCGTATATTCAACCTTCTCTGACGGTCGACAGATCAACCTTTACCCACGTTGTTTCAACGGTGATAAATCGACCCTCTCAGACGGCGGAGAAATCGACGTTTCACGGCGCCGTTTCAACGTTGATTTTCTGACGTACGACGGAAACCGACCATTCTGACCAAAACTCTACGTCGTTTCAACGACCCTCTGCTATCGGGGAGGCGTCTAATAGTCGGCAAGGTCACAAAGGACCCCAGGGTAACTTCTAAACAACTGAAGGCATCTCTCACATTGGCTAATGTTAATGTTCATGAGTCCACCATCAGGAGAACACTGAACAACAGTGGTGTGCATGGCAGGGTTGCAAGGAGAAAGCTCTCCAAAAAGAATACTGCTGCTCGTCTGCAGTTTGCTAAAGATCACATGGACAAGCCAGAAGGCTATTGGAAAAATGTTTTGTGGATGGATGAGACCAAAATAGAACTTTTTGGTTCAAATGAGAAGTGTTATGTTTGGAGAAAGGAAAACACTGCATTCCAACATAAGAACCTTTTCCCATCTGTGAAACATGGTGGTGGTAGTATCATGGTTTGGGCCTGTTTTGCTGCATCTGGGTCAGGACGGCTTGCCATCATTTGATGGTACAATGAATTCTGAATTACCAGCGAATTCTAAAGGAAAATGTCAGGACATCTGTCCATGAACTGAATCTCAAGAGAAGGTGGGTCATGCAGCAAGACAATGACCCTAAGCACACAAGTCGTTCTACCAAAGAATGGTTAAAGAAGAATAAAGTTAATGTTTTGGAATGGCCAAGTCAAAGTCCTGACCTTAATCCAATCGAAATGTTGTGGAAGGACCTGAAGTGAGCAGTTCATGTGAGGAAACCCACCAACATCCCAGAGTTGAAGATGTTCTTTATGGAGGAATGGGCTAAAATTCCTCCAAGCCAGTGTGCAGGACTGATGAACAGTTACTGGAAATGTTTAGTTGCAGTTATTGCTGCACAAGGGGTTCACACCAGATACTGAAAGCAAAGGTTCACATACTTTTGCCACTCACAGATATGTAATACTGGATCATTTTCCTCAATAAATAAATGACCAAGTGTAATATTTTTGTCTCATTTGTTTAACTGGGTTCTCTTTATCTACTTTTTGGACTTGTATGAAAATCTGATGATGTTTTAGGTCATATTTATGCAGAAATATAGAAAATTCTAAAGGGTTCACATACTTTTAAGTACCACTGTATATACATACAGTGCCCTGTGATGGACTGATATCCCATTCAGTGTTATTGTTATATATCCTGGCAAAACGTCAGTACAGCAATAAAATATCTGGACACTTCAGCAACAGCAGAGATGCACAGTCTCTCTGGCATGGCATTCAAACCCTCACAAACTACAAACCCTCACCACGGACCTGTGAAAGTGACATCACATTGCTAAACTGCCTAAATGACTTCTTTGGACACTTTGAAACACAAAACAACACACCAGCACAGAAGACCACTCCTCCCCCAGATGAACAGGCCATATGTCTGGCTCCAGCCAGCGTGGAGAAGACCCTTTCCAGGATCAACCCACATAAGACAGCTGGACCAGACAACATACCTGGTCGTGTTTTGAAGGACTGTGCCATGGAGCTCAAGGATGTCCTCGCTGACATCTTTAACATATCCCTGAACCAAGATGTTGTCCCCATTTGTTTCAAAGCTACAATCATAATACCAATGCCAAAGAAGCCCCTCCCATCCAGCTATAATGACTATCGGCCCATAGCACTGACTTCCATCATCATGAAGTGCTTTGAACGACTGGTCATGCAGAACATCAAGTCCATCCTCCCTCCTTTTCATGACCCATTCCAGTTTGCATATATGTCAAACAGGTCCATAGAGGATGCTATCTCCGCTGCTCTCCACCCAGCCCTCACCTGGACTCAAAGAACACCTATGTACGAATGCTGTTCTTGAATTACAGTTCGGCATTCAACACAATCATTCCCCAGCAGCTAATACATAAACTCGAATATTTGGGACTCAACACTTCTCTTTGTAACTGGGTGCTGGACTTTCTTACAGGGAGGCCACAGAATGTTCAGGTCGGCAGTAACACCTCCAGGACCATCATGCTGAGCACAGGAGCCCCACAAGGGTGTGTGCTCAGCCCGCTGCTCTTCACCCTGCTGACCCATGACTGTGTACCAATCTACAGCACCAACCACATCATCAAGTTTGCGGATGACACGACTGTGGTGGGCCTCGTCACTAACAATGATGAAGCCAACTACAGGAATGAGGTGAGCCAACTGGTCCAGTGGACTAAAGACCACAATCTCTTCCTGAACATGGAGAAGACCAAAGAGATTGTAGTTGACTTCAGGAGAGGTCACTCACAGCATCCCCCTTTGACCATCGATGGTGCTGCAGTGAGCAGCACCAAATTCCTAGGGGTGCACATTGCTGAGGACCTCTCCTGGTCCAACAACACCGCATTGCTGGCCCAGAAGGCTAAAACTCGCCTCTACTTCCTCTGCAAACTGAGGAGTGCATGAGTCCCACCCCCCCATCATGTGCTCATTCTGCAGGGGCACCATTGAGAGTGTCCTCACTGGCTGCATCACTGCGTGGTACAGAGGCTGCAGTGCCTCCTGCTGGAAGACTCTGCAATGCATTGTGAACACGGCCAGCAAGATTGTTGGTACCCCTCAGCCCTCCCTTATGGACATCTATCACTCCCGTCTCACCCGCAGAGCCATCAGCATCACTGGTGACACCTCCCACTCTATGCACTCATTTTTCAACCTCCTGCCCTCAGGGAAAAGGTACGGGAGCCTTCAGGCCTGCTCCACAAGACTGCTGAACAGCTTCATCCACCAGGCTGTCAAGATGCTGAACTCTGTTCACTACCTACCCCCTACCCCTGGTCTGCAGTGTTGGGCATGCTACTTTCAAAAAGTAATTAGTTATAGTTACTAGTTACTTTTCCCAAAAAGTAACTGAGTTAGTAACGGAGTTACTTTCTCATAAAAGTAACTAATTACCAGGGAAAGTAATTATTCCGTTACATTTTGTGTTACCCCCCCCCCCCCCAAAAAAAAAAAAAAAAAATCAAATTCAGTTAATATAATCATAATAAAAGTGAATGTTAAATGTGTTTAATGACTGAAATTGACACTTAACAGAACCAATTAATAGCGTTATCTACACTATATTAATATTTTGTGGGATAATGTGAGATAAGACATCTATCAAATTTAATATATTTTTGTAGTTATTAAAATTGTTATGTTACTAATTACTGGCCACTGACGAGGACAAATGCTTTGTTCCTCGACATAATGTGCATTGCACGTAGACATTTTTGCCTTTTATTTCAAGTAATGAAAAGTAATGGCTGTATTTCCAATTTGAAAACGCAGTCTTGGGCTGACCGCTCGCCATCGCTGTGTCTTCTGATTGAAAGTCTGCGCAGTAGTGCAGTAGGTGGAGCCTACCTACGCATGCTGTCCAAATCTACTCTGATTGGCTTACTATGCCGTTGTCTCGCATCTCCCCGCCCCACACTAAAGCAGAGTAAAGAAAGGCTGAACGAGCAGCGTGCCAGATGCGAACAGCTTTAATAAAGTAACGCATAGTATTTTATTGTAAGTAACGGGAACGGCGTTATAACGATGTAAAAAGTAATTAGATTACTCGTTACTAAAAAAAGTAACGCCGTTAGTAACGCCGTTTATTTCTAACGCCGTTATTCCCATCACTGCTGGTCTGTAACACATTCATTCACACAAGAAACTATCTCATCCATTTGCACATCACACTACAAACATTTGCATTACTGCTGTATCTGCTGCTATTGCTCATTTGCACTACTGTTCATATACACCTCATAAGCTGCTCTTCTAAGCACCTTCTCCATTAGATATTATACTGTATTTGCACTACTGCTATTTTGTACATTGTTTGATTTTAGAGTGTATTTTTATCTATCTCATTCATTATCTCTCTAGCCGCTTTATCCTGTTCTACAGGGTCGCAGGCAAGCTGGAGCCTATCCCAGCTGACTATGGGCGAAAGGGGTACACCCTGGACAAGTCACCAGGTCATCACAGGGCTGACACATAGACACAGACAACCATTCACACTCACATTCACACCTATGGTCAATTCAGAGTCACCAGTTAACCTAACCTAGCATGTCTTTGGACTGTGGGGGAAACCGGAGCACCTGGAGGAAACCCACGTGGACACGGAGCGAACATGCAAACTCCGCACAGAAAGGCCCTCACCAGCCACGGGGCTCGATCCCGGACCTTCTTGCTGTGAGGCGACAGTGCTAACCACTACACCACCGTGCCGCCCATTTTTATCTATATTATCTATATTTATCAATATTTATATATATTTTTCTTAATTTTTTTTTTGTGTGTAATATGTATCTGTTTTTACAAGTAAGGTGAGAGAGAAACGGCATTTCAATTCTCCAATATGTCCTGGATATATAGTGAACTGACAATAAAAAATCTTTGAATCTTGAATCTTCTCTAGACCCTGAATGAGAGAAAGAAAAAATTCAGGTTGGAAGTCTTATACTCACCCAGGCCACCCTGTACACCCACAACAAATTTTGAGACCACCTACGATAATGTACACTCACTGATCAATTTATTAGGAACCCCTGTACATTTGCTCATTCATTCATATATCGAATCATCCTATCATGAGACAGCAGCTCAATGCATAAAATTATGTAGGCATGGGTCAAGAGCTTCAGCTTATACTCACATCAACGATATGAAAAAAAAAATGAGGCGGAATTTGATCCAGTGACTTATAACTGTTGCATGGCTGAAACTGCTGGTATCCTGGGATTTTATACACAGCAGCTTTGAGTTTATACAGAATGGTGTGAAAAAAAAAAAAAAATATATATATATATATATATATATATATATATATATATATATATATATATATATATATGCAGGTATTTCTGTGAGTGGAAACATCTTGTTGATGAAAGAAGTCAGAGATGAATGGACAGACTGTAGAGAGCTGCAATACAGCTACAGAAACTCAAATAACAACTCTTTACAACAGTTGTGCACTCTTTACAATAGTTGTGAGCAGAATAGTAGTAGCTTCAATAATAAATAAAATCTTGGCATTTCTTAAGTGCCCCATGTATGATCAGTATTTTTATTGAGATTATCCCTTGTGACAGTTAGCCTAAAAAATTTTATTTTTCTTTCTGTCTACTGTATACTCCCTGGTCTTGGCTGAATGTGAAGTGCAGTTGTACCTTCTGTCACAGCTAACTAAATGCTAACTAGTCCATTACTAATTAAATATTAATGTTACTTTCGGTTTACATTATGCTATAGCTGCTAGCTCAGTAGCCCTGGAATAAATAGGGACTTGACAGTGCTTACTGCTTTTAAAAGAGTTTAATTTGTATCCTTATGCTTCGTTGGGACAATCTTGAAAAATACTATATATATATATATATATATATATATATATATATATATATATATATATATATATATATATATATATATATGTGTGTGTTCAGCTGTATAGCCTAATAAGGTCAATTATACAGCCAGTTGTGAGGTAGTGTGATGTGTTATTGTAGTTAATACACCCTAATTTGATAATGTTATCTATTTGTGTGAATCAGACTGACTTTTATTTGTAGTTACTTTAAGAATGGGGCGGCACGGTGGTGTAGTGGTTAGCGCTGTCGCCTCACAGCAAGAAGGTCCGGGTTCGAGCCCCGTGGCCGGCGAGGGCCATTCTGTGCGGAGTTTGCATGTTCTCCCCGTGTCCGTGTGGGTTTCCTCCGGGTGCTCCAGTTTCCCCCACAGTCCAAAGACATGCAGGTTAGGTTAACTGGTGACTCTAAATTGACCATAGGTGTGAATGTGAGTGTGAATGGTTGTCTGTGTCTATGTGTCAGCCCTGTGATGACCTGGCGACTTGTCCAGGGTGTACCCTGCCTTTCGCCCGTAGTCAGCTGGGATAGGCTCCAGCTTGCCTGTGACCCTGTAGAACAGGATAAAGCGGCTAGAGATAATGAGATGAGATGAGATCTATTTGTGTGAATCAGACTGACCTTTATTTGTAGTTACTTTAAGAATGGGGTGGCAAGGTGGTGTTGTGGTTAGCGCTGTCGCCTCACAGCAAGAAGGTCCGGGTTCGAGCCCTGTGGCCGGCGAGGGCCATTCTGTGTGGAGTTTGCATGTTCTCCCCGTGTCCACGTGGGTTTCCTCCGGGTGCTCCAGTTTCCCCCACAGTCCAAAGACATGCAAGTTAGGTTAACTGGTGACTCTAAATTGACCGTAGGTGTGAATGTGAGTGTGAATGGTTGTCTGTGTCTATGTGTCAGCCTTGCGATGACCTGGCGACTTGTCCAGGGTGTACCCCGCCTTTCGCCCGTAGTCAGCTGAGATAGGCTCCAGCTTGCCTGCGACCCTGTAGAACAGGATAAAGCGGCTACAGATAATGAGATGAGAGATGAGACTTTAAGAATGTCTGTTATGTTGATGCAGTTTGCCCTTTCCCTGTATGGTTCACTGGGCCATTTCTTGTCTATTCTTCTATGCATCTATATTATTTTCTGGTTCACCTTGCTTTTATTTACAGAAGTCAGGAAGTGAAATGAAGCAATTGATGACCAGTAGAGTATGACTAACGGGTTCATGATTTATGAACTAATCAGTCTTGATGATATGGACGAAACACAATTTCTATAAATTACAGAATTTGCCACCCATTTGACTGCATGGCAGGCAAAAAGATTACCTGCAAGACAAGCCAGACCATGGGATTTCTCTTGAATCTCCCAATAGCCAGTCTTGGCCTGATTATCTATTATCATGCATATTTAGCACACATGTTGGTTTTATGATCCATTATGGATAATGATTTGTGCTCAAATCACTTCAATCAGAAATGGTGCAAAAGGAAAGGTTCTATTTCTGGAGAAAACCCCAATGAATGCTCTGGCTGTAATATTGGTGGGGAGAGAAAGGTCTCATCGGAAAATGGGGAAAACCAATCTTACATGAATCCTGTGTGTGAAATGCTATAATGGATTTAGGCTATATTTAGAAGATTAACTGATGGATACTATAAGAGCCTAGATAGCTGAAGATAGGCTACCAAGTTTATTGATGCCACCTAACGAGTAGATAGATATTCTTGAACTATAAATTGAGTTACTATGGACATGGATATAAAAATAGTCAAAGTACTTTTAGAGGTAATCTGTGAAATGGGATATAGTATGGTTATAGATGTGGTACAACAAGCGAAGGAATAATGTGGTTACATCAGGATTGCCTAGCATTCTCACATATTTTTCTGCAGGTTCACAATGTTCCTCAATTTAGTATAAGATCCAGGGGCTACACACACAGCTACAAAGATTCCAATGGCCAGTTTACATTTGTTGTATTTGTTTACCTTGGCTTTGATAGGCTGCACCTTGAGTTAGAGATGTGCATGGGACTTTTTTAAATCCCACTCCCATACACTCAGGAAGGAATTCTGACCAATCCTGTTCATCATTGTAGACAATCTTGACCAATGCTGCCTGTATGAGTGTAAAAAATCACCTGCTCCAACAATTCTTTTGCCCATGGGATCCCATTCCCTCAGTAAATGTTTACCTTGAGTTACTGTCTTCAAAAAATCTGCTTGTGATGCAAGTGTGTGTGTGTGTGTGTGTGTGTGTGTGTGTGTGTGTGTGTGTGTGTGTGTGTGTGTGTGTGTGTGTGTGTTCATTATTGTACTTCCTTTATATACAGCGTTGAAAACATAAAATTGGCTTTCACTTCTGCTCTGACCATGCAGTCATACACAAGTATAAGTTCAGGCACAAGTACAGTAGTGCTTGAAAGTTTATGAACCCTTTAGAATTTTCTATATTTCTGCATAAATATGACCTAAAACATCATCAGATTTTCACACAAGTCCTAAAAGTAGATAAAGAGAACCCAGTTAAACAAATGAGACAAAAATATCATACTTGGTCATTTATTTATTGAGGAAAATGATCCAATATTACATATCTGTGAATGGCAAAAGTATGTGAACCTTTGCTTTCAATATCTGGTGTGAACCCCTTGTGCAGCAATAACTGCAACTAAACATTTCCAGTAACTGTTCATCAGTCCTGCACACCGGCTTGGAGGAATTTTAGCCCATTCCTCCGTACAGAAAAGCTTCAACTCTGGGATGTTGGTAGGTTTCCTCACATGAACTGCTCACTTCAGGTCCTTCCACAACATTTCGATTGGATTAAGGTCAGGACTTTGACTTGGCCATTCCAAAACATTAACTTTATTCTTCTTTAACCATTCTTTGGTAGAACGACTTGTGTGCTTAGGATCGTTGTCTTGCTGCATGACCCACCTTCTCTTGAGATTCAGTTCAGGGACAGATGTCCTGACATTTTCCTTTAGAATTCGCTGATATAATTCAGAATTAATTGATCCATCAATGATGGCAAGCCGTACTGGCCCAGATGCAGCCAAACAGGCCCAAACCATGATACTACCACCACCATGTTTCACATATGGATAAGGTTCTTATGCTGGAATGCAGTGTTTTCCTTTCTCCAAACATAATGCTTCTCGTTTAAACCAAAAAGTTCTATTTTGGTCTCATCCATTCACAAAACATTTTTCCAATAGCCTTCTGGCTTGTCCACATGATCTTTAGCAAACTGCAGATGATCAGCAGTGTTCTTTTTGGAGAGCAGTGGTTTTCTCCTTGCAACACTGCCCTGCACACCATTGTTGTTCAGTGTTCTCCTGATGGTGGACTCATGAACATTAACATTAGCCAATGTGAGAGAGGCCTTCAGTTGCATAGAAGTTACCCTGGGGTCCTTTGTGACCTTGCCAACTATTACACGCCTTGCTCTTGGAGTGATCTTTGTTGATTGACCACTCCTGGGGAGGGTAACAATGGTATACAGTCTGTCTGACTGTGGATTGGTGGAGTCCAAACTCTTTAGAGATGGTTTTATAAGCTTTTCCAGCCTGATGAGCATCAACAATGCTTTTTCTGAGGTCTTCAGAAATATCCTTTGTTCGTGTCATGATACACTTCCACAAATGTGTTGTGAAGCTCAGACTTTGATAGATCCATGTTCTTTAAATAAAACAGGGTGCCCACTCACAACTCATTGTCATCCCATTGACTGAAAATACCTGACTCTAATTTCACCTTCAAATTAACTGCTAATCCTAGAGGTTCACATACTTTTGCCACTCACAGATATGTAATATTGGATCATTTTCCTCAATAAATAAATGACCAAGTATAATATTTTTGTCTCATTTGTTTACCTGGGTTCTCTTTATCTACTTTTAGGACTTGTGTGAAAATCTGATGATGTTTTAGGTCATATTTATGCAGAAATATAGAAAATTCTAAAGGGTTCACAAACTTTCAAGCACCACTGTATGTGAAATAGATGAAAATCTCTGACAAATATTCTAATTAAACAGAAAGATAATGATGCTGAGAACTACTAGAGTAAGGCTGTTGATCTTTCTGGACATTTCTGACTTTTCTCTTATATCAAATTTAGAGTTTGGGATCTTTATGTAGCCACTGAGGTTGCATTATTTGAGTCCCATATCAGAAATATTGCTAAATCATTATATTTTTGTTAAATAAACATTGTCAAAATAATACAGATGCTAACTCTACATGATGCTAAGGAACTAATATCTTCTTTTGGGACTACTACAACCTGTAACTAGCTGTGTTCCATATTGTCTACAAAGTCTTGATTATGATATTTAAAAGTAGATGGCCTTTTGATTTCATAAAACCATTGAAATTTAGTTCACTCTGATATTTGGTCATTGCGATGTACATGTACATTTATTTCTGTATGTCATTCCTGCCCGTGGCGGCACGGTGGTGTAGTGGTTAGCGCTGTCACCTCACAGCAAGAAGGTCCGGGTTCAAGCCCCGTGGCCAACGAGGGCCTTTCTGTGCAGAGTTTGTGTGTTCTCCCTATGTCCGCGTGGGTTTCCTCCGGGTGCTCCAGTTTCCCCCACAGTCCAAAGACATGCAGGTTAGGTTAACTGGTGACTCTGAATTGACCGTAGGTGTGAGTGTGAATGGTTGTCTGTGTCTATGTGTCAGCCCTGTGATCTGGCGACTTGTCCAGGGTGTACCCTGCCTTCACTCGTAGTCAGCTAGGATAGGCTGCGACCTTGTAGAAGAGGATAAAGTGGCTAGAGATAATGAGATGAAATGAGATGAGATGAGATGAGATGAGATGAGATGAGATGAGATGAGTCCTGCCCGCTGTAGCACGTGCACCTGAAGGTGCGCCCCGGGTTGTGTGCACGTCGACTCCAGCGCATGCACCGTTAATGATGTGCACCTGAACTCAATTAAGGAGGTATGTGCACCTATTTAAGGACTGTGCTGATGCAAGATCGGTGCAAAGTATTATGATACGTCTGTACACATTACCGAGCCTTTCTACCCGTGTTCTTGATTTCCTGCTTCCTGATTCCTGTGCCTGTTTCTCATTCCCATTCTTGATTTGCCTCTTATATCCTGTTTGCACCTTGCCTGACCCTTTTGCCTGTTTTGGATTTAGCCTGCCATCTTGAACTGTTTGCCTTTGTGTGTGTCTGTGCACTTTGTAAATAAACATCACTGTAATTATTAAACAGATCACTTCTGCACTTACATCCGCCTACCTCGCGTACCTAACAGAATACTTTGCCATACAATGGATGTAGCAGAAGTTTTTCAGTACGCGATTCCATGCTGCTTCCGGGTTTCCCTGTCTCAGCCCCTCACCTCGTATTTCTGGCTGAGTTCTGACTGGAGTCTCCTGGCACCCTAATACAGAATATACCACCCTATGGGATTCACCTTGCAGTGTGACGTTTTCTATAAGGACCTCCATGAGCCCAAGCCACCAGAACCCATCTGGGTAAGCTTTATCCTAATGTTTATTTCCGGATGAGCATGCCAATGGTGCTTGACTTGGATCAGGTAATCCACTTACTTGATCCAAGTCAAGCACCCATTCCTTCGAAGCTCACAGACTTTCTTTGCCATGCTCAAGTTCATTTTTGAATATTTGGAAAAGGAGGATTTCCATGATTTTTTTTATTTTTTGGGGGGGATCCCTCCAGTGGCTGACACAGCGGAGGAGGCCATCGCTCCAGAGCTCCTTCCAGTGGCTGATGCAGTGGAGGAGGCCATCACTCCAGAGCTCCCTCCAGTGGCCGATGTAGAGACAGCAGAGGAGGCTGTTGTTCCTGAGCCCCTCCTAGAGGCTGTCTCCCCCAGAGCTGGTCTCTCAGCCAGAACCAGCACCTGAATCAATGCCTGAACCAGAGTCTGTAGCAGAACCCATGCCTGAACCTGAGCCAGTGTCAGCATCTGTTCCAGTGCCAGCGTCAGTGTCCATTCCAGTGCCAGCGCCAGGATCTGTTCCAGTGCCAGCATCATCTCCAGAGCCAGCGCCAGTTCCAGCTCCAGAACCAGTGCCAGAGTTGGAGTCAGAGTCAGCACCAGTGTCTACTCCAGAACCAGTGCCAGAGTCAGCAACAGTATCTGCTCCAGAACCAGTGCCAGCGCCTGTGTCGGAGTCAGCTCCAGTGCCAGCTTCAGAGCCTGTGCAAGTGTCTACTCCTGAACCTATGCCAGCACCAGTGTCGGAGTCAGCTCCAGTGCTAGAGCCAGCGTCAGAGCCTGTGTCAGTGCCTACTCCAGAGCCAGTGCCTGGGTCATCTAGAGCATCTGAGCCTCCATCAGAGTCAGTGCCTGCACCAGCATCAGTGCCAATAAATAGATTCTTTATTGTCAGTGCACATTACTATACAATGAAACACTGTTTGAGGGCTCAGATCACAGCAGCATATCAATAAAATAAATAAATAAAGTAAATAAATAAATTAATAATATACTTAACCTTTTAAAAAGCAGCATAATGGCATATAAGCAGCAGTATAAATTGCAATATGTAATTATACAATTTAACCAAACACAGTAAGGTGCAGAGTGTGAGTCCAAGTCCGGATCAGGCCTCCAGCAAATCTTTTAAAGCCCTGGGGAAGAAGCTATTTTGGTGTCTTGCTGTTTGTGACTTTATGACCCTAAGCCTGCCAGAGGGAAGGGTGTCAAAAAGACATTGTCCAGAGTGAGTGCAGTCAGTCCTAATCTTTGTGGCTCTGTTTCTCAGCCTGACAGAGTAAATCTGTTCCAGGGATTGGAGAGGGGTACAGATCAGCAGTCCTGCTGATCTGCTGCAGATCTTTCCTCTCCTCTGCAGTGCAGCTGGAGAACCACACTATGCAGCCATAGCTCAGGACACTTTGTATGGTGCACTGGTAGAAGTTGGTGAAGCGCTTCTGTGAGAGCCCAGTTTTCCTCAGGTATCGCAGGACGAAGAGTCTCTGCTGGGCCTTCTTCACCACCTCTCTGGTGTTAACTCCCCATGTCAGGTCCTCTGAGAGGTGAACACTGAGATACTTGAAGCTCCCCACCTGTTCCACCTCCTCTCCAGAGATCACCAGACTGGCATTTGTTTTAACTGGTCATTTTCTGAAGTTAATGACAAGCTCCTTTGTTTTGTTGGTCTTGAGGAGCAAGTCATTGTTCTGACACCAAGATGTGAGGGCCTGAACTTCCTCTCTGTGGGCTGCCTCATCGCTGTTGGTTATCAACCCCACTACAGCTGTGTCATCTGCAAACTTGTATATTTGGTTTGAGTTATGAATGGGAGAACAGTCCTGTGTGAAGAGTGAGTAAAGGAGTGGACTAAGAACACAGCCTTGGGGGGTGCCAGTGTTTAAGATGGTGTTGGATGAGATGAGACTTAATCCAAGTCTCCCATGCTGTGGTCTGTTGGAGAGAAAGTTAATCCAGCTACAGAGGTGGTGGTCCAGGCCCAGAGACAGCAGCTTGTTGACCAGCTTGCTCGGATTGGCAGTGTTGAGGCCAGTGCCAGAACCTGAGCCTGTTCCAGAATCTGTGTCAGGATGTCGGAGCGACCTCTGCCTCAGCTGGTTATGAAGGCGTCGTCATCCCACCTCTGCCCGGCTATGAAGACGTTGTCATCTCACTGCCCGACCAGGACCATAGCAATGCGCTGACAGAGCTCGAGCCCATGCCTGAGTCCCATCCAGAGTTCACACTAGAGCCAAGTCCTGAGTCCAAGTCATGTCTTGAGTTTGAACTAGAATCAAGTCCTAAGCCCAAGCCAGTTCCAGAACTTAACCCTTTGGTGACTGACCCCTTGAAAATGGTTCCTCCAGGAACGATGACTTTTCAGTTGTCAAGACAACGTAAAAACTAAAATACAAAAACAGAAAGATACGTCACAATGCTCTTGTGCACAAAACAAAATGCTCTTGTATTTTAGTTTTTCCATTGTCTTGACAACTGAAACGTCATCGTTCCTGGAGGAACCATTTTCAAGGGGTCAGTCACCAAAGGGTTAAACCAGAGTCCAGTCCAGAGCTTGAGCCAGAGTCCAGTCCAGAGCTCAGGCCATCTCCAGAGCTTAAGTCATCTCCAGAGCTCAAGTCCAGCCCTGAGCTCGAGCACACTTCCAGCCCTGTGTCCAAGCCAATTCTAGAGCTCCAACCTGAGTCATCTCCTGAGCTTGAGCCACAGTCCAGCCCAGAGCTCAAGTCATCTCCAGAGCTCGAGTCCAGCCCTGAGTCCAAGCCAGATCCAGAGTTCAAGCCTGAGTCATCTCTTGAGCTGGGGCCAGAGTCCAGGCCAAACCTCAACTCATCTCCAGAGCTCAAATCCAGCTTGAGTCCAGCTTGAGTCCACTTTCAGTCCTGGATATGAGCCAAGTCCAAGACTCAAGTCAAGTCTGGAGTCTGAGCATGATTCTGGCCCAGAGCCCAAGTCAAGTCCTGAACTCAAGCCCACTTCTAGTCTGGAGCCCAAGTCTTGTCCTGAGCCTGAGCCCGAACCCCCACTGGAGCCAAGTATGATGGATTTTCACTCCCAAAGGGAGCTCTTTTGGGGGGGGTTCTGTCAGTCCTGCACGCTGTAGCACGTGCACCTGAAGGTGCACCCTGGGCTGCACGTGCATCGGGTGGACTCCAGTGCATACACCGTTAATGATGCGCACCTGAACTCAATTAAGGAGCTATGTGCACCTATTTAAGGAATGTGCTGATGCATGATTGGTGCAAAGTATTATAATACATCTGTACACATTACTGAGCCTTTCTACCCGTGTTCTTGATTTCCTGATTCCTGTGTCTGTTTCTTGTTCCCGTTCTCGATTGCCCTCTGATATCCTGTTTGCACCTCACCCAACCCTTTTGACTGTTTTACGATTTGGATTTAGCCTGCCGTCTTAGACTGTTTGCCTTTGTGTGTGTCTGTGCACTTTGTAAATAAACATCACTGTTATTATTAAACTGATCACTTCTGCACCTGCCTACCTCATGTACATGACACTGTAATATCTAAAAAAAAAAAAAAAAACAGGCCATTCTGTGGCTGGGAAGTTACTTAATTTGAAGGGATTCCATACCAAATTATGTACATGAAATCGCTCACTTCACGCAGTCAAGCAGACAGGGAAGTCCAATGTGCACATGTGCATGTTTACCTTTCGGCATCGACGTCTTCGTCTCTTGGATTTTATGACAGCTGGCATCCAGTGTTTCATTACTGCCATCTACAGGTTTACCTTGACTGTGCACTGACAGTTACATCATTCTGTCACTAAATGAACAGCTGATCACACCGAGGTGCTCGCTGACCGACAATATTTATTAGTTTGGTCCTGCGTTTTCTTTCTTTCACAACATAACATCTTTTCTTCTTGCTTTCTGTTACTGTCGTCGGTCTTCCACGTTTCATTTGCATCCTCAATTTTCCTCTCCTGTTTCAAATTTGTATCCCACAATGCCATGTGCGAACAGGGAAAGCCCACCAATTGATGCATGACGTAGTCTCTTGTCTTGCGTCATGGTGAAGCAAGAAATAATAGTGAAGAATTTAGGGCCACGTGGCCCTCAGTTCATTAATTGTTCCATTAAAATAAAATAAAAAACTAATAAAATTGGAAGTCTGTAATTCGAATTAAGTAGCTTTCGATCCACTAAACAAAAATTATTGGGTGTCAGGGAAAATCCTTTTTATGACCTAAACCTGAAAAATCTGAAAGTCAGTCTCCCTTTAAAGTGCTGATGACACGAACATGACTCTATGCAATTTCTTAAATAAACTATACAACATGGCAAACATGTTAGATTTCTGTTATAATTACGTGAAAAGAAGCTGTTGTTACGCGAATATCCAACTTTTAATTGCACAGCGCAAGAAAACTGGGTCCGTGGCTCGCGGCCATGTTGTGACGTCAGTGGAAGAACACGCTGCGGTTCACTGGCTGTTCTACTCAATGGAAATGGCGCATGAAAACGCCGGTGAACTTTCTAGTGCTAGCTCTTCAACAACCAAATACTGGTACTTTAAGCAGTGATCATGATGGCATGATTTTATCTGATTTTAAATAAATGAGATTGATAATAATGTGAATGTTCACAACTAGTACATACAAACTCTGCAGCTTCTGATTCAGCAGCTGCGTCATACTCCGCAAAAACATCAGCAAGAACCTACAATATAAATGGAAATGCAATACACTAAGCTCAAATGACTTTTGGAAAGTATAATTTCTAAATTTTTTCTACATATTCTTGAAGTCGGTCATCTGGGTACTTGCTACCGTTCCCTAACAACGCATGGCAAAGGGTAAAGTGTAGTGTTGCTACGAGTACTTGCTAAAGCCTCCGGTGGAAGATCCTCGATGTGCTGATAAGACATACAGTTCTATATAACACACAAGTGTCACGATAATCACAAAACAGATGCAAATTGTTAAAATACCTAATTTTTAAGCAATCATGTATTGATCTCTTCTGAATAGAATCTATGATAGCCTACCCTCTTTACCCTTTGCCTCTCGTTGCTAGGCGGCAGTTACATGAAAGCCGCAAGCTTTCACAAGCAAATACATGACTGATATCACGCCGACTTTATGATTACATTTATATGAATGTGTACTCTATGATGTGTACTCTATGAGCGCTCTGGAGCGAGTCACTTCCAAGATGGCTGCGCAGACCGCATGGTTACTATTTTTAGCATCATGTCGGAGCACTCTATAGCTCTACGTACCTTTATCTTATGTCGTTTCTCAACACATGTTCTGACAGGAGGACTGTCTTTGGAGGAGTCGGCTTGTCCCAGGCGACTGCTGGATCCGGCATAGCTACTAGTAGACCCCCTCCGGAATACTGTAGGCACTGCTGATGGTAGTAACACATGTTTGTGCTGAACTGCACACCCAAGAGATTCTTTTAAGCTGGGAAGGGTGTCAAAACAATCCAAATCAAAGTGTTCAGAGCACAGGACGGATGTTGGTGAGGGCTCCCACTTGTCACGAGTGCTCCTGACTTGCCTCACCCACTTCGCATGCAGCTCGGGGTCTCTGGGAAACTTGAATAAACTTACCCCATCCTTGTGGGTTTTGGAGCAAAAGCCGGCAACACAACGCGAAGGCATAATAACTATATATATATATATATATATATATATATATATATATATATATATATATATATATATATATATATGAGTGATTCCACGCTTATGAGTACTGAAATGGGGACATGAACTTATTTTTAAAAATTCACCTAAAACCATTTCTTTTTTTACCATCAGGTCACAAAACATGTAATCTTTAATGAATGATATGTTAAAAGATAACTTTAATTTTCTGAGATGTAATAAAAACATATTTATATGCCAAAGTCAGAACGTAACAGAAGTGTTGTGGACATATATATTCTCAATTTTAACAATGTAGAATTACTTTTTGAAACAGAGGAAGGTGATGTTTTAGCAAATTTAATTAATAAACATGTGTAGTAGAATAAACATACACATTCTTTCAATAAGATTAACATGGTATATAGCTAGATTGTAATTAATTTGTAACAGACGCGAGATGGACAATCGTAACAGAAGTAATGTAACAGACATCATTTTGGAACTCATAGGCTTGACTTTGGCATATAAATATGTTTTTATTACATCTCAGAAAATTAAAGTTATCTTTTAACATATCATTCATTAAAGATTGCATGTTTTGTGACCTGATGGTAAAAAAAGAAATGGTTTTATATGTGTATACCTGTTAAAACTGTTAATATTATAGTCAGGCTGTCTGTTGTTGCCCAAATGAGGATGGGTTCCCTTTTGAGTCTGGTTCCTCTCGAGGTTTCTTCCTCATGTCGTCTGAGGGAGTTTTTCCTTGCCACCGTCGCCACAGGCTTGCTCATTGGGGATAGATTAGGGATAAAATTAGCTCATGTTTTAAGTCGTTCAAATTCTGTAAAGCTGCTTTGCGACAATGTTTATTGTTAAAAGCGCTGTACAAATAAACTTGATTTGATTTGATTTGATTTGATTTTAGGTGAATTTTTAAAAATAAGTTCATGTCCCCATTTCAGGACCCATAAGCATGGAATCACTCATATATATATATATATATATATATATATATATATATATATATATATATATATATATATGTATAATAATGTATAATAAAAATACTAATAATGATAAACTGATCACCTGCCGCATCAACAACAAACTGGTAAGTTAGGAGGAAGGTTCTTTCGCTGACGTCATATAGCTCCTCCTCCTCTTTCATCTCCTGGGTGCTGCAACCCCATCAAATTTGCCCAAATAGCCGCGTTTTTTATCATAACTTGTAAAATAGGCGCCTTCGTGAATTAATATATGGATCATCGGGAATTACTTTTTATGTTATAAAACATCACCAAAGATGTCAAAAACGTGTCATCAGCACTTTAAGCCTTAATGTTTCATGGGGTATCTTGCTGATCTTTGAAACAATATAACCCATCTCCATTAGTTTGGTCAGTTTAAACAAGCCTACTGCAAATCTGAATATCACCTCCAACTCAGTTTTTGGAAGCAGTTTTTATTTTATCAGTCCTAAACTTGATGAAATGAAGGAGACATAAGGAAATGGTGAAGATCCATGTGCAAGAGTTTATCAACAGATACAATTCAGATTCCAAAAAGCTTAGTCAAAAAACAGGTCCATTGAACAAAAATATCTAAAGGGAGTGCAAGGTCAAGGTCACAGGCAAAGTGTCATGTAATGACAGGCAGTTGGACAAATGTGAGTGCAGGAAGAGTTTATTTACAAGCATGCAAACCATACAAAACCATAAGATAAGGGCAAGGTCAAGAATCAGGCAAGAGTAGCATGAGGCACAAACAGATTAATGAAGGCAATCATGAATCAGAGTCAAGGTAAACAGAAAACAGAGTTGACAGCCAGAGAAGCACAAAACAATACAAGGCTTGGTAAATGTGAGATACTGGGTACAATGTGTATACTTTGTAAAGTCTGTGTGCTTGCAGAGTCTTTATAAGCATGCACCATGATTGCGCTCTGATCAGGAACAGTTATATAGTAATTAGTCCTTGTGGCGCATGCTGCACATGGTCGTCTTGGGCATGCACTGCATGTTCAGAGCACAAATGCATGTGGATGTGACAGAACCCCCTCCCAAAAAAGCTCCCTCCAGGATCTAAAAACCTCCTTGGTCAGCCCCAAAGATGAGGACCTTGCACTGGATGAAATCCCCTTGGAGCTCTGGCTCAGGAAGGACATTTCACTGGAACCTGGGCTTAGTTAGAGGCCTGGGTTCCAGTCGGGCCTTGAATGGGAGCGTGGATGCAGGTGAAGGCTTTGGTTCAGGCTTGGACTCGGATATGGACATGAGAATGGTCAGGGGCTCAGGCAGAGACATGAGCGTGTACTCAAGCATAGACTCAGACATAGACATGGACTTTGTGCTCAGACATGGGCTCAGAGACAGGAATAGGCTTTGGCATTGGCATGGGCTCTGGCATTCTGGCATGGGCACACTCGGCACAGGACAAGACATGGTTACGTATGTCAATGAGCATGTGGGGCCACCAGTATTTGGTCCTGAGGAGCTAGCATATGCCCTTAATGCTTGAGTGGCCTGTGGATGGTGAGGTGTGAACCTGTGCAATGGTTCCTGCCGGCCTCTGGCATAAGCTCTAGAGAGGAGGCCACCCTGTTGGCCTCTGGAGCGAGCTGTGGAGCAGAGGCCACCCTGTGGGCCTCTGGAGTGAGCAATGGAGTAGAGGCTGCACTGTTGGCCTCTGGAGTGTGCCGTAGAGTGGAGGCTGCCCTGTTGGCCTCATGGGTATCAGGTCCCCCCCCAAAAAAAAAAAAAAATTCTAGGGGATCCCCCTTCCCTAGAGCCTAGAACCAGGACTTGAGCATAGTGCCAAATGACTTGGAGTCTCTGAGGCATGGATAATCAGCCCACTGGCATGCTAGTCCAATGAGCCAGTATATCATGCACCCTACCGATAACTTCTCAGCAGGCTTGGGCTCCACCAAGTCCTCATAAAATTGCCTGTACTGGACTAAAAATCTGTCTGGTGGGTAAACCATGTCTGTTCTCCTCCACTACATCCATGGTGTCGGTGAGTATTCTGTCATGTAATGAAGGGGGGTTAGATGGATGTAAGTGCTGGAAGAGTTTATTTACAAGCATACAAAACCATAAAAAAGGGCAGAGTCAAGAATCTGGCAAGGGTAGTATGAGGTGCAAACAGAGTAACAGAGGCAATCACAAATGAGAGTCAAGGTAAACAGAAAACAGAGTTGACAGCCAGAGAATCACAAAACAATACAAGGCTTGATAAATGTGACATACTGGGTACAATGTGTATACTTCACAAAGTCTGTGTGCTTCCTTATAAGCACGCACCGTGATCGCGCTCTGATCAGGAACAGGTGCAGAGTAATTAGTCCTTCTGGCACGTGCTGCTCGTGGTAGTCTTGGGCACGCACTGCACGTTCAGAGCACAAATGCATGTGGACATGACACAGAGATCAGTACACGGGCTATCAAGTCTGGGCTATCAAGTCCAGACAAAGGTTATAGAAATGAGAGAGATTAAAAAGCTAGGCAAGGTAATACATAAAAATGGCAATCAAGATCAAGCCTCAACCTCTCTTCTAGGCTATAGCTCTCCAAGTCCACCATGTAGTGTTTTATTTTGCCCCATCACTTGAAGTAGTGAAGTCAACTGAGATATTCCTGAGAAGGCAGAGGTTTGTGGACACCTGTGCGTAACTGAAAAGAGATATGTGACTATATACAGATTGCACAAGACTTTAAAAATTGCTCAATGTATTCAGTCATGTATGGCTAACCACGTTCTTGCATGGCCTGTGGTACTTCTGGTACATTCTGATACCTTCTATGGTTGGCACACAGGAGTAGGTTTCTGTTTTAGCTCTTCCTGATATCCTCTATGACGTCCCAGGTAACAGGAGCAATGATACATGATTGTGGTAAGATGAAGTCTGAGTTTGAGCAGGATCATCTGCATTTGTAGTCTTGGTTTATAGGTCAGTGTAAAATTGAAACGAGTTTTAAAAATATGCCCACCTAGCTAGTTGTTGAATTGAGTAAATGTTTACCTTGAGTTATTGTCTGCAAAAAAAAATCTGTTTGTAATGCTTGTATTTTGCAGACTTGATACTCAAGGATTTGGTGATTGGTCAAAATGAGAAAAGGGTACTCCAGCCAGTCCTTCCATTACTCTAAAGCAGTCTAACAGCTAACAGCTCCAAGTTACAAGACTGTTCCAACTCCAGCTTAAAGGTGTTGAGTGCAAAGCTGAATTCTGGGCAAAATGTTCTAGTTCTATTGCTGTTGGAGTTTTGAGATGTTTTGCTGCTGCGCACATCATGTATCCTATGTGTAAATGTTTTGCTGAGATAAAGCGTGTCCCACATTTTATGATTCTGGAGATTGCCTAAACAAGTGAGCAACAATATCACATGACCACTGTAGGGCATGTTTGACCTACTTTTAACCAAAACAAGTTGGCATGGGCAAACATGGCAGACTCCGCTCTCCCACCAGTTAAAAGCCAGCTGAAAAAAAAGGAAAGCCTTCTAAGGCTACGTTTACATTACGTCGAATCAGCGGATCATCAGATTAATGTTCTTAAAACGATTCGTGTTTACACTAAAACCGTTAGCCGTGCACACAGCAACACCAATACGCGGATACGCTCGGCTCCGCAGGCATCCTGCGCTCCAAATCACTCCGCCCTGAACAGTGAGTGCCCTCTGGACGGTGCGCACTCCGGCCCTGCGCAGCTCACACAGCGCGCGAGTGAAGTGCACAAGCCACGATTCGGGACTGAGCCGCTGTGTGTGTGATCCCAGCGCACATCACTTACCACTTGCAAGTGGAAGGATGGCAAGCCTAAAGACAATCATAACTACACAATGGGCAGTATTTGCATCAGTATTTGCAGTATTTTCATACTTTTATACTCTTTAATGAAAGGTGATACAAGGCGGAAGTCCGCGCCATTTTTCAGCAGTCGCATCACATGACCAACGCCAGTGAATCAGGAAGGTGGATGTCACAGTGACGTTGTCCAATGAGATGCCAGCTAGAGCTCAGCACAGCGTATTCACGTATTCTGAATGTTTACACAGCACCGGAGCTGACACGATCTGGATTGAATACGTGGACGCTGGCGGATTCCCGTTTCCTGGCTTTTCCAGGGGGTTTAATGTAAACGGACAGTGCGTCCGCGAAGAAAACGAGACAGATACGGTCTAATGTAAACGTAGCCTAAATCATTCTAGAGAGCGCTTAGCTATCTTAGCCTTAGAATGCATGAGCTCGACTCCACAGTAGCAATTATGGAGTTATACACCTAATGTTTTGATCTTACAGAGAAAGAAATGATAACACAAAAGCAGTAATGGAGAAAAGATATATTCATCTTTTGTTTCATGGATCTATTTGCGAATGTCAACCACAAATTACATACCTGCAACTCAGAACTCTCTGAGGTCGATGCAGAGTCACAATGTTTTCCAAAATCTGTCCCTCTGAGTTACATGTCAAGCCTGAGATCGAGATGCTGACCTCTTCTGCTCCTTGGACCTGCCTGATCCATCCTGGTGCCCTGTGTCTGGTTGGAGTCTCATTGCATCACTCCTGTGGAGGACGGCCCTATGTGGACAGTTGAAAGTCACACCTGGAGGATGCTCTGGACAATTACAGTAATGCTTTTATGGCTGAGGACTACAGTTGACTTGCTAACGTTAGGACTGCAGTTGCCATGAACAGTTTTGCACTCAAATTTCCATCAATGAAGAATTATAACATCAACGAAACTGACTTAATGTTAAAACTGTTAATGTTATAGTCATGTTGTCTGTTGTTGCCTAAATGAGGATGGGTTCCTTTTTGAGTCTGGTTCCTCTCAAGGTTTCTTCCTCATGTCATCTGAAGTTTTTTCTTGCCACTGTCGCCACAGGCTTACTCATTGGGGATAGATTAGGGATAAAATTAGCTCATGTTTTAAGTCATTCAAATTCTGTAAAGCTGCTTTGCGGTAATGTTTGTTGTTAAAAGCGCTATACAAATAAACTTTACTTGATGGCACCATCTTGGTGTGACGCAGTTCCATAGTTATGCTAATTAATTTATGCTCCTCACATTTGGGTGTTTCCATAGGCTCATACTGTTTACCTCAAGAGGTAGGATATTCAGTCCCAAAATGGAAAAAAGCGACCCTCAGCACATCAAAATGATCACGTCTCATCTGTATGATATTGTTCTTGTGAGACATAGGAAAATGCCATGCACGATAAAAAAAAAATTGAAAAATTCAGTTGACTTTGCAGTCAGCACCTTTATGATGCATCAACTTAGACTACAAATGGGAGTGAGGGATGTGGATAACAAAAAATGGGGATATTGGTGAATCATTTTTTTGAGAATCTGGAATGCTCCGGTGGTTTCACAGGACCACTTCAGGGTTGTGGGTTTCCCCTTGACTCCATTTTCACCTATCCTGATCATTGATGTCACTTCACAAATAGCTGATGGCACTTGCATTTTTCCAGCTTAACAAACTATGCACATGCTGCAAAAGAAAAAGATCAATATACTGTATCTCGATTGATATATTTATTCAAAACTCTCTCTGAATTTAATTAACAAAAGCTTGAAAAATAAAACTAAGTAGCCTTAATGAACCCATTTAGCATTGCAAGATATGGTGATTACTAAGGCCTTTTCCCACTCATCACCTTCTTTGATACAGATTAGGTTGTATGCATTTCACAGATCTAATTTGACAAAAAAAAAAAAAAATTGTTCCTCTTACCTGTTCAGCGGTGGAAGGGACAAGAGGCAGTGAGTATCCGTACTTGACCATGATAGTACTGAAGGCTCAATACAATAAGGGTCATAGTGCACCATAATTGTTCCCCAAAAAGAATAACCCTGCCACTGCAGGGGATGTACAGTGGTGCTTGAAAGTTTGTGAACCCTTTAGAATTTCCTATATTTCTGCATAAATATGACCTAAAACATCATCAGATTTTCACACAAGTCCTAAAAGTAGATAAAGAGAACCCAGTTAAACAAACGAGACAAAACTATTATACTTGGTCATTTATTTATTGAGGAAAATGATCCAATATTACATATCTGTGAGTAGCAAAAGTATGTGAACCTCTAGGATTAGCAGTTAATTTGAAGGTGAAATTAGAGTCAGGTGTTTTCAATCAATGGGATGACAATCAGGTGTGAGTGGGCACCCTGTTTTATTTAAAGAACAGGGATCTAGCAAAGTTTGATCTTCATAACACATGTTTGTGGAAGTGTATCATGGGACAAACAAAGAAGATTTCTGAGGACCTCAGAAAAAGCGTTGTTGATGCCCATCAGGCTGGAAAAGGTTACAAAACCATCTCTAAAGAGTTTGGACTCCACCAATCCACAGTCAGACAGATTGTGTACAAATGGAGGAAATTCAAGACCATTGTTACCCTCCCCAGGAGTGGTCGACCAACAAAGATCACTCCAAGAGCAAGGCGTGTAATAGTCGGCGATGTCACAAAGGACCCCAGAGTAACTTCTAAGCAACTGAAAGCCTCTCTCACATTGGCTAATGTTAATGTTCATGAGTCCACCATCAGGAGAACACTGAACAACAATGGTGTGCATGGCAGGGTTGCAAGGAGAAAGCCACTGCTCTCCAAAAAGAACATTGCTGCTCATCTACAGTTTGCTAAAGATCATGTGGACAAGCCAGAAGGCTATTGGAAAAATGTTCTGTGGACAGATGAGACCAAAATACAACTTTTTGGTTTAAATGAGAAGCATTATGTTTGGAGAAAGGAAAACACTGCATTCCAGCTAGGGTTGCCACCTGTGTCTGACAAAAATCCTGGACATTTCGACCATCCAATCGACCTTTTTGCTTGTAAGCAACGGCGCCCTTTGCACATCTAACCCAAGACAAAAATCGCCCTTCTACGCTGAAATTGCATTGCTCTAATTAGTAAAAATGACGCTTTTGCTAGTTATTTGTTTAGTTAATTGCTTTACATAATATAGCAGGTCTTCATTATTTTGGTTTATTTCCAACAGTTTTTGGTTGTGGACACCTGGGGGCAGTAGTGGGCACAGGTAAACGGGGAATACATAATTAAGTTCTGTTTATTTGCTTATGTGGAATAAAAATAAATAATCTAATTTTTCATTGTATCTAAGAATACCTGAATGTAACAATGTAAGGTGTAGTGTCAAACAGCTTACCTGATTGCTTAGAGTGTGGTGTGTGCTTTGCTTGTGCTTGCCTGTGCCTCTGCTGCTCTTGGCTAAACAAATACATAGGAGGACATGTAACTGATATAACTGGGCACATACAGGAGTAGGCAGATAAGACTATTTGGATTTCATTTAATTCACCAAAACCTTACCTAATCTTCCATTTATATTTGGTGTTTTTCTTTGCTGCTGCTATGAGTCCTGGCTGATTTTCAATGAATGTCTTGAGGACAACTGAAAGTTTAGCCTGACTTGAAGCTCAGCCTTCACCATTGCAACAGAGAGTCTGTTTCTTTTATCAGTCCAAGCATCCTCCATTGCCCCTTTTCCACCAAAGCAGTTCCAGGGCTGGTTCGAGGCCAGTGCTTAGTTTGGAACCAGGTTTTCTGTTTCCACTGACAAAGAACTGGCTCTGGGGCCAGAAAAACCGGTTCCAGGCTAGCACCAACTCTCTGCTGGGCCAGAGGAAAGAACCGCTTATGTCAGCGGGGGGGCGGAGTTGTTAAGACCAACAACAATAACAAGACCGTGAAAGATCGCCATTTTTAAGCAATGAGAAGCATCAGCTGTACAAATGCGAAGTCATCCATTATCATTTATTATTGTTGTTGTTGCTGCTGCTGCTTCTTCCGTGTTGTTTTTGCTTCGATATTCGCGCCAAGGTTTATGCAAACGTAGCGCCGTAACTGACGTATACAGCGACGTAATGACGTATTCAGTGATGTAATGACGTATTCAGTGATGTAATGATGTGCCTCCGCTTAGCACGGCAAGCTACGGAAAAGCAACCTGGTTCTCAGCTGGCTCGCAAGTTGAAATACACATTTTGCCCATCATGTACAAAAAACCGGGACATTCAGTGTCCCGGATTTTTTTTTTTTTTTCCGGGACAGACCATGAAAATCCAGGACAATCAGGAAAAACCGGGACAGGTGGCAACACTAATTCCAGCATAAGAACCTTATCCCATCTGTGAAACATGGTGGTGGTAGTATCATGGTTTGGGCCTGTTTTGCTGCATCTGGGCCAGGACGGCTTGCCATCATTGATGGAACAATGAATTCTGAATTATACCAGTGAATTCTAAAGGAAAATGTCAGGACATCTGTCCATGAACTGAATCTCAAGAGAAGGTGGGTCATGCAGCAAGACAACAACCCTAAGCACACAAGTCGTTCTACCAAAGAATGGTTAAAGAAGAATAAATTGAATGTTTTGGAACGGCCAAGTCAAAGTCCTGACCTTAATCCAATCAAAATGTTGCGGAAGGACCTGAAGCGAGCAGCTCATGTGAAGAAACCCACCAACATCCCAGAGTTGAAGCTGTTCTGTACAGAAGAATGGGCTAAAATTCCTCCAAGCCGGTGTGCAGGACTGATCAACAGTTACCGCAAACGTTTAGTTGCAGTTATTGCTGCACAAGGGGGTCACACCAGATACTGAAAACAAAGGTTCACATACTTTTGCCACTCACAGATATGTAATATTGGATAATTTTCCTCAATAAATAAATGACCAAGTATAATATTTTTGTCTCATTTGTTAAACTGGGTTCTCTTTATCTACTTTTAGGACTTGTGTAAAAATCTGATGATGTTTTAGGTCATATTTATGCAGAAATATAGAAAATTCTAAAGGGTTCACAAACTTTCAAGCACCACTGTAGATTGCCAAATATAGCCTTGGTTTAGATCTTCTTTGATGTCTTCCATGGCTTTTGTTTCAGATATGGAGAGTGGACATGCTTCTTGGGGTTGAAGAACCTGAAAAAAAAATCAGTGACACAATCCCAGGGCAGCGTGGCGGAATTTTGGCAGCTTTGTCTTTGCTAAATTCATTGGATAGGTCTAGATACAGTTCTGGAATCTGGATATTTTGTGGGGCCTCTAGGTGATCAACCAAAGAAGAGTGACAAGGTAAAGAGAGGCCGATGGTAAAACAATGAGAACTTCAAGTTGTGCACTCATCTTCCTTCCATTTGATTGTGGTGTTATGGCTGGCAGACTGGGGATTCTGGGGAGACATTTTCCATTAGAAAACCATTTTAGTGCTGGCTGTTAGCATCCACTTTCGGCTACAAGTGTGTGAAAACTGAAGACATAATCAGTAGCAAACTGTTTACCTTGTTTAAGTGATATGAGTCTTTCTTTGATATCCTTTCTGATTCAAGGTGATCAAATGCCTCCTGGAATTCTCACTTGACCTCATTGTTTGATCCAACATTGTCTCATCTCATCTCATCTCATTATCTCTAGCCGCTTTATCCTGTTCTACAGGGTCGCAGGCAAGCTGGAGCCTATCCCAGCTGACTACGGGAGAAAGGCAGGGTACACCCTGGACAAGTCGCCAGGTCATCACAGGACTGACACATAGACACAGACAACCATTCACACTCACATTCACACCTACGGTCAATTTAGAGTCACCAGTTAACCTAACCTGCATGTCTTTGGACTGTGGGGGAAACCGGAGCACCCATCCAACATTGTATGATTGAAATTTGAGTGGCCTATTTTAGCACACTTCAGGTAAGTAGCATGGAGACCTGATTAATCTTCTCAGCTTCCCTCGGGAAAGTAGAGGGTGCAGTCACAAACACAATGGCACATTACATGATAAAACCCTTGCATTTTTTTCCAGTCAACTATTGCATTTGTCAAATTTTACAGTGAATGACATTCAGATTAGTTACCTAAGTAGTGTAACTCATGTTTGAATCAGTTTGTGATGATTTGTGCTGTGTCATGGTGCATTCTCATGCTGGCCATTATAATATGGGTAAATTGTAGCCATAAAGAGATGCATGTAGTCAGCTGGGGTGGCACAGTGGTGTAGTGAGTAGCACTGTCTTCTCACAACAACAAGGTTCTGGGTTCAAGCCCAGTGGCTAAGGGCTCTGTGTGGGTTTCCTCTGGGTGCTTGGGTTTCCCCCACAGTCCAAAGACATGCAGGTTAGGTTAATTGGTGGCTCTAAATTGACCATAGGTATAGAGGCTTGTTCTTAGTGAGACCTTGAGAAAGGTGCTATAGCTTACATTGACGAAGTCTCTGACCCAAAGTAACTGTTTCCACTCTCAATGTCCATGTGCCTGGTAATAAATCCACTTGAAAGGTCTTGAAAGTTGAACTTTAATCCTTGGTTTAACAATTACAAAGGTTCTAAGATGCAGAGAGTCAGGTAAGAAAAACTGTTCGCTTCCACTGCTTCTCAAGATCTGCCCTGAGAAAGCGCGAGATCATTCTTATAATAGCTGAGACCATTCTAGTTCTAGTTCTAATTCTTCACATATGAATTCTAATTCTTCTAACCTTGCCACATATTATTCATCATCTTAATCATGAAATAAACTACTTATATGAAATTACACACTCAAATGAAATTATTTATACCTTTTAACATAAATTGTAATTCACATCTATATGCATTCTACTTTGGCCGCTACATACCCGGCCCCTAATTGCTTTCTATCCTAGAAACAATTACAACATTGAATGTACTTAACAGTCCTTTTCATTCTGCTTCTTGAAGCAGGCAGAGTTTGGTGATCGGCTGCTCAAGTTCGTTCATCTTCGTCTTGACTCGAACCTTGCGGACGACTCCCTGTTTGTCCTCCACAGTCTTCACGATTCTTCCCATTAGCCATGATCCTCTAGGGGCTGATTCGTCGACGATGTTTTGCCAAATTCAGGTGGCTTAAAGCATCGAGTTACTCCAAAGTTGGTGAGCTGTTGGGGTTCTTCGGTCCACTTGGTCCATTGTTGTGCGAGGTGTTCTGGTACAGTGTCATCCCAGGCCGTTCTTAGTCTACACAATTCTTGCAGGATGTTTCTAGCAGGTAGTATGACTGGTGACAACATTCCTAGTGGATCATAGACTGAGCTCATTGTAGACAGGATTCCTCTCCTGGTGAGAGGCTTCTGCTCGATGTTCACCTGAAACTTGAACTGATCTGACCGGATGCACCATTGTACTCCCAAGGCACTCTTGATGGTGAGTGAGTCCTGGTCGAGATCAAGATCTTTGACTTCTGTTGCTCAGTTCTCAAGCGGAATGGTTAACAACACGTTTCAACTGTTGGTCGTCCATTTTGTCAGTCTAAAGCCTCCTGTTTGACAGATGGCCGTCAAGTCATGGAGTAGCTTGATCGCGTCCTGTTCTGAGTTAACCAATTTTAGACAATCGTCGACGTAAAAATTGTTCAACACTGTCTCCACAGCTGCTGCATCAAAAGTACTCCTGTTGTCCTCGGCACACCTTCTCAGTGCATAGTTTGCGCAGCTGGGTGAGGAGGTGGCTCCGAACAAGTGTACCTCCATTCTGTACTCCTGCAGCTCCTTTGAGATGTCCCCGTCAGGCCACCATAAAAACCTGAGAAGGTCAGCGTCTTCAGATGGGACCTTGACCTGGTGGAACATGGCCTCCACATCTGCCATGACTGCAATTGGCTCCTGACGAAATCGTGTTAAGACTCCAACCAGACTGCTTGTCATGTCAGGCCCTTGCAGTAGTTGCTCATTGAGTGTGGTTCCCTGATATGAAGCACCGCAGTCGAATACCACTCGAAGTTTATGCTTCTTGGGGTGGTAGACGGCATGATGTGGAATAAACCACACCTTTCCATCACTCCTGTTAAGCTCTTCGTCTGGGACTTTGACGGCGTATCCCTTGGTTATGACCTGGTTCATGAAGCTGACGTATTCCTCTCGGAACGTCTGATTTCTCTGAAGTTTCTTTTTCATGTTGAGCGCTCGTTGCTCTGTCATTGCTCTATTGTTAGGCATTTTCACATCTTTGTTCTTCAATGGCAATCCGATAGAGTAGTGATCGTCGACCAGTTTTGTGGATGTGGTGACTCTGTCCATAAACAGTTGATCTTCCTTCGACATCTCAAGCTGCTCTCTTTGAGCATTCTCGGGAAAATCATATTTGAATTGCTGGGTCCACAATTCTTCAAGTCGAGCCACTGATATCCAATTCATTTGGATCTGTGGGTATCCGTCCTTTGACCAGCTTCCGATGTTCTCACGCAGCGGCCCGTTCACTGTCCATCCCAAGACTGTACGTACTGCATACGGCCCATCTTTCACGCTGTGGATTACCTCTTCTGGCTCTAAAGCTTTTGCGACATCAGTCCCAATTAGAAGATCGATATCCGCCTTGATCAATGGAATTCGTACACCTCGTAAGTGTGGCCACCTATCCACGTCCTCTTGAGTTGGGATATTCTCCTGACTAGCAGGTATGGCCCATTGCGTAAACACACCAGTGAGCCCGACAAAGTCATCCCCCTCCAGACTGCTGACTTCTAGGTCTGGCAACACCTTGCATGAGACGATCTTTTGGTCTCCCATAGTGGTAAGTAGGATGTTCACATTTTTTCCTTGCAGGTTAAGGTCGTTGGCTAGCTTGTTAGTGCAAAAGGAGGCATTGCTCCCTGGATCCAGGAACGCATAACAAGTCAGCACCTTGTTGCCTTTCTTTGCCTTCACTCTCACCGGAACGATGGCGAGGACGGTTCCGGCCCCCATCTGAGAGCAAGTTTCCCCTGCATCCACGAATCCACTGACCACAGTTTGTTCTTCCTGTAAAGACTCCTCTTTTGGTTCCTCCCTTGAAGTGTCTTCTTTTGGTATGTCTTTAGGTTTCTGCTTTATGTGTAACAGTGTAGGGTGTTTAGCTGAACACATCTCACAGCTCTTCTTTTCTTCACAGGTACTGCTCATGTGTCCTCCTATAAGACAGCTGAAACAGAGTCCTTTACTCTTAAGGAATTCCAATTTTCTTTGTGTAGCTTTTTTTGAAGTTTCTTGCACTGTTCCATGGTATGATCTCCCTGACAGAAGATGCACGGTTTCACAAAAGCCATGTTCATGTTTGGTTTCTTCTCTTTAGCTTTCTTGTTCTCGGCACCAGCAACATCTTTCACTACTTTCTGCTCTTTAGCTTCAGTAGCTAGTGTTATGATGGTTTTCTTGCCAGTTGATTTTTCAAGTTGGCGCTTTGTTTGACCTGAGATTTCACCAAACACAGGGTGTGCTGCCATTTCAGCCTGTTTGGTTACAAATGACACCACGTCTTGGAACTTTGTTCACTGATCTTTCTTCTGAATGTCAATGGCGACACTCCTGAATTTCTCCCTCAGCCTGTATGGGAGCTTGGAGATGACTGTGCACATGTTCGCAGCATTCTCCATCTCATCCAAGTACTCTAGATCCGACATTGCATTGTTACAGTTGATCAGAAACAGAGCGTATGCTTCAAGTGCCTTAGCGTCGTCCGACTTGATAGTAGGCCAATTTAAAGCCTTGTCCAGGTATGCCATTGAGATCTTATATTTGTCACCAAAGCGCTCCTTTAATAATTTCTTGGCTTCAGGGTAGCCCTGTTCAGGGTCCATATGAAAACAGCTGCGCACTAAGTCATTAGGCTGACCACTTGTGTGCTGTTCCAAATAGTAAAGCTGATCTTTGCTGTTTTCAGTCTTGCTTTCTATGCGATGCTCGAAAGCTCTCATGAAGAGACGGTATTCCATTGGATCTCCTTTAAAAACTGGAATATTCGGCGATGGCAATGTAGATAGCTTTTGTTGCTTTATTAGACTCTCAGTTATCTCGTTTTGGCGTTGCATGACAGAAACCAGGTTATCTGTGTTTGCAGAATTGCCCTTTGAAGTAACAGGCACTTGTCGTGCAACAGGCACTGCATTGACAGCTATTCCACCACTATGGCTATGCTGAGATACATTACTAGCCCCACTGCTCCTATTGTGGCTGACATGTTGTCTCTGAGTAGCCGTCAATGGATCCACTCTACTGCCTTTAGAGCTGCTTGACACATCTGAGCCTTCATATTTTCTTAACACAGCTAATCTTGCATCTGATACAGCGAGCTCTGCTTGTAACTCCAACTCTTCCTTTTCAGTTTTGAGTTGTAGCTCCTACTCCTTGAGCCGTAGCTCATGCGCCTCCAAATCCCTTTTTTGTTTTTCCTTTTCAGCTTTGAGCTGTAGCTCCTGCTCCTTGAGCCGTAGCTCATGCTTCTCCAAAGCCCTTTTCTGTTTCAATGTAGCTGTCTTGGTTAACAAAGCAGCTTTATCCATTTCAGCTTTTAAGCGCTCAGCGCGAACTGATGATACTACAGAGGCAGAAGAGACAGGCTTGGCCTTTTTACAACCCTGATTCCAAAAAAGTTGGGACAAAGTACAAATTGTAAATAAAAATAGAATCCAATAATTTACAAATCTCAAAAACTGATATTGTATTCATAATAGAACATAGACAACATATCAAATGTCGAAAGTAAGACATTTTGAAATTTCATGCCAAATATTGGCTCATTTGAAATTTCATGACGGCAACACATCTCAAAAAAGTTGGGACAGGGCAATAAGAGGCTGGAAAAGTTAAAGGTACAAAAAAGGAACAGTTGGAGGACCAAATTGCAACTCATTAGGTCAACTGGCAATAGGTCATTAACATGACTGGGTATAAAAAGAGCATCTTGGAGTGGCAGCAGCTCTCAGAAGTAAAGATGGGAAGAGGATCACCAATCCCCCTAATTCTGTGCCAACAAATAGTGGAGCAATATCAGAAAGGAGTTCGACAGTGTAAAATTGCAAAGAGTTTGAACATATCATCATCTACAGTGCATAATATCATCAAAAGATTCAGAGAATCTGGAAGAATCTCTGTGCATAAGGGTCAAGGCCAGAAAACCATACTGGGTGCCTGTGATCTTCGGGCCCTTAGACGGCACTGCATCACATACAGGCATGCTTCTGTATTGGAAATCACAAAATGGGCTCAGGAATATTTCCAGAGAACATTATCTGTGAACACAATTCACCGTGCCATCCACCGTTGCCAGCTAAAACCCTATAGTTCAAAGAAGAAGCTGCATCTAAACATGATTCAGAAGCGCAGACGTCTTCTCTGGGCCAAGGCTCATTTAAAACGGACTGTGGCAAAGTGGAAAACTGTTCTTTGGTCAGATGAATCAAAATTTGAAGTTCTTTATGGAAATCAGGGACGCCGTGTCATTCGGACTAAAGAGGAGAAGGACGACCCAAGTTGTTATCAGCGCTCAGTTCAGAAGCCTGCATCTCTGATGGTATGGGGTTGCATTAGTGCGTGTGGCATGGGCAGCTTACACATCTGGAAAGACACCATCAATGCTGAAAGGTATATCCAGGTTCTAGAGCAACATATCCTCCCATCCAGATGACGTCTCTTTCAGGGAAGACCTTGCATTTTCCAACTTGACAATGCCAAACCACATACTGCATCAATTACAGTATCATGGCTGCATAGAAGAAGGGTCCGGGTACTGAACTGGCCAGCCTGCAGTCCAGATCTTTCACCCATAGAAAACATTTGGTGCATCATAAAATGGAAGATACGACAAAAAAGACCTAAGACAGTTGAGCAACTAGAATCCTACATTAGACAAGAATGGGTTAACATTCCTATCCCTAAACTTGAGCAACTTGTCTCCTCAGTCCCCAGACATTTACAGACTGTTGTAAAGAGAAAAGGGGATGTCTCACAGTGGTAAACATGGCCTTGTCCCAACTTTTTTGAGATGTGTTGTTGTCATGAAATTTAAAATCACCTAATTTTTCTCTTTAAATGATACATTTTCTCAGTTTAAACATTTGATATGTCATCTATGTTCTATTCTGAATAAAATATGGAATTTTGAAACTTCCACATCATTGCATTCGATTTTTATTTACAATTTGTACTTTGTCCCAACTTTTTTGGAATCGGGGTTGTACTCTTTCTGGATGTAACTGAAGCGCTATCTTCAGGATTGACCTCATTGTTCACTCTTTCAGACTCTTCTATGCGAAGCATTGCATCTTGTATCCATGAACTAACTTCTTGCACAAAATTGCATTGCTTATCATATCTTGGCTGAAACCACTCACTTTGATCTACATTCATATTCTCTATGTATCCAAGTTGACTGTACAGGTCTTTGACATCAGCATTTATCTCACTGAATTCTCCTATCTGCTCTTCATACTTGGTTAACAATTCCTTTGTTATAATTTCCACGTTTGCATCATCCTCCATTAAAGCAATCAATTCGTTTCTTTTCTCAGTCAGTTTTCTTAGCTTTGCTCTTCTGGAGCTGATTCTTGTCTGCAGACTATTTTCCAATGACACTTGTGTTGGTTTACCCAGACGTTTTTCCCCCAGAGGGCTTACCGTCTTTTCTTTTTCATCCTTCATGGTTGCTTTGAACGTTGGTCCGGTTTTTTGTTCCGATTCCACTTGCGACAGTCACGTTGCAACCACGTCCACTTGTCAATCACCAGCCACGAGTGTAGCACGTGATCGTGCTAGTTCAGAAGTCCCTCGGTAAATCCCTCGATGAATCTTCTTTCCAGTTTCAGCGAACCTCTCCAGCGTTTTGTAATCCAATGTCAAGCAAGTTTTTCTTACTAATATAGAGGCTTGTTCTTAGTGAGACCTTGAGAAAGGTGCTATAGCTTACATTGACGAAGTCTCTGACCCAAAGTAACTGTTTCCACTCTCAATGCCCATGTGCCTGGTAATAAATCCACTTGAAAGGTCTTGAAAGTTGAACTTTAATCCTCGGTTTAACAATTACAAAGGTTCTAAGATGCAGAGAATCAGGTAAGAAAAACTGTTCGCTTCCACGGCTTCTCGAGATCTGCCCTGAGAAAGCGCGAGATCATTCTTATAATAGCTGAGACCATTCTAGTTCTAATTCTTCACATATGAATTCTAATTCTAATTCTTCTAACCTTGCCACATATTATTCATCATCTTAATCATGAAATAAACTACTTATATGAAATTACACACTCAAATGAAATTATTTATACCTTTTAACATAAATTGTAATTCACATCTATATGCATTCTACTTTGGCCGCTACAATAGGTGTGAATTGTTATTTGTCTCTATGTGTCAGCCCTGTGATGATCTGGCAACTTGTCCAAGGTGTACCCCACCCCTTGCCCATAGTCAGCTGGGAGGCTCCAGCTTGCCTGTGACCATGCACAGGATAACAGATGGATGCATTGGCATTGTCAGCAACAATACTGAGATAGGCTTTGGCATTAACACTACTTGACTGGTATTTACAGGCCCAATGTTATAATAATTTGTTTTAATTATAAAAAAAAAAAAACCCACATGATTCCCATATGGTTTAAGCAGCCTGAAGTGTTGACACAAGGCAGGTTGGGTCCATGGATACATGCAGGTGACATCAAATTCTGACCCTACCAACTGCATGGTACAGCAGAAATCTAGATTCATGATGTATTTCCAATCTCTTCCTGTCCAGTTTCAGTGAGCCTGTGTAGGCTCAGATTCCTGTTCTTGACTGCCAGGAGTGGAACCCAATGTATGGTCTTCTGATGTTTTAGCACATCTGCCTCAAGGTTTGGCATGTTGTGCATTCTGAGATACTTTTCTATTTTCCACATTTGTTAAAACTGGCCATCTGATTTACCATAGTCTTTCTCTGAGCTCAAACCAGTCTGCCCATTCTCCTCTGACCTCTCTCATCAGAGCCTGAACTCACTGGATTTTTTCATCATTCTCTGTAAAGTCTAGAAACGTTTGTGTATGAAAATCCCAAGAGATCAGAAGTACTCAGAGTGGCCTGTCTGGCACCAACAAACATACCATGGTCAAAGTTACTGAGATCACATTTTTCCCATTATGACATTTGATGTGAAAGTTAGACTGAAGCTCTTGATTGGCTGATTAGATAACTGCATGAATGAGAAAGTGTGCAGGTGTTCATTGAGTGTATTTCCACCATTGACTGTAATAGAAGATAGAAAATATAAACTTTTGCAAATTAAAAAAACAAAACAAAACTCTATATTCTATTACAAAATAGTCACAAAGGTGTCATAAATAAACTCTATAATTTTGCTGATTTAGGTATCACAATTTTATTACAAACATTAGATTTTTTTCATATTTTAGTGCTGCCATGCTTTTAGCATAGAACAATACAGTATAAAATCTGAACCCAAAAAGAGAATAGGAAAAGCAGATTTGACTGTTGATGCTGCTGTAGTATTTAAGACTATCATGCTGTTTTCCTGTAAAGAACATTCCTTACAAAATAGAAACACCTGTCAAACACGCTATGGGTTATGTGCTTTTAGACAAATTGCTTCAAATGTGCAATGACTGCCAAGAGTTGTGTTATGATAATAATCAATATAGTTTTCAGAATCAATAATTACACAAGGAAATAAACACACATGTACAAGTACTTGCAAATATTAAATAATGCAAATATTAAATAATGACCTTTAAGATTTTTCAACAGCCCAAAGGCACACAGGTTTGTAAAATGTTGGCAACTCCAAGGCTTTTCACGCACATGCACACACACTCACACACAACATAAAAAACTCACAAGAAAAAAGAAATTTCACTTTTGTTCTTGATTTTACATTCTATTTTAGATCCCCTACTGTTCACAGTGAAAATGCCAGGGTTGTTCTTGTATGGAAAAGTAGGTAATGACATCACAAATTTAATGCATATCTACCTGGCTTTGTGTACTAATAATAAATCATTTCAGAATCAGACGCCTTTGCTATTGTGTGTCAAGTAGGCTAACTGTTCAATAAGGCATCATTTGCCCAGCAGAAAATAAGAAAAAAAAATGTGGGCAATAATGTAGTGTTGTCAGAATAGAAACTTGGAATAACCATTTCAAGCTTCTCTTCAGTCTCAAAATCCAAAATAGATGTGGGTATTTCTTTTCACAATAAAAAAAAATGTTCTCAGATGTTCACAAGAATTCTCAAACACTAACAAAAATTTTTTGAAAATCAAGATGATATTTTTGTTGCCATGGTCATCTCCATAGCTTTTAAATTATATCTGATGATGAACTGGATGATTTCTTATTAGCGTTACAATTCCCATAGAGTTCAGTTCAGTTGGCGGCAAGCTTCGAAGGTCCATTTGGATACTCCACCATAAATCTCAATGCTGGTCTCCAGCCAGGAGAAGACATTACCAACTTGTGCTTTGCTGCTGCATGTTGCCAGATTATAAATCTCTCCTACAGTCAGTTTTCGGTCCCAGATGTTAAAATTGGCCATGTCGCCCACAAATGCCTGAGTAGCATCAAACCCTCCACCAAGAGTGTCCTGTAAAAGAGAAATATTAGAATGTGTAGTGGGTTGATCAAAAAAAATTATTACTGATTAAATAGTGGTTATTCCTTATTGAAGCTAATTAAAACCTACTTTTATTCTAATAAAAATCAGTTTCACAACCTAAGCAATCATGTGGACGGTGGTTTGGATGTAGACCCAGCAAAGTACAATATTTCAGAAGACTAAACTGAGAATTTAATACTGTAGCAGAGTTGGGAAAAAAAATAGAAAACACTGGCCATAGTTCAGCGATTATGAACCAGTGTGATTTCTGTAGCAAATCTTCTGTTATGAAGTCAGCTCATCAGTCCAGGGATTAGTTACAGGGCTAGAGATATTAGGTCAGAATGGGAAGGTTTTTCACAGACTTTCACCATTTTTTCATTTTATTTCCCTTTTTTGGTTTGAATTATGGATTGATATGGTTTTGGTTTGTTTGTTTTTAAAGTTGATGACAAAACAGAATATTGACCAGTGAGAAGTATGCATTTTATTCTCCTCATGACAAACTGGCAATGATTTCTAATTAGTCAGTTGTGTCAAAACTGGACCCGAGTTTAAATCTAATGTCCTGCTTAGTATTTTAATATTTGACCAGTGAGCAAGTCTAATGTTTTGCTCTATTGCAAATGATTAGACAAAAAAAATTCTGCAGTTGATGTAACACATTTGATGACATCTAAATTTCTTTGCAGCATTACGACTATAAACACTCATTATCTCAAGTCTTTCCTTCATGCAAGGAGAAAGTTAAAGAAAATTCTTCTACCTGTTCTTGTCCTAATATGAGCATGCCTTGTGGTTTAATTGGATGATATGGTGCCAGGTTCTCCCCACTTCCTCTCAACACGCCATCTTGGAAGGCATCCCACACTCCATCACGCGTCGTCCATGTAACACAGATGTGATGCCATTTTCCATCATTAATGAGAAAAGGCAGCTTTGCAACCTAAATCACAGGAAAGGTCTTTACTCATTTATATCTTCAAACATATAATGGAGTTAATATTTAGAATATATATGTTAATAATGGAACAGTAAAGGAACACATGCCTCTTGATGGCAGATCAGTGACATGATTCTTTAAGGGTTTTTAATTCCGGTTCTTAATAGCTTTAATACGTTTTTGCCCACTACAACACTAGTAATCTGACAATGGAAGTGTGGTTCTCAGATATACTAAACCAGATCTTGAAAACAAAATGTTTGTAATCATAATTCAGAATCCACCAGTCAGCCTTTACAGTTCTCAAGTTCACATAAAATTCATGATTAATACTTGAATGACAAATATAGCAGTTCAAGACAATGCCCATAAACTGTGTACCTTGTCGTTAACAAGAATCTCCATTGGGTTGTTTCCCCACTCAATAAGAACTAACTCATTGGCCTGACCGGGGACAGCATATGAAAATGGTGTTCCTACTCCAGGCGATGCATTAGATTTAATCCACATACACACAGTGAAGGCATACATCTCTGGCAGGCTCTTTTTTACTTTAGCATACATGTAATTGGTCCTTAGGGGGAAGGTCAACTGAAATTTGTCCAGTGGTCTGGCTTCCTTTTGACCTGTGGGTGTAAAAGAAATCATTATAAAACCTTTATCGTCCCCTGTGTATACTGGCAAAATATGAAACAAAAATTTTGACTTCTACACCAGGGAACCCTCCAATGAAATGTAAAGGTAAACTCAAATATGCAAAGCAATGCAGCGCCTCATCACCCCCCTTCTCCTCCTCCTCCTCTTCTCTCTCTCTCTCTCTTCCACCTCAATCACTGACATCTCCTGCGACATTCCCGACTCAACGACGTACCACTAGTTTCTTATATCAGAGTATCATTTGCTTATGATGCAAACAGAAGTTGGGGGAGGAAGGGGGGACGTATTGATCTTCCAGATGAACATATAATCTGGCTTAAGTGACAACACGATTCCCGTAAACAGAAGTGCGCGTTCACCTTTCTCCAGGTCGCTGAGGCGCTGGTGCAGAGACGTAAGCGTAGCCTCGACTTGCCCGCGCTGCGCACTCTCGTTGCGCGCGGCCGGTCTGCCCTCCTCCTCCACGGCGTTAACGCGGGCCAGCACCTGGCGCTCCAGGTCGTCGATTTTGCTTTGCAGCAGATCCTTTAGGCTGTTTGCCGGAGCTGAGCCGTTACTCCGGCTAAATTGCTATGGCGGACAAAATGCGTCAGAAAGAGAGAGAAAAAAAGCACGCCCCCCCACCTACCCCCCCCCCCCCCCCCCGCCCCCCGCGCACACACACACACACACACACACACACACACACACACATATATATATATATATATATATATATATATATATATATATATATATATATATATATATATATATGTGTGTGTGTGTGTGTGTGTGTGTGTGTGTGCGTGTGTGTGTGTGCAATGTCTATACAAAATCTGACGCTGGTTTCATCTGGGACAAAGAGAACTGCCAAACCAAGAAAAACTTCTTCTTTATGGGTTGTTCTGCTGCAGACAGAGTAGTGTGCGTTTTTTTGTTTTGTTTTTTCTTTTGGGCAGGCTGTAAAATTTACCACTAAACGCTTGTCCTCAGGCAGAGAGATCTGTGCATAAACTGGAGTTTGCCTTTTTTTTATTCAATAAAGTTTACAGTCTGTGGCACTGGTTAAAAGAGTCTAATGCCTAATAATCTACTGAATACAGCAAAACTAATGAAAAATTATACATGAAGTAATAAATAAGTCCTAAAATATTTCAAACAAATCCTATACACTCCATGATGAGATGTATTATTTGTTCCAATAATGCACTAAATAAGATGCATTTTGCCGCACTATAAAATTACACTGCAGTAGCCTAAATCAAGCTCGTCCAAGTTACTTAGCGTAAAACGTCTTCTCATACCTCCAGGTTTTCTAATCTTTGCTTTAGATTCTGCAAAGTCTGCGAGAGTTGCGCGAGCGTCTCAGTAGGACCCCTCGATACATCCCCCATGGTATTTTTGGAGCCTGATTCCTTCCGTCTCCCTCCTCGTCCAGCCTCGGGAGCGCTCTGGCCCTCACAGCGCGCCAGCTTAGCCGTGAGCTCTCTGATGGTCTCCTTCTGATTTACGATGGTTTCCTTCTGCTGGAGCACTGTCTCCCTGAGCTGCATGACCGTGGATCTAAGCTCCTCACCGGGCACACTGTTCTGCAGCGTGGCCGTACAAATGTCCAGGTCTTTGGGCACGGATGTGCAGATAAACTGTGTAGGACCGAAATCTTGGGCAAAGGCATTAGCCAACAAGTAATAAAGTGCGAAAAGTTTCCAGTGGATTCCTCTAGCTCTGGCCTCCATCTTATATGTGTGTGTGTGTGTGTGTGTGTGTGTGTGTCGTTTTCTAGTGTGCCGGCTGATTTCAGCACCGTGGAGCTGTTCACTGTGTGTAATCCGATTTGGGGCGCGCGCCGCATTTATATAGCACATGGGGTGCTGCGGACAAGTTCGATTGCGTCGTGAACAGGGAGGAAGCCTTCAACCAATCAGCGCCGAGCTCGTCCATCCGCCTTCAGGTGGAAAGCGTGTCATTACAGTAACGGAAAATTGTTATTAACGCTAACAACTATCTCTTACTTGGAAAAATCTATATATAATTTAAAGTACACGAGATAAATTGTCAAAAATGGCCAATACTCTAAAAGCTAGTTAAAGCTTCCACTTTACAACACATTCATGGTGCATTTTGGTGGTGTAGTGGTTAGCACTGTCGCCTCACAGCAAGAAGATTCTGGGTTCGAGCCCAGCAGCTGGCGGGGGCCTTTCAGTGTGGCATTTGCATGTTCTCCCCATGTCAGCATGGGTTTCCTCTGGGTGCTCCTGTTTTCCCCCACAGTTCAAAGACATACAGTTAGGTTAACGTGGGGTGGCCTTGAGCTGAAGTGCCCTTGAGCAAGGTACTTAACCCCTGACTGCTTCCCAGGCGCTGTAGTGTGGCTGCCCACTGCTCTTGGTGTGTGTATGTGCGTGTGTTCACTGCTTCAGATGGGTTAAATGAAGAGGATGAATCTCACTGTGCTTGAAGTGTGCATGTGACAAATAAAGGTTTCTTCTTATATCTGAGAGTGGACCTCTAACCTTAAACCTTGTATCATTTTTATAGTTTGAGATGAGAAAGTTTAAGAACTTAAATATGGGTGAGACCCCTTTTTTTAAGCACATACAGTATTACACGTGACATTTTTGTTCATTAACCAGTTCAGTTGCAATTATCCTGACAGCAAATTTTGTTCAGCCCACATCTGGCACGGACCATCCTTAAAATCTGGCCTGGATGTGCATGCCATATCTGGGCCAGCATAGGTATGCACAATGGCCCAAACCCAGGCCTCATCATTCGGCCCAGATGCGGCAGCCAGGCATGAACCGGATGCAAAATGCATCCGTGCCAGATCTGGGCCTACGGCAGATGCAAACCAGATTCTGGACCAAATGTTCCAGTTAAAGGGGGCAAGTCAAGGCAAAGTCCCTCCCACACCAGGATCTGGTCTTCTCCTGTCCCAGTACTACCCAGCTCTTTGAGGTGTATGGGTGCGGCGCCAATCTCTGTTTCTCTAGCCCTCAGCCTTTCACCTATTATATACAGTAGATATAAAAAGTGTACACACCCCATTAAAATGATAGCTTTTTCTGATGTAAAAAAATTAGACCACGATAAATAATTTCAAAATGTTTCCCACCTTTAATGTGACCTATAACTTGTACAATTCAACTGAAAAACAAACAAAACTGTTAGGGGGAAAAACATAAAAAATTAAAAAACATACAATAAGCTGATTGCATAAGTGTGCACACCCTTAAACTAATACTTTGTTGAAGCACCTTTTGATTTAATTACAGCATTCAGTCTTTTTGGGTACACACGTGCTATCAATTAAAATGACTCTGATGTACCCCAGATAAAGTTCAGCTGTCGTAGTAGGATTTTTTTGGCATTTACTCAGTTGCATCCTCCAGCAAAAGCCATGGCTCGCAGAGAGTTTACAAAGCATCAAAGGGATTTCATTGTTGAAAGGTATCAGTCAGGAGAAGGGTACAAAAATTTTTCCATGGCATTACATATACCATGGAGCACAGTGAAGACAATCAACAAGAAGTGGAGAAAATATGGGACAACAGTGACATTAGTGAGAAGTAGATGTCCCTCCAAAATTGATGAAAAAATGAGACAAAAACTAGTTAGGGAGGCTGCCAAGAGACCTACAGCAACACTGAAGGAGCTGCAGGAATTTCTGGCAAGTACTGGTTGTGTACTACATGTGACAACAATCTCCCGTATTCTCCATATGTCTGGACTATGGGGTAGGGTTGCAAGACGGAAGCCTTTTCTTACAAAGAAAAACATCCAGGCCTGGTTAAATTTTGCAATAAAAAAATACATCAACTCTCCCAAAAGTATGTGTGAAAATGTATTATGGTCTGGTGAAACCAAGGTTGAACTTTTTGACAACACTTCCAAAAGGTATGTTTGGTGCAAAAACAACACTGCGTATCACCAAAAAAACGCCATACCCATAGTGAAGCATGGTGGTGACATGTTTTGGGGTTTTTCTTCAGCTGGAACAGGAGCTTTAGTCAAGGTGGAGGGAATTATGAACAGTTCTAAATACCAGTCAATTTTGGCCCAAAACCTTCAGGTGTCTGCTAGAAAGATGAAGATGAAGAGGAATTTTATCTTTCAGCATGACAATGACCCCAAGCATACATCAAAATCAACAAAAGAATGGCTTCACCAGAAGAAAATTAAAGTTTTGAAATGGCCCGGCCAGAGCCCAGACCTAAATCCAATCGAAAATCTGTGGGGTGACCTGAAGAGGGCTGTGCACAAGATATGCCCTCACAATCTGTCAGATTTGGAGTGCTTTTGCAAGGAAGAGTGGGCAAATATTGCCAAGTCTAGAGGTGGCAGTCTGATAGACTCCTACCCAAAAAGACTGAATGCTGTAATTAAATCAAAAGGTGCTTTCACAAAGTATTAGTTTAAGGGTGTGCACACTTATGCAACAAGATTATTGTACATTTTTTATTTTTTATGTTTTCCCCCAACATATTTGTTTGTTTTTCAGTTGAATTGTACAGGTTATAAACCACATTAAACAGACCCTCCAGGATTTCGCGATGTTGCGATTTGCAACTTCAATGCAAATTCAACCAATCCCCACGAATTCAGGGTGGTGTTGCAATTATATCCAATCACCACAACTTTCCCGCAAATTTGACCAATCGTTGACGTCGTCTTGAGGTGACGTCGACAAACTACCTTCCGCCTTACTTCCGTGTATACATTCAAGTCTTCAGGAGAGACTGCCTGCACACAGTACTAGTATTAATAGTTTTTTTTTCTTACATGAAAGCTGAGGCATTTATATTATATTTTAAGGTAACTTCATGTTGTGCTGTGAGGTTCTATACACTTTAACTTTTGAACCAACAGGTGCATTTGGATAAGTAAAGCCTATTTTTCTGCATTTTTGTAGTCCTGGTAATCTTTTATATTTGTAAAGTTGTTTATAGGACTATTTCTCAGTGTCTTTGTTTTTTTAATTAATAGTATTTCAGTAATAACTTAATATTTAACATATCACTCAATTTTAATCACAAAAAGAGAAAATCGCAACAATTTCTCGCAACTTTCACTTCCTCCCGCAATGTAATCACAACAAAAACCTAAAAAACACAGCAACTTTCATCGCAATTTTTTGGAAAAAAACCCGCAACATCAGACATTTTAGCCCGCAACAATCACAAAACGGCCCGCAAAATCCTGGGGGGACTGATTAAAGGTGGGAAAAGTTCTGAAATCATTTATCGTGGTCTCATTTTTTTTTTACATCAGAAAAACCTATCAGGTTTTAACAGGGTGTGTATACTTTTTGTATCCACTGTAGCTAGGGTTACAGTGGAGGGGCCTCTAGTAACCATGAGAGTTTGACTTGCTACTTGCATCTGTATTGCAGTGTGCCTCACCAGATAGCAGTAGGTACCATTTTTATGACCTGACTGCAAATAGAACTCACGATCTCCCAGTTGAGAGGTGGACATGCTAACCACTAGGCCAGCTTGCAGTCTAAAGAAGGAGGTGACCTATGTTTATTTATTTCCACAATAAACACTGTCTACATTTGCCAATAAATTTTGATGTATTATCGCATAGGCCGATAGTATAACTACACCATTGCCATGATTACACTCTACAAAATATGTGTGCATGCAATCAGGTTTAAACTTTCAAAAAATAAACAATACACATGATACATACCTTCAGTAAGGCTCACATCTGTGCAGTACTACTAATCATTTTTAAGGTGCGGACCTCAGCTGGTGTGAGTGTGGAAAGCGTAGCATGGATTTGCCTTACTGAAAATGGTGCTGGGCCAAATCCCCTTGCTATGGGGGGTAGTATCTAACAATTGGTAACACATATTTTGACGCAGTTTTCCCTCAAGAACAGCATTTAATTTTAGTCAACAAATTATGTCTGCTGTTCCACACACTTCAAAATCTCAGAGCCATAGTCCAAGACAGTATTTGCTGTGATGTGAAATCACATTATTTTCCTTGAAAGCAGTCCTAGAACTTGACAGTGAAATAAGTCTCTCTCTCTCTGCTGTGAGTTTTGTCTCGGGTTAGATCCTGAGCTCAGGTTACTGGGTGTTTGGTATTTCCTTTGGGAAACATGTCAATTGGAGGCTTGTCCAGGCTAAATTGCTGCTATGAATGAATGCGTGAATGCATCTGCATTTTCTCCCATCCAGTGTATATTCGTGCCTTGCACCCAGTGTTCCCAGGCTCAGGTTCCACTGTTACCCTGACCAGGATAATGATTGATTTGATTGATTGTTTGATTGGAAACATATTCTGATTTTTTTGTTTTGTTTGTTTGAGTTTTTATTTTAGAAATTCCAATAAAAAGTTTTGCTGATAGGTAGGCAGTGGTTATCATCATCACCTCACATCAAGCAGGTTCTGGGTTTGAACTTGCCAGGGGCTCAACCAGGGGCTTTCTGTGTGGAGTTTGCATTTTCTCCCTGTGCCTGCATGGCTTTCCTCTGGTTTCCTCCCACAGTCTAAAGACATGCAGATTAGGTCATCTGGCCCCTCTAAATTGCCCATAGTTATGAATGTGATGAATGCCCCTTTTCCACCAAAGCAGTTCCAGGGCTGGTTCGGGGCCAGTGCTTAGTTTGGAACCGGGTTTTCTGTTTCCACTGACAAAGAACTGGCTCTGGGGCCAGAAAAAACAGTTCCAGGCTAGCACCAACTCTCTGCTGGGCCAGAGGAAAGAACCGCTTACGTCAGTGGGGGGGTGGAGTTGTTAAGACCAACAACAATAACAAGACCGCGAAAGATCGCCATTTTTAAGCGGCGAGAAGCAGCAGCTGTATAAACGCGAAGTCTCGTCTCGTCTCGTCTCGTCTTCTTCCGCTTATCCAGGACCGGGTCGCGGAGGCAGCAGTCTAAGCATGGAAGCCCAAACTTCCCTTTCCCCAGACACCTCGGCCAGCTCCTCGGGAAGAACACCGAGGCGTTCCCAGGCCAGCCGAGAGACATAGTCCCTCCAGCGTGTCCTGGGTCTTCCCCGGGGCCTCCTCCCGGGGGGACATGCCTGGAACACCTCCCCAGGGAGGCGTCCAGGAGGCATCCGAAAAAGATGCCCGAGCCACCTCAGCTGGTTCCTCTCGATGTGGAGGAGCAGCGGCTCTACTCCGAGCTCCTCCCGAGTGACTGTGCTTCTCACCCTATCTCTAAGGGAGCGCCCAGCCACCCTGCGAAGGAAACTCATTTCAGCCGCTTGTATCCGCGATCTTGTTCTTTCTGTCATTACCCAAAGCTCATGACCATAGGTGAGAGTCGGAACGTAGATCGACCGGTAAATTGAGAGCTTCGCCTTTTGGCTCAGCTCCTTCTTCACCACGACGGACCGGTAAAGCGACCGCATCACTGCGGAGGCTGCACCGATCCGCCTGTCGATCTCACGCTCCATCCTTCCCTCACTCGTGAACAAGATCCCGAGATACTTAAACTCCTCCACTTGAGGCAGGACTTCTCCACCAACCTGGAGAGGGCAAGCCACCCTTTTCCGGTCGAGAACCATGGCCTCGGACTTGGAGGTGCTGATTCTCATCCCAGCCGCTTCACACTCGACTGCAAACCTCCCCAGTGCATGCTGAAGGTCCTGGTTTGAAGAAGCCAACAGGACAACATCATCCGCAAAAAGCAGAGATGAAATCCTGTGGTTCCCAAACAGGATTCCTTCCGGCCCCTGGCTGCGCCTAGAAATTCTGTCCATAAAAATTATGAACAGAACCGGTGACAAAGGGCAGCCCTGCCGGAGTCCAACATGCACTGGGAACAGGTCTGACTTACTGCCGGCAATGCGAACCAGACTCCTGCTCCGTTCGTACAGGGACCGGACAGCCCTTAGCAAAGAGCCCCGAACCCCATACTCCCGAAGCACCCCCCACAGAATACCACGGGGGACACGGTCGAATGCCTTCTCCAGATCCACAAAGCACATGTGGACTGGTTGGGCAAACTCCCATGAACCCTCGAGCACCCTATGAAGGGTATAGAGCTGGTCCAGTGTTCCGCGACCAGGACGAAAACCGCATTGTTCCTCCTGGATCCGAGGTTCGACTATCGGTCGAATTCTCCTCTCCAGTACCCTGGAGTAAACTTTCCCTGGGAGGCTGAGAAGTGTGATTCCCCTATAATTGGAGCACACTCTCCGGTCCCCTTTCTTAAAAAGAGGGACCACCACCCCAGTCTGCCACTCCAGAGGCACTGTCCCCGACCGCCACGCGATGTTGCAGAGGCGTGTCAACCAAGACAGCCCCACAACATCCAGAGACTTGAGATACTCAGGGCGGATCTCATCCACCCCCGGTGCCTTGCCACCGAGGAGCTTGCAAACCACCTCAGTGACTTCGGCTTGGGTAATGGACGAGTCCACCTCTGAGTCATCAGCCTCAGTCTCCTCAGTGGAAGACATGACGGTGGGATTGAGGAGATCCTCAAAGTATTCCTTCCACCGCCCGACAATGTCCCCAGTCGAGGTCAACAGCTCCCCACCCGCACTGTAAACAGTGTTGGCAGAGTACTGCTTCCCCCTCCTGAGGCGCCGGACGGTTTGCCAGAATTTCTTCGAGGCCGACCGATAGTCCTTCTCCATGGCCTCCCCGAACTCCTCCCAGTTCCGAGTTTTTGCCTCCGCAACTGCCCGAGCTGCAGCACGCCTGGCCTGCCGATACCCGTCGGCTGCCTCAGGAGTCCCGGAGGTCAACATGGCCCGATAGGACTCCTTCTTCAGCTTGACGGCATCCCTTACTTCCGGTGTCCACCACCGGGTTCGGGGATTGCCGCCACGACAGGCACCGGAGACCTTGCGGCCACAGCTCCGAACAGCTGCGTCCACAATGGAGGTAGAGAACATGGTCCACTCAGACTCAATGTCCCCCGCCTCCCTTGGAAGCTGGGAAAAGCTCTCCCGGAGGTGGGAGTTAAAGACCTCCCCAACAGAGTGCTCGGCCAGACGTTCCCAGCAGACCCTCACCATACGTGTACCATACCATCAGCTGTATAAACGCGAAGTCATCCATTATTATTATTATTGTTGTTGTTGCTGCTGCTTCTTCCATGTTGTTTTTGCTTCGATATTCAAGGTTTATGCAAACGTAGCGACGTAACTGACGTATACAGCGACATAATGACGTATACAATGACGTAACTGATGTATACAGCGACGTAATGACGTGGCTTCGCTTAGCACCACGAGCTATGGAAAAGCAAACTGGTTCTCAGCTGGCTCGTGAGTTGAACGAGTTGTGAACCAGCACCAGCACTGGCCCCGAACCAGCCCTGGAACTGATTTGGTGGAAAAGGGGTATGAGTGAGCCAAAAGTCAGTAGGGATTGGTTCCTGCTCACCTATAGACCCCTTGCGCATGACATCACGCATCACATGATAATTTCACCTGGGTATCAGACAGACACCGTCTTTTGTGTAAGCAAGCCTTAATCTGTCTTCAGTATGGTTCATTTTTGTGCTGTTTTTGGTTGTTCAAATCGTCCAAATAGATAAAAGGTATTACTGTCTCCCTGCTATCAAGATAAACATTAACAACCCAGATAGCAGAGGGACGTTGAAACGGTGCCGATTCTTGGTCAGAATGGTCGGTTTCCGTCGTAAGTCAGAAAATCAACGCTGAAACGGCGCCGTGAAACGTCGATTTCTCCGCCGTCGGAGAAGGTCGATTTATCACTGTTGAATCACCGTGGGTAAAGGTTGATCTGTCGACCGTCAGAGAAGGTCGAATATACGATGTTGAACCATCGTCACTTTTGCCGGCCAGTTTTCAACATTGGTAGGATGAGCAACTAATTGTTCAGAATATAAATTCTGGCCCGTAGCCAGGGGGGATCGGAGGGTTTGTTCCATCCCCCCCCCCCGACACACACGCCCCTCAAGATTACTCAAGATTTATTCATTTGTTCATGTCCGATGAATATACATTGATTCACATTTAAATTTACAATATCAAATCCAGACTAATCAAAAAAGAAAAGTAGACTAAGTGAGGACGAGTTAGAAAAACGGGTTCATTTCTCCTATGTTTATGTTTACACGTTTTGTTCAGACTGCTTTACACCCCAATCCAGTGGGTGGCGGTAATGCCCCCATTAGACCCCTTTCACTGACGTCACCCGAAACCGGAAGTAAACAAACCCTGCGCCATATTGGAAGACCAACAAACTCGTGATTAGGGGGAAATAACGGCAGCGCGCGGTATTTGAACCCACGAGGCACTTGGTTCATCAAAAACCTACAATGGTAAACTTTTGTGCTGTGTTAGGGTGTTCTAACAAAGCTGATGGGAAAGGTGAAAAGAAGTATTTTTACACAATACCAGCTGTGATTGAGACACAAGCAAACCAAGGAGCTTTCTGCCAGGAGACAGAGAGAGGATTTAGCTGCTTTATGCAGAGCGGATCTGAATACTTCAAGTCTATTTTGTTACTGGTAAGTCACTAGGCTAGAGTGTTATAGAACATTTTTTTAAATGTCTAAATTAGAAGATTTGAAGTGTGCTCGTGTATTTGGGGAGTAGGGGGGAGGGCGGCACGGTGGTGTAGTGGTTAGCGCTGTCGCCTCACAGCAAGAAGGTCCTGGGTTCGAGCCCCGGGGCCGGCGAGGGCCTTTCTGTGTGGAGTTTGCATGTTCTCCCCGTGTCCACGTGGGTTTCCTCCGGGTGCTCCGGTTTCCCCCACAGTCCAAAGACATGCAGGTTAGGTTAACTGGTGACTCTAAATTGACCGTAGGTGTGAATGTGAGTGTGAATGGTTGTCTGTGTCTATGTGTCAGCCCTGTGATGACCTGGCGACTTGTCCAGGGTGTACCCCGCCTTTCGCCCGTAGTCAGCTGGGATAGGCTCCAGCTTGCCTGCGACCCTGTAGAAGGATAAAGCGGCTAGAGATAATGAGATAATAATGGGAGTAGGGGGCCAGATGAAGTCCACCTTTGGGGAAAAAAAGATTCCCCACCCCCACCCCCCACAATGCTGGCTACGGGCCTGAAATTGCCATTGTTTGTCTTATCCTGCTTACACATAGATACGAGTAAATGATATAAGTATAAGTGATAATGATAAGTAAATGATAAAAAAAGAACAAAAACCAGTTTACTTTCTTAACTCAGCAATGGATTTGACCTTCTATCTTTGAAAGTTTTTTTTGCAAATAACTTAACATTTCCAAGATGATCATAAATTAATTCTAAGAAGATTGAAAGTGTTACAAAACCTGCATCTTATACCTAACTGGTGGGAATGGTGGTGTTACAACTTATCCTGTTGTTACTTTCATACCCGGTGTCTCTCATCTCTGTTGTATTGACTTTCATTTCAAGGCATGATATAAAAAAGGGCCAGTACGTATACGTAGCGATATGTCATTGGATGTCCCACGCTGTCCCATAATGCAGTGCGATTACCACTGCTGTTTACTGGATGACGTCATTTTCGTTATATACCTGGGTGCACGTGAAACTCCCACACCACTCGGTTGGATCGCGACTCTCTTGTGGATCGGCCTGCTGTTACGCTTGGACCATTGAAACAACATTGAGAAAAACACTGGACCACGCTACATTTTCATTCATCCCTGGACATCTGGTACGTACCATTATTCAGTCACTATTAATAAAGGGAATTTCGAATACAATTTCAAGCAGTTTAAGAAGTTATGATGAACTTCAGTCATATCACGTGTTGGAGAAATTTCCCTCAACTAGTATCCATTTGAAACAACAACAATGCAGATGCATTATTCAATCGAAAAACGAGTCGAAGTAGTTGTCTTGTTGGAGTGAAAACTTAGCGTTGGTGCGAAAACTTAGCATTTAAATCGAGCATGTAGGCCTAGGTCGCATGTCGTTTTGAGCTGACCTGTTCTTTTGTGTAGTCTCATTATTGTCTTCATGCTACATTTTATTCTATCAGGTGTCTACCTTAGCCCTTTGTGGAGGAACTGACGTAGGGGTCACAGTGAGGCGGATGCTGCGTAGCCTCCTGGTCAACAGCTTGGCCAGCCAATTTAACTGGGCTGGAAAGGGGGAAAAAACTGCGTTTAAGGACACCAAGATCCATGATGTCCTGTTTGGTAGGTTATGCATGTGCACAAAGCTGTAAAAGAGGGTAAAATAGTAAGCTGTCGCAAGTACTTGCACACTACTTCTAAACGTTCTTTGATAACTCCACTAACTGTAACATTACGATTATAACGACAACGACAAACATATTGTGAAAGATGCAAAGGATTAAAAAGGATTAAGAAACTCACCAGGCGCCTTACTCAGAAAAAGCAGGTGTGCAGGCAAGTCCAGGGAGGCTGACTGAGTGACGAACGGTCCAGTAGTGGCATTTCTATTTCCGCTTTGTGTCAATGGGGAAATTAAAATGTTTTTTTTTTTTTAATCCCGTTTAAATTGTCACAAGATTCACATCTATGGTTTCTGATTTTTACATATATTTTCTGTACTAGTACCATTACTTGCCACCTACCACTAGAGTGTGACGTGCATAGTCTTAACAACTCAAACTTTAACAATTATCACCATGCAAAGTCTCAATGTTTTGTTCTTTTTCTTTCAGATGCTCTACAAAAGCAGCTGCCAGGGAGCACACACGCTACTTTTAGTGACGCAATCAAGAAGTGGCTTAAGTATGCGCCAGAGAGAGAGGGAGGGATGAGGAGATGTGAGGTAGGGTGGCATTTAGAAACCCATAGCCTACTGCTGACTTTCTTTATCAATGCTGCATCAAATTAATTTTGGTTATGTTTTTCTGTTTCCATGTACAGGTGTCTGCGCCGCAGGAGGAATAGGCCACAATTATAAATTATAAATAAATCATAAAATGTTTCTAAGAACTTGTTCAAGTGTGTTCTGTTCCTTATAAATGTTAAAAGTTATGCCTCATTAGATAGCTTGACAAACATTAGGAGAGGTGCATTGTTGCATGCATTTTTATATCCTGTTGTACATAAAACAGGACGTAGCCTACGCACATTGATATAAATTAAGTTTCACTTTCATGGTTGAAGTATGCATGTGTGTGTTCATCCTAGGCAAGAGCCCTGATGCTTTATTGTTAGCTAGTTTAATTTAGCCTGTTTTGCTTAATTTGTAGCCTTCCTGCTGTACATAAAACAGGAAGTAAAGTTGGATGAATCATCGCCGAAAATTAAACTATAAATCGACCGAAATCCGTAGTTGAATAAAAGGGTGAAAGGGGGTCTATTCTCTGTCGGCCACCATCCACTTTTCAACGTTGTTTCAACGCAAACTCGTATGAGCAAAGCGGTGTTGAATCAATGCTGGTGATCCACGATGATTCGACGGCGTATGGTCGAAGAACATGCCGATGATTCCCCGTCGAATCAACGCCCTTTTGCTATCTGGGAAAGAAAAGCAAATGCTTCAAGAACAATGAAGAAATGAGTGGGTAAAGAGAATATGATGAGAGGCGCTAAGCCTGAAAACTCCAGAGAAATTTGCGATTGTATTTAAAATGTTTTTTTTTAATAGAAAGTCAGAAGTGACTATGGAAGAGTTTGCTTAAGAGTCTCATTTTATTTCTGCTCGCATTCGAGTTAGCTTCTTCATGAAAGTGTTAAAACAAAATCGAATGATTTTTTTTTACAGATCAGCCAACTTCCTTATTCGACACGGAAAACCCAGATTGGGCACCAAACAAACAACGTGGACATAACTCAGTAAAAAAAAAAAAAAAAAACAACAAGGAGTGATATGCATGATATATCCTGAAAGAACAGAAAAGATTAAGACCAGAGAGTGCTGAAGCTTTGCTTCTGTTATCAGAGGAACCCAGTCCTGTGAAAAATTGTCAACATAGAGCCAGAGTGTAGTAATGAACCTACAGTTTGAGAATGTTCTACACAAACAGACTTCACTTTACAACAGCTGTGTGCATGTGAAATGGAAATAAATCAACGAAGGCAGGAAAAACTATTTTGGGTAAAATTTTTATTGTCACACTTATCAACACTTATCAACCTGTGTGACTCAGTTGTGCCTTTTGAATAAAGAATAAAAGAAGAGGGAACTGAATATTAACTGTTTATTGAAATTATTATTACAAGGGTGATTATAGTTACTATATGACTATAGCTACACTTGGAATGTGCTGATTCTGTTATCATTTGTAATTATTGTACCATCCACTATTAGATAAAATAAAATATTACAATATTGTTTGAAAGTCTAGAGCAAGATATTTTATTTTACAAATAATAATGCTTCAGATATTGTTTGAAGAATAATAAGTATCAATGTATAAATGATAGAGTGTAACTAGACTGCATGTCCGCAGAGAAAATGCAAAGTGTGCTTGCTGAGCTGTAGCAGAACAGCTACCATGCTAGCATGCTAAAAGCTAGCATGCCAACATGCTAATGCCAACGTGCTAACAACTAGCATGCTAACAGTTAGCATACTAACATGCTAACAGCATACTAACATGCTAAAAGCTAGCATGTTAACATGTTAATGCTAACATGCTAATAGATAACATGCTAACAGTTAGCATTCTACCATGCTAATGATTAACATGCTATTTGTTAAAATTCTAACAGTTTAAGGCTAATATGCTGACAGCTATCATGCTAACATGCTAATGGCTAGTATGTTAACTTTTAGCATGCTAACACGCTGAGGGTGACATGCTAACAGCTAACATGCTAACAGTTAACATGCTAACATGCTCAGGCAAACTCGCTAACAGCAAACATGTGAACTCTGCATGCTACCATGCTAATCCTAACATGTTAACAGCTCTCATGATAACATGCTAATGGTGAACATGCTAACAACTCGCGAGCTAACAGCAGGCATGATATCGTAATGGGTAACATGCTAACAGCTAGCATGGTAACGCATGAATGCTTATATGCTAATTGATATCGTGTGTGCGTGTAAGTATTCCTAATAAAGTAGCCATTTAGTTGAAGTTGATTTGCTGTCAAAGTCTCAAATGAGCAGATCCTTGCCAAATGCATCATCATCTATGGGGGAAGGGAGGAATGGCTCAGTCAAGCTTCCATTGATTAGCGGCAAAATGGAGAAAAAATGGACAGATGAAAGGCAAGACAAAGACGAGTGCGGGTCAGAACCGATATTGTGTGTGATGGGTGATTTGGCCTGAGGTGCCATATGAAGTTTGGTGGATGTGTGGTGAAGTGTTACTGAGCAAAACTCCATTCATTTGAATGGGGCCAAAAATCAATGGAAGCCTATGGAGGTAAAAAGAGATGCATGAAAACCAAGGAAAAGATGAGTGCAGGTCTCAGATGAGGGGATGGATCTGTGCGGGGACTTGGCCTGAGGCATCAAGTTTCTTGAAGTTTGGTCAGTTGGTTAAAAAAATTGATGGAGAGTGAAAGTTTTTTTCCTGAAACACCATTCATTTTCATCTCGTCTCATTATCTCTAGCCGCTTTATCCTTCTACAGGGTTGCAGGCAAGCTGGAGCCTATCTCAGCTGACTATGGGCGAAAGGCGGGGTACACCCTGGACAAGTCGCCAGGTCATCGCAGGGCTGACACATAGACAACCATTCACACTCACATTCACACCTATGGTCAATTTAGAGTCACCAGTTAACCTAACCTGCATGTCTTTGGACTGTGGGGGAAACCGGAGCACCCGGATGAAACCCACGCAGACATGGGGAGAACATACAAACTCCGCACAGAAAGGCCCTCACCGGCCACAGGGCTCGAACCTGGACCTTCTTGCTGTGAGGCGACAGCGCTAACCACTGCACCACCGTGCCGCCCCCATTCATTTTCAATGGGGCCAAAAATCAATGCAAGCCTATGGAGGAAAAAGGGATGAGCAAAAAGAAAGGAAAAATATGAGTGCAGGTCAGAACCAATTGCATGTATGTGTCGGGGGAGTTGGCCTGAAGTATCACATGAGGTTTGGTGCATCTGCGATGGAGCATGTCTGAGTAGGACGATTCGATTCATGAGCCCTATTCATTCTCTATGGGATAAAAAAATATAAGAAAAACGACAAGAACAAGAGAACAGGCGCGTTGATCCAAAAGCTGTATACGGTAAAAGCACACTACACCACTTCAGGCCAGACGTCTCAGAGTTGGAACGGTGTCTCTATCTCGAACGCCCTAGGAGGAGTAGTGGATCCAAAAAAACGTGTTGGAATAAGGGAGAATAAGTAAACTTAAGAAGAACAATAGTGTGCTTGCCTTTGGCAACTAACTAGATGTCCTAGCTCTGTAAGTACAGTGGTGCTTGAAAGTTTGTGAACCCTTTAGAATTTTCTATATTTCTGCATAAATATGATCTAAAACATCATCAGATTTTCACACAAGTCCTAAAAGTAGATAAAGACAACCCAGTTAAACAAATGAGACAAAAATATTATACTTGGTCATTTATTTACTGAGGAAAATGATCCAATATTACATATCTGTGAGTGGCAAAAGTATGTGAACCTTTGCTTTCAGTATCTGGTGTGACCCCCTTGTGCAGCAATAACTGCAACTAAACATTTCCAGTAACTGTTGATCAGTCCTGCACACCAGCTTGGAGGAATTTTAGCCCATTCCTCCATACAGAACAGCTTCAACTCTGGGATGTTGGTGGGTTTCCTCACATGAACTGCTCGCTTCAGGTCCTTCCACAACATTTCAGTTGGATTAAGGTCAGGACTTTGACTTGGCCATTCCAAAACATTAACTTTATTCTTCTTTAACCATTCTTTGGTAGAACAACTTGTGTGCTTAGGGTCGTTGTCTTGCTGCATGACCCACCTTCTCTTGAGATTCAGTTCATGGACAGATGTCCTGACATTTTCCTTTAGAATTCGCTGGTATAATTCAGAATTTATTGTTCCATCAATGATGGCAAGCCGTCCTGGCCCAGATGCAGCAAAACAGGCCCAAACCATGATACTACCACCACCATGTTTCACAGATGGAATAAGGTTCTTATGCTGGAATGCAGTGTTTTCCTTTCCCCAAATATAATACTTCTCATTTGAACCAAAAATTTCTATTTTGGTCTCATCCGGACGCATTTTTTCCAATAACCTTCTGGCTTGTCCACATGATCTTTAACAAACATGTCTGTGAAGATTCTCAGTCATCCAGGTCATAATAAACTGTGAGTGGATCTTCAAGCAAGTCCAGTTGCTCTCTTTTAACACTCACAGATCTTTAGCAAACTGCAGATGAGCAGCAATGTTCTTTTTGAAGAGCAGTGGCTTTCTCCTTGCACATCATTGTTGTTCAGTGTTCTCCTGATGGTGGACTCATGAACATTAACATTAGACCAAAGAGACCTTCAGTTGCTTAGAAGTTACCCTGGGGTCCTTTGTGACCTCGCCAACTTTTACACGCCTTGCTCTTGGAGTGATCTTTGTTGGTCAACCACTCCTGGGGAGGGTAACAGTGGTCTTGAATTTCCTCCATTTGTACACAATCTGTCTGACTGTGGATTGGTGGAGTCCAAACTTTTTAGAGATGGTTTTGTAACCTTTTCCAGCCTGATGAACATCAACAACGCTTCTCCTGAGGTCCTCAGAAATCTCCTTTGTTCCTGCCATGGAATCTCCTTTGTTCCTTCCACAAACGTGTTGTGAAGATCAGACTTTGATAGATCCCTGTTCTTTAAATAAAACAGGGTGCCCACTTCCACCTGATTGTCATGCCATTGATTGAAAACACCTGACTCTAATTTCACCTTCAAATTAACTGCTAATCCTAGACGTTCACATACTTTTGCCACTCACAGATATGTAATATTGGATCATTTTCCTCAATAAATAAATGACCAAGTATAATATTTTTGTCTCATTTGTTTAACTGGGTTCTCTTTATCTACTTTTAGGACTTGTGTGAAAATCTGATGATGTTTTAGGTCATATTTATGCAGAAATATAGAAAATTCTAAAGGGTTCACAAACTTTCAAGCACCACTGTAGTTGTGCTAATTGCTATGAGTTTCAATGAACTCAAAATTTTAAGGCAGCTTGGTTACTAATTTTTTTAAGCTAAAATAACAAATCATTTTTACAGTGTTCAATTAGACCAGAAATCAATAACTATGTGTGTGGCAGTCTCTGAAAGCCCATCAAATGCTCCACAGTTATGGAACAGCCTTCCAAGTAATGTTCGGGAATCAGACACAGTCTCAGCGTTTAAGTCTAGGCTGAAAACATATCTGTTTAGTCAAGCCTTTTGTTAATGGTGTTTATGAGGTAAAGGTGTAGATCTGGAGGGTCCTCAGACATAGAGTGTTTTGGTAAACTGGGATGTATGGATGCTGTCAGTCCCCACTCGCTTGCTCACTCGAGTTCATTGATGGTGTAGTGGCTGGCTGCTTTATGTCCCGTGGCTCCCTCATGCCTGTCTGGCTCTCTCCTTTTAGTTATGCTGTCATAGTTAGTTGCCGGAGTCCCTGCTTGTACTCAGTGCAATATGTATACTGTTCTTACTTATCCAGGTGACATTGGGCATACCTTACAACCCGTGTTTTCTTTCCCTCTCCCCCCCCCCCCCCCCAAATCTGTCCCTCTGAGTTACATGGAGTCAACAGGAAATCTTTTGGTGGAGAGGGTGGAGACCTCGACTGGCTATCGTAGCCTGCAGGGAATCGGCCGTCAGACATTCTGTCGCATGTCCCAGACCCGGTGAAATGTAACTGAATTGTCTTGGCCAGCCCTAAGGGTCCCATCTGCATCCCATCATTGCTGAGGAGTGTGCTCCCATCACCCAATCAAGCATCCAGCCAGAACAGGTCATGATATTTTTTAACCATATTAACATGCCATTGTTGTGTATTATGCCTGATGTCAAGACTCTCGTCTCTGCGAGCCTACCACACAGACTTAATACTTGTGTCATTTTTAGGGCATACCTAACAAGCTGTGTTTTCTCCCCCCCCCATCTGTCCCGCTGAGTTACATGTTGGTCCTGGGATTGAGATGCTGGCCTCTTCTGCCCCTCGGACCTGCTTGATCCATCCTGGTGCCCTGTGTCTGGTTGGAGTTTTATTGCATCGCTCCTGTGGAGGACGGCCCCATGAGGACAGTTGAGGGTTAGACCTGGAGGATGCTCTGGACTCTTACAGTAATGCTTTTATGGCTGAGGACTACAGTTGACTTGCTAACTTTAGGACTGCAGTTGTCATGAACAGGTTTGCACTCAAGTTTCCATCAATGAAGAGTTACAACATCAACAAAACTGTCTTCATGTTAAAACTGTTAATGTTATAGTCATGCTGTTTGTTGTTGCCCAAATGAGGATGGGTTCCCTTTTGAGTCTGGTTCCTCTCGAGGTTTCTTCCTCATGTCGTCTGAGGGAGTTTTTCCTTGCCACCGTCACCACAGGCTTGCTCATTGGGGATAGATTAGGGACAAAATTAGCTCATGTTTTAAGTCATTCAAATTCTGTAAAGCTGCTTTGCAACAATGTTTATTGTTAAAAGCGCTATACAAATAAACTTGACTTGACAAATGTCACTATGGCCGGCTAAACTCTGAATGGCAACAAAAAAACTGACACGTCTATGACACATGCCTTAACCTTTGCTTGCCTGAGCTTTTTGCCAAGATCACATTGGAGAAGGAGGCAGGTTCACGTTAATAAAGCAGTTAGTTTGCCAGATATTTGAACCCTTGTGTAATTAATAAGTAAAAAAAAAAAAGTGTAAAAAAAAAAAGTGTAATTTCCTCACACAATGAATTTGATACTTAGATCAAATTGTTTGATAGCTACATGCTGTAGCAAAATAGACATCAATTCAGTTTGAAATCAGACACCAGCCTGAAAAATGCTCCTGTGCCGCAGTTGGAATGGAATCTTTAAAAGACATGTTCCTCCCTTTTCACATTTGGAAGTAAATATTTTAAAATGCTATAACTTTACTTCTGATTGAGACATACCCCAAAGAGAAACTTTTAGCTCAGGAAAGATTTTAGCTTTCAGAATTATCAAGAAAGTAGGAAATGTTAACCTTTCACCATGTGAATGGTTTTCTCAGGCTGCCATACATATTTTAATCTCTCTCTCTCTCTCTCTCTCTCTCTCTCTCTCTCTCTCTCTCTCTCTCCTGGTTCGCTCTTCAATGCATTTGGATCACAAAAATAGCAAAGCCAGTATGATTTCAGCTGAACTATGAAGACTTTATTGATATAATGTTATAGACTGGGGTGGAGATGTTAAATTTCAGAATAAGTTGAAACGAGTGATGAATAATTGTGCTTTGTAGCTGCTTTAGTTATTATTATCCTAAAATTAGATGCATGCCTTTGATTAATGCACAGGATTATCTAATTGTTGATAGTTTCCGACTATTCTTTACAACTGCAATGCACTAGCACCTGCATATCCATGCATTATAAGTCTTCTCTGTGCAAAGCATTAATATGTGCCCAGTCACTTTCAGATTGATTCTGGCTGGAAGGTCTGTACAGGGAGCAATATGTGCTGACTAAAAAATACTATGAATTTTCCCATGCCTGTCTTCTCTAAAGTCACTTCAGAACATCCCAGGCTGTATTTTTTTATTTCTTTATTGGGCTATGTTGGATTGTTCTTCCCAGCCATTAAAGCACCACACTTTCAGTCATGATGCTGCCAGGAATAAGCTTTATGACTCTATTAGGCTGCTGGGCCATAGAAGGTTCACGCTGCACGCTGCATGCTGCACGCTACACGTTCACGTGAAGAACCGGACCCTGGGCCATTAAACTTCATGCTTGGATGTTCACGTGTTGCGTCTGTTCTACTTTGACCAAGTAATCAACAATATGGACTCTTCGGATGACGACGATTGCGTCATTCTGCTTTTACTGAGACAGAGGAAGAGAAAAAGGAACAGAATTTGGAGCCGAGAACACTTCCTTCTGAGAGAAACCCGTGGTGAATTTCACCGAACATTCTATAATCTGCTTGACAATCCCGATGAAGAACTATTTTTCAATTATACCATTCAATTATATTTTTTCTGAAGTTTTCCCCTGAAAGCATAGCGTTATCTCCCTAGACCCGTTCTGATTGGCTGGCGCGGCGGTGACCGCATGCATTGACTGGAATTTCCATCTTCACGCCTAGAAAAAAGTGTGCATGTTCATTTCACGCTTCACGCGTGAAGTGTGCAGCGTGCAACGTGAACGCCGCTCTATGGCCCAGAGCAAGTCATGCTATGTTTGTCCACTTTTCTTTACACGCGTGTAGCGTGCAGCATGCAGCGTGCAGCGTGAACCTTCTATGGCCCAGCAGCCTTATGGCCCTTTTCCACTACCCTTTTTCAGCTCACTTCAGCTCGCTTCAGCTCACTTCAGCCCGACACGGCTCGCGTTTCGACTACCAAAAACCAGCACGACTCAGCTCGTTTCAGCCCTGCTTAGCCCCTAAAACTCGCACCGTTTTGGAGAGGGGCTGAAGCGAGCCAAGCCGTGCCGAGTGAGGCTGGGGGCATGAGCAGACACTCCCCTGTGCACTGATTGGTGAGGAGGAGTGTCCTCACATGCCCACACACGCCCCGCGAGCGCGCTGGGATCTGTAAACACCGTAAACCCGGAAGAAGAATAATTATGAATTACGAGAATTTCTGAAGCCTTATGCGCCTCGCCTCATCTATACGCTCTTGCCAGTATCTGTTGCCGTTGTCGGTGACAACAAGCCACAGCACCAAGACCAGCAACACTAACGACTCCATGTCCTCCATGTTTATTGTTTACTATCCGGGTCGTGAGACTACCGCTGAAAAGATCACTGAATCAGTGACATACAGAGCATCGTGGACGAGTTCGCGGAGCGCAAGGCTCGTCGTATGCCCTTCAAATAATGCGCGCAGTAGGCTATTGATGTTTTATTATGAGCCATGTACAGTATGTCGCCTAATGTTTTTTTGTTTGAGTTACATGTTCGTTTGAAGGACTTAATGTACAAAATAACATAGTTGCACCCCGTAGTGTTGAAATTGGTAAACACAGTGCATTCAGTGAGGTTTGCACCGCCCTCCTTTTATTTCTGACTCTTCCTGTCACCGTTGCAACCTCTGAGCGCTCATTCGTATGCCCTTCAAATAATGTGCGCAGTATAGGCTATTGATGTTTTATTATGAGCCATGTACAGTATCCTAATGTTTTTTGTTTCTGAGTTACATGTTCGTTTGAAGGACTTGATGTACTAAATAACATAGTTGCACCCGGTAGTGTTGAAATTGGTAAACACCGCAGTTGCGGACATTTTGTAGCCTAAAATGATGTTATGATAAGCTTTAACAAAATGCCCGGTCATTTGCCCCGCCCCCGGCCCGGCTCTGACTTGTTCCGCCACTGTCACTGATGTCACTGTTTGCGCTGCTTAACGACATCACGTGACGTCCACCCACTTTCGCTAACTCCACCCAATGTGTCCACCCACTTCCAGCCAGCACGGTTCAGCGCGGTTGTAGTCGAAATGCAACTTCAATAGCCTCACTCAGCTCGACTCAGCTCGACTCAGCACGGCACGGCTCAGCCGCGTTTGTAGTGGAAAAGCGGCATTAGAGTAGATAAACCCAATTAAAGCTTGCCTCCAGGGGTCCAGCTGTTCCTAACTTACTGGTGTAGGAAAAATTTAAAAACCTGGAGGTTACCACACCAATCAGGGCTAACCTCTGATGGGACAGATTCAAATGCCAGCTCCTATGCACTGTGCTATGAGAAATATCTCTGTGTACAGTTAATTAAGCTCTAGGTTTCATCATTCCCTAAGTGGCCATTCTCCCCCTCTGTCTCTTTGTTCTCCTTTTTCTTTTCCCTCAAGATTTTGTAGATGAATACCGGTATATTTCCTCTATCACCCATATGTTTCAGTATGTTTCAGGTTATAATTTTATTATACTGCAGTCACCTTAAATTCTTCTCATGTGTATTTTGCTTGGTTGTCTATATTTCTCTTCTGCAGTGCTGATGTGTCATTATTTCACTCTGCATTCCTGTAAGCAGCATGCATTTTGGAAATGAGAATATATGGCACAAATGTGCTGCAGAGAGACTGTTATCATTCTATCAATTCAGGCATACATTCAGTAAGGATTTGATTTAAAAAGATGTGTTAAAAATTTACCACTGCTTCCACAGCTGCAGTATGATGAATCTGATTCATATGAACAAATCAAACATGTGTTTGTCTACACTGTGCTTGTCGCTGTCAGCTGCTTACCCAGTCAGCTTGTAACAGACGTACACAAAGAGCAATAAATTCTCCATAGGCAATATTGAGGATCATTAGCCTTTATGAATTTTACACTCTTAGAACGACTTTCACCTCAGTGACAAAGCTTCAGTGCAAGAGGCAGTACTGTACAGTGTAATAATAGGCTCTTGGTCATCCATTTCAGTTTCAAAGTCTTCTTAGAAATGTTTGTTCATGCAGCAAAATACAGCCAATATGACCATGCTCATTTTTACAAACTTGTGAAGGACCTTACAAAAAAACTCGCAGGGGAATTGTGTAAATAACCCTCTTTGCTCCTGCTGTGTTTTAGCAGTTTAAAGTAAAGTGTAAGGAAGCTGGTGGACCCATTGGACCCTGACTTCACCCTGTCTACATCCTCAGCATTGCATAAAGGCAAAATTCTTCCATTATTCATGAAAGAAAATTCCCTAAAGGCAGGGGAAGCAGGTCACTGAAGTGTTGAGAAATGGAAATAATCAGTTGTAACATGCATCTGCCAGATAAATGTGTAAGTGGTCTTTCTAAATACAAGTACTCGTTGTAATTACTGTTCATCATCATACTGCATTGTGAAATGAATCTATACAACAAACAACAGTTATCAAAACTGCACCAAGCTAAATCTCAGTATCCACAAGGTTTAACTAAAATATGTTTATACACACACACACACACACACACACACACACACACACACACACAGTGGTACTTGAAAGTTTTTGAACCCTTTAGAATTTTATATATTTCTGCATAAATATGACCAAAAACATCATTAGATTTTCACACAAGTCCTAAAAGTAGATAAAGAGAACCCAGTTAAACAAATAAGACAAAATGTTATACTTGGTCATTTATTTATTGAGGAAAATGATCCAATATTAATTTGAAGGTGAAATTAGGTGTTTTCAATCAATGGGATGACAATCAGGTGTGAGTGGGCACCCTGTTTTATTTAAAGAACAGGGATCTATCAAAGTCTGATCTTCACAACACGTTTGTGGAAGTGTATCATGGCATGAAAAAAGGAGATTTCTGAGGACCTCAAAAAAAGCATTGTTTATGCTCATAAGGCTGGAAAAGGTTACAAAACCATCTCTAAAGAGTAGGGGCGGACTTACCATTAGGCAAACCAAGGTGGTTGCCTAGGGCCCCCAAAATTTGGGGGCCCCTAACGGTCAGCCCCGTCACGGTAAACACCAAACAATATATATGTAATCTTAATTTGTCTCTGATATTAAGTAGTCAACGATATAAACGGAAAAACACACCAAAATAGCATCAGAATATCGAATTCATGTGTATATAGTATTTGTCCCAGCACCCCCGGTTGTTTTACATTGGACTAGTCCATGATCTGATGACGTAGACAGGTGCGCGACGGAAATTCAAACCAAAGCAGAGGGAACTGTACACAAGATGAAGCGCAGTTGTGACAGTGTTTGCGCTAAACGAAAAAAAAGGCACAAAGCAAAAATAATGCAGCTGCACTTCTGAAACTAACTACCTTTTTCAAATCGCCTGAGTCTGCTACAGCCTCAACCTCCGCTGTTGACTCTGTTGAGGAATGTGTTCATGTGGAGGAGGTAGACTTTCAAGTAGGACTTTCTTTCTCCTGTGATTATGATGAACAATGGACATTTGGAGATTAAGGACTTTATAGTAATGTACTGGCTGCAACCTTTAAAAACTCATACCTCTCTCTTTCTCTACCCTCCCTCTCTCTCTCACTCCCCTCCCTCTCTCTCTCACTCCCCTCCCTCTCTCTCTCACTCACACACACTCACCCACCTACACCCCATTATGGAATAGAAGATAGAATGCCTTTATTGTCACTATACACATGTACAATGAGATTAAAGCATCTCCAATAACAGTGCAAACAGTGTGGAGAGAGAGAGAGAGGGGGGAAGAAAAAAATAAAATAAAGGGGGAGTGTAAGGTGCACAGTCTGAGGTCTTTGTGTTGTTACATATTATGGAGTGAGGTATTGCACATATAAATTATTGCACGAGAGAGTCACATTATAAGATAAAATATTGCACATTATGAAGTATTGCAAGGTAATGTAAGGTGCACAGTCCTGAGGTGTATGTGTTGTGTGTAAGGTGCACAGTCCTGAGGTGTGTGTGCTGTGTGTAAGGTGCACAGTCCTGAGGTGAGTGTGCTGTGTGTAAGGTGCACAGTCCTGAGGTGAGTGTGCTGTGTGTAAGGTGCACAGTCCTGAGGTGAGTGTGCTGTGTGTAAGGTGCACAGTCCTGAGGTGAGTGTGTTGTGTGTAAGGTGCACAGTCCTGAGGTGTGTGTGCTGTGTGTAAGGTGCACAGTCCTGAGGTGAGTGTGCTGTGTGTAAGGTGCACAGTCCTGAGCTGAGTGTGCTGTGTGTAAGGTGCACAGTCCTGAGCTGAGTGTGCTGTGTGTAAGGTGCACAGTCCTGAGCTGAGTGTGCTGTGTGTAAGGTGCACAGTCCTGAGGTGAGTGTGCTGTGTGTAAGGTGCACAGTCCTGAGCTGAGTGTGCTGTGTGTAAGGTGCACAGTCCTGAGGTGAGTGTGCTGTGTGTAAGGTGCACAGTCCTGAGGCGAGTGTGCTGTGTGTAAGGTGCACAGTCCTGAGGCGAGTGTGCTGTGTGTAAGGTGCACAGTCCTGAGGCGAGTGTGCTGTGTGTAAGGTGCACAGTCCTGAGGCGAGTGTGCTGTGTGTAAGGTGCACAGTCCTGAGGCGAGTGTGCTGTGTGTAAGGTGCACAGTCCTGAGGCGAGTGTGCTGTGTGTAAGGTGCACAGTCCTGAGGCGAGTGTGCTGTGTGTAAGGTGCACAGTCCTGAGGCGAGTGTGCTGTGTGTAAGGTGCACAGTCCTGAGGCGAGTGTGTTGTGTGTAAGGTGCACAGTCCTGAGGCGAGTGTGTTGTGTGTAAGGTGCACAGTCCTGAGGCGAGTGTGTTGTGTGTAAGGTGCACAGTCCTGAGGCGAGTGTGTTGTGTGTAAGGTGCACAGTCCTGAGGTGAGTGTGTTGTGTGTAAGGTGCACAGTCCTGAGGTGAGTGTGTTGTGTGTAAGGTGCACAGTCCTGAGGTGAGTGTGTTGTGTGTAAGGTGCACAGTCCTGAGGTGAGTGTGTTGTGTGTAAGGTGCACAGTCCTGAGGTGAGTGTGTTGTGTGTAAGGTGCACAGTCCTGAGGTGTGTGTTGTGTGTAAGGTGCACAGTCCTGAGGTGAGTGTGTTGTGTGTAAGGTGCACAGTCCTGAGGTGAGTGTGCTGTGTGTAAGGTGCACAGTCCTGAGGTGTGTGTGCTGTGTGTAAGGTGCACAGTCCTGAGGTGTGTGTGCTGTGTGTAAGGTGCACAGTCCTGAGGTGTGTGTGCTGTGTGTAAGGTGCACAGTCCTGAGGTGTGTGTGCTGTGTGTAAGGTGCACAGTCCTGAGGTGTGTGTGCTGTGTGTAAGGTGCACAGTCCTGAGGTGAGTGTGCTGTGTGTAAGGTGCACAGTCCTGAGGCGTGTGTGCTGTGTGTAACGTGCACAGTCCTGAGGCGTGTGTGCTGTGTGTAAGGTGCACAGTCCTGAGGCGTGTGTGCTGTGTGTAAGGTGCACAGTCCTGAGGCGTGTGTGCTGTGTGTAAGGTGCACAGTCCTGAGGCGTGTGTGCTGTGTGTAAGGTGCACAGTCCTGAGGCGAGTGTGTTGTGTGTAAGGTGCACAGTCCTGAGGCGTGTGTGCTGTGTGTAAGGTGCACAGTCTTGAGGCGTGTGTGCTGTGTGTAAGGTGCACAGTCCTGAGGCGAGTGTGCTGTGTGTAAGGTGCACAGTCCTGAGGCGAGTGTGCTGTGTGTAAGGTGCACAGTCCTGAGGCGAGTGTGCTGTGTGTAAGGTGCACAGTCCTGAGGCGAGTGTGCTGTGTGTAAGGTGCACAGTCCTGAGGCGAGTGTGCTGTGTGTAAGGTGCACAGTCCTGAGGCGAGTGTGCTGTGTGTAGGGTGCACAGTCCTGAGGCGAGTGTGCTGTGTGTAGGGTGCACAGTCCTGAGGCGAGTGTGCTGTGTGTAAGGTGCACAGTCCTGAGGCGTGTGTGCTGTGTGTAGGGTGCACAGTCCTGAGGCGAGTGTGCTGTGTGTAAGGTGCACAGTCCTGAGGCGAGTGTGCTGTGTGTAAGGTGCACAGTCCTGAGGCGAGTGTGCTGTGTGTAAGGTGCACAGTCCTGAGGCGAGTGTGCTGTGTGTAGGGTGCACAGTCCTGAGGCGAGTGTGCTGTGTGTAGGGTGCACAGTCCTGAGGCGAGTGTGCTGTGTGTAAGGTGCACAGTCCTGAGGCGAGTGTGCTGTGTGTAAGGTGCACAGTCCTGAGGCGAGTGTGTTGTGTGTAAGGTGCACAGTCCTGAGGCGAGTGTGTTGTGTGTAAGGTGCACAGTCCTGAGGCGTGTGTGCTGTGTGTAAGGTGCACAGTCCTGAGGCGTGTGTGTTGTGTGTAAGGTGCACAGTCTTGAGGTGTGTGTGCTGTGTGTAAGGTGCACAGTCCTGAGGTGAGTGTGTTGTGTGTAAGGTGCACAGTGCTGAGGTGTGTGTGCTGTGTGTAAGGTGCACAGTCCTGAGGTGTGTGTGTTGTGTGTAAGGTGCACAGTCTTGAGGTGTGTGTGCTGTGTGTAAGGTGCACAGTCCTGAGGTGTGTGTGCTGTGTGTAAGGTGCACAGTCCTGAGGTGAGTGTGCTGTGTGTAAGGTGCACAGTCCTGAGGTGTGTGTGCTGTGTGTAAGGTGCACAGTCTTGAGGTGTGTGTGCTGTGTGTAAGGTGCACAGTCTTGAGGTGTGTGTGCTGTGTGTAAGGTGCACAGTCCTGAGGCGAGTGTGTTGTGTGTAAGGTGCACAGTCCTGAGGCGAGTGTGTTGTGTGTAAGGTGCACAGTCCTGAGGCGAGTGTGTTGTGTGTAAGGTGCACAGTCCTGAGGTGTGTGTGCTGTGTGTAAGGTGCACAGTCCTGAGGTGTGTGTGCTGTGTGTAAGGTGCACAGTCCTGAGGTGAGTGTGCTGTGTGTAAGGTGCACAGTCCTGAGGTGTGTTGTGTGTAAGGTGCACAGTCTTGAGGTGTGTGTGCTGTGTGTAAGGTGCACAGTCCTGAGGTGAGTGTGTTGTGTGTAAGGTGCACAGTCCTGAGGTGAGTGTGTTGTGTGTAAGGTGCACAGTCCTGAGGTGAGTGTGTTGTGTGTAAGGTGCACAGTCCTGAGGTGTGTGTGCTGTGTGTAAGGTGCACAGTCTTGAGGCGTGTGTGCTGTGTGTAAGGTGCACAGTCCTGAGGCGAGTGTGTTGTGTGTAAGGTGCACAGTCCTGAGGCGTGTGTGCTGTGTGTAAGGTGCACAGTCCTGAGGCGTGTGTGTTGTGTGTAAGGTGCACAGTCCTGAGGCGTGTGTGCTGTGTGTAAGGTGCACAGTCCTGAGGCGTGTGTGCTGTGTGTAAGGTGCACAGTCCTGAGGCGAGTGTGTTGTGTGTAAGGTGCACAGTCCTGAGGCGTGTGTGCTGTGTGTAAGGTGCACAGTCCTGAGGCGTGTGTGTTGTGTGTAAGGTGCACAGTCTTGAGGCGTGTGTGCTGTGTGTAAGGTGCACAGTCTTGAGGTGTGTGTGCTGTGTGTAAGGTGCACAGTCCTGAGGTGAGTGTGTTGTGCGTAAGGTGCACAGTCCTGAGGTGTGTGTGCTGTGTGTAAGGTGCACAGTCCTGAGGTGTGTGTGTTGTGTGTAAGGTGCACAGTCTTGAGGTGTGTGTGCTGTGTGTAAGGTGCACAGTCCTGAGGCGTGTGTGCTGTGTGTAAGGTGCACAGTCCTGAGGCGAGTGTGTTGTGTGTAAGGTGCACAGTCCTGAGGTGAGTGTGTTGTGTGTAAGGTGCACAGTGCTGAGGTGTGTGTGCTGTGTGTAAGGTGCACAGTCCTGAGGTGTGTGTGTTGTGTGTAAGGTGCACAGTCTTGAGGTGTGTGTGCTGTGTGTAAGGTGCACAGTCCTGAGGTGAGTGTGCTGTGTGTAAGGTGCACAGTCCTGAGGTGTGTGTGCTGTGTGTAAGGTGCACAGTCCTGAGGCGTGTGTGTTGTGTGTAAGGTGCACAGTCTTGAGGCGTTTTTGCTGTGTGTAAGGTGCACAGTCCTGAGGCGTGTGTGTTGTGTGTAAGGTGCACAGTCCTGAGGCGTGTGTGTTGTGTGTAAGGTGCACAGTCCTGAGGCGTGTGTGTTGTGTGTAAGGTGCACAGTCTTGAGGCGTGTGTGCTGTGTGTAAGGTGCACAGTCCTGAGGTGAGTGTGTTGTGTGTAAGGTGCACAGTCCTGAGGTGTGTGTGCTGTGTGTAAGGTGCACAGTCCTGAGGTGAGTGTGTTGTGTGTAAGGTGCACAGTCCTGAGGTGTGTGTGCTGTGTGTAAGGTGCACAGTCTTGAGGTGTGTGTGCTGTGTGTAAGGTGCACAGTCCTGAGGTGAGTGTGTTGTGTGTAAGGTGCACAGTCCTGAGGTGAGTGTGTTGTGTGTAAGGTGCACAGTCCTGAGGTGAGTGTGTTGTGTGTAAGGTGCACAGTCCTGAGGTGAGTGTGTTGTGTGTAAGGTGCACAGTCCTGAGGTGAGTGTGTTGTGTGTAAGGTGCACAGTCCTGAGGTGTGTGTGCTGTGTGTAAGGTGCACAGTCCTGAGGTGAGTGTGTTGTGTGTAAGGTGCACAGTCTTGAGGTGTGTGTGCTGTGTGTAAGGTGCACAGTCCTGAGGTGAGTGTGTTGTGTTTAAGGTGCACAGTCTTGAGGTGTGTGTGCTGTGTGTAAGGTGCACAGTCCTGAGGCGAGTGTGTTGTGTGTAAGGTGCACAGTCCTGAGGCGTGTGTGCTGTGTGTAAGGTGCACAGTCCTGAGGCGTGTGTGTTGTGTGTAAGGTGCACAGTCTTGAGGCGTTTTTGCTGTGTGTAAGGTGCACAGTCCTGAGGCGTGTGTGTTGTGTGTAAGGTGCACAGTCCTGAGGCGTGTGTGTTGTGTGTAAGGTGCACAGTCCTGAGGCGTGTGTGTTGTGTGTAAGGTGCACAGTCTTGAGGCGTGTGTGCTGTGTGTAAGGTGCACAGTCCTGAGGTGAGTGTGTTGTGTGTAAGGTGCACAGTCCTGAGGTGTGTGTGCTGTGTGTAAGGTGCACAGTCCTGAGGTGAGTGTGTTGTGTGTAAGGTGCACAGTCCTGAGGTGTGTGTGCTGTGTGTAAGGTGCACAGTCTTGAGGTGTGTGTGCTGTGTGTAAGGTGCACAGTCCTGAGGTGAGTGTGCTGTGTGTAAGGTGCACAGTCCTGAGGTGAGTGTGCTGTGTGTAAGGTGCACAGTCCTGAGGTGTGTGTGCTGTGTGTAAGGTGCACAGTCCTGAGGTGTGTGTGCTGTGTGTAAGGTGCACAGTCCTGAGGTGTGTGTGCTCTGTGTAAGGTGCACAGTCCTGAGGTGTGTGTGCTGTGTGTAAGGTGCACAGTCCTGAGGTGTGTGTGCTGTGTGTAAGGTGCACAGTCCTGAGGTGTGTGTGCTGTGTGTAAGGTGCACAGTCCTGAGGTGTGTGTGCTGTGTGTAAGGTGCACAGTCCTGAGGTGTGTGTGCTGTGTGTAAGGTGCACAGTCTTGAGGTGTGTGTGCTGTGTGTAAGGTGCACAGTCCTGAGGTGAGTGTGCTGTGTGTAAGGTGCACAGTCCTGAGGTGTGTGTGCTGTGTGTAAGGTGCACAGTCCTGAGGTGTGTGTGCTGTGTGTAAGGTGCACAGTCCTGAGGTGAGCGTGTTGTGTGTAAGGTGCACAGTCCTGAGGTGTATGTGCTGTGTGTAAGGTGCACAGTCCTGAGGTGTATGTGCTGTGTGTAAGGTGCACAGTCCTGAGGTGAGTGTGCTGTGTGTAAGGTGCACAGTCCTGAGGTGAGTGTGTTGTGTGTAAGTTGCACAGTCCTGAGGTGTGTGCGCTGTGTGTAAGGTGCACAGTCCTGAGGTGAGTGTGTTGTGTTTCACATTATGGAGTGAGGTATTGCACAGAGAGTGTCACCTTATAAAGTACTGCACATTATAAATTAGTAAATAGTAAAATAGTAAAGTAAATAGACTATAATGTCAGAGCATATCCGAGTTCAGGGCGGTTATGGCTTTTGGAAAGAAGCTGTTTTTTAATTGATTTGTCTTTGTCCTGATGCACCTGTAGTGCCTCCCTGAGGGCAACAGGTCGAACAGACCAAAGCCAGAACAATGGAATTTTGAAGATTAAGGACGTTTTAATAATGTACTAGCTGCATCCTTTACAAACTCACAATCCCTCTGTATCTGTCTCTCAACCACTGTATTGCCGGTCACTAAATGGCTCGCTCGCTCACTCACTCACTCACTCACTCTCTCTCAAACACACAAACACTCTCTCGTACATTTATCTTGGCATCAGTCTTATCCCATTGAAATGTAGAGGTTTCGATAGAGTAATATCCATTTGTGTTGTAGTTCTGATAACAGTAAGATCATTTTGTATCTCTGGTAATGTGTATCTGGTAATATGTATCCATTTGTGTTCTACTTCTGATAAGAATAAGATCATTTTATATCTGGGAATATGTATCTGTGGAGTAAAAATAATAATTGGATTTCAGATATTCTTGTTTTATTAAAATATGGAGATTGACTCTTAAAATTGTCTCTCTCTCTCTACTGTCTCTTCTTTTGTTGTTTGCCTTGTCGCGCTCTCTCTTTCTGGTTTGATCTGAGCAATAAACACCGTCAGAATTTTGGCAAATGCTGGAGTAATCTCAAACCTGTTTCACTGTGGAGCTTATTTGGGGCACATTGTTAGTGGCAGTTTGCTATCTTTTTTCTGAATTTACAGCAAGGAGATATGACATGTGCCAAGTAGGGATGACCATTATTCTGTATGTGTATTTCAAGACTGACTTTTGAGGGCCCCATGTCTGTATTTCGCCTAGGGCCCCAAAATGGCTAGAACCTCCCCTGCTAAAGAGTTTGGACTTCACCAATCCACAGTCAGACAGATTGTGTACAAATGGAGGAAATTCAAGACCATTGTTACCCTCCCCAGAAGTGATGGACCAACAAAAATCACTCCAAGAGCAAAGCGTGTAATAGTCGGCGAGGTCACAAAGGACCCCAGGGTAACTTCTAAGCAACTGAAGGCCTCTCTCACATTGACTAATGTTAATGTTCATGAGTCCACCATCAGGAGAACACTGAACAACAGTGGTGTGCATGGCAGGGTTGCAAGGAGAAAGCCACTGCTCTCCAAAAAGAACATTACTGCTTGTCTGCAGTTTGCTAAAGATCACATGGACAAGCCAGAAGGCTATTGGAAAAATGTTCTGTGGATGAATGAAAACAAAATAGAACTTTTTGGTTTCAGTGAGAAGCATTATGTTTGGAGAAAGGAAAACACTGCATTCCAGCATAAGAACCTTATCCCATCTGTGAATCATGGTGGTGGTAGTATCATGGTTTGGGCCTGTTTTGCTGCATCTGGGCCAGGACGGCTTGCCATCATTGATGGAACAATGAATTCTGAATTATACCAGTGAATTCTAAAGGAAAATGTCAGGACATCTGTCCATGAACTGAATCTCAAGAGAAGGTGGGTCATGCAGCAAGACAACGACCATAAGCACACAAGTAATTCTACCAAAGAATGGTTAAAGAAGAATAAAGTTAATGTTCTGGAATGGCCAAGTCAAAGTCCTGACCTTAATCCAACTGAAATGTTGTGGAAGGACCTGAAGCGAGCAGTTCATGTGAGGAAACCCACCAACATCCCAGAGTTGAAGCTGTTCTATACAGAGGAATGGGCTAAAATTCCTGCAAGCTGGTGTGCAGGACTGATCAACAGTTACTGGAAACATTGAGTTGCAGTTATTGCTGCACAAGGGGGTCACACCAGATACTGAAAGCAAACGTTCACATACTTTTGCCACTGACAGGTATGTAATATTGGATCATTTTCCTCAATAAATAAATGACCAAGTGTAATATTTTTGTCTCATTTGTTTAACTGGGTTGTCTTTATCTACTCTTAAGACTTGTGTGAAAATCTGATGATGTTTTAGGTCATATTTATGCAGAAATATAGAAAAAACAACGATGCTACGGCAAGGGGGAGCCAGGAAGACAGGTCAGTGGGGAGATGTCATCATCCCCACAACCAGAGATTGGGTACCAAGCCCCAACACCTAACAGCCTCAACACAAGAGCTGCTGACCTGAGAAGGAAGATCGTGACCCAACTGGAAACCTGGAGCCCCCGACGAATACCGAAGCTGAGTTGCCAAGTACCTTCAGAAGATCTACTAGTAGATGTGAATGCTGCTCTGAAGACAATCTCCACAAGAACCATCACTGAGACCAACAAGCTGATACACAGTACAGCAACAGTAATCATGGAGATGCTTGGACACAAGGTGGGCTCGGGACATAACAAACAGTATCCACCATGGAAGAGACGATTAGAGGCCAAGATAAAGGCAGCACGGAGAGAAGTTAGCCAGCTAGCTGAACTACAGAAAGGGAACATGGTGAATAAAGGGGCACCCAGGAAGTACAACTCACTCTCCATACCAGAGGCACTCGAAACTGCCAAACAGCGACTAACAGCTCTGGCCACCCGGTTGAAGAGATACACCAAGGAGGGAGAGGCCAGGAGAATAAACAAGCTGTTCTCCACTGAACCAGCCAAGGTGTACTCTCAGTGGCAGGGGAACAACAACCGGTCAGACCCACCAAGAGCTGAGGTGGAAAAATACTGGAAAGACATATGGGAAAGAACGGCATCACACAACACCGATGCCCAATGGTTAGTGGACCTAAGAGCTGACCACAGCAACCTCCCAGAACAAGAACCAGTAACCATCTCAATGGCAGACATCCAAGAAAGAGTGTCAAAGATGAAGAGCTGGACAGCACCAGGCCCCGATATGATCCATACGTACTGGCTGAAGAAGCTAACTGCACTCCATGAACGCCTAGCAGCACAGATGAACCAGCTGCTGAGGGATGGAACCCACCCAGAATGGCTAACCCAAGGCAGGACAGTCCTAATCATGAAGGACCCCCAGAAGGGACCCATCCCATCCAACTACCGGCCAATTACCTGTCTCTGCACAACATGGAAGGCCCTGTCAGGCATCATTGCAGCAAAAATGAGTAAGCATGTGGCTCAATACATGAGCGAGGCACAGAAAGGGATTGGCAGTAACACCAGAGGAGCCAAGCACCAGCTACTGGTTGATAGAACAGTCGCCCGAGACTGTAAGAAGAGACAGACCAACCTGTGCACTGCCTGGATTGACTACAAGAAAGCCTACGACTCAATGCCACACACATGGATACTGGAATGTCTGGAACTGTATAAGATCAACAGAAACCTAAGGACCTTCATCCAGAACTCAATGGAAATGTGGAAGACAACCCTAGAGGCCAACTCAAAACCCATTGCCCAAGTCAACATCAAGTGCGGCATATACCAAGGAGATGCGCTATCACCACTGCTGTTCTGCATAGGCCTGAACCCCCTCAGTCAGATCATCACGAAGAGCGGCTACGGGTACCGATTCCGTAGTGGGGCAACAATCAGCCACCTGCTCTACATGGATGACATCAAGCTGTATGCCAGGAACGAGCGAGAAATAGACTCGCTGATCCACACCACCCGGATCTACAGCGATGACATAGGGATGTCATTCGGATTGGACAAGTGTGGCCGGATGGTCTCAAAGAGAGGCAAGATGATCCGGACTGAGGGGATTGACCTACCAGAGGGCAACATAGGTGATATCCAAGACAGCTACAAGTACCTTGGCATCCCACAGGCTAATGGAAACCATGAAGAAGCCACAAGGAAGTCAACCACAGCCAAATACCTCCAGAGAGTAAGGCAGGTCCTGAAAAGTCAGCTGAATGGTAAGAACAAGGTCCGAGCCATCAACATGTACGCACTACCAGTCATCAGATACCCCGCTGGCATCATAAACTGGCCAAAGGAGGAGATAGAAGCCACAGATATCAAGACTAGAAAGCTCCTCACCATGCATGGAGGGTTCCACCCCAAGTCCAGTGCCCTGAGACTATACACTAAGCGGAAAGAGGGAGGCCGAGGGCTAGTGAGCATCAAGACCACGGTCCAGGATGAAACATCGAAAATCCGAGAATACATCAGAAAGATGGCCCCAAAGGATGAACTGCTAAGTGAATGTCTCAGGCAGCAGAACCCTGATGAGAGTGCAGAGGAGGAGGAGGAACAGACAACCTGGAGAGACAAACCCCTACATGGTATGTACCACCGTCAGATAGAGGAAGTGGCTGATATCAAGAAATCCTACCAGTGGCTGGATAATGCAGGACTGACAGACAGCACAGAGGCACTAATCATGGCAGCACAAGAACAGGCCATAAGCACAAGAGCCATAGAGGCCAGGATCTACCAGAGTAGATCAGACCCAAGATGCAGACTGTGCAAAGAAGCCCCTGAAACAGTCCAGCACATAGTAGCAGGGTGTAAGATGCTAGCTGGATCAGCGTACATGGAGAGGCACAACCAAGTGGCTGGGATAGTATACAGGAACATCTGCAACCAGTATGGAATAGAAGTACCCAAGTCCCAATGGGCCATACCACAGAAGGTGGCTGAGAACAACAGGGCCAAGGTTCTGTGGGACTTCAGCTTCCAGACTGACAAACAGATCCTGGCTAACCAACCGGACATAGTGGTGATGGACAAAGAGCAGAAGAGGGTGGTGGTGATAGATGTGGCGATCCCAGCTGACGCCAACATCAGGAAGAAGGAACATGAGAAACTTGAGAAGTATCAAGGGTTGAAAGAGCAGCTGGAACGGATGTGGAAGGTCAAGGGTTGCGTGGTCCCCGTGGTAGTGGGGGCACTTGGGGCAGTAACCCCCAAACTGGGAGAGTGGCTCCAGCAAATCCCAGGAACAACATCTGAAGCCTCAGTCCAGAAGAGCGCAGTCCTAGGAACATCGAAGATACTGCGCAGAACCCTCAAACTCCCAGGCCTCTGGTAGAGGACCCGAGCTTGAGGATGACATGGATACCCCCCCCCCCCCCCCCGGGGGGGTGAGAAGGAGATTTTTTTTTTTTTAGTGCTGTCAAAGTTAACGCGATCTCAATTTAACGGGATTTAAAAAAATAGTGCCGTTAATGCAAATTCTAATTTGGCCCTGCGAGTCACCCGTAGTTCCTGTTGAGGCTTGTCGCGCGCTGCTTCAATAAGAGTACGTGTGAGTGATGGAGAAAGGCATAGACATATAAACATCCTCGCCGCCATATTGGATGGGGCAAAGTGGAGATTCTTCAACCGTCTCTGGTATAGCGTCTAGACAGTAGCCGAGAATAAAGATGCCTCATTCATGTGCTGCGTTTAACTGTATGAACAGGTTTACCGTCCAAACGAGAGCACATGGGATTACCTTTCACAGGTGAGACTGGAAAAATACTTTTCAATACTGTTCCTTCAGTCTTCAGTTTCCCAGCTCATCTCCACTGGGTAGCTGTATAGTTATAAGCAGTGAGGATTAGATAACACAGTTCCACACTATGATGAACGTTTTTGAACGTATGATGAATGTTTTTATTTTTATCTGTTTTTTTCTTCTTTTATGGCAAATACTTCTCTTCAAAAGAAACTAATGAAGAGTAAAATAAAACATTTTTTTAATTTTCACAGTGATATGCACTTTATTTTTCATCCCTTGGTTTTCTCATCTAATATGGAAGTTATGGATGTCAGTGGCTGTGACAAGACATGTTATGCTCTGCAATAAAAAAAAACAAAACATTGGTACAAAGCAAGCCCATTCACTTTTTTATGCTGATAAGAGAATTACAATGGTTTTCATGTGACAAAAATGTACGATTAAATTGCGATTAATCGTGAGTTAACTATGACAGTCGCGACATTAATCGTGATTAAATATTTTAATCGCTTGACAGCACTAATTTTTATATAATGAGAGAGAGAGAGGCATGGTGGTGTAGTGGTTAGCACTGTCGGCTCACAGCAAGAAGGTGCTGGGTTCGAGCCCAGTGGCTGACGAGGGCCTTTCTGTGTGGAGTTTGCATGCTCTCCCTGTGTCTGTGTGGGTTTCTTTCGGGTGCTCTGGTTTCCCCCACAGTCCAATGACGTGCAGGTTAGGGTAATTGGAGGCTCTAAATTGAACGTAGGTGTGAATGGTTGTTTGTCTCTATTACCCCTTTTCTACCAAATCAGTTCCAGGGCTGGTTCGGAGCCGGTGCTGGTTCACAACTCGTTCAACTTGCGAGCCAGCTGAGAACCAGTTTGCTTTTCCATCGCTCGTGGTGCTTAGCGGAGCCACGTCATTACGTCGCAGTATATGTCATTACGGCGCTGTATACGGAAGTTACGGCGCTACGTTTACATAAACCTTGGCGTGAATATCAAAGCAAAAACAACACAGAAGCAGCAGCAGCGGCAACAACAACAATAATAATAATGGCTGACTTCGCGTTTGTACAGCTGCTGCTTCTCATCGCTTAAAAATGGCGATCTTTCGCGGTCTTGTTATTGTTGTTGGTTTTAACAACTCCGACCCCCGCTGACGTAAGCGGTTCTTTCCTCTGGCCCAGCAGAGAGTTGGTGCTAGCCTGGAACCGGTTTTTCTGGCCCCAGAGCCAGTTCTTTGTCAGTGGAAACAGAAAACCCGGTTCCAAACCAAGCACTGGCCCCAAACCAGCCCTGGAACTGCTTTGGTGGAAAAGGGGCATATGTGTTAGCCCTGCGATGGCCTGGCGATTTGCCCAGGGTGCCAGGGTGTACCCTGCCTCTCACCCATAGTCACCATGGGTGCAGGCAAGGCTCTAGCTTGCCTGCGACCCTGTACAGGATAAGCGGCTACAGATAAAATATATATATATATATATATATATATATATATATATATATATATATATATACAGTGGCATGCAAAAGTTTGGGCACCCTTAATGAAAATGTCTCTTACTGTGAATAGTTAAGTGAACAGAAGATGAACTGATCACCAAAAGGCAGAAAGGTAAAGACGACACATTTTCAGCATTTTCTGCAAGATTTGTGTATTATTTTTGTTTTGTACAATTGGAGAGTGAAAAAAGAAAAGGAACACCATGCAAAAGTTTGGGCACCCCAATACATTTGAGTTCTCAGGTAACTTTTACCAAGGTTCCAGACCTTAATTAGCTTATTGAGCTTTGGCTTGTTCAAATTCTTCATTAGGAAAGGTCAGATGATGCAGATTTCAAAGCTGTATAAATTCTCTGACTCCTCAAACTTGTCCCTAAAATCAACAGCCATGGGCTCCTCTAAGCAACTCCCTTGCATTCTGAATGATAAAATAATTGATGCTCACAAAGCAGGAGAAGGCTACAAGAATGTAGCAAAGTGTTTTTGGGTAGCTGTTTCCTCAGATTGTAATGTTATTAAGAAATGGCAGTTAACAGAAACGGTGGCAATCAAGGTGAGGTCTGGAAGATGAAGAAAACTTTCTGAAAGAACTGCTCGTTGGATTGCTAGAAAGGCAAATAAAAACCCCTGTTTGACTGCAAAAGACCTTCAGAAAGGTTTAGTAGACCCTGGAGTGGTGCTGCACTGTTCTACTATGCAGCGACACCTGAACATATGACCTTCATAGAAGAGTCATCAGAAGAAAACCGTCCCTTCATCCTAGCCACAAAATTCAGCATCTGAAGTTTGCAAATGCACATCTAAATAAGCCTGATGCATTTTGGAAACAAGTCCTGTGGACTGATGAATTCAAAATAGAACTTTTTGGCCACAGTGTGCAAAAGTATGTTTGGAGAAAAAAGGGTGCCAAATTCCAGGAAAAGAACACCTCTCCAACTCTGAAGCATGGGTGTGGATCGATCATGCTTTGGGGTTGTGTTGCAGCCAGTGGCACAGGGCACATTTCATTGGTCGAGGGAAGCATGGATTCAAATAAATACCAGCAAATTCTGGAAGCAAACATCACACCATCTGTAAAAAAGTTGAAGTTAAAAAGAGGATGGGTCCTACAATAAGACGATGATCCAAAACACACCTCAAAATCTACAATGGAATACCTCAAGAGGCACGAGCTGAAGGTTTTGCCATGACCCTCACAGTCCCCTGACCTAAACATCATTGAAAATCTGTGGATAGATCTCAAAAGAGCAGTGCATGCAAGACAGCCCAAGAAACTTGTAGAACTGGAAGCCTTTTGCAAGGACAAATGTGTGAAAATCCCCTAGGTAAGAACTGAAAGATTATTAGCTGGCTACAGAAAGTGTTTACAAGCTGTGATACTTGCCAAAGGGGGTGTTACTAGGTACTAACCATGCAGGGTGCCCAAACATTTTCTTCGGACCCTTCTCCTTTTTTGTCATTTTGAAAATGTAAAAGATGAAAATAAAAAATTGATTTTGCTTAAAATCTAAAGGGAATGAGTCATCTTTAAATTTATGCCTTTTGGAGATCATTTCATCTTCAACTTGCTTAACTGTTCACAGTAACAGCAATTTTGACCAGGAACAGCATCAGGAACGGCACTAAATATAAACTAACAAAAAGCCGGTTTCCGATAGCAAATTTTCCATCCCACATGGGGATCTTCGTCGGGCACTGTATTTAAACGTACAAACAGCAGTACACAGAGTGAATTCACTCTGTGGACTGCTGTTTGTACGTTTAAATACAGTGCCCAAAGAAGATCCCCGTGTGGGATGGAAAATTTGCTAACAGAAACCAGCTTTTTGTTAGTTTATATTATATATAATATATATAACTGTGTGTGTGTTAATATTTAAATCCTTTGCTAATATGTGGAATGGCACGGTGTTGCAGTGCACTGTTGCCTCACAGCAAGAAGGTTCTGGGTTCAAACCTCACAGCCAACAGGGGCCTTTCTGTGTAGAGTTTGCATGTTGTCTGTGTGGATTTCCTTTGAGTGCTGCAGTTTCCCACACCATCCAAAGACATGCAGTTAGGTTAACTGGCTACTCTAAAATGCCCATAGGTGTGAATGGTTGAGAGGAGAAAACCTCTATAATAATCCAGCAGAAGGCAATGGGAAACCACTAGAAACTTTGTGGCCATGTCACTGCCATCATATGCCAGATAGATGCTGCTATATGTGTATAAAATTCAGTGTAAAGCATGCTATTATATGTTAGTACATAATGATGTTTTATAAAAAATAGGTACAGTTTGGTCAGAAGTTTACATACAGTGACATGAATATCATCTTGGATATTCATGTCATGGCAATATTGGGCTTTCAGTAATTTATTTTCACTGTTCTTTTTCTCTGGCAGAATGTACAGCATACATCTTTAATTAAAAAAAAAACTAGAATTTGTTGCACAAGTTTTAATTTTCTTTGGGTTTCCTGAAATCAATACAGGGTCAAAATTATACAGCCTGGTCAAAAATATACATACAGCACACCTAATATTTGGGTAAAATGTCTCTTCACAAGATTCACCTTGAGCAAACATTTTTGTTTACCATGAATAAGCTTCTGGCAGAATTCTGGTTGGATATTTCATGACTCTTCATGGTGGAATTGGTATAGTTCAATTAAATTAGTTTTTTTTTCTTGGCATGGACTTGACTTATATGCACGGTCCATATATTTTCAATAGGGTTGAAGTCAGGACTTGTTTTAAACTTAATGTTAGCCTGCTTTAGCCTCCACAACAAGCTCTGATACACATTTGGGTTCATTGTCCTGTTGTAACTCCCAAATCTCAAGTCATGTTCAAGTTTATGATGGTTTATGCTGAAGAATTCTGAGGTAGTCCTCCTTCTTCATTATTCCATCCACTTTGTGCAATGATCCAGTTCCACTGGCAGCAAAACAGCCCCAGAGCATGATTATCCTACCACCACTACCAGTTAGTACAGTGTCCCTCTATACATGGTGGTCATTGTGGCCAAACAACTCAATCTTTGTCTCATCTGACCAGACAGCTAACATTAAGTTTAAAACAAGTCCTGACTTCAACCCTATTGAAAATATGGACCGTGCTTATAAGTCAAGTCCATGCCAAGAAAAAAAAAAGTAATTTAATTGAACTATACTGTACCAATTCTACCATGAAGAGTCATGAAATATCCAACCAGAATTCTGACAAATTCCAGAAGGCTTTTTTCTTTGCCTGTGTGGTCAGCTTCAAACTTTAGTTAAGCTTGAAGGTGTCAATTTTGGAGCAAGGGGTTATTTCTTGGATAGCAACCTCTTAGTCCATGGTGATGTAAAACTCACTGAACTGTAGACAGTGATCCATCAGCTTCCAGTTTATGGCAGGGCTGTACCATGGTGGTTCGCAGGTTGTTCCTGAACATCCAAACCAATTTCCTTTCAGCTGAAGGTGACAGTTTGGATTTTCGTGAAGCAAAGTGACTTGGCAAAGTGACTACACCTCACAATAACTTGCATACAATTGTTTGAACTAATCTTGGAATTTGCAGTTGTTTAGAAATGGCTTCAAGAGACATTCTGGAATTGTGTACATCTGCGATCCTCTTTCTCAGATCTGCACTGAGCTCCTTGCACTTTCCCATTGTATTGTGTGTCAGTCAATCCAATAAATGGTGTAAACAAATCCTTTTTGTGAAGGCACAGAGAAGCTACCAGCTGTAATCAATCATGATCATTAAGAGGAAGTTAAGAGACATTGGCCTTGGCAAGATAAGAGATGTTTTGGAAGTTTCAGCACCTCTGAATTAATAATCTAAGTGGGTGTATGTAAATTTTTGACCATCTATGCATAATTTTGATCCTGTGTTGATTTCAGAAAACCCAAAGAAAATTAAAACTTGTGCACCAAATTCTAGTGGTTTTTTTTATTTATTAAAGATGTATGCTGTACAATCATTCTGCCACAGAAAAAGAACAGTTCAGAGAAATTACTGAAAGCCCAAATATTGCCATGATATTTGTATCCTAAATGGTATTCATGTTACTGTATGTAAACTTATGACCACAGCTGTACATAAAAAGGTGAACAGAAATTATTTTGTACCTTTCCATAAGCACTAACAACTACATTAAGTGTAAGAGTAGCTCTGATGGCATGTATGACCATTTCATCATTTTTCATCAGAGATTTACATTAAATTAAAGTCATCTTATTAAAATGAATTCTTGGAAAGAATTGTTGAACAGCTAGATCCCTGCAGAGAAATGTCACATGAACACCTTTCATGATGACAGAAGAGAGAATGTCCAATGAACTTTATCCACATATGCAGGGAAGCTTTTAATGAGAAGATATAAAGAAACTGCATTTTCACAATACTTTGAAATAAATGACCTTCCTTTGTGTCCTTTCTTTAGAAGCACTCACATGTCAGTAGACCCCTTCGCAGTAAATGTCATTCATACGTAAGCGGAAATTGTGCGCGCAGCCTGGACCCAAAAAAGACTCAGAAATGCCTAGTTGTTGTGTTGTCGGGTGTCAGAATCGTAGCAGTGATGGGGTTAAAATGTTCAGAATTCCAGCAGGATCTCACCCATTCCAAAAAAATCGCCGACGTCTATGGCTACAAGCCATCAAACGTGTAGACTGGGATGAAAGCACCATCAAAAATGCGCGGGTTTGCAGTGCCCACTTCATCACAGGTAAGATCAGGCTATTTATTAAATCTTTCTTTTTTATTCTTTCTAGTCTTCATTTATTGATGTAGCAAAATACTTTGGTAACGTTTGTCTGATTAGCTGGGTCATAGTTACACAATGTAATGAATATTTTTAGCATATTAACTTAGCTTTGCATGCAATTGTGTTTGTAGGAGTGGTCTCGCTTGACTCGAGCAGTCCAGATTTTGTGCCATCATTATTTGTGTATGCCGAAAAATCACATTTTAAAGCAAGGATGGAAAGGTAAAATTGTGTGCCCTCACTCTAAATGCCAACTTACGTTGACTGCTCTAACCTAGCTCCCGCCCCGTTCAGTTTCATTTCTGCTCTCTGCCTCTCGCTTTTTACGCAGCTCTGATTTCTCTTAGCTGCACTCTTTACACTATCATTCTTTTCATGCCATTACCTCCTGCAAATTGCTGTTTAGTGTTGGTATTTGCTGTTGTAGCTAAAGCCACATTGCCATCACATCACTGGCATAATTTGATTAAAACAAAATGAATATGAATGTCCCATTGTTAATCAAGTTGTACATGCCCGCACATAACATAATCATATGCGTCTAAAGACTTGTAGGCACGAAGTTTTTCGTGGGTGTACACTGAAGTCTTGTCAATAAGGTACGAGTATATATCTGGCCATTGTATACCAGGGAACTTACTAACATCGTCCGCCCACTCTTTAATTAAATGCGGATCCGGTAGGCGATGTCCACTTGTTAGAGTTAACTTATTTATATAGCATTCTCGATCTTGTAACGACAATTGTTTGGCATAATCTGACAGCTCATAATGCCGGTCTATGGGCAGCGCCATTGTTTCTGGGTCGGTTTGTTTACAAACATGCGAAGGGGTCTATAGAGGGCTACCGCGTGACGTCACCGTACCGCGAGATTTTGTTAGGGCGCCATATTGGAAGACCTCAAGTACATACATACATACATACATACATACAATATAAAACAAACTACGAGCGAGAGTTTTTTACAACTTATCTGTTTTTATTTATATATCTTTTAATTATTTGGACATGGGGAAAAACTAATATTTAAAATCCAAAGAGGGATGGAGGGAGGAAAATTAAAACAAAAGAAAGAAATTAAATATATAACATAAATGTGATAAAATTAAGGATGTTTTTATTCAGTAAACATTTAAAAAAATGTTCTACAACACTCTAGCCTAGTGACTTACCAGTAACAAAATGGTCTGAACATATTCTGTACTGTTGTAGATTTGAAGTATTCAGATCAGCTCTGCATAAAGCAGCTAAATACTCTGTCTCCTGGCAGAAAGCTCCTTGGTTTGCTCCCCTTGTGTCTCAGTCACAGCTGGTATTCTGTAGAAAGACTTCTTTTCAACTTTCCCATCAGCTTTGTTAGAACACCCTAACACAGCACAAAAGTTTACCATTGTAGGTTGTTTGATGAACCAAGTGCATGAAATTCTAACGAAAACACCCTACTCATTAGACACACTAAATGTGTCAGTGGCTGGCTGTAATAAACGCAGCCAAGGGACAAAACCATCAATCAGAGTCAGTTTCTCAACATATCGCTTCCTTTCAGCAGGCTTCAGGGTTTTGAAATAATATGCCATGTCCACAGATCATGCACAGACATCCATTATATCCACAGTTTTTTGCCAAGTCTCACACAGGTTTCTTTCAAGTCTACTGTTGGGCCAATAAATCATAAATAAAGCCACTCCACTTTATTCTCGTGGGTTCACATACCGCTGCTGTTATTTCCCCCTAATCACGAGTTTGTTGGTCTTCCAATATGGCGCAGGGTTTGTTTACTTCCGGTTTCAGGTGACATCAGTGCAAGGGGTCTATACTGAAGAGAGCACTTAATTCCTCCATTTTTTTCCTCTTATGGAAAGATAAATATGGAATAAATGCTGTGTATAACAATATTTTAGCATTAGTTATATTTGATAGCATATCATATCAGCAGTATTTTTAAAACATAATATAAATATTATTGCTGCTTTTCATATGATGGAGAACATGTATGGTGATATTATAGTGCCAACTTTATATTTTTTTCACTATATAGTGATTTAAATGGGTAAATTTATCCATCCATCATCTATACTGCTTTTCCTATTGAGGGTCACGTGTGAACTTGAGCTAATCCCAGCTGACATTGGGCAAGAGGCAGACAGGACAGGTCACCAGTCCATCCCCAGAAACACATCTATCACCAATCTAACACACGGACAGACAGCCATTCACACCTATGGGGAATTTAGAGTAGCCATTTGACCTAATCTGCATATTTCTGGACTGTGGGAGAAAACCAGAGCATCCAGAGGAAACCTACATTGGCATGGGGAGAACATGCAAACTCTGCACAGAGGTCCCAGTCTACCAGCAGGTTCGAACCCAGAACTTGCTTGCTGATAGGCGACAGAGCTAACCACTAGGGGTGGGCAAAAATATCGATACGGCGATATATCGCGATACTTTGTCTTCCGATTCAATATCGATACTCAATTTGAATATCGATATTTTTTCAAATAATAAATCATCATGTTTCAGACGGGTTGTAAATCCAGTACGACTTCCGCACCTCCGCTCCGCAAGGTGTTGCTGTGCCACTACCTCACTGCAAGGCACTCTTCGTCTTCTCTTTTTTTCCCGGTGGTTGCAGTGAGGGGAAAAAAAAAAACAAGCAAGCATGGCTGTTAACGTAAACCTAGAGACGCCGCCGAACTTTAAGGCAGATGTTTGGAGGCACTTTGGATTCCAAAGGAAAGGAGAAAAAAAAACCCAGTGAGCTGGACAAAGAGTACGCACTTTGCAAAACCTGTTTCGCTCCAATTAGATATTCAGGTAACACAACAAACTTGCGAATTTACTTAGCACGACACCACCCCGACATATTAGCTCAGCCGGAGCTACCGAAACCCGACCCGAAGCAAACTACACTGGACAGCGCCAAAGTCCTCCCGTCTACTTCAGTGATGTGTGACTTCCTGTAACTGTGAACTTAATTTTGTCATTTAAGGCCAAAGGCAAGAAGCTGCACTTTATTTTGCATTTTCAATTTTAGTGTGTGTGAGACACTGCATTTTATTTTGAGTATTTACTCAAAGTTCAGAAGAAACATGATTCACTGAGGTTTCAATTCAGTTTCAGTGTGTGGACACTGACCCACACTGCACTTTGTTTCATGTTCTCAGGGAGACTAAGATGCACACTGCACTTTTCAATGTGTTTCAGACAGTGTGTTGTTCCTGCAAATATGTTGTAACTTGCGCTTGTATAGTTACAATAAAATGGCATGGATAATTTGAATTACATTGTTTTGACTCAGTTTGTCCCATGAATTATCACTATCATCTGATGTACATACAACTCGGATTTTAAGATGCATAATGCAGTTTACATTCTTCAGTGAACTATGTAGAATATCGCAATATCGTATCGTGACTCAAGTATCGTGATGCGTATCGTATCGTGAGGTCCTTGGCAATACCCACCCCTACTAACCACTGCACCACTGTGTCACCTGGATAACATTATTGATTATATAATATAAAACATGATTCATAGTGAGGCCTGCAATGGACTCCTGTCTCATCCAGGCTGTATTCAGCCTGAACAGAACCCTGATCATTGTTAAAGAGCTTACTGAAAATCAATAAATACATGGATGAATAAACTTATACTGTGCATTAAATATGAGATGAATACAAATATGCCAACATTTTTCCTTCAATTTTACATTAACGCACAATTTCACATTTATATCACTTAGAAAATGCCTTTATCCAGAGCACCTTCATGAGAAATATGTCTTCATGCTAGCGTTTTTTGTTTGTTTGTTTGCTTGTTTTTTTAAACTAAACCTTAGAAAAAGGGGGGGGGGAAAGCTGTACATTACATTTAATTTATGAATTTGGAAGTACTGTAATTTATAATTGCAATTACTGTCTTCCAAAACAACTGGGGAGGTTTTCTGGGGATGTTGTAATAGATAGTTTTCACTGACGTCACGGCATTCCGGGGAACACCCCCCAGCTGCCATCTTGGAGGGCAAACAAAACGGACCATCGCCACTACCGGCTACGTTATCTCGGACGAATTTATGAAGTTATATAGTCAGTTTTCTAAAATAAAGATCAATGTCGGCAAAATCAAGCAAACAGAAGTATATAGATACATTAGACGACATCTCACGACAACGGTATGCAGCCAAACTGGCCTTGATTGGGGGAATTGACCCCTACGAAGTGGACAAAGATGCATTTTCAAGTGACTATGCAGGGCTGCCAAAGCCTGAAACTGCCAAAGCCTGAAACTGACTTCATCAAACTTTAAAGGCTGTCTGATATATACAACTTTATATATTCACAGTGCGCCTTTTGGCGGATGCCGCCTGAATCGCGCAGATCCGGGTTTTTTTTTTTTGGGGGGGGGGCGTTGGGAGTGTCTGATTGTAATTTCAAAGTAAATTCTGTATTAAAATTACTAAATAAGCAAATCCGTTACAGTCCATGAAACAGGAAGTATAAGGATGAGGGAAAAAAACAGTTTAAATCGGGAAGCTGTGCACATTTGCGCAGTCCTGCACACCGCTCAGGCTGCACAAATGTGCGCAGCTTCCCGATTTAAACTGTTTTTTTCTTATCCTTATACTTCCTGTTTCATGGACTGTAACGGATTTGCTTATTTAGTAATTTTAACACAGAATTTACTTTGAAATTATAATCAGACACTCCAATGCCCCCCCTAAAAAAAAAAAAAAACGGATCTGCGCGATTCAGGCGGCATCCGCCAAAAGGCGCGCTGTTTGCATCCCAAACACAAATGAAATCATACAGAATAGACCTAAAATGTTTTTCAAAAATGACCCTTGCGTGAGTGAAGTGACAAGTGTCAAATAGAAACGTGACAAACGAGCGATATTAAGTGTACATTACAATGTAAACGTACACTCGGAGGTTCCAGTTAGGCATTCTCCAGAGATTGTTCACATGATGTTTTGGTTTCCAAAAACAAACTTAAATACAATTGATTGTTTATTTAAACAACTTACCACTTATAAAATGATCGGAGCAGACTTTGCTGTGTTTGGAAGGCTGATAATCCTTGCGGTTGATTCTCGCAAGCCATAGATTTCTCCTTTGTATGCTGAGTTTCTTTGTTTGCTCGCCTTTGTGCTCCCGTACAGTGGGAATTCCATAAAAGCTCCGCTTGACTTCACCATCTGACCTATTACGACAGCCGTGAATACAACAGGTGTGCACCATTGCTAGCTTTAAATAGTAGTAATGTAACTATAAATTTAAATAATATATAAATGAATGTAACTCGCGCGCTACAATGTGTGCTCAGTGACCCGTACGGTAAGCTAGCCCTCCAAGATGGCTGCCACCAGGGAATCGCCGACTCTGTGACGTCATGTGAAAACTATCTATATGAAGCATATTACTCCCCAGTCATTAGAATCTTGATGTTTTCTTTGTCATGAGGGAAAATTTAGCTGTGTGGGTTTCTTCCAGGTACTCCGGTTTCCTTCCACAGTCCAAAGACATGCAGACTGGCTACTCTAGATTGCTCGTAGTAGAGAATGTGAATGTGACTGGTTGTTTGTCTCTGTGTTAGCCCTGCCATAGGGGCATTTCACATGACATCATTGTAACTGCAGATTTGTTTATGCGGCCATATTGCCTGGCAAGCTTTGTGTTTGACAATGGCCGGCACAAGTGTACGCAAATGATTGTAAGCTCAATTCAGTAAACATCTACAGATAAACTTGTAGACGTTACATCTAAAAGAACAATGCCAGAGACGTGTAGTGCTTTTGGATGTAATAACAGATGTAGGGATAAGCCTGGTTTAACTTTTCACCACTTCCCAGCGAACTGAGAAAGACGAGAGAAATGGCGAGCTGCAGTTAAACTGGATGACTGGATGCCAACAAAACATTCTCATGTGTGTGGAGAACATTTTTTATCAGGTTAGTATGAAAGCTCTGTGCACCTGTTATTTCTCCTAACACTTTTTCTAGCTCAAGGCCATTCAGTTATAAAAATCCCATAGATCTAGATCTAGTCTCGGCGTACCCAAGTTAACATTAAATAAGTCCATAAGTTTGCATAACACAGACAGAACTTTGGTCTAGAAAAAGTTTTTTTGTCTAGTAAAGTTTTTAACAGGTTACATGATCTGGCACTAAATACATACTGGTACATACACAAGCATGTCATATTTAGCAGCTCTGCTGCCCTATTAAAAAAAAAAAATACACAACCCTATGCCAAATGGCAAATGTATGAACATTAAAATGTATATCTGGATGTGGGCTTTGGACATGATACATTTTATTAGAACTAATGCTTTGCTATACTAGCAACACGTTTGTTATGTACTGATAAAGGTAAGGTCTTGGTTAAAGATAAGACTTGGCTAAATACCATAAAACATACAAGATCTGGCTTGTTTATTACTTTTAGAAGTCCATGTTTGAGCTTAACTTTGTTATAATAAGGTATTTTTTTCTGAACCAGGAATTTCCCAGAACATTCCGGCACGAAACCTGCCTTGAAATATTGGTAGGCACCTGTACTTTCATATGCCTTTAGCATCTCCAGTGTATTTACTGTAGAAGTCCCAAATACTAAGTAGTTCAGGATGTCGTAGTGTCCCAAATCCAGTAGCTGGTTTGCCGTACACTTTTCAAGTAGGTAAATTAAGAAGAAGAAGCAGACTTTATTTTTGTCAAATGTACACTCAAGCACAGCAGAGTTCCTCCTCTGCATTTACCATTTAAGATGAAGTAGTGAACACATTCACCCGCACACAAGTGAGCAATGAGCTGCATACATCTGCTGATGTTTGTTTGCAGTGAACAGTAATGGAAGTGAGATTCATGCAAATTTAAGATGAAACAGTGAACACATGCACTCGCACACAAGTGAGCAATGAGCGCACGCGCATGTGCGCACGCACACACACACACACAAAGCAGTGGACAGAATAAATAATAAATAAATACATTTTAGGGTAAATTATATGGCTCTGTGATGCCTGCATGCATCAGCTTTTCGATGTAATGCAATCTGCTGGTATAATATAAATTTTTAATCGATTCAGAGACATTGTACTGATTGCAGTCGCCTCAATTTTCATTATTAACTGTTACAGTTATGTTTCTTTGTTTGCCCAGCAATATAGTGGATGATGCATGAGAAACAAAAATCTGTGATGTTAGTGAAAGGCCCGTATAGATTGGCGACCTGCCCAGGGTATACTCCATCTCTCACCTGAAGTCAGCTAGGATTGGCTCCAGCTTCCCCTGTGACCCTGACACATAAGTGGTATAGATGATGGATGGATGGATGGATGGATGGACTGATTCAAAGGAACCTTTAGTATTTTCGTATTTTGGCTATCTGCTGATGTTTGCAATGAACACTAATGGAAGTGAGATTCATGTCAAAAAGAATAAGTGTCCTTGATTCCCCTACTGTGCATCTGAAAGGGCTACATTGATAGTGTGTCAGATGCAAGAGCAGAGATGTATTGTTGCAGATTTCACACAAATAAAAGTAGACAGACAGATACAAATAATGTAAATGAAAAGTAAATAAGCTGATGTTTCAAGGGTAGATGATATAGGGTAGAAGACAGAGTTCTGCTTGTTTTGTTCTCCTGCGGTCATTGGGTTTGGAGCTGTGGATTAATGGAGCTACATGCTTCTAAGCGTTTGGATTTCATGCTGCATTTTTTCTATGATTTATCTACAGTGGTGCTTGAAAGTTTGTGAACCCTTTAGAATTTTCTATATTTCTGTATAAATATGACCCAAAACATCATCAGATTTTCACACAAGTCCTAAAAGTAGACAAAGAGAACCCATTTAAACAAATGAGACAAAAATATTATACTTGGTCATTTATTTATTGAGGAAAATGATCCAATATTACATATCTGTGAGTGGCAAAAGTATGTGAACCTCTAGGATTAGCAGTTAATTTTAAGGTGAAATTAGAGACTGGTGTTTTCAATCAATGGGATGATAGTCAGGTGTGAGTGGGCACCCTGTTTTATTTAAAGAACAGGGATCTATCAAAGTCTGATCTTCACAACACATGTTTGTGGAAGTGTATCATGGTATGAACAAAGGAGATTTCTGAGGACCTCAGAAAAAGCGTTGTTGATGCTCATCAGGCTGGAAAAGGTTACAAAACCATCTCTAAAGAGTTTGGACTCCACCAATCCACAGTCAGACAGATTGTGTACAATTGGAGGAGATTAAAGACCACTGTTACCCTCCCCAGGAGTGGTCAACCAACAAAGATCACTCCAAGAGCAAGGTGTGTAATAGTCGGCGAGGTCACAAAGGACCCCAGGGTAACTTCTAAGCAACTGAAGGCCTCTCTCACATTGGCTAATGTTAATGTTCATGAGTCCATCATCAGGAGAACACTGAACAACAATGGTGTGCATGGCAGGGTTGCAAGGAGAAAGCCACTGCTCTCCAAAAGAACATTGCTGCTCATCTGCAGTTTGCTAAAGATCATGTGGACAAGCCAGAAGGCTATTAGAAAAATGTTTTGTGGATGGATGAGATCAAAATAGAAATGTTTGGTTTAAATGAGAAGCATTATATTTGGAGAAAGGAAAACACTGCATTCCAGCATAAGAACCTTATCCCATCTGTGAAACATGGTGGTGGTAGTATCATGGTTTGGGCCTGTTTTGCTGCATCTGGGCCAGGACGGCTTGCCATCATTGATGGAACAATGAATTCTGAATTATACCAGTGAATTCTAAAGGAAAATGTCAGGACATCTGTCCATGAACTGAATCTCAAGAGAAGGCGAGTCATGCAGCAAGACAATGACCCTAAGCACACAAGTCGTTCTACCAAAGAATGGTTAAAGAAGAATAAAGTTAATGTTTTGGAATGGCCAAGTCAAAGTCCTGACCTTAATCCAATTGAAATGTTGTGGAAGGACCTGAAGCGAGCAGTTTATGTGAGGAAACCCACCAACATCCCAGAGTTGAAGCTGTTCTGTACAGAGGAATGGGCTAAAATTCCTCCAAGCCGGTGTGCAGGACTGATCAACAGTTACCGGAAACGTTGAGTTGCAGTTATTGCTGCACAAGAGGGTCACACCAGACACTGAAAGCAAAGGTTCACATACTTTTGCCACTCACAGATATGTAATACTGGATCATTTTCCTCAATAAATAAATGACCAAGTATAATATTTTTGTCTCATTTGTTTAACTGGGTTCTCTTTATCTACTTTTAGGACTTGTGTGAAAATCTGATGATGTTTTATATCATATTTATGCAGAAATATAGAAAATTCTAAAGGGTTTACAAACTTTCAAGCACCACTGTATACTGCTATCAATATTTTAGGAAATCAAATTGCTTAAAATGCACAAAACAAATTATAAATTATTATAAAACTGTTTTATCATGCCAGTGTAAAGACATTGTATTTAAATTGACAGAACTGAGTTTTCTTAGATTTGATTACAAAGGATTGTGACTTAGGCTCTCACAACAAATTTCATAAAAATGAAGATGCAGAGTTAAGTCTACATTCCTTAAGCATTTTTTTTTAGCTTGTCCCTCTGTGGAAACTTCAGTGTAGAACAATGCAGCAGCGTTTTCCTATCAGCGATGGTTCCAAGAAAAAGCAGGGCTATTCAAAGGACAACTGAAGTTGTCTTTTTTTTTAAATGAGCATAATAACAGCGTTCCTCACCCTAACCTTAACAAATCATTTGTTTTCATATGAGTTAATTTTTTAGATTTCTTAAGGATATTCAACTGTGAGACCATGGCATAATATGTGATCTTATTTTTGTGTCAGTAAGACTACTGGACAGTCTGTGTTGTGTTTGAAGTCTTGTGTTTATCTCCTTCACTATTGTCATATAGGCATTTTTTTTTTCATTAGTGGCCTTGTGGATTTCATACTGTTTTCCTTTTTCATGTACATGGCATTTCAGTATATCTGTGGTTAATTTCCTTTTTTTTCACTCTTCTCCTATTCAATCTCAATATAACAAAAAAAATCCGACCACCATATATACACACATCACCATCAACCAGGCACACTTTTTTTTTTTTTTAAATATTTCATATCTTCATTTTTTTTCTTGTTTTCTTTCAAGGTAATCTTTTATGGTAATCTGAACAAGGAGTGACATTTGCATTAGAACGCAGGTCAGCATGAATCATATGGCCCTTTTCCACTACCCTTTTTCAGCTCAGTTTCCATTCCCAGAACAGTGCAGCGTTCACTACTGTGGCAGCGGGGGCGTGGTCAAGCGTCGGTCTGTGACCGGAGGGCGGAGTCAGGGAAGTTAAGTGGCAGAATCATTGCACCTGATGTTAATTCCACTGTGGCAGTTCGTAAGAGTGGGCGGAGCACAGAAGACGGCAGGCCAGAACTAAGTTTGAAATCCTTTTTATTTTATACACTTTTCAGTGGTCTTTTCAGACTAACATACAGACACTCGCGCACGCACACACATCTGGTGTCTGGATCGGGAGAGAGCTCTCCTCTGCTCTCGCTCTCTCCTTAAATAGGGCGCGGTCACTGGGGAAGACACACAAACACACATTAACATCAGGTGCAGTGATTTTGCCACTTACCTTCCCTGACTCCGCCCTCCGGTCACAGACTGACGCTTGACCACGCCCCCGCTGCCACAACCAGGGCTCTACACCAACTTTTTTTTTTCAGGAGCACACGTGCTCCTAAGTTAAAAATTTTAGGAGCACAGGGAAAAAAATGGGGGCACAAGCACAAGTAGGTTTTCATTTTAGAGGTTTATTGCAGCGCAAACCTTAGGCAGCTGGGCCATAGAAGGTTCACGCTGCATGCTGCACACTACACGCGTGTAAAGAAAAGTGGACAAACGTAGCATGACTTGCTCTGGGCCATAGAACGGCGTTCACGTTGCACGCTGCACACTTCACGCGTGAAGCGAGAAATGAACATGCACACTTTTTTCTAGGCGTGAAGATGGAAATTCCAGTCAATGCATGCGGTCACCGCCGCGCCAGCCAATCAGAACGGGTCTAGGGAGATAACTCTATGCTTTCAGGGGAAAACTTCAGAAAAAATATAATTGAATGGTATAATTGAAAAATAGTTCTTCATCGGGATTGTCAAGCAGATTATAGAATGTTCGGTGAAATTCACCACGGGTTTCTCTCAGAAGGAAGTGTTCTCGGCTCCAAATTCTGTTCCTTTTTCTCTTCCTCTGTCTCAGTAAAAGCAGAATGAGGCAATCGTCGTCATCCGAAGAGTCAATATTGTTGGTTACTCGGTCAAAGTAGAACAGACGCAACACGTGAACATCCAAGCATGAAGTTTAATGGCCCAGGGTCCGGTTCTTCACGTGAACGTGTAGTGTGTAGCATGCAGCGTGCAGCGTGAACCTTCTATGGCCCAGCTGCCTTAGACACACCAACACACAAAACGCAAAATTCAATTGAGAATGAATGGATGAACGAATGAATAAAATGAATAACAAACAACTGAATGAATGAACAACCAGTAGCTAAACAGAGAGCAGAGCTCAGCAGAGCTAACAACATCATCAAGGACAGCTCCCACCCTGGCTCTGAGTTCTTTGACTTGCTGCCCTCAGGCAGGCGTTACAGGTGCATCAAAGCAAGGACCAACAGACTCAAAAACAGTTTTTTCCCACAGGCCATAACCACCTTGAACAGTTAGCCTTTTTCACATTACGTCACTTGCAGGGGAACTCATATCCGTTTTCAGCCTTTTGAATGGAAGAAGAGGTATACGGCGTTAACAAAACTGTGTCATTCACAGATAAGATTGATAATAATATTGCGCATTGTTGTTTATCTTTACGTATTGTTAGCGACCATTCCAGTCACCTATCTGCCTTGTTTTGGAAAGGAAGTTTACTGACTTTCTATGGTTGCTACTTGTTAGCCAGCAGATTAGCATGCCACCTCTTCTTCCATTCAAAAGGCTGAAAACGGATGTGAGGTTCTTCTGCAAGTGAAGTAATGTGAAAAAGGCTAATTACATGCACTGACTGATGCCACTTCTGGCAGGTGCAACAATGCACCAACAAGGACCTAAAAGGACAATATTCTCACACTTACCTGATACAGTGCAATACTTATTACAGTGCAACCTCACAGAGCAACTTTTTAGTTTTTATAGCTTTTGTATATTTATATTTCTACACTTTTACATCCATACCCAATACAATGCAATACCAAATACTGTACAATATCCTGAGTTTTGTAGCTGAACTGAGTTTTTATAACTAATGTGCAGTTAACATCTGCAACTCAACACGCCCAGTTGTATATATATTATTTGTTTTTCTGTTGTGTCGTATGTTCCCATCTAAATGTTTGCACTGGGGTGTGTGCTTCCCATCTCATTATATAATTTTCCCACACCTTCTCCCGTCGTTCTAGCTTTCTTCACTACACTTTCTTCCTCGTCCGTTCTTTTATTCTTGTTTCCACCATCATTGCTTTTAAAAAACGCCGTTATTCTCTGCATAGCGAATATATTTCTCAGCTCGGCCCGAACCAGCTCTCAGTTATCTCTCAGTTGAATGATCTGATGAATCCCTAAAAAGCACTTTTCCCACCTAATGCCACACCCACAACATACAACCGTGGGAAAGAGGGGCAATCACAGAAAGATGTGGCAGAATGGCAAAAAAAAAGTAACTTTTTCACTCCCCCCCCCCCCCCCCCCCCCGGCTACCATGGAAACCACCGCAAGTGCAAGACAGGGGCAATGCATGCAACTACAGACAGGGAGCAAGGCGCAGGCAGAACACACACACACGCACATACACAACACTGAACACACACACAACAATACAGGCCGTTACTCGTTACACTATATTAGGTAGACCAGGGGTTTTCAAAGTGTGGGAGAGTCAGCCCCCCCTCGGAGAGCAAATAAACAACAGCGCCCCCCCTTACAATTTTTGTTGTTGCTATACTTAATGTTCCATTCGTATTTTTTAAAAAATGGTTGTTGTACACTATTTTTTTTCTTTTTCACATTTTAAACATCTGTGCTTTTTAAAACATCTTGTTTGACACATTTTAAACATCCCATAGCATCGTTAGCTAGCACCTCTTGGCAGACAACACACTGTGGCAGTGGAGCATCTTCAGATCCAGTCCATGAAAATCCAAACTTTAAATAATCGTGGTCATACTTCCTTCTTTTTCCAGTCCCCCAGGATTCCGCGGGCCTTTTTTGTGATTGTTGCGGGCTAAAATGTCTGATGTTGCGGGGGGGTTTCCAAAAAATTGCGATGAAAGTTGCGGTGTTTTTTAGGTTTTTGTTGCGATTACATTGCGGGAGGAAGTGAAAGTTGCGAGAAATTGTTGCGATTTTCTCTTTTTGTGATTAAAATTGAGTGTTAAGTTATTACTGAAAAACTATTGATTAAAAAAACAAAGAGAAATGGTTCTATAAACAACTTTACCAATATAAAAGATTACCAGGACTACAAAAATGCAGAAAAATAGGCTTTACTTATCCAAATGCACCTGTTGGTTCAAAAGTTAAAGTGCATAGAACCTCACAGCACAACATGAAGTTACCTTAAAATATAATATAAATGCCTCAGCTTTCATGTAAGAAAAAAAAACCTATTAATACTAGTACTGTGTGCAGGCAGTCTCTCCTGAAGACTAAATTAAACAATAATTATAAACTAATAAAATAAATGGCTCAGGCTTCATAGAAGAAAAAAACAATTTGAACAGAATCTCACAGTATGATGCTGAAGCTGCCTAAACAATGGAAAATAAAATACCATTTTGGCAAAAATGTTGGCATCCATTAACTTCTTGTATTAAGTAAAAAAAAATAATAATAAAGTGCACACAGTCCTTCACTGTAAACATAACACACTTTCAGTGTTGCCAGATACTGCTGACGTTTTCCAGTCCAAAATATGTTCAAAACCCGCCAAAATGCACTTGAAATCATCCAATCTGGCAACACGACGCGCATGCTGCTTCTCTTGAACACACGGAAGTAAGGCGGAAGGTAGTTTGTCGATGTTACCTCAAGACGATGCCAACGATTGGTCAAATTTGCGGGAAAGTTGCGGTGATTGGATATAATTGCAACACCGCCCTGAATTCGCGGGGATTGGTTGAATTTGCGCTGAAGTTGCAAATCACAACATCCTGGAGGCTCTGTTTTTTTGCTTGGCCCAGACTTTGTCTCCTCACTCACTGTAGTTTTAGGTACTAAAAACCATAGACAGCTAAAAACCGATCCATTTTGTCTCTCACGTTGCGCCCCCCCTGAAGAACTCTGGCGCCCCCCAGGGGGGGCGCGCCCCACACTTTGAAAAGCCCTGAGGTAGACTATCCAGCGCTGGATTTACATACTTTGCAGTTTAACGTTTGATACATTTTAGAATGTTCAACTCGTCGCGTCTGTGCTCAGTGCTTTCCTAAATTGTCGGCCGCAAGAAGCCCTCGCACGAATGCACGTGTTTTTTTTTCGTCGTTCGCATGCCGAAAAATTCGCTCGCAAATGCGAGTGAAATGTGCACACTGTAGAGCCCTGGCCACAACTACTTATTGAGCACGAGGCCTTTACGGGAAAATATTAGACCAAGGTCTTGACAGTACAGACCAAGCCGTAATCGAGGATAAGGAATTTATTATGTGGCTTTTTTATTTCTAAGAAAATAATGGTCATTTTAATGGTCATTATAATGAGGCATGATGCTGCTTTCAGTCACATCATATTTGTAACATAGTTGACTCATGCATGCAGAATAAATGGCTAGCGGTTTCAAAACTGAATTTCTGATAGCAGTTATCGGTTTCTCAATGCTCTTCGTTGCTCATTTCTTGAATAACTCGGTGACTCTTGTTTGTCCTTTGTGTTTCAGACATTTTTTAATTTCATTTTGATTTCCAATTCATTTTTTTTAGTCATTTTGTTTTTGTGTTTGTTTTTTGCAACATTGAAAGCCGGCACCTTGGAAAGAAAGTCCGTAATCGCCCACGGACATTACGGGAAAATACTGCCTGCCAAGGAACCAATCAGAGTGCACAATCTTACCAGAAGTCGCTCGTGCCATATAATAAAGTTAAATAATCAAGGAAACTGTTTTTTTTTTTTTTTTTCCTGGGATGTCCTAATGATGTACAACCCCGATTCCAAAAAAGTTGGGACAAAGTACAAATTGTAAATAAAAACAGAATGCAATGATGTGGAAGTTTCAAAATTCCATATTTTATTCAGAATAGAACATAGATGACGTATCAAATGTTTAAACTGAGAAAATGTATCATTTAAAGAGAAAAATTAGGTGATTTTAAATTTCATGACAACACATCTCAAAAAAGTTGGGACAAGGCCATGTTTACCACTGTGAGACATCCCCTTTTCTCTTTACAACAGTCTGTAAATGTCTGGGGACTGAGGAGACAAGTTGCTCAAGTTTAGGGATAGGAACATTCTTGTCTAATGTAGGATTTTAGTTGCTCAACTGTCTTAGGTCTTTTTTTGTCGTATCTTCCGTTTTATGATGTGCCAAATGTTTTCTATGGGTGAAAGATCTGGACTGCAGGCTGGCCAGTTCAGTACCCGGACCCTTCTTCTACGCAGCCATGATGCTGTAATTGATGCAGTATGTGGTTTGGCACGGTCATGTTGGAAAATGCAAGGTCTTCCCTGAAAGAGACATCGTCTGGATGGGAGCATATGTTGCTCTAGAACCTGGATATACCTTTCAGCATTGATGGTGTCTTTCCAGATGTGTAAGCTGCCCATGCCACACGCACTAATGCAACCCCATACCATCAGAGATGCAGGCTTCTGAACTGAGTGCTGATAACAACTTGGGTCGTCCTTCTCCTCTTTATGACACGGTGTCCCTGATTTCCATAAAGAACTTCAAATTTTGATTTGTCTGACCACAGAACAGTTTTCCACTTTGCCACAGTCCATTTTAAATGAGCCTTGGCCCAGAGAAGACGTCTGTGCTTCTGGATCATGTTTAGATATGGCTTCGTCTTTGAACTATAGAGATTTAGCTGGCAACGGCGGATGGCATGGTGAATTGTGTTCACAGATAATGTTCTCTGGAAATATTCCTGAGCCCATTTTGTGATTTCCAATACAGAAGCATGCCTGTATGTGATGCAGTGCCGTCTAAGGGCCTGAAGATCACGGGCACCCAGTATGGTTTTCTGGCCTTGACCCTTACGCACAGAGATTCTTCCAGATTCTCTGAATCTTTTGATGATATTATGCACTGTAGATGATGATATGTTCAAACTCTTTGCAATTTTACACTGTCGAACTCCTTTCTGATATTGCTCCACTATTTGTCGGCGCAGAATTAGGGGGATTGGTGATCCTCTTCCCATCTTTACTTCTGAGAGCCGCTGCCACTCCAAGATGCTCTTTTTATACCCAGTCATGTTAATGACCTATTGCCAACTGACCTAATGAGTTGCAGTTTGGTCCTCCAGCTGTTCCTTTTTTGTACCTTTAACTTTTCCAGCCTCTTATTGCCCCGTTCCAACTTTTTTGAGATGTGTTGCTGTCATGAAATTTCAAATGAGCCAATATTTGGCATGAAATTTCAAAATGTCTCACTTTCAACATTTGATATATTGTCTATGTTCTATTGTGAATACAATATCAGTTTTTGAGATTTGTAAATTACTGCATTCCATTTTTATTTACAATTTGTACTTTGTCCCAACTTTTTTCGAATCGGGGTTGTAGATATTCACCAGGTTTTTACATCACTATACAACGTCCCATTTAATGTCTGTTACTTCCTACTGCAGTTCACATAGTATGGTACAGTTAATGCTTGAGGCTGTGTTGTGGTTTATGGAGGAAAGACTTGCAATAGTAATAGTCCAAAGAACTCAGTACAATCAAATATCCTCCATATTGTCAGTTAGTAGACTGGTTTATTACATATTCAGGACATCTTTGGGGCTTTCCCACTAGATCACTTCAGTTCATCATTATAGTTTTGCTTAGGTCTTTGTTTCCCTTTCCATGTCATCCTTCATTTCTCTCTCTCTCTCTCTCTCTCTCTCTCTCTCTCTCTCTCTCTCTCTCTCTCAAGCTTGCTTATTCTTGCTACCACACTCATATGATAATTTTGTTGTTTTGTTTGTTATATTTTGTCAAGGTTTAAACCATAGACATGGGCAGAAGAATGCATTTCCCATTTGCTCAGTTCTTTTTGTTGCATTGTAATTGGGTGTGACTGATATGCCATGTGCCACATGCCTCAGCAGCTCCAATACAATCAACTTCACCAACTGTTTGGTTTTCCTCTTAAACTTCAGGGAGAGTGAGGACAATTTATGGAGATAATATGACAAATGGAGCAACATGTCAAAGCCTGAGAAGTGCCGATGCACAGATTTCATTAGTTTTTCTGGTGATTGTCTGTGATGCTAATTTGGCCTTCTGTTCAAGTCCCTAAAGCAAACATTGTATCTTTCCACTGCAGTGTTGTTCATTATTCATCTAACACACACACACACACACACACACACACAGTGAAGATTGTAAAAGAATGTTTGTGACAGTTTCGGACAGTGATGTACACACTCATGCATCACACAGACCATTATCTATCCATAATTCCGTCACAAAAAAAATTGTCTGAGTTTCCACCCAAGCAAGGTTTTTTGATTTGGAGAATGTCACTCTCTGTCAGACAGTTGTATTTCAATAAAGACATCCCACCACGCAGTCAGTTACTAAATGCACAGTATACCCCCCACCCCCACCCGTCCAAACACATGCAGTTAGGTTAACTGGATACTCTAAATTGCCCATAGGTGTGAATGGTTAAGAGGAAAAAAACTCTATAATAGAGGTTTTTCACCCACGTGACCAAGTCATGTGAGGCTGCCATTTTGGAGGTCACGGCTCGAATCAGTTTGAATGCGAGGAAGGCAACAAACGAAAAACATAAAAGAAAAAGGAGCGAGATGCAGAAAACACCTTCACTATCCAGCGACATAGGGCATTTACAGGGTGAGCAGAGGGAGAGGTATTTGCAAAAATTGAGGTTAGCAGGCTTTGAGAACGACGTTTACCTGCTTCCACCAGGATTGTTCACTGACGTACGGAAGTACACGAAGCCCTCGTCTTTACCTGACTTCGGCCCACATGATCTGTATACCTATGTCGTTAAAAACCCATCGCCATACACAGGTATTGATCTGAAAGCATATAAGAGTTTGGATACCTACAAATATTTTGTGTCAGGCTGGGTAACATGCCTACATCAGCGGGTCGTTCCTGGAGCCGGTAGTCGCCATCTTATTACAGCTAAGGTTTGTTCACATTTTCATTTACTTTCGATCCTCAGGATAAACAAAATGTTATTAAATGTCATTGAAATAACTTCTTAGTCTGTTGAGACATGGCCCGTTTATAAATTTGCTCTTACCAGGCAATGACCAAGAACTGCATTATTAGGGTTGGTGTAGTTGTAGCAGTGTACTAGCAGCTAGCTGTTAGCACTAGCTAATGTCAACAACATAGTAGCTAGTATGTTACTGTAGCAATGTTTACGTTCAGTCATTTGGATGACTGTTGAAACCTTTCAGTCTCAAGTTTTTCCTTTACTGTATTTACTAGTTTACGGAGCTAGCGCGCTAGCTCCCGGGCAGGCTGGGAGCTAGCGCGCTAGCTCCCGGGCAGGCTGGGAGCGAGCACGCTAGCTCCCAGCCTGCCCGAGCGCGCTAGCTCCCAGCCTGCCCGAGCGCGCTAGCTCCCAGCCTGCCCGAGCGCGCTAGCTCCCAGCCTGCCCGAGTGCACTAGCTCAGTAAACTAGTAAATACAGTAAAGGAAAAACTTGAGACTGAAAGGTTTCAACAGTCATCCAAATGACTGAACGTAAACATTGCTACAGTAACATACCAGCTACTATGTTGTTGACATTAGCTAGCTTGACCTTCAAAATGCCGGACACCGGGGCGTCACATGACCCTGTGACGTCAGGTGAAAAACCTCTATAAGCCGGTAGAAGGCAACAGGAAATCACTACTGTAATTCTTCCCTAGAAACTTTGATGGCTGGAGCTGTTAGAGCAGGGGACCTGCCATCAGGCAGAACACTAAAGAAGAAAAAGATATTCTAGCTTGACTTTACATTTGAAGTATGGCGCTTCTCTGGATTGTATTTGCCTTAATGTTAGTTGCCTTAATGCCTTAATGTTAGCATAAGTACGCTGTGATTGTTTCCATTCTTTGAAAAATCATTTGGCCTGTGATCTACAGTATATTTGAGAGTGGTTAATGTTCAGCCCATACTCTGATAGCCAAATGCTGGCTCTCTAAATCTGTCCCACATACACATATCACCATGGAATGATACTATGAACTTCTCTGAATCTGACTGCTGGATCACAGCCATGATGTAGCCTTGGTGCCTTGGTACTAGGGATCGACCAATATGTTTTTTTCAGGGCCGATACCGATTATTATGGAATTGGGATGCCGATAACCGATATGTGCAACCGATAAATGTAAACATTATAATTCACATGAAATTAAACATAGCACACACTGATACAGACCTTCATATCCATGAAATGTATGTTTAATTGTAAAATTGAACATGAAATTTTGTGCAGGGAGATGCCAGCAGCATTTGTACAATAAAGTCTAACATTAGTTAGAATAAAATGAGAAATAAAATAATAAAATAAATATTCACCAATAAAAAAAAAAAAATCACTCCCTACTATATTACAGCTCACCATTTTCAGTGGAAAATAAATGAAAATACACTCTGGATTCTTTTACACTAAGAACTAAGTAAGACTTACCAACTTCAAGTAGTTTTTAAATAACAAATCAAGTGTAGGGAGCTGCCTGCAGCATTTTTTAAAAAGTAAAATCAAACATAAAGTAGGCTATCACTCCCTATTATGTTACAACTTAACAAGTAACCATCTACATTCTAATGCTTTTAATGCCCAAGCCTAATATTCCCAATTTAGGAGGATTATATTGTGGTGAAGGAAGCATTACATGTAGTTTCAGCGAGACTAGTTGGTTGTAGGCTAATTCAAGTGCTTCCTTCCATAAGCTAAGTTTGCCTGGCTACACAGATGCAAATGGACAATTTTAACGAGTAGTAGATGAAGAATGTAAACATACTGTATAATGATGTTGTGCTTTTGCAACTTGTTTGTTTGTGACTTATTGCGGCAAAAGCAGCGTGTCCTTACCTTGAAGTGGGATCTGCTTCTGCCTGAGTGCCCATATGGCCGCCTTGAAACAGTTCACAGCGTTTAGCTACGCGTGTTGATTGGCTGTATCCCTTGTGCCGCTTCTGCCCGAGTGCCCGTACGGCCGCCTTGAAACAGTTCACAGTGTTTAGCTACACGTGTCGATTGGCTATATCTCTTGTGCCAAACAAATCAGATGTTGTGGTGGGCGGGACCGTGTCCTTGAACTCAGAGAGGCGAGTGCAGGAAAGGACATGCAGTGACAGTTGCGTTAGGAACGAAATGGCTGCAAAAAGGCATGTTATCAGCATATTGGTGGAAATTATGGCCGATACCGATAACCCTAAAAATGCAGAATATCGGCCCGATATATCGGCCACGCCGATTATCGGTCGACCCCTACTTGGTACAAGCATATTTCTCAGTAGAACTTAAATTTTACCACTTAAATTTGTAATTTAACTGCTTAAATAGAAGAAGTAGTACAACTTTATTCATCACATGTACACTTGTGAAATTCCTCTCTGCATTTAGCCCATCTGAAGCAGTGAACACACATGCACACACATGTGAGTAATGAGCACACACACATGCCCAGAGCAGTGGGAGCAGTTGGGGGTTAGGTGCCTCGCTCAAGGGCACCTCAGCCTAAGGCCACCCCACGTTAACCTATCTGCATGTCTTTGAACTGTGGGGGAAACCAGAGCACTCAGAGGAAACCCACGCAGACATGGGGAGAACATGCAAACTCCACACAGAAAGGCCCCTGTCGGCTGCTGGGCTCGAACCTAGAACCCCTTCTTGCTGTGAGACGATAGTGCTAAGCACTAGACTCTGGACTCTTAGAGTAATGCTTTTATGGCTGAGGACTACAGTTGACTTGCTAACTTTAGGACTGCAGTTGTCATGAACAGTTTTGCACTCAAGTTTCCATCAATGAAGAGTTACAACATCAACTAAACTGTCTTCATGTTAAAACTGTTAATGTTATAGTCATGCTGTCTGTTGTTGCCCAAATGAGGATGGGTTCCCTTTTGAGTCTGGTTCCTCTCGAGGTTTCTTCCTCATGTCGTCTGAGGGAGTTTTTCCTTGCCACCGTCGCTGCAGGCTTGCTCATTGGGGATAGATTAGGGATAAAATTAGCTCATGTTTTAAGTCGTTCAAATTCTGTAAAGCTGCTTTGCGACAATGTTTATTGTTAAAAGCGCTATACAAATTAACTTGACACTACACCACCATACCACCCATATATAAATACTATACAGTACAATCATTGCTATTATTTAGGCCATTTTTTGACTCAGATTCCAAATGCTATTACAGTTTTTGCATATTGCTTGAACACGTTTTACAAAACTTGGCTCATTGTGTCAAAACTCTACACACAAGCAAATAAGACACAACACTGGGAAATAAACCATTCACATCTATGTCAAATTGAGACTCTGCTATCAAAACCTAACAATCCTTTGTCAAAATGTCACTCTGATGACAAAATGATACCCACTTGTATCATATGAATACACTTTCAGATCAGCAGCAACACACTAGTCTACTTTATATAAAACACTGCAGTCTTTCGTTTTCACTGTTTTTATTCAGTTCCACAGAAGGCACATTTTCACAACAACCAAAAAATGAAATACTCAATACTGTACATTACAGTAGTGTACTTTACAGTACAGTAAATTCAGTTAAAGCAAAAATAAAATAAACAATACACTACTGTAAACACAGAAAAACTCAATTGTGCATAAGTGGGCTTATGGATCCTGCTGTCTGTTGGGGTCTGGCCACAGGATCTCATCAACATCACAAGCAATGTCTTCTCTCGCTAAGCATCGGGAAAAATATCTCCTTGTGTGCCTAATCCATCCTTGGATTGACCTTACCTCAATGTCCCCGCAGGCCTGTTCCATTGCCTGCAGAAGAGGCATGTGGGCATGTCATTGGCGGTCATATACGCACCATCTCCAAGCAGAAAAAAATTCTTCTATAGGGTTTAGAAATGGCAAGTAAGGGGGCAAGTACACAACTTCAAATTGATCATGGTTGGTGAGCCAGTTCTGGACCAGAGCAGCCTGATGGAAACTAACATTATAAACCTGGGCTGCTCTGGTCTGTCCTGAACAACTGCATCATGAAGTGCATCTAGAAATGTGATTATGTGTTGCACATTATAGGAACCCAGTTTGGCATGATGGTGCAGTAGCCCTCGAAGGCTTATGGCGGCACACAATGTGATATTTCCCCCGTGCTGCCCCGGGACATGCACATTTGCCCTTTGGCCAATTATATTACATCCCCGTCATCTATTTTTGCTAAGGTTGAATCCAGCCTCGTCAATGTAAATAAATTCATGAGGCTGTGCAGCTCCATCCATGTCCAAGATTCTCTGTAATAAAAAATACATATTGTGGATGGCATTACTCAAAGCACACAACTACAGTACTACACATACAGAACTGCCCCACCCCACCACACAGATACCTATGTGGTACTGATCCAATGGTACATATTCAGCTGTTACTGGACTGCACCCATTCTGTATTGTAAATGTAAAGAACTGTAACACTTACCTGTACATATTCATGTCGAAGTCCTTTGACCCTGACACTGTTCCTCTGAAATGGGACCCTGTACAATTGCTTCATGGTCATGTTGTGCTTTACCAAGATGCATCTGATAGTGGTAATGCTTACTCGATTTATGTTGTTGAATACTTGCCTACCTGCAAGTATTTGTTGCCGTAGCTGGTGGAGACGGATTGCGTTGTTTGCTCTGACTAGGTTCACAATGGCAAGTTCCTGCTGTTGGGTGAACAGGCATTGGCGTCCACCCCCAGTAGGTCTTCTAGCCATTCTATAGAAAAATGCAACTACAAATTATTGGTTTGCTTCTTTTTTACATTACTGTATATACTGTACTTTACTGTATATACCATACACAGTACTGAAACATCTCAACACGTTATCATGGTATGTTTCACAAAACTACCACTTTTGTTTGAAAAGGAGCATTAGCCACCCTGCAATACAGTACATGTGATATGGTAATGTGATATGGTACAGTACTGTAAATACTCTAGATACAGTCTGAGTAGAGTAGAGAGTTGAAGACATACCTGTTTTCCAGTTGGAATGTCCTTATTATGGATGAAACTGTGAAACGTCTTAGATTAGGGTGGACTCTCTGCCCAGCTTCCCTCACAGTCAGGCCATGGTTTATGACATGGTCCACCAAAGTTGCTCTTATGTCATCAGAAATAATGGTCCTTGCATGGCCTCTTTGACCACGTCGTCGTCCTCCTCCTCCCTCTCTCTCTCTGTGTGTCTTCCTCTTCCTCTACCTCTGCCTCTAGCTCTCCCTGCCTCCATGCTTGCAAAGTTCTCAAAATGGCTTCACTGAGGCCTTTTTGTACGTAGCTGGCTGATTGGTGTTCAGTTTTGTAAGTAAGTATTTTCAGGTGTGTGTCTAAGTATTTTCAATTACCCAGTGTGTTTTGTATTTTGAATAGATGTGTTTTCCCAATGGTACCCTGAGATTTCATTTTTGAACGAAGTGTCTTATGTATGAAATAGTGTGTAGTGTGCAGGAGCAAGTGTGTTGCAGAAAGAAGCAAGTGTGTTGCAGAATTGCAACTAAAGTGCAAAGCAGCACTTTTGTTTAAGGTATGGTTACACTTTGTTTAAGGTATAGTAACAACAACTTCAAGTTATGTTACTTTGGTTTAAGCATGTGTCTATAGTGTTCAAGCAATGGGTAAAAACTGTAAAATGTTTTAAATTTAGCTGGTAACAACTGCATTGTGGATTTATGTTCCACAATGCACTTGTCATTGCTAGCCCTTTTGTGTACAAGTTACCCAAATACTGCATCTGGTTTCTGGGCAAACAATACAATGGAACTAAGTAGGGACACATCAATATAGAAACTGATATTGCTATCAGTCCAGTACCATGCTCATTTACTCATACTTGTAAAAAAAAAAAATACTCAGAGACCAACATTCAATGTCATGTGATGCAAGTCTAGTGTATGCTGTGGTGCTAATTAATAAATGACACAAAAATAACTGCCATTTTGGACATATTACATGATGGCAATTTGTGCTTGGCAAAAATATCAAGAGCACCTTGCAACTACAGCACCTTGTTACAACACAAGTAACCTGATACAACATTTACCTGATAAAACAAGAAGCTTGCTACTGAGCAATTCCAGCGTTATGGACGTGACACTTGAACTCAAAATGGCAACAAATGACCCAGTGCATGTTTTATTGTCTCCCAGTATTTAAACAGGTGTTGCATATTTTAAGGCTGTACCATACTGGAGAAGTGATAGAACAAGAACAATTCCCATAGTACATCTAGGGCATACCAGAAAATGCCAATAAAAGATGCGTTATGGATGTGACAGAAAAAGTATCACTTTTCTTGGGTTACTGTACATTTTTATCAAACTCTGTGAAATTGTAAACCTAATGTCGAAATGGAGATATCCATTTGATAGAGGGGTCCAAGGTGAATATTAAAAAATCTTTGTTTAAAATATTTTGTATTTCATGCAGAGTTTCGGAAGGAAAAGTCAGCGTTATGGATGTGACGAAGTTCCTTTATGGATGTGACGCGTCTGAAATAGACATGGCATATGTTTAGAAAATCAGCAATTTAACCACCATAACCCTTTGAAAAACTCTCTAAATATCAGCTAAAACTATCAAAGTTCTTAAATAATATTTAGGATAGCTATTGTTTTGCTGTTTTGTGGATTTTAGCATACATTTCTGTGGCTTGTGGCAATAATATAGAATTGTACATGATCAAAGTTGATTTTAGCTTGGGTTTTACATTATAAGAAAGAAAGACTGACAGTGACATATTAGGTTGGTTACAAATTGGTTCAACTTATTCACATCTGTAAAATACAGGCCTAGGTGATATCTCTGGGAGTGGTTTTGATGTATTACATGTTGCTTTATTTTTGCATGGTGAGGTTGACATTTACATGGAATTGCCCTACTTCTTTTAAAATCAACAAGCTAAAGTTGTAATGAAAGAGTCAAGCAGCTCAAGTTCATGAACACACCTGCACTTTCATAGCCACTTTTTTAAACCAGACAAACATAAACAGCACTAAATAAATTGTTCTGTGACATCCCTGATTGATTGATTAATACTAGGTTACTCATTTTGTTATCATATCGGTATTGGTCTTGACAACCAAAGCACGTGTACTCATACATAGTCCCCCCGCCAAAAAAAAAAACCCTTGGATCAATACTATTGGATTTAAATTGGTATTGATTGTTATTCACGCTTAGAAAATAAAGTACATCATTGTACCTTTAGGGGTACAATGGCTTGTCACTGGAGCAGTACCCTCTCAGGGACTTATTTGTACCATTTATATACTGATTGGGAACATATATGTACCTTTTTGGCCCTATAAAGGTACACATAGTTACCTTGAAGTCCAATAATGAGCCCTAGAGGGTACATTAGTGTAGATTGTACCTTAGGGGACAGAAATGGACTCCTACTGTACCCCTATTTCTGACAGTGTTGTAATTGGTGTTACTTATAAAGCTAAGGTATTTGAAATCTGATTCATGCCCCTTGATGCTCACAGCAAATGTTTTACTCTTTTCATAGCAAAAAGCCTTTTTACATTTTTCATAATGTTTCACTTTTCAGATTTTTCAGTCTTTCACATCTCAACAGAACAGAATCTTTTGTTTTGTTTATATGGACTAGTAATAAGGTCTGCTGCATTCCAGCTGAACCTGTCAAACATGCTTCTGAGAAAAAAATAAAAGGGTCTAGGAGCTGGAACAGTTGAAACAATTCTTCCATAAAATACTGCACATCAGATATTTTTGCAAGTATGTTGATCTGTCTGTTTGTTGTTGGTGCTCTAGCATTCTCATTTCTTGACCAATCTTCACCAAAATGCACAGAACACCTCACTAGCATCATACAAAGACATCATTAGTTTTTGGTTGGTCAAGGTCAAAGGCCAAGGTCAAATCTTGTAAAAACACCTAATCGGCCATAACTTCCATTTCTTTGTGATTTTCGCAAGTATTGTGCTCTGCAAACCTTTTCATTAGTTTATTTCTCCATACATTTTGAAGGGGTCCCAGCAAGGGCAATCAAATATATGTACTTCTAATCTCACAAGATAACTCGTATGTCCTTTTGACTTGTCTGTTTGGCCATCTTGGCAAAAGTGGAATTTCTGGATCAACATACAAGTGCAATGAAATGAAATGAAAATATGGATATGTCCATAGAATGGTAGACTGTCAAAATCTATCACACCATTTTATTGGCTCTTGTTATGGTTCTAGCCAATCAGCAATGAGGTCACATACAGCAACAAATCATGCCAGTGTTTGTTCAAACAAACAAACACACACACACACACACACACACACACAGGTAATCATGAATAATGTATTCTCCAAAGAAAAAACAAAAGGTTTGCTATGACAAGTTCAAGGCGACTTGATCATCATCCATGCATCAAACCATCGAGGCAAGGTGAGAAGCATACATTTTATGAAACATGTCGGTCCAAGTTCTCCATCAATTTTCTTCAAATATGGCATTCATAATGCAGAAGAAGGCACTATTTTACACCCCCCCCCCCCCCCCCCCCCCAATGATTCTATCATAGGATTGAATATTAGGTCTAAAATCTTAGGCCTAATTTTCAATCCTAACATTCAAAATTAAATTTTAAGGAAATACAAGAATCATGAATTTTATGTTGTATCTGGTTGAGTCATCCTGGTTGAGTACATCACTGGTGATTATTGAGATTGTAGATTCATATTCTAAACCACCCTGTGTGCTGTCATTGCACATTTGCATATTGTGCCGCTCTCTAAGTTAGAATGAAATATTGAATACGACTACTTCATACTTTTGCTTAAGCTTTGTGCATAGAAAAGTGTTTTAATCAGAAGGATGCAGAAGAGCCTTATTCTGGTTTCTCATATTAGTATCTTCAGGCAGATGCTCACTGATGTGCCCTGATTATTGTGAATAGATCAAGGAGAGTTTGAATGACTTGCTTCATTTTTCAGCTACATTGTGCCATGGAGCAGGAAGCTTTCTTTCTGAAAGTTTTGCACAAGATTGCTAACCTTACTTGTATCATTCAAAAGCCAAGAACCCAGACACATATCTTCCCTCATATTTTTTGAATTTTTGACAGGTTCCCTCTTGGTTCAGGGGTGGGGGTGGGCACAATGCATGGTAGACAGGAATAGAACAAATATTTCTAGCACATTCTGTCTTGCAGTGAAAGGCAAAGAAAGACTATCGTTGACCACAAAGGATATAGGGTGTTTTTTTTTTTTTTTCCAAGCATGGTTCTTGTCATTGCTTTCAGTACTAATTTATATTCATATAGGAGGCATGTTAATCCAAAGTTACTTAACAAATCCTAAAACATGTGGCTGTCAAAAGAGTTAACATTTATTCAAGACTGTTTGACCCAAAAAATTACCCAAAAAAGTGCAAAAAAAGAGCGAGAGAGAGAGAAAGCCAGCTACTCATGATAGCTGGGACAAGTGTTAGTGAGTTTCTGTTCAAGTGCTACAGTCAGTCACACTATGAATGATGCCATCTTAAAAGTAAACGAAGATTAACTTGCAATTGTCTTCCAACTGCTATATAACTTCATACACCAATGATTCCACTAATTAACTTTTGACAAGGTAGATGTGTTACCTGAAAAGCATTCCAGGTGACTACTTCATAAAACTGGTTAAGATAATGCCAATAGTGTGCATACCTGCCAACCTCCAGAGAATGAAAAGTGTGTGTGTGTGTGTGTGTGTGTGTGTTTGTTTGTTTGTTTGTTTAAACAAACACTGGCATGATTTGTTGCTGTATGTGACCTCAGATTGGCTAGAACCATAACACGATCCAATAGAATGGTGTGATAGAGCGATAGAGTTTAGATTCAGCATCATCATGCCATTCCATTGGCTCTCAGCTTCACTTAATATGACTATTTGACACTATGTGTCCCCTGTGCCGAAAACAGCTGAAGCGAGGCCAGAAGAGTAACTCAAAGAGTGTTCACTGATTAGTTGTTAATGCGGTAGATTTTAGAACTAAAAGCAGTAGGCAGTATTCACTTGTCAAAAGTGGTAGACTACTGTGTGAATCAGTAGAGCTGGCAAGTATGAGTGTGTAAAACATCATCAAGGTAAACAGTGGCTACTTTGAGGAATCTAAAGTATGAAACGTATTTTGTTTTTTGTTTACCAGATAATTCCATATATGTTCCATATGTTATTTCATAGTTTTGATGTAGAAAATAGTTAAAATACAGAAAAACCTATGAATGCATCCAAACTTTTGACTGATACTGTCTTCTTCTTTCAGCTGCTCCTGTTAGGGTCACTACAGTGGATCATTATGACCCATTGATTTGGCAGAGTTTTTTTTTTTCTTTACACCAGATGCCCTTTGACACAACTTTCCCCAATCTATCCAGGCTTGGAACCAGCATTAAGTATGCACTGACTTGTGCAACCCCAGTGGCTGGGTATTTTTACCTAATTTGAATGTCTTTGAACTATGGGGGGGAAACCCATGCAGACACCATGCAAACCCCACACAGAAAGGCCCCCGTCAGCCATGAGGTTCGAACCTGGAACCTTCTTGCTGTGAGGCCATAGTGCTAACCACTACACGGCCCATTTCAACCGATACTGTATATATCAGAAATAACAAGCTACTATTTCTGCTGCTACTCCTGTATAATATTAATGTGTTTGCCCACTTGTTCCCAGACTGTGGCATTCTTGTATATTTTGGTCTACCAAAACATCATATACTCCTTTTCTTGATGGCAAGACGTTCATGGGATATGCACTGTTCCCACTGTATTGTCAAGTTTTGGACTAAGGGTGTATCCCTGTTCTATATCATGACACTGTTCTAAATATACTTTTCCATTACATTCTTATTTTCTGTTTTGCTGTTAAATGAAACATGAAAATTAAATTTTAATAAAATCCCCCATTTATGTTTGGTGGAGGATGTAAATATGATTTGTTTTATGATTAACAAAAAAAAGCAATCAGAATTCTACTAATGTAATTAAAGAACTATTCCACAATATTACAGAAATCTTTCCTCAGATTATTACTCAACCTTTCAACCTTGGGATATCAAAGCCACAGTTTAGGAAAACATAACTAAATTGATTACTTTTAGCACAGCTTCTTACAGATCAGGTGTCAGAAATTTACTCTCAATATTCTAAAGTTATCAGGATCAACAACTTCACTTTTAGCAGTTTAATAGATTCACAAATTATATTATAACATCTGAGACTCAGCAAGACCAGTGTTCCAGCTATTAAGAATTAATTTGCCATTTTGTAGAAGGAATGGCAAATTTCTCCAGGCCATTTTCACTTGTTATTTTGAGTTAATTGTGTTATTGATTGTGCATTTTTTTTTTAAAATCAATCCTACCATCTAAGATGATAGTGTGCATTTTGGGATTTATCCCTGTGTGTATGTGTTGACATGGGCCAATCACAGTGAGTTATTCAAATGTATCTGTTATAACAGTCACTTGGTGAAGATAGTTACTGATTTGAACTGTGTAAAAAAATAGGAACAGTGTCTTTGCTGAATGAAAGAAACTTTACTAGGTACAGACACATTTTCATATTTTATAGTTTTGCTGCCTGATTATCTTGGCTCAGGCCAAGGTTCTGCATTCTTCAATCTAGACACGCATTAAGCAGCATAGTCCACAACCCAGATTAATGTAGAAAGGTTTCAAGGTGCCTATAAAATGAAATACTTAATTGTTACAAAATTCTACTGACCTAAAACCTAATGACCTTGACCTTGAGAGAAGCAGCAGGTCATGACATTTTAATCATGATATAGCCTATAACTTAATCTGATGAACAAGGTAAAAATCATATTCAAATTTGATCAGACTCTCACTTACAGATATGACTTGAAAATCTCATCTCATTATCTCTAGCCGCTTTATCCTTCTACAGGGTCGCGGGCAAGCTGGAGCCTATCCCAGCTGACTATGGGCGAAAGGCAGGGTACACCCTGGACAAGTCGCCAGGTCATCGCAGGGCTGACACATAGACACACAACCATTCACACTCACATTCACACCTACGGTCAATTTAGAGTCACCAGTTAACCTAACCTGCATGTCTTTGGACTGTGGGGGAAACCGGAGCACCCGGAGGAAACCCACGTGGACACGGGGAGAACATGCAAACTCTGCACAGAAAGGCCATCGCCAGCCACGGGGCTCGAACCCGGACCTTCTTGCTGTGAGGCGACAGCGCTAACCACTACACCACCGTGCCGCCCCCTGACTTGAAAATACCAGGTGATAAAATCTTTTGTAGCATAATATACTGGGGGGAAAAAACCCTGATGAAACTGCTGTAAATGTGAGGCATTGCTTTTATATATTGTCTTCATTAGAAATGTTAAATGGCTGCACTTTAACTCAACACCATTCATTGCAATGACCTGGAAATTTTTCAATCATTACTCATGAACTTGGAGGTTCTGTTCACATGCATCTGTTCAAAGAACTTGGTACACTTTGTAATTGATGGTGATGATAAAAATTCAGGAAAATGAAAAGCAAAACTTTTAGAATACTGTCTGTTAAATTTGATTAAGCACTATTTGTAGATGTATTTAGATACATTCACAGTGATTCCCATTATGCTGAAGATTATGGGTTCAGTAATAATTAGCCTTCAAAACTGTCTGTATACCTTCTGAAGTTAATTGACACTTTCAAAATACATTGTCAAGTTTCAGTAATAATCTGAACCCATAATTAGAAACTGTTAATGACCTTGTTATAGATATAATTTATGTATTCATTAACACACATGTTTACCTGTTACAGTATTTAAATTACTAGTGTTCAGCTTCACATCGTGCAAACATGCAGTCCATCTTATTTTGTAGAGTGTAAGTATTCGGTGCACTGGCAAATAAGTAGATACTCCGTTACCATTCCAATAGCACATTCCTCAACTGTGAAAACGCTCAATCACTGCTTAACACTTAAAATTATAAGTATTACTAAACATGTCTGTAATGCAGGTAAAGCTGGTAAACAATTATGATATGACAAGTTAGAAGTTTTTGCTTCTTTACAGGTTTAAAGAATTGGCTTAATAGCAGAGCTCCATACTTAAGAAAATATGGTAACCCATCGAGTTGCTTTTTCATGGACACACAGGGATCCCAGCCGTGTATGTCCGTCCGTCCGTCCGTGCCCCTCGTGATTCTGATTGGCTGTGTGATTTTGGCGGGAACTAGAAGCACGAGCATGCCTATATAACTTATTTTTGTCTGCAGATAATTTTATATTTATCAGGTTTTTCCACCAAGAACAACTCAAACAGCGCAACAAAATAATCATTTTTACAAACTTTAATACAAACTTTAAAAAGATGTCAGAACAAGTTAACCAGTGAGAGAAAGATGAAGTCAAAACCGGGAAGAGAAAGAGAGTTTTGACAGAGGAAGAAAAGGAAAGAAGACGTGAAAGAGCTAGAGAAAGGCAAAGAAATCTTTCACAAGAAAAGCGACAAGCTGAAAGAGAAAGAAAAAGTGTAAAAATGAATTAATAGAAATGATGAATCGTGTATCTGTTTTCAAAACATTTTGCTATAAATTCCTAAAGCACACTGTACTTTATAGTAATAAAAATAATAATATACATGTGAGTTTGGAGAAATTTGTCTTCTCATGATAAAATTGGAATTGAAACACATCAAAGTACATCATCTGTTGCATGTTTGTTTTCATTTGAATGGAAGCTCCGCTATTAGGTAGTACCTAATTTTATATTATTATTTTATTATATAATCAAATTTAGGGACGGCACGGTGGTGTAGTGGTTAGCGCTGTCGCCTCACAGCAAGAAGGTTCTGGGTTTGAGCCCAGTGGCCGACGGGGGCCTTTCTGTGTGGAGTTTGCATGTTCTCCCTGTGTCTGTGTGGGTTTTCCTTCGGGTGCTCCAGTTTTCCCCACAGTTCAAAGACATGCAGGTTAGGTTAATTGATGGCTCTAAATTGACCATAGGTGTGAATGGTTGTTTGTTTCTATGTGTCAGCCCTGTGATGACCTGGTGACTTGTCCAGGGTGTACCCCGCCTCTCGCCCATAGTCAGCTGGGATAGGCTCCAGCTTGCCCGCGACCCTGCACAGGATAAGCGGTTACAGATAATGGATGGATGAATGGATAATCAAATTTACAGAGTGCATAGTTTGTCATTTAAGGTCAATTTAGAATAGAATTTGCACTTACTGGCCACTTTATTAGGAAAACCCATACACCTGCTTTTTTATGCAGTTCTCTAATCAGCCAATCCCTTGACAGCAGCACAATGCATAAAACCATGCAGATACAAATCAAGAGCTTCAGTTAATGTTCACTTCAAACATCAGAATGGGGAAAAAATTGTGATCTCTGTGACCTTCACTGTGGCATGGGTGTTGGTGCCAGATGGACTGGCTTGAGTATTTCAGAAAATGTTGATCCCCTGGGGTTTTCACACACAACAGTCTCTAGAGTTTACACAGAATGGTGTGAAAAACAAAAGACATAAAGTGAATGAGAGTTCTGTGGGTGGAAATGCCTTGTTGATAAGAGAGGTCAGAGGAAAATGGCCAGATACAGTTAGGTCCATAAATATTTGGACAGAGACAACATTTTTCTAATTTTGGTTCTGTACATTACCACAATGAATTTTGAACAAAACAATTCAGATGCAGTTGAAGTTCAGACTTTCAGCTTTTATTCAGTGGGTTGAACAAAATGATTGCATAAAAATGTGTGGAACTAAAGCATTTTTTAAAACACAATCCCTTCATTTCAGGGGCTCAAAAGTAATTGGACAAATTAAATAATTGGAAATAAAATGTTCATTTCTAATACTTGGTTGAAAACCCTTTGTTGGCAATGACTGCCTGAAGTCTTGAACTCATGGACATCACCACACGCTGTGTTTCCTCCTTTTTAATGCTCTGCCAGGCCTTTACTGCAGCGGTTTTCAATTGCTGTTTGTTTGTGGGCCTTTCTGTCTGAAGTTTAGTCTTTAACAAGTGAAATGCATGCTCAATTGGGTTGAGATCAGGTGACTGACTTGGCCATTCAAGAATATTCCACTTCTTTGCTTTAATAAACTCCTGGGTTGCTTTGGCTTTATGTTTTGGGTCATTGTCCATCTGTATTATGAAACGCTGACCAATCAGTTGGGCTGGATTTGAGCACACAGTATGTCTCTGAATACCTCAGAATTCATCCGGCTGCTTCTGTCCTGTGTCACATCATCAATAAACACTAGTGACCCAGTGCCACTGGCAGCCATGCATGCCCAAGCCATCACACTGCCTCCACCGTATTTTACAGATGATGTGGTATGCTTTGGATCATGAGCTGTACCACGCCTTTGCCATACTTTTTTCTTTCCATCATTCTGGTAGAGGTTGATCTTGGTTTCATCTGCCCAAAGAATGTTCTTGCAGAACTGTGCTGGCTTTTTTAGATGTTTTTTAGCAAAGTCCAATCTAGCCTTTTTATTCTTGAGGCTTATGAGTGGCTTGCACCGTGCAGTGAACCCTCTGTATTTACTTTCATGCAGTCTTCTCTTTATGGTAGAGTTGGATATTGATACGCCTACTTCCTGGAGAGTGTTGTTCACTTGGTTGGCTGTTGTGAAGGGGTTTCTCTTCACCATGGAAATTATTCTGCGATCATCCACCACTGTTGTCTTCTGTGGGCATCCAGGTCTTTTTGCATTGATGAGTTCACCAGTGCTTTCTTTCTTTCTCAGGATGTACCAAACTGTAGATTTTGCCACTCCTAATATTGTAGCAATTTCTCGGATGGCTTTTTTCTGTTTTCGCAGCTTAAGGATGGCTTGTTTCACCTGCATGGAGAGCTCCTTTGACCACATGTTTTCTTCAAAGCAAAATCTTCCAAATGCAAGCACCATACCTCAAATCAACTCCAGGCCTTTTATCTGCTTAATTGAGAATGACATAACGAAGGAATTTCCCACACCTGCCCATGAAATAGCCTTTGAGTCAATTGTCCAATTACTTTTGGTCCCTTTAAAAACAGGGTGGCACATGTTAAGGAGCTGAAACTCCTAAACCCTTCATCCAATTTTAATGTGGATACCCTCAAATGAAAGCTGAAAGTCTGGACTTTATGTCCATGTCCATTATATAACTATAACTTGAATATGTTTCAGTAAACAGGTAAAAAAAAAATTGTGTCAGTGTCCAAATATATATGTACCTAACTGTATGTTTGAGCTGCCTGGAAGTAACTTGTATAACTACTCTTTACAACTGTGGTGAACAGAAAAGCATCTCAGCATGCAACAGGAGAAGACCACACTGGGTTCCACTCCTGCCAGCCAAGAACAGGAATCTTAGACTCAAGAACAAGTTCCTATTAAAGTGGCCGGTGAATGTATTGTATAATCAAGTTTACATTTAGTTTGTGATAGACTGGTGGCCTGTCCGGGGTGTACCCTGCCTCTCATCCAGTGTCAGCTGAGATTGGCTCCAGCCCATCCATGATCCACAATGGATAAACAGTATAGAAAATGAATAAAATTCACATTTGTATATCAAACTTGATATGCTAAACAGTTGTCTGGTTATATCTTTCAGGTGTTGGAGCTCAGAGCATGCAGCTGCAGATTGCAAAGCACATGCATGCCATTAGCACTAATTAGAATGCACTTGTTCCTAATTAGTGTTCAATCACAGTACATACATATAAGGATTCTCACTAACACACAGACTTTGAGAAAGCCTTGTATTTTGTATTACTTTTCTGGCTTTGACCCTGTTTGTGTTTTTGGACTGTGAGTATTTGGACTGTGAGTATTTGGACTGGTGACTTGTCCAGGGTGTACCCCACCATTATTACCTCTGATATCCTGTCTGTGCCTCACTTGACCACTGCCTGTTTTTCAACTCTGCCTTTGTCTACATTTTGGATCTGTTTGCAAGCATGCTTTCAATAAAACTCTTCCTGCACTTACATCCGTCTACTGCTCTTTTTATATGAAACTGTCATGAATGTTTTCTATAAAATGTGTTCATAAATAATCCCATGTTATTTTTGAAAAACCCATCAATCTTATGTAAATAAAGATACAAATTTCATTGTCTGGTGGTCAAGTGTTTATGAGATACATTGCCTTGCACTTACGATTGGGTTCCCTGTGGTGGTACACATTTGTCATATGTATGGACGTACATACATTGTATGGTCAAGCTATCAAAAGTCAGGTCAATGCATTTCTATAAGTATGGGCCTCCGCTCTGCATGCTTTGTGCACAGGGAGCTCTGTTAATAATTACTTTTTTTGCAGCCAACATATAAGCATTTTGGTTGTCCTAAACTCTTCTCCAGTACAATTTTACAGTCATAGGAAAATCAGAAAAGTTGGCAAAATAAAGCTGGGGAAAAAAAAAAAACTATTTTTAGCTTTTCTGTACTTGTAGAATGAGGTCTCTTATTTTGGGTTAATGGATTTTTGCCTGATTTGAAGTGCTCCAGGCACACTTGAATAAGCTCCAGAAATATTCACTCTCCCACTGCACCAACGATTTGCATCACAATCATATTTAGCCTGACCTCTATGGATTAAGCTCCTGCTATTTTCTCTCTGCAAATCACATGTAACTGTAACACTCCTCCATGTGCAAGCGGATTTAAAAGCCTTTAACACTCAATTGATTCATGCTCCAGAACTGACTTTAAAAACAGATTTTTATCTAAATTGTTTATTTGTTTTGAAATAACTATCGGATGTACATATATAGGCCTATGTTGTATAATGGCATGACAAATAATTAGGTAGTAGTCCACTATGAGGCCACGGACTGTTGCCTCTGTACTTCGCTCTCTCATACTTTCTATGTTTTTGTGTATTTGTTGTGTTTTTTGTGCTTCTTCTCTGGTCACATACTCCTGAGAAGAACTCATAAACATTGGAATAACCACCAGTAAAGTTTTTTCATCGGTTTTCATTGATCCGGAAAGTTTTCCAGAGCTACTTGTTGGAGGAGCAGCAGCTCTCTATGGTCTCCGCCGAGGACGCCAGAGACACCGGGGGAAGCAAGCCGGCGTGCTCGTCAGGCTGAGGCAGCGGGGGTTTCGCACTGCGCTCTCGTCTATTCACCTGGCTAATGTCTGCTCTCTGGCCAACAAGATGGACGGACTGCTGCTCCTCAACACAATCAACACGGATTTTAACAGATCTGCTGCCTTGTGCTTCACTGAAACCTGGCTCGGTGAGCACATCCCAGACACTTCTCTCCACCTGCCTGGATTTCACCTGCACCGAGCGGACCGCGAAACGGAGCTCACAGGGAAAACGAGGGGAGGCTTTTACATTAACGAAGGTTGGTGTACTGATGTCACGGTTCTAAACAAATCATGCAGTCCACATCTAGAGACATTATTCATAAACTCCAAACTGTTTTATGCTCCACGAGAGGTTTTTTTTCGTTTATTCTGGTTGGAGTCTACATCCCTCCTCAGGCTTGTGTTACTGAGGTGTTACAACACCTGGCTGACCAGATAAACAACGTGGAGAAAAAAACACCTGGACTCTTTACTCATTGTTTTGGGGGAATTTAACAGAGCAAACCTCAGCCACGAACTGCCAAAATATAAACAGCACATTAAGTGTCTCACCAGGGACACTAACACTCTGGACCATTGTTACACTGTTTTTAAAGGACTCATACCACTCTGTCCCCCATGCAGCCTTGGGACTATCTGATCACTGCATTGTTCATCTTATCCTGACCTACAGGCAGAAGCTGAAATCTGCTAAGCCTGTGGTAAAGACGGTGAGGAGATGGTCCGATGAGGCCAAAGTGGAACTACAAGCCTGCTTTGACTGCACTGATTGGAGTGTTTTTGAGGCTGCAGCTTCAGACTTGCATGAACTGACTGATACCGTGACATCTTACATCAGTTTTTGTGAGGATGTGTGTGTGCCCACCAAGACCTTCCGCACATACAACAACAAAAAACCCTGGTTCATTGCAAAACTCAGGCAGCTTTGCCAGGCCAAGGAGGAGGCCTACAGAAGTGGGGACAGAGTCCTGTACAAACAAACCAGAAACACACTGATGAAAGAGGTGAAAGCAGAAAAGAGGAGCTACGCTGAAAGGATCAAAAACAGCCTTTCAGACAATGATCCGGCGTCAGTGTGGAGAGGCCTGAAGAACATCACCAACTACAGGAGACCATCCCCCAACACCGCAATGAACCATCAACTGGCTGACGAGTTGAATGTGTTTTACTGCAGATTTGACACATTCACACCTCTCCACCCCTCAGACATTAAAGACCCATTTACACCCCCTGCTATTCTGCCTCCTCTCGCCTCTGACCCCACACCAGCACTCAAGATCTGTGAAGAGGATGTTTGTCAGCTTTTTCACAGACAAAAGATCAGGAAGGCACCCGGCCCAGATGGTGTGTCACCCTCCTGTCTGTAGGTCTGTGCTGATCAGCTGGCCCCCATCTTCACCCAGATCTTCAATAGATCCCTGGAGCTGTGTGAAGTCCCCTCATGCTTCAAATGCTCCACAATAATCCCGGTTCCCAAGAAAACCACCATCACAGGACTGATGGCCTGTAGTCCTCACATCTGTAGTCATGAAGTCCTTTGAGAGACTGGTGTTGTCACATCTGAAGGACGTCACAGAGCCCCTGCTGGATCCCTGCAGTTTGCCTACCGGGCAAACAGGTCAGCAGATGATGCAATCAGTATGGGACTGCACTACATCCTGCAACACCTTGACTCTGCAGGGACATACGCCAGGATCCTGTTCGTGGACTTCAGTTCGGCGTTCAACACCATCGTTCCAGATATCCTTCACACCAAGCTCACCCAGCTCACTGTGCCCTCCTCCACCTGTCAGTGGATTATAAACTTCCTGACTGACAGGAAGCAGCAGGTGAGGCTGGGGAGCATCACATCCAGCACCCGGACTATCAGCACTGGCGCCCCCCAGGGGTATGTGCTCTCCCCACTGGTCTTCTCCCTTTACACCAACAACTGCACCTCAAGAGACTCGTCTGTTAAACTCCTGAAATTTGCAGATGACAAACGCTCCACAATAATCCTGGTTCCCAAGAAAACCACCATCACAAGACTGATGGCCTGTAGTCCTCACATCTGTAGTCATGAAGTCCTTTGAGAGACTGGTGTTGTCACATCTGAAGGACATCACAGAGCCCCTGCTGGACCCCCTGCAGTTTGCCTACCGGGCAAACAGGTCAGCGGATGATGCAATCAGTATGGGACTGCACTACATCCTGCAACACCTTGACTCTGCAGGGACATACGCCAGGATCCTGTTCGTGGACTTCAGTTCGGCGTTCAACACCATTGTTCCAGATATCCTTCACACCAAGCTCACCCAGCTCACTGTGCCCTCCTCCACCTGTCAGTGGATTATAAACTTCCTGACTGACAGGAAGCAGCAGGTGAGGCTGGGGAGCATCACATCCAGCACCCGGACTATCAGCACTGGCGCCCCCCAGGGGTATGTGCTCTCCCCACTGGTCTTCTCCCTTTACACCAACAACTGCACCTCAAGAGACTCGTCTGTTAAACTCCTGAAATTTGCAGATGACAAACGCTCCACAATAATCCCGGTTCCCAAGAAAACCACCATCACAGGACTGATGGCCTGTAGTCCTCACATCTGTAGTCATGAAGTCCTTTGAGAGACTGGTGTTGTCACATCTGAAGGACATCACAGAGCCCCTGCTGGACCCCCTGCAGTTTGCCTACCGGGCAAACAGGTCAGCGGATGATGCAATCAGTATGGGACTGCACTACATCCTGCAACACCTTGACTCTGCAGGGACATATGCCAGGATCCTGTTCGTGGACTTCAGTTCGGTGTTCAACACCATCGTTCCAGATATCCTTCACACCAAGCTCACCCAGCTCACTGTGCCCTCCTCATCGGCCTCATCTGAGATGGTGATGAGTCTGCATACAGATGGGAGGTTGAACGCCTGGTCTGTTGGTGCGATCAGAACAATCTGGAGCTGAACATGCTCAAAACTGTGGAGATGACAGTGGACTTTAGGAGGAACCCCCCACACCCCAACCCTGCCTCCCATCACCAACAACATTGTGACTGCTGTTGAAACCTTCAGGTTTCTGGGTTCCACAATCTCCCGGGACCTGAAGTGGGAGACCAACACAGTCACCATCATCAAAAACGCCCAGCAGAGGTTGTACCTTCTGCGCTAGCTCAGGAAGCTCAACCTGTCTAAGGAGCTGCTGACACAATTCTACTCTGCCATCATTCAGTCTGTTCTCTGCTCTTCCATCACTGTTTGGTTTGGTCACCAAACAGGACAAGAACAGACTGCAACGGACAATAAGGTCTGCAGAGAAAATTATTGGTGTCAGCCTGCCCTCCATCCAAGACCTGTACCTGTCCAGAGTCAGGAAACGGGCAGGTAACATCTCTGCAGACCCAGATAGCAAAAGGGCGTTGATTCGACGGGGAATCATCGGCATGTTCTTCGACCATACGCCGTCGAATCATCGTGGATCACCGGCGTTGATTCAACACCGCTTTGCTCATAGGAGTTTGCGTTGAAACGACGTTGAAAAGTGGATGGTGGCCGACAGAGAATAGACCCCCTTTCACCCTTTATTCAACTATGGATTTCGGTCGATTTATAGTTTAATTTTCGGCGATGATTCATCCAACTTTACTTCCTGTTTTATGTACAACAGGAAGGCTACAAATTAAGCAAAACAGGCTAAATTAAACTAGCTAACAATAAAGCATCGGGGCTCTTGCCTAGGATGAACACACACATGCATACTTCAACCATGAAAGTGAAACTTAATTTATATCAATGTGCGTAGGCTACGTCCTGTTTAATGTACAACAGGATATAAAAATGCATGCAACAATGCACCTCTCCTAATGTTTGTCAAGCTATCTAATGAGGCATAACTTTTAACATTTATAAGGAACAGAACACACTTGAACAAGTTCTTAGAAACATTTTATGATTTATTTATAATTTATAATTGTGGCCTATTCCTCCTGCGGCGCAGACACCTGTACATGGAAACAGAAAAACATAACCAAAATTAATTTGATGCAGCATTGATAAAGAAAGTCAACAGTAGGCTATGGGTTTCTAAATGCCACCCTACCTCATTATTTGGACATGGGGAAAAACTATATTTAAAATCCAAAGAGGGATGGAGGGAGGAAAATTAAAACAAAAGAAAGAAATGAAATATAGAGTAGAGAATATTTGACAAAATTAAGGATGTTTTTATTCAGTAAACATTTAAAAAAATGTTCTACAACACTCTAGCCTAGTGACTTACCAGTAACAAAATAGACTTGAAGTATTCAGATCCGCTCTGCATAAAGCAGCTAAATCCTTTCTCTGTCTCCTGGCAGAAAGCTCCTTGGTTTGCTCCCCTTGTGTCTCAATCACAGCTGGTATTCTGTAGAAAGACTTCTTTTCCCCTTTCCCATCAGCTTTGTTAGAACCCTAACACAGCACAAAAGTTTACCATTGTAGGTTTTTGATGAACCGAGTGCCTCGTGGGTTCACATACCGCGCGCTGCCGTTATTTCCCCCTAATCACGAGTTTGTTGGTCTTCCAATGTGGCGCAGGGTTTGTTTACTTCCGGTTTTGGGTGACGTCAGTGAAAGGGGTCTAATGGGGGCATTACCGCCACCCACTGGATTGGGGTGTAAAGCAGTCTGAACAAAACGTGTAAACATAAACATAGGAGAAATGAACCCGTTTTTCTAACTCATCCTCACTTAGTCTACTTTTCTTTTTTGATTAGTCTGGATTTGATATTGTAAATTTAAATGTGAATCAATGTATATTCATCGGATATGAACAAATGAATAAATCTTGAGTAATCTTGAGGGGCGTGTGTGTCCGGGGCGCGGTGTCGCGGGGGGGGATCGAACGAACCCTCCGATCCCCCCTGGCTACGGGCCAGAATTAGTTGCTCATCCTACCAATGTTGAAAACTGGCCGGCAAAAGTGACGATGGTTCAACATCGTATATTCGACCTTCTCTGACGGTCGACAGATCAACCTTTACCCACGGTGATTCAACAGTGATAAATCGACCTTCTCCGACGGCGGAGAAATCGACGTTTCACGGCGCCGTTTCAGCGTTGATTTTCTGACTTACGACGGAAACCGACCATTCTGACCAAGAATCGGCGCCGTTTCAACGTCCCTCTGCTATCTGGGGACCCATCACACCCTGGTCACAAATTGTTTAAACTTCTCCCCTCTGGGAGATGCTACAGAACACTGTACGCAAAAACAACCAGACACAAGAACATTTTTTTCCCCTCACGCTGTCTCTGTGATGAACAGCTAACCAGATTCAAATATCAATAACATCAACTGTGAAATATCTGCACACTCATACCGTCATTCTGTGCACACTGTATATTTATATTTACTAATTCATCCTTGCACTATGCTGTCTATACATACTGTATATTTACCCTTCTACATGTACATAGCTTTTTTGGTTTTGTCTATGCTTTTTATCTGTTTGTACTAAGAGAGCGAAGTGAAACTGGAGTCGAATTCCTCATGTGTGTTCACTTACCTGGCAAATAAAGTTTTTATTATTATTATTATTATTACCTGTAAGCATTTATTACTCATTGTCTCATGCTTCTTATATTGCAGTCATCCTTTTGCTAAGTGTGTTGTTTGTGCCATATACTGTACCGGTACATCCATGACAAATTTCACTTAGGACAATATACACTCACTGGCCACTTTAATAGGAACACCTATACAACTGCACATTCATGCAATGTACAAAATCATGCAAATTCAGGTTAATTTTCAGCTCCAGTTAATTTTTTACAGCAAACATAAGAGGGGGAAAATATGACTATTTTAAGTTCAAAGTGTTTACTGTCATATGCACAGTAAGGACATGTCCTCTTGCATAATGAAATTCTTAGTTTGTTGTCCACCATGAACGCCAATTACAAATACAAATAAATAAATGGGCAGAAGAAATAATACAAAGTAAAGACAATGTAGTGCAAAATAAAAGCCAAAAAAACAGTATAGTACAAAATAAAAGGTAAATGTAGTACAAAATAGGCAGTATAATACAAAAATAAGGCAATGATCACACGTAGCAGCAAAAAAGGGCAGTAATGTGCAAATATGTGCAAACAAATGTAAACAGTCAAGGACAGTTTACAGGGAGGTAGTCCGTGGTTATAGACTCCTGTCAGCTGTTAAGGAGTCTGCTGGCAGTGGGAAATAAAGAGTTCTTCAGTCTGACAGTCTTACATTTCAGCGCCTCCGGCCTGAGGGTAGAAGTGTGAACAGTCCATGCTGGGGCTGGGTGGGGTCTTTGAGGATGGAGGCAGCTCTCCTGTGGACTCTGCGGTGGTAGATGCCCTCCAGAGAGGGCAGTGGAGTTTTGGTGAGCCTCTCAGCAGTCTTCACCACCCTCTGCAAGCATTTGCGGTCCATAACTGTAGTGCTGCCATACCACACAGTGATGCAGTTGGTCAGGATGCTCTCAATCATGCAGCTGTAGAAGTTGCTGAGGATCTTGGGCAACATACCAAACTTCCTCAGCCTCCTCAGAAAGTACAGTCGCTGTTGAACCTTCCTAACCAGCTGTGTGGTGTTAGGTGTCCATGTGAAGTCCTCACTGATGTGAACACCCAGGTATTTGAAGCTGCTCACCCTCTCCACCTCAAGCTCCTGGATGAACAGTGGCCGATGAGGTCTCCTCTCCTTCCTCATGTCCACTATCATCTCCTTCGTCTTGTCCGTGTTGAGGATGAGGCTATTGTTCTCACACCATGACACCAGACTGGCCACCTCCCTCCTGTAGGCCATTTCGTCTCCGCCAGTGATGCGTCCTATCACTGCGGTGTTGTCCGCGAACTTCAGGATGTTTTAGTAATTTTTACCATAGCATGTTTGTTTATACCAGACTGGCTGGGTTGAGTATTTTAGAAATTGGATGTGATTTATGTCAACATGCCTTTTGAGAATTACTATTATGTACTGTTTTTTCCAATTTATGTTTATGATATGTATACAGTATTTAATGAATATAAAGTTAAGAAAGGGATTTGTTTGTAAGCTTGAAAAATACAGTATGTTGTTAGTCTTGACTTAAACTGCACTATTACAAGTCTGCCTTGACTTGATGTCACCTCTAATGGTTTTGCATTCAGCACTGTTTATAACTGATGTTTATTTATTATGTTTTTATTTTTGTAGGCATATACCATGACACAATAGTTTTTCTTGTGTGTGTGTGTGCGCGTGCCTGAACAATGCAATGAAAACATTTATCACAAACAAATGCATCATTTTAGTATTGCAAAATAGCATGGGCTTTCTTCTAATTGCTGTGTGAGAGACACTATTCAGATTAACATTGCCTTTCAATAACCCTACAGAAGCTTCTGCATCCTCTTCTGTCAGACTCTCAATGGAATTATCAATCAGCAATGTTGCTAAAATATTTACTTCTTTGTTAAGATGCAGTTTTTCCTCACTAGCCTACATTGCCCTCCATGATTATTGGCACTACTTGTAAAAATTAGTGAAAAAGGTTAGGAAAAAATCCACCTTTTTGTGAAGTTGCTTCATCTCATACTGAAAAAAATGAGAAAAATCCAACCTTTCGACTCTGGAAAAACAAAGGTGGATTTTTTTTTTCTAATCCTTTTACTAATCTTGACAAGGGGTGCCAATAATCGTGGAGAGCACTATATCTGCAAAGCACCATATAAATAAGACCCCGTCCACACGTAGCCGGGTATCTGCTAAATCGAAGATATTTTTCTACGTTTTGGCCTGTCATCCACATGAAAACACATCAAAAACGAATATTCAAAAAAACTCCGGGCAAAGTGAAGATTTTTGAAAACTCCGTGTATGCCTTTTCGTGTAGACAGAGATAACCGGAGTTTTGCGTTTTAGAATGTCGCAATCTGCGCCAAGAAAATGACAACAAATCTGCTCTGACGTCAAACGTGCAACCTTTGTTTACTGCAGAAGCCAGATTAAGCATGGACTTAAGCTAGCCGCACACTACGGCGATCCACGCGGTACCAAACCGACCCATTTCAGAGCCGACTCCCGACAGGGCACGCACATATCCCCCGACTGTTGACGAGTGCAGTCGCGATTGAAGCGACACGTGACAACTTAATAGCTTTGTGATTGGCTATTGGATATAGTTACTGTTAAATCCAACACTTGAAGATGCTACAGGCTGAATTACAAATGACACAACATGGAATATGTAGCGCACTATCTAGGCTGCATGAGCTATTATTTCCAACCTTAAATAGTGCACTTATATAGGGGAGTTAAAGCGATTTGGAATTCAGCCACACAACTTGAGCAGAGTGGCTTTCCAGCCCACTGTGTCTATGGATAAAGCTTCAGTCTATGGAATTACAGTATATACCTGCATTAGGTGCTACCAACACGTATTTCTCGCGCTAGAAATTGTGTTTAATGATGTCACGTGTTATATGCGAAAGATACTACGATTGGCTATTGCTAGCGACTCTCGCCGATCAGTCTGGCTCCCGATTAGTTTTTCGAATCGGCTGTGAGATGAGTCGGTACCATCGAAAACTAGTCTTTACGCCTGACTCGCGACTTCAGTTGGCTCGGTACGCTGAAAATCGGCGTAGTGTGCGGCTAGCTAAAGAGTAATGGATCGGAGTAGTGCCTTGAAAGCGTTAATTATTGTGCAGGTGCTATTTACATGTTTAATTTTATAAGCCCAACTACTGCTCCAAGAGCACAGGCGATGTGATTAGGGGATAGGATTTGGGGAAATAACCATCTACAGGTTTGGAATGCTTATGAATGTGATTGAAAACGCAGATGTTCGGTTATGTGTGGAAGGGATTTTTTTCGAAGACAAGGTGGTGTGGATAAAACATTTTTATAAACGGAGGGGGGGAATGTTCGGTTTTAAAAATACCCGGCTACGTGTGTACATGACATAAGAGGTGGGGTGAAGGAAACAGCAAATATACAAAATAACTTCAAATATTGTTGTTGGTATTAAAGGACAAAATCCACTTTATCTAACAGGCTGGCAAGAAAGCTGATTCTGCTGGCTGTTTTTGGCTGTTAATTTGCTATCAGTAGCAGGGTGAGAGCAAACAGACCATTTGAAAAAGCCATTTTTAGGGGAAGGAATGGGATGTTACCTCTGAGGAGTTTCTCTTTGTAGTATTGTAGATCTGTAAACACTGCATGAGTGGAGGCATGAGACCTGGTTAATTATGCAGATGTGGCTTTTTTTTAACATATTGATGGTTCTGTGACGTAGGTGGTCCTTCAGAAGAATGACAAATAATTTCTAGTTCAAAGACAACCTATTGAGGCCTCAGTTCTGAAAGCTGTGCTGATATCATAGCTGTAGCTTTTACTTTAGTCAGATGTTTCCTGGCTATGTTAGAGAAAGTTACAAGAAAACAAGAGCATATTTCACTCATTGAAGTCCTACTTGAAAACCATTAGAGTCAATAGAAAAGTTATGTTCAAGATATCTGCATAATTATGATCTCTTTTATTGCTGTAGTTACCCAGAAATCATGGACGTCATTAGGTCCATTTTAGGGGGGCTTACCGGTAAGCCCCCCTAAAATGTTCCCAAGCCCCCCTATAATTTTCAGTGTTTTTATATATATATATATATGTGTGTGTGTGTGTGTGTGTATATATATATATATATATATATATATATATATATATATATATATATGTATATAGGGATGGCACACACATATATATGTATATATATATATATATATATATATATATACACACACACACATACATACACGCGCACACACACACACATATATATCAAATCAAGTTTATTTGTACAGCGCTTTTAACAATAAACATTGTCGCAAAGCAGCTTTACAGAATTTGAACGACTTAAAACATGAGCTAATTTTATCCCTAATCTATCCCCAATGAGCAAGCCTGTGGCGACGGTGGCAAGGAAAAACTCCCTCAGACGACATGAGGAAGAAACCTCGAGAGGAACCAGACTCAAAAGGGAACCCATCCTCATTTGGGCAACAACAAACAGCCTGACTATAATATTAACAGTTTTAACAGGTATAACCCTCAACTGTCCTCATGGGGCCGTCCTTCACAGGAGTGGGGTGATAAAACTCCGACCAGACACAGGGCACCAGGATGGATCAAGCAGGTCCGAGGGGCAGAAGAGGCCAGCATCTCAATCCCAGGATCAACATGTAACTCAGAGGGACAGATTGGGGGGGGGAGAGAGAGAAAGAAAACACGTTGTTAGGTATGCCCTAAAAATGACAAGTATTAAATCTGTGTGGTAGGCTCGCAGAGACGAGAGTCTTTACATCAGGCATAACACACAATGGCATGTTAATATGGTAAAAAATATATCATGACCTGCTCTGGCTGGATGCTTGATTGGGTGATGGGAGCACACTCCTCAGCAATGATGAGATGCAGATGGGACCCTTAGGCCTGGCCAAGGGTATGTGTGTGTGTGTGTATATATATATATACACACACACACACACACATATATATATATATATATATATATATATATATATATTAGAGCTGGGAATCGATTCAAATTTCAAGAATCGATCCGATTCCGAAGATTAAGAATCGATTCTTTTCGATTTTTTTTGGATTAAGAATCGATTCTTTTCGATTCTTTAAAATTCTATCCGATCCGATCCGATTCAGGTTAGTGTTCTTTAAAAAAAAAAAATCTTTAATTTCATGACTATGTCGCAGTGGCGTGCAGCCAGTTTTTTGTTTTTTTTTTCAGGGAAGCCAGAAATAAAGAACTATCTATTTTCTATTTTTGTTAACTACTTTTAACTTTTAAAACATTCAGGGGATGAACGAATGCACTGTGACTTCAAACAATATTGTTGCCAACCTACATACTCAGAATGGACGAGGAACGCAAAAATTTTAACAGCAAATCATAAGTATTTGTATTTACTGATGGCTGTAAGACTGGTTAAAATGGTAAGGGTCAATCCACCTCCAGCTGGGACACCAACCAATGCATTATTTGACAATAAGAATTCACCCAAAAGCTGTTGCAACCAAATGCATTATTTTTATTAATCAATATAAAAAAGACCTCTCAATCAATGTAACATGAAACATAAGAAACTGTAAATAAGAACATAAATAACCTGTAAATACAAAAGAACATAACATAAATAAGATACATGTTGGGTATTACGTCTTCGGACAATCGTTTGCGACTCACCATAGCATAATGTGGTTCCACGACATTCATAAGCCGCCTGAAGCCCTCATTTTCAACGACGGAGTACGGCCGCATGTCTTTACAGACAAATTCCGCAATCGCCATGGTTATGCTATGAGATCGTGCTGAATTGGCTGGCAGTGTTAAACTTTCTTTCAGCTTCATTTGCTGTCCTGTTTGTCCTGTGGACGGCTTGATCCCCGGGTGATGTCGTTGCAAGTGCTTGTTCAAATTCGTCGTATTTCCAAAATACTTCACTTCGATTTGACACAACTTGCAAACGGCATTGGTTTTGTCGAGCGCATCTGTGTCTTTTTCTTTTCGGAACCCGAAATATCTCCAGACTGGAGCCTTGAGAGACGGTGGTGTTTTCAGAAAGTTTTCGCTAACTATCACTACTCTCCGACGCCATGTTTGTTTGAGGTCATACACTGCGGGGTCACACACCGAGTGCGCCTGCAAGAATTCGATGATGTGACGGGGGTCACTGGGGGAAATGTTCGTGGTGGAAAAAATGTACTAAAAATAAAAATTAAAATAAAAAAATCGATCTTTGAACTTACGAATCGATCCTAAGTAATTAATATGCGAATCGATCCAGAATCGGAAAATCGATTTTTTGAACACAGGCCTAATATATATATATATATATATATATATATATATATATATATATATATATATATATACACACACTAGTGCATCTCAAAAATTTAGAATATTGTGAAAAAGTTCAATATTTTCCATCAGTTATTTAAGAAAGTGAAAATGTTATATACTGTATATTATAGAAATCATTACACAAACTAAAATGTTTCAAGCATTTTTCTATTTTAATTTTAATCAGTATGGCATACAGTACAAAAACATAAAAAAAACGAACTCAAAATATTAGAATATTTCATTTCGAGTTTGAGTAAAACAGTACGAACACAGTGTATCTCTCGGTCTAGTTCAGTACACACAACCACAATCATGGGGAAGACCGCTGACTTGACTGTTGTCCAGAAGATGATCACTGATGCCCTCCACAAGGAGGGTAAGCCACAAAAGGTCATTGCTGAAAAGGGTGGCTGGAAAAGGTGCACAAGCAACAGGGATGGCCGCAGTCTTGAGAGGATTGTCAAGAAAAGTTGATTCAAGAACTTGGGAGAGCTTCACAAGGAGTGGACTGAGGCTGGTGTCAGTGTATCAAGACCCATCACGAACAGACATCTTCAAGAAAGGGGATACAACTTTTGCATTCCTAATATCAAGCTACTCCTGAGCCAGAGACAATGTCAGAAGTGTCTTATCTGGGCTAAGGAGAGAAAGAAATGGACTGTTGCTCAGTGGTCCAAAGTCCTCTTTTCAGATGAAAGTACATTCTGCATTTAATTTGGAAATCACAGTTCTAGAGTCTGGAGGAAGAGTGGAGAGGCACAGAATCCAAGGTGTTTGAAGCCTAGTGTGAAGTTTCCACAGTCTGTGATGATTTGGGGTGCCATGTCATCTGCTGGTGTTGGTCCACTGTATTTTATAAAGTCCAAAGTCAACACAGCCATCTACCAGGAGACTTTAGAGTACTTCATGCTTCCATCTGCTGATGAGCTTTCTGGAGATGCTGATTTCCTTTTCCAGCAGGACTTAGCACCTACCCACAGTGCCAAAACTACTGCCAAATGGTTTGCTGACCATGATATTACTGTGTTTGATTGGCCAGCCAACTTGCCTGACCTGAACCAAGAGGAATTTACTTGGAATTGTCAAGAGGAAGATGAGAAACACCCGACCCAAAAATACAGATACGCTGAAGGTTGTTATCAAAGCAACCTGGGCTTCAATAACACCTCAGCAGTGCCACAGACTGATCACCTCCATGCCACACCGCATTGATACAGTAATTCATGGTAAAGGAGCCCCAACCAAGTATTGAGTGTATAAATGAATATACTTTTCAGAAGTTGGACATTTCTGTATTGTAAATCCTTTTTTTGATTGATCTTAGGTAATATTCTAATAATTTGAGATACTGGATTTCTGATTTTCATGAGCTATAAGCCATAATCATCAAAATTAAAACAAAAAAGGCTTTAAATATTTCACTTTACATGTAATGAATATAGAATATATGAAAGTTTACCTTTTTGAATTAAATTATGAACAAAAGGAACTTTTTCATGGTATTCTAATTTTTGAGATGCACTACTATTTTGAAAATAGTGCAGACTTGCACATAACACAAACCAGCAAGAAAATGAGTCAAACAATAATATGTCTACAAGTTCCAGCTACGACATGAATAAAATTATCGTTATGTTTCCCAGCATAGCCAGGTAGGCGGGCATGCGCGGTTCAGGCGGGAGCTGTATGTTATTAGGCCTACTTGCTGTAATGTTATGTTCCTGAGGCCGGCAGAGTTGTTAAGAGAAGAAGAGGACTTAATTGACAGTGAATGATACAGTGAACAAGAGACTGTAAGTTGATGTCAGTCATTGTTAATTGCTTAACATTACCTACGTTTATCTAAGGGGAAGAAAATGTGATGTTGTAGGCTACTTGTCCCTTTTAACATTATGGCAACTAAATTGAACTTTATGGAAAATGTTAGCCAATATTAGCATGAACAGTTAAACTTGACAGCTTTCTATATTCTGTCCCATCTGTGTATTGGTATGTTCTTCAACTATTGCGAGTGAAAACTAAATGCTATTCGTAGCAATACTTATGGCGAGAGAACATTTAATGTGTCCTTTCAATTCACTGGCTAGATGGATATACGACGATTTTTTAAGAGAGTGAGTGAGGAACAGGAGAGTGACAAGGGAGCTGATGCTGAAGAGGTCTGCGTGATCGAGGTCAGTAAATGTCAACAGAGAAAACAGGGCCGAATTCAACCAATGCACTGTTTTGAGATGGTTTAGCTACGGTTTGATCTAGGCCACTAATTGAACGAGGTAGCCTGTTTGGCTTAAAAAAAATTTCGGCGCGTGCTCGCATTACTGAACACACTCCTGGGGCTAAGCCCCCCCATCTCTCAATCCTAGTGATGCCCATGCCAGAAATCAGAGAACTTAACTGCAAATTAAGGTATTAGTAATACAATGCCACTGTATCTGTATATCTCATCTCATTATCTCTAGCCGCTTTATCCTGTTCTACAGGGTCGCAGGCAAGCTGGAGCCTATCCCAGCTGACTACGGGCGAAAGGCGGGGTACACCCTGGACAAGTCGCCAGGTCATCACAGGGCTGACACAGAGACACAGACAACCATTCACACTCACATTCACACCTACGGTCAATTTAGAGTCACCAGTTAACCTAACCTGCATGTCTTTGGACTGTGGGGGAAACCGGAGCACCCGGAGGAAACCCACGCAGACACAGGGAGAACATGCAAACTCCACACAGAAAGGCCCTCACCGGCCACGGGGCTCGAACCCGGACCTTCTTGCTGTGAGGCGATAGCGCTAACCGCTACACCACCATGCCGCCCCATGTTGCTAAATGCAAATGATAAACATAACAAAACAGAAAAGCATGGAAAAATATGGCAATAAAGCAATTTATTGTTTAGAAAAGTAAAAATATTAAAAATAAATCAAAATAGTAAAAAAAGAATGCTCCCCTTACTCAATGAAAAGTTTGTTCATGTCATGTTGTGTGTCCAATAAAATTGTCAATTTTGCCTCTAATACAGCTGTAAACAATTGGTACTAACATTGATAAATGGAGTGAAATTCCCTCTCCCTATAAAAGGCTGGAAAAAAAAAACTATGCAAGGTAAACAAAAATATGACGTGTGATTTATGCAGACGACAGTGTGTGGTGAGTTATAGACTGCAGAAAGCATGAAACCCTCAAAATTCATAAAGTATTTAGAGACAGTACACTCAAGCCATAAAGACAAGCCTTTTGATTTTTTTTTTTGCCAAAAGAAATCAATGGCATCTAGACAAATCTCAAAAAATAATCAAAAACATGTTCGATCCCTCCCCGTCTCTCTCCAGCTCATTTCCTGTCTCTACACTGTCCTAGAGACAGTCTAAGGATATAAATCAGCAGATAGTAACACACATTAAGACAAGTGATATGCATTCAAACTCGATGAATCAGCAGGTGTATCCGATCATGTATCCTGATTTTGAGAGATTTATCAACATAAAATCATATCCTCAGGTTGCCCATTGATTGGCACAGGCAATGATTTCACCTCTGTTCATGTCAGATGCAGTTAATTCTCATTATGTTTATGCATTTAAAAGTTGTGCATATTTCATATTAGTATGCAATACAGGTAGCCGTCGACTTACAACCTATGCGACTTACGACCGATCGACTTTACGACCGTCTGGTTATGACTGGCAAGTGTTTCCCAGCTGAGCTAGCTGAGCATACGACAGTTTTCGCCCCAGCTCCCGGCAGCGCCCAGCATCCAGCCAGTGTTGCCAGATACTGCTGACGGTTTCCAGCCCAAAATATGTTCAAAAGCCGCCAAAATGCACTTAAAACCGCCCAATCTGGCAACACTGCATCCAGCCTCTTCTATTATGTGTGCAGTGTTTCGCTGGACAAACAACGCGCGAGCTACAGCACGCGTACGGCTTAACCAGATCTTGTGCTATAACGTGCGCAACTGGTAATCAAAGTAACTTTCACTTTTCTGTTACACTGTTCTGTGTCCAATGTCCAAAATGAAAAGTTAGTTTTCAACTGTTCAGCTAAAAAAAAAATTTAAACGATTGTGTTGTTGAAATGATGTTTGCAATTTATTTATAATCAAAAACTGATACAGGTGGATGAAAGAGTGATAGTGTGATAAAAAAAGTACTATACTAGTACTACTGAGTGATAAGAAGTCCTAGTGAATGCTTGATAAGTAGACAATAATAAATAATTAGGTGTATTTTTCGGCACTCGCTGCACGCGCGCACTATGGCTCAAAATAATATACTGGCAAGAAATAAAAGTTACTTTCACCCCTGAGTATGCAGTGTTTGACTTAAACCAAATAATGAGCCAAGGTAATGAAATAAGAAAATGTTGATAAAATAAGACTTTAAGATGATTACAATATCATTACACATCACAATATACTTACGTTCATTTAACATAGGCCGACTTACGACCAGATCGGTTTACGACCGGTCAGTCGTAACCAAACGCAGTCGTAAGTCGACGACTACCTGTATTTGTCTCGATGTTTGTTTTATTTGTTAGACTAGGTAAATTGCAATTACTCAGGATTATGTGTGCATTTATATAGCAGCCCATTTTCATATTGTCATATGAATAATTAATTCTGCACTTGATTAACCATATGCATTATATTTAATAAAGTGCTATTTTGCACTGTAAATACTTAAGGTACAACCTTAACAGCCTAATATGTAAGTTGATTTACTTCCTCCTATCTGAGATAGTAAATGATTATTTTCCAACTTTAGTAGGCCTATGCAATGGTTAATTGTTAGTATAAATTATTTTATTATTCAAAATTAATATGCATTTCTTCTTACAGAATATCCACATTCACTGAATGAGCAATCACACACTCTGATTGGCTACTCTACTACTAGGATGTCAGCTCATATACTATGAGTAGAGAAAAACAAAATGGCAGAGTGCATCAAGTCAGATATACCAGTTTATCAAGTATTTAAAAGAAACAGATATAGCTACATAAAAGAATATAGTCATGTCCCCCCCATATCTCCTGTTCCACACTCCAGCCCAGTTGGTGGTGGTAATGCACCTTTAAATTGGTTAGCCAACTGCCAAAAAAAGACGAAAAGAAAATGGCAGACCGTGTTATTGCACCAACCGAGGACGAAATAAAAACTCTACTCAAAAACAAAACCCCAAAAGATACAAAAAAAGCAACAAAATATGAAATAAGAGTATTTGATAGTAAGAACATCTCTTTTTTTATTTTACAATAATTATTATAGCATTTTTCACAAATTGCTACTGTCATTTTGCCAGTTTGTTTACCTCATCTCATCTCATTATCTCTAGCCGCTTTATCCTTCTACAGGGTCGCAGGCAAGCTGGAGCCTATCCCAGCTAACTACGGGCGAAAGGCGGGGTACACCCTGGACAAGTTGCCAGGTCATCACAGGGCTGACACATAGACACAGACAACCATTCACATTCACACCTATGGTCAATTTAGAGTCACCAGTTAACCTAACCTGCACGTCTTTGGACTGTGGGGGAAACCGGAGCACCCGGAGGAAACCCACATGGACACGGGAAGAACATGCAAACTCCGCACAGAAAGGCCCTCGCCGGCCACGGGGCTTGAACCCGGACCTTCTTACTGTGAGGCGATAGCGCTAACCACTACACCACCGTGCCACCCAGTTTGTTTACCTACTAAGCGTAATTTTTTTTGGGATGTTTTATATAAAGTTTCTATTTATCAAATTTGTAAAAAATAAAAATACTCCATTTCTCAAAATCCAGTGAATGTGGATATAATAAAACAGTTATTCCACTCAATTTTGTCGTACATGGCTTATAGTCGATCTGGTATCTGATCTGATATCTGATATATGACTCAATTTTGTGGAATGACTGATTTATTTATTTATTCATGCATGCATGCATGCGGCATTCATGGGAATATGTTATCTATGAACTTTTGGGCCAGAGGACAGATAAGAGGGTGGCAGAGTACATCCGAATTGTTGCCTTGTTACTTGCTCACATGCTCATAGAATTATTCCAGTTATGGTCAGGTAGTAGGTACTTAACCATCAATAGTTCATACTGAAAATTCAGATGCAGCCACGGTCTTTTGTCTCTCAAGCTTCATACGGTATCTGACCACTCACTTACATCTACATGAAAAAAAAATCCTGCTTACACAACTTTTTTGTAAGATCCCACATGTTCCCAGTCATGATGCACACCTCAAATTACAACCAGACGTGATGTGAACTAGGGATGAGCGAGTACAGCATTATCTGTATCTGTTAACCATATGAATTATCTGTATCCGTACTCGGAGTGGACGGGGCCTAACCCAGAAGTGGGCGGGATTTAACTCGGAAGTGGGTCTGGTTGTCTTGAAATGGGCAGGGCTTTAACCAGTATGTTATTTTAAGCATGCAATTGATATGGGTTGATCAGAAATTATATTTATTGCTGATTAGAAAACTATTTACAGGACAGCATCAGCATTGAGCTTCAGATCAATGGTTTTGATCACGATAGCAAACAAACTATTTACAGAACAAGTTTTGCAACAATGAATACAACACATACGGTTGCAATTATGAAATGAAATGTAATGAACAAGAGTTTTCATACTCAACATAACTTTCTTTTTTTAAACTTTTAATTTTTTTATGATCAGTGTGATTTTTTTTTTTTTTTTTTTTTTTAATTTCCACACCAGCTGTGTGTGTGTAGCTTAATTTGTAATATTTATACCACTACTACCTAGAAAGTGTCAGACACTCAGTGCATGAAGTAAAATAAAACTGGTTAGAGCCAACTGACGGTTTAAAAAAAAAAAACTCCGACGACCGGCAGAGAGAAAGTGTGTGTGTAGCTTAATTTGTAATACTGATACCACTACTACCTTTATTTTTACATGAATTACAGCAAGAAAGTGTCAGACACTCAATGCGTGAAGTCAAAAAAACTTTTTTTAACCAACGGTTAAAAAAAGAAAAAAAAAAATCTCCGACAGGCAGAGACGCAACGCGAGTCGCTTTCTACCAAGCACCACATCTGAATGAACCCATGTTTACCAGAACTCTACTGGTTATAAGTAAGTACAAACTGAAATAAAAACAAACTTGAAGCGGAAGAAACCCGAAACGTCACCTGAGTGACTGAGGCAGAGAGCTGTTCTCTGTGTGAGTGAGCAGAGCGGTGTGTGTAGGGGAGGGGCGCTGTGACGCTTTGTGAGGATTTTCATTCAGTCCGAGCACAGATATTGACTCGTATAATACTCGTACTCAGCAAAAGTGCTTTATCCGTACCGGATACCCGTTTCAGCCGAGTATCCGGCTCAACTCTAATATGAACTTTACTGAAAAGCTTTTGAATAAAATTGTATCTGTTCACAACACATCTATTCAATCCAAATAATATATTCATATTCAGGTATATCTTTGGTAATATCACACCTCCTTCAGCAATTCTGTACCATTTATATACTAGGTTAAGATATCTTTATGGCCACATTCTCATGTTTCCAACACAACCAGTATTGCCTCTAATAATCAATCTTTCCCCATTACATTAATGTAGCTTTGTTCTTATGTTACCTTAGGAGAAACTTCAGAAACTTCCTGTTATCAGCCTTTCATGTTTTCTTCCTCCATTTCCATCCCCATGTAATGCACCAAGTTTTTCTAATCATTCTGTAATTGCCACTTTGTGGAAGTCATGATGGCCATAAAAATGCAATAGCTATAATATTCAAACTGCTTAGCAATTTCCATATTGGCCCAGATTTTGTGCCAGCTGGTCTCCTTCAGGTCCTGTCTACAAGCTGTGCTCATCTCTTTGCAGTGTGTCAGTGGGACTACAAACTCTGTGTGTACAGTAGGTTCTGTTTCCATCCATCCATTATCTGTAGCCGCTTATCCTGTCCTACAGGGTCGCAGGCAAGCTGGAGCCTATCCCAGCTGACTATGTGCGAGAGGCGGGGTACACCCTGCACAAGTTGCCAGGTCATAGTAGGGCTAACACATAGATACAGACAACCATTCACACTCGCGGTCAATTTAGAGCCACCAATTAGCCTAACCTGCCTACCTTTGGACTGTAGGGGGAAACTGGAGAACCTGGAGGAAACCCACATGAACACTGGGAGAGCATGCAAACTCCACACAGAAAGGCCCTCACCGGTTGCTGGGTTCAAACTCAGGACCTTCTTGCTGTGAGGCGACAGTGCTAATCACTACATGACCATGCCACAGGTTGTGTTTGGGTAATTTAAATAAAATAAAATAAAAAGGTCAGTTCTGTCAGAAATGGTGACCTGAGGTGAAGTGAAGACCCAAGAGCAGACTCAAAACAGGCAATGTACAGAAAAGAACTTCAGTGAAGTTGAGGGCAGAGGTACAATAGGGCTCAGGCAAAAATCCATGGTCAAAGAACAGGCCAAGAGGTCAAAACACAGAAGAGCAGGCAGGCATGGTCAGGGACAAAACAATCTTCACAAAAAATGAAGAAAACAGGGACAAGGGAAACCCAGGCAGAGGAAGCAAAAAAAAACACAATCCAGAAGAACAGGCAAGTAAATGGGGCAAAAACTAGACAGAAAACTAGACCAAAAAAACCCCACAGAACAATACAGGCAGGGGGACTCAAGAAGTCACAATACCGAAAGGCTTAAACAAGGCAAGGAAAGTCTGCAAGAGACAGTCTGGCAACTGGAGTAGCGCCAAACAACTCTTAAGAAGGCCCTGGCTGATGGGAGAGGAGTGGTAGCAGGTGTGGGGAAAATGGCCTACAGCAGGGCAGGACTGAATTCCTGTCCCGGATCTGGCCTGGAGCCAGCATGGAAGTCCCACAAACTCAGACATGGATGGACTGGACCGGACTGTGACAAGTTCCTTCTTTTACTTTCTTAAGAACATCAACAATGCAGCACAAGAAGAGTATAAATGGGTCTCACACACAAGCAAGAGAAGGCTCTGGACATAATGTTTATGATGATGTGTGTGCCCATAAACTTTCAGCTGTGTGTGTTATAACATTTATATTTACATAAACATTTTTCTTAAAAATGTTTGTGTCACTTATTGAGTTCAGATGTGACAGCCTTGAGATGACAATTGAGTGGATGTGGCCCAGCAGATACTGAACAATGTTATTTATTCTCACTTCATTCTCAGTGATTTTTTCTTAAGATTTTCTGCAACTCAGATTGGTAAATAAATAAGTAAATAAGCAAGCAAGCAAATTCATTCATTCATTCATTCATTCATTCCATTATGTACATCCAAATATCTGGGAGAGTGGTTCTCTTATTTGTGTTTCCACTGAGTGAGCTTAAAATATTTGTGTGTGTGTGTGTGTGTGTGTGTGTTAAAAGGCATAAACTTCAAGTTGGTGCTGTCATCAATTCCACGTGAATGTCTCTGCAAACAAATAGAATCTGATCTGTTTGTTCCAGCAGGGATGAATTTGAGTGACAGTGTCCTTTTGTGTCGATGAACTGAGATGTAAAACCTAGAGGACACATCTTAGGGGGGTGTGTGTGTGTGTGTGTGTGTGTGTGTGTGTGTGTGTGTGTGTGTGTGTGTGTGTGTGTGTGTGTGTGAAACAATAGCTCATCTCTCTAAATGTTGAGTGGTCAGTCTCACCTCATTACCTTCCCTCTCAGCCCTAACCCATCTGAGACACCAGACACCACACACAGACACACACCATTTTCTGCTTACCGCAAGACTTCAGAACTTATGTCCTCATTATTCTGCAATAGACACCTACATTCACATACTCAAAGCACAGGTCACTAGCTTACCTTTTTTTTTTTTACAGAACAGATTACCTCTTTATTTAAGAAATTTGTCTTGTTTGGCATGCCGTAGTCCATATGCATCACTGACTTACTTATTATATACAAGTGACATGTTAACCAGCCTGTATAACATGGACAGAATACAATTGAAGGGCTTGTTTCCAAAACCTTGCTTATGGCTGCCTGAGGCCTTTCTATGTGGAGTTTGCATGTTCTCACTGTGCCTGTGTTGTTTTCCTCCCACAGTCCAAATACATGCAGATTAGGTCAACTGGCTACTTTAAAATTACCCATCGGTGTGAATGTGAGTGTGACTGGTTATTCGTCTCTGTGTTCATCCTGCTATAGATGGGTGGTCTGACCAGGGTGTACCCCGCCTCTTGCCCAATTTCAGCTAGGATTGTCTCCAGCTTCTCCCACGACCCTGATGGATAAGCAATATAGATAATGGATGAATGTTAATGCAGCACTGAGTAACAGACCACAAGTCACCTTAGATCGCATGGCACCTGTGACACTGATATCGGCTTATTCAGTGATATTCAGCCATTGCACTGTTGCACATTGAAATTCACCATAATAATGGCAAAGAAAGTATACAGTTATGCATAATTTGTGCAAATTTATAATTCAAATTTATAATTTGCATAAATTTTAACATATTTGGACATTATATACAATTTTTTCACTCACTATTTTGAAAATGGGGCGGCACAGTGGTGTAGCGGTTAGCACTGTCACCTCACAGCAAGAAGGTCCTGGGTTCGAGCCCCGGGGCCGGCGAGGGCCTTTCTGTGTGGAGTTTGCATGTTCTCCCCGTGTCCGCGTGGGTTTCCTCCGGGTGCTCCGGTTTCCCCCACAGTCCAAAGACATGCAGGTTAGGTTAACTGGTGACTCTAAATTGACCGTAGGTGTGAATGGTTGTCTGTGTCTATGTGTCAGCCCTGTGATGACCTGGCGACTTGTCCAGGGTGTACCCCGCCTTTCGCCCGTAGTCAGCTGGGATAGGCTCCAGCTTGCCTGCGACCTTGTAGAAGGATAAAGCGGCTAGAGATAATGAGATGAGATGAGATAAATTTTAACATATTTGGACATTATATACAATTTTTTCACTCACTATTTTGAAAATGGGGCGGCACAGTGGTGTAGCGGTTAGCACTGTCACCTCACAGCAAGAAGGTCCTGGGTTCCAGCCCAGCAGCCAGCAAGGGCCTTTCTGTGTGGCGTTTTCATGCTTTCCCCGTGTCTGCGTGGCTTTCCTCTGGGTGCTCCGGTTTCCCCCACAGTCCAAAGACATGCAGATTAGGTTAATTGGTGGCTCTAAATTGACCGTAGGTGGGAATGTGAGGCTACGTTTACATTAGACCGTATCTGTCTCGTTTTCTTCGCGGATGCACTGTCCGTTTACATTAAACCGCCTGGAAACACCGGGAAACGGGAATCCGCCAGCGTCCACGTATTCAATCCAGATCGTGTCAGCTCCGGTGCTGTGTAAACATTCAGAATACGCGGATACGCTGTGCTGAGCTCTAGCTGGCGTCTCATTGGACAACGTCACTGTGACATCCACCTTCCTGATTCGCTGGCGTTGGTCATGTGACGCGACTGCTGAAAAACGACGCGGACTTCTGCCTTGTATCACCTTTCATTAAAGAGTATAAAAGTATGAAAATACTGCAAATACTGATGCAAATACTGCCCATTGTGTAGTTATGATTGTCTTTAGGCTTGCCATCCTTCCACTTGCAAGTGATATGCGCTGAGATCACACACACAGCGGCTCAGTCCTGAATCACAGCTTGTTCACTTCACTCGCGTGCTCTGTGAGCTGCGCAAGGCCAGAGTGCGCACCCTCCAGAGGGCACTCGCTGTTCAGGGCGGTGTGATTTGGAGCGCAGGATGCCTGCGGAGCCGAGCGTATCCGTGTATTGGTATTGCTGTGTGCACGCAAATCGTGTATTGGTGTTGCTGTGTGCACACTAATCGTTTTAAAAACGTTAATCTGATGATCCGCTGATACGGTCTAATGTAAACATGGGCTGAGTGTGAATGGTTGTTTCTCTCTGTGTCAGCCCTGTTATAACCTGACGACTTGTCCAGGGTGTACCCTGCTTCTCACCCATAATCAGCTGGAATATGCTCCAGCTTGCCTGCGACCCTGTGGAACAGGATAAGTGGCTATAGATGATGGATGGTTGGGATGGATATTTTGAAAATGTCTCTGAAATGTCTTATTTTAGTTATATGAATGTCAATTAGGTCCACCTTAGCACAAATATTGAAAATGCAAATGATTAAATGAAATTTTATTTTTTCTCTGAATGTACTAATATGGATATAGCAGATTTGGGAAATAAGCCCTTTAAGTTGTATGTTCCACTGTATGGCACATAGCAAATTTACAGACTAAGGCTTAATCAATACCATACCTACTTCCTGTTTTAAAGTATCTATTGTCATTCTATCATATGTCCAACAGAACTGACAGACCTCCCACCTTACTTTTGACAAACTTCACTTATCTTGTCTTGCTTTCTATTCATGTAAACTTACTTTTATCCTAAATGACAGAGGAGGACTGGTTCCCTTTCAGGTTTTCTTCCTCAGACAGTTTTATTTCTCATTCTTTGTGGTTTGTAAGTTGTTTACCTATTCTTAAAGTGCCACCCATATTACTTTAGGGTAAAAGTTATAGCCTTAACAGACACAGACACCTAAATAAATTCACTCTTCCCTACTCCATGAAAATAAAGATAGTTATGATAATTTTCACCCACAATGTGATTGTGAATAATAAGCCTTTGATCATAAAAAAAGTGAGAAAAAAAAACAAAGCAGCATGATCGAGCAGATGGGAACGGCGGCGCCTGTTGTGATGTACATCGGGGAATCACCAGAAACCAGAAGTGCACACATATAGCGTCTGAAGCCAGGACTTTTCAACATCATTTTCCATCACTACCAAAGGAACACAGACAAGCTCAGCCACATAACAACATGACACTTTATTTACAAATATTATAGTATTAATACAGTATATTTCTTTGTGGTACTTTACAATACTGAAAATGTTTTAAATTAATAGAGTGCTCCGAGATGATGCTAAAAATAGTAACACTGCGGTCCGCGCAGCCATCTTGGAAGTCACTCGCTCCAGAGCGCTCATAGAGTACACATCATAGAGTACACATTCACCGATTTGTTTCCGCGTTAGAGGGCTTAGAAGCTTGGATTTTTTTAAGAATTTAGACATCTGAAGTGATGGAGCATTACTGTGATAGTTTAGATAAGCAGGCACGGGAGTGTTATGCTGAGAAGGTACGTTTCATTGGGAATGTAGATCCATGCACTGTTAGTGAGAAGGAATGGAAAGCTGACCCCAGCTTGTTGCCGCATGTGACATACATCGATCTTGTGAACTATCTAGTGTTTCACCCAAGTCCATTTTGTGAACTAAAGGATTTCCAGAACTACAAGAGTATGGAAGCATACGATAGATTTGTGTCCGGTTGGGTCCGCGATGTGTCGGTGTTGACTGCTGAAGACGGAGAGACAAAAGTGATCAGAGGGAAAGTGTTACACTCGCAGAGACTATCCCAGCCTAGTCTACACCCCTGGATAATAGTTGACAAGAGACATGCTATTTTGTGTGCACATTGCAACTGCATTGCTGGACTTGGGGAATGTTGCTCCCATGTTGCTTCCCTGTTGTTTTATGTTGAAGTGGCCACGAGACTGAGGGAAAGAACGACGGTCACACAACAGCCGGCATACTGGATGCTACCAGTAACTATGAAATTAAAATAACTATTTTAGTAACTATGAAATTCAAGACAATATTAACCTACCTGTCACAAAGTGATCAGAACAAATCCGGATACAGTCAAGTTGTCCTAAATTTGAGCGGTTGATGGCAGCCAGCCACTGTCGTCTCCTCCGTTCGCTTTTCTCCTGTGCTGCAATTCCCTGGTTAGTCACGACTTTAGGGAGTCTGTAGAAGCTTTTGCCACCCTTTTCCTCCCGGCTACTACAGCCAACAATGACACATGTATTCGGCATTGTCACCCCTTTTTGCTTCGCTGAACAACAACAATGCACTGACACAGCGACCTTTGACTTCCAATATGGCCACCGCTGGGTTCGCGCTGACCTCGAAGCAGTCTATACTGACACCTAAATAATTTCACTCTTCCCTGTGACTCCGTGAAAATAAAGAAATCTGGCAGACAGATGGTGGACTGTATTGTACACATACTCCCTTACTCCAGAGTGTTGAAAAAGCTTGAGAACAATGACAAATACAGGCTTGAACAGTGGGTAGGTATTCTTAGGTAGCTGGGAAAATATTTTATTTTAGCCTTCAGGTAATAAAATAGGTGGAGTAGATCTAAACTAGTACTGTTCTTGTACACTGGCTGCAGTCTCGTAACTACTTTCCATTACAGTTGTCTACACTATGTCACACCTGCGTACCGTGGCGTGTGCATCAGACTAACTCTTGGGCGTGCTCCAGACAGTGCGCATGCCGTAAACAACTCACACCTGCACAGGATTAAGGACCTGAAAAACACTCACAGATCGTGAAGTATTGTGTTGCTAAAAGCGCTATACAAATAAACTTGACATTATTGAGCCTTAGTTTCTGTTTGGTGCTTTTGGTTACCGATCCTTGATTTCCTGTTTCTCGTGTTCATTTCCTGCCTAGTCTTTGATCGTCTGTTTGTGCCTCACTCGACCTATTGCCTGTGTCACCGTTAATCTGCTCACCTATTCGGATTGTGTGCCTGTTTTTTAAATCATAAACCATCTTCTGCACTTACATCTGTCTCCCACTCATTCCTGACGGACTTCGCCCACCTGACACACTAAGCGACATATCTCTGTGCCACGCTGTGCTTTTGGGAGGTCATTCAGTAGGCAATTGCCGACAATTATTAAAAAAAAAAAATTATCTTGGCCTGAGTTATAACTTATTAACAGACCTCACCATAAATACTATGATACTAACAATTATGTCAGTAAAAGATAATAACAACAGCTGGTATTGGTAATTATTAATGTAAACAAAAAAACAGGTGGTCTGTAACAATCATCCTTCCACCATGTCCACTTGTCAGCTTGCCGAGATCCAAGTGGCACTCACTCACCAATTGTAGTTGTCAATGTGATGGTCCTGGTACAGCTCAAACCAGTCGGGCTCGATCCCGAGCACTACATCCTTCTCTCCTCTTCCCCAACTAACTCATCTAAATCCCCATCATACAAGACATGTGCTGTGTCCGAAATCACTCACGAAATAGTGGACTATATAGTATATTCGCCATTTTGTAGTGCCGTCCAAATGTATAGTGAGAATTATTGCACCCTATAGGTAGCGGCAAAGAAGAAAATATTCAGACTTGATTTAAAATAACTGAAAGATGCAACAGACACAAAGTACTTTGTATTTATTAATGTGGGAAATATGCTCAGCATAATATACATTTATCACAAAAATACATGCATGTATTTATTATTTTGAAAACCAACCAGCCGACTGATCTGGCACATTTTAATTGTGCAACAGTCATTTTACCAATGAGCTCACTATAGTCCTCTATATAGAATTCCTTAGAAAGTGAGTAGGGAGTAGTGAATGCGTGAGTGATTTCAGACACAGTTCATAGCTCAAAGCTCATGTTCTGTCATGAAAACATTATGTCGGCGTGCCTTCCAGGCAGGGGTTCCCCAATCTACGTCATTTCTGGTTTGGGCCATTCTTGGCAGAAGGAAAAGGAATTCCAGCTTTGTGACAGGAGGTTTAAATGTTTTATTTTGTTGAGTTTTCATCTCCACACCTTGTGATTACATCGACAATTGAAAGTTTATGTTAAAATCTATAAAATGACACAGAGGAGACCTGTTCATGTCAGTATCACTTTAATTCAGGGGTTCTCAACCTTTTGCAACCTGGGCCCCACCAAAGCTGGTTCATTGCAGTTGGGGGCCCCTCTTCTCGCCCCGCCCCCATCCCCCCCCCCAAACACACTCACCCGCAGTGACGCCACCCGACCTACAGCACCTTATATCGACCGATAGATAGATAGATAGATAGATAGATAGATAGATAGATAGATAGATAGATAGATAGATAGCCCTGGGCTAGATTATTATTATTATTATTATTATTATTATTATTATTATTATCATTATTATTATTAGTAGTAGTAGTAGTAGTAGCAGTAGCAGCAGTAGTAGCATTATCCATTCCATAGAAATACATAGGCCTATTATCATTATTAGGCTATTGTTATAATTGGCAGTAGCACCACATTTCTAATCTGCTTTCGGGCATTATTATTATAATTATAATTATTATAATTATTATTATTATTATTATGGCCTATTATCATTACTAAGCTGTTGGCAGTAGTACAAGACTTATGTTCTTTCAGGCATTATTATTATTATTAGGCCTGTTATTATTATTATTATTATTATCTCATCTCATCTCATCTCATTATCTCTAGCCGCTTTATCCTTCTACAGGGTCGCAGGCAAGCTGGAGCCTATCCCAGCTGACTACGGGCGAAAGGCGGGGTACACCCTGGACAAGTCGCCAGGTCATCACAGGGCTGACACATAGACACAGACAACCATTCACACTCACATTCACACCTATGGTCAATTTAGAGTCACCAGTTAACCTAACCTGCATGTCTTTGGACTGTGGGGGAAACCGGAGCACCCGGAGGAAACCCACGCGGACACGGGGAGAACATGCAAACTCCGCACAGAAAGGCCCTCGCCGGCCCCGGGGCTCGAACCCAGGACCTTCTTGCTGTGAGGCGACAGCGCTAACCACTACGCCACCGTGCCGCCCATTATTATTATTATGCTATTATTATTATTATTATTATTATTAGTGTTTTTATTAGGTATTTTATTAGGCTTATCATTAGCTGGCTATTGATATCATTGGGAATTGGGACCAGGCGTGAATTTAGGTTTTACTTTTTACTGTGCCTTTGTGATCTGCATTTGCGTTAATGCGAGACCTGAGCCTGCTTTGCCTTACAAAGATCCTCGATTCTTGGCGAAATGTTTGACAAGCACAGTCTCAAGTCATCCTCAATTTGCACACGATTGCGATATTTCGTTTTGAGCGCAGTCATTTTTGAAAATCCTGCCTCACACAAGTAGGTCGATGCGAATGGGATGAGCAGTTTCAAGGCTACGTCACACAGTTGCGGGTACTCCTGCATCAATGCTGCCCAGAATGTCAAAAGAGGGCATGAGGTGAAGACTGCCTTAAGTCTACTGTCACTCTTCAGCTCAATAAGCTGTTCCTGCATGTCAACTGGAAGTTCGTCAGCAGTACACACAAATGGATCTCGAACCCACGCAAAAGAGCGATAATCCTCTGTGAAGTATGCCGCAAACTGTTTTCTCATTACCGACAGGTGCTCTGACGCTGCTTGAAAGACAGATGAGAAATCGTGGGAAGTGCCTGCATTACTGATAAAGTCTGCAAGGCTTGGGAACATATCACAGTTCCCCCGACTGATGCGGCCACACCAGAGGTCAAGTTTTTGCTTGAAGGCATCCACTTTCTCTGCGAGAAGCAAAATGTGAGTTTCTCGGCCTTGCAAAGACAGGTTCAAGCCATTCAAGCGGTCAAATATATCGACCAAATAGGAGAGACACGCCAGCCACAAAGGGTCATCCAGATTTTTCGCCAGGTCTGAATTGATTTGTGTCAAAAACCGCTTCACCTCATCTCGCAGCTCATACAAACGTTGTAACACCCGCCCCCTGGACAGCCAGCGAACCTCAGTGTGCAGAAGCAGCTGTTCGTGCTCTGACCCCATCTCCTGACAGAGGACCTCAAACAAGCGAGAGTTTAGCGGCCGTGACTTGATGAGGTTGATCATTTTTACTGATTGGTTCAGCACGGATTCCAACAGAGACGGCATTTTTTTTGCAGCGAGTGCTTCGTGATGAACCATGCAATGGGTCCATTTTACAAGTGGAGCTACCTGCTTAACGCGAGCAGCTAGACCTTGCTCACGGCCCGTCATTGCTCGTGCGCCATCCGTGCACAAGCCAACGCATCGGTCCCACGCCAACCCATTCTCGCGAATAAATGAATCAAGGACATTGAAGATGGCCTCTCCAGTTGTGTGTGACTGAAGAGGGCAGCAAAAAAGGACATCCTCCTCAATTAATTTATCCCTGACATACCTGACATATGTAAGAAGCTGTGCCTGTCCAGCAATATCGGTAGACTCATCCAACTGCAAGGCATAGTATGGACTATTTTTAATAAACTGTATTAATTGCTCTCTGATATCATTGGACATATCAGCAATTCTCCGAGCAACTGTGTCATTTGAAAGTGGCACGGTGCCTAATTTGGCTGCTGCACTATCCCCGAAGAATATTCTGCACATGTCCTGCGCAGCTGGCAAAACGAATTTCTCGGCATCAGTGTGCGGTTTGCCTAGCTTACCTATTCTTTTTGCCACCACATATGATGCCTCCAGGCACTGCTTAGATACAGTGCTGTGCACGGAAATTGTTGCCTGTTGCTGATGCAGGCCATCACGCTTTCTTTGAAAGTATTCAAGCGGTTTGTCCTTCAGGCCAGCATGCTTCGTTTCGAGGTGCCTTTTAAGTTTGCATGGCTTCATGCTTTCGTTTGCCAGCACCTCGGCACACACGACACACTGAGGACGAAGATCAGAGGTGACAGTAAAACCAAACTGCAGGTATGATTCATCATACCTCCGAAGCTTTCTCGCAGCTGGTGGTAGACCTACGTCAGTTGTCTTGGGTTTTTTGACAAGAAATCTATCCATTTTGTTAAAGTATTTGTGAATAAATGTGTGTAATAAAGTTGTAACGATAAGTCTGTAGTAGGCTAAGTCTGTAGTAGGCTAAGGGGGCTAACCAGAGGGAACGTATGGGGCTTATCAGTGAGAAACACGATCGATATCTTTATTCGGGGATTTTATAGTTGCAAATTTTAACGAGGTGTGAATGGTGTACTTACTCGTGTGAGTGTGTGTGTGTGTGTTAGTGTGTGTGTCTGTGTGTGTGTGGGACAGTTGGATTTTTCACACGCAGGGTGAAAAAAGCAAAGGGGTAGTAGACTAGCAGTAAGAAAACAACAAAAACAACAAATTATTTGGGTAGAGCTGAAATGGGGAAAGCAAAAATACAGTGTGGGGTAGTAGTCTTTAAAAAGACTGTTTGGGTTTTGCGCTGTATCGATGGATTGATGATAGTAGACTAGCGAGAGTCGGCACGAGTTAACTCGGCAAGAAACCAGACTAGTGTGTGTGTGGCAAGCACTCACACGGTGGCCACGGTATGCAGACTCACTCACGTGACGTTGCGTCATGTTCGCGTCACGGGCTTAAAATAACCTACACACAAGATTTTATGATAGATTGATGATAGATTTTATAATAGTATTGATTTGTATGTAATAGTCCAATGTCCTGCATTTTGACATGGGTAAATGTGTTGCATCTGCTTAGCTACTATAGCCTGTTAGCCCCAGATTTTTTTTTTCCTCCATACATGAAGCCTACTCGCGACCCCCCTGGAGTACCTCCACACCCCACCGGGGGGCGCACCCCCCGGTTGAGAACCACTGCTTTAATTAATTTGTGGGATGTAACATATTCCACATAAGTGCAGGTTAATTTTGCATCACTATGTGTAGTGTTTCTGAAACTACAACACCATGGATGTTCCTCAAATAACAGAAATTCACCATCAACTTATCCTTCCATCAGAACCAAATGTCTTAGTTTAAGAAACTCGATCATTAGAACTATAGCAAGTAGGGCACAATCTGCTATGAAATCTTGTAAGGCCTTATTGTTTGCTCTAAATCAGAAGGGAAACAAGGATGAAAAATAAACCTGATTTATTTCTCTATATTAGATGCAGGAAGATGACAATATATTCAGTCATTTGATGCATTTACCTTGACAGTGATCAGCTAGCAGACTATTTATCTGGCCCAATGCATTTAGTCAGCATGTTTTGCGTAGTTAAGAAACTTTAGCAACTACAGACTGGTACTGAATGTAAAATGTAAGGAAGTTGTACATACTGTAACTGTAGGCAAGAAGATGCATAACTCCTTTGATATTGTTGGACCATTATTTTAGTAATACTACATTTTCTGCTCAAAGGGATGGGTGTAATACAGTTGACCATGTGTGTGTATGTCTGTTTGTGTCTGAGTCTGCTGAGCAGATTGTTCTCGTGTTTCTCATTGCTGGCACCACCACAGGATCACTGAGCAGATGGCATGCAGTAAAAACATGACAGGCACAGTGTCCTTGGATAAGCCAGCTCCTATACACATGCCACTACAAAAACAAGGGAGACAGACAAGGGGGTTTGTTGATAATGTCTTTGTTTACACATCTTGCTTTAGTGAGAAGTGTGTCTGAGTATATTTGATACAGTACCACAAGCATTTTCCATTATAAACCATGTTTCCCTTTGACCTTTGTTTTGTGTCAAAAGCCTTGTCAATATCAATTAATTTTAAATACTTTCAAATGTCCACTACACACACACACACACACACACACACACACACACACACACTGTCTTTCATCTTTTTTTTTTTTTATTTTACCCTCGGTGGCTTCTTTGTAAATCTTCTAACCTATGTAACCTATGGGGCAGAGGGCAAAAAGACAGTAAAAGAGGGGTCAGTTGTAAGGATAGCCTTCCAAAGGGAACAACGTCCTCTGGAAGCCGATTAAGTCTGGAGTAATTAACATGGGCTGAGGGGCATGTGTCCAGTGCTTCCGTAGTGGATGAAGAGCATTATGCACACACACACGCACACACACACACACACACACACACACACACACACACACACACACACACACACACACACACACAAAGTCAATCTTCCTGAAGTCTCTCAAGCACTCAAAGGCAGAGGTCAAAAGCTTATGCCACATGAGTATTATTTTTTCTTTAAAAAATTGAAGAATAATTGCTGCCTGAATTAATCTTAAGCCAGTAAAGGTAATTTCACAAGAGAGTATTTATAATTTATGGAGTCATTCATTTAGTAAATTTCTGGGGGGTTTTGTTTGTTTATTTCCATCAACTTGTGTATGAATTAATAGCTGAATAAATAACTATGAAATACCCTTAGATGCCATAAGTTGGCCTCTTTGTTACTTTTGTAAGAGGTTGTGAAAAGTGTGTATATTGTTTCTGCTGGGTCTACTAGTGCAGCTCAAAAAAATTGAATATCATGAAAAAGTTACTTTTTTTGTAATTTAATTAAAAAAGGTAAACTTTCATATATTCTATATTCATTATACATAACGTGAAATATTTCATGCTTTAATTTTGATGATTATGGCTTATAGCTCATGAAAATCAAGAATATTTCTAATATAGACTATTTGAGGTGTTATTGAAGCACAGATTGCCTTCAGCTCATCTGTATTTTTGGGTCAGGTGTTTCTCATCTTCCTCTTGACAATACCTTATAGATTCTATGGGGTTCAGGTCAGGCTGACCTGAACTCCAATCAAGCACAGTAGTTTTGGCACTGTGGGTAGGTGCTGAGTCCTGCTGAAAAAGGAAATCTGCATCTCAATAAAGCTTGTCAGCAGATGGAAGCATGAAGTGCTCTAAAATCTCCTGGTAGATGGCTGCATTGACTTTGGACTTGATAAAACACAGTGGACCAACACCAGCAGATGACATGGCACCCCAAATCATCACAGACTGCAGAAACTTCACACTGAACTTCAAACACCTTGGATTCTGTGCCTCTCCCCTCTTCCTCCAGACTCAAGGACCTTGATTTCCAAATGAAATGCAAAATTGGACTTTGGACCACTGAGAAACAGTCCAGATCTTTCTCTCCTTAGCCCAGGTAAGACGCTTCTGACATTGTCTCTGGTTCAGGAGTGGCTTTATATTAGGAATGTGACAGTTATAGCCCCTTTCCTGAAGAAGTCTGTGTGTGGTGGCTCTTGATGCACTGACACCAGCCTCAGTCCACTCCTCGTGAAGCTCTCCCAAGTTCTTGAATCAACTTTTCTTGACAATCCTCTCAAGGCTGTGGTCATCCCTGTTGCTTGTACACCTTTTCCAGCCCCCTTTTCAGCAATGACCTTCTGTGGCTTACCTTCCTTGTGGAGGGTGTCGATGATCATCTTCTAGACAACTGTCAAGTCAACAGTCTTCCCCATGATTGTGGGCACATGTACTGAACTAGACTGAGAGATATATGGTATTTATACTGTTTTACTCAAGCTTGAACTGAAATATTCTAATATTTTGAGATTTTTTTTGTGCTGTAGGCCATAATTATCAAAATTAAAATAGAAAAATGCTTGAAACATTTTAGTTTATGTGTAATGAATCTAGAATAAAATGTCACTTTCTTAAATAGTTGATGGAAAAATATTGAACTGTTTCATGATATTCCAGGGTTTTTTTTAAATGCACTGGTATATAACAGAAGCTCTTATAGGTCTTTGAGATTCTGCTGATATTTGGTCTCCAAGTTCAGCCTCCTTGAACAGCTTTAAGTAATGAGACAACAGACGGTTCTTTCCATCCATAGCCAAATTTGTGCCAGGCTCAATGAGGACTTGGCAGTGTTTAAGAGTGTGTGCAGGTGGGTGAATAACCTGCTTTCACACCTGCATTCTCATTTTTCATATGATTTAGCCATTTTATCACAAAAAAAAAACCTGTCCAAGAACTTCTGCACATATTTCCATTGGGCCAGGTTTTGAGTCTGTCTTAAAATAGCAAAACAGATTTGGATTCTATGAAGTCAGTGTGTTTTTAAGGTTGTTTAGACACTATGACCTGGCTTGACTCTGGAAAGCTCCTTAAGTTGTACACACTTGCTATGTTATCCAGGATAACATAAGCATGGATAAGATAGTGGAGGTGACCTTTGTGTAGTTTGAATTGTTTTTGTTCTTCCATTGTGCTATAAGTTTCTACACTGGAAAAATCTTGGTAATTTCTGGAAAATGCATAGTAATAATGGATCTTAGCTGTTGGGATATATTAGTATATTTATTGACAGCACTTACTGCGAGCCATAATGGTGAAAAGTGATGTATATTCATTTAATGTGCCCTTTGGGTCAGAATTCCAGATAACATAGTTAAAAAGTTTTCTTCATCCAGAAGGCAAAATAGTGTGCCTCTTTAATTACATTCTAAAGACAAATATATCCTCCTGAGAACCAACCCATAGACTTGTGTCCTCTGTAGTTGACATTTGTTTTACATGCACACCCTCTTACTCTTTCAAGCTATTCACTTGAATCCTGGTATTTTGTAAAGAGTACATCCTGGGCTTTCCAATTATATATCATGTGACTAGGAGGGTTGCTGGGAAATTCCTAGTAAGGAAATCACAACAAAAGAGAAATTGAGAGACACATTTTTTCTTGGTTCCCAGGAGGTTACTGGAAAAGTTTTTTTTTTTTTAATTCAAAATTGTTTGAAGCAGAACGTTAACATTGTTTCTGGGTGATCCATTATGCTGTTTATAGCAGTTTATTTTTTCTTTAACCCACTCTGTGATTTTTCTTTGAATTTTAGTTTTTGTCAATCAATCAATCAATCAATCAATCAATCAATCAATCAATCAATCAATCAATCAATCAATCAATTTCCTATAGCCCTTATCCATTGTGAGTCACCAGTATTCATTGGCAGTTCCCACCCACTAATTAGTTCAAGCCCTAACATATGACAGAGCTATAAGAAAGACTCGGTTAAAGAGTACAAACCTTTGACTTCTCATATCATAGATTTTGACAAAGCCATGTCTGCTGCCAAGTCTCCTGAGAGTAACTCCTACTTTTTTTTTGACATCTTACTCTGATTGTTGCTGTACAAACTATGATGTACATCCTGAAGATGGCTGTGGCTTGAATAATGTTGGATAGTACAATGCAACCCACAACACTGTATGCCCTCTACCACAAGGCACCTATGACATAACACCTATAGCAAGGTTTGCTATGCCAAAGTGCAAAGAGTTCATGTGGGAAGCTATGGTCTAATGGTCAGAGAAACAGCTTTGGGACCAAAAGGTCACCGGTTGGATTCCCTGGACTAGCAGGAATGGCTGAAGTGCCCTTGAGCAAGGCACCTAACCCCCAACTGCTCCCCAGGCTGCTCTGGGTAAGAGCAGCCTGGGCATGTTGCGTGTCGCTCTGGATAAGTTTAAAGTCCTTCCCGCATCATATGGCACATAGGGTGGTGCCAATCTCCATCGCTCTGGATAAGAGTGTCTGCTAAATGCCATTAAGATAATGTAAAAAGTGCAGAGTTCATGGAGGATTTGGACAGGCTACAACTCAACCACCCGGGTACATGCTCTAACTAATATGATGGGGTTTGGTCTGATTTGCCTCTGAGGCAGGGTTCAAATTTCCCAGCTGTGTGTTGTAGACATTGGCACCTCCATGCAGCCAGTGCAGACAATGTCAGTCAGACGCAGCTTCCTTGAAATCATCAATTCAAAGGCAGTGAGCACAACAGTGTCAATCTTCCAACAATACTGTAGCATGTTATTAGTGGATGCCCACTCAGTATAGCATGAACTGTAGGGGCAAGCCAACCCAAAAGAAAATTATACATTTATGTACAGGAAATACCCACTCCAAAACAAATAGGAGGCAGGATTTGTCAAAATTCCTTTAGGAGTGGGTGTGAGTAGGGGAAGAAAAAAAAAACAGGCCCATGCACACCTCAAAACAAACAATTAACACTGTCTGGTACCTGTGAAATATATCAATGAAGTACCTGTCAACATCATAAGCTTTGCTAATCAGCTATTTTGTGGAGAATATGGAATGTTCAAAGGAGGAATCGCTGAAGTTGAAGTCGACTTGATGTCAAAAAAGTATAGTATGTGCTGCCAGTGATATAGAGAATAGCAAATACTACCAATACTGCAGAAAAGTCCACAAGGCCAATAGACTAGCTAAATGCAAGAGTAGTAATGCTCATAGTGGACACTGACTCATGCCTAATGGGTCCTAAAGTAGCATTCTGTGAATAATATGTGCAATATAGAAGAGAAACACATTCACCAAGCTAAAGAGGAATGACAGGAGTCCGTCTCCAACTTTGGAGGACAGGACACATTCTTCCAACTGTGGTCACAAGCTGCTATGTGAATAGTTCATCCTATGTCATCCAACATGGATACAGATAAGAAGTAGAAAGGCAATAGCTTATCTATAACAAGAGCATTCATAGCAAATACTGTCATATGTAGCATAATATTCAAGTGATGCAGACCTCCTTTCTTCTACAAAGTCAGCACATGAGTAATGCATGGCTATTGATTAACAAGCATTTTACTCATGTTGACAGCTTTTGTCCTCCAGAAAATGTAATACAACCCCGATTCCAAAAAAGCTGGGACAAAGTACAAATTGTAAATAAAAATGGAATGCAATGATGTGGAAGTTTAAAAATTCCATATTTTATTCAGAATAGAAAATAGATGACGTCAAATGTTTAAACTGAGAAAATGTATCATTTAAAGAGAAACATTAGGTGATTTTAAATTTCATGACAACAACACATCTCAAAAAAGTTGGGACAAGGCCATGTTTACCACTGTGAGACATCCCCTTTTCTCTTTACAACAGTCTGTAAACATCTGGGGACTGAGGAGACAAGTTGCTCAAGTTTAGGGATAGGAACATTCTTGTCTAATGTAGGATTCTAGTTGCTCAACTGTCTTAGGTCTTTTTTTTGTCGTATCTTCCGTTTTATGATGTGCCAAATGTTTTCTGTGGGTGAAAGATCTGGACTGCAGGCTGGCCAGTTCAGTACCCGGACCCTTCTTCTACACAGCCGTGATGCTGTAATTGATGCAGTATGCGGTTTGGCATTGCCATGGTGGAAAATGCAAGGTCTTCCCTGAAAGAGACATCGTCTGGATGGGAACATATGTTGCTCTAGAACCTGGATATACCTTTCAGCATTGATGGTGTCTTTCCAGATGTGTAAACTGCCCATGTGCCTATGCCACACACACTAATGCAACCCCATACCATCAGAGATGCAGGCTTCTGAACTGAGCGCTGATAACAACTTGGGTCGTCCTTCTCCTCTGTAGTCTGAATGACATGGCGTCCCTGATTTCCATAAAGAACTTCAAATTTTGATTTGCCTGACCACAGAAGAGTTTTCCACTTTGCCACAGTCCATTTTAAATGAGCCTTGGCCCAGAGAAGACATCTGCGCTTCTGGATCATGTTTAGATACGGCTTCGTCTTTGAACTATAGAGTTTTAGCTGGTAACAGTGGATGGCACGGTGAATTGTGTTCACAGATAATGTACTCTGGAAATATTCCTGAGCCCATTTTGTGATTTACAATACAGAAGCATGCCTGTATGTGATGCAGTGCTGTCTAAGGGCCCGAAGATCACGGGCACCCAGTATGGTTTTCCGACCTTGACCCTTACGCACAGAGATTCTTCCAGATTCTATGAATTTTTTGATGATATTATGCACTGTAGATGATGATATGTTCAAACTCTTTGCAATTTTACACTGTCAAACTCCTTTCTGATATTGCTCCACTATTTGTTGGTGCAGAATTGGTGATCCTCTTCCCATCTTTACTTCTGAGAGCCGCTGCCACTCCAAGATGCTCTTTTTATACCCAGTCATGTTAATGACCTATTGCCAATTGACCTAATGAGTTGCAATTTGGTCTTCCAGCTGTTCCTTTTTTGTACCTTTAACTTTTCCAGCCTCTTATTGCCCCTGTCCCAACTTTTTTGAGATGTGTTGCTGTCATGAAATTTCAAATGAGCCAATATTTGGCATGAAATTTCAAAATGTCTCACTTTCGACATTTGATATGTTGTCTGTTCTATTGTGAATACAATATCAGTTTTTGAGATTTGTAAATTATTGCATTCCATTTTTATTTACAATTTGTACTTTGTCCCAACTTTTTTGGTATTGGGGTTGTACATAGTGTACACACTTGTAGAGGTGCAGACATGTGGAGACAAGGTAACAGTTAAAAGTAATAAAAGTATTTTAGGGGGTCAATTCACCAAGAAATCTTCCCGGAAGACCGAGCTGCGATCTCAGACCGTGGCTTGGTCGCCGCAGGTCGTATGCAGCCGACAGCTGACTGAGGGTTGGTCACACCTTGGTCTTCCGTGGTTGTACGTGGTCGAGGAATGGTCTCCCTGACAAAGAGATCGTAGCTCGGTTTTTTGACATGTCAAAAAACTGAGCCTCGACCTAAAAGTTGCACAGAGAGCGTCGAAAGCGCGAACAAGGTCGAGGAAAGGACACATTCGTAGAGAGACAATCGAGGCTAGAATGGGGATGAGCGATGCTCAGTCTTCTCGAGTGAGAACTGATTGCGTGCATGGTTGTGCTTCTCGGCCCGTCCTCGACACTCACTCGATCCGTGTGATCTAGCTTTACTCTTTTGCGATCAAGCCTCGCTCCGCGCAACCTGTCCCAGACCTTTCCTAGACCCATACGCTCCCTATTCTTCCCATGGGCATGATTGGATTCTAAAGAGGATTAAGGTGCGACCTTCTTCAACCAATAAAGATCGACCATCGCTTAAGTTGCGACCTACCTTTGCCTAATCCTATTAAAGCTACACGTACTGAATGTCATATAAATAGGGCGCATGAATAGGGCGCATTAAGCATAACTAGAGAGTCTTGCTGCAGTTGCGGGGCATGGTGCTCAGGGGTGAAAGTAAGCCGGTCCTGGCCGGTCCGGCGTACCACTAAAAGATTTGGCCGTACCGGAAAGAAAAATATACTGTCTCTGAAAAAAAATTAAAAAACTAAAAAAAAAAAATTAAGCCGTACACGCGCTGGTTACAGCGCGCGTACGGCTTAACCAGATCTTGTACTATAATGTGGTAATAGCTGGTAATCAAAGTGTTTTAGCAAACAGACGTTAGTTGCAAAGTCTCCCAAATAAAAAGGCATATAAAGAAACATGTTAATGTTTCATGATAGACTATTTAAAAATTACTTTGATCAGAATTCATAAATCGAGTGGAAGTTGGGGCAAAGATTCTAGATTACTGTCTGGTTGGAGCGAGCAGAGTAACTAGGCTACCAATGCATGGCACGTGCACTGAGAACACACGCACTTTCTCAAACGTTCAAGCCTCTTTGAAATTTATTTTGAGTGTTTTACCTAAAAACTTTCACTTTTCTGTTCTGTTACACTGTTCTGTGTCCAATGTCCAAAATGAAAAGTTAGTTTTCAACTGTTCAGCTAAAAAAAATGTTATTAAATTGTGTTGTTGAAATGATGTTTGCAATTTATTTATAATCAAAAACTGATACAGGTGGATGAAAGAGTGATAGTGTGATAAAAAAGTACTGTACTAGTACTACTGAGTGCTAATAAGTCCTAGTGAATGCTTGATAAGTAGACAATAATAAATAATTAGGTGTATTTTCTGGCGCACTATGACTCAAAATAATAGTACCGGTAAGAAATAAAAGTTACTTTCACCCCTGACAGTGCTGTAAAAACATAGCATGATGCAGAGCGATTGGGTCCATGTTGTCCCTTCGGAGGCTGGTCAATAACTGATAGTCGGCCACCGATCGCTGGGCCTTTTTATATGGTTGCAGTGGGTCGCACGCAAATCCGGGCGACCGTGACAAATTTGCGTGTAGCTCAGGTGAGAATCTGTCTAGAAAAGATCGAGAATTGAGCGTACAGAGCGAGGCTAGAACGTTTATATTGCAGGCTAAATCGTATTGATCGACGGTACGTTGCAACTCGTACGTAGCTAGATCGGCCAAGATTGAGTCTTGATCGGCCGAGGTCACGCACTTGCGAGGATAGATCGCCAAGAGATCGACGCTATGTCACAGATTGGTCGAACAGAACGAGCCTTGGTCGTGTTAAGATCGCATCAGATCGAGTGGATAGACGCAAGTAGAGCGTATGTAAAGCGTCTACAGAGCGTATAGGACGCAGGTAGAGCGTACACATCGAAGGTCGAATGAGATAACATCGAACATAGAGCGTACACAGAAAATAATGGGTTTAGGTCGCACGGATTTTGCCCGCGACTACAGGAAAACATAGCTGCGATCATAGTCGCACGTGGTCGCGTGCGATTTTTCCAGATCATACTCAGTGAAATGAGCCCCTTACATAGCCTCAGAAAAAAGAGAACAGATCAGATATAATTATAATACATCATTCTGTAAGAGAAGAGGGAGCAGGCACTACAGTACTGGAAAGGAATCAAAAAAGATTTCATACAAGGCTATTAAATGAGACCACATTTTTCTGAACAAATAGTGACTTTCAAATTTCTGTATCACTGACTTCTTTATTTTTATCTCTTATCATGCTGATGATGCTCAAATCTGGACTGCTGTTAGCTAGATAAAATGGGACAGTTGGGTGTTTACAATCTCTAGCAATGCTGCTTTAACTAAACCCATGTTAGTGTTACAGTTGTGGTCAGAAGTTTGCATACAGTGACATGAATGTCATCTTGGATATGAATGTCATGGCAATATTTGGGCTTTCAGTAATTTATTTGAACTGTTCTTTTTCTGTGGCAGAATGTACAGTATACATCTTTAATAATAATAAAAAAAACTACTAGAATTTGGTGCACAAGTTTTAATTTTCTTTAGGTTTTCTGAAATCAACACAGGATCAAAATTATACATACAGGGTCAAAAATTTACATGTAGATTATTAATTCAGAGGTGCTGAAACTTCCAAAATATCTCTTATCTTGCCAAGGCTGAGGTCTCTTAACTTCTTGTTAGTGATCATGATTGACTACAGCTGGTAGCTTCTCTGTGCCTTCATAAAAAGGGTTTGTTTACAGCATTCATTGGATTGACCAACACACAGTAAAATGGGAAAGTGCAAGGAGCTCAGTGCAGATCTGAGAAAGAGGATCACAGATATACACAACTCCAGAATGTCTCTTGGAGCCATTTCTAAACAACTGCAAATTCCAAGATCAGTTCAAACAATTGTATGCAAGTTATTGTGAAGTGTAGTCACTTTGCCAAGCCACTTGGCTTCAAGAAAACCCAAACTGTCACCCTCAGCTGAAAGAAAATTGGTTTAGATGTTCAGGAACAACCTGCAAACCACCATAGTACAGCCCTGCCATAAACTGGAAGCTGATGGATCACTGTGTACAGTTCAGTGAGTTTTACATCACCATGGGCTAAGAGGTTGCTATCCAAGAAATAACCCCCTGCTCCAAAATTGACACCTTCAAGCTTAACTTAAGTTTGAAGCTGACCACACAGGCAAAGAAAAAAGCCTTCTGGAAGAAAGCTGTCTGGTCAGATGAGACAAAGATTGAGTTGTTTGGCCACAATGACCACCATGTACAGAGGGACACTGTACCAACTGGTGGTGGTGGTGGTAGGATCATCATGCTCTGGGGCTGTTTTGCTGCCAGTGGAACTGGTTCATTGCACAAAGTGGATGGAATAATGAAGGAGGACTACCTCAGAATTCTTCAGCATAAACCATCAGGAACTTGAACACGACTTGGGACTTGGGAGTTACAACAGGACAATGAACCCAAACATGCATCAGAGCTGGTTGTGGAGGATAAAGCAGGCTAACATTAAGCTTACAACAAGTCCTGACTTCAACCATATTGAAAATATATGGACTGTGCTTACAAGTCGAGTCCATGCCAAGAAAAAAAAATTAATTGAACTCTACCAATTCTACCATGAAGAGTCATGACATATCCAACCAGAACTCTGCCAGAAGCTTGTTCATGGTAAACAAAAATGTTTGGTCAAGGTGAATCTTGCAAAGAGACATTTTACTCAAATATTAGGTGTGCTGTATGTATATTTTTGACCCTGTATGTATAATTTTGACCCTGTGTTGATTGAAGAAAACCCAAAGAAAATTAAAACTTGTGCACCAAATTCTAGTGTTTTTTTTTTTTTATTAAAGATGTATGCTGTACATTCTGCCACAGAAAAAAAAAAAGTTCAAATAAATTACTGAAAGCCCAAATATTGCCATGACATTCATATCCAAGATGACATTCAAGTCACTATATGTAAACTTCTGACCACAACTGTACTTATGGGCCTGAATTATGAATGATCAGTGGTGGTGTTATGGTGGTCCCTTTCCATTGATGGATGTGTTTGGGGATGGCTAATAAATTGTGCACTATGGATTACAATACACACGAGAGAAAACAGTCTGTAGTAATCCCCGATGTGGGTGGAGCACAGAAGCACGGCAGGCGAGAGTTCGTGTTCACACACGCACTTTATTGAGTTTTTCAGCTTTCTTTCTTTCTTTCTTTCTTTCTTTCTTTCTTTCTTTCTTTCTTTCTTTCACTCATTCATTCACTCACTCACTCACTCACTCACGCACGCACACGTGTTTTGGTCGGGGAGCGAATCCCTCTTCTCTCCTCTCCCCCTCCCTTTATACTCCATCCCTGCAACAAACACACAAATTGACATCAGGTGTAATGACCTAGCCACTTACCTTCCCTGACCCCGCCCTCCATTCACAGACTGCTGCTTGGCCACGCCCCCGCTGCCACATACTCCCACCGCCCGACTCAGGCCGGGGAGCCGTCCGGCCTGAAGCTGACTTCCCCCCCCCGATGGGACAGGAAGTCCGCCACCACCATCTGTGCCCCCGGCCTGTGGATCACCTTGAACTTAAATGGCTGGAGAGTGAGATACCAACGGGTGATCCATGCATTGGCATCCTTCATGCAGTGGAGCCACTGGAGGGGCGCGTGGTCCGAACAGATCTATCCCAATTCACTCAAATGGGGTCTTGATTAGAGGAAGAGGGCGCAACGGCGCTTTTGGAGTGGCCGCGGGATTTACTAATTGGCATTCACGGTATGCTGCACACCACCGATGGACATCCCCGCGAATCCCTGGCCAATAGAACCGGGCCATTATTCGGGCTAGTGTTTTGTCTTGCCCCAAGTGTCCGGCCATGGGATTAAAGTGAGATGCATGGAATACGAGTTCCCTACGGCTCTTTGGGATTAACAACTGGGTTACTTGTTCCTTAGTTTGAGTGTCCTGCGTCACTCGGTACAATCTATCTTTAATAATGGCAAAATAGGGGAAGGTTGGTGCCGTGCTTGGCTGAAGAGTTTGACCATCGATTACTCTCACTTGGTCAAACGCATGCCGCAGAGTCTCGTCTCGCGACTGCTCTAACAGGAAATCCCCAAGGGACTCCCCGAGAGAGGGAGGAGGAGCAGGGTGCTCCTCACTCTGACACGGTGTTGATGCAGACGGCTCTGTGACAGCTTCTCCAGCCAATGCCACACCAGGATCTTCCCATGAACTACTAGGGCAGGACCCACTACGTGTTAAATACTCCATTAATTCTTTAAATCCCAGCCAATCAGTACCCAAGATCAACGAGTGGGTAAGGCAAGGATTAACCGCTGCCTTCATTTTATGTGTTTGGCCCCGGAATAGAATCTGGACCGACACTAGAGCGTAATGGTGAACATCCCCGTGCACACACAACACCTTCACCGCTTGTGCTCCCCCCAATGCCTCACCTTGCACCAGGCGTTGGTGAATTGAGGTCTGATTGCAACCGGAATCCACCAAAGCGTGATATGTATCCCCTTGAATACTCACCAGTACACGATACGTCCTGGCCCGATCGGGGGCGGTTTCTGGCGCGTCAGGGATCCGGATGACAGCCCCCACCTCCCTTGTGGGGCTCTGACTCGGGAGACGCTCCGATTCCCCGCCGCGCTAGCACACCGGCCCAGGCTTTCCCTCTGCACTGGTGTTATGGGTGTCACTCACCTGAGGGGAAGACAACACAGACACAGAAGAGGGAGATGGGAGGACACCACGGGTGCGACGGGCCGACTGGGGAGGAGCCAGCCGCCGCCTCCGTGGCAGGGGAACAGGGTGGGGAGGGGAACAAGAGACGGGGGTGTAGGTATCATGCCACCATCTTGTGTCAGAACTACAATTCCCAGGCAACTTCCGCGTGACCTACGTCACGCGTGGGCGGGATCATCTACATCAGTCCGCCATGCGCACATAAAACAATGGGACAACGCTTCCATTTTTGTCTCTTGCGTCCGGTTTCCGATGAGTCTGGACACATAAAGGGATGCTCTCCACCCAAAAAGACGTCTTCTTTCTTGCAAGATCCATCACTCAGCGCGATTTTCTTTCTTACCCTTGGCAAAGGTAAACTCTAGAGTCGCGCGATCTTTAAACTCAACCTGAGTTACAACCAGTTTACTTGTATTAGAAGTGACGTCACGACTGCAGCCCAGGCAGTTAAAAGTTAAGAAGTGATTGAATCCTTTTTAACTCAAAAGCGCTGTGCATCTTATTCTGATCAGAGACTTTTCCTCACGAACGCTGAGGTTCGGACCAAGAATCCTCTGCTTTCTACGGGAACCACCCAAGTGCTCCGCTGGACCCGAAAGTTTCTACGCCTCCATCACGAGCGGCTCACATGCTCCCACGGCGAGGCCCGAGACTACACCGGCGAATAGTTCTTCATATCTTGCTAAAGGCAGGATTAAGTAAGATTTTGGCATTTGGGCATAATTAAGATAGTCTTAGGAATTTGCTTTTATTGGAATAGTGTGAATTTAAACCCAGGTTTATCTGTTACACTGTTAGACACGCAGCGTGTTGATTTATTTTGGTTCTATGTTCTCTCAATTGTTTAATAGATAGGCTGCGCATGCTCCTTCTCTCTCTCTTATTCTGACTAACACTAATCTTCTTATCATACATTTTGACCTTATCAAGGTTTCAGTGAGTTTGGTAATGTTATGAGTGTGGAATCTTTTTGTTACTGAGAAAACACGTGCTCAACAGGCCTGACTAGGCCTGATACACTTTAAATAGCTTCCCTTTGTCTTTAGCAACACGTGCTCAGTAGGCCTCACCAGGCCTAACAAACACACTTTAGCTAGGCCATAGGGCCTTTAGCAAACACACACTAGCAACACAAGGCTAATCTAGGCCTCCACCACGTAGTTAGCTACATGAGGCTAAACACATGGTCAAGTCCTTCCCACACACACACAAGCACACATTAGCAACAGAGCTAATCCTTTGTTCTACTTGGATAACATTCCTTTGTTTTAGCTAGCAACAAGCTAGGCCATACACACACCGCACATAAACACACACATGTATACACACCTCATATTTGTATATATTGATTATCCATTTTTGTCTTTGTTATAATAAATCCATTTATTATCAAAGCTGTGTGTATTCATCTTATTGGTGAACAATATATGAAGTCCCCAGTCTCCCTCGAATTCAAAAGGGTGCATATAAAAGTTATGTAATGTGGTAAGTGATTGTAATAATTTGGAAATATACCATAATCTAGCTGTTTGGTAATTCATCCAGGATTAATGGTATGATTCACTAAATGATTCATTGAGCGATTCACTAAATGATTCACTAAACGATTCACTAAATGATTCATTGAACGATTCACTAAATGATTCACTAAACGATTCACTGAATGATTCACTTCAAATGAGACTGATTCTATGGTATGATTCAATTCAAATGAGTCAAAGTAAATGATTCAATGGGATTGATTCATTTTAATTATTAACCTTCAAAATTTAATGAGACTGATTTAATGAGATTGATCACTTAATTTCAATAATTAACTGATTGCACCCACAGTTAAATTGGTGCCCCGTGTGAGGCAGATTGGATTGTTGACTTCTGGAATATTGTTCAACAACAAATAAACTATCAGTTGATTCAGCAACTGCTAAGGTATATCCCCAGGTGTGTTAAAATGGTTAACAGTAGCGTGATAACCATATCACAAATACTCATAACCTATTTAACTTAGGATAAGAGAGCATTTCCAAATAAACGTTATTAATTAATTACATAGTTAATGTTAATAATGATTCAATTAATTAACTCATTGATTAATTATCTAGTATCCAGCCTAAGTAAAATGGCATCCCCTTGTGTCTCAAAAATGGAAGACAACGCTCAAGACGTGTCTCTCCTTGAGGTCATCGCAGACCTCATTCACTGCTCTGCCTCCGAAAAGGTAAACATTAAGTACACGAGTGAGGGTGAATTCCAAAACAACTTAGATAACTCAAACAAACATGAGAGAGATCCAAAAAGAACAACTTTTAGTGTCCAAGCGGCACTAGGTAAGCTATTCCTATCATACTTCCAAGATGCTGATTCAGAAATCAGATGCCTCCGCGGAGAGGTTGAAAGGCTGACCACCAGCAACGCCGAGCTGACAGCCGATAATAATGATTTACATAGGGAGCGTGAGCTCTTGAAGACCTCCCTTGATGATTGCACCAAACGGCTAGAGAAAGCCGAAATGGTTGCTAAGAGGGCTGCCCAGGAGCAGACCCCCCAAGAGCAGCGCGAGGGGCGTGAAAGACCCCCAACAATGCGCCAAAGCTCAGAGCGGGAAGAGGCGTCTGAACCGGACACCGTAAATGATCTGGTCGAGGACCAGACACCCCGCCAAACTCCATCAACTCGCTACTTGACTCCATCGTGTAGCCAAGATGGAGCCATCCTGCACTCATCCCGAGCCCAGGCCTGTAGCACACCTAGGTCAGTGCGCTTCAGTTTCCCTGATCCATCTTCAGATGAATCAGACCACGCATCTCGTGCGAAGCGGGAGCGATTCCAGAGTAGCTCAGACAGTGAGTACTCAGGAGAGCAAAAGGAGTCATGCAAAGACGCGCACCAAGCCCTCCGCCTACGGCAAATTGACCTACTTGCCCAAGATATCGAGCGATTCGATTCGATCCCGATAATAAAAGAACAAACGTAAATGATTATTTATGAGGAATTGACCGATGCCTGATGGACCTGCCGAACATCACAACACGTGAAAAACTTAGACTAATCTGGAAGACCTCCAGTAGTAGCGTTCGTGCCTTTTTAGAGACACTACCCCCAAACATTCACGATAGTTATTCGAAACTTCGCAATTACATGAGGGAAGAATATGCGCCATACAGGGATGAAACCTCCGCGATATTGTGTGCATTACAAATCAAACAAAAACGGTCTGAGGCGCCTCGTGAATATTACAGACGGCTACGTACTGCCTATTTCCAAGGTAGTAGCGCACCAGGGTTGGAAGAAGATAGAGGTTTCATATCTCTCTTCTTACATAACCTCCACCCAAGCGTGCGGACCCATGTCACACTGACGTGTCGACGAGGTCGCTATTCGATGAGGGAAATTAGGCGACTAGCCCAAATGACCTGGGAGACCATCGTCAAAACCGCAAATGGAAACGATGATGACCCCAGAGTCCTTAGGCTCCAGGATGCAAATGGGCCCCCGCTAACCTTAGAAGGATGTGAAGCTCCAAAAGGGGGACCCACCTGGAAAAATTCCGGTCCAGCCCAATCCTTGCCGAGCCATCACAAGGGTGAGTGGAAAAATCGACAAGGTAAGGCCAGGAGGGACCGAGGGCGAGTCCACAGTGACTATGGCAATCGCCCATCACATGAAAAGGGTCGTAGGAAACAAAACAGTTGGCAGCAAAACCGTCATCCCTGCTCTGACCAGAAACAGCAGAAGCGTTCCGACCATAGCTCTAAACGTAAGGGTAGAGATGACCAACACAGTGACTCAGACCAACCTGGTGAGTTCCCCTCAGAGCTGGACTCTTTAAAAGCCCAGTTGGCTGAGATTAAAGTACTGTGACAGGAGACGTCAGACCCCTCAACAGATAAAACAAAAGAGCCCAAGAAAAATGACAAAAAGCCATTCGCTGGCATGACTAGGCCAGGAACCACGGGTATATCTCGTGAAAGGGGGAGGAGATCCCTCTGAAACAGCAGGCGAGGGTCAGGATGTAGGGCCCCCCCTGGTGGCGAAGGCAAACACACAAAACGCACCTCTCATGTGCGCTAAAGTCTTCACCACCATTTCTCAGACACACGGCTCTCACAAGGCGACCCAATCCCAACCAAGCCCTGCGACATAAACTTAGTCAGCTTCACACAAAACAAAACCCCACAGTCGTTGGATCCCACAGAATATGCACAAAACCGTTGCGATGAGATTAGTGCGAACACCGATCAACCGAGCGCCATGCGAGATCAAATTTCTGATGAACTTCAGTTCATGTCTTGGCACACCGAGTCCGGCGTTGAAACACCCGACATCGCGACTCCCCCAGTGGCAAAAATCTCCCTCTATCCATCGACACAGACACCCATTTCACTGCTGGTGTAATGGCTGCGCTGTGGAACATGTTAGGCGTCGAGGCGAAATTCCATATCGCGTACCACCCTCAATTCTCTGGTCAGGCTGAATGAGCCATTCAAACCATTGTGAGCATGCTGCGAGAGTATATCACAAACCATGGTAAAATTTGGGACGTGAAACTTCCCTTGGTGCTAAGGGCCATTCGGTCCACCCCTCATTGCGCCACTGAAGTCACACCCTTTGGGATGATGACTGGGCGAGAGTCGGTTCTTCCCCCGCATCTCCTATACAAACCAGAGGCCATGAGCATCGCAATTGCATACACCGCACATCAACATGTTGCCGACCTACGACGCCACCTACAGTCAACCTTTACAGGTGCCCAAAAGGATCTCGATTCGAGAGTAGGACACAAAGCCTACTATGCCCGAATCTCAGAGAAGTTCCTACCACCCTGGTCGAGACCTTTCGATCGTGGGAAAACCATTCCCCGTCACGTATCACATTAGGACATCTAGGCCTAATCAAACGCTTTCATATCGATTTCCATGATAATTGAATCAAACCTTTTGAACAGTCCTCACTCCAAAAGGGGGTGGACGACAGCTAGGCCCATCATGTCCATCTAGCTTGTACGCATCACTCAACCATAAGCGTACACTAACATTCCCGGTCAGACTTCACCAACCCAATGAAGTAATAACCCTTCAGTATAACATGGTAGATAAAATACTAAAATCCGCTATTATTACTAGTGTGTATTCATCGCAAATACACCTGGCATATAGTCTTGGCAGTGCTATCCTCATTTTTGTGAATCCACAAGACTTAGAGATATGCAACTCCACTAAAGACATCCACTGGGTCTGCCCAGGCAACCCATACATAACACTACATGCCGAACTGGATAAGATGGTCTGCGTCCCTGACAGCTTTAGCCGCAGTAGCGCACACTTTCTGGCCAGACCATCCACTGCTATTACCAAACACAGAAGATTTCTAGAAGATTAGGTTTGCCAACCCAAACAATAACACTTCTTTTCTTCCTTCATTTCTTCTCTTGTCTTGTTTTTTTTTATGCATAAGAAATTGAACACTACATGTTTCATGTTCAATGTTTAATTTTTTTTTATGTGGTTTTGATCTGGTTAGTTAGTGATTATATGCCCAAAATGCCTCTGTCTCCAACTGTCTTACTGGAACTCACAAGTTTACACAGTCTTCACAGGACACCATGGACTGTGCAGAGCAAGGCTACCTCAAGGACTATGGACACGGCGATGATACGATACGGTGCTCTCAGTGCTACGACTCTGTCATACCCCTGAGACCAAAAGGGGGACTGTAGGTATCATGCCACCATCTTGTGTCAGAACTACAATTCCCAGGCAACTTCCGCGTGACCTATGTCACGCGTGGGCGGGATCATCTACGTCAGTCCGCCATGCGCACATAAAACAATGGGACAACGCTTCCATTTTTGTCTCTCGCGTCCGGTTTCTGATGAGTCTGGACGCATAAAGGGATGCTCTCCACCCAAAAAGACATGTTCTTTCTTGCAAGATCCATCACTCAGCACGATTTTCTTTCTTACCCTTGGCAAAGGTAAACTCTAGAGTCGCGCGATCTTTAAACTCAACCTGAGTTACAACCGGTTTACTTGTATTAGAAGTGACGTCACGACTGCAGCCCAGGCAGTTAAAAGTTATGAAGCGATTGAATCATTTTTAACTCAAAAGCGCTGTGCATCTTATTCTGATCAGAGACTTTTCCTCACGAACGCTGAGGTTCGGACCAAGAATCCTCTGCTTTCTACGGGAACCACCCAAGTGCTCCGCTGGACCCGAAAGTTTCTACGCCTCCATCACGAGCGGCTCACGTGCTCCCACGGCGAGGCCCGAGACTACACCGGCGAATAGTTCTTCATATCTTGCTAAAGGCAGGATTAAGTAAGATTTTGGCATTTGGGCATAATTAAGATAGTCTTAGGAATTTGCTTTTATTGGAATAGTGTGAATTTAAACCCAGGTTTATCTGTTACACTGTTAGACACGCAGCATGTTGATTTATTTTGGTTCTATGTTCTCTCAATTGTTTAATAGATAGGCTGCGCATGCTCCTTCTCTCTCTCTTATTCTGACTAACACTAATCTCCTTATCATACATTTTGACCTTATCAAGGTTTCAGTGAGTTTGGTAATGTTATGAGTGTGGAATCTTTTTGTTACTGAGAAAACACGTGCTCAACAGGCCTGACTAGGCCTGATACACTTTAGATAGCTTCCCTTTGTCTTTAGCAACACGTGCTCAGTAGGCCTCACCAGGCCTAACAAACACACTTTAGCTAGGCCATAGGGCCTTTAGCAAACACACACTAGCAACACAAGGCTAATCTAGGCCTCCACCACGTAGTTAGCTACACGAGGCTAAACACATGGTCAAGTCCTTCCCACACACACACAAGCACACATTAGCAACAGAGCTAATCCTTTGTTCTACTTGGATAACATTCCTTTGTTTTAGCTAGCAACAAGCTAGGCCATACACACACCGCACATAAACACACACATGTATACACACCTCATATTTGTATATATTGATTATCCATTTTTGTCTTTGTTATAATAAATCCATTTATTATCAAAGCTGTGTGTATTCATCTTGTTGGTGAACAATATATGAAGTCCCCAGTCTCCCTCGAATTCAAAAGGGTGCATATAAAAGTTATGTAATGTGGTAAGTGATTGTAATAATTTGGAAATATACCATAATCTAGCTGTTTGGTAATTCATCCAGGATTAATGGTATGATTCACTAAATGATTCATTGAACGATTCACTAAATGATTCATTGAACGATTCACTAAATGATTCACTAAACGATTCACTGAATGATTCACTTCAAATGAGACTGATTCTATGGTATGATTCAATTCAAATGAGTCAAAGTAAACGATTCAATGGGATTGATTCATTTTAATTATTAACCTTCAAATTTTAATGAGACTGATTTAATGAGATTGATCACTTAATTTCAATAATTAACTGATTGCACCCACAGGGGGGAAGAGAGAGAAGAGAATCGAGGAGAGACGCCTCGTCTGCCTGCCGTCGGAGCCGCCTCCAGATGGTCCTCCGCCAGCTCGATGGCTCGTTCCAGCAATGCCGGGCAGTGACACTGGACCCATTCCGCCGTTCCTTCTGGACTTTGAGAGATGAACTGCTCCAGTGCCACCAGATCGATGATTTCCTCGGCGTCGTGGTCTTCCGCCCTCAGCCACCGCCGGCAGGCGTCCCGGAGTTGCTGGCCGAATGCAAACAGCCGGCCGACCTCCTCCAGCATCAGCATCCGGAAGTGCTGACGGTGTTGCTCCTGGGAGCGGCCGAGCCGCTGCAGGATGGCTTTCCTCAGGTCCGCATAGACCAGCCGGCTGTCAGCAGGGAGCTGCTGTGCTGCGAGCTGCGCCTCGCCAGTCAGGAGCGGGAGGAGGCGTGCCGCACGCTGCTCCAGTGGCCACCCCCACGCCTCGGCTGCTTGCTCAAAGAGAGCGAGGAACGCTTCCGGATTGTCCTGCGGTCACATCTTCGTGAGGGTGGCGGCAGCGGTAGCCAGCGGCCCTGCTGACGTGAGCCGGTGCCGGAACGTCTAACGATCTTCCTGTTGGGCCAGCATCAAGGCTTCGAAGCACTGCTGCTGCTCCTTCCGGAGGGTGATCAGCTCTTGATGCTGGTTCTACTGGGCGGTAGTGAGGGCAAGGATGAGCTCTTTGAACGGGGAGGACTCCATGGGGTGGTTCCCTTCTGTGCAGCCCAGGTTTCAGCACCACTGTAGTAATCCCCGATGTGGGTGGAGCACAGAAGCACGGCAGGCGAGAGTTCGTGTTCACACACACGCACTTTATTGAGCTTTTCAGCTTTCTTTCTTTCTTTCTTTCTTTCTTTCTTTCTTTCTTTCTTTCACTTATTCATTCACTCACTCACGCACGCACATGTGTTGTGGTCGGGGAGCGAATCCCTCTTCTCTCCTCTCCCCCTCCCTTTATACTCCATCCCTGCAACACACACACACACACACACACACACACACACACACACACACACACACACACAAATTGACATCAGGTGTAATGACCTAGCCACTTACCTTCCCTGACCCTGCCCTCCATTCACAGACTGCTGCTTGGCCACGCCCCCGCTGCCACACAGTCCCTCCTCTATTCATCTCCCTTAATTATTCTATGCACATTTGCATGACTACCTTCATTAGTACCACTCACAACATGGAGGTGTAGTCAGAATAACTGGCTGCTGTGTACTGCTTCTAATCCAAGAGCCCCATGGCGAAGGAGGAAGTGATGTAATGGTGGAAAGGAGTACATTCTCTAGATGTCTTAAGGTCAGCAGCACAAGCTGGCATAAAATGGACACAGCATCTATTATAGAAACACTGATGTTCAGCAATACATAACAATGTATCAGACATCAGAAACAACATTGTATAATATCTCTACTACCTAAACAATAAAACCTATATAACCTATTTTAAACCTGAAATGACCTTAAACCTATTTTTATCTTCAAATAAAAATAAAAAAACCAACATATTTTAACCAAGAATTAGGGAAATTTAGAGTCAATTGCATATTGTGTTTAAAGGATAAATGTAATTGTCATTTTTTCCCCTGTCATTTCTTTTTGTTCTACGATGAAACTGCAAGTCATGCAGGATGTTTCACTTTTTTAAGAAGAAGTACACTGAAAAGTGAGGGATTCAGTATTTCTTGATATGGAAGTGTAAGCATGGTTGACAGCAGCAATAGCACTGATTATACAGTGGCTTATATTCTTTAATTTGTGCTATATCTAATTACAGATCCGCATCTGTGTCCATAAATTGTACATTAAATCAGTGCTAATTTTTGTGGAAGTTCAGTAGGTGTGGCTTCTAAAATATCTCACCAAAATTAGGAGCAGTTCTACATTTGAATTTTTATATTTATGGCATTTACTTGATGCCTTTATCTTCACTAACTTAACAAATTGCTTTGTAATTGCCATTAGAAACATATCCCCCATGCTAGTTCAAAGTTTCAGGGTCTGAGAATACCATCAAGCTAAAACCCCATTAGGGCAAGGTTATTACAGGAAGAAACAAAAGCACATAAATCAAGGGATTTTTTTTAAAATAAATTAATCAATCACTAATTAAAGTGCTCGGTGAACAAGAAGGTCTCTGTTAGAAGACTGCCAGTGATTCAGCTGTATGGACAACCAGAGGAAGCTCATTTCACCACCAGGGTGCCAGGAAAGAGAAGAATCTTGATGCATGTCTTCCTTGTACTTTGAGGGATGGTGTGTTGAGCCGTGCCATGCTCAAGGCTTGAAGGAAGTGTGGTGCAGTCTAGGCTGTCATATGTGCCTTCAGGTAAGTGCAGGCTGGTCTGTTTTTTGACTTTCTAGGTGGGCATCAGTGTTTTAAATCTGATTCCAGCAGCTACAGAATGAAATCTCTGTTTTCACTGCTAACACCTACATATTTAGTTGGTGTTAGCTTTTTTGCCCAGTACCACTTATTATTGCATTAGTCATTCTCTTCCTTGGTTGCCCTTCTTTTAGTCAGAAAAGTTATAGGCTGTACAATATGCTAGGCCATAGAGAACTTCTTGTATGGAGGATGTGTAAGGACAATAGTGACTCTGCAAACCAGTATGTCGATGCCTTTTCACTTCAAGTTATTGTTATATATCTGACAGGAATCCAGCAGACAACGCTGTTGTTGAGTTCCATAAATAAAAGTTTACCCAATCTGCAAAGGGTAAAATGCCAATTTGACATGGTGCTTCTATAGTAGATAAATATTTCCAAGTGACCTACTTTATTCAGAAGACCTACTCTTTCTTTCTCGGCTTTAAACTTATATGAAATCAACAGATATACAAATAAGATTTCTAAAACATTTTAAGGTGTCAGGGGCCTGTGAAATTAGAAGGAACTCATTGACATTTCAGTGAAATTTCATTATTAATTATTTCATAATTTATTCATATTACTACTAGCTGTGTTCCACTGTGTTCACCTAAAATAATTTGTGATATGATATTTTCATAGCTATGTTGATGACACAACTATACTGTGCCTTTCCATTCTTTCTGAAAGTCAAGAAATGAGTGCCAAGGCAGATATTACCTTATTGATATCTGAGAACGTTTTGCAAGCTCTTTGAGAGATAAAAAATATATTTAAAGACAGTAATTGTATAAAAAAGTATGAAACCTGGATATAATTTTACATAATTTTACACTCTCTGACCGCTAGTTTATCAGTGTTGTATCATTGTCACTTCACAGGTCTAGGAATCCTGAACTCTGATTACCAGATGGACTCTAGTTATTGGGAAGTTCAGGAATGTGCTGCTCCATTTTCCTCTACATGGGCTGACTGTTTTTGTTTTAGTTTTTATGGAATTCTCTTTCATTTACACCCACTAAGTAACAAGTTGTCCTGTGGTTGCTAGCATGATTACGGTAAGTGGTTTAACCTCATGTCAAGTCAAGTTTATTTGTTTAGCGCTTTTAACAATAAACATTGTCACAAAGCAGCTTTACAGAACTTGAACGACTTAAAATATGAGCTAATTTTATTCCTAATCTATCCCCAACGAGCATGCCTGTGGCGACGGTGACAAGGAAAAACTCCCTCAGATGACATGAGGAAGGAACCTCAAGAGGAACCAGACTCAAAAGGGAACCCATCCCCATCCGGGCAACAACAGACAACATGACTATAGCATTAACAGTGCTAACATAAAGTCAGCTTCGTTGATGCTATAAACCCCCCATCGACGGAAACCCGAGCGCAAAACTGTTCACGACAACCGTAGTCCCAAAGTCAGCAAGTCAACTGCAGTCTGAAAGTCAGCAAGTCAACTGCAGTCCTAAAGTCAGCAAGTCAACTGCAGTCCTCAGCCACAAAAGCACCACTGCAAGAGTCCAGAGCATCCTCCAGGCGCGACCCCCAACTGTCCACATGGGGTCGCCCTCCACAGGAGCGATGCGATGAGACTCCAAACAGATACAGGGCACGAGGATGGATCAGGCAGGTCCGAGGAGCAGAAGAGGTCAGCATCTCGATCCCAGGACTGACATGTAACTCAAAGGGACAGATGGGGGGGAGAAGAGAGAGAAAACACAGGTTGTTAGGTATGCCCAATGTCACCTGAATAAGTAGGAACAGTATACATATTGCACTGAATACAAGCAGGGACTCCAGCAACTAACTATGACAACATAACTAAAAGGGGAGAGCCAGAAGGTAAAACAGGCATGAGGGAGCCCCGGGACATAAAGCAGCCAGCCACTACACCATCAACAAACTCGAGTGAGCAAGCGAGTGGGGACTGACAGCATTCATACATCCCAGTTTACCAAAACACTCTATGTCTGAGGACCCTCCAGATCTACTCCTTTACCTCATAAACACCATTAACAAAAAGCTTGGACTAAACAGATATGTTTTCAGCCTAGACATAAACACTGAGACTGTGTCTGATTCTCAAACACTACTTGGAAGGCTGTTCCATAACTGTGGGGTTTTGTAAGAAAAGGCTCTGCCCCCTGATGTAGCCTTCACTATACGAGGTACCAACAGATAGCCTGCATCTTTTGATCTAAGTAGGCATGGCGGGTCATAGATGAGCAGAAGTTCACTCAGGTATTGTGGTGCGAGACCATTCACTACTTTAAAGGTCAATAGTAGTACAACCCCAATTCCAAAAAAGTTGGGACAAAGTACAAATTGTAAATAAAAATGGAATGCAATAATTTACAAATCTCAAAAACTGATATTGTATTTACAATAGAACATAGACAACATATCAAATGTCGAAAGTGAGACATTTTGAAATTTCATGCCAAATATTGGCTCATTTGAAATTTCATGACAGCAACACATCTCAAAAAAGTTGGGACGGGGCAATAAGAGGCTGGAAAAGTTAAAGATACAAAAAAGGAACAGCTGGAGGACCAAATTGCAACTCATTAGGTCAATTGGCAATAGGTCATTAACTTGACTGGGTATAAAAAGAGCATCTTGGAGTGGCAGCAGCTCTCAGAAGTAAAGATGGGAAGAGGATCACCAATCTCCCTAATTCTGCGCCGACAAACAGTGGAGCAATATCAGAAAGGAGTTCGACAGTGTAAAATTGCAAAGAGTTTGAACATATCATTATCTACAGTGCATAATATCATCAAAAGATTCAGAGAATCTGGAAGAATCTTTGTGCGTAAGGGTCAAGGCCGGAAAACCATACTGGGTGCCCGTGATCTTTGGGCCCTTAGATGGCACTGCATCAAATATAGGCATGCTTCTGTATTGGAAATCACAAAATGGACTCAGGAATATTTCCAGAGAACATTATCTGTGAACACAATTCACCGTGCCATCCGCCGTTGCCAGCTAAAACTCGATAATTCAAAGAAGAAGCCGTATCTAAACATGATCCAGATGCGCAGATGTCTTCTTTGGGCCAAGGCTCATTTAAAATGGACTGTGGCAAAGTGGAAAACTGTTCTGTGGTCAGACGAATCAAAATTTGAAGTTCTTTATGGAGCTCCGGGACGCCATGTCATTCGGACTAAAGAGGAGAAGGACGACCCGAGTTGTTATCAGCACTCAGTTCAGAAGCCTGCATCTCTGATGGTATGGGGTTGCATTAGTGCGTGTGGCATGGGCAGCTTACACATCTGGAAAGATACCATCAATGCTGAAAGGTATATCCAGATCCTAGAGCAACATATGCTCCCATCCAGACGACATCTCTTTCAGGGAAGACCTTGCATTTTCCAACATGACAATGCCAAACCACACACTGCATCAATTACAGCATCATGGCTGTGCAGAAGAAGGGTCCGGGTACTGAACTGGCCAGCCTGCAGTCCAGATCTTTCACCCATAGAAAACATTTGGCGCATCATAAAACGGAAGATACGACAAAAAAAGACCTAAGACAGTTGAGCAACTAGAATCCTGCATTAGACAAGAATGGGTTAACATTCCTATCCTTAAACTTGAGCAACTTGTGTCCTCAGTCCCCAGACGTTTACAGACTGTTGTAAAGAGAAAAGGGGATGTCTCACAGTGGTAAACATGGCCTTGTCCCAACTTTTTTGAGATGTGTTGTTGTCATGAAATTTAAAATCACCTAATTTTTCTCTTTAAATGATACATTTTCTCAATGTAAACATTTGATATGTCATCTATGTTCTATTCTGAATAAAATATGGAATTTTGAAACTTCCACATCATTGCTTTCCATTTTTATTTACAATTTGTACTTTGTCCCAACTTTTTTGGAATCGGGGTTGTAGTACACAAGTTGAGGCTTTTGATGCCAAGATTAATGAAAGTAATTCAGTTTCTTTTAGGAGAGTAAAACATTCTAATTGATGATCTGATACAGTTATATTGTTAACTACAGGGCCACTTACATTGTCTGAACTTAAATTAGTAGTTTGAATTTTTTTGTCGGATATTCTCAATTTTGTCATGAAAAAAATTCATGAAATTGTTACTACTACATACTACAGGTGTGCATGCGTCTATAGTGGACTTATTCCTGGTTAATTTTGCTACAGCATTAAATAGGAATCTAGGATTATTTTTGTTATCTTCTATTAGGGAGGAGAGATATGTTGATCTCGCAGCACTAAGAGCTTTTCTATACTTCAGGAAGCTCTCCTTCCACGCTAATTTGAACACTACCAATTTTGTTTGACACCATTTACATTCCAATTTTCGAATGGTCTGTTTTAATGTGCGAGTGTCATCATTATACCAGGGTGCTAATTTTTTGTCTCTGACCATTTTCCTTTTAAGAGGAGCTACATTATCTAAGGTATGGTGAAATGTTGACTCTAAGCATTCAGTTGCCTGATCAAGTTCTGCAGGGGCTGACAGTGACCCAATTAAAGTTGATAACTCTGGGAGATCATTTATAAAGCTCTGTGCAGTAGTCGATGTGAATGTACATTTAATACAGTAGTGTGGTGAGGTGCATATATTATTACTCAGACATAGTTTGAATGAGATGAGATAATGATCTGAGATAACTTCAGACTGTGGAAGTATGACTATATTTTCTACATTTAACCTGAATGTTAGTATTAGATCGAGGATGTGACCACAATTATAGGTCAGTCCTATGACATTCTGATTAATCCCTACTGAATCTAAAATGGACACAAACGCTGTTTTCAAAGAGTCTTCTGGGTTATCGAAGTGAATATTAAAATCTCTGACAACTAAAGTTTTGTCTAAGGAAATAGCCAGATCTGAGATAAAATCTGCAAATTCAGAAAGAAACTCAGAATATGGCCCTGGGGACCTGTAAATAATAAGTAACGGAATTAACTGGGTAGACTTATTTTTTGAGGCTACATACATTATATGAGTATGAAGAACTTCAAATGTATTAAATTTATAACCAGGTTTTTGTGTTACACCTAGATAATCATTATAAATAACTGCAACACCTCCTCCTCTGCCAGTTAGACAAGGCTGGTGTATATAACTGTATCCAGGAGGACTCGCTTCATTTAATGCTATATATTCATTTGGCTTAATCCATGTTTCAGTTAAACAAAGTATATTAAACTCCTGATCAGTAATGAGTTCATTAAGAGGAGTTGCGCTTACAAGACACAGACAGAAGGACAGACAGACAGACAGGGTGATTCCTATATACTTTGTTTTCGGGGGTATAAAAATGAACAGAACTTGGAAGTAAAGAAAAACACAACAAATCAGGAAAGAAGCTACCAACAGAAAAGAGAACATAAAACAAGCTAGACAAGCATCAAAAGAGCTAGCTGAACAATACACAACTACTAATACAATCTGGAGAACTGACAGAGGCAAGAGCATGTACAGAAAACATGGTGGATTGAGAGCACACGGATAAGTATGCAATGCAGCATGGGAAATTGATGGAATGGCACGGACAGATTCAGCCCAAGAATCTGACAGATGCACAATTGCAGAAATCACACATTACATTATCTCTAGCCGCTTTATCCTTCTACAGGGTCGCAGGCAAGCTGGAGCCTATCCCAGCTAACTACGGGCGAAAGGCGGGGTACACCCTGGACAAGTCGCCAGGTCATCACAGGGCTGACACATAGACACAGACAACCATTCACACTCACATTCACACCTACGGTCAATTTAGAGTTACCAGTTAACCTAACCTGCATGTCTTTGGACTGTGGGGGAAACCGGAGCACCCGGAGGAAACCCACGCGGACACGGGGAGAACATGCAAACTCCGCACAGAAAGGCCCTCGCCGGCCCCGGGGCTCGAACCCAGGACCTTCTTGCTGTGAGGCGACAGCGCTAACCACTACACCACCATGCCGCCCAATTGCAGAAATATTTTCACCAATTTTACCAGATCGCTATGGATTTTTATTTTTAAGATATGCTAATATACTGTACTTTGTCAACACGCCATGTATGACAATGCTTCCTTTATTAATAATCATACTGTTTGAGTAATGTTTCTTTGTATTGCACACACATCACATTTAACACCAATGTAATTAGTGCATATGAATTGTAAAAGTTTTCTGTTAGAAAAAAAAAAAATCCTCCTGACAAACTGGACTAGAGCTGGTAACTAACACAAGTGTTTTTACCACAGAAATAAGAAAATCTACAAAAGACTTGGCACAACTACATTATTTGACAGTACCACCAGAAACATTTGTACACAAATTCTCAGGTCACGCTATTCTTTGTGTGTAACCACTTGACAAAAACAGTGTGATGTAAGCACCCGTCACACTGTTTGTCATGGACATGTACATAAGTAGTATATTTCTCATCTCATCTCTCATCTCATTATCTCTAGCCGCTTTATCCTTCTACAGGGTCGCAGGCAAGCTGGAGCCTATCCCAGCTGACTACGGGCGAAAGGCGGGGTACACCCTGGACAAGTCGCCAGGTCATCACAGGGCTGACACATAGACACAGACAACCATTCACACTCACATTCACACCTACGGTCAATTTAGAGTCACCAGTTAACCTAACCTGCATGTCTTTGGACTGTGGGGGAAACCGGAGCACCCGGAGGAAACCCACGCGGACACGGGGAGAACATGCAAACTCCACACAGAAAGGCCCTCGCCGGCCCCGGGGCTCGAACCTAGGACCTTCTTGCTGTGAGGCGACAGCGCTAACCACTACACCACCGTGCTGCCCAAGTAGTATATTTTATTAACATATTTTGATACAATAATTATTCTTGTTTTTATATTATTAACCCAACAAGCCTTTACATTTCAAACAATAAAGATCTTTGACAAAGAGTACACAGTCTCAAAGCAAGCATGCAATAAAAACATCACAAACAAGTAGTACTATTTTATGCTAATTCTATTTCCTTTTCATAGACAAAGTAAAATCACTCTAATCAAAAGGAACAATCGATGGAAATAAATTACACAAGGCACAGCATACTTTGGCAATCTTATCAAGTTATATATATATATATATATATATATATATATATATATATATATATATATATGAGTGATTCCACACTTATGGGTACTGAAATGGGGACATGAAGTTATTTTTAAAAATTCACCTAAAACCATTTCTTTTTTTACCATCAGGTCACAAAACATGTAATCTTTAATGAATGATATGTTAAAAGATAACTTTAATTTTCTGAGATGTAATAAAAACATATTTATATGCCAAAGTCAGAACGTAACAGAAGTGTTGTGGACATATATATTCTCAATTTTAACAATGTAGAATTACTTTTTGAAACATAGGAAGGTGATGTTTTAGCAAATATAATTAATAAACATGTGTAGTAGAATAAACATACACATTCTTTCAATAAGATTAACATGGTATATAGCTAGATTGTAATTAATTTGTAACAGACGCGAGATGGACAATCGTAACAGAAGTAATGTAACAGACATCATTTTGGAACTCATAGGCTTGACTTTGGCATATAAATATGTTTTTATTACATCTCAGAAAATTAAAGTTATCTTTTAACATATCATTCATTAAAGATTACATGTTTTGTGACCTGATGGTAAAAAAAGAAATGGTTTTAGGTGAATTTTTAAAAATAAGTTCATGTCCCCATTTCAGTACCCATAAGCATGGAATCACTCTCTCTCTCTCTCTCTCTCTCTCTCTCTATATATATATATATATATATATATATATATATATATATATATATATAATTTTTTTTTGCTTGAGTTCAACCAATTCACTAGTCATCAATCAAGTCACAATCCACAAGTATCTCTATTGCACTGTTCCATTTGAGATATTTGTAACCCAGTGAGTTCCGTCTGGTAGCCACTTTCAGTGTGCGTGTCTGCTGGGAGGGTTTCAGGCACAAATTCATTTGACTTTGGTATGTCTGTAAACAAAAAGTGCAAAAGTAAACCGAAATTACTGGGTTACTGGAACAGCATCGCTAATATCTCACCTGGCAAAGCTGACCCCCATCGTTCTCCTTGTTTATCCAAACTCACTAAGGTTTGCGTTGCTTCTAATCTGGCTTTCTTGGTAGATCTTTCATTTATCTTGTTGCTTCTTGATATTGTGAGATGAGTTTTTGTTTTCATCTTATCGTGTCCTAATTTGATTGTTGGTGCCCAATGTGGATTTGTTTTATCGTGTAGGTTTGCCAGTGCTCCTGCAAGGTGAGAAGCAGAGTGTTCGTGCTGAAGCTCAAAAGTTCAATTTAATCAGCAGAAAACATAGCTTTAATTAGTAATGATCTCTTACTAGATATAAACTGGTCACCACACATGCGGGTGCAATTGGCTTTTTCCTCAGTTAAGTCCTTACGATGTATGTTTTTGAATCACAATGCATGGTGTTCTCTGGACAGGTCTTTATCTGTTTTGTTGTCTCATTTCATTCATTCATTATCTCTAGCCGCTTTATCCTTCTACAGGGTCGCAGGCAAGCTGGAGCCTATCCCAGCTGACTACGGACGAAAGGCAGGGTACACCCTGGACAAGTCGCCAGGTCATCACAGGGCTGACACATAGACACAGACAACCATTCACACTCACATTCACACCTACGGTCAATTTAGAGTCACCAGTTAACCTAACCTGCATGTCTTTGGACTGTGGGGGAAACCGGAGCACCCGGAGGAAACCCACGCAGACACGGGGAGAGCATGCAAACTCCGCACAGAAAGGCCCTTGCCGGCCCCGGGGCTCAAACCCAGGACCTTCTTGCTGTGAGGCGACAGTGCTAACCACTACACCACCGTGCCGAATACATGTGAGAATACATGTAATTAGGTCAGATAAGCATCACCGCTTACTGCAGGTGGTCGGATCCTGAACCATTGGTCTGTTGGTTGAGCATAGCTATAGCCTGTAGCTGGCTAGCGGTAAAGTAAACAAATGCTCCGTGTCCAATGCCAATGGTGCACATATTTCTGACCGATGCACATACATCGGTTGCATCGGTCTGGATCTGCCCCTGAATGGTCAGTCTTTATTAAACTGGTTTTGTTGTCATTTTTAATTATTTTGGGAATTCAGAAGAACCGTTTCTCTTTGTCATGAGTGGTATTATTACCACAATTGTATCCCACACACAAAGTAGGCATTGTCATTCTTCAAAGGCAAAGAATCAAAAGAAAATCAGGAAGCATTGCAGCAGCTCACATGTGAAGCACTGGTTCCTGGTTGATGTTTGTCATCCAACATGGCGAACTTCTGGGTTGGGGCGTCAAGCGTGATGTTACTTGCACATGAAGAATCCAAAGCATGGTGAGAATACATGTAATTAGGTCAGATAAGCATCACCGCTTACTGCAGGTGGTCGGATCCTGAACCATTGGTCTGTTGGTTGAGCATAGCTATAGCCTGTAGCTGGCTAGCGGTAAAGTAAACAAACACTCCGTGTCCAATGCCAATGGTGCACATATTTCTGACCGATGCACATACATCGGTTGCATCGGTCTGGATCTGCCCCTGAATGGTCAGTCTTTTATTAAACTGGTGATAAGCAGGAAACAATGTACAATTGTTAATACTCTGGTGAGGCAGGGCACTGTGTTCACACTGCCGAGAGTGTCATATTGTGAGTGGTGGAACAAGGTTGGCTTATGATGCTCTCATACTTCTCATGATGCTCTGTCACTTCTGATTCTCATGTTTTAATCATTTCATTGTTCGATAAAAAATGAGTAATGCTTGTGACTTTTCAGGTAGTGTGTGAACAAAATTTGGCAGAACCATCTAAAATAAAATTAAGTAAAATTGATGTACCTTTTAATTTATTTAGTATGCCTACTTTGCAGAGTGCTGACAGCCTAAGGAAAAGCAATTATGTATACTTATTTGTGAATTTGCGAGGTGGTTATTTCTGTCAAAATGAAACTTTCATAAATCAATGCAGTTAAAATGATAACTAAAAATGAAAAAGTAAATTGAATGGTATGCTAATGATCATGATAAGAGACATATGGACGACTGTTTCTAAATGTGACTTGAAATAAAATTCCCCCCTTTCAATCATTAAAAGCTTGGCTTCCTGTGAGAGTAGACTGGGGAAATTCTCATCGAATTGTTGAGTTTACTCTCCAAAAGTCCATCTATCCATTATCTGTAACCACTTATCCTGTGCAGGGTTGCGAGCAAGCTAGAGCCTATCCCAGCTGACTATGGGCAAGAAACAGGGTACACCCTGGACAAGTCACCAGATCATTGCAGGGCTGACATATACAGTAGAGACAAACAACCATTCACACCTACAGTCAATTTAGAGCCACCATTTAGCCTAACTGCATGTCTTTGGGGAAACCGGATCACCCAGAGGAAACCCATGCAGACACGGGTAGAACATGCATACTCCACACAGAAAGGCATCTGTTGGCCATTGGGCTTGAACCCAGAACCTTCTTGCTGTGAAGCGACAGTGCTAACCACTCCACCACCGTGCCACCCTCAAATTCTCAAATTCTTTCCACCCTCTGAGGATAGTGTGTCAATTAATCATCCAACTTCTGTTTGTTATTAATCCTTCCTCCGTTTTTATAGCTTAATGGCTGTTCTATTAACCGTTTAACTGAACTAGTCAAACATGTTGCACTTACCGTACAGTATGATATTCTGGATACAGATTACCTATGCTAGTTTTTCTGTATCTAATAAGCTATGAATTTCTACATGTCTCCAGTACTGTAACATAATTATTGATCAAGTCTATAATAGTTCTCTCCCAGACTCTATAGTTTTTATTTTCTTAATACATTTGAGGTAAATCTTATTTACAGTGCACCAGAGATCTATAGCACCGCACATACATAAAAAAGCTATTTCTTTTTTTTCCTCAGATCTTTGCTCTGACTCACCCCTTCTTCTCTGTACATTCTCTTTAAGTGCATTTGAAGGCTACATTTAAGGCAATCTAATTATATTCAGGTAAGTTACAAGCTATTCTTTTTTTAAACCAAAAGTTATGTGTTTTGTTTGTTTGTTAAACTAACTAACTAACTAACTAACTAACTAACTAACTAACTAACTAACTAACTAACTAACTTTTGGCTTCTGACCCTCAAGAGTCATTCAAAAGGGACAATTTTAATTGTGAATCAGCCATCATGTTCGTCAAGCATTTAACATGTTTCTAACGCATTTCCAGGTTGGTCATGTTAGTCAAGCATTTAACTGATGTTTCTAAAGCATTTCCAATCATTTAATTAACTTAATGGGCAAAGATGAAAATAAAGCAATGTGTCAGAGTGTGCGAGAGAGGCGGATGTAAGTGCAGAAGTGTTCAATATCATACAGTGTGATTTAAACATAAAGTGCATGAAACACACACAACGGCAAACAGACCGAATCAGCAGGCAAGGTCATAAACAGGATAACAGGCAAGAGGTCAATCAAGGTGCAAACAGGATATTGGAGGCAAAATGAGGACGAGAACTAGGAACAAGAACAGGAGTTGAGAAACCATATACAAATAAATAAACTTGAAACCAGGAAATCAACAGGAAAGGGAAACAAGGCTCGGTATGCACACTAGACGCAGCATAATACTTCGCATCGCATTACCCTCAGCGCAGTCCTTAAATAGTCCAACACTTAGTTACTGATTGAGAACAGGTGCACCTTCTTTACGGCGCGCGTGCTGCAGCTCACTCGGTGGGCGCACAGCCCGAGGTGCACCTTTAGGTGCATGCGCCAAGGTTCGGGCTTAGGCTCTGGACATGACTTGGGTTCTAGGCTAGGAGTTGGCTTGACTTCGGGACTTGACGTGGACTCTGGACTGGACTTGAGCTCTGAAGATGACAGGGACTCAGGACTGGATTTGGGTTCAAGCTCTGAAGATGACGAGGGCTCGAATTCTGAAGACAACGAGAACTTGGGCTCTGGTTCTGTGGACGATGAGGACTCAGGCTCTGGTTCTGGCTTGGGCTCTTGGCTGGGCTCAGACTCCGTAGAGGGCTCTGGAGCAGGAACTGGCTCCGTAGAGGGCTCTGGAGCAGGAACTGGCACAGGAGTGGGCTCCGGTGCTGGCTGTGGTGCAGATTCTGACAATGGCTGCAGCACTGGCTGTGGTGCGAGCTCTGACACTGGCTGCGGCGCTGGCTGTAGCGCGGGCTCTGGCACGAGAGAGGACGCTGGCTCTGGCTCGGGAGCAGGCGCTGGCTCAGGAGCAGGCGCTGGCACTGGCTCGGGAGCAGGTGCTGGCGCTGGAACAGGAACAGGTGCTGGCATGGAAACAGGAACAGCTGCTGGCACTGGCTGAGGAACCAGCTCAAATGAGACAGCCTCCTCTGCTGTCTCTATATCAGCCACTGGGGGGAGCTCTGGGGCAATGGTCTCCTCAGCTGAGTCGGCCTCAGGAGTGGTTGTCTTTAGGAGGTGCTCTAGAGCAACAGCCTCCTCTGCTGCGTCAACCACTGACCTGATTGCCCCTCCCCAAAAATTTTCAAGGGGTTCCTCCTTTACGACAGATTCATATATAAACTTGAGCATATCAAAAAAAGTCTGAGAGTTACCAAGGCATGGGTGTTCCACCCAAATTAGATAGTCTACCCATCTGTGTGCTCGTCCAGAAATGAATGTCAATACAAAGCTTACCCAGATGGGTTCGGGTGGCTTGGGCTCTAGGAAGTCATCATAGAGAACCCCACACTGGATGCGGAATCCCACTGGGTGATATTCTCCTTCGTAGGGCATAGGAGGGTGAGCGTCAGTAGGTCGGTGGAAATATGAGGTTAGCGGCAGGGACAGGGAAACCCAGAAGTGGCATGGAATTGCGTATTGAAACAAATCCGCTACATCCATAGTATGGCGAAGTATTCTGTCAGAGTGCGTGAGAGAGGAGGATGTAAGTGCAGAAATGTTCAATATCATACAGTGTGATTTAAACATAAAGTGCATGAAACACACACACAACGGCAAACAGTCTGAATCAGCAGGCAAGGTCATAAACAGGATAACAGGCAAGAGGTCAATCAAGGTGCAAACAGGATATTGGAGGCAAAACAAGGATGAGAACTAGGAACGAGAACAGGAGTCGAGAAACCAGGGAATCAACAGGAATGGGAAACAAGGTTCGGTATGCACACTAGACACGACATAATATAGGGAGGGAAAGTGAAACACAGCGATCCTAGTGGTAGCGTTCCTAAGCTGAGAATCATACTATTGAAAATCCCATAGACCCGATTTTTAAAAAAATCCCATGAAGTTATGACGTGGAACTTGTACACCCCCAAAAAATATGTTGTATATGTTGGGATTATCTACTAACTGTAAAAGTATCAGGTGAAATTTCGCTGTCTTTTACAAGATTGAAATTGTGCCTAACCTGTCAGAAACAGACTATAACCAAACTGTCTAGTCAGAGTCGCTCATATTATGTCAGCAGTAGGCTTGATAAATTTTGTTCTTCATACTAGCCCTTACGAGTGCTGACAGCTCTCCCTGTGAATAGCAGCAGTTGACTACATGCCCTGATCTGTAATGGTTATCCCCACGAGGGATGCATTTCTTATTGGTACAGAAATACTCCGCCAACCACGCTATACAAATTGGCATGTTGATGTAGGCTACTCCCTGGCCGCTACCTGCTACAGATTTGGAAAGTCGCTAGACTTGCAGTGACGTCACATACGCAATGTCGGGTCCGTGTAGTCTTTGATCAGCTTATTAAAAAACATTCAAAACAATTCAAATTGGTGGAAAAAAATAAAGTATGATCACCAGGATTGATAGAGCTGCCCGACATGCACAACATATGGAAGCCATTGTCTTAACTTTGAAGTGTAACCCGAAATGTAATTTTTTGAAAAGATATTCCCATTCATTTTGCTATAGAGGTTGGAACGCATCCAGTAGGGGGCGATGAGATTACTTTCCCTCCCTATTTCGCGTCACATTACCCTCAGTGCAGTCCTTAAATAATCCAACACTTAGTTACTGATTGAGAACAGGTGTGCCTTGTTTATGGCACACGTGCTGCAGCTCACTTGGCGCGCACGCAGCCCGAGGCACGCCTTTAGGTGCAACACGCCAAGGCGCACCTTTAGGTGCAAACGCCGAGGCACGCAGGACTGACACAATATTGGAACTGATATTGCCTTGTAGCTAACCTCTGTGTGCTTTTTCAGAGTGTTTTCTATATAACCTGATTTACTTTCAAGTGAAAAAAGAATAACTTCAAATGTCTTTCCATCAGTCTCCATTAAATCTGTTTAATGCAACAAAAATGTTTGTCATATCAGTGTCAGAATCAGCATCTAACTATAACTCCCTACAAACATGGCCACAGAGGACTACAATACCCAACCATCACAAACTCTCACATTCACTCAATTACTGAATTAAATTATGTTTGCAGCCACATTCCTGTGTGACACTATAAACCCTGTGTCCAAAATCGCTCCCTACTCACAAAATAGGACACTATATAGCGAGGACGCCATTTTGTAGTGCTGTCCGAAACCTTAGTGAGGATCATTTACATATAGTGCACGCTCACATACAACCCCGATTCCAAAAAAGTTGGGACAAAGTACAAATTGTAAATAAAAACGGAATGCAATGATGTGGAAGTTTCAAAATTCCATATTTTATTCAGAATAGAACATAGATGACATATCAAATGTTTAAACTGAGAAAATGTATCATTTAAAGAGAAAAATTAGGTGATTTTAAATTTCATGACAACAACACATCTCAAAAAAGTTGGGACAAGGCCATGTTTACCACTGTGAAACATCCCCTTTTCTCTTTACAACAGTCTGTAAACGTCTGGGGACTGAGAAAACACATTGCTCAAGTTTAGGGATAGGAACATTCTTGTCTAATGTAGGATTCTAGTTGCTCAACTATCTTAGGTCTTTTTTTGTCGTATCTTCCGTTTTATGATGTGCCAAATGTTTTCTATGTGTGAAAGATCTGGACTGCAGGCTGGCCAGTTCAGTACCCAGACCCTTCTTCTACGCAGCCATGATGTTGTAATTGATGCAGTATGTGGTTTGGCATTGCCATGGTGGAAAATGCAAGGTCTTCCCTGAAAGAGACGTTGTCTGGATGGGAGCATATGTTGCTCGAGAACCTGGATATACCTTTCAGCATTGATGGTGTCTTTCCAGATGTGTAAGCTGCCCATGCCACATGCACTAATGCAACCCCATACCATCAGAGATGCAGACTTCTGAACTGAGTGCTGACAACAACTTGGGTCGTCCTTCTCCTCTTTAGTCCGAATGACATGGCGCCCCTGATTTCCATAAAGAACTTCAAATTTTGATTCGTCTGACTACAGAAGTGTTTTCCACTTTGCCACAGTCCATTTTAAATGAGCCTTGGCCCAGAGAAGACATCTGCGCTTCTGGATCGTGTTTAGATACGGCTTCTTCTTTGAACTACAGAGTTTTAGCTGGCAACAGCGGATGGCACGGTGAATTGTCTTCTTCCGCTTTATCCGGGACCGGGTCGCGGAGGCAGCAGTCTAAGCAGGGAAGCCCAAACTTCCCTTTCCCCAGACACCTCGGCCAGCTCCTCGGGAAGAACACTGAGGCGTTCCCAGGCCAGCCGAGAGACATAGTCCCTCCAGCGTGTCCTGGGTCTTCCCCGGGGCCTCCTCCCGGGGGGACATGCCTGGAGCACCTCCCCAGGGAGGCATCCAGGAGGCATCCGAAAAAGATGCCCGAGCCACCTCAGCTGATTCCTCTCGATGTGGAGCAGCAGCGGCTCTACTCCGAGCTCCTCCCGAGTGACTGTGCTTCTCACCCTATCTCTAAGGGAGCGCCCAGCCACCCTGCGAAGGAAACTCATTTCGGCCGCTTGTATCCGCGATCTTGTCCTTTCGGTCATTACCCAAAGCTCATGACCATAGGTGAGAGTCGGAACGTAGATCGACCGGTAAATTGAGAGCTTCGCCTTTTGGCTCAGCTCCTTCTTCACCACAACGGACCGGTAAAGCGACCGCATCACTGCGGAGGCTGCACCGATCCGCCTGTCGATCTCACGCTCCATCCTTCCCTCACTCGTGAACAAGATCCCGAGATACTTAAACTCCTCCACTTGAGGCAGAACTTCTCCACCAACCTGGAGAGGGCAAGCCACCCTTTTCCGGTCGAGAACCATGGCCTCGGACTTGGAGGTGCTGATTCTCATCCCAGCCGCTTCACACTCGACTGCAAACCGCCCCAGTGCATGCTGAAGATCCTGGTTTGAAGAAGCCAACAGGACAACATCATCCGCAAAAAGCAGAGATGAAATCCTGTGGTTCCCAAACAGGATTCCTTCTGGCCCCTGGCTGCGCCTAGAAATTCTGTCCATAAAAATTATGAACAGAACCGGTGACAAAGGGCAGCCCTGCCGGAGTCCAACATGCACTGGGAACATTACCCAAGCCGAAGTCACTGAGGTGGTTTGCAAGCTCCTCGGTGGCAAGGCACCGGGGGTGGATGAGATCCGCCCTGAGTATCTCAAGTCTCTGGATGTTGTGGGGCTGTCTTGGTTGACACGCCTCTGCAACATCGCATGGCGGTCAGGGACAGTGCCTCTGGAGTGGCAGACTGGGGTGGTGGTCCCTCTTTTTAAGAAAGGGGACCGGAGAGTGTGCCCCAATTATAGGGGAATCACACTTCTCAGCCTCCCAGGGAAGGTTTACTCCAGGGTACTGGAGAGGAGAATTCGACCAATAGTCGAACCTCGGATCCAGGAGGAACAATGCGGTTTTCGTCCTGGTCGCGGAACACTGGACCAGCTCTATACCCTTCATAGGGTGCTCGAGGGTTCATGGGAGTTTGCCCAACCAGTCCACATGTGCTTTGTGGATCTGGAGAAGGCATTCGACCGTGTCCCCCGTAGTATTCTGTGGGGGGTGCTTCGGGAGTATGGGGTTCGGGGCTCTTTGCTAAGGGCTGTCCGGTCCCTGTACGAACGGAGCAGGAGTCTGGTTCGCATTGCCGGCAGTAAGTCAGACGGTGAATTGTGTTCACAGATAATGTTCTCTGGAAATATTCCTGAGCCCATTTTGTGATTTCCAATACAGAAGCATGCCTGTATGTGATGCAGTGCCATCTAAGGGCCCGAAGATCACGGGCACCCAGTATGGTTTTCTGGCCTTGACCCTTACGCACAGAGCTTCTTCCAGATTCTCTGAATCTTTTGATGATATTATGCACTGTAGATGATGATATGTTCAAACTCTTTGCAATTTTACACTGTTGAACCCCTTTCTGATATTGCTCCACTATTTGTCGGCACAGAATTGGGGGATTGGTGATTCTCTTCCCATCTTTACTTCTGAGAGCCACTGCCACTCCAAGATGCTCTTTTTATACCCAGTCATGTTAATGACCTATTGCCAATTGACCTAATGAGTTGCAATTTGGTCCTCCAGCTGTTCCTTTTTTGTACCTTTAACTTTTCCAGCCTCTTATTGCCCCTGTCCCAACTTTTTTGAGATGTGTTGCTGTCATGAAATTTCAAATGAGCCAGTATTTGGCATGAGATTTCAAAATGTCTCAATTTCGACATTTGATATGTTGTCTATGTTCTATTGTGAATACAATATCAGTTTTTGAGATTTGTAAATTATTGCATTCCATTTTTATTTACAATTTGTACTTTGTCCCAACTTTTTTGGAATCGGGGTTGTATATAGTACACTCAAAGTGTCCCACAATGCATCATGAAAAGTAGTATGCAACGATGGTCACTAACCAAAGCAATATATCCCATCATGCATTACGGTCACGCTGAAAGAAATCAAATTAAAAGTCTCAAATTTGATTTAATAAAAGGCAGCAACAAAGAAGAAATTAAAAAAACTGAAAGATGCAGGTACTTTGTATTGATTAATGTGGGAAATACGCTCAGTATAATATGTATTTATCACAAAAATACATGCATCTATTTATTATTTTGAAACCCCACCAGCCACCTGATCTGGCACGTTTTAATTGTGCGACAGTAATGACGTAAATACCAGTGCAACGGACTGGTGTCCAAAAGCTTTTTTTTTTTTCATTTTACCAATGAGCTCACTATATAGTCCTCTATATAGTAATTCCCTATATAGGGAGTAGGGAGGAGTGAGTGAGTGATTGATTTCGGACACAGGGAAAGACTCTCAGTTCACATCTTCATCGTGAAGCATATGCTCAGTGTTTGCATGTCTGCTGATGCGAAACCTTTGCGTATTGCTATGGTGGAATTCTGGTTTGAACCCTGTTCTTGTTTCCTGGTTCTGATTCTTGCCTTATGTTTGTTGATTGCCTGACCATTGCCTGTTTCCTGAGTTTTGCCCTCATATTGGATTTCTTTGTGAGTTTCAATAAAACTCTGTTGTACCTATACGTGTCTCCTTATCTACCACCCTGACAATGTTGAGAAGCTACATTTTAACATCTGAAATTGGTACTGGCAAAGTTGATGGTCATGTTTTCCAGTTGTATGAATTACTGGATGAATATTGATACTCAATTCTCCGTTGCATCCTGAGTTAAATCAATTTGACAAATGTGTTAAATGAAGAAAGCCCATAGCCCTGAAACTAGCCATGTTTAATAATGGTACACTTAATTAAACTGGTATTGATTATTCTTCTTTGTCATGAGTTAGCTACAGAAGACAATAAGAATGACTGGGGTATATAAGTTTAAAACATGTGAGATAGTGTGAATGATGTTCCTATGGGGATGATTGCTAAATTTATCTCATCTCATTATCTCTAGCCGCTTTATCCTGTTCTACAGGGTCTCAGGCAAGCTGGAGCCTATCCCAGCTGACTACCGGCGAAAGGCGGGGTACACCCTGGACAAGTTGCCAGGTCATCACAGGGCTGACACATAGACAACCATTCACACTCACGGTCAATTTAGAGTCACCAGTTAACCTAACCTGCATGTCTTTGGAGTGTGGGGGAAACCGGAGCATACCCATGCGGACACAGGGAGAACATGCAAACTCCACACAGGAAGGCCCTTGCCGGCCACGGGGCTTGAACCCAGACCTTCTTGCTGTGAGGCGACAGCGCTAACCACTACACCACTGTGCTGCCCACTAAATTTATCATATTGATAAATATATTAAAAAGTGAAGCTTATAATTGTCTGCTAAATATAGACAACCACTGATTACAGGCTTAATCTGTAACCAAATGAGGGAATACTGCCTGCACACACTAAGCACAGATTTGCCTGTGGTCAGCATAACATAACTTTGCCCAGTCTCTGCTTTCACTGACATGTCTCTGTAGGATTGGAAGGGCTGTAAATATCAGGTGTTTGTTAGGTGAATTTAGCTACAGTTGAGACTGATGAGTGGATGGAGGGAAACCCTAGTATTGCTTGTTAGAGAAATACAGTTAATGTAATGGAGCATGTGACAAGCGGAGGCCATCTACATCGGATCTGCTTTAATATCAACAGATCTTCGATTAAGGTACGTGAATCTTTTCATCATGGCACACCTTCAGCCTGTTCAGTGTGCTGAGTGCAGGATGTTTAGTCATTCTTCCTCCATCTCTAGCGATAGCTTTATTTGTGATAAGTGCAGATTAGTTAGCTCTCTGACGGAGAAGATTATAGTGTTAGAAGCGCGTGTCCAGGCTTTAGAGAAGGTCGGTGAGTATGAGAACAGTGTAGTTTCTGTAGGGGAAAGTCTGGATGCCCTAGGTGGAGTTAGTAATCTCCCAACTCCAGCGTTAGAGCCCTTACAGCGGGGCAAATGGGTGATGGCTCGGCGGCATAAGCGTAGAGCCAAAGCTACCGCTGAGGCTCGCCCACGGGAGCACCACTCCTCTCCATGTCATGTGTCGAACAGGTTTGCTCTCCTTAGTGATGCACCCACTGAGAAACCTGACAGAGCTCTGGTTATAGGGGACTATCATATGGCACATGAAATTAGCTCAGCCTTTAGGGGCACCAGCAGTTTTAGTCAGGTGCCAGACATAGCAGGTAATCTTAGGGTCCTAGGCAAGCACAGGTTCTGCAAGCACAGGTACAAATGGTCGCTGAACTGCTGGTTATCCAGGTGTTGCTCTGAAAAGTGTGGGCTTTATAGATAATTGGGCTAATTTTGAGGGCACTGCTGGCCTGTTAGGGCGGGACAGTATCCATCCCACTCAGGAAGGTGCTGCTCTCATTTCCTGCAGCATAGATCACAGTCTCAGAACAGCCCTAGTTAATTTCTGACAGAGCCTGACAGAGCCAAGGCCAGGAAGCAGACGAACAGGCTAAACTGACTGTCTGCTAGCTGCACAGAGTTGTCACTCAGGGTCCACCACATTGAGACTGTGTCTGTTCCCCAAACTAAACAAAAAGGTAGAAATATTCAGAGAGTTTTTTCCACTAACCTAATCAATATAAAATTAGATCATACTGACTGTACAGCTGCTGCCAGCACCTTTGATCTAAAGGTGGGGCTATTAAATATTAGATCTCTTACATCGAAAGCGCTAATGGTTAAATAGTTTGATGGATTTTCATGAAACTTTACATGGTTGCAGTTGTAGGTGCAATAGGCTTATCAAATCAGTCTCATGTAAAAAGGGATCAGTCTCATAAATTCATTAATCATTAATTCAAGTGTCTAATAGTTTATAGCTAAACTATTAAAATCAATGGAATAGCTTAGTGGTGAAGTTGCTATAGTTTTGGTGAGCATTGTAGCTCTAATTTAATACGTTTACTCTAGACCTATAACATTCATATAACAACCCAATGGGTGAAGGCAATTAGAATACTTGTTTGGCAGAGGTTGGCACTCAGTGAATGTTGTAGCAATAGACAGGACACAGTTTACTCCAAAGGCACCATTTATTGAAATAGCTGACACGAATTAGCAAACTAATACTGACCAGATATAGCAACAATAGCAGCCAAGGAATAATTCAATATAAATGGTGATACAATGTATACAAGTAATAATCAGTAGTGTATAAAGCAATAGTCAGTAGTAAGTAGAATAATAACCAGCAGTAAACAGAGTAAGAAATCAGCAGTGAATATGATGATAACCAAGGCACTAATGGTGATCAGAAGTAATGGGCTATATGCAAGTGTTACAAGTGTAGGGGCAAGTGAATGTTAAAATGTGAGAGGGAAATCACGTGTTTATGCGTGTCTGTGTGAGAGTGTGCGTGAGAGTGTGTGTGTGTGTGAGAGTGCAGGCGTGTGCATGCGTGTGCGCAACTGCGCACTAATGAGATGAGGAGGAACTAGGGAGAGAGAGAGCGTGCGCAGGCGCATGACAAGAAGGAAGGAAGTGAGGGAGCGAGGCGGCACGTGGGTGAGAGATAGGCGTGGTATGTAAAATGTAGTGCGCAAGCCTTTGTGCTAGGCTCCACCTAACAGGGGATGGGCAACAAGGAGAGCACACGAGGGAGAGAGACAAAGGATCTGTAGCTTAAAAACTAGTCCCAGATAGGCCTTAAACCCAAACTTCTACTCAACCCTTAGCTACTCCTGAAATCCCAATGTTGAGGGGTGTAGTGTGATGGAGGGAGTTAAAGAGAAAGAGAGAGAGAGAGAGAGAGAGAGAGAGAGCATGAATGATCAAACTAATATGAACAGTAAACAAAACAAATCAAACAACGCGCGGTCTAAGACCGGCTTTCATGTAAATCAAAATGCGTCCATTTAAACCATGAATAAAGTCAAATAAACAACACTCTTCACATTAACTAGCCACAGCTAAGACTAACAATTGCCCAGATGCCAGCCTTACTTGAGATCGCTCTTGCTTGGCGACTGAAAGTGCACCGTCTGTTATCCGAAGACAGTGCGGAGCGCAGGTCCAGGGAGAAAACAGTTCTGTTCCTTTTGCTTTTACAGCTCATCAGCTGAAGATCTTCGGTGTCCCATCGGTCGTCCAATGATCTGGAAGGAATCTTGTTTGTAGTTTGTCGACGTTGCAAAAGGGAAAAGGGATCCGGTCGCCTTTTCTCTTTAAAATACTGCATGGGCTGCAGTAACTAACCGGTTCAGTTATTATTGCTACTATGCAAAGATCAAATACATTGAACTTTGGCTAAAGGTCCGGTATTAATAGCTTGTTCTTTTTCCTTTGTTCTTCTGTAGCACAGATGCAACGACGTCTCTTTCACGTGTGGGGATCCACCGCCAGAGAGAAAGAATTTCGATTTCGCTGCAGGTTTTAAAGGACAGTCGTGACGTCACTGTATTTGGTATCCGGTATCATCTCTGTATCCAATACCATTACAGGGAGTAAGAAGAATGGGCGGCGATAGAACATGGCATAGAGCTGTGTTTCCCAACCGGGGGTACGCGTACCCCTAGGGGTACGTGAACGTACTGCAGGGAGTACGCGGCGCACGGGGAGATTTTTTTTTTAAGGCGTCACACAAAAGTGTAGTCCCAATAACTCAGCTAACTCGTAATATGTGGACAACAGAATGTCTGTTGTGGAATTTAGTAATAGGCTATTTATTTAATAAAATTTCCAAGATGATAAATATTCTCAGCAATGTGTCATGTCGAGCTCATCAATAAAACGGTACGTTTGTGCTACAACTTGTTTCCCCGGGAAGACAATGACCTTTGACACAAAATACAAAAACATAGCAACCGATAACATCTACAAAAAGTCTGGCTGCTACCTGCAGATGGATAAATGGTTAAAACATCCAGTTTCTCTGGATCCAGGAGGGGGTTCGGAGGAGACAGCAGAGAAACGCAAGAAAGAGGCCAAAGCTAAACCTAGGCAGTACAATGAAAACTACATTTTGTATGGTTTCACCACGTCTACGTCTTCAGAACTACCGCAGCCTCAGTGTTTCTTCTGTGGTGAAATTCTGGCTTACAGCGCAATGAAGCCAGCCCATTTGCAGCGACACCAGAGCACCAAGCACCCTGCAAAAGTAGGGAAAACTGAAGAGTACTACAAACGAAAGCTGTCAGAATTTAAGTCAGGTCAGATTCAGAATACAATGATGAAAACCACAAATGTGTCGAGCAAAGCCCTGGAGGCGTCTTACGCCGTATCGCTGCTTGTGGCACAAACAAAAAAATCCTCAGTCAATTGTTGAAGAACTAATTCTCCCTGCAGCGACTCGTATGGCTGGAATTATGATAGACAAAAAAGCAGCCGAGACATTCAAGAAAGTTCCCCTGTCAAACAACACCATGGCCCATCGGATTGATGATATGGCTCTTGATATTGTGGGACAAGTCGTGGGCAAAATAAAACAAGCCGGTCAGTTCGCTTTGCAGCTGGATGAAATGACAGATGTGAGTGGAGAAGCGCAGCTCCTGGCCTTCATTCGTTACAAAGATGTGTCAGACATAAACGAGCATATTTTGTTTTGCAAAAGACTGCCAGGAAAGACAACTGGGGAAAAAATGTTCCAGGTTATTGACAGTTTTTTCAAAGAACACGATATACAGTGGAAACAATGCAGCTACATCTGTACTGATGGCGCGGCTGCAATGACGGGGAGCGTGAAGGAACTGTTCGGACAAGTGAAAAAGGTAAACCCCGACATTAAATGGATGCATTGTGTTATTCATCGGGAAGCTCTGGCTAGTAAGAGAATGAGCCCTGATCTAAATGCTGTTATGGATGACGCTGTGAAGATGATAAACTTCATCCAGTCCCGGCCACTGAATCACAGACTGTTCGAAACTCTTTGCCATGAGAGCGGCGCGCAACACGACCAGCTACTGCTTCACACAGACGTCCGCTGGCTGTCTCGTGGAAAAATGCTACTGAGGCTTTATGAACTTCGCAGTGAAGTTTTTGCGTTTTTGAAGGAGCAGCTGCACTCTCTTGCTGTGGTGTTTGAGGATGCCAATTGGGTGGCACGCCTGGCATATCTCGCTGATGTGTTTACCAAACTCAACGAGCTCAACCTCTCACTCCAGGGCAAGGAGTCACACATCCTGAGGATGTACGAGAAAGTGGAAAGGTTCACAAAAAAGCTCAATCTGTGGCAAAGGAAATGTGAGGAGGGTGATGTGAGCCATTTCCCATTACTTCATGCACATCTTGCCACTACTGATGTCACCAGGGCTTCAGTGGTGAAACTGGTGGAAGAACATCTATCCAAACTCAACTCAGACTTTAACCAGTACTTTCAGGATATTGACAAAAAGTCAGAAAGCCTGGATTGGGTGAGGGACCAATTCACTGCAACTGAGAGCAGCAACAAGCTTCCTGCAAGGCTGCAGGAGCAGCTGCTGGATGTGTCTTCTGACCGGGGCCTGAAAGTGGCACATAGAGAAAAGACATTGACAGAGTTTTGGTGTAATATGGAGAAGGAATATCCTGAATTGGGAAAACATGCACTGATTGAACTTTTACCTTTTGGATCAACATATATGTGTGAGGTGACATTCTCAGCTCTGACACACATAAAAACAAATAAGAGGAACAGGCTGGATGTGGAGAACAGCCTGCTAGCAGCTGTTTCCACACTGTCCCCAGATCTAGCAAAGCTGATGAAAGACAAGCAAGCTCAAGTGTCTCACTAAAGACCAGATTATACTACAGTAGTGAGTATTTTGAGAAAGGTTTTGTTTCAGATATTAACAATAAAAATGCCTGTTTATGGAGGACTGTTTATGGAGGACACTCCAGTTTTGTGATGAATGTTACATGAGTTATGTTAATGTACTCTTTAAAAAAAAGAGAGAGAAATGTTACTTGTTAAAGTTAGATATAACAAAAGGAAGGTTATTTTGATTTAGTATTTATACTATTTTGGTAAATTATTTATATTCCAAGAAAACATATTTATTCTTATGTTGAATTAAGTTGAGGTTAAAAACAAGAGAGAGAGAAAGCCTGAGAATTTTATGTTCAAGTTAAGGAGATTAAATAAAATGATTTTCATGTAATAACCACTGTGTTATGCTCTACTTTTGGAGAATCATCAACGTGCATGTGTGAGGGGGTACTCATGGTGTGACAGAATACAGGGATTGTTGTGTTCAATGCTGTAACAGTGGAAGGGGAGAAGATGGGCCATAAAGTGAAGCAGGGAATTGTGGGTACTATGGCTATGGCATGGCAGCCCCCCTACACAGTATTGCACCTGAAGATGTGCATGAATGAAAATAATCCTGGTCCAATGTTTCAAAGGGGAGATAATTCAACTTATTCGCTTACATAATGCAATATATGATGACAGGATCATAAGCGCAACTCCTCCTAAATGGTTTGATGGATTTTGATGAAACTTTACAGAGTTGCAGTATACTACATGAAGATGTGCATGGAGGAAAACAATCCCGGTCTGATATTTCAAAGGGGAGTGTAGGTACAGCACATCTCCACAACTACATCTCCCATAATTCCCTCACTTCCTGCCCTGGACAATATCCACCTCATCTCACCTTTCACTGCTCCATGATTGGGTAGTGTACTGCTGTGGATCGTGACACAAGCAAGCCTATAAATTAGGTGATCTGAACAAATCTCACTCCCTCTGCCTGACCTCCCGACATGAGTCTCCTGCGTCCCGCCATGCGAACACCTCACTACAGCTGCAGACACATGTGGCTGCCAGTGCCCCATGCCTCTGTCCTCCCAAAATCAGATGAACCTCGGCTTTCTGACCGATGCTCTCTGACCAATTCACTGCCGGTAAAAACAGACATTACGGCCTGCAGGCAGAAGTGAAGAAACAAAGAGACAAACATGCATTGCTGCACAGACCACAGGCCACTGTTAAAAAAGGACCTCAGTTGCGTTGCTTTGCTTTCGTTGTGTTTGAAACCGGCTACTGTTATTACTACACCATAATAACACAAATTAGGAAGATTAGAGGCAAGCGGTTCCCTCCACGTCTTCAGCCAATGAACCAAGGACCTTCTGGATCATGAGATCCCGCCTGGGAAGGACTTTAGCAACATAGCAAATCTGCATTAAACTGAATTGAAGCTGTGCTCTTTTCAGAAGAACACACCAAAATGGAAGCTCACAGACAAACTCCTTCGTGCTGCCACACGAGAGTGGTCCCAAATAAGGCTGGCATTTGTGCAACGTTAGTCTTAGCTTGATTAGTTTATGTGAAAAGTGCTTTTTAAGCCTAAGGTTGTTTCAAGTGTGCACACAAACTGTGGATGGTAAAAGAGAGCAACTGGACTTACTTGAAGATTCTTGAAGTGTTATGGGTGCTGGAGGTGTGGTGAAGTTTGGATCCAGAAGTAGAACACATAGACAGTAATCCAATAAATAAGGTGGGTTTAATCCAGGGAAAAGGTGTGGCAAAAAGCTAAACAAACTAGACAATGAAACAATAGCAAAAATAGTCCAGGTAAAAAAGGAGACAAAAACTTGACAAAAAAATTAGGTAGGCAAGGACAAGAAAAACGCTAGTGCAAAAAAAACATGAACAAGAAAAATGCTAGTGAGAAAAACCATGAAAAGCATATGAGGCACAGAAATGGATAGAGTAAACAAACGAGATGTTCTGGCAAAGTCTGTTTCTGAGAACAGCGTTTATAAAGGCAGCGGTGAAAATCAGGAAGTGAATTCAGGTGAGCGCTTGCTGAACAGGGAAGCAGGCAGGATGGAATTCCCGTCCCGGATCCAGATCGGCATTGACGTGGGAAATACGCAAGTTCTGGAGCAGATGTCCGGGGCTAAGCATGACAGTACCTCCCCTTCAACGAGCGTCTCCAAGCGCTTTAGGAAGAGCATCGGGGTGTTGCCGGTGGAAGTCAGAGATGAGGGTTGGGTCCAAGATGAACCTGGTGGGGACCCAACTTCTCTCCTCGGGACCGTAACCTTCCCAGTCCACCAGGTACTGCAGTCCTCTGCCTCGTTGCCGCACCTTCAGCAGCTTTTTGACAGTGTAGGCCTCTAAACTGGAGACCAGAAGTTTTAGCTGTGATACGTGGAATGTGGGGTGAATGCGTCGCATGGTGAGTGGTAGTGCCAGTCTGATGGAACATGGATTGATTACCTTACTGATGAGGAAGGGTCCCATGTATCTGGGAGCCAGCTTGCGGGAGACGGTTCTGAGGGGCAGATGGCACATGGAGAGCATGACTCGCTGCCCCACCCAGTAAGTGGGCACCTTAGAGCGATGGTTGTTGGCCTGCCTCTTGGATGCTAGAGTGGAGCGTAGGAGTCTTCTCCGGGCCAATGACCACGTCCTCCTGGAGCGGCGTATGAACATCTGGGCTGAGGGTACAGCGACCTCCTCCTCTTGGTTGGGGAAGAGTGGTGGTTGGTAACCTAGGGAGCACTGGAAGGGCAAGAGATCTGTAGCAGATGAAGGCAGAGTGTTGTGAGCGTATTCGACCCAAGGTAGGTACTTACTCCAAGAACCGGCATCCCTGGACGCCATGCACCTGAGTGCCACCTCCAAATCTTGATTCACTGGTTCCACCTGGCTATTGATTTGGGGATGGAAACCTGAGGAGAGACTACAGGAGGCCCCAATGAGGTTGCAGAAGACCCTCCAGAACTGTGCAGTGAACTGAGGACCCCGGTCAGAGACAATGTCAGTGGGGAGTCTATGTATGCGGAAAATGTGGAGAATGAGTAATTCGGCAGTTTCTTTAGCTGTGGAAAGCTTGGGCAGAGGGATGAAGTGGACTGACTTGGAAAAGCAGTCAATGACTGTGAGAATGCATGTGTTGCCACCCGAGTTGGGGAGTCCTGTGACAAAGTCCAGGGTGAAGTGTGACCAGGGTCGATGAGGAGTCAGGAGGGGTCTTAGCAAGCCGGCAGGGGATCGATTGGCTGTCTTGTTCCGGGCACATGTGTCGCAAGCTGCCACAAACTCCTGGATGTCTTCCTTGATCGATGGCCACCAGAAGCGCTGTTGGATGAGTGCCAGGGTCCGAGCAGCTCACGCGTGGCAAGCCAACCTGGAGTCATGACCCCACTGCAGCACCTGGGTTTGCACAGAATGGGGAACAAACAGATAGTTACGTGCTATGTTGCTTGAGTTACCTTCTCCGGGGTCCTGCTCCAGGGCCTTCTGCACTAATGTCTCTACCTCGAGTAGGGCGGCCCCCACCAGACAGCATGGAGGGAGGATGGTTTTGGGCATTCTAGACTCCTCCTGGTGGGAAGAGAATATCCTGGACAGGGCATCGGGTTTGCCGTTCTTGGAGCCTGGGTGGTAGGAGAGCATGAAACGGAACTGGGAGAAGAAGAGCTCAATTGCCGTGAATTGAGATGTTTGGCGGACTTGAGGTATTCTAAATTTTTGTGGTCGGTCCAGACAATGAAGCGGAGATCCGACCTCTTGAGCCAGTGCCTCCACTCCTCCAAAGCCAGCTTGATGGCCAACAGCTCTCTGTCGCCAATGTTGTAGTTTCGTTCGGCAGGGGACAGCTGGTGAGAGAAGAAGGAGCAGGGGTGGACCTTGTCATCACTGGCCCTCTGGGAGAGAATGGCTCCAACCCCTGACTCGGAAGCGTCAACCTCCACAATGAATTGTTTGGCCGGATCAGGTATGGTGAGAATGGGTGATGTGGTGAATTTGTGTTTAAGCATGGAGAAGGCTCTCTCTGCTTCCTCCCCCCACTTGAATAGGTTCTTGATTGAGGTCAACACCATGAGCGGTCCGGCCACTGTGCTGAAGTCGCTGATGAAGCGCCTGTAGAAATTAGCGAACCCCAGGAAACCGCTGGAGCTCTCATCGTGAGGATGGGGTGGGCCAGTCAGCGGCTGCCTCAAGCTTGAGGGGGTCCATCTGGATCCTCGCCGGGAAGATGATGAACCCCAGAAATGAGACAGAGCTCTGGTGAAATTCGCTTTTTTCAGCCTTGACAAACAGCTTATTTTCTAGCAGGCACTGGAGGACCTGCCGGACATGACCCCGATGTTCCTCCAGGGAGCGGGAGAAGATTAGGATGTCATCCAGGTACACAAAAATGAAGATGTTGAGGAAGTCCCTTAAGATGTCGTTAACGAGTGCCTGGAAGGCTGCGGGCGCGTTGGTCAGGGCAAAAGGGACCACGAGGTACCCGTAGTGACCAGTGGTGGTGTTAAAGGCCGTCTTTCACTCGTCCCCCCTTCCTGATCCTGATGGGATAGTAGGCATTGTGTAGATCCAGCTTGGTAAATATCTTGGCACCCTGGAGTAGTTCAAAGGCTGTGGTCATGAGTGGTAGTGGATAGCGGTTCTCGATTGTGATGGCGTTGAGACCTCGATAGTCAATGCAGGGGCGGAGTGACTTGTCCTTTTCCACGAAGAAGAATCCCGCCCCTGCTGGGGAGGAGGAAGGGCGGATGATCCCAGCTGCCAAAGATTCAGAGATGTGTTTCTCCATGGCTTGCCTTTCGACGGGAGAGAGAGAGAGAGTAGAGTCACCCTTTGGGTGGTGCCATCCCGGGCAGGAGGTCAATTCCACAGTCATAGGATCTGTGAGGAGGAAGGGACACTGCTTGGGTCTTGCTGAAAATGAGTTTTAAGTCCAGGTATTCCGGAGGCACGTGAGAGAGGTCGGGAAATTCGCTGGCTGAAGGCTGCGGTGGTTTGGCGGGAGGCAGAGCAAAGGCAGGAAGCTAGGCAGGACTGGCTCCAGCCTAGGATGATGTTGTCGGCCCAGTTTAGATGAGGGTTGTGCTGCGTTAACCAGGGTAATCCTTGGACGATGGGTACGTGGAGGTCATTCATGACATGAAGTTGGATGGCTTCTGAGTGGTTATCGGAAAGGTGAGTGGGGCGGTAAGGTGGGTAATGGTGGTCAAGCCAGTACCATTGAGTGTCAGGACAGTGAGAGGAACGTCGAGAGCGAGTAACGGGATTCCCAGATGCTTGGCGGTGGTGGAGCAGATCAAGTTCCTGTCCACCCCCAAGTCGACGAGGGCCTGGAGGTGGTGATGCTGGTTGTCATGGATGATGACAGGGAGTAACAGTCGATCAGCGAGGGGCTGGTTCCAAACGTTGCCCACCAGGGCCCCTCGATTCACTGGTGGGCTCGTCCTTTTAGTGGGCAGGCTTGGCAGATGTGTCCTAGCTGACCACAGTAGAAGCAGGCCCCTGTGTTCCGCCGGCGCTGTCGTTCCTCCACTGACATCTAAACCCTGTCTACCTACATGGGTTCCATGGATGAGGCGGGAGGTAGAGAGGAGGTGAAGCTGGGGCAGGTCTTTTCTCTTCTCCGTTGCTGGTTCCGGGCGTCAATATGGTTGGCGAGGTCCATGAGGCTGGAGAGGTCTGACGGCAGTTCCTGTGATACCAATTCATCTTCTCATGGATGAAAAACAATCCTAAGGTGTCGTTGAGTCATCCTGTTGGCGTGGGTCACTGGGGGCTGGGTGTGAACGGCCTAGAGAGTCGTTAGGGTGATCAATGGCTTGTTGGTTCTCTCTGTCCTCCTGTGAGTCACTGAAAACAGCTGGGTTTTGGTGTGCAATCAGTTGTCTGGGAAGTGTGCTAAGGACTGCATTGTAGGTGGCTGATAAATGGTGTCTTAGACCACCACCTCTGTTCAGTGATGGTTGTTCCAGGTTGACAAAAATGGCTTATTTAACTCCTCGCTCATACCAACAATCCTCTCTGGCTAAAATGCGTACGTTGCAATCCTGAAATGAGTGTCCTTTGTTGTTAAGATGAAGATAGACAGCAGAGTCCTGGCCTGAGGAACTGGCTCTCCTGTGTTGAGCTATGCACCTGTGAAGCAGCTGTTTTTTTTCCCCAATATATGAGTCCGTGCATTTCTCACTGCACTGAATTGAATACATTACGTTGTCCTGTTTGTGTCTGGCTATTCTGTCCTTAGGGTGGACCAGTTTCTGCTTCAGGGTGTTACTGGGTCTGAAATGTACCGGAATATTGTATTTGTAGAAGATCCTCCTGAATTTCTCAGATAGACCAGAAATGTAGGGAATGGCAATGTTCTTGCCTTTGTTCCTGTTATCCTCCTTGTCCGTTATGTTCCTTTTTCCTTGAAGAAAGCCCAGTCGGGATACCCACAGTTCTGAAGTGCTTTCTTGATGTGATTTTGCTCCTTCTCTTTTCTTTTCCCTCTACCATTGTAGGAATGTTCTGAGTCTTGTGTTGCAAGGTCCTAATGACCCCCAATTTGTGTTCCAGCAGGTGGTGTGAGTCAAAGAGTAGGTACTGGTCTGTGTGTGTGGGTTTCCGGTAGACCTTGATGCTAAGGCTTCTGTCTTGTCTAATGTGTACATCAGCCTTTCTCAACCAGGGTGCTGTCTGGCTTCGTTAGGGGTGCCGTCAAAAAATCATATATTCTAACATTGAAATAAATAAAATGGATTAAAATTCCAAAAAATGACAGTTACACTAATGCAGATCATCACCATCTCATGCATCATCAAAATTTGTCTCACGGCTCCCTTTCCCATGTCACAACGTCACTGCCGGGGTCAATGTATGGTCAGCATGACTGCGTATGGTATATTTTATATGGGGTGCCTTGAGAATTTGCATACTTCTGAAGGGTGCCATGACTGAAAAAAGGTTGAGAAACGCTGGTGTACATCACAATCCAAGAAGGTTAGATTATTCCCACTGATGTCCTCCCAAGTGAACTTGATGTTGATATCCACTGCATTGATGTGCTTAGAGAAGGCTTCCACCTCATGGCTTTTGATTTTACCCCAGGTGTCATCCACATATCTGAACCAGTGGCTGGGAGCAACTCCTGAAAAAGTGGTCAAAGCTTTATGTTCCACTTCCTCCATGTACAACCCCAATTCCAAAAATGTTGGGACACCATGTAAAACATAAATAAAAACAGAATGTGAAGATATGCAAATCATGGAAACCCTATATTTCATTGAAAATAGTACAAAGACAACATATCAAATGTTGAAACTAAGAAATGTTATTGTTTTTTGAGAAATATATGCTCATTTTGATGTCAGCAACAAGTTTCAGAAAAGTTGGGACAGGGGCAACAAAAGACTGTAAAAGTTGTGTAATGCTAATAATAATAATTTTTTTAATTGGCAACAGGTCAGTAACACAACTGTGTATAAAAAGAGCATCCCAGAGAGGCAGAGTCTCTCAGAAGTAAAGATGCACTGCAAAAAATGGCCTTTCAAAAATAAGAAATAAAAGATTAAAACAAAGTATATTTGCTTGAATCAGGTGAAAAAAAATCTGCCAATGGAACTAGTCAAATTTAACTTGGTAAGATTTCTTAAAGTAAGATGAAAAATCTAACCTGTTTTTAGATGAAATAATTCCAAAATAAGATTGGGGAACTTATTATGCAAGATCTGATTAACTCAAAATAATCAAAATAGTTCTTATAACAAGATCGTACTTCTTACATTTAGCCATTCAAGTCATTTTTTTAAAAGTTTTTTTTGGGGCCTTTTCCACCTTTATTGGATAGGACAGTGTAGAGACAGAAAATGAGCAGGAGAGAGACGGGGAGAGATTGGGAAATGACCTCACGTCAGAATCGAACCCGGATCCCCGGATTTATGGTATAGCACCTTATCCACCTGAGCCGCGACAATGCAGTTTGGGGGCACTAGATTCAAAGATTTCAGTAAAGTTCATTTATTCGCAAAACAAGCATACGGTACTTTTTTTTTTCTTGAAACAAGATGAACCACATTTGACAAATGTCCAAAATGTACTTACTTGTTTTAAAAAAAAAACTTGTTTTATTTTCAAAGGTGCTCCAAATAAGACTTTTTCAAGACATTTTGTCTATACAAGATTTTCAAGATGGACTGTCTAAAAACTAGCCTTTCTAGCTAAATGAAGTTTTGCTTGTTGGGCAATTATGTCTTATAATAAGGGTGGCTAGATGTTTTGACTTGAAAATAGACAAATAAACTTCCTAAGATTTTTATTTTTTGCAGTGTGGTGAGGGTTTCACCGCTCTGTGAAAGACTGCGTGGGCAAACAATGCAACAATTTAAGAATAACGATCCTCAATGTAAAATTGCAAAGAATTTGGGGCTCACATCATCTATGGTACATAATATCATTAAAAGATTCAGAGAATCTGGAGAAATCTCTGTATGCAAGAGACAAGGCTGAAAACTGACATTGGGTGCCTGTGATCTTCAGGCCCTCAGGAGACACTGCATTAAAAGCAGATATGTGTCTGTAGTGGAAATCACTGTATGGGCTCAGGAACACTTCAGAAAACCATCTTCTGGAAAAACAGTTCATTATTGCATCCACAAATGCAAGTTAAAACTAGATATAAACAATATCCAGAAATACCGTCACCTTCTCTGGGCCTGAGCTCTTTTATGATGGACTGAGGCAAAATGGAAAATTGTCCCGAGGTCTGACGAATCAAAAATAGATATTCTTTTGAGAAATCATGGACCCCACATCCTCCAGGCTAAAGAGGAGAGGGACCATCCAGCTTGTTATAAGTGCACAGTTCAAAAGCCAGCATCTGTGATGGTATGAGGGTGCATTAGTGCACATGACATGGATAGCTTGTACATCTGGGAGGCATCATTAATGCTGAATGATATATACACGTTTCAGAGCAATATGCTGCCATCCAGACAAAATCTTTTTCAGGGAAGGCCTTCCTTCTTTCAGCAAGGCAATGCGAAATCGCTTTCTGCACATATTAAAACTGCATGGCTCCACAGTAAAAGAGTCCAGATGCTAAATTGGCCTGCCTGCAGTCCAGATCTGTCTTCCATTTAAAACATTTGGTGCATTATGAAGCGCAAAATATGACAAAGGAGACCCCGAACTGTTGAGCAACTGAAATTGTATATCAGGCAAGAATGGGACAACATTTCTCTTTCAAAACTACAGCAGTTGGTCTCCTCAGTTTGCAAACATTTACAGAGTGTTGTTAAAAGTAGAGGTGATGCAACACAGTGGTAAACATGTCCCGTCCCAACTTTTTTGAAATGCGTTGCTGACATCAAATTCAAAATGAGCATATATTTTTCAAAAAACAGTAAAATTTATCATTTTCAACATTTGATATGTTGTCTTTGTACTACTGTCAATGAAATATAGGGTTTTCAAGATTTGCAAATTATCGCATTCTGTTTGTATTTATGTTTTACACAGCATCCCAACTTTTTTGGAATTGGGGTTGTATAGATTGGCCACAACAGGGGACACCGGTAAGCCCATGGTGCATCCATGCTTCTGTCTGTAGAAACTTTCATTAAACTGGAAATAGGTGGTGGTCAGGCAGAGGTCAAGCAAGGTGCAAATCTGGTCCGTGGTGAGGTTCGTTCTATCCAGTAAGGTGCTGTCTTGAAGGAGTCGTTTTCTAACAGATTCGACTGCTTCTGTGGTGGGAATGCAGGTGAATAGAGAAGTGACATCATAGGAAACCATGGTTTCATCTGAGTCTAGTTTGAGGTCTGCAACTTTAGTAGCAAAATCTTGGGAGTTTTTGACGTGATGTGGCGTGTTTCCAACAAGAGGAGCCAGGATGGTAGCTAGGTGTTTGGCAATGTTATAGGTGACAGAGTTTATACTGCTGATGATAGGCCTGAGTGGAGCTCCTTCCTTGTGAATCTTGGGGAGTCCATATATGAGAGGAACGGCTTCCCCAGGGTACAATCTGTAGTACAGAGATCGGTTGATGGCTTGGTCCTTTTCTAGTTGTTGCAGGCAGCGAACAACTTTCTTTTTGTAACAATTGGTGGGATCCCGCCTCAAGGTTTCATAGGTGGTTGTGTTGCTGAGGAGACTGGTCATCTTTGAGTGGTAGTCCGCTGTGTTTAGCACCACTGTGTATCTCCCTTTGTCAGCAGGAAGGATGGTGATGTTCCAGTCTCTTTGAAGCAATGTAAGAGCCCTCCTTTCTTGGATGGTGAGCTTGGAGGGGGGTGCTTTTGCACTGGCAAGAGCAGCTGATATCTTCAGTCTAAGCTGTTCTGCCTCTGTGTTGGTCAGATTGTTGTTTCTGATGTCTGACTCTGTGGCTGTGATGAGGTCTACCACTGGTATCTGCTCTGGTGAAACTGTAAAGTTTAGTCCCTTGGATAAAACATCTTTCTCTGGTTGGGTGAGTACCCTATCAGATAAGTTCTTCACCCATTTCTCTTCTTTGTCCAGTTGTGTAGCCTGGTAAGATTTCTTCCTCCAGGTCAGCACTTCTGTCTTGCTGGAGGAGGTGGTTTTAGACAGCAATGTTTGAAATTTGTGCATCTGTCATTCCTTGCCTTTGGTATGCTGTGAAATCTGTGCCTTCTCAGCTAACTCGGAGACTCGTTCCAAAACTTCACTGGGAAGAAATACTGTCAACTCTTCAAACATCAGTTCAGTGCCAGGAGAGCCAGTTCCTCAGGCTAGGACTCTGCTGTCTATCTTCATCTTAACAACAAAGGACACTCATTTCAGGATTGCAATGTACGCATTTTAGCCAGAGAGGATTGTTGGTATGAGCGAGGAGTTAAAGAAGCTATTTTTGTCAACCTGGAACAGCCATCACTGAACAGAGGTGGTGGTCTAAGGCTACGTTTACATTAGACCGTATCTGTCTCGTTTTCTTCGCGGATGCACTGTCCGTTTACATTAAACCGCCTGGAAACGCCGGGAAACGGGAATCCGCCAGGGTCCACGTATTCAATCCAGATTGTGTCAGCTCCGGTGCTGTGTAAACATTCAGAATACGCGGATACGCTGTGCTGAGCTCTAGCTGGCGTCTCATTGGACAACGTCACTGTGACATCCACCTTCCTGATTCGCTGGCGTTGGTCATGTGACGCGACTGCTGAAAAACGGCGCGGACTTCCGCCTTGTATCACCTTTCATTAAAGAGTATAAAAGTATGAAAATACTGCAAATACTGATGCAAATACTGCCCATTGTGTAGTTATGATTGTCTTTAGGCTTGCCATCCTTCCACTTGCAAGTGGTAAGTGATATGCGCTGGGATCACACACACAGCGGCTCAGTCCCGAATCGTGGCTTGTGCACTTCACTCGCGCGCTCTGTGAGCTGCGCAGGGCCGGAGTGCGCACCCTCCAGAGGGCACTCGCTGTTCAGGGCGGAGTGATTTGGAGCGCAGGATGCCTGCGGAGCCGAGCGTATCCGTGTATTGGCGTTGCTATGTGCACGCAAATCGTGTATTGATGTTGCTGTGTGCACACTAATCGTTTTAAAAACGTTAATCTGATGATCCGCTGATACGGTCTAATGTAAACATGGGCTAAGACACCATTTATCAGCCACCTATAATGCAGCACACTTCCCAGACAACTGAATGCACACAAAAACCCAGCTGTTTTCAGTGACTCACAGGAGGACAGAAAGAACCAACAACCCACTGATCACCCCAACGACTCTCTAGGCTGTTCACACCCAGCCCCCAGTGACCCACACCAACAGGATGACTCAACGACACCTTAGGATTTTTTTTTTCATCCATGAGAGGATAAATACCTGATACTCCCCATTAGTCAGACAGAACTGAAGCTTTCGGATGAGAGTTGAAACATCTTCAAGAATCTTCAAGTAAGTCCAGTTGCTCTCTTTTACCACCCACAGTTTACTATGACCTGGATGACTGAGAATCTTCACAGACAAGTGTGCACACAATAATCATATAGCTTTGGTCTGATCATATGTTATTGTATTTCTCAGTTTTACTCTGGTAGATAGATTTTGCATGCTGTGGGTGCAATCAGTTAATTATTGAAATTAAGTGATCAATCTCGTTAAATCAGTCTCATTAAATTTTCAAGGTTAATAATTAAAATGAATCAGTCCTATTGAAGGCGGCACGGTGGTGTAGTGGTTAGCGCTGTCGCCTCACAGCAAGAAGGTCCTGGGTTCGAGCCCCGGGGCCGGCGAGGGCCTTTCTGTGTGGAGTTTGCATGTTCTCCCCGTGTCCGTGTGGGTTTCCTCCGGGTGCTCCGGTTTCCCCCACAGTCCAAAGACATGCAGGTTAGGTTAACTGGTGACTCTAAATTGACCGTAGGTGTGAATGTGAGTGTGAATGGTTGTCTGTGTCTATGTGTCAGCCCTGTGATGACCTGGCGACTTGTCCAGGGTGTACCCCGCCTTTCGCCCGTAGTCAGCTGGGATAGGCTCCAGCTTGCCTGCGACCCTGTAGAAGGATAAAGCGGCTAGAGATAATGAGATGAGATGAGATGAGTCCTATTGAATCGTTTAATTTGACTCGTTTGAATTGAATCATACCATAGAATCAGTCTCATTTGAAGTGAATCGTTCAATGAATCGTTTAGTGAATCATTTAGTGAATCGTTCAATGAATCGTTTAGTGAATCATTTAGTGAATCGTTCAATGAATCATTTAGTGAATCATTCAATGAATCGTTTAGTGAATCATACCATTAATCCTGGTGCTTAATAATAAATTACCAAACAGCTAAATTATGGTATATTTCCAAATTATTACGATCACTTACCATATTACATAACATATGCACCCTTTTTGAATTCTTTGAGAAGATTGGGGATTTCAGATATTGTTGTTCACACAAATAAACAGTTTGTTTAATAAATGAATTTATTATACAAAGATAAAAAGGTAAAATAATAAATCAATATATACAAGCAGTGAGGTGTGTGTGTGAAGGACTTGACCACGTGTTTAGCCTCGTGTAGCTAACTACACGTGGTGGAGGCCTAGCTTGTTGGTAGCTAAACAAAAGAATGTTATCTAAACAGAACAAAGGATTAGCTCTGTGTTTAGCCTTGTGTTGCTAGTGTGAGTTTGCTAAAGGCCCTATGGCCTAGCTAAAGTGTGTTTGTTAGGCCTGGTGAGGCCTACTGAGCACGTGTTGCTAAAGACAAGGGTATTAGCCGTAGCTAACTAAAAGCTAGCTTGTGGATTTCTAGCCGAGGTGTGGTTTATCAGGCCTGATGGCCTGCTGAGCACATGGTAGGCCTTGATTAGCTTTGTGTTGCTAAGCAGACAAAAGGGAAGCTGTAGCTAACCCACTAGCTCATAACATACTGAATCCACTGAAATCTTGAGATCAAGATGTATAAGAGAAATATATGTTAGTAGTAAAGAAAAGCATGCACAGCCTATCTATTTAAAAAAAAACAATTGAGAGAACATAGAACAAAATAAATCAACACGCTGCGTGTCTAACAGTGTAACATAAACCTGGGTTTAAATTCACACTATTTCAAATAAAAGCAAATTCCTAAGACTATCCTAATTATGCCCAAATGCCAAAATCTTACTTAATCCTGCCTTTAGCAAGATATGAAGAACTATTCGCCGGTGTAGTCTCGGGCCTCGCCGTGGGAGCACGTGAGCTGCTCGTGATGGAGGCGCAGAAAACTTTCGGGTCCAGCGGAGCACTTGGGTGGTTCCCGCGGAAAGCAGAGGATTCTTGGTCCGAACCTCAGCGTTCGTGAGGAAAAGTCTCTGATCAGAATAAGATGCACAGCGCTTTTGAGTTAAAAAGGATTCAATCGCTTCTTAACTTTTAACTGCCTGGGCTGCAGTCGTGACGTCACTTCTAATGCAAGTAAACCGGTTGTAACTCAGGTTGAGTTTAAAGATCGCGCGACTGTAGAGTTTACCTTTGCCAAGGGTAAGAAAGAAAATCGCGCTGAGTGATGGATCTTGCAAGAAAGAAGACGTCTTTTTAGGTGGAGAGCGCGCCTCTTTATACGTCCAGATTCATCGGAAGCCAGACGTGAGAGACCAAGATGGAAGCGTTGTCCCATTGTTTTATGTTTCCTTGTATGATGACGTAGATGATCCCGCCCACGCATGACGTAGGTCACACGGAAGTGGACTGGGAATTGTAGTTCTGACACAAGATGGCGGCATGATACCTACACATGCCCTATCTCTCTTTACTTTTCTCTCTCTAACACTTTCTTATCACGCACCATTATACACATCTCAGCATTTCAGATTTTAATAAACTAAGGGCAGGTTAGCTCAACTGTTCAGTTCAGTTCAATTCTGTTCAATTCAGACAACTTTATTAGTCCCCAAGTGGGCAATTCAGTTCAAGCAGTTCCTGAACATAAAAAACACCAACAGCAACAACCATGACAACAAGCAGCAGACAGCAGACAGGAGTACAATATGTCAGAAACAGCAGGCCAGTACATAATTGTATGGAGTGGAACAGTTAAGTAACAGAAAAAAAATAATGATAAATAAGTGGGCATACAGAGATGCATTGCACGTACATGAATACAAAAGTTACAAAATATGACTACCGCTATCCAGGTTCAGGGCTCGAAATTCATTTTTTTTCACCAGCCAGACGGACTAGTTACCTTCCAAAGTAACTAGCCAAACAGAAAATCAACTAGCCAAAATTTGTTTATGTATGAATTTTACTTCTGTCAAAAATAATGCAAAAGAAAGTAGTTACCATTGTTCATGACTAATGTGCATTTATTTCAAGACCCGAGTATTTTGATACTGTTGTTAAATACATAAATGAGAACAACACAGAGCACCATATCAACAAATAATAATATAATATCAACAAATAATAATATATTGGAAAACGTGGCAACTTGGTGTATGAGTATTGAAAGCAAATATACTTACTATCATGACTATAGCACTCAAAATATGCCCAACATGCTTTCTGTATTTAACCATTTATGAGAGAGAACGCATTAGGAGCTTCATATTGACTAGGAATCAACTTGAAAAAAAAAATTATTCCATAAAAATCGTATCGCAGCCAAGGCCTACCCTGCTCCCACATTTGCTTATAAGTCCTTTGTTGTTTCTCCTCTTCAGACTGAGGTCACTTTGTCCCCGTCTCTGGCAGTTTCTGTACACCTTTCAGAAAATTCCACATCGCAACGTAGCTTTGGCAGATGTAGATGTAAACAACAACAAAAACGTGTTTAAATGGGCAATAATGTGGCCACATCTATTGAATTTTATAAAGTGATGTGGCAGCAGGGGCGTGGCCAAGTGTCGGTCTGTGAATGGAGGGCGGAGTCTGGGAAGGTAAGTGGTGGATTCATTGCACCTGATGGGGATTAACCTGTGTTTGTGTGTCTTCCCCAGTGACCGCGCCCTTTAAAAGGAGAGGAGAGCAGAGAAAGGGAGCTCTCTCTCCCCAACCAGAACACATGTGTGTGCGCATGCGTGCGTGGCTGGGAAGTGATAAAAGGCTGAAAAGCTAGCAATAAATAGTTCATTGAGAACTCAGTTCTGGCCTGCTGTGCTTCTGTGCTCCACCCACCTGGTCCAATACTACACGTGATTACCGCGATATTCAGCGAGATGCGTTATATGCATGCGCAGTAGTGAAAGAACTGACAGCCTGACTAGTACACGATATGATTCGGAATTCTTCGGTATTTTCCGTCCTGCCGATAAACACATCAATTAACACAGACACGGCACGCGCTTAATATGTGGCAGCTTTAGTTGACTGTGTGTCTGAATCTTCGCTTCATATATATTTTTTTATTTTCAACTAGCCAGCCGGGCTGGCTAGTGACAGGAATTACCCGCCAAATGAAAAATTAAGTCGTCTTGGGTGACCGGACCACCGCGAATTTCGAGCCCTGAGGTTTAAGAGCCTAATGGCAGATGGGATGAAAGATTTAGTGTATCTATTTGTCTTCCTGATAGGTGCTATAAAACGGCGGCCTGAAGGCATCACCGTGAACTCAGAGGACAAGATGTGGCCGTGTTGGGAAGTTATTCCTTTAGCTTTATGGACCACCTGCCTCTCCCACAAAAGACTCAAATCCCTCTGCTGGACACGAATTATTTTAGAACAGACCTTTACAATGCTGCAAAGGCTATTTTTGTCTTTTAAATAGAGACCACCAAACCAGCAGATGAAGGAGAAAGTTAAAATGCTCTCGATAAAAGACTGATAAAACATACACAAAATTCTGTTACAGACCTTAAAGGAGTTCAGCTTTCTTAATAAATGCATTCTTTGCTGGCCTCGTTTGACAATACATTCAGTATTTTTATCAAACTTCAACTGGGAATCAAACACAGTACCTAGGTACTTGTAAGTTTCAACAATTTCGACCTCGTTCCCATGAACTGAACTTGCCTTAGGTTTTACACCATTTTTTTCTGAAATCAGTGACAAGCTCTTTTGTTTTTTTCACATTAAGGTCAAGGAAATTTTCATCACACCAGTTAACAAAATCAGGCAGGGCGCTACCATGGTCCGACTCTGACCCTTGGAGGAGAGTCAGAAGTGCTGTATCGTCTGAGAATTTTACCAAGTAGCTGCCCTCTTTACGAGACCTGCAACTGTCTGTATACAGAATAAAAAAAGGGGAGATAAAACGCAAGCCTGAGGGGAGCCTGTGTTTGAGACCACGACATCTGACAAAGCTCCGTTAACTAAAACCTGCTGCTTCCTATCAGTTAAAAAGTTTAAAAGCAACAACAAGAACTGATCAGGTAAATTAAAATAAGAGGAGAGCGGTTAAATTAAAATATGCGGTTGCATCTTGTTAAAAGCTGAAGAAAAATCAGCAAATAAAAGTCTCGCATGTGATTTTGGCTTCTCCAAGTGCTTGTAGATTTTGTCAAGAATGAGGAGTTTAACATCCTCTACCCCCTTTCCAGCTTGATAGGCAAACTGTAAGGGGTCAAATTTGTCACACACTAAAGAGACAATCTCATCTTTCAGGATTTTCTCAAAGATTTTTATAATAAGTGATGTGAGAGCAACAGGCCTAAACTCAATTAGTTGCCCAGGATTTTTTGTTTTGGGGATTGGAATTATTGTTGAACTTTTCCAGATGGAAGGAAGCTGACAATGATTGGCACACATCTGAAAGAGTGTAGAGAAAACTCCACTGAGCTGGTTTGCACAGTACCTCAGTGTGTGCCCACAGACAGCATCAGGGCCAGCAGCCTTCCCTATGTTGGTTTTCTTCAACAAAGCTGTAACCTGATCTTTGCATATCACAAAATCAGTTCGGGGTGCAAGAGAATTCTTCAATGCAGAGACATTCTGAGTAAAATCACAACTTTTGAAATGGGAAAAAAAAACAATTGAAAGCATTTGGTAACTCAGCATCCAATACTCCTTTAATGGTGATGTGTTGCTTGGCCTCATCTTCCTGCTTGTTAATACAGGCTATTGATTTAAGTCCTTGCCAAGCTACTCTGATATTACCACCTCCAAATTGCATTTCAAATCTATTCTTATAGTTTACTTTAGCCTTTGCTATTTCCCTCCTCACTTCCCTGGAGAGGGCCCTTTTCTCAAGAAGATCACCTGTGAAAAAGGTCCTTTTCTTTTTGTTGATAGCAGTTTTGAGCTCCTTAGTTACCCATGGTTTGTTGTTGGGATAAACAACAACCTTTTTTGATGTGATAATAGAGTTCACACAGAAGGAAATGTAAGAGGAAACAGTATCACACAGTTCATCAATATTCTCACTGCTATCATAAAAACAGTCCCAGTTGGTATAGTCAAAACAGGCCTGGAGAGATGAAACACTGTCTTCCGTCAAGATTTTAACTTCTTTCTCTCCATGTTCAAGACGTCTGAGGGCAGGCTTATACACAGGCATTAAAAACACACAGTTGTGGTAGGAAGCCCCAAGAGAAGGCAGGGGCAAGGATTTATATGCACTGCTTACAGTACCATAGCATAGCTCAATTGTGGAGTTTCTTATAGTGGTGGCACAAGACACATATTGTTCATAAGTTTTTAGTGTCTTGGTCAAAGTGCAGTGATTAAAATCACCAAGGATAAACTTTGGAGCATCAGGACAAATGGAGTTAAGTCTATGTGTGACATCTGTGATCAGCTGTGCCGCTGTGGCTGTGTTGGCACGTGGATGAATGTAAACAAGCAGGAAAAACAGTTGCTGAAATTCACGAGGCAAATAGTGAGGGCGGAGTGAGACAGACAACAGTATCAGGAGTACATAACTTTTCCCGGATCACAACGGTGTTACCATATCTCTGATTGACAAACACACTCCCCCTCTTCTGCTCTTCCCTGTGATCTCTGGGGACCGGTCCAGCCGAAGTGGGCTGCCAAACCCACTTATATCCAGGTCCTCGTCTTGGACCGCCTCACTGAGCCACGTCTCAGTAAACGCTAGCAGACATGTTTCCTGAACTTCAAGTTTAAATTTGGCCCACGCTTCCAGCTCATCCAGACTGACTAGTGGCCTAGTGGTAGCATGTCTGCCTCTTGATCGGGAGTTCTATTCATGGTCGGGTCATACCAAAGACCATCATAAAAATGGTACCTACTACCATCTGGCAAGGCACACTGCAATACAGATGTGAGTGGGGAGTTAAACTCTTGTGGTTACCAGAGGACTAGCCCCCCACTGTAACCCTAGCTATGTGAGAGGCCGAGGGCTGCGGAAATGGAGATCAGTGCCGCATGGTGCGGGAAGGACTTTAACTAACTTTAACTTTCCAGCTCATACACCTTGTTCCTGATGGATTGCACATTTGAAAGCAGGACCGCCGGCAGCGGTTGTCCAGGCTGAGGCATTTCAGTCTCCGACGTATGCCTCCTCTCCTTCCTCTTTTCCTTCGGGTGGTCTGGTGAACAGGGACGTCATCCAGGCTGTGTGAGGTGTACATTTCAGCCAGTATTCCCACCGGTACCCCTCCACCAGTGGTGGTTCTCAGAGAAAGAAGGAGTTCGCGACTGAAGACAATGCAGCTCCCAGACTTGCCAAGTTTGCCACGATGTCCGGCTGCCTCATGACAAATAAACGCCAATGATAGTGTTATCACAAAAAAAATACACAAAACTGTGCCAACGAGACCATAGTCCATGCGCCGAGTCTCAGGCATAAAAGATCTCCTACACACAACAATAAAAACACGCTACGCCAGATAAAACACAACTACGCCAGGTAGACTGCTTCGGGTCGCACACTACGAAGTGCCGTGGAAGTGAAAGTGACTCACCTGTGAGAGGAGCTGTTTAGAGCGTGGTGCTGATAATGCCAAGATTGTGGGTTTGATCCCTGTACGGGCCAGTGATTATGCGCCTTTTGTTAAAATCCTTTGTCTAATCAGTCACACAGAGCGCCTACGGTCCCCTCGTCCACCTTTTGCGTACCTTTTTCACGCACTTCACTCAAACACTCTTGTCACCTCCCTCTCTCACTTAGCATACAACCCTTTCTTAACCATTAGCCTGCAAAAACACACACACATACATTACTACCTCATATCACCATTTTGTGCCTTGATTGTTAAACTGCTGCTAGTATTATTGAATGTAACTGATCAGTATTATCCTCACTTGATTGTCATTTTAAGAAATTAAATATTTAAAAGAAACTGTGTCTTGTCTGTTTTGCTGCAGTATTTCTTGAAGCTATCCTCTGCCATTGAAGAATTCACATTGCCTTCACTGATCTAGTGTATCACTAGAATAATTCATTCATTAATTCAATAATTAATAGAAATATTGATTAGTAAAATTAATGAACTGATATTTTATGAGACTGATTGTATGAGACTGATTTAATAACGCAATTGCACTTACAGGAGATCATTCAACTTACATATGGCAATATATGATGACAGGCTCATAAGCAGGGGATATTCTATATTGAGTTTACTCACAGTTCTAGTTAGTTTAGGCTCCTGTTCTAGATTTTCCTTTCAGTTGTCAATTGTAGTTGCATCTTTTGTTAATAAAACCACTAAATTATCCCTTCTGTTAGCCTGTGTCCATCGTTACGATACTAAGTTACTTACATACAGTAATGATGTTCTAACTGCTACACCACCTCATTGTGTGTTTTGACCCCTAGCTTGGTACACTCTCAGGATGGGGGGGTTCCACATTGGTGATCAATCACTGCATGCTGGTGGTGGGTCTCCAGCTACTAGTGTGTCTCTTCATCCAAACCCAACATGATGCCTTTTCTGCTGCTTGGGCCATTCTCTGTACTGCCAGCCGCCTGCCCCACTCTGTCACTCTTAGTGCAGAGAACACCTGCCACACTGATTGTGTGGGAAAGCCTCTGCATCCAATCTTCACTGGATAGCTTCATGTTTGCCATCCTCTGTTGCTACATTCAGCTGACAGTTCCTCATACTTGGTCCTCTTCCTTTCATTGGCTTCAACACATCTTTCTTCCCAAGGAACTGTCAACTGGATGATCATGATCTTCTTAGTTTCTGATGACCACAGAACCATGTCTAAGACCTTAGCTGGTACAATCTCTAGAAATTTCAGATTCTGATTTAAGTCAGGGCGGCACGGTGGTGTAGTGGTTAGCGCTGTCGCCTCACAGCAAGAAGGTCCGGGTTCGAGCCCCGTGGCCAGCGAGGGCCTTTCTGTGCGGAGTTTGCATGTTCTCCCCATGTCCGCGTGGGTTTCCTCCGGGTGCTCCGGTTTCCCCCACAGTCCAAAGACATGCAGGTTAGGTTAACTGGTGACTCTAAATTGACCGTGAGTGTGAATGGTTGTCTGTGTCTATGCGTCAGCCCTGTGATGACCTGGCGACTTGTCCAGGGTGTACCCCGCCTTTCGCCCGTAGTCAGCTGGGATAGGCTCCAGCTTGCCTGCGACCCTGTAGAACAGGATAAAAGTGGCTAGAGATAATGAGATGAGATGAGACGATTTAAGTCAACTTCCAGCTTCTAGTCTTTAGCCTGGGTTAGGATCCCAGACTTGGACTCTTTTTTTTGTTTTGTTTTTGTTCTCATCTCTCCTTCTCTAACAAACTGTATCTGTGTTGGTTTCTGCATAGGATGTTTTCCTTTTATCTTCCTCCCTTGTGACAGAGTGACATCACATGAAGAAAGGATATTGTGGCAGTGGGGGAATGGCCAAGCAGCAGTTTGTGAATGGAGGGCAGGGTCAAGGAAGGTAAGTGGCCAAGTCATTACACCTGCTGTCAATTAATGTGTGTGTGTTTGTTTGTGGCAGGGACAGAGCATAAAAGGAGGGGGACAGCAGAGAAGAGGTTTCCCTCCCGACCACAACGCATGTGCGTGTGTAGTGTGTGTGATAGTGTGAGTGAGTGAGTAAAAGCTGAAAAGCCAAAATAAGTGAAATAAAGAGTTTGTGTGTGACCATCAACTCTCGCCTGCCGTGCTTCTGTGCTCCATCCACATCAGGAACTGCCACAGTGGTGCCGAAACCCAGGACACACAGAAGGGAACCACCCCATAGAGTCCTCCCTATTCAAAGAGCTCATCCTTGCCCTCGCTACCGCCCAGCAGAACCAGCATCAAGCACTGACCGCCCTCCAAAAGGAACAAGATCACCAGGCGTTCCGGCATCTGCTCGCATTAGCAGGGGCATCGACCATCAGCGCAGCTGGCACCATTATGAAGATGGGCCCGCAGGATGATCCAGAAGCATTCCTCGCCCGCTTTGAGCAAGTAGCCGAAGCATGCGGGTGGGCACTGGAACAGTTCATCTCTCGACTTCTGGAAGGAATGGCAGAATGGGTCCAGAGTCATCGCCCGGAGTTGCTGGAATGAGCCATCAAGCTGGCGGAGGACCATCTGGAAGCGGCTCCAATGGCAGGCAGATGAGGCATCTCTCCTTGCTTCTCTTCTCTCTCTCCCTTTCCTCCCCATCTCTGGTTCCCCTCCCCAACCCCGTTCCCCTACCGCGGAGGCCGGCTCCTCCCCAGCCGGCCTGTCGCACCCATGGTGTCCTCCCATCTTCCTTTTCCATCTCTGTGTTGTGTCCTCCTCAGGTGAGTGACACCCATAATGCTGGTGCAGAGGGAAAGCCTGGGCCGGTGTGCTAGCGCAGCAGAGAGTCAGAGCATCTCCAGAGTCAGAGCTCCGCAAGGGAGGTGGGAGCTGTGATCTGGATCCCCGACACACCAGAAACCGCCCCCGATCAGGCCGGAACATATCGCATACCAGTAAGTGTTCAAGGGGATACATATCACGCATTGGTGGATTCCGGTTGTAACGAGACCTCAATTCACCAATGCCTAGTGCAAGGTGAGGCATTGGGGAGAGCACAAATGGTGAATGTGTGCACGGGGTTGTTCATCATTACCCTCTAGTGTCTGTCCATATTCTATTCTGGGGCCAAATGCATAGAATTAAGGCAGCAGTTAACCCTCGTCTCACCCACTCGTTAATTTTGGGAACTGATTGGCCAGGTTTTAAAGAATTGATGGAATACATAATGCGAGGTGGGTCCTGCATAAATACGTCACAGGAAGCTCACAGTGTGTCATTGACTGGGGAAGCTGTCGCAGAGCTGTCTACGTCAGCACTGTGTCAGAGCGATACGAGGAGTGAGGAGCACCCCGCCCCTCCTCCCTCTCTCAGGGATTTCCTTGGGGATTTCCTGTTAGAGCAGTCGCGAGATGAGACTCTGCAGCATGCATTTGACCAAGTGAGAGTAACAGATGGTCAAACTCTCCAGCCGAGCGTGACACCAGCCTTCCATTATTTTGCTATCATTAAGAATAGGTTATACCGAGTGATGCAGGACACTCAAACAGGAGAACAGATAACTCAATTATTGATCCCAAAGAGCCGTAAGGAGCTCATATTCCATGTGGCTCACTTTAATCCCATGGCTGGACACTTGGGGCAGGACAAAACTCTAGCCCGAATAATGGCCCATTTCTATTGGCCAGGGATTCGCAGGAATGTCTGTCGGTGGTCTGCGGCATGCCATGAATGCCAATTAGTCAATCCTGCGGCCACTCCAAAAGCACATTTGCGCCCTCTTCCTCTAATCGAGACCCCGTATGAGTGAAGTGGGATGGATCTCGTTGGGCCATTAGATAGGTCAGGATGGGGATATCACTTTATTTTAGTTCTGGTGGACTATGCAACGCAATATCCAGAAGCAGTGCCTCTCCGCAATATCTCAGGACGCAGTATTGCAGAAGCGCTCTTCCGCTTTATCTCCCGGGTCGGGATTCCGAAAGAAATCCTCACAGACCAAGGCACTTCATTTATGTCATGCACACTGCACGAGCTGTATGGGTTACTGGGGGTTAAGTCTATCTGCACCAGTGTTTATCACCCACAAACGGATGGCTTAGTGGAGCGCTTTAACCAAACACTCAAAAACATAATCCAGAAATTTATAAGCGAAGATGCACATAACTGGGATAAGTGGCTTGAGCCCCTGTTATTTGCAGTATAAGAGGTCCCGCAAGCCTCCATGGGGTTTTCTCCATTTGAATTATTATATGGGCGTAAGCCGCATGGCATTCTGGATGTGCTATGCAAAAATTGGGAGTAAGGACCACCCATATAATAATTCAAATGGAGAAAACCCTGTGGAGGCTTGCGGGACCTCTCATACTGCAAATAACAGGGGCTCGAGCCACTTATCCGAGTTGACTTGTGTGCAAAACTCCACACCCTCACGCACCTAACCCAGGAGAATTTGCGGCAGGCACAAGAACGTCAAAGCCGGCTGCATGACAGGGGCACGTGCCTTAGAGAGTTCACGCCAGGAGACGAAGTACTCATATTATTGTTCACGTAAAGTTCTAAATTAATCGCCCAGTGGCAAGGGCCCTTCGAGGTCACACAGCGAGTCGGGGATGTCAACTATGAGGTGAAGAGAACAGATAGGGGCAGAGCATTGCAAATCTACCACCTCAACCTTTTAAAACGCTGGAATGAGGGGGTCCCTGTGGCGTTGGCATCAGTAGTCCCGGAGAAGGCGGAGCTGGGGCCGGAGGTAAAAAGGATAACATCTCAAACCACTCCAGTCCCTTGTGGAGACCACCTCTCACCGACCCAACTCACGGAGACGGAGGTAGCCAAGTTGCAAAAGGGATTTTCTGATGTGTTCTTGCCCCTTCCCAGTCATACCCACCTCATAGAACACCACATAGAAATACCCCTGGGGTGGTAGTGCGTAGCTACCCTTACCGCTTGCCCGAACACAAGAAAAAGATGGTTCGGGATGAATTCAAGGTCATGCTCGAAATGGGCATAATCAAGGAGTCCCACAGTGACTGAAGCAGCCTGGTGGTCCTGGCTCCCAAGACCAACGGGTCGGTCTGGTTCTGTGTGGACTATAGAAAAATCAACATGGTGTTTAAATTTGATGCATACCCAATGCCTTGCATTGATGAATTGCTTGATCAGTTAGGCGCTGCTCACTTTTATTCAACACTGGATCTAACAAAGGGATATTGGCAGATCCCCTTGACTCCTCTATCCCAAGAGAAAACAGCCTTTTCCATACCGTTTGGATTACACCAATTTGTCATGCTCCCTTTTGGGTTATTTGGGGCACCCACTATGTTCCAGTGGCTCATGGACAGGGTCATTCGCCCTCACGCTGCCTATGCAGCCGCATATCTAGACGATATAATAATCTATAGCCATGATTGGCCATGGCACTTGGAACATCTGAGGGCCGTTCTAAGATCACTGAGGCATGCGGGCCTCATAGCTAACCCAAAAAAGTGTGCAATTGGGCAGGTGGAAGTACAGTATCTGGGGTTCCACTTGGGTCATGGGCAGGTGCATCCCCAAATTAACAAGACTGCAACGATTGCGGCCTGCCCGAGGCCCAAGACCAAAAAGGAGGTGAGACGGTTCCTGGGGCTGGCTGGCTATTATCATAGGTTTATACCTAATTATTCGGATGTCACCAGCCCGCTGACTGATCTCACTAAAAAGGGGGCTCCAGATCCGGTCCAATGGATGGAGCAGTGCCAACAGGCTTTCTCTGAGGTAAAAGCTGCACTGTGTGGGGGGCCACTTTTGCACTCCCCTGACTTCTTGCTCCCCTTTATTTTGCAGACTGATGCATCAGACAGAAGGCTGGGGGCCATTTTGTCCCAGAAGGTGGAGGGTGAGGAGCGCCCCGTGCTGTACATCAGCCGTAAACTCTCGATGCGTTAAAGCAAGTACAGCACCATTGAAAAACAGTGTCTTGCCATCAAGTGGGCAGTCCTCACCCTCTGATACTACCTACTGGGGCACCCTTTCACTCTCTGTTCGGACCACACACCCCTCCAGTGGCTCCACCACATGAAGGATGCCAATGCATGGATCACCCGTTGGTATCTCGCCCTCCAGCCATTTAAGTTTGAGGTGGTCCACAAGCCGGGGGCACAGATGGGGGTGGCGGACTTCCTATCTCATTGGGGGGGAGAGTCAGCTTCAGGCCGGACAGCTCCCTGGCCTGAGTCGGGCAGTGGGGGTATGTGGCAGCGGAGGCGTGGTCAAGCAGCAGTTTCTGAATGGAGGGCGGGGTCAGGGAAGGTAAGTGGCCAAGTTATTACACCTGCTGTCAATTTGTGTGTGTGTGTGTGTGTGTGTGTGTGGCAGGGATGGAGCATAAAAGGAGGGGGAGAGCAGAGAAGAGGTTTCCCTCCCGACCAAAATGCATGTCTGCGTGTAGTGTGTGTGATTGTGTGAGTAAAAGCTGAAAAGCCAAACTAAATGAAATAGTGTGTGTGTGACCATCAACTCTTTCCTGCTGTGCTTCTGTACTCCACCCACATCACAAACTGCCACAGATATGTTCTAAGGTTCCTCTCTTTCCACACAGGGAAGAATCTGGTGTCTCTGTCAGGCCCCATCTATGCAAGTTTGCTGGTGTTGGTAGAGCATCATACACAGATCGCAGAAGGAACTGGAGTTGGAATTGTGGATACCTCCATATCTCTGACCAGGTGAGTGATGATTGTTCTGTTTCCCACCTTGTCCATGCTCCCTGACTACCTGCTCCCTGGCCTGTCTATTCTCCGCTTCTCTGGATTTTATTTCCTTCTGAACCATGTTATTCCTCGCATACAAATCAGCATTCTTCCAGTAGCAGCTCTTGGTTGTACCTAGGCCTTGTCGTCCTACTGCTATTGTCCCTACGATGTCCTTGTATTGCAGTCTGCTCTTGGCTTCACTAACTGCTTTTGTTGCTGACCACTTCTGGCCCATCTTTACTTCCACTCCAGCCGCCAACACGTTGTCATCTTTGGAATCTTTTAATGTCATGATCAGTTGTGCCTTTCCAACCTTGAACTCCTCAGCCATCACTGTTAAGGGTAACTGTAACTTGGCCGTCCTGCTGTAGAGTCCTACTAAGGTAAAGCATAGAGGCACACCCAACCACTTACCGAGATGCTTGTTGATCATTTTCTCCAATTTCTTTACCGTTGACATGGTTCTCATAAAGCATTAGGGGCCAAGATAATCTTGGTAGGAGTCCATGTTGATATATCCAAACTTTAAACTTTCCTGGAAGCCCGGTCTTGTCAATGTTTTGCATCCCCTCAGAAACTTGCCGTTCTATTTTGCTGATACTGTTCTTGTCTCCCAGCGTGTTGTCATACCATTTGCCTAAACACTTAATTGGTTTAATTAATTAATGATAGATGGAATGCTTTCACCCTGAACTGTTGACAGGAACCGTTGTATTGTCTTTCCATTCTTGATAATAAGGGATCTTGACTTCTTGGGTTTAAAGGTCATTCTTGCCCCTGCTACTGTTTCCTCAAGGGCTTTTAAAATCAACAATTTATTGCAACACAACAATTTATGCTGTAAATTGTTGTATTGTGTTTTATGTTTGTGTCACTGTGCAATTTTTAATGGATCACACAGTGATATTTCCTGATACACAAAGTGCTCCACATAGATCCATTCTTGTTCCCATATTATTTTTTACTTGCTCCCTCTCTTGGTGTTATTAACTGTAGTCACTGACATCAGTGCTATCTTTGCATTAAACCTTTGACCTGCAGCACTCATAAGCAAGACAAATATTCATGATAGTCACTTTAAGAGATGCATTTGGGAAATGTACTGTATCTTGAAGTTGCTGGGACCACTCTTTCCACTTCCTCCTTGTCAAATATGGAAGTTATTCTTGACCCCACTCTCTTTTCTGCCTCATATAGACTCTATAAGAACAGCTGCCTTTATTCTTGCAGTCTCCCATATCTACCAACATAGATTCAGTCCCAGACATTAAAACTCTTAGTTTCTTGACATCCAGTATTTATTATTGCACACTGCCCCAACCCCCCTTTAGAGTCTTAAAAAGCAACTCAACAGCTACAGTGGTTTCATATGCCATCCCACATGCAGTTTAAAATATTTATTTCCATAGTCATTCCTCCACCCAAGAAGCTCTGGTGAAGAAGCCCATACAAACATTTTCCTTTTAATACCCACTCCTGCGTCTTGTATAATGCACAGCTCCTTGCAGGAAAATACATTATTTAAGAAAAGGCAATATTGTACTGGAGATTAGTCACGGTTTTACTGTTTAAATGTACAGGGGTTTTGTTTGTTTGTTTGTTTGTTTGTTTTTCAAATGCAGACTATAATATTCAAAAAGGCTGATAGGAAAGCACAAATTGCTGATTTATTCTTCTCACTTTTGGCAAAAGGTTTGTGGAAACCTAACCATAACACTCATGTGCTTTGTGAACATTTCATTCCAGATTTTAGTTAGTCAGGCACCAATTTTGGGGCAAGAGGGCCCAGCATGTCGGTATTCCCACTCATCCCAAAAGTGGACAGTGAGGTTGGGGTCAGGGCTCTGTGCAGGCTGCTCAAATTCTCCACACCAACTGAGGTAAACCACGTCTTCATGGACCTCTCTTTATGCACAAGGGATGGAGCAGGTTTGGGATTTTCAGTTCCAGTTTAGGTTTGTTTGTTTCACTACAGTTGAATGCAGTAGGTGAGTGGTGCCTGGTCTACTAATTTGGATTTAACACAATAACATTCTACATGAATCACTACACTCACATATGGCATTCAGAGGATACATTCTAACAATAAGCTCTAGTCATATCAGTCATTTGACTGTTACACCCAACCATTTTCATAATCGGAATGCATTATGAGTAATACACACCAAGACACACCATGGCTATTTAACAATTATTCGAAGGTTAAAGTGAATATTGATGAATAATAACAGATTCATCTGTGCTGTATGTCGAGCATGTATAGCATATTTGATAAAGTTGACTTGACTTGAGATGAAGTTGAGGTGATTATTCACTGAGCCTGAGGTGGATAACTGTTTTAGTATAAATACACAGGCGATTTCTTTTTAATTAAAAATTGTACTTAAAAATACAGGCAGTCGTCGACTTACGACCTATGCAACTTATGACCGATCGACTTTACGACCGTCTGGTTATGACTGGCAAGTGTTTCCCAGCTGAGCGTATGACAGTTTCTGCCCCAGCTCCCGGCAGCGCCCAGCATCCAGCCAGTGTTGACAGATACTGCTGACGGTTTCCAGCCCAAAATATGTTCAAAACCCGCCAAAATGCACTTAAAATCACCCAATCTGGCAACACTGCATCCAGCCTCTTCTATTATGTGCGCAGTGTTTCGCTGGACAAATAACGAGTGAGCTACAGCACGCGTACGGCTTAACCAGATCTTGTGCTATAACGTGCGCAGCTGGTAATCAAAGTAACTTTCACTTTTCTGTTCTGTTACACTGTTCTGTGTCCAATGTCCAAAATGAAAAGTTAGTTTTTAACTGTTCAGCTAAAAAAATTTAATTAAAATGATTCTGTTGTTGAAATGATGTGTTTGCAATTTATTTATAATCAAAAACTGATACAGGTGGATGAAAGAGTGATAGTGTGATAAAAAGTACTATACTAGTACTACTGAGTGATAAGAAGTCCTAGTGAATGCTTGATAAGTAGACAATAATAAATAATTAGGTGTATTTTTCGGGGCTTGCTGCACACGTGCACTATGGCTCAAAATAGTATACCGGCAAGAAATAAAAGTTACTTTCACCCCTGAGTATGCAGTGTTTGACTTAAACCAAATAATGAGCCAAGATAATGAAATAAGAAAATGTTGATAAAATAAGACTTTAAGATTATTACAATATCATTACACATCACAATATACTTGCGTTCATTTAACATAGGCCGACTTACGACCAGATTGGTTTACGACTGGTCAGTCGTAAACAAACGCAGTCGTAAGTCGACGACTACCTGTAATTTGTTTCAAACTTCAAAAGCGGCATGCAAATGTAATGCGCACAGACTTGTCACTTATCTATTCAAGTCATATAAAATACTTTCTTTTGAAATGGATGAAATAAAATCACAATTCCACCTTACACTTGAATAGTTTTCGACCAAACTTCCTAGCATCTTTAGTGCTTTTAGGAACAGCATTTTCTTTCATAATTTGTAATTCTTCCTCACTTATGGTGATGACCTAATTGGCTGCCATTTTGCCAAGTCGCTCAAGGTAGTTATTGAGAAATGGTCAGAATTTTTCTACCAATCAACGTGTGTGATTTTCTATAATCAACTCCCCCATATTTATACTAAAAACAAATATTGTTAGAAAGGAATCTTTGCATTCTAGAACTTATTTATAAATAAATTATATTTTAGAGAAAAGACTACACTTTAAACCTATAGACATGAGTTCTTGAGTTCGAGAGCGCTGCTCTAATTCCTCAGTTTGGATCTTGTCATTAAATTATTGTGCCATATTGCAAGCCAGTTTTCTTATTTCTTTCTCCCAGTGTTTCCTTTATACTGGTGTAGTTTTCACTGGATTTTACCCTTTCCTGTGGGTTTTTGGTCTACAGTGGTGCTTGAAATTTTGTGAACCCTTTAGAATTTTCTATATTTCTGCATAAATATGACCTAAAACATCATCAGACTTTCACACAAGTCCTAAAAGTAGATAAAGAGAACCCAGTTAAACAAATGAGACAAAAATATTATACTTGGTCATTTATTTATTGAGGAAAATGATCCAATATCACATATCTGTGAGTGGCAAAAGTATGTGAACCTTTGCTTTCAGTATCTGGTGTGACCCCCCCTTGTGCAGCAATAACTGCAACTAAACATTTCCGGTAACTGTTGATCAGTCCTGCAACACCGGCTTGGAGGAATTTTAGCCCATTCCTCCATACAGAACAGCTTCAACTCTGGGATGTTGGTGGGTTTCCTCACATGAACTGCTCGCTTCAGGTCCTTCCACAACATTTTGATTAGATTAAGGTCAGGACTTTGACTTGGCCATTCCAAAACATTAACTTTAGTCTTCTTTAACCATTCTTTGGTAGAACGACTTGTGTGCTTAGGGTCGTTGTCTTGCTGCATGACCCACCTTCTCTTGAGAGTCAGTTCATGGACAGATGTCCTGACGTTTTTCTTTAGAATTCGCTGGTATAATTCAGAATTCAGAATCACTGTTCCATCAATGATGGCAAGCCGTCCTGGCCCAGATGCAGCAAAACAGGCCCAAACCATGATACTACCACCAGCATGTTTCACAGATGGGATAAGGTTCTTATGCTGGAATGCAGTGTTTTCCTTTCTCCAAACATAATGCTTCTCATTTAAACCAAAGACTTCTATTTTGGTCTCATCCGTCCACAAAACATTTTTCCAATAGTCTTCTGGCTTGTCCATGTGATCTTTAGCAAACTGCAAACAAACACCAATGTTCTTTTTGGAGAGCAGTGACTTTCTCCTTGCAACCCTGCCATGTACACCATTGTTGTTCAGTGTTCTTGTAGTATTCGACCAGGTAGGTGGAGCACAGAAGCACGGCAGGCCAGAACTGAGTTCTCAACAAACTCTTGATTTTTTTTGGCTTTTCAGCCTTTCTCAAATTCCCAGCCACGTGCACACACACACACACACACACACACACACACACACACACACACACACACACGTATTCTGGTTGGGGAGAGAGCTCCCTTTCTCTGCTCTCCTCTCCTTTTAAAAGGCGCGGTCATTGGGCAAGACACACAAACACTAATTCCTATCAGGTGCAATGATTCCACCACTTACCTTCCCTGACTCCGCCCTCCATTCACAGACCGATGCTTGGCCACACCCCCGCTGCCACATACCCCCACCGCCCGACTCAGGCCAGGGAGCCGCCTGGCCTGTAGCTGACTCCCCTCCCCCCCCTTGACGGGAGAGGAAATCCGCCACGACCATCTGCGCCCCTGGCCTGTGGACCACCTTGAACTTAAATGGCTGGAGTGCCAGATACCAATGGGTGATCCACGTGTTGTCATCCTTCATGCGGTGGAGCCACTGCAGGGGCGCGTGGTCCAAACAGACGGTGAAAGGGCACCCCAGCAGGTAGTAGCGGAGGGTGAGGACCACCCATTTGATGGCGAAGCACTCCTTTTCGATCGTGCTGTACCTGCCCTCGTGGACCAACAGCTTCCGGCTGATGTACAGCACTCGGTGGTCCTCCCCCCCAACCTCCTGGGACAGAACAGCCCCCAGCCCTCTGTCCGATCCGTCAGTCTGCAAAATAAAGGGGAGAGAAAAGTCAGGGGAGTGTAACAGTGGCCACCCACACAGTGCAGCCTTTACCTCCGAGAAAGCCCGCTGGCATCGCTCTGTCCACTGGACCGGATCTAGTGCTCCCTTTTTAGTGAGATCAGTCAGTGGGCTGGTTGCATCCAAATAATTAGGTACAGTTAGGTCCATAAATATTTGGACAGAGACAACATTTTCCTAATTTTGGTTCTGTACATTACCACAAGGAATTTTGAACAAAACAATTCAGATTCAGTTGAAGTTCAGACTTTCAGCTTTAATTCAGTGGGTTGAACAAAATGATTGCATAAAAATGTGAGGAACTAAAGCATTTTTTAAACACAATCCCTTCATTTCAGGGGCTCAAAAGTAATTGGACAAATTAAATAATTGTAAATAAAATGTTCATTTCTAATACTTGGTTGAAAACCCTTTGTTGGCAATGACTGCCTGAAGTCTTGAACTCATGGACATCACCACACGCTGTGGTTCCTCCTTTTTAATGCTCTGCCAGGCCTTTACTGCACCAGTTTTCAGTTGCTGTTTGTTTGTGGGCCTTTCTATCTGAAGTTTAGTCTTTAACAAGTGAAATGCATGCTCAATTGGGTTGAGATCAGACTTGGCCATTCAAGAATATTCCACTTCTTTGCTTTAATAAACTCCTGGGTTGCTTTGGCTTTATGTTTTGGGTCATTGTCTATCTGTATTATGAAATGCCGAACAATCAGTTTGGCTGCATTTGAACACACAGTATGTCTCTGAATACCTCAGAATTCATCCGGCTGCTTCTGTCCTGTGTCACATCATCAATAAACACTAGTGACCCAGTGCCACTGGCAGCCATGCATGCCCAAGCCATCACACTGCCTCCACCGTATTTTACAGATGATGTGGTATGCTTTGGATCATGAGCTGTACCACACCTTCACCATACTTTTTTCTTTCCATCATTCTGGTAGAGGTTGATCTTGGTTTCATTTGTCCAAAGAATGTTCTTGCAGAACTGTGCTGGCTTTTTTAGATGTTTTTTAGCAAAGTCCAATCTAGACTTTTTATTCTTGAGGCTTATGAGTGGCTTGCACTGTGCATTGAACCCTCTGTATTTACTTTCATGCAGTCTTCTCTTTATGGTAGATTTGGATATTGATACGCCTACCTCCTGGAGAGTGTTGTTCACTTGGTTGGCTGTTGTGAAGGGGTTTCTCTTCACCATGGAAATTATTCTGCGATCATCCACCACTGTTGTCTTCTGTGGGCGTCCAGGTCTTTTTGCATTGATGAGTTCACCAGTGCTTGCTTTCTTTCTTTCTTTCTTTCTTTCTTTCTTTCTTTCTTTCTTTCTCAGGATGTATCAAACTGTAGATTTTGCCACTCCTAATATTGTAGCAATTTCTTGGATGGGTTTTTTCTGTTTTCGCAGCTTAAGGATGGCTTGTTTCACCTGCATGGAGAGCTCCTTTGACCACATGTTTTCTTCACAGCAAAATCTTCCAAATGCAAGCACCACACCTCAAATCAACTCCAGGCCTTTAATCTGCTTAATTGAGAATGACATAACGAAGGAATTGCCCACACCAGCCCATGTAATAGCCTTGGAGTCAATTGTCCAATTACTTTTAGTCCCTTTAAAAACAGGGTGGCACATGTTAAGGAACTGAAACTCCTAAACCCTTCATCCAATTTTAATGTGGATACCCTCAAATGAAAGCTGAAAGTCTGGACTTTATGTCCATGTCTATTATATAACTATAACTTGAATATGTTTCAGTAAACAGGTAAAAAAAAAAAAATTGTGTCATTGTCCAAATATATATGGACCTAACTGTATAAACCTACAATAGTAGCCAACCAGCCCCAGGAACTGTCTCACTCCCTTTTTGGTCTTGGGCCTCAGGCAGGCCGCAATCGCTGCTGTCTTATTAATTTGGGGATGCATCTGCCCATTGCCCAAGTGGAAACCCAGATACCGTACTTCCACCCACCCAATCGCACACTTCTTTGGGTTGGCTGAGACCCGCTCACCTCAGCGACCTAAGGACGGCCCTTAGGTGTTCCACATGCCACGGCCAGTCATTACTATAAATAATAATATCGTCCAAGTAGGCGGCCGCGTAGGTGGCATGGGGGCGGAGGACCCTATCCATAAGCTGCTGGAACATAGCAGTCACCCCAAACAGCCCAAAAGGAAGTATGACGAACTGGTGTAAGCCAAACGGTGTGGAAAAGGCCATTTTCTCTCAGGATAGCGGAGTCAAGGGGACCTGCCAATATCCCTTTGTCAAATCCAGTGTCGAATAAAAACGAGCCATGCCTAGTTGATCGAGCAACTCGTCAATGCGAGGCATTGGGTATGCGTCATTGGGTACGTACCACTGGGTACGAGGCATTGGGTACCCCTCCTAGAACTACCACCTTATTGTGGTGGAGGGATTTGTGTGCTTGAATGATCCTAGGAGCTATGTTGTCGGGGGCATTACGCCCCTGTTAGGGTTTCCCAAGGCAGACAGGTCCTAGGTGACAGGTCAGACCAAGAGCAGTTCACCAAACTCCCTTATGGAAATGAAAAAAAATCAAGGACCGTGATGTCGCCTGGTATGGCGCAGCCGAGGCCCCACCCTGGAGCCAGGCCTAGAGTTGAGGCTCGTATGCAAGCACCTGGTGGCTGGGCCTTTGCCCACGGGGTCCGGCCGGGCTCAGCCCGAAGTGGTGACGTGGGCCTGACCCCCTATGGGTTCACCACCCACAGAGGTAGCCGTAGGGGACCGGTGCAGTGTGGATTGGGCAGCAGTCGAAGGCAGGGGCCTTGACGACCTGATCCCTGAACACAGCGGCTAGCTGTTGGGACACGGAATGTCACTTCACTGGGGGGGGGGGAGCCTGAGCTTGTGCGGGAGATTGAGAGGTACCGGCTAGAGATAGTCGGGCTCACCTCCATGCACAGCTTGGGCTCCGGAACCCAGCTCCTTGAGAGGGGCTGGACTCTCCACTTCTCTGGAGTCACCCACGGTGAGTGGTGGCGGGCTGGTATGGGCTTGTTTATAGCTCCCCAGCTCAGCTGCCATGTGTTGGAGTTTACCCCAGTGAGCGAGAGGGTTGCCTCTCTGCGCCTTCAGGTCGGGGAGAGGGCTCTTGCTGTTGTTTGTGCCTACGGGCCAAATAGCAGTATAGAGTATCTGGCATTCTTGGAGTCCCTGGGAGAGGTACTGAGAGGTGCTCAGATTGGGGACTCCACTGTTCTACTGTGGGACTTTAATGCTCACGTGGGTGACGACAGTGACACCTGGAGGGGCGTGATTGGGAGGAACGGCCTCCCTGATCTGAACCCGAGTGGTGCTTTGTTATTGGACTTCTGTGCTAGTCACGGTTTGTCCATAACGAACACCATGTTCGAGCATAGGGGTGTCCATAAGTGCACGTGGCACCAGGATACCTTAGGTCGGAGGTCGTTGATCAACTTTGTTGTTGTTTCATCTGATCTCCAGCCCTATGTCTTGGACACTCGGGTGAAGAGAGGGGCTGAGCTGTCAACTGATCACCACCTGGTGGTGTGTTGGATCTGCTGGCAGAGGAGGAAGCCAGACAGACCTGGCAGGCCCAAACGCATGGTGAGGGTCGGCTGGGAACGTCTGGCCAAGCACTCTGTTGGGGAGGTCTTTAACTCCCACCTCCGGGAGAGCTTCTCCCAGCTTCCAAGGGAGGCGGGGAACATTGAGTCTGAGTGGACCATGTTCTCTGCCTCCATTGTCGATGCGGCTGTTCAGAGCTGTGGCCGCAAGATCTCCGGTGCCTGTCGTGGCGGCAATCCCCGAACCCGGTGGTGGACACCAGAAGTAAGGGATGCCGTCAAGCTGAAGGAGTCCTATCAGGCCATGTTGGCCTCCGGGACTCCTGAGGCAGCTGACGGGTATCAGCAGGCCAGGCATGCTGCAGCTCAGGCAGTTGCGGAGGCAAAAACTCGGAACTGGGAGGAGTTCGGTGAGGCCATGGAGGAGGACTATTGGTCAGCCTCGAGGAAATTCTGGCAAACTGTCCGGCGCCTCAGGAGGGGGAAGCAGTACCCTGCCAACACTGTTTACAGTGTGGGTGGGGAGCTGTTGACCTCGACTGGGGATATTGTTTGGCAGTGGAAGGAATACTTAGAGGATCTCCTCAATCCCACCGTCACATCTTCCACTGAGGAAGCGGAGGCTGATGACTCAAAGGTGGACTCGTCCATTACATAAGCTGAAGTCACTGAGGTGGTTTGCAAGCTCCTCGGTGGCAAGGCACCGGAGTTGGATGAGATCCGTCCTGAGTATCTCAAGTCTTTGGATGTTGTGGGGCTGTCTTGGCTGACACGCCTCTGCAACATCGTGTGGCGGTTGGGGACAGTGCCTCTGGAGTGGCAGACTGGGGTGGTGGTCCCTCTTTTTAAGAAAGGGGACCAGAGAGTGTGCTCCAATTATAGGGGAAATCACACTTCTCAGCCTCCCCGGGAAGGTTTACTCCAGGGTACTGGAGAGGAGAATTCGGCCAATAGTCGAACCTCGGATCCAGGAGGAACAATGCGGTTTTCGTCCTGGTTGCGGAACACTGGACCAGCTCTATACCATTCATAGGATGCTTGAGGGTTCATGGGAGTTTGCCCAACCAGTCCACATGTGCTTTGTAGATCTGGAGAAGGTATTCGACTGTGTCCCTCATGGTATCCTGTGGGGGGTGCTTCGGGAGTATGGGGTTCGGGGCTATTTGCTAAGGGCTGTCCGGTCCCTGTACGAACAGAGCAGGAGTCTGGCTTGCATTGCTGGCAGTAAGTCAGACCTGTTCCCAGTGCATGTTGGACTCCGGCAGGGCTACCCTGTCAATGATTCTGTTCATAATTTTTATGTACAGAATTTCTAGGTGAAGCCAGGGGCTGGAAGGAATCCTGTTTGGGAACCACAGAATTTCATCTCTGCTTTTTGCAGATGATGTCCTGTTGGCTTCTTCAAACCAGGACCTTCAGCATGCACTGGGGTGGTTTGCAGTCAACTGTGAAGCGGCTAGGATGAGAATCAGCACCTCCAAGTCCGAGGCCATGGTTCTAGACTAGAAAAGGGTGGCTTGCCCTCTTCAAGTTGGTTTAAAAATCCTGCCTCAAGTGGAGGAGGTTAAGTATCTCGGGATCTTGTTCACAAGTCAGGGACGGATGGCGCGTGAGATCGACAGGCGGATCGGTGCAGCCTCTGCAGTGATGCGGTCACTTTACCGGTCCATCATGGTGAAGAAGGAGCTGAGCCAAAAGGCAAAGCTCTTGATTTACCAGTCGATCGACGTTCCGACTCTCACCTATAGTCATGAGCTTTGGGTAATGACCGAAAGAACAAGATCGCGGATACAAGCGGCTGAAATGAGTTTCCTTCGCAGGGTGGCTGGGCACTCCCTTAGAGATAGGGTGAGAAGCACAGACCCTCAGGAGGAGCTTGGAGTAGAGCCGCTGCTCCTCCACATCAAGAGGAATTCAGGCATCTCTTTCGGATGCCTCCTGGACACCTCCCTGGGGAGGTGTTCCAGGCATGTCCCCCTGGGAGGAGGCCCTGTGGAAGACCCAGGACACGCTGGACGGACTATGTCTCTCAGCTGGCCTGGGAACATTCTTCCCGAGGACCTGGCCGAGGTGTCTGGGGACAGCAAAGTTTGGGCTTCCATGCTCAGACTGCTGCCTCCGTGACCCAGCCCCGGATAAGCAGAAGAAAATGAGATGAGATGGGTATGCATCAAATTTAGACACCGTGTTGACTTTCCTATAGATAGTTTTCACATGACGTCACAGAGTCGGGGATTCCCTGGTGGCAGCCATCTTGGAGGGCTAGCTTACCGTACAGGTCACTGAGCACACATTGTAGCATGCGAGTTACATTCATTTATATATTATTTACATTTATAGTTACATTACTACTATTTAAAGCTAGCAATGGTGCACACCTGTTGTATTCACGGCTGTCGTAATAGGTCAGATGATGAAGTCAAGCGGAGCTTTTATGGAATTCCCACTGTATGGGAGCACAAAGGCAAGCAAACAAACTCAGCATACAAAGGAGAAATCTATGGCTTGCGAGAATCAACCGCAAGGATTATCAGCCTTCCAAACACAGCAAAGTCTGCTCCGATCATTTTATAAGTGGTAAGTTGTTTAAGTAAACAATCAATTGTGTTTAAGTTTGTTTTTGGAAACCAAAACATCATGTGAACAATCTCTGGAGAATGCCTAACTGGAACCGCTGAGTGTACGTTTACATTGTAATGTACACTTAATATCGCTTGTTTGTCACGTTTCTATTTGACACTTGTCACTTCACTCACGCAAGGGTCATTTTTGAAAAAAACATTTTAGGTCTATTCTGTATGATTTCATTTGTGTTTGGGATGCAAACAGCTCGCCTTTTGGCGGATGCTGCCTGAATCGCGCAGATCCGGGTTTTTTTTTTAGGGGGGGCGTTGGAGTGTCTGATTATAATTTCAAAGTAAATTCTGTATTAAAATTACTAAATAAGCAAATCCGTTACAGTCCATGAAACGGGAAGTATAAGGATAAGAAAAAACAGTTTAAATCGGGAAGCTGCGCACATTTGCGCAGTCCTGCACACCGCTCAGGCTGCACAAATGTGCGCAGCTTCCCGATTTAAACTGTTTTTTCTTATCCTTATACTTCCTGTTGCATGGACTGTAATGGATTTGCTTATTTAGTAATTTTAATACAGAATTTACTTTGAAATTACAATCAGACACTCCCAACGCCCCCCCTAAAAAAAAAAAAAAACCGGATCTGCGCAATTCAGGCGGCATCCGCCAAAAGGCACGCTGTGAATATATAAAGTTGTATATATCAGACAGCCTTTAAAGTTTGATGAAGTCAGTTTCAGGCTTTGGAGCAGGCTTTGGCAGTTTCAGGCTTTGGCAGCCCTGCATAGTCACTTGAAAATGCATCTTTGTCCACTTCATAGGGGTCAATTCCCCCAATCAAGGCCAGTTTGGCTGCATACCGTTGTCGTGAGATGTCGTCTAATGTATCTATATACTTCTGTTTGCTTGATTTTGCCGACATTGATCTTTATTTTAGAAAACTGACTATATAACTTCATAAATTCGTCCGAGATAACGTAGCCGGAAGTGGCGATGGTCCGTTTTGTTTGCCCTCCAAGATGGCAGCTGGGGGCATTCCCCGGAATGCCGTGATGTCAGTGAAAACTATCTATAGCCCATGCAGAACCGGACCGACCCGTCAGCCTTAGGAACCAAGACCAGTGGGCTGCTCCAGTCGCTGTGGGACTCCTCGATGATGCCCATTTCAAGCATGGCCTCGAGCTCTTCCCAAACCACCTTTTTTTTGTGTTCATGCAGTCTGTAAGGGTGGCTGTGCACTACTACCCCTGGGGGTGTCTCAGTGTGGTGTTCTATGACGTGGGTGCGGCCGGGCAGCAGTGAGAACATGTCAGAAATTTCTGTTTGCAACTGGGCAACCTCCGTGAGCTGGGTCGGGGAGAGGTGGTCTCCACAGGGGACCGGAGCAGTGGGTGATGTCAATTTCCCTTTTTGAACCTCTGGCCCCAGCTCCGCCTTCTCCGGAACCACCGACACCAATGCCACAGGGACCTCCTCGTTCCAAAGTTTTAGGAGATTGAGGTGGTAAATCTGTAGCACCCCACCCCTGTCCATTCGCCTCACCTCATAGTCGACGTCCCCGACTCGCCGTGTGACCTCAAAAGGTCCTTGCCACCTGGCGATCAATTTAGAGCTCGATGTGGACAACAACACAAGTACTTTATCTCCTGGTGTAAATTCCCTAAGCCGCGTGCCCCTGTTGTACAGACGGACTTGACGTTCTTGGGCCTGCCGCAAATTCTCCAGGGTTAGGTATGGAGTTTGGCGCGCAGGTCAATAATGTATTGAATTTCATTTTTACTGGTTGAAGGTCCCTCCTCCCAATTTTCCCATAGCACATCCAGAATGCCACGCAGCTTACACCCTTATAGTAATTAAAACTGGGAGAACCCCATGGAGGCTTGCGGGACCTCTCGCACTGCGAATAACGGGCTTGAGCCATTTATCCCAGTTGCATGCGTCTTCGCTTACGCATTTTTTAATTATGATTTTGAGGGTGCGATTAAACCACTCAACTAAGCCATCCATTTGTGGGTGATAAATGCTGGTGTGGAAAGGCTTAATTCCCAGTAACCCATACAGTTCGTGCAGTGTACGTGACAAACATAGTGCCTTGATCAGTCAGAATCTCTTTGGGGATTCTGACCCAGGAGATGACGTGGAAGAGTGCTTCTGCAATACTACGTGCTGAGATATTGCGAAGAGGCACTGCTTCCGGATATCGCGTTGCATAGTCCACCAGAACTAAAATAAAGTGATATCCTCATGTTGACCGATCTAATGGCCCAACGAGAACCATCCCAATTATTTCGAATGGGGTCTCAATTAATGGCAGAGGGCGCAAAGGCGCTTTTGGGATGGCCACAGGATTTACTAACTGGCATTCGTGGCACGCCGTACACCACCTACGGACATCACCGCGAATCCCTGGCCAATAAAACCGGGCCATTATTTGGGCTAGCGTCTTGTCCTGCCCCAAGTGTCCAGCCATGGGATTAAAGTGAGCTGCCTGGAATATAAATTCCCAGTGGCTCTTTGGGATTAAAAGCTGGGTTATTTGTTCCTTAGTCTGAGTGTCTTGCCTCACTCGTTATAATCTATCCTTAATAATGGAAAAATAGGGGAAGGACGAGGTGGCATTTGGTTGGAGCATTTGACCATCGATTACTCTCACTTGATCAAACATGTGCCACAGAGTTTTGTCTTGTGACTGCTCGAATGGGAAATCTGCAAGGGAATCCCTGAGAGAGGGAGGAGGAGCCTGCTGGTCCTCACTCTGATGCGGTGATGACATAGACAGCTCTGTGACAGCTGCTCCCACCAATGCCACTCCGGGACCTCCCCCCACTGAACTATGGCAGGACCCACTCTTCACTAAATGACTCATTAATTCCCGAAATCCCGGCCAATCAGTCCCCAAAATTATGAAGTGGGTAAGGCGAGGATTAACTGCCACCTTTACTCTAAATTTCTCCCCTTGAAACAGAATGTGGACTGACACTAAAGGGTAGTTGTGAACATCCCCGTGCACACACAACACCTTCACCAACTGTGCTCTTCCCAATGCCTCGTTTTGCACCAGGCTTTGGTGGATTGAGGTCTGATTACAGCCGGAGTCCACCAAAGCCTGATACGCATCCCTTTGGATACTCACTGGTATGCGATACGCTCTGGCCCAATCAAGAGCGGTCTCTGGTGCGTCGGGGATCCGGACCACCGCGGCCACCTCCATCGCTGAGCACTGATGCTGGAGGTGCCCTGGTTCCCCGCAGTGCCAGCATACCGGCCCAGGCTCTCTCTCTGCACCGGTGTTCCGGAGATCACTCACCTGAAGGGGGGGAAGACACAGACATGGAAGTAGGAAATGGTAGGACACTGCGGGTGTGGCAGGCTGGCTGGGGTGGAGCCACCCCCTGCCTCTGCGGTGGGGGAATGGGGTGAGGACGAGGAACAGAAGGGGGGAGAGAGAGAGAGGGGAGAAGGGGAGACACGCTGTCCTGCCATCGGAACGGCCGCCATATGGTCCTCCGCCAGCTCGATGGCCTGATCCAGCGACGCCAGGCGATGGCACTGGACCCACTCCGCAGTTCCTTCTGGAAGTCGGGCGACGAATTTCTCCAGCGCCACCAGATCGATGATTCCCTCGGCGTCGCGGTTGTCGGCTCTCAGCCACCACCGGCAGGCGTCCCGGAGTTGCTGGTCAAGCCTGAACGGCCGGCCAACCTCCTCCAGGCGCAGTGCGCAGAAGCGCTACCGGTGCTGCTCCGGGGTGCAACCCACACGCTGGAGGATGGCCCTGCGGAGGTCCGCATAGACCAGCTGGCTGTCAGCGGGGAGCTGTAGCATGGCCAGCTGCGCCTCGCCCGTTAGCGGGGGGGGGAGGCGTGCTGTTCCACCAGCCAACCCCACGCCTCGGCTGCCTGCTTGAAAAGAGTGACGAAGGCTTCAGGGTCATCCTGCGGACCCATCTTCATTACGGTGAGGTGGGGAGGGTCTACAGCAGTGGTGATCGGGGCCCCTGCCGATGCAAGCAGGTGCCAGAACGCCTGGCAATTTTCCTGTTGCGCCAGCACCAGGGCTTCGAAGCATTGTTCTTGCTCCTTCCAGAGGGCGATCAGCACCTGGTGCTGGCTCTGTTGGGCCATGGTGAGGGCATGGACCAGGCCCTTGAAGGGGGAGGACTCCATGTGGCCGTTCCCTTCTGCACTTTCCGGGTTTCGGCACCACTGTGGTATTCAACCGGGTGGGTAGAGCACAGAAGCACGGCAGGCCAGAACTGAATTCTCAACAAACTCTTTATTTTTTTTGCTTTTCAGCCTCTCAAATTCCCAGCCACACACACACACACACACACACATACACACACATACACACACACAAGTGTTCTGGTTGGGGAAAGAGCTCCCTTTCTCTGCTCTCCTCTCCTTTTAAAGGGCATGGTCACTGGGGAAGACACACAAACATGTTAATTCCCATCAGGTGCAATGATTCCACCACTTACCTTCCCTGACTCCATCCTCCATTCACAGACCGACGCTTGGCCAGACCCCCGCTGCCACAGTTCTCCTGATGGTAGACTCATGAACATTAACATTAGCCAATGTAACAGAGGCCTTCAGTTGCTTAGAAGTTACCCTGGGGTCCTTTGTGACCTCACTGACTATTACATGCCTTGATCTTGGAGTGATCTTTGTTGGTCGACCACTCCTGGGGAGGGTCACAATGGTCTTGAATTTCCTCCATTTGTACACAATCTGTTTGACTGTGGATTGGTGGAGTCCAAACTCTTTAGAGATGGTTTTGTAACCTTTTCCAGCCTGATGAGTATCAACAATGCTTTTTCTGAGGTCCTCAGAAATCTCCTTTGTTCGTGCCATGATACACTTCCACAAACATGTGTTGTGAAGATCAGACTTTGATGGAACCCTGTTCTTTAAATAAAACAGGGTGCCCACTCACACCTGATTGTCATCCCACTGATTGAAAACACCTGACTCTAATTTCATCTTCAAATTAACTGCTAATCCTAGAGGTTCACATACTTTTGCCACTCACAGATATGTAATATTGGATCATTTTCCTCAATAAATAAATGGCCAAGTATTATATTTTTGTCTCATTTGTTTAACTGGGTTCTCTTTATCTACTTTTAGGACTTGTGTGAAAATCTGATGTTTTAGGTCATATTTATGCAGAAATATAGAAAATTCTAAAGGGTTCACAAACTTTCAAGCACCACTGTATGATAATGCATTTTCAGATATCTACTGTGCTTTCTCCCCTGCTCCTTGACTTACTCAGCAATCCTGATTCCTAGTCATTAATATTATGATGTATTCCATTTGAATTTCAGCATGCCAACGTTTCATATGCAAAGGCTTCCCCTAACACTGTATCTTTATCAGGCAAATGCTACCCATACTAGGTTATGTAGCATTTGACTTCCACACTGCCGAAGCCCAAATGGATTTGTGGGGAATTATTGCTTTAAATTGGTGCCAACTTAAAGGGTATTTAGAATGAATCGTCTAATTATGATATGCAGGTAGAGAGGAGATTTTGTATGCCTGGCTCACTAGGCTAAATAACTGTAACTACAAATATCCCAAGCATAAAAACATTTTTTTTTACTATTATTGATGTATTGTTACAGCTTTCCCCTCAGGCCTGTTGTTCTGAATGTCGTTAACAAGAAATAGTTTGTGTTTGGCCAAGATAAAGAATACTAATGTTAGTGAGAAGGCTAAGACACAGAAAAGAGACCATATATTTTGACCCTCTTCGCTCTGTTCTAAAAATCGTGTGAGTGGGTTGGATGTAGTGTATCATTCATGCGTCATTACAGCCCCTCCTAATATATTGACTGTGTTGGTGTTTCTCCTGCAAGGTGAGAATTTATGAGTGCAGAGGAGACAGAGAAATAAAAAAGAAATGCATTTCACATGAGAAAGAGATACACAGCATTTTAATTCTCTGTTCCTGTTCAACATTTGGGTAAGTGGAATCAAGTAAATTACTCATAAACTAAGCTCTTCCAAATGTTAATTTTCCTTTTCAGCACTAATTCCCCACTTTTATATATAAAGTACTTCATGGAAAGTGCGTACATACATACATACATACATACATACATACATACATACATACATACATACATACATACATATCACAACTCAGCCCCTTTTTTTGAAATACCGATTAGTGTTTTGTTCTTTGGGAAAAGTGTAAATAATAAAAAGAATTTTCCCTGACACCCAATTAATTTTGTTTCGTGAACCAAAAGCTACTTACCTGTAAGTTGAATCACAGACTTCCAGTTTTTTTTTTTTTTATAGAACAATTAATGAATTTAGGGCCATATGGCCCTAAATTCTCCGCTATTTTTGCCTGCTTCAACATGACCCAATTCAAGATACTGCATCATGTGGTGGGCTTTTCCCGTTCGCGCAAGGCATTGTGGGATACAAATTTGAAACAGGAGAGAAAAATGGAGGAAGTGAGTGTGCAAATGAAATGTGAAAGACCAACTACAATAATGGAAAGCGAGAAGAAAAGACGTTATATTGCGAAGGAAAGGAAACACCGGAACAAACTAATAAATATCTGCAGTCAACGAGCACCTCGTTGTGATCAGCTGTTTTTTTAGTGACAGAATGATGTAACTGTCAGTGCACGATCAAGGTAAGCCTGCGCATGCGTACACGGACTTCCTCTGTCTGCTTGACTGTGCACAGCGAGCAATTTCCTGCACAATATTTGCTCAGAAATCCCCTCAAATTAAATAACTTCCAAGCCACAGAATGGCCTGATATTTTGTGAGATATTACAGAAATCTCAGAAATTTAGTCATATCACTATGACTAAATTTCAGAGGGAACTAAATTTCAGAGGGAACTAAATTTCACCGATTTTATGAATTCGAAAGGCAATCTTGCTTTAAAGTCCAAAAAATGTTTGAAGGTGATGTGGCAATAGTACTGATATTAAGATCAAATATCATATTGTCCCTCAGTAACAGGTCTACATTACAAGTAGAGATTTTAATATTTGATTATTTTTGTAGTCAAAGGCAATGAGACCAGTTGAGGATCAGTAGCACTTTAAATATTGAAGAAAAATAAGGCAATGCAATCTTACAAGGGTAGACTGAGTGAATAAGCTTAAAGGGCTGATGACACGAACATGACTCTATGCAATTTCTTAAATAAACTATACAACATGGCAAACATGTTAGATTTCTGTTATAATTACGTGAAAAGAAGCTGTTGTTACGCGAATATCCAACTTTTAATTGCACAGCGCAAGAAAACTGGGTCCGTGGCTCGCGGCCATGTTGTGACGTCAGCGGAAGAACACGCTGCGGTTCACTGGCTGTCTACTCAATGGAAATGGCGCATGAAAACGCTGGTGAACTCTCTAGCTCTTCCTCTTCTGGGAGTCTAGAATTGTGTTGTGAGTGGGATAGATCGGAAGAATCAAGTGATGACGAACATGGGTGCATCCAACCGTACAGGTTTGAACCTGTTACTGTGCAATCTGAGAGTGACTCCGACTCTGAGATGGACAGCGGACAGGCAGACAGCCCAGCATTGAACACCACAAGGTTGGATAACAAGGATTGGTAGGTCAACCCGTATTTTGTTCAAAATGTTACGGAATCAGTATTTTAATATTGTGTATTGTTGTCTTGCATGTGTAAACACTGCTTATATCATGTAAGCCGTATGCTACACTGAATACATAGTTCCTAATGGAGCATGCAAACGGCTAACATAATAAGCTTACGACTATGCCTGATCCGTGATATATTTAGGATAATATTGGCAGGCACGTCTTCTAGTTTATGGCTCCTTAGTTTTATCCTTGAATGAAGCAAAATATTTGATAACCTACATCAGCGTAAGCAAATGACAATCTGTAGCCTACTTGTCTGGCTAAGTTAGCTTTCCCTCAGTGTTTGCTTTGAGAAACAAATTCTTTCAACTTGGCAATAAGAGACCACAATGCAAAGGCAAAATACTACAACTGCTACTACAAATCTGTCACATCAACAAACCAGCAAGTGAGGAGGAAGACTAGGCGATATGATGCCCATACCCATAGATCAGTTTTTTTTGTATTTGTACTAAGAAGACGTAAACAAACCATCCAACACCATCGAAGACAGTGCAAGCTTTCACAAGCAAATACATGACTGATATCACGCCGACTTTATGATTACATTTATGATTATCATGAATGTGTACTCGGGCGGCACGGTGGTGTAGTGGTTAGCGCTGTCGCCTCACAGCAAGAAGGTCCTGGGTTCGAGCCCCGGGGCCGGCGAGGGCCTTTCTGTGCGGAGTTTGCATGTTCTCCCCGTGTCCACGTGGGTTTCCTCCGGGTGCTCCGGTTTCCCCCACAGTCCAAAGACATGCAGGTTAGGTTAACTGGTGACTCTAAATTGACCGTAGGTGTGAATGTGAGTGTGAATGTAAAAAACAGCGTTTGTGTCCATCTTAGATTCAGTCGGGATTAAGCAGAATGTCATAGGACCGACCCATAATGGTGGTCACACCCTTGATCTAATACTAACATTCAGATTAAACGTAGACAATATAGTCATACTTCCACAGTCTGAAGTTATCTCAGATCATTGTCTCATCTCATTCAAAATATGTCGGAGTAATAATATATGCACCTCACCACGCTACTGTATTAAACGTACTTTCATGTCAACTACTGCACAGAGCTTTATAAATGATCTCCCAGAGCTGTCAACTTTGATTGGGTCACTGTCAGCCCCTGCAGAACTTGATCAGGCAACTGAATGCTTAGAGTCAACATTCCGCCATACTTTAGATAATGTAGCTCCTCTAAAAAGGAAAATGGTCAGAGACAAAAAATTAGCACCCTGGTATAATGATGACACTCGCACATTAAAACAGACCACTCGAAAATTGGAACGTAAATGGCGTCAAACAAAATTGGTAGTGTTCAAATTAGCTTGGAAGGAGAGCTTCCTGAAGTATAGAAAAGCTCTTAGTGCTGCGAGATCAACATATTTCTCCTCCCTAATAGAAGATAACAAAAATAATCCTAGATTCCTATTTAATACTGTAGCAAAATTAACCAGGAATAAGTCCACTATCAACACATGCACACCTGCAGTATGTAGTAGCAACGACTTCATGAATTTTTTTAATGACAAAATTGAGAATATCCGACAAAAAATTCAAACTACTAATTTAAGGTTAGACAATGAAAGTGACCTTGTAGTTAACAATATAACTGTATCAGATCATCAGTTAGAATGTTTTACTCCCCTAAAAGAAACTGAATTACTTTCATTAATCTCTACATCAAAAGCCTCAACTTGCGTACTAGATCCCTTACCGACACATCTATTCAAACAGATAATGCCTGGAGTAATTGAACCGCTTCTAAAAATAATAAATTCTTCTCTTATGATTGGCTATGTACCCAAATCCTTTAAACTAGCAGTTATCAAACCCCTGATTAAAAAACCTGACCTTGATCCCTGTCAGCTGTCCAATTATCGGCCAATATCAAACCTCCCCTTTATCTCCAAGATCCTTGAAAAAGCTGTGGCACAGCAGTTATGCTCATATTTACATAGGAATAACATCCATGAAATGTATCAGTCAGGATTTAGACCTCATCATAGCACAGAGACAGCACTGGTTAAAGTAGTAAACGACCTACTGTTGGCGTCTGATCAGGGCTGTGTCTCGCTACTTGTGTTGCTTGACCTTAGTGCAGCATTTGATACCATTGATCATTCCATTCTTCTGGATAGACTAGAAAATGTTGTGGGAGTTAAGGGAATGGCCCTCTCCTGGCTCAGGTCTTATCTAACTGATCGTTATCAGTATGTTGATATAAATGGTGATATTTCTAGACGTACCGAGGTAAAGTTTGGTGTTCCACAAGGTTCTGTCTTGGGTCCACTGCTTTTTTCTCTATATATGTTACCTCTGGGCGATATTATTCGTAAACATTGTATTAGTTTCCACTGTTATGCTGATGACACACAGTTGTATGTCTCTGCAAAACCTGATGAGAGACACCAGCTTAATAAAATTGAGGAATGTGTTAAGGACATTAGGCACTGGATGCTTATAAATTTCCTTCTGCTTAACTCTGACAAGACTGAAGTACTTGTGCTAGGACCACATACAGCTAGAAGTAAGTTTTCTGATTACACAGTAACTCTGGATGGCCTTTCTGTTTCTTCACGTGCAGCAGTAAAAGACCTCGGAGTGATTATTGACCCCAGTCTTTCATTCGAAACTCACATTGATAACATCACCCGGATAGCTTTCTTTCATCTCAGAAATATTGCAAAGATAAGAAATTTAATGTCATTGCATGATGCAGAAAAACTAGTCCATGCTTTCATTACCTCCAGGTTGGATTATTGTAATGCCTTACTGTCTGGATGTTCCAATAAGTGCATAAACAAGCTCCAGTTAGTTCAAAATGCCGCAGCAAGAGTCCTTACTAGAACTAGAAAATATGACCACATCACGCCTGTCTTATCCACACTGCATTGGCTCCCAATCAAATTTCGTATTGATTATAAAATACTACTATTGACCTTTAAAGCACTAAATGGTCTCGCACCACAGTACCTGAGTGAACTTCTGCTCCTCTATGACCCGCCACGCCTACTTAGATCAAAAGGTGCAGGCTATCTGCTGGTACCTCGTATAGTGAAGGCTTCATCAGGGGGCAGAGCCTTTTCTTACAAAGCCCCACTGTTATGGAACAGCCTTCCAAGTAATGTTCGGGATTCAGACACAGTCTCAGCATTTTAGTCTAGGCTGAAAACATATCTGTTTAGTCAAGCCTTTTGTTAATGGTGTTTATGAGGTAAAGGAGTAGATCTGGAGGGTCCTCAGACATAGAGTGTTTTGGTAAACTGGGATGTATGGATGCTGTCAGTCCCCATTCGCTTGCTCACTCGAGTTTGTTGACGGTGTAGTGACTGGCTGCTTTATGTCCCGGGGCTCCCTCATGCCTGTGTTACCTTCTGGCTCTCTCCTTTTAGTTATGCTGTCATAGTTAGTTGCCGGAGTCCCTGCTTGTACTCGGTGCAATATGTATACTGTTCCTACTTATTCAGGTGACATTGGGCATACCTAACCACCTGTGTTTTCTTTCTCTCCCCCACCCCAAATCTGTCCCTCTGAGTTACATGGAGTCAACAGGAAATCTTTTGGTGGAGACGGTGGGGACCTCGACTGGCTATCGTAGCCTGCAGGGAATCGGCCGTCAGACATTCTGTCGCATGTCCCAGACCCGGTGAAACGTAACTGAATTGTCTTGGCCAGGCCTAAGGGTCCCATCTGCATCTCATCATTGCTGAGGAGTGTGCTCCCATCACCCAATCAAGCATCCAGCCAGAGCAGGTCATGATATATTTTTTACCATATTAACATGCCATTGTGTGTTATGCTTGATGTAAAGACTCTCGTCTCTGCGAGCCTACCACACAGATTTAATACTTGTCATTTTTAGGGCATACCTAACAACGTGTTTTCTTTCTCTCTCTCTCTCCCCCCCCCCCCATCTGTCCCTCTGAGTTACATGTTGATCCTGGGATTGAGATGCTGGCCTCTTCTGCCCCCTCGGACCTGCTTGATCCATCCTGGTGCCCTGTGTCTGGTCGGAGTTTTATCGCCCCACTCCTGTGAAGGACGGCCCCATGAGGACAGTTGAGGGTTATACCTGTTAAAACTGTTAATATTATAGTCAGGCTGTCTGTTGTTGCCCAAATGAGGATGGGTTCCCTTTTGAGTCTGGTTCCTCTCGAGGTTTCTTCCTCATGTTGTCTGAGGGAGTTTTTCCTTGCCACCGTCGCCACAGGCTTGCCCATTGGGGATAGATTAGGGATAAAATTAGCTCATGTTTTAAGTCGTTCAAATTCTGTAAAGCTGCTTTGCGACAATGTTTATTGTTAAAAGCGCTGTACAAATAAACTTGAATGGTTGTCTGTGTCTATGTGTCAGCCCTGTGATGACCTGGCGACTTGTCCAGGGTGTACCCCGCCTTTCGCCTGTAGTCAGCTGGGATAGGCTCCAGCTTGGCTGCGACCCTGTAGAAGGATAAAGCGGCTAGAGATAATGAGATGAGATGAATGTGTACTCTATGATGTGTACTCTATGAGCACTCTGGAGCGAGTCACTTCCAAGATGGCCATGCAGACCGCATGGTTACTATTTTTAGCATCATGTCGGAGCACTCTATAGCTCTACGTACCTTTATCTTATGTCGTTTCTCAACACATGTTCTGACAGGAGGACTGTCTTTGGAGGAGTCGCCTTGTCCCAGGCGACTGCTGGATCCGGTATAGCTACTAGTAGACCCCCTCCGGAATACTGTAGGCACTGCTGATGGTAGTAACACACGTTTGTGCTGAACTGAACACCCAAGAGATTCCTTTAAGCTGGGAAGGGTGTCAAAACAATCCAAATCGAAGTGTTCAGTGCACAGGATGGATGTTGGTGAGGGCTCCCACTTGTCACGAGTGCGCCTGACTTGCTTCACCCACTTCGCATGCAGCTCGGGATCTCTGGGAAACTTGAATAAACTTACCCCATCCTTGTGGGTTTTGGAGCAAAAGCCGGCAACACAATGCGAAGGCATAATAACTATATATTATAATAATGTATAATAATGTATAATAATATTAATAATGATAAACTGAACACCTCTCGCATCAACAACAAACTGGTAAGTTAGGAGGAAGATTCTTTCGCTGACATCATATAGCCCCTCCTCCTCTTTCGTCTCCTGGGTGCTGCAGCCCTGTCAAATTTGCCCAAATAGCCGAGTTTTTTATCATAACTTGTAAAATAGGCGCCTTTGTGAATTAATATATGGATCATCGGGAATTACTTATGTTATAAAACATCGCCAAAGATGTCAAAAACGTGTCATCAGCACTTTAAATTGAAATTTAAACCAGTCAAAAGTTTTCATTTTATTAATATTGCCCAGAACCTCCCCAGAGAGACTCGAAGTGTCTGGAGGTTATTTAAAACACAAGCATTCCCTGGTGCTTCAGGTAATGGCCAATTCAGCTGACAGAATTTAAATTGCAATTATAACATGGTGCAATTATTATTTTTTTTCTCTTTCAAGTTGTACAGAGGCATGACTACAGATTCAAGAGGTTCCTTGATAGCAAACATGTTTGAGCTCCATCTATAAAACAAGGAGCTAAATTGTATTTTTTAAAAAGAGAAAGTTTGAGGGAAAAAAAATTATATATCGCTCCCCTCAGTAGTCATATGGATGAGGGCAGGGCTTTTGGGTTCTTTTAAGGTATTTATCAAATGTTTTTTAACCCTGATTACTCAGTTTTAAATATTATCTTGGATCTCTTTTTAAAGCACACACATGAAATGTTTTTAACCGACCTATGAAATCACCTTTCTTCAGTTATAAAGATTTTTAACCAAATGTGTCTGTATATGTCTCTCTCAGAATGAAATCATTCCCTCTTTCCAGATAAAATAAAATAAAGTAACACAACACAGGGTTTTAGAAAAATACGTCTCAATTATTTACTTAAAAGAAATGATTATTAGTGTGCTTGCAAAAGCACACTATTGTTTTTGTTTTATTTTTATTAGTGTGCTTGAAAAAGCACACTATTGTTCTTAAGGCTTATTATTATTATTATTATTATTATTATTATTATTATGTGTGCTTGAAAAAACACACTATTGTTCTTAAGTTTTATTAGTGTGCTTGCAAAAGCACACTATTGTTCTTCTTAAGTTTTAGTGTGCTTGAAAAAGCACACTATTGTTCTTAAGTTTTATTTTTATTATTCGTTTGCACCTGTTTTTTGGATCCACTACTCCTCCTAGGGCTTTCGAGATAGAGACACCGTTCCAACGCTGAAACATAGGGCCCGATCTGGAATGGTGCGTTTGTTCTCAGCTTTTGGATCGGCACACCTGTTCTCTCATTCTTGTCATTTTTCTGTCGTTTTTTTTCCCCACAGAGAATGAATTGGGCTCATGAATCGAATCGTCCTGCTCAGACACGCTTCATCGCAGATGCACCAAACCTCATGTGATACCTCAGGCCAACTCCCCAGACACATATATGCATTCGGTTCTGACACGCACTCATTTTTTCCTTTCTTTTCATCCCCCACTTTTTCATCCATTCACTTCCATTCATTTTTGGCCCCATTGAAAATGAATGGCGTTTCAGGAAAAAAGCTTTCACTCTCCGTCAGATTTTTTAACTGAGTGACCAAACTTCAAGAGACTTCATATGATGCCTCAGGGCAAGTCCCCACACATATCCATTCCCTCATCTGAGACCTGCACTCAGATGAGTTTTCACACATCCTTTTTTCGGTCCATAGGCTTCCATTGATTTTTGGCCCCATTCAAATGAATGGAGTTTTGCTCAGTAACACTTCACCACATATCCACTGGTGTAGTGTGCTTGTATACAGCTTTTGGATCGATGCACCGGTTAGCATGTTAGTATGCTAGCTGTTAGCATGTTAGTATGCTAGCATGTTAGTATTAGCATGCTAGCTGTTAACATGTTAGCATGCTAGCTGTTAGTATGCTAACTATTATGCTAGCTGTTAACATAATAGCTGTTAGCATGCTAACATGCTAGCTGTTAACATGCTAGCATGCCAGCTGTTACCATGTTAGCTGTTAGCATGCTAGCTGTTAGCATGCTAACATGTTAGCATGTGAGCATGCTAGCTGTTAACATGTGAGCATGCTCGCATGTTAATATGCTAGCTGTTAGCATGCTAGCTTTAACATGTTAGCATGCTAGCTTTTAACATGTTGGCATGCTAGCATGTTAATATGCTAGCATGTTAGCTGTTAGCATGTAGGTATGCTAGCTGTTAGCATGCTAACTTGTTAATATGCTAGCTGTTAGCATGTTAATATGCTAGCTGTTAGCATGTTAGTATGCTAGCTGTTAGCATGTTAGTATGTTAGCTGTTAGCATGCTAGCTGTTAGCATGTTAGCTGTTAACAGGTTAACATGTTAGCTGCTAGCATGCTAGCTGTTAGCATGTAAATGTACAGCTCAGCAAGGACACTGCATTTTCTCTGCGGAAATGCAGTCTAGTTATTATTATTCGTTTTCACTCATTTTTTGGATCCACTACTCCTCCTAGGGCTTTTGTGATAGAGACACCGTTCCAACGCTGAAACATAGGGCCCAGTCTGGAATGGTGTGCTTGTTCAAATGGTTGCGCTACCCCTTGTCGTTCGTCCGGTATTCCCGTTTTTTGGTAAAATTCCGTGCAATTGAAATGAATGGGAGTGATGACGTCATAAGGAGCTCCCCCACTCTAGACGTTAGAGCGCGCGCAGCAGCAAAAAAACGAATTAAAACTGCGATTTCACAGCCAAAATCCATGTTTTAAACCCTGTAAAACCTCTGAATTAAATTGAAAAGCATATAAAAGGGTGGAGAGGAGATTTTACTGCACAAAGCATTCATTTGAGCAAGCACACTCCAGAAGTTTCTGCAGAGGAAATGCAGTCTAGTTTCTAATGAAATACAAAAATGAAATAAAAAATATGAATGTTCTTTTAAACCTTCAAAATAAAAAATCCCTCTTTTAAGGAAAATACTGTAAAGGCTGTACCATATATAAATGCATAAACAAGAATATAAACACTTTTAACCCTCCAAATGATTAACTCAGAAAAGTTCAATTTACCAACTTCAAGGTCACTTAAACTATTTGTGGGCCCACACCAGGGCAGGAATTTCACAAGGGCCATGGCCCTCATGCCCTCTCAATTTGGCCTTGTGCCCTTGGAAAAAAATATCTGCCGTAAGGCCACAGTGGCCTTGATGCCCTGCGGTTTTGCGGTTTTGTAGTCTGCCTCATGACTGCCAATAGGCTTTAACATCACCTGCGTTTATTGAGACAAAAATACGTCTTTTGATGACATTCTGGATTCTTATTGGGCAACTCATCAGTGGTGGATCAGACTCGAGCCTGGCATGAACCGCTCCGACGTGCTATAATGACACCAATCTATCACCAGCCAACCAGGAGACTTAATCAAACGCATCCCCCGCCCACTTGTGTCCACGTCTGAGACACTGAATTTTCACAGAAGGAGGGAAGAAGTTGACTGAGGTAAGACTGTGTGATAAATTAATGAACGAATAAGATAGGAATTTCAACATATTGGGCTTAAGTTTGTTACCATTAAATAAGCATTGCTTGTACAGTAACGTTATGCTGTTACAACGTTGACCCACTTTTAACGTGCTGAGTACCGACTGTAGCCGGTAACAAATGCTAATTAGCTTGCTGTCAAGTTTTTCCTTTGTCGAGCTTTAAGCGCAAGGTCATGGATGTTACTACTGCTTGTTCCTGCCGTAATATGATACGTGATATGTGCTGTTGTCTGTTCATAGCCACTTTTTTAATCTATGCAGTTAGCATTGTTTTGTTACTAGTATTGTATGTTTCTTTTTGCTGTTTAACCGAAGTGTAACTGCTGCCATCTTGACGAGATCACCATCGCAAGAGATTTTATCTCATTGTTTTTGGCGTCATTACAACATTTAACATTTACTTTTATTTATTTACCCCCCAGTAATAATTATGCTAAAAATATAAAAATGAGTACACCCAATGACTGTCTCATATACTCTTCATATACTCATACTGTTTAAGTAATGCAATAAAACTAATCTTTAAAAGTGGAATTTACTCAAACTGTTTGCATAGAATGAACTTTCGGGTTAACAGTGTAAAGCCTAGGTCACAACCGGATGTACGATTTTTTGGCTGTGCGATTTTTGGCGTTTCCCAAATCGCTGCATTTTTTTTGTTCGTGGAGAAAGACGCGCATTGGCCTGCAAGTTTGTCTTGCAACCTGAAAAAAACGTAAGCACCCGTAGAGTTTGTTTGACATGACAAAGAACCTCTGCGGCCGGTCTGCGGCCAGTCTACGGCTCGAAAATCAGCATGTCACACGCGCACCCTCCGTGCGTTTCTTGTGTTTTTTGCACGTAGACCAGCCATAGGAGCACATACGGCCGGTTGTGACCGAGGCTTAATAGTGTTGCAGTGTTCTGCAAATTTGCAATTTAATATTTCAGATCTTGAGACATGAAAGTGCTATTTTAAAAAATAAAAGGTCAGAAATGTTTTCTTTGTCGTCTATTTAGTTCATTTTATTTCCTCAATAATTTTCCTTGATTGAGAAATCGGTCTGGGCTCTTATGGGTTAATCAGTAGCCTGCATGCTCGTACTGTATATGTTCCATTGACAGTCAAACATTTTGATGTACTCCAAGCTCAATTTTGATTAATCAAAAATCTGTGTAGTAGTACAGTCTGAAGATGCTCGTGCACATTCGGTGTCAATTGAACAAAAATTATGGGAGGATATAGGTTTTATAATTTTTACAATTTTTGAAGTGAGTGATGGATTGATAAGTTTAGATGTGTTCAATATTTTCTTATCTTCAGACATAATAGTGTAGGAGATGTTTCTTTACCTGCTTGATAGTTTCGGCTGAGACTCCAATCTTCCTCAGAAGAGTCATTAGTCTCGTCTCTCTCATCTCATTATCTCTAGCCGCTTTAATCATTATTTTATTTTATGGCCTTCGTGCCCTCAAAAATTTGACAGCACAAAAGGCCAAGTGGCCTTGCCCCTAAAATGACGAAATTCCAGGCCTGGCCCACACACACACACCTTAATGCACTGTCTACTAAGGAGCAATTCCAGCATTATGGACGTGACACTTGAACTCAAAATGGCAACAAATGACCCAGTGCATGTTTTATTGTCTCCCAGTATTTAAACAGGTGTTGCATATTTTAAGGCTGTACCATACTGGAGAAGTGATAGAACAAGAACAATTCCCATAGTACATCTAGGGCAGGGGTGTCAAACCTGATCCATAAAGGGCCTTGTGGCTGCAGGTTTTCATTCCAGCCATGCAGCAGCACACCTGACTTGGCTCATTCAATCAACTGAACTGTCTTCACACAGTCAAATACTTGCAGCCACACCCACCCTTGATTAAAGGGTGGGTGTGTCAGTTGATTGAATAAGCCAAATCAGGGTGCTGCTGCATGGCTGGAATGAAAACCTGCAGCCACACGGCCCTTTATGGATCAGGTTTGACACCCCTGATCTAGGGCATGCCAGAAAATGCCAATAAAAGATGCGTTATGGATGTGACAGAAAAAGTATCACTTTTCTTGGGTGACTGTACATTTTTATCAAACTCTGTGAAATTGTAAACCTAATGTCGAAATGGAGATATCCATTTGATAGAGGGGTCCAAGGTGAATATTAAAAAATCTTTGTTTAAAATATTTTGTATTTCATGCAGAGTTTCGGAAGGAAAAGTCAGCGTTATGGATGTGACGAAATTCCGTTATGGATGTGACGCGTCTGAAATAGACATGGCATATGTTTAGAAAATCAGCAATTTAACCACCATAACCCTTTGAAAAACTCTCTAAATATCAGCTAAAACTATCAAAGTTCTTAAATAATATTTAGGATGGCTATTGTTTTGTGGATTTTAGCATACATTTCTGTGGCTTGTGGCAATAATATAGAATTGTACATGATCAAAGTTGATTTTAGCTTGGGTTTTACATTATAAGAAAGAAAGACTGACAGTGACATATTAGGTTGGTTACAAATTGGTTCAACTTATTCACATCTGTAAAATACAGGCCTAGGTGATATCTCTGGGAGTGGTTTTGATGTATTACATGTTGCTTTATTTTTGCATGGTGAGGTTGACATTTACATGGAATTGCCCTAAAGCCAGAACTAAAATTATTATAAAACTAAAATCTACAGTAGCAGGCCTGATGCGGTGCTCGTGTTTGTTGTGGCCCAAAACTTAATGGCCGCTTCACTCGTCAGTGAGCAAAACAAAATGGATGATGCCTGAGTAAACGTTCCAGTCCCGTCCTTCCTCCAGCAGTCACAGGCTCAGCATCTCACCACAGACTCCTTCGGTTTCTCTTTTCTCCTCCCACGTTGCCAGAAGAACTCACGAGTGAAGTCGTGGTTGCTCTAAGCTCTGTCTGGGTCTCTTCTCTGTCTTCAGGTTGAAAATAGCAAATAAACCCCTCAAACAGTTTAACTGATGGAGTCAAACTTTAACTAGAAAACGTCTGCTCACATGGAATGACTCAAGCTTATACTTCCAGGTGGCTAAGTGTTAGCGGTAGCACAAAACGTAAACAGTCTCTGAACTTCGTGTAGAAATTCCTCCCGTTTCTCAACATGGAGCTTGTCACTCTTCTCACTGATTGCCATGCAAACAATCATAAGACACAAGTTACACACTGGTTTGTGCACTCCTAACTTTCAAATTAACATAGAAAATCTCTGTCACGCTCACTCTAGCTTCACTCTCGCCACTCTCTCTTGTCCGTGCTGAAACACCTGAAACCTGACGCTTCTGCCAATTGTTATTAACCCCATAAATGCTGGTTTAGACAGTTTTCAGAAATACACTGTCTTTTAGATAAACAATCAGAGGGGGAAAAACTGGATTGACAAAGTAAAAGTCCTGCTTAGGTTTTCCTTCTGCCTGTGCTCTCAACACAGGTGATTTCACCAATTAGCTCATCAACCTGGCTTAGGGGATGTGGTAATTAGGATCAGCTGGTTCATTGAATTGGCTGGAGCAAAAATGTGGCAGGGTTTTTACTTTCTGCACCCGGGTTTTTCCACCTCTGTAAACAATAAACGTAATAATTTTAACTGCTTTTAACCTTTTTATCATAACTTTTAAAGTTTAAACCTTTTTAATCACACTATTTATATGGTTTGAATACTAAATGATACTATAAGCATCACTTAATACCTCATGTTTTTTTTAACCGGGTTACACCCTCCCCTTCTAAATGTTTTTGATGTCCTCATCAAACATAATGAACTTATGTTAAAGTGTACTAGTGGAAAAGGTGCATGACCTAGTTTAAATGAACTCTTGCCAATCTTAATGATAACACCCCTATGCACAATAGTGAGAGGCTGATCTTTTGCCCTGCCAGGCTCATCATAAGTTAACTTGATGACGGTTTTCAGGTTTGGTAATCACCTTTGTCTTAGTGATTGTCTCTGGATGCTCATCGTGGCAAGGGTTATCAGAATCTGGATCACTTTCTTCCTCAGGAACCGAATCTTGATCTCCATCCTCTTCTCTCATACTGTGGTGTTCCTCGTCCAAACTGTCTCCCTCTGACAAACTATCCTTAGCAGGATTTCCATCTGACTGTTGAGAAGAATCACAGTCATTTTGGATGAGATTTGACTGTCCAGCAGTATCTCTTTCCTTTTGCAGGACCTCCTTCAGGTACTGTAAGTACTGTAGGGTTTTTCAGGTCCATAATACTCCACATCTGAAGAGGAATCTGTTAACTCCTGCAACTTCTGAAGAGCTTCCTGTACTTCAGGTAAGACTTTCTTTGATCTCTTTTGTGTCTCAGCTCTTGTTCTTGATCTTGTCTTGATATGTGACTTGTCCTCAGTCTCCACTGTTGGCATTCTCACCAACTGTCCAATCGGCAGGAGATGATCACAATGGAGAGTTTTGACTCCTCCTCCTCCTCCATCCTCCAGTTTCACTTTGTAAACTGGAAGGTTGGGCATCTTTCCCAGAACCACGTAAGGGATAGGACTCCAATGACTCTCCAACTTATGTTTCCCTTTCAATCCTAAGTTCCTTAGCAACACTCTGTCACCGATATCCAGTGTCTGGAATCCCACTCTTTTATCATAGGACCTCTTGTTCCTCTGATGTGTCTTGTAGGCAGCTTCAGATGCAAGCTTGTAAGCTCTTTGCAAGTCATCTTTCAGCTTGGCTATGTAGCGTGAATGGCAACCGTCTGCTTTGGCATCAGGAGAGGTTCCAAAGCACAAATCTATGGGAAGCCTTGCTTCTCTGCCAAACATTAATAAATAGGGTGAGTACCCTGTGGCATCACATTTGGTACTGTTGTAGGCGTGAACCAAGTAGCCAATATGTTTGCTCCAATGCCGTTTCCTCTCACAGTCCAGGGTTCCCAGCATGGAAAGAAGAGTTTTGTTGAATCTTTCGGGCTGCGGATCTCCCTGCGAGTGGTAGGGAGTGGTCCGTGATTTCCAGATCCCCATTATCTTCAAGAGCTCTTTGATTAACTGACTCTCAAAGTCTCTTCCCTGATCTGAGTAGATTTTTGCTGTCAGGCCATAATGTATGAAATACTTGTCCACCAGGATCTTTGCCACTGTCTGCGCTTTCTGATTTTGAGATGGGAAAGCCTGAGCAGAATGGGTGAAATGATCCGTGACCACTAACACATTGCTAGTTCCTGCAGAATCTGGCTCCATGGACAGAAAATCGATACATACGAGATCCATTGGTCCACTGCTTGAAACATGATGTAAAAGCGCTGCCCTATGGCAGGGGCTCTTCCGAGTGACACACTCTCCACAGTTCTTTATGTACTGCTCAACATCGCATGCCAGTTTTGGCCAAAAGAATCTGCTCCTCAACAAGTCTGTAGTTCTTTCAATACCAAGGTGTCCCTGATCATCATGCATGGCCTTCAGCACAACTTCTCTGAACCCGCTTGGTAAGACAAGTTGAGTGAGTTCTTCTCCGGAGGGCCGCTTGCTTAAGCGATGGATAGCCCATCTTGCATGGACACGAGTATTTTACTGGGAAGTACGCCACCTGTATTTTTGATACAAACTACATCTGGAACATCAAGAACCAAAACTGTGGCATAAATCTCTGTCACTCGTGAGGAAATCAATAAATTGTTTTGATAAATTTGGGTATTTTGTGAATGTATCGATATAATGAAAAGTAAATCACGTTGGCTTGAAGATATCAAGTTTATCTTCTCATGTTGAAAAACTTGCATTTTTCATATGAAACACATTGCGGATCTGAGTGACATATTTAAATAATATTGGCTGGCTTTGATTGGTCTTGAGTTTTAAAAGTAACTAAGTAAATTACACAGGAATAATAATAATAATAATAATAATAATAATAATAATAATAATAATCAGCCCTGTGATGACCTGGCGACTTGTCCAGGGTGTACCCCACCTTTTGCCCGTAGTCAGCTGGGATAGGCTCCAGCTTGCCTGCAACCCTGTAGAAGGATAAAGCGGCTAGAGATAATGAGATGAGATGAGATAATAATAATCAGCTTCACTGCGCTAGCTTTGGCCTGCACTAACACTACTCCAGCTAAAAGGTAACTGGACTGCCGCACTAACAAACTGAGTCACGAGTAAGCTAGCATTGGCCTTTGCTAACGCTACTGCTATGCTGGCTGGAAGCTAGCTGGACTGCCACGCTAACAGCACTGAGTCAAGGCCAATTTATGCTGACAACGCAGTCCTCGCAGATGGCGTCTGCGTAGCCCCCCCCCTTCGCAGATGCTCTGCGTGCACCTCCCAAAAATTGTGACCACCGCAGAAGCCTCACAGACAGCGTTGCAGACAAGAGGGCTCTGATTGGTCCACTCTACATCCACTGTACATGCACTTCCGCTTCCCTACTTTCCCGGTTTGGTTTGTTTTCACTACAACCATTTTTAAAAACACGAGCGAAGATGGAGCAGCACAAAGAGCGGTTGATCGAGGAAGTGAGGAAGTACGTACATCTATACGACTCCAGTTCTAGTCATTATAAGTAACCGGAGGGTAAACACTCCACTAACCACACCCACCAACTACTCCTAGCGATTTCACGACTTCGCGCCCCCTTGCGTTGTGGCGGTGAATAACATCGCGCACGCCTATTACTCCCCACTCAATGATAAATTACAACTGTCTGTGAAAAGCTATCTGCGAAAGCCTTGTTGCAAGAGCATGCAGAGGCCCTCAGAGGTAAGAGAATGGAATATACCTGATGGACCACGAAAAAAGCCATTATTATTATTATTATTATTATTATTATAATACACTGAAGACTGTATTACAATAATAATAATAATAATAATAATATCAGCATTCTCAAAGGCCAACAAGAGCTTGCCTGTGATTCAGTGCTGTTAGTGCAGCAGTCCAGTTAGCTTCCAGCTGGCGTAGCAGTAGTGTTAGCAAAGACCAATGTGAGCTTACTCGTGACTCGGTGCTGTTAGTACAGCAGTCTAGTTACCTTTTAGCTGGTGTAGTGTTAGCGCAGGCCAATGCTAGCACAATGAAGCCAAATATTATTTATTATTATTATTTTCCGGGGCGGCACGGTGGTGTAGTGGTTAGCACTGTCGCCTCACAGCAAGAAGGTCCGGGTTCGAGCCCCGTGGCCAGCGAGGGCCTTTCTGTGCGGAGTTTGCATGTTCTCCCCGTGTCCGCGTGGGTTTCCTCCAGTTTCCCCCACAGTCCAAAGACGTGCAGGTTAGGTTAACTGGTGACTCTAAATTGACCGTAGGTGTGAATGTGAGTGTGAATGGTTGTCTGTGTCTATGTGTCGGCCCTGTGATGACCTGGCAACTTGTCCAGGGTGTACCCCGCCTTTCGCCCGTAGTCAGCTGGGATAGGCTCCAGCTTGCCTGCGACCCTGTAGAACAGGATAAAGCGGCTACAGATAATGAGATGAGATTATTATTTTCCCTGTGTAATTTACTTAGTTAGTTTTAAAATCAACATCGACAACTGCATACAACAGAGCAACCTGTCAGCCAAAATTCTCTCAAAATCTTCTGCTTTTAACCAAACAAACCTCACAACATTTGTTTACAAACTGTCAGTCACTCGCTAGTGCGGAAGTTTTACATCTCCGACGTGTCTCTTTTCCCGCTTTTCAATGTCCATTGGTATGTTTTTCTCTTGTAAATATGCGTGAAGAATATACACTGTGTGCACAATTATTAGGCAAGTTGTATTCCTGATGATTAATTTTATCGTTGAACAAATACAGTGCTCTCAGTCAATCCAAATTGTTAATAAACCTAAAACCAGAATGATTAACAAAGGAAAGAGGAGTTTAGGCCTTCTCAGGGGAATATATAAGTATGCAGAATTATTAGGCAACATTTAGTGTGCAGAATTATTATGCAACTAAATGAAAAGCTTAAAGTTTCCCATCTCACTTGTTTATTTTAATTTTCAGTGTAACAAATAAACAACTCAGAATTAACAAATAAACACTTCTAGCATTTCAAAAATATTCAGTGACCAATATAGCCACCCTTCTTTTCAATAACTGCCATGAGCCTTCCATCCAGTCTGTTAGTTTTTTGATTTGTTGACGATCAACTTTTTGTGCAGGAGCAACCATGGCCTCCCAAATGCTATTCAGAGTGGTGTATTGTCTTCCCTCGCTGTAAATCTCATGCTTAAGAAGGGGCCACAAGTACTCAATAGGGTTTAAGTCAGGTGAGGAAGGGGGCCATGTCATTACTTTGTCATCTTTAAGGCCTTTGTGGGCTCGCCAAGCAGTGGAGTACTTGGGTGCATGTGATGGTGCATTGTTCTGCATAACAATCATGGCCTTCTTGAATGATGCAGACTTCTTCCCATACCACTGCTTGAAGAATGTATCTTTTAGAAACTGGCAGTAGGTTTGGAAGTTGATGTTAAGTCCATCTTCAACCTGAAATGGTCAAACTAGCTCATCCTTAATAATAGCAGCCCATGCCATTACCCCTCCACCACCTTGCTGGTGTCTGAGTCAAAGTGCCCTGTGTCCATTAGTTATCCAGCTATGGGCCCATCCATCTGGTCTATCCAGAGTCACTCTCATTTCATCTGTCCATAAAACCTTTGGAAAATCTGTCTTCAGATATTTCTTGGCCCAATCTTCACATTTCAACTTGTGAGTCTTGTTTAGTGGTGGTCGTGTTTCAGCCTTCCTTACCTTGGCCATGTCTCTGAGCACCGAACACCTTGTCCTTCTGGACACTCCAGGTTGGTTGCAGTTCTAGAATATTGTGGCACTGGAGGATAATGGGTTCCTGGTAGCTTCATGTTTAATCTTTCTCAAGTCTTTTGCAGTTAATTTGTGTCTTTTCTTCTCCACACATATTTTGCGACCCTGTTGACTATTTGCAACAAAACGTTTGATTGTTCTGTGCTCATGTAGCGCTTGTGTCGTGGACCTGTAGAAAAAGCACTAAATATCTCCTAGGCTCGGTAGAGAGGTAAGCTTCAAGATAGAACAACTGAAAATGGTAACCTGGAAACCGTTGTAAAAGGAGTTGAACAGTTGACAGTTTTATTGATTTACAATTATATATACACCGGCTGTGCACCTTTTGCACAGCTTTAACCTTTCAATGATGTGACTTAGTCCCGGTTCAACGCAATATCAATGAAAGGAAAATAAAACAAAAGGAAGAGCTCTTCAAATAAAAATAACAAAATTATAAAATAAGAAATGGTTCAGTCTTTTCCCAGTTCAGTCCAAATCAATTCAGTCCTTCTTTTCCACAAAAAATATGAAGATATCCAAAAAACAGTATCCGAAATCTGATTTAGAAGTTCGAAGATCAAGTTGAGTCAAAGGCAATGTATTAAGGTTCCTCTTATCTGGTATCTGTTAATGTGAAGATCATCTGGCTCCTGAAGCGGTCACACGGCTGGCCACACCGCACTGTCGACCATCTCCAGTCCATGGGCTCGGCTCGCCATCCTTGGATCGGGTTCTAATCAATGTCCAAAAAAAACCAGTCTACAGAACAGTAGACTAATAAGTATTCTTCTCTGAGATCTCAATTATTCAATTTCTATCATTCATTTATCATGTAACTTATATGAAAAGATACATCCCTCTTTTAAATGCAATGTGAATGATTTACCACATTAACCCATATTACAAAATACAGTAAGTATTTACATGACTTACTTCCCAGTTGCAAAGAAAATATTGCATGGCTTAAACAATAAAGTTTGTAACTCAGTCTTAACAAAACAGTATGAATTGTACTTTTTTATATATTGTCCATTTCTGTATTATCACATTTTAAACCTTTTAATTTGTAACCATTAGGCTATAACACTATTACAACATATTTACATCATTAGGAAAACATTTCCCTTTCTTTGCATTAAATATCACAAAGATATGGCTTCAAACAGTAGCATACACAAGGCAGCTACCCTGAAAATCGCCACCACTCGGTAGCTAGCTTCACCGAGTAGTTAACTGTGAGCTAATAACATCATGTTCCTTCTGGAACGTTCAGACAGCATGTCCAGGGTGGTGCGTGCCACTGTGGAGGCAGCACGGCACGCCAGGGCATCCGCCAACCAGTAAAGTCACAATGATGCAAAATGCACCAAAGTGGGTTAAACATTGAAGAAAAGTACCAGTTACCAAAGTTCCAATATAAACATTTACCACGAACACAATTCTCTGCAGTCACTTCGACTGGTTTTAAAGGAATAACTGTCGGGAACTTAACACTGGGTATAGCTAACACGGTTGAACTAGCAAGGGGCAACGTGTTCACTCACCGAAGTTCTTCTCATAAAACACTAGGTGGAAAAACACTTGTTTTTCTGCTCCACCGGCAGGTTTGTGGTGTCGGTACTTCTGATTTACTGCTTTGAGTCAAACTTGTTACTTTATGTGGGTTATTTGTCTTTTAAGTTATCACATTCACGGAGCTCATCAAACTCGTGTTCACAGGGAAACGTTGCGTTGAAAAGAGAGAGAGAACCGGAAGTGTGTGGTGGTTCACTACTCTCTGGACAGGGTAGTGCGCCCTCATGTGGCAATACTAGATAATTGCATTTTAGTAGCCCATTTTCCATAGGGGTTACACCCACATTTCTATAGCTTAGCTATTTCAAGAGTGCTGCATCCCTCTGATAGGCATTTTATAATTTTTGTCTTTTCAGTGTCTGTTAAATCTCTTTTTTGGCCCATTTTGCCTGAGATAAAGAAGCTGCCTAATAATTATGCACACCTTAATATAGGGTATTAATTACTTTAGGTCACACCCTCCCTCATTACACAAATAAATACCACCTGAGAATGCTTAAATCCAATTAGCATTCAAGTGTATCTAGCTTGCGGTTGGAAAACATGCATAGAAATAATGGTAGGGTCAGAGTACTCACTTGCCTAATAATTGTGCACACAGTGTATAATGAAGTTTTGGTAGCCTTTCGGGTATTCAGTACATCTTTAGTTTCATTTTGTTTATTTATTTAGTGCTTAAACCTACTGTAGCACTAAATTAGCCTCGTCTTCTCTCTTTCCTGGCCAACAAAGAAATGATTCTGCATATGTGCAGCAGAAAAGTTTTGTCATTGGATCTTCGCATGAGCTACAACGTGTGACATTGTGTTGTCTTGACATCATGCAATATTATTACAATATTGCATGCTCATTCTCCATTGAGGAGAGTGGCGTAATACAACCCCAATTCCAAAAAAGTTGGGACAAAGTACAAATTGTAAATAAAAACAGAATGCAATGCTGTGGAAGTTTCAAAATTCCATATTTTATTCAGAATAGAACATAGATGACATATCAAATGTTTAAACTGAGAAAATGTATCATTTAAAGAGAAAAATTAGGTGATTTTAAATTTCATGACAACAACACATCTCAAAAAAGTTGGGACAAGGCCATGTTTACCATTGTGAGACATCCCCTTTTCTCTTTACAACAGTCTGTAAACGTCTGGGGACTGAGGAGACAAGTTGCTCAAGTTTAGGGATAGGAATGTTAACCCATTCTTGTCTAATGTAGGATTCTAGTTGCTCAACCGTCTTAGGTCTTTTTTGTCGTATCTTCCGTTTTATGATGTGCCAAGTGTTTTCTATGGGTGAAAGATCTGGACAGCAGGCTGGCCAGTTCAGTACCCGGACCCTTCTTCTACGCAGCCATGATGCTGTAATTGATGCAGTATGTGGTTTGGCATTGTCATGTTGGAAAATGCAAGGTCCTCCCTGAAAGAGACGTCGTCTGGATGGGAGCATATGTTGCTCTAGAACCTGGATATACCTTTCAGCATTGATGGTGTCTTTCCAGATGTGTAAGCTGCCCATGCCACATGCACTAATGCAACCCCATACCATAAGAGATGCAGGCTTCTGAACTGAGCGCCGATAACAACTTGGGTCGTCCTTCTCCTCTTTAGTCTGAATGACACGGCGTCCCTGATTTCCATAAAGAACTTCAAATTTTGATTCGTCTGACCACAGAACAGTTTTCCACTTTGCCACAGTCCATTTTAAATGAGCCTTGGGCCAGAGAAGACGTCTGCGCTTCTGGATCATGTTTAGATACGGCTTCTTCTTTGAACTATAGAGTTTTAGCTGGCAACGGCGGATGGCACGGTGAATTGTGTTCACGGATAATGTTCTCTGGAAATATTCCTGAGCCCATTTTGTGATTTCTAATACAGAAGCATGCCTGTATGTGATGTAGTGCCGTCTAAGGGCCCGAAGATCACGGGCATCCAGTATGGTTTTCCGGCCTTGACCCTTACGCACAGAGATTCTTCCAGATTCTCTGAATCTTTTGATGATATTATGCACTGTAGATGATGATATGTTCAAACTCTTTGCAATTGTACACTGTCGAACTCCTTTCTGATATTGCTCCACTATTTGTCGGCGCAGAATTAGGGGGATTGGTGATCCTCTTCCCATCTTTACTTCTGAGAGCCGCTGCCACTCCAAGATGCTCTTTTTATACCCAGTCATGTTAATGACCTATTGCCAATTGACCTAATGAGTTGCAATTTGGTCCTCCAGCTGTTCCTTTTCGTACCTTTAACTTTTCCAGCCTCTTATTGCCCCGTCCCAACTTTTTTGAGATGTGTTGCTGTCATGAAATTTCAAATGAGCCAATATTTGGCATGAAATTTCAAAATGTCTCACTTTCGACATTTAATATGTTGTCTATGTTCTATTGTGAATACAATATCAGTTTTTGAGATTTGTAAATTATTGCATTCTGTTTTTATTTACAATTTGTACTTTGTCCCAACTTTTTTGGAATCAGGGTTGTACATGTATGATAAGTGATATGATAATATTGCATGTCATCAACCCACTAGAAGGGAATATAATACATGTTTTTATTCCATGGAAAAAGTGGCCCATATGTATAATAATTCCTGATATTTCACTCCGATGACTCCCATTGTTTTCCCGCTGACTTGACGTGCGTTGTCAAAATGGTGAACTTGTTCAAAATTAGAATTATTTTGATTAACTTTTGTATTTTTTTGTGGCTGTTTCCATATAATATAAAGAACATTAAACAGTGGCGTGAAGATATAAAGTTTATCTTCGAGTGATGAAGTGTGCATGCAGCACGCGAGCTGCGCATGCGCCAGCTCGTGTGCAGCCTGCAACGAATGCTCCTGATCCTTTTTCTCTAATTTTTCTACTTGTCTTATCTTTGTTTTGTTTTTTCTTCCCATTACCATAACACTGTAATCAAGCCACTATGAGGGTTGCAAGAGTTTTGGTGTTTTTGCTCGCAGTCGCAAAACTTTTTTTCAGTGCAGCCACGCAACAACTCCACGCCGCCCGCATTGTTTACACCAGGGATCAGCTGATTGAACTGAAGCCGGCCGCTCTAGCGACAAGACCGGAAGAGATCCCTGTGGTAATTTGGTGGAAAACACACACAGGATGCAGAGGAAATAAGAAGCTACAGAGGAAGAGGGTAGCTTTGAGACAACGGAAGCTTATTGAAAAATCTTATAAGCTGTGTCTCCCCTCTATTGTCATGGGGAACGTCAGGTCCCTCAGGAATAAAATGGATGAGCTGACGGCACTGGACCAGAGTCAGACGGAGTATCGGGAGTGCAGTTTAATGTGCTTCGTGGAGACATGGCTGCACCGGGATGTTCCCAATGACAATGCTACAATCAAAGGCTTTCACATGGTGCATGCAGACAGAGACTGTGCCGGGGCGGTAAGCGCAAAGGGGGAGGGCTTGCCGTTCTTGTGAACCGGTGGTGTAACCCAGCTCACATCACCGTGAAGGAGCGGATCTGGAGGCCGGATGTTGAACTGTGTGCTGTCGGACTTCGTCCATATTATCTGCCCAGGGAGTTTTCTAATGTTATCATGGTGGCTGTTTATGTCCCCCCCCCTGCAAACCCGAACACTGCTTGTGATACTATTCACTCTGCAATAGTCCGGCTACAGACTCAACACCCGAGTGCATTCATTGCTATCTCAGGTGACTTAAATCATGTTAATTTGGACAAACACTTTCCACTTTTACCCAATTTGTGAACTGTCCTACCAGAGAGGGAGGAACAATAGACTGGTTGTATGCTAATGTTAAAGAGGCTTACAGCTCTTCCCCCTCCCCCCACTGGGCAGGTCAGACCACAACCTGATTTACCTCTCCCCCTGCTATGTGCCTCTGGTGAAGAGACTGCTCACCACATCAAAGATAGTGAGGAGATGGACAGACAAGGCCAACAAGACACTGCAGGGATGCTTCGAGGTGACAGACTGGCAGACACTGTGTGAGCCCCATGGAGACGACATTGATGGGCTCACAGAGTGCATCACAGGATACATCAACTTCTGTGTGGACACCATTGTCCCAGCTAGGACTGTCAGCTGTTACCCTAACAACAAGCCATGTGTAACGAAGGACATCAAAGCCCTCTTAAATGAGAAGAAGAGGGCTTTCAGAGCCAGCAACAAGGAGGAGGTGCGAGGAGTACAGCATGAACAGAGAGCAACGATCAGGGAGGCCAAGGATAAGTACAGGAGGAAATTGGAGTGGAAACTCCAACAGAACAACATGAGAGAGGTGTGGAGTGGAATGAAGACCATCACTGGTTACAAGCCAACCAACAGTGAAGGAGTGGATGGCAATGTGGAAAGGGTGAATGAGCTGAATCTCTACTTTAACAGATTCTATGGCATGACCCCAACCCACCACCACCACTCTTCTGTGGGATGGCTACAACCACACACTTTACATTCTCTCCCCTCCCCCGCCTCTTCTTGCCCAACCTCATCCCCATTTCATAACTTTGCTCACACCTCCTCAACAGACCCCCTGGCTGAGCACCCCCCCCAAGAAACAACACCTTCATCCCTCCCCCATCCGTCACCCCCACACCGATCATCAGCAAGGAGCAAGTGAGAAGACAGCTGAAGGGACTCCATGCAGGAATATCATCAGGCCCGGATAGTGTTAGCCCCAGGGCCCTGAAGACTTGTGCCCTCCAGCTAAGTGGAGTACTTCAGCATGTCTTCAACATGAGCTTGGGTCTTCAGAGGGTCCCCATGCTGTGGAAGACGTCATGCCTCATCCCTGTACTGAAGAAGCCGCGTCTCAGCGACCTCAAAGACTACAGGCCCGTGGCATTGATGTCACACATTCACACATTATGAAGACCCTTGAGAGACTCATCCTGGAGCAGATCCAGCCTATGGTCCAACCACTTCTTGATCCCCTTCAGTTCGCCTACCAGCCCCATCTTGGAGTAGAGGACGCAATCATCTACCTGCTCAACAAAGTCTACAGCCACCTGGACAAGCCAGCCAGCACTGTGAGGATCATGTTTTTTTTATTTCTCCAGTGCTTTTGACACCATGCGGCCGGCCCTGCTGGGTGAGAAGTTGACAGCGATTTAGGTGGATGCCCCACTGGTGTCCTGGATTGTAGATTATTTGACTGGCAGACCATAGTATGTGTGCTTGCAGTGCTGTGTGTCGGACAGAGTGATCAGCAACACCGGGGCTCTGCAAGGGACTGTCCTTTCTCCTTTCCTTTTCACTCTCTACACCACTGATTTCAACTACTGCACGGAGACCTGCCACCTCCAGAAATTTTCTGATGACTCTGCAGTGGTTGGACGCATTACCAGTGGTGATGAGAGCGAGTACAGGATGGTGGTGGACAACTTTGTCACGTGGAGCAGGAAGGGCCACCTACAGCTCAATGTGACGAAGACAAAAGAACTGGTAGTTGATCTGAAGAGAATCAGGGCTCCGGTGAACCCTGTTAACATCCAAGGGGTTAGTGTGGACGTGGTGGAGGAATATAAGTACCTGGGGGTGTACTTGGATAATAAACTGGACTGGTCCAAAAACATGGACACTATATACAAAAAGGGCCAGAGCTGTCTCTATTTTCTGAGATGACTGAGGTCCTTCAACATCTGCCGAACGATGCTGTGGATGTTCTATGAGTCTGTGGTGGCCAGCACCATCCTGTATGCTGTTGTCTGCTGGGGCAGTGGCTTGAAGGTGAAGGACACTAACAGACTCAATAAGATCATCAGGAAGGCTGGCCATGTTGTAGGCGTGGAACTGGATTCTCTGACAGTGGTGTTGGAGTCTTCTCAGTGTCTTTGGACACTTCAAAATAAAAACAATTTTAGACTGTCCTTCCCACCCTCTACATGAGGAGCTGATCAGCCACAGGAGCACATTCAATAAACGGCTGATTCTTCCACACTGCACAACTGAGAGACACAAGAAATTATTCCTACCTGTTGCTGTCAAGCTGTACAATGCCACTGTATAACTGTGGTACACTGTCTTACCATGTATCCTTAACTGAGGTGCAACAGGAATCATTGTATCATAATAGAATCAGAATCCTGATGGCTGCATAGTAGGTGGCTGATAAATTATGTCTTAGACTCCCACCTCTGTTCAGTGATAGACCTGAAACATGTCTGTGAAGATTCTCATAGTAGGTGGGGGTCCCCATAGTAGGACCCCCACCTACTATGCAGCCATCAGGATTCTGATTCTATTATGATCCATGAGAGGATAAATACCTGATACTCCCTATTAGTCAGACAGAACTGAGGAAGCCTTTCGGATGAGAGGTGAAACGTTTTCAAGAATCTTCAAACAAGTCCAGTTGCTCTCTTCTACCACCCACAGTTTACTATGACCTGGATGACTGAGAATCTTCACAGACATGTTTCTACGCACTTTGGGATGAGATCCCTTTGACTGGTGCGGGAGTATGAGAGGACTTCCAGAAAACTGGCAGACATTTTAGCCAGAGAGGATCGTTCTTTTTTGTCAACCTGGAACAGCCATCACTGAACAGAGGTGGGGGTCTAAGACATCATTTATCAGCCACCTACTATGCAGCCATCAGGGTTCTGATTCTATTATGATCCATGAGAGGATAAATACCTGATACTCCCTATTAGTCAGACAGAACTGAGGAAGCCTTTCGGATGAGAGGTGAAACGTTTTCAAGAATCTTCAAACAAGTTCAGTTGCTCTCTTCTACCACCCACAGTTTCCAGGGTGTACCCTGCCTCTTGGCCATAGTCAGCTGGGATAGGCTCCAGCTTGCCCACAACCCTGTAGAACAGGATAAGCGACTACAGATAATGGATGGATGGATGAATTGTGTTGTCAGTGTTGTGGTTCAGTCTGTTACATTTATATTTGCTTAATAAACAATTTATTGTGTTAAATTTTTGATACTGATTTGGGATTTGCACCATCCAATAATCTGTCTTAACCTGGGCCAGGTCTCAATATGTTTTGGCACGTATCTATAAAATGGAAGAGTTATGTTATATGACTGGTGCAAAAAGTCACAAATCTGGAGCAGATACAGCGCTACTTTTAGTCCTAATAGTGTACATTTATCTGGGATTGCTTTGCTTCTGCCCAGGTCAGATGGCAGAAAGACACATGCTGCAACCGGTCAGATGGCAAGTGGATGCAGGCATTTTGCGCCAAATCCTTCGTTGTGGTCAGACATTGTCACAGTCTAAATTGTGAAATGTGCCTAGTGTATATGACCCTGTCAATCACACTTTTGAATTTGTTCATTTGAACCTATAAGATATAGAAAAGGACTTTTACTGATGCATTGAAGAACATTAATGCGCTTTCAAGAAGGACTTTTATAGACCCCTTCGCATGTTTGTAAACAAACCGACCGTTGCTAGGATGCGCGTGCAGCCTGGACTCAGAAACAATGGCGCTGCCCATAGACCGGCATTATGAGCTGTCAGATTATGCAAAACAATTGTCGTTACAAGATCTAGAATGCTACATAAATAAGTTAACTCTAACAAGTGGACATCGCCTACCGGATCCGTATTTAATTAAAGAGTGGACAGACGATGTTAGTAAGTTTTCCTCTGATACCTGAAGGCAGTCATACTATTTACAAAAAATGTCAAACTCAAAAAAAAACTATTTACAAAAGTAGCCTGCCATCAACATTCTGGTTACAGTGAGACTACAACTTGATTAACAATGGGACATTCATATTCATTTTGTTTGAATCAAATTATGCCAGTGATGTGATGGCAATGTGGCTTTAGCTACAACAGCAAATACCAACACTAAACAGCAATTTGCAGGAGGTAATGGCATGAAAGGAATGATAGTGTAAAGAGTGCAGCTAAGAGAAATCAGAGCTGCATAAAAAGCAAGAGGCTGAGACCAGAAATGAAACTGAACGGGGCGGGAGCTAGGTTAGAGCAGTCAACGTAAGTTGGCATTTAGAGTGAGGGCACACAATTTTACCTTTCCATCCTTGCTTTAAAATTGTGATTTTCGGCATACACAAATAATGATGGCACAAAATCTGGACTGCTTGAGTCAAGCGAGACCTCTCCTACAAACAAAATTGCATGCAAAGTTAAGTTAACATGCTAACAATATTCATTACATTGTGTAACTATGACCCAGCTAATCAGACAAATGTTACCAAAGTATTTTGCTACATCAATAAATGAAGACTAGAAAGAATAAAAAAGAAAGATTTAATAAATAGCCTGATCTTACCTGTGATGAAGTGGGCGCTGCAAACCCGCGCATTTTTGATAATGCTTTCATCCCAATCTACACGTTTGATGGCTTGTAGCCATAGACGTCGGCGATTTTTTTGGAATGGGTGAGATCCTGCTGGAATTCTGTACATTTTAACCCCATCACTGCTACGATTCTGACACCCGACAACACAACAACTAGGCATTTCTTCCAAATATTTCTTCTCGTCTGACCGTCGCTAAGTCTTTTTTGAGTCCAGGCTGCGCGCGCAATTTCCTCTTACGTATGAATGACGTTTACTGCGAAGGGGTCTATTGATTTAACATGTATTGCAACAGAGACTCTTATTTTGATATGTGCACTTCAGAGGAAGAAAAGGAGACTTGTCAGGGCAAAGCTGCACATTAGCATTCAACGTTCAAATGATAGCGCACCTTGCTGATAGGGTCACCAAGCTCGTACGGTGTTTGAAGGGTGTCCCAGTGTTTATGGTGCCAAAATGTAACGTATTTTTACAGTTTAAGGTTACAGTAAAAGGTTTACAGTTCTCCAAAGATGCATTTTGTAACCGTATTTACCTTTGGACTGAATTTTGTAATAAACACCGCTTTTGACATCAGTTTTTGAGCCATCTATCAGCGGAGGTAGCCACACCTAGAGAGGTGGTGTCCTCAGCTTGCGCTTGTGTTTTCTGTTAGTTGACCCATGCACCTTGCTGGAAATGTGTGTCTGTTAATGAGCTCCTTTTCTTTTCTCTCCTCAGCTCAAGAGTAATGTTTAGGGAATGTGTGACCTCTATTTTGTTCATGTATGATAAGATAGAGCCGTTCAACTGGGCATGGTAAGGTTGCAGTGTACACAGCAAATTTTATAGTGTCAAATCAACTCTGAGAGAGTCAATTTTAACACTATGCTAGGGTTTATTTTGTCCCAATCTATGCAGTGTTAATTTAACACTTCCTAAAGTTAAATCAACTTTTTACAGTGTCATTTCAACTCTATATTTTAACACTTTTGCTTAACACTGGGAAATTAACTCTGAGAATTTTGCTGTAGTAAGTTAATAAACTATGAGTATTGTGGAAGTCCCAGAGTTTGTGTGAATGTGCGTTTTTGCCTTCCTCTCATCTTCTCCACACGCTCCAAACTGCTTCAACCCGCTACTGGTCACTCAAGCGTTGCACGACCGCCTGCCTCTACATGCGTCAACCTGCTGTTTGCACCGATAGGAAGCGAATCGCAACTGAAATGCGAACAGATTGTGATCCACTTGCGTCAACCTGCCTCTACTAAAGACCCTCTGCAACACTCTGCCATTATCTGCGTCGTCATGCGTCGACGCAAGACCTGTCTTGCATCTACCTGCAATTTTGTTATCGCAGGTAGACGCAAGTAATTGAAAACTAGTTGCAGCGTGCCGTCTGACCTGGGTATAGATAGTTTTCACTGATGTCACGGCATCCTGGGGAACGCCCCCCAGCCGCCATCCTGGGGGGCAAACAAAACGGACCATCGCCACTACCGGCTACATTATCTCGGACGAATTTATTGTTATATAGTCAGTTTTCTAAAATAAAGAACAATGTCGGCAAAATCAAGCAAACGGAAGTATATGGATACATTGGACGACATCTCACGACAACAGTATGCAGCCAAACTGGCCTTGATTGGGGGAATTGACCCCTACGAAGTGGACAAAGAAGCATTTTCCAGTGACTATGCAGGGCTGCCATCCATATCGTACCCTGATATTGTGAACTATTTCGTGAATACTAAAAGCCCCTACACATTTGACAACCTCAAAGCATACAAGTCGCTGGAGTCATACAATTATTTTGTCTGTGGCTGGGTCCGCGAAGTCTGCCACATAAAAACCAGTGAGAGCCGTGTCCTAATTACAGCCAAGGTATGTAAACATTGGAATTTTAGAGCTCTCAACTAGAGCCCTGCACTCCCATGGGAGTCCCGCGGGACTCACGGGACCCGCCGCAAAGCAGTGCGTCGCGGGACAAATTTTGAAAGCTCATTGCGGGTGCGGGCGGGACCGGAAGTGCACATATGCGCGCGCAGGCGGGAGCGGGAGTGCACATATGCGGCGCGGGTGGGAGCGGTGATAAGCTGCAGTCCCGCTAACTAAAAACATGCTTGAAATAAAATGTATAAATTATTAATTTATGTCTATCATATATAATTTGTGCTGGATATTTTATTTGGCATTAATAAAAACATTTTAAGATGCCTAAATTTGCAGAGAAAGTCAGATTGCCAGATTGAGTGAGAAATGGCATCTTAAACTTGCCATTGATCACTCTAATGATTCGTAGTTCACACCCAGCTAACAGGAGAGCCATGAGTGAATTGATTTACTTGTTGCGTTAGTCTACAACTTTAACCAGAGAGACAGGTTACACAGTAACAGTAGGCTTGACTCAATGCTATCCCAGAAATCCTTCCTGTAATATGCAAATTTGGCTGTCCAATCAGAGGCGGCCAAATTTACATATTACAGGAAGGATTTCTGGGATAGCATTGAGTCAAGCCTACCGTCACTGTGTAACATGTCTCTCTGATTAAAGTTGTAGACTAACACAAGCAGGAAATCAATTCATTTCTTTTACTAGCTTTGCTTTGCAATTAAAAAAAAAAAAAAAAACATTGGTACAAAGCAAGCCCATTCACTTTTTTATGCTGATCAGAGAATTACAATAGTTTCTCATGTGATAAAAATGTGTGATTTGCGATTAGGGGCGGCACGGTGGTGTAGTGGTTAGCGCTGTCGCCTCGCAGCAAGAAGGTCCTGGGTTCTTCTTTCTGTGTGGAGTTTGCATGTTCTCCCCGTGTCCGCGTGGGTTTCCCCCACAGTCCAAAGACATGCAGGTTAGGTTAACTGGTGACTCTAAATTGACCGTAGGTGTGAATGTGAGTGTGAATGGTTGTCTGTGTCTATGTGTCAGCCCTGTGATGACCTGGCGACTTGTCCAGGGTGTACCCCGCCTTTCGCCCGTGGTCAGCTGGGATAGGCTCCAGCTTGCCTGCGACCCTGTGGAAGGATAAAGTGGCTAGAGATAATGAGATGAGATTTGCGATTAAATATTTTAATCATTTGACAGCACTAATTATTATTATTAGAGATACTACATGCTGAATTCAGAAATAAGGTAAACAATAACAAACGTGAGCTGTAGATATTTATGCTCAAATCCACTCAAAGTAGGGGGCGGGGCACCATCACGCTGTGTCAAGACAAGAACTTTCCTGAGAAATAACGCGGACGTCTGCATCATGCGGGATTTGCAGGCGGGGGCGGGAGCGGGACAAAATATGGCAGGCGCGGGCGGGAGCGGGACTGAAAATCATAATTCTTTGCAGGCGCGGGCGGGAGTGGGACTGCACAATGCGGGCGCGAGCGGGAGCGGGACTGAAAAATCCGACCCGCGCAGACCTCTACTCTCAACACTGCATATAAATATATGTGTGTGTATACAACCCCGATTCCAAAAAAGTTGGGACAAAGTACAAATTGTAAATAAAAACGGAATGCAATAATTTACAAATCTCAAAAACTGATATTGTATTCAGAATAGAACATAGACAACATATCAAATGTCAAAAGTGAGACATTTTGAAATCTCATGCCAAATATTTGCTCATTTGAAATTTCATGACAGCAACACATCTCAAAAAAGTTGGGACAGGGGCAATAAGAGGCTGGAAAAGTTAAAGGTACAAAAAATGAACAGCTGGAGGACCAAATTGCAACTCATTAGGTCACTTGGCAATAGGTCATTAACATGACTGGGTATAAAAAGAGCATCTTGGAGTGGCAGCGGCTCTCAGAAGTAAAGATGGGAAGAGGATCACCAATCTCCCTAATTCTGCGCCAACAAATAGTGGAGCAATATCAGAAAGGAGTTCGACAGTGTAAAATTGCAAAGAGTTTGAACATATCATCATCTACAGTGCATAATATCATCAAAAGATTCAGAGAATCTGGAAGAATCTCTGTGCGTAAGGGTCAAGGCCGGAAAACCATACTGGGTGCCCGTGATCTTTGGGCCCTTAGACGGCACTGCATCACATACAGGCATGCTTCTGTATTGGAAATCACAAAATGGGCTCAGGAATATTTCCAGAGAGCATTATCTGTGAACACAATTCACCGTGCCATCCGCCGTTGCCAGCTAAAACTCTATAGTTCAAAGAAGAAGCCATATCTAAACATGATCCACAAGCGCAGACGTCTTCTCTGGGCCAAGGCTCGTTTAAAATGAACTGTGGCAAAGTGGAAAACTGTTCTGTGGTCAGACGAATCAAAATTTGAACTTCTTTATGGAAATCAGGGATGCCGTGTCATTCGGACTAAAGAGGAGAAGGACGACCCAAGTTGTTATCAGTGCTCAGTTCAGAAGCCTACATCTCTGATGGTATGGGGTTGCATTAGTGCGTGTGGCATGGGCAGCTTACACATCTGGAAAGACACCATCAATGCTGAAAAGTATATCCAGGTTCTAGAGCAACATATGCTCCCATCCAGACGATGTCTCTTTCAGGGAAGACCTTGCATTTTCCAACATGACAATGCCAAACCACATACTGCATCAATTACAGCATCATGGTTGCGTAGAAGAAGGGTCCGGGTACTGAACTGGCCAGCCTGCAGTCCAGATCTTTCACCCATAGAAAACATTTGGCGCATCATAAAATGGAAAATACGACAAAAAAGACCTAAGACAGTTGAGCAACTAGAATCCTACATTAGACAAGAATGGGTTAACATTCCTATCCCTAAACTTCAGCAACTTGTCTCCTCAGTCCCCAGATGTTTACAGACTGTTGTAAAGAGAAAAGGGGATGTCTCACAGTGGTAAACATGGCCTTGTCCCAACTTTTTTGAGATGTGTTGTTGTCATGAAATTTAAAATCACCTATTTTTTCTCTTTAAATGATACATTTTCTCAGTTTAAACATTTGATATGTCATCTGTGTTCTATTCTGAATAAAATATGGAATTTTGAAACTTCCACATCATTGCACTCCGTTTTTATGTACAATTTGTACTTTGTCCCAACTTTTTTGGAATCGGGGTTGTAATATCGAGTTGATTTAAGACAAATTTTACATCCATTAGTGGTATTACAGCACCATGTCAGTATAAACTTTGTAATATAATTAACTAGAGATTGTTTACATGATGTTTTGGTTTCCAAAAACAAACTTAAACACAATTGATTGTTTATTTAAACAACTTACCACTTATAAAATGATCGGAGCAGACTTTGCTGTGTTTGGAAGGCTGATAATCCTTGCGGTTGATTCTCGCAAGCCACAGATTTCTCCTTTGTATGCCGAGTTTCTTTGTTTGCTCGCCTTCGTGCTCCCGTACAGTGGGAATTCCATAAAAGCTCCGCTTGACTTCATCATTTGACCTATTACGACAGCCGTGAATACAACAGGTGTGCACCATTGCTAGCTTTAAATAGTAGTAATGTAACTATAAATGTAAATAATATATAAAAGAATGTAACTCGCGCACTACAATGTGTGCTCAGTGACCCGTACGGTAAGCTAGACCCCCAAGATGGCCGCCACCAGGGAATCCCCGACTCTGTGACGTCATGTGAAAACTATCTATTCAGGTGAGATCTCACATAGTCAGAATCACTTCACGGTAGATGCTGGTAGACAATTTTGAGCCTGCCGGGGATCAACCAGCATGCGTTCCGGGCCCTTCCATCAAAATACGTGAGAGCCAGGGAGCTACCTTGATAACCAGGAGGGTGTGGCTTCCATCCCCAGAAAATTTCGTCATGTTGAAAGTTGCTGTGGGTTAAGCGCCAAATAAATTCATCAGTCACAACCATGAAGACATATGTGAGCATCCTTGAGGCTTACATGGGCTACTGGGGGTTACCATAACATTCCATTGCAGCCATCAAGTTCAAACTGTTCATGGAACAACATTCTGCAGAAAATGAAAAGTTTGCCTTGGGGGTGTGGCTTATTTCATCTTGCTGTGGCTATGCCATCCTGCAGCCATGAAAACCATACACACTGCCATCATTGCCGTAAGGCCATATGTCGTTATATGTTGCTGCCACCATTAGCTTACTGGTGTCTTCCATCTCTACCATTGTGGCTACTGTGGCTTCATTTGCATATTTATTCTGCCTAAATTTATGCAATGGGTCACCCACGAAATCTGCCAAAATGGCCATGGTAGATCCAGCCATAGTTCTCACGGATCAACCAGCTATGTGTGACCTTAGCTTTAAAGTCAAGAGTTTTAAAATGTTTGGAAGAATCCATCATTCATCTTCAGTAGCCACTTTATCCTGACCAGGGTTGTGGTTGATCCAAATCTGTGAGAATAGTCATGGAGATTAATGAAAGATTGTGTCTCTCTGTGTGCAAGTAAAACACAAAGAATCAATGGCATTTTGAAATAGAGTGGAGGAGCTTCTCCTCACTGACACACCTTCAGAGTTTTATCCTTGGAAAATGCATGTATAAGCTGCTTCAACATATGTAGTCTAAAATGGACAGAGATGGACAATGAGAGGTCCCTACTTTTTGTGTGTGTGCCCTTTCATGGAGACAAAGACTTTAAGTGACTTTAGTAAAGCACAAGGCATTATATTGTTGAATATGAAATTGGTATGAATGTTTTAATTACTTGCTCCAAGAACAGACAAGGAAAACAAACTTAAAGTATTACCCACTTTAAATGCAGATCATTCTCCTACTCTGTCACATGAAAAGGATAGAGATGGAGCTTTCTTTTTTTGGGAAATGCATGTATGAGCTGATGTACAGTCATGTCAAGTCAAGTTTATTTTTATAGCGCTTTTAACAATAGACATTGTCGCAAAGCAGTTTTACAGAAAATTAAAGACTTTAAAGGAATAGAAAATGGAAAGTAAATACATGCATGGGTTGGTAGCTTGTAATATTGAGATCCTGTAAGAAAAGTTATAAAAAATCATTTATAAGAAAGTTGTGAGCATTTTTGTATCGCTACTCTAATGCCCCCAGTAGGCTGCCATGTTGCCTGTTGGAAGGGTGATGCATGACATCATTTGGGTGCAAGGCTGAGTGTATACTTCAGTACTGAAGGGGCAAAGCGAAAGGTCTACTAAGGTGACAATGTTGATTTTTTTCACTATACATCTGAAATGGTGTACTGATTGATCAATTGATTGATTTTATTTAGTAATTTCAATGTGTATACATACAAACAATTGTAAATACATTAAAAATACATAGATGACACAAGAAAGTGAAAACACTTATTTCCATTGTGGTCCATAAAATCAAAATTATTATTAATCAGCTGCAACCCTGACTTATGGACAAACCTGAACTCTCTACCTGTAAAATGAGGCTGAAACTATGCATTATACTACTCATTAGCATGCTCTCGGCTCATTCATGAAAAACTTCATCAAGACGTCCCCAGGCTAGCCTACCGTAATTACCGTAGTAGGCAGTCCAACCCCCGCGGCAACGCAGAAAGAGGGTAAACAAACACTGCTTTACTATACAGGATTCATGTGAACATTACAGGAAGATGCACTTGTACGAAAAAAGGCAGAAATATTGCCAGAAACACCCGAGCTGCTGGTACGGTATGGATTTATTTGGTAAAATTCATACATGTAAAAGATAGAGTAGCACCGAGGATAACACAAAATATAAAATACATTTATTTCCAATGTGGTGCTCTTGACAGCAGGAAACAAAATATAAGAGACAATAATAAATTGACAAATTGTATAAACAATGATGAAAAAGTAAAGCAATAAATATGCTAACTGTAATTATCATAGAAATAGCACCAAAATTATTAAAAATTAGTTATATACACATCATAAAACTGGGTTTGGAATTTATTCCATAAAAACTGTTTCAGCTGTTTCTTAAAATTATCACGTGTTTGACTAGATTACACTGATTGAGGTAGGCTATTCCACAAACAAATTCCTGTATACCTAAAAGAACTCTGAATGGTTTCCGTAAGCTGTGATGTCACTTACAATACATGGCCGTATTCGACAAAATGGACCATAGTGCCAGCGACATTTCTTCACTGATTTCCTCGAGTATTTCAGACAATTGTGTCTATGTGTCAGCCCTGTGATGACCTGGCGACTTGTCCAGGGTGTACCCCGCCTTTCGCCCGTAGTCAGCTGGGATAGGCTCCAGCTTGCCTGCGACCCTGTAGAAGGATAAAGCGGCTAGAGATAATGAGATGAGATGAGATTTCAGACAATGACATGAATAACGATGACTACCATGCCAATTAGTTACACACAAGTGAACAATATTTATAGATAGTTTTCACATGACGTCACAGAGTCGGGGATTCCCTGGTGGCAGCCATCTTGGAGGGCTAGCTTACCCTACGGGTCACTGAGCACACATTGTAGCGCGCGAGTTACATTCATTTATATATTATTTACATTTATAGTTACATTACTACTATTTAAAGCTAGCAATCGTGCACACCTGTTGTATTCACGGCTTTTGTAATAGGTCAGATGATGAAGTCAAGCGGAGCTTTTCTGGAATTCCCACTGTACGGGAGCATGAAGGCAAGCTAACAAACTCAGCATACAAAGGAGAAATCTATGGCTTGCGAGAATCAACCGCAAGGATTATCAGCCTTCCAAACACAGCAAAGTCTGCTCCGATCATTTTATAAGTGGTAAGTTGTTTAAATAAACAATCAATTGTGTTTAAGTTTGTTTTTGGAAACCAAAACATCATGTGAACAATCTCTGGAGAATGCCTAACTGGAACCGCTGAGTGTACGTTTACATTGTAATGTACACTTAATATCGCTTGTTTGTCACGTTTCTATTTGACACTTGTCACTTCACTCACGCAAGGGTCATTTTTGAAAAACATTTTAGGTCTATTCTGTATGATTTCATTTGTGTTTGGGATGCAAACAGCGTGCCTTTTGGCGGATGCCGCCTGAATCGCGCAGATCCGTTTTTTTTTTTAGGGGGGGCGTTGGAGTGTCTGATTATAATTTCAAAGTAAATTCTGTATTAAAATTACTAAATAAGCAAATCCGTTACAGTCCATGAAACAGGAAGTATAAGGATAAGAAAAAACAGTTTAAATCGGGAAGCTGCGCACATTTGTGCAGCCTGAGCGGTGTGCAGGACTGCGCAAATGTGCGCAGCTTCCTGATTTAAACTGTTTTTTTTCTCATCCTTATACTTCCTGTTTCATGGACTGTAACAGATTTGCTTATTTAGTAATTTTAATACAGAATTTACTTTGAAATTACAATCAGACACTCCCAACGCCCCCCCTAAAAAAAAAACCCGGATCTGCGCGATTCAGGCAGCATCCGCCAAAAGGCGCGCTGTGAAAATATATAAAGTTGTATATATCAGACAGCCTTTAAAGTTTGATGAAGTCAGTTTCAGGCTTTGAAGCAGGCTTTGGCAGTTTCAGGCTTTGGCAGTTTCAGGCTTTGGCAGCCCTGCATAGTCACTTGAAAATGCATCTTTGTCCACTTCGTTGGGGTCAATTCCCCCAATCAAGGCCAGTTTGGCTGCATACCGTTGTCGTGAGATGTCGTCTAATGTATCTATATACTTCTGTTTGCTTGATTTTGCCGACATTGATCTTTATTTTAGAAAACTGACTATATAACTTCATAAATTCGTCCGAGATAATGTAGCCGGTAGTGGCGATGGTCCGTTTTGTTTGCCCTCCAAGATGGCAGCTGGGGGGCGTTCCCCGGAATGCCGTGACGTCAGTGAAAACTATCTATAGAGTTGTTTTAGTTAGTCATTACCGAGGCTTTTCTGACAACACTAAATCAAAGCAAGACACCCAACAAACATCAAGCTGCTTAGCTGTATCAGCAGTTATTACGTTTATGCCCAAAGCAACTCAAAATAACATACCACGCTTAATAAAAAGTTAGGGAAGCCATAAAAAGTGTTTTCTTACCCTTTGAACTTCTCTTTTGCGGACTACTGACTGTGTTGTTTAATTTGTCTTGTCTGCTTTTTGGCCGAAGATTGTGGGAACTGCATCTGGATTCAGTGCTGGCGTGTACAGCATTCCTAATGCGAGTTGTTTTGAGTGAAACAATTTTCTTCAAAATGTTCCGAGCACACGAGCTGCGTGAATCAGTGTTTGTTTACCCTCTTTCTGTGTTGCTGTGGGGGTTGGACTGTCTACTACGGTAATTACAGTAGGCTCGCCTGGCGACATCTTAAAGTTTTTCATGAATGAGTTGAGAGCATGCTAAGCATGCAAACGAGTGCTTATGCTTCAGCAGATTTAGGTAAGTCAGATTGTATGCAGATCTGTTTATAGGTTGTCTAGTAAGGTTACAGTCTGCAGAATGAGGCTGTCACGGCAGCACTACTTGTACCGGGGATATAAATATGAAAAGTTACCTCTCTCCATTCAGTCACATACTGTAGATGATCAGCTGTTCACTCTTCCCTTGCTGTTTATCAGTGACATCAGTATTATCTTTCCTCCTCCACTTTTTTGTTAGAGAAATGGAATTTCTTTTTTTTCATATAAACTTTTAATGAAATAATCTCCAGCCAGAGGCAGCTTCAAGTCTTACTCGCTATGCAGAGCTTCTGTGTCTTGCGCCCAAATGATGTCAAAGCATTGCAAGAAATGATCGGGGAAACTGAGTGGTTAAAATATTTGCAATGGCGGCCTCCATGAAATCATCCATTCTGCAATAAAAACTTGACTTTTGGAGATGGATAACTTAGTTGTGTGAGCTCCTTATTTTCAATTATTCACATAAATCATTAGTTTATATCATAATCTATCTTCCTAACTGTATTTTAAAAATGGGTTTTCTTTTCTTTTAAACATGAGCTAATTTTATCCCTAATCTATCCCCAGTGAGCAAGCCTGTAGCAATGGTGGCAAGGAAAAACTCCCTCAGATGACATGAGGAAGAAACCTTGAGAGGAACCAGACTCAAAAATAGAGTGGAGGAACCCATCCTCATTTGGGTGATAACAGACGTGATTATAAAAAACTTGCTTCTGTAACAGTGTCTTATAGAGTCACACAGTATAACTGTGAAACCAAGAAATTCATTATAGTTTTAACATGAAGTCTAATTTGTTGAAGTTATAAACTGTTCATTGATGGAAACTTGAGTGCAAAGCTGTTTATGACAACTACAGTCCTAAAGTTAGCAAGTTAACTGTAGTCCATCCATCCATTATCTGTAGCCGCTTATCCTGTTTTACAGGGTCACAGGCAAGCTGGAGCCTATTCCAGCTGACTATGGGCAAGAGGCGGGGTACACCCTGGACAAGTCGCCAGATCATCACAGGGCTGACACAGAGACAAACAACCATTCACACTCACATTCACATCTACGGTCAATTTAGAGCCACCAATTAACCTAACCTGCATGTCTTTGGACTGTGGGGGAAACCGGAGCACCTGAAGGAAACCCATGCAGACACGGGGAAAACATGCAAACTCCACACAGAAAGGCCCTCGCCGGCCGCTGGGCTCGAACCCAGGACCTTCTTGCTGTGAGGTGACAGTGCTAACCACTACACCACTGTGCCACCCACTTAACTGTAGTCCTCAGCCATAAAAGCATTACTGTATTTGTCCAGAGCATCTTCCAAGTGCAACTTTCAACTGTCCATATGGGGCCATCCTCCACAGGAGCAATGCAATGAGACTCCAGCCAGACATAGGCCATCAGGATGGATCAGGCAGGTCTGAGGAGCAGAAGAGGTCAGCATCTTGATCTCAGGATGTAACTCAGAGGAATAGACAGAGTTGGGGGAGGGGAGAGAGGGAAAGAGAGATAGAGAGAAATGCATATTTTGTGCAGTCCTGCAAGAAATTGTGGGTGTCTGCTGTTTACAGTGGTGTAAAATTGTGTTTTAAGTGGAGAGTGCCAGGGATTTCCCGTTCCTGGAAAGTAACTGGGGAAATACGCTAAAATGGGAAATAAAATGGAGCATAAAATGAACACACAAGTGGAAAGTACTCTATTTCCCAATTAACACTGCATTATTTTTTATTGGCTTTTACAGACCCTTTTATATTTTCAGATGTCAAGTGAAGTTTATTTGTATAGTGCTTTTAACAATAAACATTGTCGCAAAGCAGCTTTACAGAATTTGAACGACTTGAAACATGAGCTAATTTTATCCCTAATCTACCTCCAATGAGCAAGCCTGTGGCAACAGTGGGAAGGAAAAACTCCCTCAGATGACATGAGGAAGAAACCTTGAGAGGAACCAAACTCAAAAGAGAACCCATCCTCATTTGGGCAACAACAGACAACATGACTTTAACATTAACAGTTTTAACATGAAGTCAGTTTCATTGTTATAAACTCTTCATTGATGGAATCTTGAGTGCAAAACTGTTCATGACAACTGCAGTCCTAAAGTTAGCAAGTCAACTGTAAAAGCATTAAAGCATTACTGTAAGTGCCTAGAGTGTCCTCCAAGTGTGACTTTCAACTGTCCACATGGGGCCATCCTCCACAGGAGCGATGCGATGAGACTCCAACCAGACACAGGGCACCAGGATGGATCAGGCAGGTCTGAGCAGCAGAAGAGGTCAGCATCTCGATCCCAGGACTGACATGTAACTCAAAGGGACAGATGGGGGGGAGAGAGAGAGAAAACACAGGTTATTAGGTATGCCCAATGTCACTTGAATAAGTAGGAACAGTATACATATTGCACTGAGTACAAGCAGGGACTCTGGCAACTAACTATGACAGCATAACTAAAAGGGGAGAGCCAGAAGGTAAAACAGGCATGAGGGAGCCCCGGGACATAATGCAGCCAGCCACTACACCGTCAACAAACTCAAGTGAACAAGCGAGTGAGGGATTGACAGTATCCATACATCCCAGTTTATCAAAATACTCTATGTCTGACGACCCTCAAGATCTACTCCTTTACCTCACAAACACCATTAACAAAAGGCTTGACTAAACAGATATGTTTTCAGCCTAGGCTTAAATGCTGAGACTGTGTCTGGTTCCTGAACATTACTTGGAAGGCTGTTCCATAACTGTGGGGCTTTGTAAGAAAAGGCTCTGCCCCCTGATGTAGCCTTCACTATATGAGGTTCCAGCAGATAGCCTGCACCTTTTGATCTAAGTAGGCATGGCGGGTCATAGAGGAGCAGAAGTTCACTCAGGTACTGTGGTGCCAGACCATTCAGTGTTGGAAATACAGTACATTCAGAGATGTATTTCCAACACTCAAACAACTTGGCTGACTAAGTATCTGCAGACATTTTGATAAGTTCATCATAAGAAGTGTTCATTAGCTGTGCACTTCACCACTGAAAAATAAAACTCAGATGAATCTCATATTCTCTGGCATTTTGCCTCCTCTGATTACCATATGCCCAGGGATATCAACACCCACTTTCCTTCTCATTCTGCCAGAGCTGTAGTCCTGTGTACCAACAGCAGCCCTGTCTCTGGAGATGCAGCCCCCAGTATGCCGCTGCGCGACGTAATTCAGACTGCAGTTCTTCCAGTCACTGAAATAATTATTAGTCAAAATCTAAACTGATGTTATTTTTTCAATGCTCTTCAACTACTGGTAGAATACAGAAGTGAAAGCTCACCTAAGGCATATTAGGGCCATTGCAGGTTTAAAAAATAATAAATAAAAATTACAGAGCTGTGGGAGGGGGTAATATTCTGAGAAAAAACTCAGAATTTCCAAGTCATAAATCTATGAGAAAAACTTGGATATTCTCTTTGATGGAAAATTTATGAGAAACAAAATTGAGAGAAATAGTCATGTTTTTTGTCAACGAACCAGATCGCTTCACTTTGCAAGGCAGGATCAATGCCATCACACCACAGATGCCACAACAAAGCTGTCTTTCCTCTCTGTTGTGCAATATAAAAGAATAAAGCACTAAGAAATTTCAACTATCTTTCCCAGAACGCCCTGTAGCCAGAAAGCTGGTAAGTATGTGATTGTTGCACTTCTTGGAGGCAACAGGAGATGAATCTACAGTATAAACTGCACAGGTCTGTTTATCAATGCCTTTTTTGGTCTTTGCTGTTTATAAATGTATAATTATTGTGCAAGAGCAGTTTCCTGATACTTTCAGTATGTGAATTCTTCTCATTTGCCCAAATCTTTGTGACTTTAAAACGGCTGAGCTGAGAGTTATATAAAGTGCAGTCTTTCCTCCTTGATCGCGCAATGTAAAAGAATAAGAATAAAGCAAATAAAGAGGTTTTCAACTACATTTCCCAGAATGTACTGTGGCCAGGAAGCATGTGATTGTTGTCTCAGAGAATGGTTGAGTTTTATTGTTTGACTAAGAATAATGTTTGAATTAGAATAAAGCAAATAAAGAGGTCTTCAACGATATTTCCCACTGCACTGCAGCCGGGAAGCATGAGATCATTGTCTTAGTGAATGTTCGAGTTTTGCTTCTCATAAATTTCTGACTTTTTCATCTCAGAATATCTGGGGGTGTTCCTTGTAAATGCCACCGCCCCCTTCTCCCCCCCTCCTTCCCCCCTCCCTCCCCTTCCTCTCTTCCCCATATCTTATTCTTTTTATATTTGTATATGTAAACACTTAATTTATTTTAATTTATCTAGAAGTTTTCCTCTATTTCTTTTCTCTGTTTATCTGTAATGATGCTGCTGGAATCTTAATTTCCCTGAGGGAACCCTTCCAAAGGGATCAATAAAGTTTTATCTAATCTAATCTAATCTAATCTAATCTAATCTAATCTAATCTAATCTAATCTAATCTAATCTAATCTAATCTAATCTAAAGTTTAAGCTCAGAAATTCTGAGTTTTCTTTTTTTTTCCTCTGAATATTAGCCCTCCTCTAGCTCCGTGGAGTTTTTTTGTTTGTTTTTTTGTTTTTGTTTTCTACCTACAATGGCATAATCACACACCATTAGGTACATTGTTTTAGTTCCCAACATTGTTTTAGTTTTCAACTTTTTATATATTTGAAAAACTAAATTTCTTTACTATAGCTAAATTCATAAGTGCATCTAATAGTGACTTTTATGTTATTCTTTTCTTCTCAATCATTAAAGCATTAAAACATTTTCTTTTCTTTCATCAATTCACCCATAGCCTGGATGTCCATAAGCAGTTGTTGGACAGGCAAAAAAAAAAAACCTATGCGCATTTAGCATAAAAGGCAGGAAATCTAGAAATACCTATAGAGATTGCACAGGTTGAGATAAAATCCCATGTTCAGATTTCATTTCCTTCTTCATCTAAGGATCCCTCTTCACTTTTTGCCTGTCTCTTAAAGTGAACAGTGAACATCTTTATGATAGAATGAACAAGGTGTTAAACCTTTATTCTCTGTATCTGTTTAGTGCTCAAATACCTCTATTAAACTGTCTGCAGTTTGCGTGCCGGGCAGGTGTTGGTGTGGAAGACGCCATCCTCTACCTGCTACACTGAGCCCACTTGCATCTGGATAAGGGAAATGGCACAGTGAGGATCCTCTTCTTGGACTTCTCGAGTGCCTTCAACGCCATCCAGCCCCTATTGCTTCAGGACAAACTGAACAGGATGCAAGTGGACCCCTGCCTGGTCACCTGGATCTCCAGCTACCTCACTGACAGGCCGCAGTACATCAGGCTGAAGGACATCACGTCTGACACTGTGATTAGCAGCACCGTAGCACCCCAGGGCACTGTGCTGGCCCCTCTTCTCTTCACCCTGTACACCGCAGACTTCTGCTACAACTCGGAGCTGTGTCACATTCAGAAGTTTGCCGATGACACAGCCATCGTTGGGTGTATCAGTGATGACAGAGTGGAGGAGTATAGGAGCCTGGTGAGGGACTTTGCTGTATGGTGCAACAGGAACCATCTGCAGCTTAACACCTCGAAGACCAAGGAGCTGGTCATTGACTTTGGGAGGTCCAGACCAAGGTCACGACCAGTTCTGATCAAGGGAGTCGAGGTGGAGGCTGTGGATTCCTACAAGTACCTCAGGCTGTGGCTGGACAGCAAGCTGGACTGGACTTGCAACACCAAATACTTGTACAGGAAGGGACAGAGCAGGCTATACTTCCTTAGGAGGCTGTAATCCTTTAACATCTGCAGGAAACTCCTGTGGATGTTCTATCAGTCTGTGGTTGCCAGTGTCCTGTTTTATACCGTGGTGTGCTGGGGGGGGCAGCACATCCAAGAAGGACACATCCAGGCTGGACAAACTGATCAGGCGGGCCGGCTCTGTGGTCGGCATGAAGCTGGACTCTCTGGTGACGGTGGCAGAGAAGAGGTCTATGGACAAACTATTGAACATCATGGACAATGCCAGTCACCCTCTGCACACCGTCATCAGCAACCAGAGGAGTCTGTTCAGTGACAGAATGCTCCTTCCCAAGTGCAGGACGAACAGACTCAAAAACTCCTTTGTCCCTCATGCCATCAGACTTTACAACTCCTCTCTGGGGGGAACCCTCCCAAAGGGATCAATAAAGTTTTATCTAATCTAATTAAATCAGAAATGGGGGCATTTGGTTCAATATTAAATTCCTTGTATGTATCAATTCAGGAATAGCCTGTAATGTCCATGTCAGACATAGACCATAAAAAGTTATCATATCAACTACTATCAACTATCATATCAACTAAATAGTCTTTTTTAACTAACACAACATTGCTTTTGTACACATGTATAATCTACCTCAATAATCAACATGACCTATAATACAGGCATCTGTCTGACCCCTGTGCATGATGGATGATAAATCGCCTCATCACCATGCAGAAATTTCTGTCATATCTGTGATTCCTGCACTCAGATTGACAGGGCAATAACTGGGATTTAGAAATTAATCCCCTCACTTGAAAAATATAGTTCTAAATCAAAGGGCTGTGTGAGTGCAGATTGAACGCAGGTGACATTACTGTGATGTTGTTTCATCTTACTGTGATAACGTATCATTTCTCATCTCATCTCATTATCTCTAGCCGCTTTATCCTGTTCTACAGGGTCGTAGGGAAGCTGGAGCCTATCCCAGCTGACTACGGGCGAAAGGCAGGGTACACCCTGGACAAGTCGCCAGATCATCACAGGGCTGACACATCGACACAGACAACCATTCACACTCGCATTCACACCTACGGTCAATTTAGAGTCACCAGTTAACCTAACCTGCATGTCTTTGGACTGTGGGGGAAACCGGAGCACCCGGAGGAAACCCACGCAGACACGGGGAGAACATGCAAACTCCACACAGAAAGGCCCTCGCCAGCCACGGAGCTCGAACCCGGACCTTCTCGTTTTGAGGCAACAGCACTAACCACTACACCACCGTGCTGCCCCTCACAGAATTTTCTTTATGATTAAATCCTTCTGCACCCATTTTTAGTCCCATGTGACATTGTCCATGGCTTTTCTCATACTACATGGCTGCACCCCTCAAGTGAAGTTCTAAGAAATAATTGTAACAAATTATTTCCATGGTTAGCACAGGTATCATGGTTTGTCTGTACCTTGTTATGTCCATAATACCCGTACAGTTTGAATCAATAATCATTTTGAAGCCAGGGTCTTTTTTTTTCTTTGTGAATGAATACACTGATGGCTTGCCAAGTTCTAAAGATGCTTTGGATTGTCCCTTAAAATTACATTAGCTTCTGAAAAACATTTTGTTGGAATTTCTGAGTTTATTGCTTCTACCGCTCTCGATGGATGAGCGGTAGAAGTTCAGCAGCAGGTTGAAGTACAACCTAAACTCCAACCTGCTGCTGACCTTCTACCGCTCATCCATTGACAGCCTGCTGACATACTGTATTACAGTATGGTACAGCAGCTGCACTGCTGTAGACAGGGAGAGGCTCCAGAGGGTAGGTAAGGCAGCACAGAAGATCATTGGCTGCCCTCTCCCCTCCCTGATGGACATTTACACCTCCTGCTGCCTTAGCAGAGCTAAGAACATTATCAAGGACAGCTCCCACCCTGGCTTTGATCTGTTCGACCTGTTGCCCTCAAGGAGGCGCTACAGGTGCATCAGGACAAAGACAAATCGATTCAAAACCAGCTTCTTTCCAAAAGCCATAACCACTCTGAACTCGGATATGCTCTGACTTTACAGTCTATTTATTTTACTATGTGATTCTCTTCGTGCAATAATTTATAATGTGCAGTACTTTATAAGGTGACTCTCTCTGTGCAATACTTTTATAATGTGCAATACCTCACTCCATAATGTGAAACATAACACATTCACCTCAGGACTGTGCACCTTACACACAACACATACACCTCAAGTCTGTGCACCTTACCTTACCTTGCAATACTTCATAATGTTTAATATTTTATTTTATAATGTGACTCTCTCGTGCAATAATTTATAATGTGCAATACTTTATAACGTGCAATGAGCAATACCTCACTCCATAATGTGTAACACAACACACACACCTCAGGACTGTGCACCTTACCCCCCTCCCCTTTTTTTATTTTATTTAATTTTTTTTCTTCCTCTCTCTACACACTGTTTTGCACTGTTATTGGAGATGCTTTAATCTCATTGTACATGTGTATAGTGACAATAAAGGCATTCTATTCTATTCTATTTATTGCATCTGCTGTCCCCAGAGTGACTTATCCATCACTTTTAGCCTTTTATTATCCTTACTCTTCCTTTTTGTTCTAGCTTTACCTTTTTCTCCCAAACGATATTTTCATTCTTGGGTTCTTTTCTTTCCTTGATTCTTTATAAACCTTCTGTAATGCAGTTTATTTGGCTTGCACTAAGCTCTATATAAAGCAGAGATTTATACTTGAGAGCTTCAGTAATTACCTGCAAAAAGTAATGAAAAGGTGTTAGCCTTCCCATTAAGAGACATATTCTCTCTGTAAAGCTACATGGCTTTCATCTGGTGAATATGTCACAAGGTTGAAAAGAGGTTATATAGCACTGCAGTGCCCAGGCTTAGATTTGAATGATTTTTTTTTTTTAACTGCTTTTTGTACAGTCATGATTCAGTAGCTTAGGAAAACGGAAATTGGAGGCACTGATTGAAAGGTCTTGCTTAGTTGCTACACCAATAATATTTTCCATTGGGATTTGCAACAGGAAATGTGATAAAACTTTGTGCTTGACATACAGTATTTTTCACTCAAGAGTTTACAAGGTGATATTCCCATAGTAGAGAGCTAGAGTTTTCTTTGCGACTTGAAACAGACATAGCCTATGTGGGTAACAGAACCTATTGATTTCTGCAATGCTAGGAAGTCATGCAGTCTAAAAAACAAACAAAAAATAATGTTTCTAACAGGAAACTGTACACTTCTTGGAGAAGAAATAGAAAATTATATTGGTAAATACACTCACTGTCCATTTTAATAGGCACAACAGAAATACAGGTCAAGAGCTTCATTTAATGTTCACATCAAACATCAGAATAAATGAGGTATAAATGTAATCTCAGTCATTTTGACACTTTACCACCATCGTTTCTGTTACCAGGTGGGTTGGTTGGAGTATTTCAGAAAATCTGGCAATTTCACACACATTAGTTTCTCTTGGGTATTACACAGAATAGTACAAAAAACATCCAACATCAAAAGGCAGTTCACCAGAGTGGACAGCCTGGTTTAAACTGCCTGAAAGGCTACCATAATTCAAATAATCTTTACAACCACTGTGAGCAGAAAAGCATCTCAGAATGTACAACACATCAAACCACATCAGGTCTCACTCCTCTCAGCCAAGAACATAAATCTGAGGCTACATTGGGGACAAGTTCACAAAAACAGGACAATTTAAGATTTAAAACCAAGGACCAAGCAATGGTCTTTTTTTTTCCTGTCTTCGACTGTCCATTTGCTGTGAAGAATTGGAAGTGAAACGGTAAGCGTAGCATGTTGAGGTGTGGTGTCGCTATCTGACTGATTTTTACTTTCTTTTGCTTTACGTGTGCTTGTGAGCTCTCAGTCAATATTATTTTTTCTTTCTTCACTATGCAAGTAGCTCCTCTGCCTGACAAGTAGTCTGACAAGTAGTCTGACACAATCATTGTTTACTTTGTGCACGCAATCTCATACAATCACTGATTTATTTACCTGTTGTTCTTGTGTCTGCATCTGTATATAATTATTAACATACAGCAGCTTCCTCTCATCCAAATTGCTGGTTTATTGCCTGTACCCTGGAGACTCTGTTGAGTTTGTTTTTACAGCAATTTTCCAACCAGATCATTAACATAGCTGAAAATTAGTTCCTGCTGGTATCCCAATTATGCAGTTGTTGCACAAAGCCAGTGAGCAATACACATGGATTTCCATGAGTGTTTCTGACAAAGGAGCTGAAAATTTCATGTAGCTCTTTGTTCTGATTTGAATGTGAGACATACAACCCCGATTCCAAAAAAGTTGGGACAAAGTACAAATTGTAAATAAAAACGGAATGCAACGATGTGGAAGTTTCAAAATTCCATATTTTATTCAGAATAGAACATAGATGACATTTCAAATGTTTAAACTGAGAAAATATATCATTTAAAGAGAAAAATTAGGTGATTTTAAATTTCATGACAACACGTCAAAAAAGTTGGGACAAGGCCATGTTTACCACTGTGAGACATCTTTACAACAGTCTGTAAACGTCTGGGGACTGAGGAGACAAGTTGCTCAAGTTTAGGGATAGGAATGTTAACCCACTCTTGTCTAATGTAGGATTCTAGTTGCTCAACTGTCTTAGGTCTTTTTTGTCGTATCTTCCATTTTATGATGCGCCAAATGTTTTCTATGGGTGAAAGAACTGGACTGCAGGCTGGCCAGTTCAGTACCCGGACCCTTCTTCTACGCAGTCATGATGCTGTAATTGATGCAGTATGTGGTTTGGCATTGTCATGTTGGAAAATGCAAGGTCTTCCCTGAAAGAGACGTCATCTGGATGGGAGCATATGTTGCTCTAGAACCTGGGTATACCTTTCAGCATTGATGGTGTCTTTCCAGATGTGTAAGCTGCCCATGCCACACACACTAATGCAACCCCATACCATCAGAGATGCAGGCTTCTGAACTGAGCGCTGAAAACAACTTGGGTTGTCCTTCTCCTCTTTAGTCTGAATGACACGGCATCCCTGAGTTCCATAAAGAACTTCAAATTTTGATGCGTCTGACCACAGAACAGTTTTCCACTTTGCCACAGTCCATTTTAAACGAGCCTTGGCCCAGAGAAGATGTCTGCGCTTCTGGATCGTGTTTAGATACGGCTTCTTCTTTGAACTATAGAGTTTTAGCTGGCAACAGCGGATGGTATGGTGAATTGTGTTCACAGATAATGTTCTCTGGAAATATTCCTGAGCCCATTTTGTGATTTCCAATACAGAATCATGCCTGTATGTGATGCAGTGCCGTCTAAGGGCCCGAAGATCATGGGCACCCAGTATGGTTTTCCGGCCTTGACCCTTACGCACAGAGATTCTTCTAGATTCTCTGAATCTTTTGATGATATTATGCACTGTAGATGATGATATGTTCAAACTCTTTGCAATTTACACTGTCGAACCCCTTTCTGATATTGCTCCACTATTTGTCGGCGCAGAATTAGGGGGATTGGTGATCCTCTTCCCATCTTTACTTCTGAGAGCCGCTGCCACTCCAAGATGCTCTTTTTATATCCAGTCATGTTAATGACCTATTGCCAATTGACCTAATGAGTTGCAATGTGGTCCTCCAGCTGTTCCTTTTTTGTACCTTTAACTTTTCCAGCCTCTTATTGCCCCTGCCCCAACTTTTTTGAGATGTGTTGCTGTCATGAAATTTCAAATGAGCCAATATTTGGCATGAAATTTCAAAATGTCTCACTTTCGACATTTGATATGTTGTCTGTGTTCTATTGTGAATACAATATCAGTTTTTGAGATTTGTAAATTATTGCATTCCGTTTTTATTTACAATTTGGACTTTGTCCCAACTTTTTTGGAATCGGGGTGTGTGTATATATATATATATATATATATATATATATATATATATATATATATATATATATATATATATATATATATAATTACACACACAGTGGTGCTTGAAAGTTTGTGAACCCTTTAGAATTTTCTATATTTCTGCATAAATATGACCAAAAACATCAGATTTTCACACAAGCCCTAAAAGTAGATAAAGATAACCCAGTTAAACAAATGAGACAAAAATATTATACTTGGTCATTTATTTATTGAGGAAAATGATCCAATATTACATATCTGTGAGTGGCAAAAGTATGTGAACCTTTGCTTTCAGTATCTGGTGTGACCCACTTGTGCAGCAATAACTGCAACTAAACATTTCCGGTAATTGTTGATCAGTCCTGCACACCAGCCTGGAGGAATTTTAGCCCATTCCTCCATACAGAACAGCTTCAACTCTGGGATGCTGGTGGGTTTCCTCACATGAACTGCTCGCTTCAGGTCCTTCCACAACATTTTGATTGGATTAAGGTCAAGACTTTGACTTGGCCATTCCAAAACATTAAGTTTATTCTTCTTTAACCATTCTTTGGTAGAACAACTTGTGTGCTTAGGGTCGTTGTCTTGCTGCTTGACCCACCTTCTCTTGAGATTCAGTTCATGGACAGATGTCCTGACATTTTCCTTTAGAATTCGCTGGCATAATTCAGAATTCATTGTTCCATCAATGATGGCAAACCATCCCTGGCCCAGATGTAGCAAAACAGGCCCAAACCATGATACTACCACCACCATGTTTCACAGATGGGATAAGGTTCTTGTGCTGGAATGCAGTGTTTTCCTTTCTCCAAACATAACGCTTCCCATTTAAACCAAAAAGTTCTATTTTGGTCTCATCCGTCCACAAAACATTTTTCCAATCACCTTCTGGCTTGTCCACGTGATCTTTAGCAAACTGCAAACGAGCAGCAATGTTCTTTTTGGAGAGTAGTGGCTTTCTCCTTGCAACCCTGCCATGCACACCATTGTTGTTTAGTGTTCTCCTGATGGTGGACTCATGAACATTAACATTAGCCAATGTGAGAGAGGCCTTCAGTTGCTTAGAAGTTACCCTGGGGTCCTTTGTGACCTCACCAACTATTAAACACCTTGCTTTTCGAATGATCTTTGTTGGTCGGCCACTCCTGGGAAGGGTAACAATGGTCTTGAATTTCCTCCATTTGTACACAGTCTGTCTGACTGTGGATTGGTGGAGTCCAAACACTTTCTTTAGAGATGGTTTTGTAACCTTTTCCAGCCTAATGAGCATCAACAATGCTTTTTCTGAGGTACTCAGAAATCTCCTTTATTTGTTCCATGATACACTTCCACAAACATGTGTTGTGAAGATCAGACTTTGATAGATCCCTGTTTTTTAAATAAAACAGGGTGCCCACTCACACCTGATTGTCATCCCATTGATTGAAAACACCTGACTCTAATTTCACCTTCAAATTAACTGCTAATCCTAGAGGTTCACATACTTTTGCCACTCACAGATATGTAATCTTCTTCTTCTTCTGGCTGCTCCCGATTAGGGGTCGCCACAGTGGATATTTTGTCTCCATTGCTCCTTGTCTTCCGCATCCTTCTTTACCACACCTGCCACTTTCATGTCCTCTTTCACCACATCCATGTACAACCCTGATTCCAAAAAAGTTGGGACAAAGTACAAATTGTAAATTAAAATGGAATGCAATAATTTACAAATCTCAAAAACTGATATTGTATTCACAATAGAACATAGACAACATATCAAATGTCGAAAGTGAGACATTTTGAAATTTCATGCCAAATATTGGCTCATTTGAAATTTCATGACAGCAACACATCTCAAAAAAGTTGGGACAGGGGCAATAAGAGGCTGGAAAAGTTAAAGGTACAAAAAAGGAACAGCTGGAGGACCAAATTGCAACTCATTACGTCAATTGGCAATAGGTCATTAACATGACTGGGTATAAAAAGAGCATCTTGGAGTGGCAGCAGCTCTCAGAAGTAAAGATGGGAAGAGGATCACCAATCCCCCTAATTCTCATCTCATCTCATCTCATTATCTCTAGCCACTTTATCCTGTTCTACAGGGTCACAGGCAAGCTGGAGCCTATCCCAGCTGACTACGGGCCAAAGGCAGGGTACACCCTGGACAAGTCGCCAGGTCATCACAGGGCTGACCAATCCCCCTAATTCTGCACCGACAAATAGTGGAGCAATATCAGAAAGGAGTTCAACAGTGTAAAATTGCAAAGAGTTTGAACATATCATCATCTACAGTGCATAATATCATCAAAAGATTCAGAGAATCTGGAAGAATCTCTGTGCGTAAGGGTCAAGGCCGGAAAACCATACTGGGTGCCCGTGATCTTCGGGCCCATAGATGGCACTGCATCACATACAGGCATGATTCTGTATTGGAAATCACAAAATGGGCTCTGCAATATTTCCAGAGAACATTATCTGTGAACACAATTCACCGTGCCATCTGCTGTTGCCAGCTAAAACTCTATAGTTCAAAGAAGAAGCCATATCTAAACATGATCCAGAAGCGCAGACGTCTTCTCTGGGCCAAGGCTCATTTAAAATGGACTGTGGCAAAGTGGAAAACTCTTCTGTGGTCAGACGAATAAAAATTTGAAGTTCTTTATGGAAATGAGCGACGCCGTGTCATTCAGACTAAAGAGGAGAAGGACGACCCAAGATGTTATCAGCGCTCACTTCAGAAGCCTGCATCTCTGATGGTATGGGGTTGCATTAGTGCATGTGGCATGGGCAGCTTACACATCTGGAAAGACACCATCAATGCTGAAAGGTATATCCAGGTTCTAGAGCAACATATGCTCTCATCCAGATGACGTCTCTTTCAGCAAAGACCTTGCATTTTCCAACATGACAATGCCAAACCACATACTGCATCAATTACAGCATCATGGCTGCATAGAAGAAGGGTCCGGGTACTGAACTGGCCAGCCTGCAGTCCAGATCTTTCACCCATAGAAAACATTTGGCACATCATAAAACGGAAGATACGACAAAAAAGACCTAAGACAGTTGAGCAACTAGAATCCTACATTAGACAAGAATGGGTTAACATTCCTATCCCTAAACTTGAGCAACGTGTCTACTCAGTCCCCAGATGTTTACAGACTGTTGTAAAGAGATAAGGGGATGTCTCACAGTGGTAAACATGGCCTTGTCCCAACTTTTTTGAGACTTGAATGTGACTTGATGTGTTGTTGTCATGAAATTTAAAATCATCTAATTTTTCTCTTTAAATGATACATTTTCTCAGTTTAAACATTTGATATGTCATCTATGTTCTATTCTGAATAAAATATGGAATTTTGAAACTTCCACATCATTGCATTCCGTTTTTATTTACAATTTGTACTTTGTCCCAACTTTTTTGGAATTGGGGTTGTATCTCCTCTTTGGCCTTCCCCATTTTCGTGTGCCTGGCAGCTCAATCCTCAACATTCTCCTTCCAACAATCTCTGCATCTCTTCTCAGGATGTGCCCATACCATCTCAGTCTCATTTCTCTTAGCTTAATTCCAAAGCTCTCCACATATGCTGTCCCTCTGATGTGCTCGTTCCTTATCCTGTCCAACCTCGTCACTCTCATCGCAAACCTTAATATCCTCAACTCCGCCACCTCCAACTTTGCCTCCTGTCTCTTCGTTAAGAGTACAGTCTCCAATCCATACATAATAGCTGGTCTCACTATTGTCTTATACATCTTACCTTTCACTTTTGCTGGGACTTTCCTATCACAAATGACTCCCGAAATCCTTCTCCAACTGCTCCATCTTGCCTGCACTCTCTTTCTCACCTCACTATCGCAGCCTCCATTTTCTTGCACAGTTGACCCCAGGTACTTGAATTCACCAACTTTCTTTACGTCTACTCCTTGCATCTTCACTACATTTTCATCCCCATTCTCATTGATGCACATGTATTCTGTTTTGCTACTGCTCACCTTCATTCCTCTTCATTCCAATGCATACCTCCATCTCTCCAAACCCAGCTCAACCTCCTTTCTACTTTCACTACATATCACAATATCATCTGCAAACATCATGTTCCATGGTGACTCTTGCCTCACTTCGTCTGTCAAGCTATCCATCACTATGGCAAACAAGAAAGGACTCAAAGCAGATCCTTGATGAAGTCCCACCTTCACCTTGAACCATTCAGTCATTCCAACTGTAGACCTCACTGCTGTTTTACTGTTCTCATAAATGTCTTGCACCCACCACTCTAATATACTTCTCATTCACTCCACACTTTCTCATACAATACCATAACTCCTCTCTTGGCACTCTATCGTATGCTTTCTCCAGGTCTACAAAACACAATGTAGCTTTCTATGGCCTTCCCTGTACTTCTCCAGTAACTCCTGGATTGCATCCGACGTGCTCTTCCTTGGCATAAACCCATACTGCTGTTCACAGATTGCTACCTCTCTTCTCAATCTCACCTCCGATACCCTTTCCCATAACTTCATGGTGTGGCTCATCAGTTTTATCCCTCTGTAATTACTGCAGCTCTGTACATCTCCCTTATTCTTGTACATTGGGACTAGCACACACTTTCTCCATTCATTTGGCATTTTCTCATTCTCTAGGATCTTATTAAACAATCTCGTTAGGAACTCCACAGCCATCTCACCCAAACATCTCCAAGCCTCAATTGGGATACCATCTGGTCCAACTGCTTTCCCAGTCTTCATTCTTTTCATGGCCGCCCTCACCTCATCCTTACTACTCACAGATATATAATATTAGACCATTTTCCTCATTAAATAAATGATCAATTATAATATTTTTATCTCATTTGTTTAACTGTATTCTATTTATGTACTTTTAGGACTTGTGTGAAAATCTGATGTTTTAGGTCATATTTATGCAGAAATATAGAAAATTCTAAAGAGTTCACAAACTTTCAAGCACCACCTGTTTATGTTATATATATAAACAGGATAAGCAGCTACAGATAATGGATGGATAGATATATACTTTTTTATTTTTATTTATTTTTTTATTTTTTGCATCATCAGCTGTTGCTGTAAGAAAAAAGAAAGAAAGCACAACTTTATTCATCACACACTTGTGAAATTTCCTCTCTGCATTTAACCCATCTGAAGCAGTGAACACACACATACGTGAGCAATGAGCACACACACATACCCAGAGCAGTGGGCAGCCATGCTAACAGCGCCCGGGGAGCAGTTTAGGGCCTCGCTTAAGGGCACCTGAGCCCAAGGCCATCCCATATTAACCTAACCGCATGTCTTTGAACTGTGGGGGAAACCGGAGCACCCGGAGGAAACCCATGCAGACACGGGGAGAACATGCAAACTGCACACAGGAAGGCCCTCGCCGGCCACTGGGTTCAAGCCCAGAAGCTTCTTGCTGTGAGGCGACCATGCTAATCATTTACACCACCATGCCGCTCACTATAGGTGATCTCTTGTGATTTCTTCCTTTAATCCTTTCATATAATATTAATGCAACATGAGTTATTAAATCAGTCAGTTGAAAAAGAATATGAGTATAATTTGGATGGAATTTACGATATCTAATTCAGTGCAACAGTGTGTGTGTGCGTGTGTATGTGTGCGCACGCGATGATGATGATGATGATGATGATGATGATGAGATAAATACAGGACAATTTCATTAAAATCCTGGCAGTATACAGGATGGCTTAAATAATACACTCACATATGCATGTTTATTTATGCAGGCTATTTAATACAGCAGTCCAAGCCAAAAGCATGGAAAATACAAGTCTGCATGTCTCTTATGAGACAGATTTGCATCCATCAAAACATTATTATGTCACCTTTTCAAACTGCAGTGCAAGTATTCATTGATTGATTGAGCTAAACAAAAAGGTAGAAATATTCAGAGAGTTTGTTCCAGTAACCTAATCAATATAAAATTAGATCATACTGACTGTACAGCTGCTGCCAGCACCTTTGATCTAAAGGTGGGGCTATTAAATATTAGATCTCTTACATCTAAAGCACTAATGGGTAATGAACTCATTACTGATCAGGAGTTTAATGTACTTTGTTTAACTGAAACATAGATTAAGCCAAATGAATATATAGCATTAAATGAAGTGAGTCCTCCTGGATACAGTTATATACACAAGTCTCGTCTAACTGGCAGAGGAGGAGGCGTTGCGGTTATTTATAATGATTATCTAGGTGTAACACAAAAACCTGGTTATAAATTTAATACATTTGAAGTTCTTCATACTCATATAATGTATGTAGCCTTGAAAAATAGGTCTACCCAGTAAAATTCTGTTACTTATTATTTACAGGCCCCTGGGGCCATATTCTGAGTTTCTTTCTGAATTTACAGATTTTATCTCAGATCTGGTTATTTCCTTAGACAAAGCTTTAGTTGTCAGAGATTTTAATATTCACTTTGATAACCCAGAAGACCCTTTGAAAACAGTGTTTGTGTCCATTTTAGATTCAGTCGGGATTAATTAGAATGTCATAGGACCGACACATAATTGTGGTCACACCCTCGATCTAATACTAACATTCGGGTTAAACATAGAAAATATAGTCATACTTCCACAGTCTGAAGTTATCTCAGATCATTATTTCATCTCATTCAAAATATGTCTGAGTAATAATATATGTACGTCACCACGCTACTGTATTAAATGTACATTCACATCAACTACTGCACAAAGCTTTATAAATCAAGTCAAGTCAAGTTTATTTGTATAGCGCTTTTAACAATAAACATTGTTGCAAAGCAGCTGTACAGAATTTGAACGACTTAAAACATGAGCTAATTTTATCCCTAACCTATCCCCAATGAGCAAGCCTGTGGCGACGGTGGCAAGGAAAAACTCCCTCAGACGACATGAGGAAGAAACCTCGAGAGGAACCAGACTCAAAAGGGAACCCATCCTCATTTGGGGAACAACAGACAGCCTGACTATAATATTAACAGTTTTAACATGAGGACAGTTTCGTTGATGTTATAACTCTTCATTGATGGAAACTTGAGTGAAAAACTGTTCATGATAACTGCAGTCCTAAAGTTAGCAAGACAACTGTAGTCCTCAGCCATAAAAGCATTACTGTAAAAGTCCAGAACATCCTCCAGGAATAACCCTCAATTGTCCTCATGGGGCCGTCCTTCACAGGAGTGATGCGATAAAACTCCGACCAGACACAGGGCACCAGGATGCATCAAGCAGGTCTGAGGGGCAGAAGAGGCCAGCATCTCAATCCCAGGACCAACATGGAACTCAGAGGGACAGATTGGGGGGGGGGGGGAGAGAAAGAAAACACATGTTGTTAGGTATGCCCTAAAAATGACAAGTATTAAATCTGTGTGGTAGGCTCGCAGAGACGAGAGTCTTGACATCAGGCATAACACACAACAATGGCATGTTAATATGGTAAAAAATATATCATGACCTGCTCTGGCTGGATGCTTGATTGGGTGATGGGAGCACACTCCTCAGCAATGATGAGATGCAGGTGGGACCCTTAGGGCTGGCCAAGACAATTCAGTTACATTTCACCGGGTCTGGGACATGCGACAGAAGTCTGACGGCCGATTCCCTGCAGGCTACGATAGCCAGTCGAGGTCTCCACCCTCTCCACCAAAAGATTTCCTGTTGACTCCATGTAACTCAGAGGGACAGATTTGGGGTGGGGGGGAGGGAAAGAAAATGCAGGTTGTTAGAAATGACCAATGTCACCTGAATAAGTAGGAGCAGTATACATATTGCACCGAGTACAAGCAGGGACTCCGGCAACTAACTATGACAGCATAACTAAAAGGAGAGAGCCAGAAGGTAACACAGGCATGAGGGAGTCCTGGAACATAAAGCAGCCAGCCACTGCACCATCAACAAACTCAAGTGAGCAAGCGAGTGGGGACTGACAGCATCCATACATCCCAATTTACCAAAACACTCTATGTCTGAGGACCCTCTAGATCTACACCTTTACCTCATAAACACCATTAACAAAAGGCTTGACTAAACAGATATATTTTCAGCCTAGACTTAAATGCTGAGACTGTGTCTGATTCCCGAACATTACTTGGAAGGCTGTTCCATAACTGTTGGGCTTTGTAAGAAAAGGCTCTGCCCCCTGATGTAGCCTTCACTATACGAGGTACCAGCAGATAGCCTGCACCTTTTGATCTAAGTAGGCGTGGCGGGTCATAGAGGAGCAGAAGTTCACTCAGGTACTGTGGTGCGAGACCATTTAGTGCTTTAAAGGTCAATAGTATTATTTTATAATCAATACGAAACTTGATTGGGAGCCAATGCAGTGTGGATAAGACAGGCGTGATGTGGTCATATTTTCTAGTTCTAGTAAGGACTCTTGCTGCTGCATTTTGAACTAACTGGAGCTTATTTATGCACTTATTGGAACATCCAGACAGTAAGGCATTACAATAATCCAACCTGGAGGTAACGAAAGCATGGACTAGTTTCGATGTGAGTTTCGAATGAAAGACTGGGGTCAATAATCACTCCGAAGTCTTTTACTGCTGCATGTGAAGAAACAGAAAGGCCATCCAGAGTCACCGTGTAATCAGAAAACTTACTTCTAGCTGTATGTGGTCCTAGTACAAGTACTTCAGTCTTGTCAGAGTTAAGCAGAAGGAAATTAATAAGCATCCAGTGTCTAATGTCCTTAACACATTCTTCAATTCTATTAAGCTGGTGTCTCTCATCAGGTTTTGCAGAGACATACAACTGTGTGTCATCAGCATAACAGTGGAAACTAATACAATGTTTACGAATAATATCACCCAGAGGTAACCTATATAGAGAAAAAAGCAGTGGACCCAAGACAGAACCTTGTGGAACACCAAACTTTACCTCGGTACGTCTAGAAATATCACCATTTATATCAACATACTGATAACGATCAGTTAAATAAGACCTGAGGCAGGAGAAGGCTGTTCCCTTAACTCCCATTTTCTAGTTTATCCAGAAGAATGGAATGATTAATGGTATCAAATGCTGCATTAAGGTCAAGCAACACAAGCAGCGAGACACAGCCCTGATCAGACGCCAACAGTAGGTCATTTACTACTTTAACCAAAGCTGTCTCTGTGCTATGATGAGGTCTAAATCCTGACTGATACATTTCATGGATGTTATTCCTATGTAAATATAAGCATAACTGCTGTGCCACAGCTTTTTCAAGGATCTTGGAGATAAAGGGGAGGTTTGATATTGGCCGATAATTGGACAGCTGGCAGGGATCAAGGTCAGGTTTTTTAATCAGGGGTTTGATAACTGCTAGTTTAAAGGATTTGGGTACATAGCCAATTGTAAGAGAATAATTTATTATTTTTAGAAGCGGTTCAATTACTTCAGGTATTATCTGTTTGAATAGATGTGTAGGTAAGGGATCTAGTACACAAGTTGAGGCTTTTGATGCCGAGATTAATGAAAGTAATTCAGTTTCTTTTAGGGGAGTAAAACATTCTAATTGATGATCTGATACAGTTATATTGTTAACTACAGGGTCACTTACATTGTCTGACCTTAAATTTGTAGTTTGAATTTTTTTGTCGGATATTGTCAATTTTGTCATTAAAAAAAATTCATGAAGTCGTTGCTACTGCATACTGCAGGTGTGCATGTGTCTATAGTGGACTTATTCCTGGTTAATTTTGCTACAGTATTAAATAGGAATCTAGGATTATTTTTGTTATCTTCTATTAGGGAGGAGAGATATGTTGATCTCGCAGCACTAAGAGCTTTTCTCTACTTCAGGAAGCTCTCCTTCCAAGCTAATTTGAACACTACCAATTTTGTTTGACGCCATTTACGTTCCAATTTTCTAGTGGTCTGTTTTAATGTGTGAGTGTCATCATTATACCAGGGTGCTAATTTTTTGTCTCTGACCATTTTCCTTTTCAGAGGAGCTACATTATCTAAAGTATGGCGGAATGTTGAATCTAAGCATTCAGTTGCCTGATCAAGTTCTGCAGGGGCTGACAGTGACCCAATCAAAGTTGACAGCTCTGGGAGATCATTTATAAAGCTCTGTGCAGTAGTTGACATGAAAGTATGTTTAATACAGTAGCGTGGTGAGGTGCATATATTATTATTCAGACATAGTTTGAATGAGATGAGACAATGATCTGAGATAACTTCAGACTGTGGAAGTATGACTATATTGTCTACGTTTAATCTGAATGTTAGTATTAGATCAAGGGTGTGACCACCATTATGGGTCGGTCCTATGACATTCTGCTTAATCCCGACTGAATCTAAGATGGACACAAACGCTGTTTTTAAAGGTTCTTCTGGGTTATCGAAGTGAATATTAAAATCTCCGACAACTAAAGCTTTGTCTAAGGAAATAACCAGATCTGAGATAAAATCTGCAAATTCAGAAAGAAACTCAGAATATGGCCCCGGGGGCCTGTAAATAATAAGCAATGGAATTAAGTGGGTAGACTTATTTTTCGAGGCTACATACATTATATGAATATGAAGAACTTCAAATGTATTAAACTTATAACCAGGTTTTTGTGTTACACCTAGATAATCGTTATAAATAACCGCAATGCCTCCTCCTCTGCCAGTTAGACGAGGCTGGTGTATATAACTGTATCCAGGAGGACTCGCTTCATTTAATGCTATATATTCATTTGGCTTAATCCATGTTTCAGTTAAACAAAGTACATTAAACTCCTGATCAGTAATGAGTTCATTAACCATTTGCGCTTTAGATGTAAGAGATCTAATATTTAATAGCCCCACCTTTAGATCAAAGGTGCTGGCAGCAGCTGTACAGTCAGTATGATCTAATTTTATATTGATTAGGTTACTGGAACAAACTCTCTGAAAATTTCTACCTTTTTGTTGAGCTCGGGGAACAGACACAGTCTCGATGTAGTGGAGCCTGAGTGACTACTCTGTGCAGCTAGCAGACAGTCGGTTTAGCCTGTTCGTCTGCTCCCTGGCCTTGGCTCTGGATTGTCAGAAATTAACTAGGCCTGTTCTGAGACTATGACCTATGCTGCAGGAAATGAGAGCAGCACCTTCCCGAGTGGGATGGATACCGTCCCGCCCTAACAGGCCAGCAGTGCCCTCAAAATTAGCCCAATTATCTATAAACCCACACTGTTTTCAGAGCACCACCTGGACAGCCAGCAGTTCAGTGACCATAACCTGCTGTAAGCTACATCGCCACGCTGCATTGGGATGGGGCCAGAGCATACTACAGCATCGGACATCGCCTTCGCTAATTTAAACACCTCTACAAAGTTACTCTTACTAACCTCAGACTGACGAAGGCATATATCAAATGATCTCCCAGAGTTATCAACTTTAATTGGGTCACTGTCAGCCCCTGCAGAACTTGATCAGGCAACTGAATGCTTAGATTCAACATTCCGCCATACCTTAGATAATGTAGCTCCTCTTAAAAGGAAAATGGTCAGAGACAAAAAATTAGCACCCTGGTATAATGATGACACTCGCACATTAAAACAGACCACTCAAAAATTGGAACATAAATGTCGTCAAAAAAATTGATCGTGTTCAAATTAGCATGCAAGGAGAGCTTCCTGAAGTATAGAAAAGCTCTTAGTGCTGCGAGATCAACATATCTCTCCTCCCTAATAGAAGATAACAAAAATAATCCTAGATTCCTATTTAATACTGTAGCAAAATTAGCCAGGAATAAGTCCACTATAGACACACCTGTAGTATGTAGGAGCATGACTTCATGAATTTTTTTAATGACTGTAAAGTCAAACATAAGCTTCATGTGGTGTTGGGGTTACTCATAGGAAAACGTACGTGGAAAAAAATAAATAAATAAAAATAGAAAAAATGGGTGGCATTTGAGTGGTGTAAAGCGCGAGTCAGCGCGTTGATAATTGGAGCGGGGCAAGTCGGCTGATCAGCGTCAGCTGGCCGCACTTTGGCCTAGTTGAGTGGGCGGAAAAAGGGAGCGTAGGTGTTTTAATTACCTTGGTGCATTCAGTTTGGAGAAGCGTTGGTGAGAGCTACACACGCAGAAACATGCTCGCTTTGAAAATTGGAAACTTGTGCTAACTGAATGCTGGAACACTGGAGAGGCAGCCAGTAAGCGCTTGTTTATTGTATTCCTCGGGTTTGGTAACTTGTGCTTTCTGGAACATTGGAGAGGCAGCCGGTAAGCGTTTGTTTATTCTATTCCTTGGGTTTGGTAACTTGTGCTCAAATCACGTCCAGTGGATTTGATGTCTGCTTCGGCACTCTTGTTGGCTGCAATGTCTAGCATTTGTTGTTGCTGTAATGTTAATATCATGGGCACGAGGTGCATTTTCTTGAACTGACCGTTGGATGGTTGTATTTAGAGTAATTGGTGTCATTGCGGAGGCTCGCGTTACTTATTAAATGTGAGCATCTGGTATTTGTAGTGGGGTGGCTTATGGTAGTAATTCTACAGCTTTTGGTTAATTTTAAATGTGCATTTCTGTATACATATAGTTTATTTTTCTATAGCAGTTAGAATTTATAGGTTCTGGTCTGTAATTTAACAAATTGTATAGTTTATTTTTGATAAATACTTATTGTCATGTTTGCATATTGCAGTCTCTGCATGGACATATTTGCACAGTAAGAGATTGCATTTTTGCACAAAATTATTGTACATTTAACTAACACCCGCTGTTGTTTCCATTTTTTCATTTGTTTACCCTTAGGCAGTGCTGGGAATAACGGCGTTAGAGTATAACGGCGTTACTAACGGAGCCACATTTTGGGTAACGGAATAATTACTTAGTTACTTAATCCATATTTGTATCGCCGTTACCGTTACTCGGGAAGTAACGTGATGCGTTACAATTTGATATGGGCGCCTTGACAACATGAGCATTGGCAACACGGTACCGCAATATATAATAATAATAATAATAATAATAATAATAATAATAATAATGTACCAATATGGCTTTTACATTCTCCCATTCACCCTTTGAATGCAAGAGAACAAATCGTGATTTGCTAAGATGTTCTAGGTGGGTGGAGTCGATTGTGTTTTCCCGCTACGCGCACACAGAGATGGGGAAGAGACAATGGCAGCACCAAGCCGCAAAGTCGCATTTTCGAACTGGAAACACCGGCATAATTTCACGCTGGTTGAAGTCAAAGGCAATAATGTTTATGTCCAATGCAAACTGTGCCCTGGAAACAAAGTTCTGTCCACAGGGATATCAAGCAACTCCAACCTGCTGAAGCACCTCACAGCATCGCATCATCATGGGACACCCCTGAGTACTGCTATTGCTAACCCACCCCCTAGCCCTGGTGCAGCTAGTTTGAGCTCTAGCGAAGAGGGAGACGGAAGCGCTGCTCTTAAGCAAGCCAAACTTGACTTCGCAGGACAGACACTAGTGTCTAAGGCTGAGCTCAACAGAATAATAGCCAGGTATGTTGTCGAAAACATGTTGCCCTTATCCACGGTGGAGTCGGAGTCGTTCAGGGCTCTTGTTGCCAAAATTCCTTCTCGTGGAAGAGAAAAGAGTACACCCCTCTGCCGAAAAACTTTTGCTGCATACATAGACAACGAGTATGGAAAAATGAACGTGGAACTGAAAAAAGTCTTTCGAGGAATTGCAGTACATATCCACTACAGCAGATATTTGGACTGCCCACAATAAAAGTTATATAGGTGTAACGGCACACTGGATAGATCCCAACAGTATGGAAAGAAATAAAACAGCCCTTGCCTGCAGACGATTTAAGGGGCGGCATACTTACGATACAATTGCAGTCGAGCTTGATGACATACACTCAATGTATGGCATTACAGACAAAATCACGGCAACAGTCACAGATAATGGGTCTAATTTTGTCAAAGCATTTAAAATGTATCAGCCAGTTGAGAGTGATTCTGAGGATGGTGAAGATGAGGTCCCATTTACTGATGTGAATGATGTTCTGCATTCAAACGAGAGTCAAGATGGTGATGGTGTGGTGATCGCTCTACCCCCCCCATCATAGATGTGCATCCCACACCCTCAATCTAATATCATGCACAGATGTTGAGAAGTGGCTCTTGTCAAAGCCTGACACAAAAGCGGCATACAGAAGTGCTGTCGCAAAATGCACCACTCTTTGGAATAAGGCCAGTCGCTCAACTTTGGCTGCTGAAGCACTTGATGAGGTGATCTCAAAAAAGCTGCTTGTACCCTGCTCAACACGGTGGAACTCTTTTTACGATGCCCTGGCTCGCATCTCAGAAATATCCATGGCAGATCTCAGTACCATCTCCCTAAAATTAGGACTGGCTGCTATTACAGAACGGGAGCATCAGTTCATAAAGGAGTACTGTACTGTGATGCAGCCCCTTACCATTGCCTTAGACATACTTCAAGGAGAAGGAAATTGCTTCCATGGTACTCTATTACCAACGTTGGAGATGCTGATGGTGAAAACACAAGCCCTTAAAGATGGCCTGCAAAAGTTGAAGGGTCTTCCTGATGCTATAGTGACAGTAAGAGTCTTATAATAATAGCATAATAATAATAATAATAATAATAATAATAATAATAATAATAATAATAATAATTTGTATGTATGCAAAGCTTGAATGTGTCTATGTATAATTTCAGGCAATCAAAACAAGATTTGCTGATGTGCTGGGCAGTGAAGAGGCTGTCATTGCTGCCGTGGCACTTCCAAAATTCAAACTTCGCTGGCTGCGGTCACAGGAATTAAAGGAAAAGGCCAAAGCAAGTTTGCTGGCAGAGTGTCAAAAAATTGCCCTTGAAGAACCACAGCCAGAACTACAGCCAGGTACTACAAGCACATCTACACAGCACATCGATTTGGCTAAAGAGGACTCCTTCTTTTCCTTTGAGGAAGACGAGGAGGATACATTCTCTTCAACAGAAAGGCAGGTGGAAGATTATTTAAGATCTCCATCGCAACAATTCAACACTTTGAATGGATTTCCTCTCATCAAGAAAATATCACTACGTTACAATGCTGCTCCGCCATCTAGTGCACCTGTTGAGAGACTTTTCAGTCTGGGAAAGCTTGTCTTCTCCCCAAAGCGAAACGGACTGTCTGACAAAAGATTTGAAAAGCTTCTCCTTCTACGCTACAACTTGTGGTTCAGCCGCTAGATAAGTGGGCATGTTGTAGTGATGCGTACATTGTTATTACTGTTAGTACATTGAATGATTACAATAAGCTCCGTTCAGCTCCGTTTGTTAAAAATAGCAATTTATTAATTTAATTTATTATTTTTTCCCTTTGTTGATTTCTGTGCCTTAATATGAAGGGTGTATAGGCCTACTTCAAATGATTGTAAGTCATGTTGTTGATGATAACTCAGAAAATGTATAAGTCTAATAAGAATTTAAGCTACAGTCAGATATTTTATTGTTTTTTTCCCCAATAATACTAATAGAATAAGAATTTACAGACATCATCAGGGCCTATTATTTTGTTACCAATCGTTTACCTGTACTTAAATGCAAAATCAAAGAATATTTACATTTTCAACCAATTCAAGTAGGCTAACTTCCAAAAATATTGCATTTTCAGTATTTCAATTTTATTTTCTGTTGTGGGTTGCAATCTAGTATTCATTTTGAATAAATAAATGTTTGGCAAGTCGGCATCAGTGCTTTAGTTTGTGGAGATGTGAAATGGATAAACATAATGTACTAAACCCATCACTACCCTCAAGCAGTTCAAGCAGCGTTACTGCTATTATAACCTTGTAAGGGTCTACACACTTTGAGTAGCCGTCAGAGTCAGTGAGTAATTAAGTCCTCTTTAGTACTCAGGAAGATCTTTGATAGTGTTTTTAAGGAAGCATCCTAAACAAAAATCACAGGCAAAATAACATAACAGATAAACAGGGTATTCATCCTTGATCTGTTATGTTATTTTGCCTATGATTTTTGTTTAGGATGCTTCCTTAAAAACACTATCAAAGATCTTCCTGACCTATTGTAAATGGTGAAAGCTAAGCTAACTGTAATAAACCAGGTTATCATAATGCTGTAAACTGTGAGGACTTAATTGCTCACTGACTCTGTACTCTGTACTCCAAAAAAGTAATTGCGTTAGTAACTGCGTTACTTCACTAGAAAAGAACAGTTATCCTCGTTTATCTGTAAGCAAAAAAAAAAAAAAGTAACGCAATAAATACTTTTCCTGGTAACTAGTTACTTTTCTAGTGAAGTAACGCAGTTACTAACGCAATTACTTTTTTGGAGAAGTAACTAGTACTTGTAACTAATTACTTTTTCAAAGTAATCTGCCCAGCACTGCCCTTAGGTTTTTCACCTAAGGGCGGTCCGCTGGAAATGAGTTGTTTCCTGCATTAAAGCATCGTTTGAACTTTGAATTATGAACTTTTAAATAAAAAGAAAAAAAAAAGGAAAATTCAAATGGAAACTACTGTTGCGTCATCTCCTTGAGTGAAGTCCAGTGCCTTAAATCTCCACCAGAGTTCACACCCTTTTCAAGTTGGGGAAAAGTGCACAAACCAACTAACCAAACAAATAAATCAACCAAACAAATAAACCAAACCAACAAGCAAGCAAAACTTGACAGTGAAAAACCGGGAGTCCAGGAACTGGAACCGGAAAGGAACCCATCCAGCCAACGAAGCAGAGCAGAGCCCTGACGACCAAGACCTGGCCATTAAGGATATTGAGCCAGGTGCTGGAGGGAGAATCAGGAGCCTGACCGCTGTTGCCTGGAAAAAGGAGAAGGAAAAAGAAAAAGACAGAGAAAAGAGAGGAGAGATCAAAAAGATTCACCTTGCTGTCCACACCCAACCTGCAGGGGGAGACATGTCGAAGACCGCGGAGGAGTTGAAGAGGGATCGGGCCGTGGCAAAAAGGGCATTCACCCGAGCAGCGAACTCCTTGCAGAGGACGTTCAAAGACAAGTCAGCGGAGGAGCTGGAAGGTTTGTTCAATACCCTCTCAAAAGCAGCAGAAAAGGTTTGGGAAGCCAACGATGATCTGGAGGCCAAGCTCCTTGAAGATAAAGAGGAAGAGGGTGATGCGATCTTGGATGAGCGTCAAAAGGTTGACCTATCAAGAACCGCTGCTGAATGTGAGGATAAAATGAATGAGATCAAAAGTCTGCTCCAAGAGGTGCTGTGGTCGAATGCTGCAGAGGTAGAGGTGCTTAGTGCACTCCAGATGGCAGAGATCGAAGGAAAACGTACAGCTTCAGTAGACCCCAACAGCAATCTAGAGGGCTACGAGTTCCTGCTTGCACACCTCCGAGACCTCACCGCAGCAGCAAAGGTCTCCTTTGAGCGGTGGAAGAGATGGGCCCCAGCTGGATGGAGTCAGGAAATCCAGGACCGGCTGAGAGAGCTAAACCAGCAAATCCCTATGCTCACGTCCAGAAAAGCAGACTTCATTTACCAGAGACTGAAACAAGAGCAGCATCAAGTCACCTCAATCTCACAGAACCCAACCACCCCTGCTGTTAGACTGCGACCAACTGCACTCCCAAAGTTCTCTGGCAATAAGCGAGACTTCCATAGATGGAGGAAAGATTGGGAGGCTCTGCAGAAGCAAGGTGAGCCCTCAGGCTCCAAAGAGGTGAGGAAGTTCCAGCTGCTGGATAGCCTGGAGGAGAGGATCGCTCGGGACTTGAGGCTTACCAGCTATCAAGAGGCAGATGATATCTTCCGCATTCTGGAGAACCGCTTTGGCAATCAAACCGCCATTGCTATCGAGATTGTGGAGGAGGTGCAAAAAATGCCGGCTGTTAAGAACCATCAACCAAGTAAAATAGTGGAACTCATTCAAACAGTGGAGAAGGCTCTGCAAGATTTGTGTGACCTCGGAGACACGGGTGCGATCAAGAATCCCCTTGTCACAAAGTCCATTGAAAGCAAGCTCCCTGATACCCTGAAGAAAGAATGGCTGGTGCACGCAGCAGATGGCCAGAACAAAGTGGTCCCTGGCAACCGGTTCGACAGTCTGCTGGCCTTCCTTAAAAAACAAGAAGCCATCTATGAGCAGCTTGAGCACTTGAAGGAGGAGGAGCCAAAGAGGGATGCATGAGCCAAGCCAAGGCACGCGAGGACCAGAGCCACCAAGTCCAGCGATGAACCTACTGGATGTGTTGTCTGTGGTGACATAAAGCACAAAAGGAAGCTGTTCTTCTGTAAGCAGTTCCGGGCCCTGAAACCAGCAGAGAAGGGTGCTGCTGTTAAGAAGCTGGGGGCGTGTGAAAGGTGCCTGGAGGTGCATGACAGCCAAGTGTTCTGCAAGCCAACGTACCTCTGCAGACAATCTGATTGCAAGGATGGACGCCGTCCAGAGCACCACTACTTCCTCTGCTCAAATGCTGCTGCTCGAACCACTGCTGCACTGAGAAGGAAAGATAACCTCAAGGCAGGGAGGAAAGGATGCACTGCTGAGCAGGAGGACTTCATCAGCAGCCTGCCCACAGAACTTGCAGTGCGGTGTCGAGATGTGTTTTCCAACTCTGCCTCACGGACTCTTAATACAACAAGGGAACCATCAAGCCTCCTCATGCAGCATGGTTTGAGAGAACTGCCAGTCATAATGATGCTCCTTCAGGTGACTGCAAACGCTGGGCAACAGATTGGCACCCTGATTGACTTGGCCTCTGATACGAATTATATCACCCACAAGGCAGCAGACAGACTCAACCTCCGTAGTGAAGAGATGACCCTCGTCGTCCATGGTGTCGGAGGGATGAAGGTCCATGTGCAGACAAAAAGGTACCTGTTGAAGATCAGGGTGAAGACCTCAAAAGGTAGCCTCCAGTCTTACCAGTTGGTCTGTTACGGACTAGACAATATTGCAGACATCCAATGTGGCGTAACTGCAAAACAGCTGCACCGATTATTCCCTGATGTACTCATAAGAGAGCTCATTAGACCCCCAAAAATTGACCTTCTGATAAGCCACAGAGAGGGCAAGCTGGCACCATAGCGAATCAGGGTTATTGGAGATCTTGTGCTCTGGGACGGGCCACTGGGGAAAATGGTTGGAGGCACGCACCCAGATCTTTTTGAAGATGTCTCGATGTCAGCCTATACATCAGGCACGCACTTTGCCAGGTCCATGAGAACTGCTGCCACCAAGTATGAGGAACTTTCAACCAGGCTTCCCAGTCAGCTGCTGCCAACCACCCAGTCTTACTGTGGCATCCAGGAGGCTGCAACTCTGACCACCTGCCGAGACTTCCGGGAGTGGTGGAGGTGGGACAGCATTGGCGCTGCCTGCGAGCCAAGATGTGGAGGCTGTCAATGTGGAAACTGCCAGCCTGGGGGCAAAGAAATGACGCTTGCAGAGGAACGGGAACTTGAAGTAGTGAGAGGGGGGCTCACCTATGTCACAAGCGACAACCACAGTGAGGATCCACACTGGCATGCCAAATACCCCTGGCTAGAAGACCCAGCTGCACTTCCAAACAATAGAGGAGCTGTTGAGGCAACATTCCTCAGAACAGAATGACAGCTTGCAAAAGAGCCCAAGTGGAAGGCAGTCTACGCTTCCCAAGTGCATGACATGGTCTCCCGAGGAGCTGTAGTCAAGCTGTCTCAGGAAGAAGTCACCAGCTGGGCTGGACCTGTGTGGTATGTGAGTCACCTCATAGCACCAAACCCTCACTCCATCACAACCCCAGTCAGGCTCGTTTGGAACAGCAGCCAAAAGTTCAGAGGTGTGACCCTGAACGACATGCTCATGAAAGGTCCAGACGTCCTCAACCCCATTCGAGCAGTCCTCCTGAAATTTCGAAGTGGAGTGTTTGCGGCTCTGGGTGACATCAAAAAGATGTACAACTCTGTCTGGCTGGAAGAACGTGAGGTACACCTGCACAGGTTCCTGTGGCGGGACACTGAGGATGAAGAGCTCGGAGTGTATGCTATTACAAGGGTGAATATCGGAGACAAGCCTGCAGGATGCATTGCCCAGCTTGCCATGCGAGAAACGGCCAATCTTCCTCAGTTCATGCACCTTGAGCAAGAACGCCGAGTACTGCAACAAGACAGCTATGTCGATGACATTCTTACCTCAGACAATGACCTAAGCCAGCTTAAAGCCACTGCCACAAATGTAGAGTTCATCCTCAAGGCCGGAGGGTTCCAGCTCAAGCCGTGGGTGTTCTCTGGGCAAAGTGGGAGGCAGGAGTCTCCTGAAGAGCTACAGTCCAGAGACGGGGCTAAAACTCAAGTTATGGTCCTTCCAAACCAAATGGGTGATGACGACAATAAAGCACTTGGCTTAGGCTACATTGTCCAGGAAGACAAGCTCCATGTCATGTCCTCCATTAATTTCTCAAAGAGGAAAAAGATGCGGCTTGGCCAGAACCTCCTTCAAGAGGAAGTGAAAGCTCAGACCCCAAATCCCCTGACAAGAAGAGAGCTGCTCAGTCAAGTGGCTGGACTGTATGACCCTGCTGGCCTTGTCACTCCTGCAAAGCAAAAGGGAGCAATCCTAGTGCATAAAGCATTCCAGGAAGCCAAAGGCAGTGGTTCCTCTGCTAAAGACACATGGGACACAGCGCTCTCTGATGGTCTGAGAGCAGATGCAATTGAGCTTTTTAAAGAGTATGTCCAGCTCTGCCAAGTGCAGTTCTCCAGGGCCCTGACTCCACCATCTCACACACAGATGCCACTTGCAGTTACATTCTCTGATGGGAGCGAGCACGCATATGGTGCAGTGATGTACTTGAGGTGGTGTTCTAGTCAAGATCCCATCGTGAGGTTAGTGGAGTCAAAAGCCAAACTGACCCCTTTAGACCAGAAGGGTGATGCTGTGAAAGCCGAAGTCTGTGGTTCTGTGTTCGCCTCCCATCTCAAGAAGTACTTTGAAGCCCACTGCAGGATCCAGGTGGAGAAGTGGTTCCATTTTGTGGACAGCCAGACAGTCCTTGGTGCGATCCAGAGGGAGAGCTATGGATACCAAACCTTCTTTGCAAATCGCATTGGAGAGATCCAAAGCAACTCACAAGTTCAGGACTGGTGGTGGGTCCCAGGGCCACAGAACATTGCAGACCTGATTACAAGAGGTGGAGGCCCCAAAGACCTGGATGAGGACTCGGAATGGCAGACTGGTCCTAAGTTCTTGACTCTACCTGTGAGCGAGTGGCCCATCAAGTCTGCAAAGGAAATTGCTGCTGCTGTAAGAGAAGGCATCAACAAGCTGCAAAAGAAAGCTTTCGTGGCTGCGCTAACAAGGTCCCAGTCTGTAAAGCAAGTACCGGTCCAGAGTCAAGACCAGAAGGCAAGTGGTCAGAGGCTGATAGGATCGGCAATTCAGAGGCTCATTGACGTGAAGCGGTTCAGTGATTTGACCAAGCTCCTGAAAATCATTGCCTGGGTCTGGAGAGCAGCAAAACGGTTCCTCAGACCAAACCAAACCCTCAACAGGCCAAAGTAGGAGGAGGTTCCACTAAACGGCATCATCACTGCCAACGAGAGGAAAGATGCACTGATGGACCTTCTACTTGCTGCACAAGAGGGTGCCAAATTCCCTGGCACCACAACAGACCGGCTTGTGGTCTTCAAAGAACAAGGCACAGGACTCCTTGTGTGCGGAGGAAGAGTGCAGAGTTTCAAAGAAGACCATGCCGCCGTCCTGTTGCTACCAGGTGACTCGTGGGTGTCCACATTGCTAGCTCATGAGTCTCATGGTGAAGCACATGATGGAGTGGCCGGGACCCTGCTCAAATGAGGAAGAAGGCCTGGGTCATCAGAGGAAGGAGAATTGCCCCAAAAGTTGTTGACTCTTGCCTCTTCTGCAGAAAATCAAGAGTAAGGAAGTGCCAACAAGTTATGGCTGACCTGCCTTTCGAGAGAACTGAGCCCACTGCACCTTTTGAATTCACCACTGTGGACCTCTTCGGGCCGTACCAGGTCAAAGATGAGGTCAAGAAAAGGGTGACTATGAAGGTCTGGGGTGTGGTTTTCTGTTGCATGGCCAGCAGAGTCATCCACACTGAGCTGGCCAGTGCAGTATCCACAGAAGCTTTCCTGATGGCCTATCAAAAGTTCACAGCAGTCCGGGGCCATCCAAGAAAGATCTGGTCAGACCCAGGCACCAACTTTATAGGCGCAAAGCCAGTCTTGGCTGACTTGATCGAGTTCCTGGACAACCAGAATAAGGGGGCCCTGGAAGAGACTGCTGTGAGGAATGGAACTGCATGGGAGTGGAAGATCCATCCAGCTGATTCCCCACACAGAAACGGTGCTGCAGAGGCTGCTGTCCGCATTGTCAAGAAGGCACTACAGAGTTTGGGGAAGGAATCAATGCTGAGTTACAGTGAGTTCCAAACGGCTTTGTACATGGCAGCCAACCTTGCAAATGAACGCCCGATTGATGCCAGGATGCAGAGCCGGGAGGACCGTGTCCAATATGTAACTCCTAACTCTCTCTTGCTGGGAAGAGCTTCCCAATGTGGTCATGTCAAGACTTTTGATTTCACCACTTACCCTTACAAAAGACTTCAAGCAATGCAGTCAGAGGTCAGCAAGTACTGGAAAAGCTGGAGTCAGCTGGCTGGTCCCAACCTCTTTGTAAGAAGCAAGTGGCACACAGCTGAGAGGAACGTGGCTGTTGGAGACATTGTCTGGCTGTGCGACCAGAATGCAATGCGAGGTCAATTCAGACTGGGCAGAGTGGTCAGCACCAACCCCGACAGCAAAGGCATCGTGAGAGATGCAAACGTGAGAGTCGTCCCAAGCTACTGTGTCCCACTGGTGAGAGCTTTTGGTGCAAGGCAGCTGAAGACAGACGAGCAGAAGGAGGCAATCCAAACTACCGTCCTCCACAGAGATGTCCGTCGTCTGGTGGTTCTGTTGCCTGTCAAGGAGCAGGAGGGTCAATGAAGGGGTTTGTGTTTGACCTTTGAGCAAGCGACCTTCCCAGTATGTCCACTGGGAAGGTCGAGTGGGAGGTGTAAAGTCAAACATAAGCTTCATGTGGTGTTGGGGTTACTCATAGGAAAACGTACGTGGAAAAAAAAAAAAAAAAAAAAGAAAAAATGGGTGGCATTTGAGTGGTGTAAAGCACGAGTCAGCGCGTTGATAATTGGAGCGGGGCAAGTCGGCTGATCAGCGTCAGCTGGCCGCACTTTGGCCTAGTTGAGTGGGCGGAAAAAGGGAGCGTAGGTGTTTTAATTACCTTGGTGCATTCAGTTTGGAGAAGCATTGGTGAGAGCTACACACGCAGAAACATGCTCGCTTTGAAAATTGGAAACTTGTGCTAACTGAATTCTGGAACACTGGAGAGGCAGCCAGTAAGCGCTTGTTTATTGTATTCCTCGGGTTTGGTAACTTGTGCTTTCTGGAACATTGGAGAGGCAGCCGGTAAGCGTTTGTTTATTCTATTCCTTGGTTTGGTAACTTGTGCTCAAATCACGTCCAGTGGATTTGATGTCTGCTTCGGCACTCTTGTTGGCTGCAATGTCTAGCATTTGTTGTTGCTGTAATGTTAATATCATGGGCACGAGGTGCATTTTCTTGAACTGACCGTTGGATGGTTGTATTTAGAGTAATTGGTGTCATTGCGGAGGCTCGCGTTACTTATTAAATGTGAGCATCTGGTATTTGTAGTGGGGTGGCTTATGGTAGTAATTCTACAGCTTTTGGTTAATTTTAAATGTGCATTTCTGTATACATATAGTTTATTTTTCTATAGCAGTTAGAATTAATTTATAGGTTCTGGTCTGTAATTTAACAAATTGTATAGTTTATTTTTGATAAATACTTATTGTCATGTTTGCATATTGCAGTCTCTGCATGGACATATTTGCACAGTAAGAGATTGCATTTTTGCACAAAATTATTGTACATTTAACTAACACCCGCTGTTGTTTCCATTTTTTTCATTTGTTTACCCTTAGGTTTTTCACCTAAGGGCGGTCCGCTGGAAATGAGTTGTTTCCTGCATTAAAGCATCGTTTGAACTTTGAATTATGAACTTTTAAATAAAAAGAAAAAAAAAGGAAAATTCAAATGGAAACTACTGTTGTTGCGTCATCTCCTTGAGTGAAGTCCAGTGCCTTAAATCTCCACCAGAGTTCACACCCTTTTCAAGTTGGGGAAAAGTGCACAAACCAACTAACCAAACAAATAAATCAACCAAACAAATAAACCAAACCAACAAGCAAGCAAAACTTGACAATGACAAAATTGAGAATATCTGACAAAAAAATTCAAACTGCAAATTTAAGGTCAGACAATGTAAGTGACCCTGTAGTTAACAATCTAATTGATGATCTGATACAGTTATAATGTTTTACTCCCCTAAAAGAAACTGAATTACTTTCATTAATCTCGGCATCAAAAGCCTCAACTTGTGTACTAGATCCCTTACCTACACATCTATTCAAACAGATAATACCTGAAGTAATTGAACCGCTTCTAAAAATAATAAATTATTCTCTTACAATTGGCTATGTACCCAAATCCTTTAAACTAGCAGTTATCAAACCCCTGATTAAAAAACCTGACCTTGATCCCTGCCAGCTGTCCAATTATCGGCCAATATCAAACCTCCCCTTTATCTCCAAGATCCTTGAAAAAGCTGTGGCACAGCAGTTATGCTTATATTTACATAGGAATAACATCCATGAAATGTATCAGTCAGGATTTAGACCTCATCATAGCACAGAGACAGCTTTGGTTAAAGTAGTAAATGACCTACTGTTGGCGTCTGATCAGGGCTGTGTCTCGCTGCTTGTGTTGCTTGACCTTAATGCAGCATTTGATACCATTAATCATTCCATTCTTCTGGATAAACTAGAAAATGGGAGTTAAGGGAACAGCCTTCTCCTGCCTCAGGTCTTATTTAACTGATCGTTATCAGTATGTTGATATAAATGGTGATATTTCGAGACGTACTGAGGTAAAATTTGGTGTTCCACAAGGTTCTGTCTTGGGTCCACTGCTTTTTTTGTTATATATGTTGCTGTTGCAAGTGTTCTAGGTGGGTGGAGCACAGAAGCATGGCAGACCAGAACTGAGTTTTCAAAACTCGTTTATTGTAGCTTTTCAGCTTTTAACTACACACATATACATGCACGCACACCAGTATCCAGGTTGGGAGTAGTTCCCTTCCTCCGCTCTCCTTCTCCGCTTATAGGGCACGGTCACAGGGGAAGACACACAAACACAGGTTAATTCCCGTCAGGGGCAGTGATTCCGCCACTTACCTTCCCTGACTCCGCCCTCCATTCACAGACCGCCGCTTGACCACGCCCCCGCTGCCACATACCCGCACCGCCCGACTCAGGCCGGGCAGCCGTCCACCCTGTAGCTGACTCCCCCCCCCCCCCCCCCCCCCTTGATGGGAGAGGATGTACGCCACAACCATCTGTGCCCCTGGCCTGTGGACCACCTTGAACTTAAATGGCTGGAGTGCCAGATACCAACGGGTGATCCGCGCATTGGCATCCTTCATGTGGTGGAGCCACTGCAGGGGCACGTGGTCCAATCAGAGGGTGAAAGGGCCCCCCAGTAGATAGTAGCGGAGGGCGAGAACTGCCCACTTGATGGCGAGGCATTCCTTCTCTTTGGTGCTGTACCTGTCCTCGTGCACCAACAGCTTGCAGCTGATGTACAGCACTGGACGGTCCTCCCCGTCCACCTCCTGGGACAGAACAGTCCCCAGCACTCTGTCTGATGCGTCTGTCTGTAAAACAAAGGGGAGAGAAAAGTCAAGGGAGTGTAACAGTGGCCCCCCACACAGTGCAGCCTTTACCTTAGAGAAAGCCCGCTGGCATTGCTCCGTCCACTGGACCGGATCTGGTGCCCCCTTTTTAGTGAGATCAGTCAGCGGGCTGGTGACGTCCGAATAATTAGGTATAAACCTACAATAATAGCCAGCCAGCCCCAGGAACTGCCTCACCCCCTTTTTGGTCTTGGGCCTTGGGCAGGCCGCAATTGATGACATCTTATTGATTTGGGGACGCACCTGCCCATTGCCAATGTGGAACCCAGATACCATACTTCCACCCGCCCAATCGCACACTTCTTTGGGTTGGCTGTGAGCCCCGCTTGCCTCAGCGACACCTCAGGTGTTTTAGGTGCCGCGGCCAGTCATTACTTTAAATAATAATGTCATCTAAGTATGCGGCCGCATAGGTGGCGTGGGGGCGGAGGACCCTATCCATAAGCCGCTGGAATGTAGCGGGCTCCCCAAACAGCCCAAATGGAAGTGTGACGAACTGGTGTAAGCCAAACGGTGTGGAAAAGGCCGTTTTCTCTTGGGATAGTGGAGTCAAGGGGATCTGTCAACATCCCTTTGTCAAATCCAGTGTCAAATAAAAACAAGCCTTGCCTAGTCGATCGAGCAACTCGTCAATACAAGGCATTGGGTATGCGTCAAATTTAGACACCACGTTGACTTTTCTATAGTCCACACAGAACCAGACTGACCTGTCGGCCTTGGGAACCAAGACCACTAGACTGCTGCAGTCACTGTGGGACTCCTCGACATTGCCCATTTCGAGCATGGCCTCAAGTTCTTCCCAAACCACCTTTTTCTTGTGTTCAGGCAGTCTGTAAGGGTGGCTGCACACTACCACCCCTGGGGGCGTCTCAATGTGGTGTTCTATGTGGTGGGTGTGGCCAGGCAGGGACGAGAACATGTCAGAAAATTCTGTTTGCAACCGGGTGACCTCCGCGAGCTGGGTCGGGAAGAGGTGGGCTCCACAGGGGACCGGAGCGGTGGGTGATGCCGATTTTCCCTTTTGAACCTCCGGCCCCAGCTCCGCCTTCTTTGGAACCACCGAACCAGTGCCATGGTGACCTCCTCGCTCCAATGTTTTAACAGAATGAGGTGGTATACCTGTAACGCCCCGCCCCGTCCATTCGCCTCACCTCATAGTCTACGTCCCTGACTCGCCGTGTGACCTCAAAGGGTCCTTGCCACCTGGCGATTAGTTTAGAGCTCGACGTGGGCAATAACACGAGTACTTTGTCTCCCGGTGTGAATTCGCTAAGGCGCGTGCCCCTGTTGTACAGATGGACTTGACGTTCTTGAGCCTGCTGCAAATTCTCCTGGGTTAGGTGTGTGAGTGTGTGTAGTTTTGCGCGCAGGTCAATAACATATTGAACTTCATTTTTGCACTGGGAAGGTCCCTCCTCCCAATTTCCCCGCAGCACATCTAGGATGCCACGCGGCTTACGCCCATATAATAATTCAAATGGGGAGAACCCCGTGGAGGCTTGTGAGACCTCTCGCACTGCG